>NC_064614.1:715630219-716880219 GCF_023898315.1 Schistocerca nitens | reverse complement strand
TAACTGTTTTTTGCTGCTGCATTGCCTCGTCCTCTAATTCATGTATCTGAGCTCAGTAGATTTAATTTAGCCTAAGAGGGGAAAATGAGGTATGGTGAGTTGGAAAGAAATGCATTGAGAAGCTGTAAGAAAAAGGTTTGGCCAAAAAGTATTGTATAAGGAGAAATAATTATTTTGAAAGAGGAAATGAAGTAGTTTTTGTTAAATAGGGGTAAATAGGATTTTTTTGGAAACAAATGTTGATGTAAGAGAGGACAACTGTAATTTAATATAGATGTAGTTCGTAGTGAAGTAGTTTTGGTTGAAAGTAAAGCGGGTATGAGCATTAAGTAGGTATAAAATGCTCAGCACAAGTACTGCTGTACCAAATCTTACACTTTCAATTTGACACATTTACACTTTAAAACAGACCCTGTCCTTTCCTTTTGTGTTATTCCACTATGTTTACGTGTATCCTTGTGTGTTGTGTTCTTCCTATCTCTGTGTGTTTACCTGATAAGATAAATTTGGTAGAATTTTTTTCCCTTCTAATGCTAGGCTGCATTCACTATGATGAGGAGCATTGTTATCCTCAAATCAGATATCTGTTTTTGTACCATGTGCTTTGTGTTTCGCAGATGTTTAAACATTATTTATTCTGTAATGCTCCTACTTATATTCTCATTTTTTTATTTATTTACTGATGTCATAATCCCTGTAATACTCGTATATGCGCTTATTTTAATCCTCTTTGTAAAGCCTGTATTACTGCAAATGTTATTAGTATTATCATGTTATTTACTATAATGATGTTTTCTTTACGTTTATAATTGAAATTGTATACTGTTACATTGTAATTGTATAGACACCAGTTCTTCAAGTTAGATAAATAGTAGGGATTCATTTTACTGCTCACATTTGTCTATTGGTCATACTATATGTATAAAATCACAGAGATTATATGACTGTGTTAGTGCTTGCACTTGTGTTGATAATTCCGCAAGGGACTGGTTAACAGAATTGCTGGCTCTAAGGATTTTGAAAAAAAGAAATTTGTGAGTGCACAAGTGATGGTTCATGGACTTGCTACATTATCCTAAGACTCTTCAACTGTGATTGTAGCTAGCCCATAAGGTACCTTATTAAATTCAGAAAGGTTATCGTCAGTGCAGAACACTGTCACTGGCTTTGAATTCTTCGGTTTTGATGATAAGCTTGCTTCAAGCCCAGCACGGTAAAAACACGAGCACCAGCGAACCAAGTAAAGCAGTTGTGTAATTTCTGGAGTGAGGCCAACTCAAGCATAACATTTTGATTTAAGGCCTGGTAGTCTGCTACGGGCTTAGGTAGCAGAAAAATGGGCGCTGCACAAGGCGAGACAGAAAGACGAAATACACCATCAATAAATAATTTGTCAATTATTTTACACATTTCTTGCGTTTTAGGTGGAGACAGTCGATATGGGGCCTGACACACCGGCCGCTGATCAGTGATCTGGACGCGAGATTAACTTTTCTGTTAAAACATGAAGAAAGTCACCTGTCAGCTTGCTTATCTTCTTAGCTTGATATTCCGATAGGTGTTTAACATCGACACTTGTCTGTGGCGCACTCACCCTGCAGACTTTCGCCCCAACACCATGGGCGCAGAAACGAAAGATATCCTATGGCCTAAGTCTAAAAGACCACCAGCATAATCCAATAAGCACTGGGTCAACTGCAAAAAAAAAAAAAAATAAAATAATCGCAGCCCAGAATACACCTCACGGCTAAATTTTTAACCTCTATACAGTACCCTGCCCACGATAAACCTTGTATGCTATGCTTGAACCGAACCTGAGGGGTTCATTAATTACCGTCGGTTCCGCAGGTGGACTAACTGCTTGTAGCGCTTGTTCAGGTGTAACCTAGCAGGGAGACGTCGCTCCCTGAGTGAAACAGTGCACAAATTGGCTCGGCACCTAGCTCTGCACAAACGAAGGACAGCCGTCCATCCATCACAGAACACACTTCAACAACCTGGCGGCAGTCTCCTACGCAACGCTGAACTCCCTCACTGTTTCTCGCCTCAGCTGTTCATTCGCGTTCCTTTACACACTGGGCACCGCCTGACAAAATGTCGACGTTTTTCGCATCGGTAACACACATCCTAATGACGGTATTTGACCGACTAGCACCGACCTGATATCCACGAGAAATGTGCTCTTGGTGAGTATACAAACCCAGCTGCGACATGGCGAATATTTTCAGTGTCAACCAAACGCTTATCTAAATCAGCAAAGCAGTGCGCTTTCTAGCTAAACAATATCCTCGACCTATCTTCTGAGCTCATTCCAAGCAGGATGTTTGACACTGCCTGTTCCTCAGAGATTTCCTAGGAAAATGCTAAAATACCAAAGCACACCTCATTAACATAGAAAGCCAAAGCTCCATGCTCGCCTTTTACTGAATACACATGTTTGTCCACCAAATCCCTACCTTCACGAGCACCAAAACATTTACTTAGCAATGTGCTGAGGAAATCCCACAGCTCCATTTTCTAGAGCTTCTGCCATGATTCTACTCAATTGTAAAAGTATTTCATAATGAATTTAAAACATATCAGCCTGCTCATGCAAGCTGACCAAAAGCCACAATAACTATAGTAACTGTTAGGTTCAAAAATGGTTCAAATGGCTCTGAGCACTATGGGACTCAACATCTTAGGTCATAAGTCCCCTAGAACTGAGAACTACTTAAACCTAACTAACTTAAGGACATCACACACACCCATGCCCGAGGCAGGATTCGAACCTGCGACCGTAGCAGTACCGCGGTTCCAGACTGCAGCGCCAGAACCGCACGGCCACCGCGGCCGGCTAACTGTTAGGTGCGCCGGTCGCAGTGGCCGAGCGGTTCTAGGCGCTTCAGTCTGGAACCGCGCGACCGCTACGGTCGCAGGTTCCAATCCTGCCTCGGACATGGATGTGTGTGATGTCCTTAGATTAGTTAGGTTGAAGTAGTTCTAAGTTCTAGGGGACTGATGACCTCAGATGTTAAGCCCCATAGTGCTTAGAGCAATTTGAACCATTTGAACTGTTAGATGACTTCTACCGACAAATGCGACACCCCTTTAAGAATCGCCATAAGAGGATTGAGTTGTTAGGTTTGCTTCCATACCTCTCCCCACTGATGTTGACATCAACACCTTGGTCCTCATTCCGCCAATTAAGAAACAGCTGCGTGCAATTTTTGTGCTTCCGACCTACTTGATTTCGAGATGGAGCGACAACTTCTAAACATCATCCTGAAGATCACTCTACAACCCCCTACAAAATTCAGTAGCTTAACTCACTTTTCCAACGGGTTAGATGGTATTTTTTCCGGAATAGTCAAAGCAGTGCTGGCAAAGTTCAGCCACGCTGCCCTCTTCGTTTTGTGCGCGATTGAAAAGCTCGACCTTCCTAATCGTTGAACTATTCATATTACAACACACAATAATAATAACAACAATAATATCAGCACCGTATTCCGCTAAGGTGCCAACAACAGAAAATATCACAAAAAATTTATATGCTAATTACTATGCTGCTACCAGTGTTGATTCAATCTTCATCCCCATAAAAATCGTAACCTCACTTTGCCACCAACGGTATGTTGCTATCAAGTCTCGAGGCCGCTGGGAGTGAAAGGCCAAGTCTGTAGAGGATTCCCCACAGCAAACTATTTACTAGCCTTCGAAACATTCATCACTGGTAGTACTACCGATAACGATATTACAACCTACATAACGTCAAAAATTTATGGAACTGTTCTCAAACAGCAAGCGTAACGTTTAATGAGTCTATTTTAATCTAAGAAACCTGGCAGTGACTTCCTTCAATAAAACAACTTTTTTAAAAGTTTGAATTTATTTTCTTGTGACAAAACACACTTGTAAAATACAGTTTTCTTTCTTTTTTTTAAAGAAAGACTTTACAGGCATTGTACTTGGTAGGTGCAAATACCTTAGACAAATTTGGCAGAGGACTAACAAGCCTGGTGGCTCCGAATGTGTTTGATATCTTTGAAAAACTCGTTTTTAGTGAAATATTACTGACTACCTTGTCCTAACTCATTTATAACCTGTTTCATCTCTAGCACGACACGACACTACGTGGAAGTCTTGATACGATGATGTGACTGATCGGACGTCATTATTGCCGCCTATATGCAAATTTGTATGTTCTAGCAAGGAACCTCTCTTCATTATCTTTTCGTGATTCACGAAGTCCGATTACTGTTATTGAATGCATTTTTGTGCACACTAGCATTGGCGGTTAGAGCTTTTATACACCCTATTAATGACTGTCCACGAAAACCATCTACGCCAGTAGTTTCCATTTTTTTTAAAATTTGCATGCACAGTTATAAAAAACCCTATATAGTTAATCTTGTTGTTTTGTACTCAGTAAAATGTTCATCATTATCAAATGCAACTGTTTCCTGTAACTACTGACCAGTAAGGAAGGTGTTTAGGGGTAAAAGAAAAATGTATTCTATAAACTCGACGAAATACTGAAGCGATATTTTATGTTTTTGTTTTGTCTTTTTTTTTTTAAATACCTCGTTGTGGAAACAGCGTTTGCTAGCGCTGTATGCTAAATCTGTATCCTTATTCTAACATCCCTTGTTTCCCTTTACAAAACAAAGATTTCCGAATAAAACCTGAATTAACACCGACAGTTCGAAGTTTGCTATAAATTCTGTTTATTTGTAAGTAACAGAGAGGAGAATAACTATGTACGATAAAAATGTTCCGTAACTTTCGTGAACCTTTACATATCCTCGCCTAATTTCTGGGCAGTTCATAGCTTCCGCTTTCGAGGCGAATCTAGTAAGAGATTAACCGCATACACAAACAAAGCGATCTAAATGAGTTAACGTTATTTACCCGACGTACAGTGAAGACTACGATCGTAACTGACCAAGGGTATTAGGAAAGCCTTTTTAGTCTACGTTTACTTATGATAATCTACGAAGGAGTAAGGTAATTTTACAGTTCTAGTTCATAGTTTAAAGGTTTGATTTTCGTTGATGATTAGTTTCCATCTACGTGTTTGTCCTATAGTTCTCTTTTTAACACACAGTTCTGTTTAGTTTCTTTTATTTCTGGCTTATGTCACCTGGTCCACGTTATCCATAACTACAAATTTATTACATTCTGAACTCTTCTTGGTAAAGAGTCCCCTATACTACCGTCATGTGACAGAAGCAGAGCCTCCATTCTGCGTACTGCGCTAACCTAAGATAGTTAGCACTTGAGTATGTCATGCTAATTGGACGTTCTTTGAGCGAAAGTCACATGAATATTAAACTTTGTAATGTAGTGTATTCTTGATTACTGTGCAAATGTGTGCACGTATTTATGTTAAATTTCCTGATTTTCTGTTGTTACTTACGAACTTTGTTCTGGTTTTTTGTTATTTAACTTTATCACAGGTTCTGACGATGGAGAACGAGCTGAAACACCTCAAGTGATATCAGGTAAATTGTGAATCTACCATATTTCAATAATCGGATATACATGTACATTTAGTAGAAAAATTAAATACTGTAATTTTTATCAACGAATGTTTACCTATTGGGGGTTCAGTGTGACCTAACTGTGGGCGTACTTTGATATCAAGCAAATGGTAGACCTTAGAATGTTACGTGGTGCAGAGAAGAAACCGGCAAATGGCTCTGAGCACTATAGGACTCAACATCTATGGTCATCAGTCCCCTAGAACTTAGAACTACTTAAACCTAACTAACCTAAGGACATCACACAACACCCAGCCATCACGAGGCAGAGAAAATCCCTGACCCCGCCGGGAATCGAACCCGGGAACCCGGGCGTGGGAAGCGAGAACGCTACCGCACGACCACGAGCTGCGGGCAAGAAACCGGCACACCTACTGTTTTGACAGGTTATAGTAAGGCGTGAGTTTCAGGTGATTCGAATAGGGTTTGACGTATAACAGGTTAATAAATGGTTCAGAGGTCTCTGAGCACTATGGGACTTAACATCTGAGCTCATCAGTCCCCTAGAACTTAGAACTAGTGAAATCTAATTAACCTAAGGACATCACACACATCAATGTCCGAGGCAGGATTAGAACCTGCGACCGTAGCAGTCGCGTGGTTCCGGACTGAAGCACCTAGAACCGCTCGGCCACCGCAGTTGGTGGTTAATACTGCAGATCATTTTATCTAATTGAAGAGGTATGTTTGAGACAAGACTTAATCGGTCCGTTATTTTTTTAAAAAGAAACAAGAACATTATCTGTCGTTACAATGAGAATTTCACTACGTTGCGATGGAAGTGTCGAGCGGATCAAAACCCTGTGTCGTATCGAAAGTAGAAGCCAGGCTCTTGCCTTTCGTACACTATCCGCTGTTACGATGTTTCATTATGAGATTCACAGAGTGATAGGCAGGAAGATTCACTATGAAATGAATACTTAGACTGTGGGAACAGTGTTCTTTTCTACATATTTCGTCCCAAATTTGCTAGGCCAGAAGGCGGAGATTAAAGTGGTAAGAGCTTGCAATATGGAGAATTAGGATATCGTAATACGTAAAACCACTGTTTAGTATAAAGGAAGGGATGCGGGATCAGTACGTATTGCAATAAAACATTCGACTCTGTTAAAAAGTACCATTGTTCTTGGACGTTATCTTTTCTCTGGGTGGGATTGTTGTGAGCTGCATGTAAAGGATGGAAGGAATCGAGTAACGTTTAATTACCGTGATAACTGTGAAATTATGACACTGAAATGAACGTAGAGGTGCATCGTCATTCTGTTCTGTATTTAAATAATCACGGTAACGTCTTGATAACACAATCATTTATACGTCGTCAGCTTCAAGTTGATGTAAGATTCTATTATCAGCGAACGCAATGAAACGTCAGTAACTGATTATTTTCTAAATATGAGAACAACATTCGTTGAGCGAATGAAATTGTAATGTTAAATAATTTTCGAGTTCGCTAACAGAAAAAATAAATACCAGCACTGTTCCCTGGCGTGGACGTAATGAACTTCGTTCACGCTTCGAAGCATTAAAATTACGAAAACTAATTTCTTAAATGATTTACGCTGCAGATAAAACGGGATGGCAGAAGTAAACAGACTGAGTTCAATAAGAGTGGAGTTAAGTATTAATAAAAGTATTAAAACTCTGGTACATTTGTGGATAAAATAAATATTTGGAGCCTGATGTAGAGACTCGGGACGTAGCCGGGATAGAAAGAGCTCCTCTGACGAGTGGCGGCAGACGAAATTTAATTTCACCGATTGATATTATTTTCATACGTTCATATACATATGGCAGCACAAGAAAATGTGGCGAACGTAGGCCACGTTAGGCAACATTGATGAAAAATCGTACAACAAACGAAAATTACGATGGACTCTGTCTCTTTTTTTTGTGGTAAGGGCTTATGAGACCTAACTACTGAGGTCATCGGTCCCTAAGCTTACTCACTGCTTAATTTAACTTAAACTAACTCATGCTGAGGGCGACACACCACACACCCATGACCGAGGGATGACTCGAACCTCCGACGGGGTGAGCCACGCGGACCTTGATAAGGCGCCACAGACCGCGCGGCTAACCAGCGCGGCGGACTCTCTTTACTGTGTAAGTGGCCATTAATTCCATACGTGTCATCCTCATTCCACAGGCGTCACTGGATGCGGATATGGAGGCGCAAGTGGTAGCCACACAGCTGTCCCGTCCGTTTTCGTTGTCAGTTTTCTTCATCGGAGCCGCTACTTCTCAATCATGTAGCTCCTCAACCGGTCTCATAAGGGCAGAGTGCGTCCCACTTGCCAGCGTTCGGCAGACCGAAAGGCCACCCGTCCCAGTTTTAGCCCCGCCCGACAACGCTTATCATCGGTGACCCGAAGGCAACCAGCGTTGCAACTGCGGCAAGGACGTTGGCAACCTAAGTTATTAAAGGTTTTTAAATTATGTGTAAAAAAAATTGTGCTTTCAGAGTTTGCGGAATAATTACTTTTTGCCTGGAGAGAGTAACTCACTTTTTATTGTATAATATGTGACGCCACCAAATAAAAGTTTTAAGCTGTTGAACGGTATCGGCTACGACCGTAATTTATCATAGTAAATGAACAGCTTCAGGAAGTTCCTTAGATAAATGCTTTCTCAAAATTCCTAAGAACTTCAGCTACGTTCTATTCTGTAATCACAGACTCACAAACAGTAACCACGCCCATGAGCGAAGGAGCTTTGCGGTATAGTTACTGGTCGACGAAGATTTTATTACCGGTAGTGCAATAGTTTGGGACAAGGGAGGAAATAAGTGTTTATCAGACGGATGCAGGAAGTCGCCTGTTTTCATACAGGTTTTTATACCACACAGTGAAGAATTAGCGGCCAGCCGGTGTGGCCGGGTGTTTCTAGGCGCTTCATTCTGGAACCGCTACGGTCGCAGGTTCGAATCCTGCCTCGGGCATGGATGTGTGTGATGTCCTTAGGTTAGTTAGGTTTAATTAGTTCTAAGTTCAAGGCGAATGATGACCTCAGCACGGTAGCGTTATCGCTTCCCACGCCCGGGTTCCCGGGTTCGATTCCCGGAGGGGTCAGGGATTTTCTCTGCCTCGTGATGACTGGGTGTTGTGTGATGTCCTTAGGTTAGTTAGGTTTAAGTAGTTGTAAGTTCTAGGGGACTGATGACCATAGATGTTAAGTCGCATAGTGCTCAGAGCCATTTGAACCATTTTTAGCCAACTGATGACCTCAGAAGTTAAGTCGCATAGTGCTCACAAGGGAACCTCCCCATCGCACCCCCCTCAGATTTAGTTGTAAGTTGGCACAGTGGATAGGCCTTGAAAAACTGAACACAGATCAATTGAGAAAACAGGAAGAAGTTGTGTAGGACTGTGAAAAAATAAGTAAAATATACATACTGAGTAGTTCATGGGAAGATAGGCAACATCAAGGATACTGAGAACGCAGGAGCGCTGTGGTCTCGTGGTAACGTTTGCAGCTGTGGAGCGAAAGGTCCTTGGTTCAAATCTTCCATCGAGTGAAAAGTTTAATTTTTTATTTTCAGTTTATGTGACAAACTCTTATGTTTTCATCACTTTTTTGGGAGTGATTATCACATCCACAAGAAAACCTAAATCGGGCAAGCTAGAAGAAACTTTCTACCCAATCGCCAAGTGTACAAGTTAGGTGGGTCGACAACATTTTCCTGTCATGTGACGCACATGCCGTCACCAGTGTCGTATAGAATATATCAGATGTGTTTTCCTGTGGAGGAATCGGTTGACCTATGACCTTGCGATCAAATGTTTTCGTTTCCCATCGGAGAGGCACGTCCTTTCTCCTACTAATCGCACGGTTTTGCGATGCGGTCGCAAAGCACAGACACTAAACTTATTACAGTGAACAGAGACCTCAATGAACGAACGGACAGATAATAACTATGCAAAAATAAAGAAAGTAAAATTTTTACTCGAGGGAAGACTTGAACCTAGGACCTCTCATTTAGCAGCTGCTCACGTTACCACGGGACCACGGCGCTCCTGAAGTCACATTGTCTATGATGTTGCTTATGTGGCCCATGGACTACTCAGTTTGTATATTTTGCTTATTTTTTCACAGTTCCACACAACTTCTTCCTGTTTTCTCAATTGATCTGTGTTCAGTTTATCAAGGCCTATCCACTGTGCCAACTTATAACTAAATCTGAGGGGGGGTGTGATGGGGAGGTTCCCTTGTCAGAGCCATTTGAACTTTTTTTTTTTTTTTTTTTTTTTCCGAATTAGCCATGTACACGATAAACTGTAAGGTGGCTCATTTGATATATTGTATACGATACTGCAGGGCATGTGTTATTCTGATTACGACGGAAAGCTACTTTGGACGTGCATCCATGTCCAAAGGGACTTTGTTTCGTAATCAGAATAACACAGGCATTGCAATACATTATTTATCCCTTGATACCTGGCAAGCGACTTTCATGCATGTCTGACCTGTCCTGGAAAATACATAACAGATGTACGAGTACAGGTCGTAGACGCATGGACGACGACATATGGAGGCTTGGGTCTATGTGTGAGTCGTACGCGGACAGCCAAATGGAGCCGCCACGGTAGCTCAGCGTGTGAAGTCAGAGGGTTAGTTGCCCTCTGCACTAAAAAAGCTGAGTGAACGGATCAAAGTTGAACTTTAATAAGTGTCATGGCACGTTCACCCCGAACATATCCAACGAACAATTACAAACAAAACGAGATCGGAAAAAAATGGTAAGGCGACCGCTCGCGATAAGCGTTAGCTTAGGGTTCGAATCCCGTTCCAGCACAAATTTTCACAGTCGTCATTGAATTTTACACCTGATAGTAGTCCTTATTAGCAATTGCGAATTCATTTGATGCCATATATTGTATGTTCATGTGACAATTGTTTAAAGTAAAACCACAATTTTTTGTCTTTTTCTTTGCTGTATGAACGTTCTGGAGTTGGTGCGAGTGCTAACGACCGTTCTTCGCACTTCGAGGATAATTCAAGTCGCCGGATTCCACTTTTACCTGGTCGACGACCGTCCACCACGAAGAGAAGTCCGAGGCTGCGTTAAATCTCCTGTGGCGGTCACAAACAAAATGAATACCAAATTTGGTACTGTATGTTTTCAGTATTGTGCTCAGACCTTGTTCTGGCCACGATCGAGTTAACACGTATATCATTAATTAGAGTCTTGATAAGTGATATTGGATTGTTTTGTTTAGCGTTTAATAAACCAAGATGAAGTGATTTCATGGATAAAAAGTTATAACTGAATTTTACATATTTCTTGAAATATTTACGAAAATAATTATTCTGAATTGTGTCTTTGCTGGAAATTTAAATCAGTTTCCTACATATACTAGAAAAAATGTTTAACGGTTAACAGTACGAAAACTAACAAATGAATACTATGGCTTCAGAACAGTTAGTCAAGGTATATTTCTGTAACAGTGTTTAGTGCTTTTCGTTAAGAAATGGAGTACTAATTAACTGAATACGAATGAAAGGTATTTAATTTCACTTTAAAAAATCGCAGGCTGCTATGAAATGAAAAATATTTAGTTTCGTATTGCAGTGCTAGCGTACGAACCGAAAATTCAGTGATTCAGCGGAACGCAATGTTCATTACTGTCCTTGGTTGCTTAATCAACTACTAATTTCAGGACGACTTCAGACAAAAATAAAGTGAGATGAACCTACAAACTGTTAAATATTTAAAGAACTGGCAGTGAATACGTATCAGTACGTGGTCAAAATAAATTTCGAATAAAGTCACTGCTCGTAAAGAGATCATTACTTGATTTACTCCCGGAGTATCTGCGGAGAACCCAATTTTTGATGACGAGGTTAAATTCGGAAATCATCTCATGGGTATCAATTCTTTGTCTTATGACATCACTGGGTTAGCGCCGACACAGGCAGTCCACTAGGGGAATCTGTCTATTAGTAATCAATTCATATGGTGCCCTTACAGCACAATTTCAGTTTTTTATTAATTTCAATAAGCGCTCACTATGAAATAAAAACCTGCAACTACTGCGATTACTTGTTGTCTCTAATCGTGAAAATAATCCTCCTATCCATTACCATTTTCTCAATGCTGTTGGTGATATGTCCTTTTCACCAAAAATAAGTACACTTGACAAAAAATTGTTCAGACCACGGAAGACGTCACGCTAATGCCGTCCAACGCCGCCTCTAGCCTTGTAATGACCTTAGTTCAGCAAGCACCTCCAGACATGCCATATCCAATAAGTAGTTTGTTGACGTTTAGATGCAGTAGAGCTACCAAATTGCGGATATGTTGATTGCTACGTTTCAGTCACCATTTCAAAATGACCCAGACATTTCCTATGGGAGTAAGATCGGGAGATTCAAAACAACAAGCGAGACGTGGTAGGGTAGCTGCACGATCGTCGAACCCCGAAGGTATGAGTGCCACCCTGTGAACACGGGAGTTGTCGCCTTGAAACACGGAAGTGTCCACAGCGCACTAATCTTGAGAATGTAGAAGAATGGGCAACACTTGGTCGTGGAGATCGTTGGTATGAACTTGCTTTATGCGTTTTCAGCGTAACCAGAATGAATGAATCCAAGTCATGGCTTGTAATTCTCAGACCAAGTTACCCGACTGCAGGCAGCTAATATCCAGTTTCCAGGCAGTGTGGCCCATTGAAAACTTGCAGGCTTATGTGCCACTATGCCTAACAACCTTGCGAGGTATCGTATTATCAATTCACAAAGTTCATCCTGATACTGGTTACGACGAAACTGGATTGATTAAAACAGCAATTCGTGTCAGGTGTGAAGGCGCTTGTCACCGACAGGTTATGACATTCCCCTCCAGTTTCATACATTTAGCATTTTTCAATAGCTGGTGTTCATAACGCCATGTTACATGGTAGCGAAACACGTAGAGCTGCCGACGTTGACACCCGAATGAATCGAGCTACTCCGGTCACGGTGTGATAATGGTCACCTCCAATTACCGCAGCTCTCTGCTGCCATGCTGTCGGGCCTCAATGTCGACCCGTCTTACTACAATGATTCCATACAATCGACTGACATAAAGGCTGTTCGAAAATTCGCGTTACAAAATTCTAGGACTTGTAGAGGGGAGAGAGTACGTAACATTTTGAATAGGAACAAATTTCCGGAAACGAACCGTTTGCATTCTACAACGGTTTCAAATCAGATGTTTAACTCATCCGCTTCAACTTGCGGAATTGAACTAGGCGTGACGCAATGCAATTATTAGGTAACAAATCGAAAGGGAACATAACGAAACATCCATTTATGTCATATATACATTTATTTGTATTAAGACTTAAATATTACTTGTTTACGTTATTCCAAAACAGGAAATAACGCTGCCTACTGTACATCCAGAAGAGTTACTGATGCATTACAACAGCTGCTCGATGTGACTACCATCAATGTTGGTACAGATATTGCACGTACAAAGCATGTTCAGTTATATAGTATGCATCACACCTGGCGTCTCTTCAGTTTCCACTTCAGCGGCCAGAACTCGTGCCAGCAGATCTTCCTCGGTCTCTACAGGGTCTCGCAGCAAGGCAGACGTTAAGTGTGGTGAGGCGACCGTCTGTCTCGCCTCGTCACCAGGACAAGCAACTCTGAGACTTTTCCCTTTCCCTCAGCAGACGTGGAGGCGTTACATAGCTCAACTTAAACAGTCGCAGAACGGAAACGGTTCGTTGCCGTACATGGGTTTTTATTCAAAATATTATGTGCACACTACCTTCTACAAGTCCTATGCGTTTGTAATGGAATTTTTCGAATATTCTTTGTACATGCCATTTCACCGCCATGACTTATTTCAGCACTAGAAGCTCAAAAAAAAAAAAAATGGTTCAAATGGCTCTCAGCACTATGGGACTTAAATTCTGAGGTCAACAGTCCCATAGAACTTAGAACTACTTAAACCTAACTAACCTAAGGACATCACACACATCCATGTCCGAGGCAGGATTCGAACCTGCTACCGTAGCGGTCACGCGGTTCCAGACTGTAGCACCTAGAACCGCTCCTCCACCCCGGCGGCCTAGAAGCTCAGATCGCTGCCTAGAGGGCTCGAAAGCGGGACCATATTCTTTTTATGTAGAAAGTAATACTACAGTACTAGACTTTATGTAGCATGCTGACTGACATTAGTTTATTAAAGTGAATAACAATATAATAGTGCTAGATATATACAGTGTAATAGTAGTGAAAACAGGGACAACCACGTTGAGACAAGTTAGCTTCGTCTGTATTTTACTTACAAAACCAACGTATTGCCTACGATATTTTTCTGCATTCCTCTGTGTTGTACTGAAGGCATAGGCACCTGTTGGAATTTGGAATTACTTGTAATGCGGAATGCATCAGATAGGAAGTATCGTGGATGGTGTGGCGTCCGTCAATAAAAATTTTGTCTTACGATTTCATATATGCAAAATTTTGTGGACTTCGTCTTTTGTAGGGTGCCTTCCGTGCCTCAGCTATGTAAATAACCGTACCGTGGGCACCTCAACCAACGAGTAGTATCTGCTCAGAGGTCGGACAAATGTGTGCTTCCTGAAGGGGGGCTAGCAGCTTTTTCAGTAGTTGCAGTGTGGATGGTTAACTGATCTGTCCTTGTAACGTCAACCAAAATGGTTTGCTGGTGCTGCGGACGGCTTAAAGCAAGAGGATAATAGAGCCGTTATTTTCCCCGAGGGAACACAGCTCTACGGTGCGGTAAGATGGTGATGTCATCTTCTTCGTTAAAACATTCCGGAGGTGAAACAGACCCCATTCGGACCTCCGGACAGGGACTACTCAGGAGGATGTCCTAATCAGGAGAAACAAAACTGGAGTTCAATGAGCCTGAACATTGAATGTTAGGTCTCTTAATTCAGAACTGTCTTCACCCAAAGAAGACGAAGTAAATTTTCCAGAATTCGATTCAAGGTCAACTGAGTAAAGTAGAAGTAGATATCCTCGGAGTAGTGAAGCAAGTTAAATCACTTAACAAAAGCTAGTCTTCTGGTCCAGACTGTATACCAATTAGGTACCTTTCAGAGTATGATGATGCAATACCTCTGTACTTAACAGCCATATGCAACTGTTCGCTCGACGGAAGATCCGTATCCAAAGAATGGAAAGTTGCACAGGTTACACCAATGTTCAAGAAAGGTAGTAGAAGTAATCCACTAAATTACAGGCCCATATTATTAACGCCGATTTGCAGTAGGATTTTGGGACATGCATTGTGTTCGAACACTATGAATTACCTCGAAGAAAAGAGTCTATTGACACACAGTCAACACGGATTTAGAAAACATAGTTCTTCTGAAACACAACTAGCTCTTCACCCGCAGGAAGTGCTGAATGGTATTGACAAGGGATTTCAAACTGATTCTGTATTTCTGGATTTCCGGAAGGCTTATGACACAGTACCACACAAGCGGTTTGTAGTGAAATTCGCGTACATATAGGATATCGTCTCAGTTTCGTGACTGGATTCATGATTTCCTGTCAGAGAGGTCACAGTTCGTAGTAATTGACGTAAAGTCATCGAGTAAAACAGAAGTACTTTCTGGCGTTCCCCAAGGTAGTGTTATTGGCTCTTTGCTGTTCCTTAATCTATATAAACGTTTTGTGAGACAATCTCAGCAGCCTTCTTACGTTGTTTGCAGTGACGCTGTCGTTTATCGTCTAGTAAACTAGTCAAAAGATCAATACAAATTGCAAAACGATTTAGAAAAGATATCTGAATGGTGCCAAAATTGACATTTGACTCTAAATAACGAAAAATGTGAGCTCATCCACATTAGTGCTAAAAGGAATCTCTTAAATTTCGGTTACAAAATATATTAGTGAAATCTAAATACCGTAAAATCAACTAAATACATGGGAATTACAATTAGAAACCACTTAAATTGGAAGGTACACATAAAAAATGTTGTGGGGAAGGCCAACCAAAGACTGCGTTTTGTCAGCAGGACACTTAGAAAATTTAACAGATCCACTAGGGAGATTGCCTACACTACGCTCGTTCGTCCTCTTTTAGAATACCGCTCTGCGGTGTAGGATCCTTACCAGGTAGGATTGGCGGAATACATCGAAAAAGTTCAGTGAAGGGTAATACGTTTTGTATTATCGCAAAATAGGGAAGAGAATGTAACTGAAATGGTACAGGATTTGGGCTGGACATCATTAAAACGAAGGCATTTTTCGTTGAGGAGGAATCTTCTCACGAAATTCAAATCACCAACTTTTTCCTCCGGATGCGTAAATATTTTGTTGACACTGACCTACATAGGGAGGAACGATCACCACGATAAAATAAGGAAAATTAGAGCTCGTACAGAAGGATACAAGTGTTTGTTCTTTCCGCGCGTTATACGAGATTGGAATAATAGAGAATTTTGAAGGTGGTTCGATTAACCCTCTGCCAGGCACTTAAAAGTGATTTGTCGAGTATCCATTTAGGTGTGGATGTAAATAGGTTAGAAAATTTGAAAAGGGAAATGGATAGGTTCAAGTAGCAGGAGGAACAGATCTTCCGGTCAGGTCAATACAAGGCTATAAATACAAAACCAAATAGGAGTAATTGAATCACTATCCGAACAGAAAAAACGCATTTCCCTTACTAACAGTGCCTCTGCGAGGAGGAAATTCTTCTTAATGTTACTCTCTCTCTCTTCTCTCTCTTTCCCGAAGAAATATCGCACGCGCACAGCCACAAATATTTTTGGAAAGAATATCCTGACGCAGAAGTAACTGTTAATGTGAGTGCTTTCACTATTGGATGAAGATACTCTGTGGAAGCAGCTGAAACATTGGTTTTACATGGTCTTAAGACTTCTTTCGCTTGGACCTGTACACAACAACATCTTTCATATAGCCTATATTACTGATTTCGAAGAAAACTGATTGAGAGTCATCCAGAGCAAAGCCTAATTGCATGTCGTTCGCTCGGTTTTTTAAGCCAGAAATAATGAAGACTGAGACCAAAGAATCTGAAAATCACGTTAAAACATTATAGGATCGAAATTAAAGTAGTCACAAGTTAAACCCTCTCTCTTGCCTCTGAGAGAAAATTACATTAATATTGAAATGGTGCATGAGTTCGTAACGTTTTTCCGTAAGTTTAATAAACGCAACAGATGCACATAACAGAGATTTTAGTCGACAATGGTATTTTCTCCTACACTACAGTCTGCCAACACTGAGATAACTTTTGGATTCCGCGGCTGTATAAATCGTTTGGTTTTGAGACGGGGATCTCGTCGAGGCATGCTCGGAGCGCATTTTCATCTGGAAAGGAAGTTCATTGAAGGCTGTTCGTTAGAGAGTGGAAAAGGTGAAAATCTGAGGGTGCTAGATCAGGTGAACACCGTGGATGCGGAATGACTTCCAAGTTCAACTCCTGTATAGTGTCTTTAGTCAGTCTAGCAGAATGCGGGCGGGAGTTACCGTGGAGCAACAACACTTTGCTCTGTCTTCTGGTCGTTGTTCTTGGATTGCCTCTGCAAGACGTCTCAGTTGTTGACAGTAAATGTCAGTATTGATGATTACACCTGGGGGAAGCAGTTGGTAATACGAAACACCGGTACTGTTCCACCAGGTGCATAGCATTCTCTTTAGTGGACTCGCGCAGGTCTTTTTACAGAGAGCCGCTGCTTTGTTTGGGCTCGACCATTCCTTTTTTTTCCTGATGTTATCATAAAGAAGCTAATTCTCGTCACCAGTAACGTTACAGGATATGAGAGATCGGTGTTGTTCAGCAGCGAATTGATGACGAACAACCAGAAAAGCACATATGGCCAGCCACTGATTTACGTGCTTATGGCTTACAACATGCGGTTTTCATACACACGAGTTTTCAACCTTCGGTTTTCATACACACGAGTTTTCAACCTTGCCGACTGCGTGCAAACGTTGGACGACGGCAGAATGACTACAGTTCATCACATTTACCACTTCGCGTGTACCGTGACGTGGATCATTGTAGATTAATGATTTTACACCCTTTCATCAAACCCCGAAGGTCCTCCTAAATGTGCAGAGTCACTAACGTCAAAATGATCCTCCTAACTAACGTCAGAATCATTTTCCTGCCGTACTCTGTCCAACGGCCTTATTCCCACACAAGGCGCAAAAGTTTCTTACTGCCTCCGCTGCTGTTAACCCTCTATTGCATTCAAACAGAAGAGTATGTTGAAAATCTTCCAATTTCTCCACTTGTCACTCCCATTTTCTAGCGCCCACCGCTCCATTTACTCACTCGAAATGTCAAAGTGACGATATGTGTCGTCAGCTAGCGAGAGTGAACTACAAATAAGAAATGGAAAGTGATAAATAAACCCATAGCTCCCTGAATACAAGATGCAGAACAAAAACACTATGAACTTACGGACCATCCTAATAATTGGAAAAAGTAATCGTGGTTCTGTTTGTTATGTTGCAATGGATGAAGGTGAAAAAATTCGATACGTACGTTGATCATACCCCAGAATGAGATGAAAATGATGCAGAGGCTCTCTTACTTAACCAGAAACTCGACTGCGGAACAGGAGGGAAAAAACTGTTAACAGGAGGTGAGTTGTGTTATAATGTGAACAACTTTCAGAGTCGAACGCCCTAACGAAACTACAGCACTTGTCGCTTGTAGCAGTTGCACGTTCTTGTGATGATGCCTCTTACACAAGTATCTCAACGGGCCGGCTATCGCTGCTTCTTCTAATCGGGTACGCGAATTCTCCGGGCAGCTTCCGCGCCACCGAGGTAATCCTTCCGTCCCATGTAATCCGGCCTAGTTATCTCGAGGCAAATACTCCAGCGGCTGCCACTTATTCGAGCCGTGGTGTTGGCAGCACTGGGGACGGAGCCACTGGCAGCGGCACCGGCACGGGGATTACGCCCAGCGGGCGTCGATTTCTTCGGCTGTGTTTGCGCGGCGGACGCTTCCGAGAACCAGCGGGCTCCGGCTGGCGCCGGCGAAGGCTCGGAGCCAGGCTATGCAAATACCCCGGCTGCGTCCCGCGTTTGCCTTATCCCACTTCACGCCGATCGTTATCTCCGGCCCAGCGGAGCGCTGGATGCGACTTTAGTGGCCTGGCACGCCGGCTCTGGCTTTTTACGGCAAATCCTTAGTGGTGTCATTTATGGTGTGCTGGCTGCATATGCAAACAGCTCTTGGCGACTTGACATTCGCTCTATATGAAACGTGAAGGATGATTCCCCGTTAACAAAAACATGCCGGCCGGTGTGGCCGTGCGGATCTAGGCGCTTCAGTCTGGAACCGCGTGGCCGCTACGGTCGCGGGTTCGAATCCTGCCTCGAACATGGATGTGTGTGATGTCCTTAGGTTGGCTAGATTTAAGTAGTTCTATGTTCTGGGGGACTGATGACCTCAGATGTTATGTCCCATAGTTTTCAGAGCCATTTGAACAAAAACATAATAAATAAGAAATGTAAGCAAAAAAAGGAAATCAAAATTATAACAGAGGTAAAAACCTTAGGAGAAGTATTTCTCACGGAGATCTCGGTAAGCGGCAAACTTCCATCGATCTACATTCTTTACGTTTTTATTCAAAAATTACCGCTACCAGTTTCGAATTATTTAACAAAAGATAATTTTCATGATTTTATCAAAACAAATCATACATTTGTTTCCTAAGAGGTGCCCTAGGATTAACAATAATTCACAATTACAAACGCGTAACAAAAATGTTTCCGTACAGATATGTTTTAGCATGCAAATGCCCATCTGGCGCATTTATTTTTGCAGTTTTTTTTTCAGTTTCCTTCCAGTGAAATACATTCCCAAAGATGTTTGTATTTTCACAATCTCATACGTAGGATTGCATTGCAAA
Organism: Schistocerca nitens; assembly: GCF_023898315.1. Taxonomy (NCBI): domain Eukaryota; kingdom Metazoa; phylum Arthropoda; class Insecta; order Orthoptera; family Acrididae; genus Schistocerca; species Schistocerca nitens. The sequence continues at coordinate 716,860,835 of NC_064614.1, read as the reverse complement.
ACACTTTCGTTCGGTCAAAAAACGAATTTCCAGTGTGCATAGCACTTTTTGATTCACAACATTTGAAAACAATTAACCGAGTTTACAAAGTCATAAGTGTTAAAAATGCTGCTTTACAATGACACAAATCTGTGGATTTTTAGGTAGGGAAGGGTAAATTACTGTTGCGTTAAATTTAAAAAAGATTTTACATTAAATGTAAGACGTTAAATGCAGATAAATAACGACAAATACATGAGATTTTGTGGATTATAAAGTTACAAACTTATATCATACATGGGTAGTTTTTGAATAAAGTAACCCAAAACCAATTTGTGGTTGGTTGCTGTATGCCATCAACAATTTATTTAATAAATTTATAGATTACCCAAAAATATGATTCTACGTTAATAAAAAAGTACTTTCTGCAATAGTCGTTGACAAATGTAGCATACTTGAGCAGTTGTATTGTGTATACAACATTTAAATTTGTTCATAGAATGAAGGCTTTCACGACTGGATGACATAGCTGCTGGTAAACCTTTCGGGATGTGAGGTCGTGGTCCAAGAAACTCTTCTGTTCCGACGTTTCGTCCAGCGCAGTCCTGCACGAAACGTTAGGGACAGAAGAGTTTCTTGGACCATGACCTCACATCCCGAAGGTTCATCAGCAGCTACTTACATTTGAATTTTATCTATCTTTCAGTAACTGAGTTTTCTGCTTTGGACCAACTTCAGGCTAGGATTACCTGAACCATACTTGAGAGATTCTGCGTGAGACTTTTAGCAAATTTTGTACACCATAAAGTGGTACCCAATTTAATAGGAATCATGGCCTGGATGTGCGGTGCAGCATGTGCCTTGCTAGTAGTGTCAGGGTATGTTTACGCTGCAGCCGTGCTGCTGGTAGCTGGCATATCGCAGCTCGCTGCTCACCCGGTGGCGTGTAGCATTTACGCTGCATTCTCGCTGCGCGCCAGGCCGCTAATACGATAAGGGAGAATCTAGTTCTCTGATTTTCACTTTGTAAAAATTCTTGCCGATGTGTGACAATACACAACATCGTTTTATTACCTTTTTCTCTTTAAACTTTTACTTGGCTCCCGAAAAAGAAAAGGCCTATATTTAGTGATCCAATATTTTATAATTACCTACAGTTCCTCAATGGATTCTGAAAGCCTTGATCCCCCTCACCCCGTGGTTGCTCCACTCCTCTCCCTTCCCCGCCCCCTGCCATTCCATCATTGTTGTTTCCCCCCTACCCTCCATCTCTACACCCTTCATCTCCTTTCCCAAGGTGGCTTCCATCAACTCTCCCTCCCGGATGATGCCCTCTCTCCCTCCATTTATCCCTCCTATTAACTCTGATCCTCACATCCTCCCTCCTCTCCTGTGTCCTTTCCCTGGGCTCCCTCTTCCCTCCCTTCCATCCTGTTTTCTCCCCGTCTACTCTCTCCCTACCTCCCTTCTCCCCCCCCCCCCCCCCCGAGTCCTTTTTATTCCCCTCCTCTGCCTTCCCCTGTCGCGTCTGCCAAGCATCCCCCCACCCCTCCCCCTCTTATGGGTCCTCGTCCTCCATCGGCTCCTTTTCCCCCCTTCGTTTTTCCTCTCCTTCCCCCATTTTTATTTTGCCCTCATCTGTCCAGGTTCTCCCCACCTGCCCTCAGCTGTGTTATGTCATATTTGCCAACTTTTTAGTGCAGTCTTCAAGTGAATGTTCAGTGTTGTTCGTCTTTCCAAAGTGTTTCGAACGGAAATCATGCTGCCGTTTGGTGTGAATTTTATGTCTCTTGCGAACAGAAATCAGACTGTCGCCGTGTTTTTTAATTGTCTGTCTATTATTTTACCTGTCTGCTTCATATGTATTTTATTAGCATCATCATCCCTTTGTTTCTATGTTTTAAGTTCCACGATTTTTTCCGCCATGTTGCCATTTAAGTCTCCGATTTTATCGCCTGTTTTTATTGTTTATTTTCTTCCTGTTTTTAAAACAAATTCTGTAGGAAGAAGAGCTGCATACTAAGCTGATCCAGCCCCCACCCCCCCTTGCGGTAAGGAACGGAATATCTATAAAGAAAAAAACTCCGTAGTGAAAACGTTTGATAGCGCGTAGCTTACGGTCAGATACGTCTTAGACCATACACCGTTGCGAGTGAAGTGTAGTTAAAAGTACAATAAAGTTTGCGAAATGGCAGTGATGCACATATCAGTGTAAGTTCACGAGTAAATGTGAGTCACAGAGTGGCGTCAGTTCCGCCATCACAAGCCGGTGGAGTTAGCGCGGGGCTGGATTGGTTAGCGTACTGTCAGACACTGCATTATGGAAAGAAAGAATTACTAGCTATGATCCCAGATCTAGTGTCGTCTCACGTGCAATTTTAATGAACGATGTCTGTAAAAGTCGCAAAATAAATTTTTACCTCGGCGACGTCCGATTATATCGGACAGTCATCTGCTATAGTTTTACAATAGTCTACATCTACATGGATACTTTGCAAATCACATTCAAGAGCCTGGCAGAGGGTTCATCGAACCACCTTTACAATTCACTATTACTTCAATCTCGTATAGCACGCGGAAGGGATGAACACTTATATCTTTCCGTACGAGCTCTGATTTCCCTTACTGTATCGTGGTTATCGTTCCTCCCTACGTAGCTCGGTGTCAACAAGGAGGAGAAAGTTGCTGATTGGAATTTCGTGAGAAGATTCCGTCGCAACGAATAACGCCAGCCCAAATCCTGTACCATTTCTGTGACACTCTCTCTCATATTTCGCAATAATACAAAACGGGCTGCCTTACTTCGAACGTTTCCGATGTACTCCGTCAGTCCTATCTGGTAAGGATCCCACACCGCGCAGCAGTATTCTAAAAGAGAACGGACAAGCGTAGTGTAGGCAGTCTCCTTAGTAGGTCTGTTACATTTTCTAAGTGTCCCGCCAATAAAACGCAGTCTTTGATTATTCCTCCCCACAACATTTTCTATGTGTTTCTTCCAATTTAAGTCGCTCGTAATTGTAATACCTAGGTATTTAGTTGAATTTACGGCTTTTAATTTAGACTGATTTATGGTGTAGCCGAAGTTTAACGAGTTTCTTTTAGCACTTATGTGAATGATCTCACACTTTTCGTTATTTAGGGTCAACTGCCAATTTTCGCGCCATTCAGATATCTTTTCTAAATCGTTTTGCAGTTTGTTTTGATCTTCTGATGACCTTATTAGTCGATAAACGACAGCGTCATCTGAAACAACCGAAGACAACTGCTCAGATTGTCCCCCAAATCGCTTATACAGATAAGGAACAACACAGGGCCTATAACACTTCCTGGGGGAACGCCAGAAATCATTTCTGTTTTACTCGATGACTTTGCGTTAGCTACTACGCACTGTGACCTCTCTGACAGGAAATCACGAATCCAGTCACATAACTGAGACGATATTCCACACTTCACACTATAAAAGGCAAACAAGTATTTTTATCTCCACATACTACAATTAGCAGAATTTGTATTTCGTATTTAGGACTCCCAGTATAAATTAATCCTAGATGATACTATGTTTCTAATGGGCTGTAATAAAAACTTGCAGCATTGTACTTAATTTCCTTATTTTAGGATGTGAAAACCGCCAGAGGCTGTAAAATGTTATCAAATTTATAGATATCATAATTAAGACATTAAATCTCGTAGGTTACAGGGGACTGTGGTTATGTTATACCAGGTGTAGAAGGATGAAACCGGAATTGCCCTATAGATGTTGCTAGCTGTCAGTGTAGGGAACATGAGACCACGTCTGCAGCGCCCTCTGCTTCCTGTAACGGCTGATGACGAATGTCGACACAAAGCAACCCTAGTTCCGTATATCGGTATCTGTTTCAAACCCGTAAACATCTCGAGTTTTGTGCTCACGAACTACGATCTGCGGACAGCATTTTTTCTCTGTTATCATTTGAAGAAAGCTACTAAAGAATCGCATCGAATCTTGTCGAATGATAAACTCATCAGGAACTGAAACTTCCTGGCAGATTAAAACTGTGTGCCCGACCGAGACTGGCAGAAGTAAAGCTGTGGGTAGCGGGCGTGAGTCGTGCTTCGGTAGCTCAGTTGGTAGAGCACTTGCCCGCGAAAGGCAAAGGTCCCGAGTTCGAGTCTCGGTCGGGCACACAGTTTTAATCTGCCAGGAAGTTTCATATCAGCGCACACTCAGAGGGAAAATCTCATTCTGGAAACATCCCCCAGGCTGTGGCTAAGCCATGTCTCCGCTATATCCTTTCTTTCAGGAGTGCTAGTTCTGCAAGGTTCGCAGGAGAACTTGTGTAAAGTTTGGAAGGTAGGAGACGAGATACTGGCAGAAGTAAAGCTGTGGGTACCGGGCGTGAGTCGTGCTTCGGTAGCTCAGTTGGTAGAGCACTTGCCCGCGAAAGGCAAAGGTCCCGAGTTCGAGTCTCGGTCGGGCACACAGTTTTAATCTGCCAGGAAGTTTCATATCAGCGCACACTCCGCTGCAGAGTGAAAATCTCATTCTGGAAACATCCCCCAGGCTGTGGCTAAGCCATGTCTCCGCTATATCCTTTCTTTCAGGAGTGCTAGTTCTGCAAGGTTCGCAGGAGAACTTCTGTAAAGTTTGGAAGGTAGGAGACGAGATACTGGCAGAAGTAAAGCTGTGGGTACCGGGCGTGAGTCGTGCTTCGGTAGCTCAGTTGGTAGAGCACTTTCCCGCGAAAGGCAAAGGTCCCGAGTTCGAGTCTCGGTCGGGCACACAGTTTTAATCTGCTAGGAAGTTTCATATCAGCGCACACTCCGCTGCAGAGTGAAAATCTCATTCTGGAAACATCCCCCAGGCTGTGGCTAAGCCATGTCTCCGCTATATCCTTTCTTTCAGGAGTGCTAGTTCTGCAAGGTTCGCAGGAGAACTTGTGTAAAGTTTGGAAGGTAGGAGACGAGATACTGGCAGAAGTAAAGCTGTGGGTAGCGGGCGTGAGTCGTGCTTCGGTAGCTCAGTTGGTAGAGCACTTGCCCGCGAAAGGCAAAGGTCCCGAGTTCGAGTCTCGGTCGGGCACACAGTTTTAATCTGCCAGGAAGTTTCATATCAGCGCACACTCCGCTGCAGAGTGAAAATCTCATTCTGGAAACATCCCCCAGGCTGTGGCTAAGCCATGTCTCCGCTATATCCTTTCTTTCAGGAGTGCTAGTTCTGCAAGGTTCGCAGGAGAACTTCTGTAAAGTTTGGAAGGTAGGAGACGAGATACTGGCAGAAGTAAAGCTGTGGGTAGCGGGCGTGAGTCGTGCTTCGGTAGCTCAGTTGGTAGAGCACTTGCCCGCGAAAGGCAAAGGTCCCGAGTTCGAGTCTCGGTCGGGCACACAGTTTTAATCTGCCAGGAAGTTTCATATCAGCGCACACTCCGCTGCAGAGTGAAAATCTCATTCTGGAAACATCCCCCAGGCTGTGGCTAAGCCATGTCTCCGCTATATCCTTTCTTTCAGGAGTGCTAGTTCTGCAAGGTTCGCAGGAGAACTTCTGTAAAGTTTGGAAGGTAGGAGACGAGATACTGGCAGAAGTAAATCTGTGGGTACCGGGCGTGAGTCGTGCTTCGGTAGCTCAGTTGGTAGAGCACTTGCCCGCGAAAGGCAAAGGTCCCGAGTTCGAGTCTCGGTCGGGCACACAGTTTTAATCTGCCAGGAAGTTTCATATCAGCGCACACTCCTCTGCAGAGTGAAAATCTCATTCTGGAAACATCCCCCAGGCTGTGGCTAAGCCATGTCTCAGCTATATCCTTTCTTTCAGGAGTGCTAGTTCTGCAAGGTTCGCAGGAGAACTTCTGTAAAGTTTGGAAGGTAGGAGACGAGATACTGGCAGAAGTAAAGCTGTGGGTACCGGGCGTGAGTCGTGCTTCGGTAGCTCAGTTGGTAGAGCACTTGCCCGCGAAAGGCAAAGGTCCCGAGTTCGAGTCTCGGTCGGGCACACAGTTTTAATCTGCCAGGAAGTTTCATATCAGCGCACACTCCGCTGCAGAGTGAAAATCTCATTCTGGAAACATCCCCCAGGCTGTGGCTAAGCCATGTCTCCGCTATATCCTTTCTTTCAGGAGTGCTAGTTCTGCAAGGTTCGCAGGAGAACTTCTGTAAAGTTTGGAAGGTAGGAGACGAGATACTGGCAGAAGTAAAGCTGTGGGTAGCGGGCGTGAGTCGTGCTTCGGTAGCTCAGTTGGTAGAGCACTTGCCCGCGAAAGGCAAAGGTCCCGAGTTCGAGTCTCGGTCGGCACACAGTTTTAATCTGCCAGGAAGTTTCATATCAGCGCACACTCCGCTGCAAAGTGAAAATCTCATTCTGGAAACATCCCCCAGGCTGTGGCTAAGCCATGTCTCCGCTATATCCTTTCTTTCAGGAGTGCTAGTTCTGCAAGGTTCGCAGGAGAACTTGTGTAAAGTTTGGAAGGTAGGAGACGAGATACTGGCAGAAGTAAATCTGTGGGTACCGGGCGTGAGTCGTGCTTGGGTAGCTCAGTTGGTAGAGCACTTGCCCGCGAAAGGCAAAGGTCCCGAGTTCGAGTCTCGGTCGGGCACACAGTTTTAATCTGCCAGGAAGTTTCATATCAGCGCACACTCCGCTGCAGAGTGAAAATCTCATTCTGGAAACATCCCCCAGGCTGTGGCTAAGCCATATCTCCGCTATATCCTTTCTTTCAGGAGTGCTAGTTCTGCAAGGTTCGCAGGAGAACTTCTGTAAAGTTTGGAAGGTAGAGACGAGATACTGGCAGAAGTAAAGCTGTGGGTACCGGGCGTGAGTCGTGCTTCGGTAGCTCAGTTGGTAGAGCACTTGCCCGCGAAAGGCAAAGGTCCCGAGTTCGAGTCTCGGTCGGCACACAGTTTTAATCTGCTAGGAAGTTTCATATCAGCGCACACTCCGCTGCAAAGTGAAAATCTCATTCTGGAAACATCCCCCAGGCTGTGGCTAAGCCATGTCTCCGCTATATCCTTTCTTTCAGGAGTGCTAGTTCTGCAAGGTTCGCAGGAGAACTTCTGTAAAGTTTGGAAGGTAGGAGACGAGATACTGGCAGAAGTAAATCTGTGGGTACCGGGCGTGAGTCGTGCTTCGGTAGCTCAGTTGGTAGAGCACTTGCCCGCGAAAGGCAAAGGTCCCGAGTTCGAGTCTCGGTCGGGCACACAGTTTTAATCTGCCAGGAAGTTTCATATCAGCGCACACTCCGCTGCAGAGTGAAAATCTCATTCTGGAAACATCCCCCAGGCTGTGGCTAAGCCATGTCTCCGCTATATCCTTTCTTTCAGGAGTGCTAGTTCTGCAAGGTTCGCAGGAGAACTTCTGTAAAGTTTGGAAGGTAGAGACGAGATACTGGCAGAAGTAAATCTGTGGGTACCGGGCGTGAGTCGTGCTTCGGTAGCTCAGTTGGTAGAGCACTTGCCCGCGAAAGGCAAAGGTCCCGAGTTCGAGTCTCGGTCGGGCACACAGTTTTAATCTGCCAGGAAGTTTCATATCAGCGCACACTCCGCTGCAGAGTGAAAATCTCATTCTGGAAACATCCCCCAGGCTGTGGCTAAGCCATGTCTCCGCTATATCCTTTCTTTCAGGAGTGCTAGTTCTGCAAGGTTCGCAGGAGAACTTCTGTAAAGTTTGGAAGGTAGGAGGCGAGATACTGGCAGAAGTAAATCTGTGGGTACCGGGCGTGAGTCGTGCTTCGGTAGCTCAGTTGGTAGAGCACTTGCCCGCGAAAGGCAAAGGTCCCGAGTTCGAGTCTCGGTCGGGCACACAGTTTTAATCTGCCAGGAAGTTTCATATCAGCGCACACTCCGCTGCAGAGTGAAAATCTCATTCTGGAAACATCCCCCAGGCTGTGGCTAAGCCATGTCTCCGCTATATCCTTTCTTTCAGGAGTGCTAGTTCTGCAAGGTTCGCAGGAGAACTTCTGTAAAGTTTGGAAGGTAGAGACGAGATACTGGCAGAAGTAAATCTGTGGGTACCGGGCGTGAGTCGTGCTTCGGTAGCTCAGTTGGTAGAGCACTTGCCCGCGAAAGGCAAAGGTCCCGAGTTCGAGTCTCGGTCGGGCACACAGTTTTAATCTGCCAGGAAGTTTCATATCAGCGCACACTCCGCTGCAGAGTGAAAATCTCATTCTGGAAACATCCCCCAGGCTGTGGCTAAGCCATGTCTCCGCTATATCCTTTCTTTCAGGAGTGCTAGTTCTGCAAGGTTCGCAGGAGAACTTCTGTAAAGTTTGGAAGGTAGGAGACGAGATACTGGCAGAAGTAAAGCTGTGGGTAGCGGGCGTGAGTCGTGCTTCGGTAGCTCAGTTGGTAGAGCACTTGCCCGCGAAAGGCAAAGGTCCCGAGTTCGAGTCTCGGTCGGGCACACAGTTTTAATCTGCCAGGAAGTTTCATATCAGCGCACACTCCGCTGCAGAGTGAAAATCTCATTCTGGAAACATCCCCCAGGCTGTGGCTAAGCCATGTCTCCGCTATATCCTTTCTTTCAGGAGTGCTAGTTCTGCAAGGTTCGCAGGAGAACTTCTGTAAAGTTTGGAAGGTAGGAGACGAGATACTGGCAGAAGTAAAGCTGTGGGTACCGGGCGTGAGTCGTGCTTCGGTAGCTCAGTTGGTAGAGCACTTACCCGCGAGAGGCAAAGGTCCCGAGTTCGAGTGTCGGTCGGCACACAGTTTTAATCTGCCAGGAAGTTTCATATCAGCGCACACTCCGCTGCAGAGTGAAAATCTCATTCTGGAATGATCAGGAACTACCGGAACAACTGAATGTGACGCAGAAAGCCGTTGCTTATTGGTTGAAAACTATGGGAATGCTGCAGAAAGCGGGAAAATTGGTTCCGCATGAACTCAATGAAAGACTGCAAGCAAATCGAGCAACCACTTCTGAAATGCTGCTCGCCAGATACTAAAGAAAGTCCTTTCACCATCGAATAGTCAAAGGTGATGAAAAATGGATCTATTCTGAGAATGCTAAGAGTCGTAAATCATGGATGAATCCAGGCAAACCATCTACATCCACTGTAAGACCAAATCGTTTTGGAAAGAAGACAATGCTCTGTGTTTGGTGGGATCGGAAAGGTGTCATCTATTATGAGCTGCTAAAACCTGTTGGAGCCGTTAACACTGATCGCTGCCAATAGCAAATGATCGATTTAAATGGAGCATTACGTGAAAACGACAACAATATGGAAAAAGGCAACACAAAGTGATATTGCTCCATGCTAACGCCCCATCACACACAGCAAAACCGGTCAGGGAAACGGTCGAGTCGTTCAGTGGGGAAATACTAGGACATGCGCCTTATTCTCCAAACCTGGCTCTGTCATATTACCATTTATTTGCATCACTGGGACACACACTAACTGAAAAACGCTTAAACTCGTATGAAAATATACGTAAATGGCTCGCCGAGTGGTTCGCTTCAAAAGAAGAACCGTTTTTTTGGCGTGGCATTCATAGCCTGCCAGAGAGGTGGAAGAAATGTGCAAACAGCAATAAAACATTGTTTATCGTTTTCAAACAACAGACGTTTGATTATAGCAATCAAATTCAGGTTCCAAAATTCTGTAGCTGGTAATGTACTGTACCGAAGCCGAACAGGTCTCTCCAAAAAAGTGTACAGCCAGTGAACAATGACTGTGTTAATCAAATTGTTCATTTCCCTATCCCATTACACCCCTCCTTCTCCTCTCCCCTCCTACCTTTCTCCATCTGGAGCTTTCAGCATTGTTCATAATACCCACTTTCTATGTTCACTTTACAAGTATGTGTCACCGTGTTCGTTCTTGTCGTCACTGAAAATTTAATTACCTTAGTCTATTATTTTGTGATTTATGAGGTATGGTTACTTTTAGCTTATGACCAGGAGAATAGTTAACTACCCAAACTAATATGGCAGTCTCGGCTTGTACTTTGTTCAACATGAACATAATATATTGCTCATATAACGCTAAGCTAGCTATCACGCAATGTAACTTTCCTGTCGCTTGATTAATCTCCTTCATTTACATAAAGTATACAGGCCTACAGTCCCACTTTCCTACCCCCTCCAAGTGAACATTTCTGCCCCACTACACCCTCTCCTGGTGCCGTGTATCCGCTCCTTCTAAGCCAGGACTGTTTTCAGATAGGTTACTATTTTAAAAAATTTCTCTTAATGTTTTGGTTATAATGCATTCTCGTATTTACTCTGGACAGGTAGCAATAACACTTTGCAATTACTTTACTCACCTTAATCATATATTTTTGTCTTCCTGATGAAAATTGTATTTTATTCTGCTGTTCTGTAGCTGTATCTCTCTTACTTCTATGCAAAGACCGTTTTAAGAGAAACGAGAAAATGAGTAGTTTAGCGTGCGGCGTGATGTTGGCTTTATCAGACCTCCTACTAGTGGTCGGCGTTAATACGTATTTCGCGAGATATTTGGCCCGGTCACTATCAATGGATCACCCTGTATATGCAAATTCGTGCAGGCCCTGACTTAACACGTGACTACACAAGGATCATGTTCCACGAGTATTAGCCTTGGACAGCAATACAGGATAATTTGAAAAAGTTTATCTGTTTTCACAGTGTATGGTGACAGAAACATCCGGTAAATTTTAAGTTACACACCGAAACTAAAAAATTGCTGGTTGCTGTGTTGATTGTAAGCGTCTCCCTGGCGCGCAAAGCGCATTCGTTCGCTTTTTCAGTATCGAATGTGCGTCACGTCAAGAGGCCAATAACATCGCAACAAATAACGTTTTGCTCTCAGAGCCGTAGATAGAAAAGGTCACCGCCAAACGCCGGTTATTCCATAGCACAGTACAACGCGACATGCATAGAAACGTACGTGTATGTTTGTCCCCGCTCTGGAACGAACAGCATTTCGGAGTGATTTTTTTTTTATCTAGGGATCTGTGACAGTTAAAACCATTAACCCATAAGAATTATTCAGTGATTAAGACAGATACTATGCAGTAAATTCCAAATTGATTTCGGTGAACCACAATACGATAAAAAACGCCCGATTATAAGGTGCTGCTAAAGAGTGAAACATAAAATTTTATCGTAAATACCTTTGTTCATCCTGCCATTGAGTAGAACTAGTGGTTCGAGACTAAACGAGAAAAACCGCAGAATATCACATCACGCATACTGAATTTTACTGTCACTGCACGACAGTCGCATAAATACTGCTCGTCAGGTGTCAAAAATGGTTCAAATGGCTCTAAGCATTATGGGACTTAAAATATGAGGTCGTCAGTCCCCTAGACTTAGAACTACTTAAACCTAACTAACCTAAGGACATCACACACATCCATGCCCGAGGCAGGATTCGAACCTTCAACCGTAGCAGCAGCGTGGTTCCGGACTGAAGTGCCTAGAACCGCTCGGCCACAGCGGACAGCTAAACGCCGGTGTTTACTATCGCACTGGACTCAGTCTGTCTCATTAAATGCCCTTCTGCAACAACAAAATGGTTCAAATGGCTCTGAGCACTATGGAACTTAACTTCTGAGGTCATCAGTCCCATAGAACTTAGAACTACTTAAACCTAACTAACCTACGGACAGCATACACATCCATGCCCGAGGCAGGATTCGAACCTGCGATCGTAGCGGTTTTCACGGTTCGAGACTGAAGCGCCTGGAACCGCTCGGCCACTCCGGCCGGCCTTCTGCAACACATGAAAACTATATAAGCACCATTGATGACAAGAGTGATACAGTTGCTCGAAACAGATGATTTAACTTTTCATTTGAAAGCTGTATTTCGAAATGTTGGGGGATAAGATGCGCACCTGTGCTTAAAGGTTAAACAGATTAGCAAACAATATGTCAATGATAACGCTTACTTCAAAGCAACCAATCACTTAATTTCAATCGGCAACCAAGGTGCGACTGGATCCCAACCCCTCCCTTCTGACATTTTTATTTTGACTAAAATCCTGCTGACAGTTGACTGTTAATATTTTCAAAGTTAAACTGTCAGTTATTAAGACAGCATTGATGGAAGGTCTTTAAACAATACTTGTGAACATTTATTGTAACAGAACTCACTCGGCGGAATCACAAGATCCAGCTCAAGTACATTAATAATGACTCGGTCTTTCAGACACAGCAACGGACAGCATAGCTCATCAGGTTGTTCAGATTATAACTAATGACTGAGAAATCAAAGAACAATCAAAGAACTGAACCGATTAACGGCTAAATCTAACCACAAGGTCCCTCTTTTATTTAACGGCAACCTGTGCCTTACAACAATTGTTCCGGCTGTATTTACAACCAAGAGTTGATTAATTAGAATATTAATGATCGGGTACAAACTAGAAAGGAAAGGCAATATAATAGCGGAACAAATTTTCGAACGACAACTAGAGGCTTAGTACAATACTATACTGCCTATATTTACGACTAAAGAGCCGACCTCATAAAACTCTGAGGGCCGGGTACAAATCAGAAAATAATAAAGAGGGCAGGTAGACAACAATCACCACGAGGATAACAAAATGTTACTCCCCTTTATCAGCAAGCAGTTCCGTGGATCCACGGTTCGCCGCAGCGTTTCCTGAGTGGTGCCGATAAAAGCCAGGTAGAAGAGGGCAGCCAGGCCACGAGCGGTCGTCCGACACGAATGTTGCCAACCAACCGACGGGATGGCGGCCTGCTACTTGTAGTCGACGCTGATCCCGGCGAAGTACTTCGGTATCTTCGCTCTGCGCAGACCCTCCTTGCACAGCTCGTGGCTTCGGCCGCTCGAACCTAGTGACCACCTCTTGTTGCGACGCTCCCGCCAATCCCCTAACTTCGTGCCACCCCTCGGGCCAGTGAACCCTGTATACAGGGTGTTACAAAAAGGTACGGCCAAACTTTCAGGAAACATTCCTCACACACAAATAAAGAAAAGATGTTATGTGGACATGTGTCCGGAAACGCTTAATTTCCAAGTTAGAGCTCATTTTAGTTTAGTCAGTATGTACTGTACTTCCTCGATTCACCGCCAGTTGGCCCAATTGAAGGAAGGTAATGTTGACTTCGGTGCTTGTATTGACATGCGACTCATTGCTCTACAGTACTAGCATCAAGCACATCAGTACGTAGCAGCAACAGGTTAGAGTTCATCACGAACGTGGTTTTGCAGTCAGTGCAATGTTTACAAATGCGGAGTTGGCAGATGCTCATTTGATGTATGGATTAGCACGGGGCAATAGCCGTGGCGCGGTACGTTTCCAGAACGAAGGTGTCCTGACAGGAAGACGTTCGAAGCAATTGATCGGCGCCTTAGGGAGCACGGAACATTCTAACCTATGACTCGCGACTGGGGAAGACCTAGAACGACGAGGACACCTGCAATGGACGAGGCAATTCTTCGTACAGTTGACGATAACCCTAATGTCAGCGTCAGAGAAGTTGCTGCTGTACAGGGTAACGTTGACCACGTCACTGTATGGAGAGTGCTACGGGAGAACCAGTTGTTTCCGTACCATGTACAGCGTGTGCAGGTACTATGAGCAGCTGATTGGCCTCCACGGGTACACTTCTGCGAATGGTTCATCCAACAATGTGTCAATGCTCATTTCAGTGCAAATGTACTCTTTACGGATGAGGCTTCATTCCAACGTGACGAAATTGTAAATTTTCACAATCAGAATGTGTGGGCTGACGAGAATCCGCACGAAATTGTGCAATCACGTAATCAACACAGATTTTCTGTGAACGTTTGGGCAGGCATTGTTGGTGATGTCTTGATTGGGCCCCATGTTCTTCTACCTACGCTCAATGGAGCACGTTATCATGATTTCATACGGGATACTCTACCTGTGTTGCTAGAACATGTGCCTTTACAAGTACGACACAACATGTGGTTCATGCACGATGGAGCTCCTGCACATTTCAGTCGAAGTGTCCGTACGCTTCTCAACAACTGATTCGGTGACCGATGGATTAGTAGAGGCGGACCAATTCCATGGCCTCCTCGCTCTCCTGATCTCAACCCTCTTGACTTTCATTTATGGGGGCATTTGAAAGTTCTTGTCTACGCAACCCCGTTACCAAATGTAGAGACTCTTCGTGCTCGTATTGTGGACAGCTGTAATACAATACGCCAATCTCCTGGGCTGCATGTATCCTCGCTAACGGAGGACATTTCGAACATTTCCTGTAACAAAGTGTTTGAAGTCACGCTGGTACGTTCTGTTGCTGTGTGTTTCCATTTCATGATTAATGTGATTTGAAGAGAAGTAATAAAATGAGCTCTAACATGGAAAGTAAGCGTTTCCGGACACAGGTCCACATAACATATTTTCTTTCTTTGTGTGTGAGGAATGTTTCCTGAAAGTTTGGCCGTACCTTTTTGTAACACCCTGTATACAGGGTGGTCAGAAAATGTGTGAAATGCTTCTAGGGGTGTTACAGGGCAGATTGTACTCAGACATAAATGTTAAGAGAGAAATTCGATACATTGCGCCGTTTCCGAGATATTTAGTGTTGTGTCGACACGAGAGCCGACACAGTGTGTTTGAGGGTGGCCGAGATGCACGCTATAAGCGCACGAAAGATGGCGTGAGGTCTGAAACAAGATACGTAATGAATGCTATAAAGAAAAGTACGTAGCTGCGGAAATACTTAACTTTATTCCATCCTTGTGGTACATCGCTCTTGACGAATCAAGTGAGACTCTTAACATACATGCAATGTTACAAATGGCGCCTTGCTAGGTCGTAGCCATGGACTTAGCTGAAGGCTATTCTAACTGTCTCTCGGAAAATGAGAGAAAGGCTTCGTCAGTGTAGTCGCTAGCAAAGTCGTAGTACAACTGGGGCCGAGTGCTACTCAGTCTCTCGAGACCTGCCTTGTGGTGGCGCTCGGTCTGCGATCCTGACAGTGGCGACACGCGGGTCCGACATGTACGAATGAACCGCGGCCGATTTAAGCTACCATCTAGCAAGTGTGGTGTCTGGCGGTGACACCACATTTAGCATTGAAGTTAGCCAATCAGATCGTCGCGCGCGTAAATGCAAGTTTCACCTAACGAGTCAAAGCACTCGTTGGGCAATACCTCCCATGGCAGGCCGCTTGAATGCGAGCACGCGACGCCCATATTGCCTGACTTCAATGCTAAATAACTCGGAAACGGCGCAACGTATCGAATTTCTTTCTTAACATTTATGTCTCAGTATAACCTGCCCTGTAACATCCCTACAAGCATTTCACTCATTTTCTGACCACCCTGTATATCGGCAAGCATAGACCTTCTAATGACACAACCCACAGATATTAACTCTTCCTCATAGATATTTGCAATGGGGTCGCAAGAGGGACAGTCGATATTACACCTGAGCCAGTGCTGCCAGACAGAAGTCTACTGAATGGCGCCACGGTTCATGCAGATGTATGGCATTTTAGCTAGTGCGTGAAAAACCCAGTTAACAGGTACTTCTCACTGATACGCTCTCAGTTACTCTTAGTACTTCACTCACAACATCCAACAGACAATTGTGCGTTCAGAGGACTAGTTAGATGGCAGGAAGACATTGCGAGGAAACAGTTTGAAAGCAGCGAGGTAAGTTGGGATAGAATAAAACGTCAATGAGTTTGGTTGGGTAAGATACATTCTTGTGTGCCATTAACACAACTGAAAATGTCCATTAAATGTGTCCTGTCTCGGAAACCATTCGGAACAGGAAATACGTCCATATGAGCTTTTTGCTTCAAATGAGCGTTCGTATCACATCCCTGAATACTGATCATTCCTCTTGGGACAACCTGTATCATTTCTTTTTAACAGACCCAGCAAACCGCTCTGTTAGAACTCATTAGTTTATCTCCTTGGACGAATCCCTACAAAATCCAATGTGGGAGACAGGTACCAACAGTAATGATGCTGGAACGCCGTATCGTAAGTCGTTCATAGCTAATTTCATAAGAGCATAGCTCTAGTAATGCAAATAATCTTATTTGATAAGAGCATAGTCCGTGACAAGCAAGATTCCAGGTTTCAATCTCGGTCGAGCACATAGTCTTAATCTGTCAAAATCAAAAGCACACTCCGAGGCAGAGTAAATGATCTAGTCTAGGGAAGACTTATTTCTGCACTTTTATTCCTCCTACACATACGACTACAGCTATATTTAGCAAATCACAGTAAAATGTGTGGCAGAGGGTAATTTCGGATGACTTCGTTCTTGTGATTAGAAGTTTATTGTGGGATAAGGACAGACAGCTATTGTGTTCCACATGACATAAAAACGAAGCATTCAGAAGACACGGTCGGATGTCAAAGTAATTTTGTGCAAGTACACACCACCTTTGTGTACGTACACGACTTTTTTTCCTGAATTATCAGTCTCTCATCAGTCTCTTGAGAAGTTTTACGCAGCCTGTCACGAATTCCACTCCTGTGCCAACCTCTTCATTTCAGAGTAGCAGTTGCGCTACACGTCCTCAATTATTTACTGGATGTACTCAAATTTCTGTCTTTCTCTACAGTCTTTACCCTCCACAGCTCCTTCTGTTACCATGGAATTCATTCCCTGATGTCTTAACAGACGTCCACAATTCTGTCCCTTCTTCTTGTCAGTGTTTGCCATATATTACTTTTCTTGCCGATTCTCCGGGGAATCTTCTCATAGCTTACTTTATCAGTCAACTTATTTTCTACATTCTTCTTAGCACCACATTTCAAATGCTTCGATTCTCTTCTGGTTGGGATTTTCCCACAGTGACCGTTTCACTACCACACAGTACTGTTCTCCAGACGTACAGTCTCAGAAACTGCTTCCTCAAATTAAGACGTATGTTTCATACCAGCAGACTCCTCTCAGCCAGAATTCACATTTCGCCAGTGCTAGTCTGCTTTTTATGTGCTCACTGTTCCTTATGTCATGGTTTATTTTGCTGCCTAGGTAGCAGAATTCCTTAACTTCTTCTACTCCGTGATCATCAATCCTGACGCTATTTTTTTCTCGCTGTTTTCATTTCTGCTACTTCTCAGTACTTTGGTCTTTCTTTGATTTACGAGTACTCTCAGACCATATTCTGTACTCATTAGAACGTTCATTTCATTCAACAGATCCTGTAATTCTTCTTCATTTTCACCGAGGACATCAATGTTATCACTGAAATCTTTCACCTTGAATTTTAATTATATAGATAGAATAGTAGCGGCGAAAGGCTACATTCCTGTGTTATACCCTTTCTAACCCGAGCACTTCGTTCTTTTCCTTCCAGTCTTATTGTTCCCTCTGGGTTCTAATAGATACTTTGTCAGAATTTCGAACATCTTGCAGCATTTGACATTGTCGAAAGGTTTCTTCAGGTCGACAAACCCTAAGAACGAGTCTTGATTCTTCTTTAGTCTTGCTTCCACTATCGGCCACAACGTCAAAATTGCCTCTCTTGTACCTTTCCCTATCCTAGAGCCAAATTGATGGTCATCTAAATTTTTTTCCATTCTTCCGTATATTATTCTTGTCAGCAACTTGTATGCATAAACTGTTAAGCTGATTGTGCGATAGCCGGCCGAAGTGGCCGAGAGGTTAAAGGCGCTGCCGTCTGGAACCGCAAGACCGCTACGGTCGCAGGTTCGAATCCTGCCTCGGGCATGGATGTTTGTGATGTCCTTAGGTTAGTTAACTAGTTCTAAGTTCTAGGGGACTAATGACCTCAGCAGTTGAGTCCCATAGTGCTCAGAGCCATTTGAACCCATTTGATTGTGCGATAATTCCCCTCACTTTTCGGCTCTTGAAAATTCCGGAATTGTGTGATTATGTTTCTCTCGAAGTCAAATGGTATGTCCCACACTCATACATTCCACACACCAACGTGAATCATCGTTTTGTTGCAATCTCGTCCAATGATTTTAAGATTTCTGATGCGGTGTTATCTATCCTTACTGCCTTATTTGATTTTATGTCTTCCAAAGCTTTTCTAAATTCTAACACTGGATCGCCTATCTCCTCTACATCGACTCATGTTCCTTCTTCAAAATGGCTCTGAGCACTATGGGACTCAACATCTGAGGTCATCAGTCCCCTAGAACTTAGAACTACTTAAACCTAACTAACCTAAGGACATCACACACATCCATGCCCGAGGCAGGATTCGAACCTGCGACCGTAGCGGTCGCGCGGTTCCTGACTGTAGCGCCTAGAACCGCTCGGCCACTCCGGCCGGCGTTCCTTCTTCTATCACGTCATTAGACAAGTTGTCGTCCTCATAAAGGCCTTCAATTTACTCTTTCCGATAATTCGCTCTCACGTCTGCAAGTAACAGTGTAATTCCAATTACACTCTTAATGTTACCACCCCTGCTTTTAGTTTCACCAAATGTTTCTGTATACTCAGTCCTTTCCGACAATCATTTCTATATCGCTCTCTTCACAGATTTCATGCTGCCGTTTCGCCTTAGCTTCCCTATACTTTCTGTTTATTTCAATCCTAAGTGACTTGTTTTTCTGTAGCCCTGAATTTCCCGGAACATTTTTGTAGTTACTTCTTTCGTCGATAACTGAAGTATTTCTTCTGTTACCCGTGGTCTCTTTAAAATTACCTTCTTTGTACCTAAGTTTTTCTTTCCAACTTATGTGACTGTCCCCTCCTCTTCAACTGAACTGTTTGCTGAGTTATTCTTTATCGCAGTATCGGTAGCATCAGAGAACTTAAGGCGTATGTCTTCATTCCTTGCTACTGCCGTACTCCACTTCTGTGATCAGTGGTACTTCCTCACTAGTGTCTTCAACTTCCGCCTACTCTTCATGACTACGAAATTGTGATCTCTCTATATCGGTACCATGGTATGCTTTACAACTTCCAAAGGGGAAGTGACCATGAGATAAAGAGTGAATATCCAACGAAAGGATAACGTTTCACGAATCGGGACGTGGAATGTCAGAAGTTTCAACGTGGTAGGGACACTAGAAAATCTAAAAACGAAAATGTTAAAGTTACATTACATACAGTGGGGGTAGTAGAGTGAAATACAAAGAAGACTTGGAATTCCATCCTGACCACGATGTAATCTAACTGAAATCTTCCGCTATCTCCCGGGTTGTTTCAAACATACCTTGTTCTCTTGTGATCCTTGAACAGAGTATTCGCTATTGCTATCTGAAATTTATTGCAGAACTCAGTATTTCTCTCTCCCTGATTCCTATAACCAAGCACATATTCTCCACTCACCCTTTCTTCTACTCCTCTTAAACAGCATTCCAATCCCTTATGATTATTAGATTTTGATCTCCTTTTAAGTACAGAATTACCCGTTCAATATCCTCATATACATTCTCTACGACTTCATCTTCGGTTTGTGATTTCGGCATGTATATCTCAACTATCGTTGTCGGTATTGACTTTCTATCGATTCTTATGAGAACAGCCGTGTCACTGAACTGTTCACAGTAACTCACTCTCTGCTCTGTGTCCCTATTCATAACGAATCCTACTTCCGTTATGCCACTTTCTGCTGCTGTTGATATTATCCTATACTCATCTGACCAGAAATCCTTGTCTTATTTGCATTTAACTCCACTATCCCCTCTGTATTTAGATTTCGCCTTAACACTTTCCTCTTCAGATTTTCTAGCGTCCCTACCACGTTCAAACTTCTGACATTTCACGTCCCGACTCGTGGAACGTTATCCTTTCATTGGATATCAAATCTTTATCTCATGGTCACTTCCCGCTTGGAAGTCCCCTCCAGGAGATCTGAAAGGGAGACTGGGCCGGAAGCTTTTGTCAATGGACAGAACATCATGATGCTTTTGTAATTATAGACCACATGTCCTGCGGGTACACATTATGTGCCTTTAATGCTGTGGTTTCCTTGTACACATTATGTGCCTTTAATGCTGTGGTTTCCTTTTCTATCTTCATCCTCATGCCCTTGATCACTGCTGATTCTTCCGTCTTTTAGGGGCTGCTTCCCACAACACGGGCAAAAGAAAGCCTCGAACCTCAGTCCGCTCCTCCGCCCTCTTTGACAAGGCCGTTCGTTGGTTGGATGAGGTTGACATATTGTGCCGGAAGTCTTCGGCCGCCCTTGCTGTCGATTTTTATTCAAAGGTTATGCGGTGGCGTGGTATGACCCGGGACCGAGCACATTTCAATTACTAATCAAAGACGTTAGTCCTACACCAAGGGTGCAGCTCGTAAATGAACAGCATTTCAAGAGGCAGAACGGCCACCGCATTGCATTAGTACCTTTCGTGTTCAATGTTGTTACCAGGCATAGTAGGGTGACTAAGGCTCAACAGCTACGTGAGATGTTGAGTGATTTCTGTGAATATCACGCAGATGCTGCGTGCTCGTATCAGAAAAAGATATCAGCATGTGGTACAAATTGAAGGGGGGCCCATTGAGGATCTGCTTTTGGCCGGCTGGCTAATCGTCCAATTTCCAAATTTTTGGCCCTTCAGACGTGACAGTGACACGATGTTGGACTACATGGATACGTGAGGGCGGACGTATTCGTTGTCATTGATCCAGTAGGCCACAAGGTAGTTCGCCGTATCGTGTACCAAGCAGATCGCAAGTACTTCACGTCTGCACTTACTATCCGAGACCAAGTAACGGACTCTCTGGAGCAATTCTCGGTGTCACACCGGACCAATAATAGGAGACTGTCGGCACCGGACTAGAGAACTACTGTCCCATGCATAGGCAGCCGTTAACACTAGAACACAAATGGCTGCGTTTGGAGAGCTGTCGTGACCGGCAAGCATGGATTATTGATGAATGGAGTGCCGCTGTGTTCAGCGATGAACAGCGGTTCAGAACAACTGCGGATGGCCTTCTCCAGCGAGGATGGCGGCGACCTGGACAGACTTTCCTATAGTCCCACGTTTTGGAGAGGCATATTGGTGTTACTTCTGGCGTCTCGGTGTGAGAAGTCGTCGGGTATGATTTCAGGTCACAGTTAGAGTTGACTGAGGAAATCCGTTGGCTAAACATCCTCTTGTGTTGCCTACATGCGACAGTATCGTGGTGTCATTTTTCAACAGCACAATGCTTGCCCATTTTTGGCACTTGTGTCAATGAATTGTATGCGAAATGTTGAGGGGCAGGGTGACACAGAAAAACGGGAACATTTCCATAATCCAATAAAACTAGAAGTGATGAAGGAAAGAAATTGCATTCATAGTAACTGAAACCTTACAACTTTGCCATTTATGAAACGTTAATGGCATTCGTCATTTTTTAAAAATTATGTCTTTTAGATGGCGTTCTCCTGTACATTCGTGAAATCTGCTGTAGCGATTCCTCATTGACCACTGCAATATCTCAGCTGGGATACTGTGAATTGCATCCCGAATTCTCTGTTTTAACTCACCCAGGGTTCTTGGTCGAGTCGTGTTGACGTTGCTCTTGAGGTAGCCCTACAAGAAAATACCACAAACGGATAAAATTGGAATTATATATTAATACCTTCAGTTGTGACGGGCGTTGATATATATCAACGGGGACAGGTGAAAATGTGTGCCCCAACCGGGACCCGAACCCGAGATCTCCTGCTTACATGGCAGACGCTCTATCCATTTTTTAATTTTTTTTTGTTTTGTTCTCTATCGCTCGTTGCATATGGTCTGGGCTGACGTCACGGGACATCCGTTCAAGATGATCGTTGATTCCTTTACTCAGTTTTTTTTATTACAGAGGGCGAGCAGTCCTCTGACCGAACACGCTTAGCTACCGTGCCGGCATTGGAGGATAGTGCGACTGCAGGGACTATCTCGCGCACGCCTCCCGCGAGACCCACATTCTCACCTTATATGTCCACACTATACATTCGTAGTGTCCCTACCCAACACACTCATTACTCGTGGAAGACATTCTTACCAAATCCCGTAAGAGTTTGGATAATATGTGTGCATCCGCACAGAAGAAGAACGTCATGGCCGGTATTGCTAAAACTATATACTTATATGGACATGGTGTCTATTCTTTCGGACATATCCGAAAGAACAGACACCATACCCATATAAGTATACAAACGGATAAATCTGGCGGTCTAGGGCGCCAGGAAATGTTACCGAATCGTGAGGTCACAAAGTTGCCAAACAGTTCTAGTACATATGCCACTGATTGCCGTGCAATGTGTGATGTCACTCCGTCCTGTTGAAACCAGGCATCTTGAGCGTTTGGAAAGTTGTTCAATGCAGGTGTAAGGAAAGTTCGTAGCATCTCTACGTAACGATCGGCATTGACGTATAGACCTACATCTACATAGTTATTCTGCAATTCACATTTAAGTGCCTGGCAGAAGTTTCATTCAACCATTTTCATACTACTTCTCTACCATTCCACTTTCGAATGGCGCGTGGGAAAAAGGAACACCTAAATCTTTCCGTTCGAGCTCTGAGCTGTGTGTTTCCTTGTTGTTTTTTCCTGTTCACTGGCGAAAAACTCACGGTCCGACAATGCCACGTGATGAAACACCACACCATACTGCCACTGTACTAGCGTTTAAAGAGCGCTCATTAACGTCATTAGGATCTGTGTTTGCCCAGTAACGGTAGTTCTTTTTACTCACGTAACCTTTGTGATGAAAATGTGCCTCATCTGACATGCACAAATTGTTTAGAAATTCATCGTCATTCTGTATTTTTGTTATCATTTGTTGACAGAATCCCAATCGTAACCAATAATCGTTGTCCTTCAAGTGATGCATCATTTATAGTTTTTACGGTTGTAAATTTTAATTCAAGATGGAGAATTCTGCGAACGCTCTCCCGTGACATTCCAACCACTGCTGCTTGCTTTCGAATTGAACGCCAGATAAGACAGACCCGCGTACAACATCAATGTTCGCTGGAGAATGCACACTTCTTGGTCGTCGTGTCGGTTTCTTCTTGAGGGCAGATTCACTCTCTTCAAATATATTAATCTAACATTTTATAGCGTGTTTCGACGGAATGGTATCATGGCGTTCTAAATTATAAAAATATCGGAGACTCTCTCTGCGCCGGCCGAAGTGGCCGTGCGGTTAAAGGCGCTGCAGTCTGGAACCGCAAGACCGCTACGGTCGCAGGTTCGAATCCTGCCTCGGG
This sequence comes from Schistocerca nitens, assembly GCF_023898315.1. Taxonomy (NCBI): domain Eukaryota; kingdom Metazoa; phylum Arthropoda; class Insecta; order Orthoptera; family Acrididae; genus Schistocerca; species Schistocerca nitens. Next base: position 716,837,827 of record NC_064614.1, on the reverse strand, counting down.
CATGGATGTTTGTGATGTCCTTAGGTTAGTTAGGTTTAACTAGTTCTAAGTTCTAGGGGACTAATGACCTCAGCAGTTGAGTCCCATAGTGCTCAGAGCCATTTGAACCATTTGAACTCTCTCTGCGCCGCTATCAAAGTATCGTTATTTTTACAAAACATTTCTATGACTAACGTACGCTGTTGTCCGTTCCACTGTTACATGATTACTGAAATAGCGGACTGTTTACTCGCTAACAGTCACGAGCCCGCAGTGCTGCCACATGCCCACAGCTGCCACTACTTATTTCAAACATTCCCCTTATTCTGTGTCACCCTGTATTTGCGTGGCCAGCAAGATTCCCAGACCAATTCCCGATATTGCTGTATGGGAGCAGCTCGGACGTCAACCCCATTCTTTTGCCAGTAACCAAAATATCGACGGCGATTGACAGCAGTTGTGGATCAGCTTTTCTCATTAGAGGATGCAAAGGCCTTATGACACTCTTCCAAACGAGTCACTAACTGCACCAAGACCAGTCTGGGTGCCACGTCATACTATTATTTCCAAGTTCATTGTAAACTAAACTCGATATGCAATCACTGAAATAACATCACATACCGTCTCAGTCTGTTAAGTTCATTTCGTTTTCACCTCCTGAGTGCTTCACAATTACCGCCAAGCAGTGTCTTATGTAATACAAATTGCGTAGCAAAGTTTCCGAAACTTTTATGGGCGTATTGCATCTAATTCTTATCGTAAGAATTGGCAGAATTATTGAAAACGAGGGCAGACACACACAAAGGGCCTGCTTTCCAAATGGCACAAATATGTTGAAACTGTTTTCTGCTTTATTCGTTGCCTTCCATGCAGGACACTAACCCGGTTGTTCTCATTTTCTTCTAAAATGGTACTGACCCACTTCTAAAACGTTTACTTCTAGTGCTACAAGGCTACGACCAGCTGATATTTAATACTAAAAGCTCCAGACTAATAATGAAGTTGCTATTAATTTATTCAGATCATAACGGAAAGAAATTTCTTGAAGTTTCCTTGTAGTCGCTAACTTAAACACATAATAGCCTTTAAGATTATGCCTTAGTCTATTCTTGTATGACTTTAAAAACTCCGCCTGCCAATGACAATAAGCCACTTCCCAGAGGAAGAAAGATAATACGAGTACATACCGTAAATTGAGTTGTGCGTTTGTCACATAGATAAAGTTGACGATTACTGCAGAATCATAGACTCAATTACTGGTTATTTTGTGTCTGGTGCTACCCTTTGTACTCCCGTTTTATACTATTGTGGTTGTGCGGTAGTAGCTGTTCTTGTTGTGGAGATATGAATGTCTGAAGTGCTCGTCATCATATCGTGGTGGTCACCAAGACATCTCCTTTCTCGCATGAACACAACTTTCAAAGTAAAAGTTCGAGACTGATCTGCGTATGACGCACTCGATATTTTAAGAATAGTTCCGAATGTTACAGAATATCCCATAACGGTTGCAACAGACACTGGAAACGACGTATATAAGATTGATCCATACTCCGGAAAAGTCGGCTTAATCGATGAGTACGCGTGGTTTTAAAAAAAGTAAAAAAGTTTATCCGCTTATTTAGAGAAACAATGAGAAACAGGCAGCAGTCGCATCAGGGAACGTTTTTAGCAACGTAGTTCAACAATCAAATGAGCGAGTACAGAATATCATAAGAGGAGCAGCAAAAATATTTAAGCCGTTGATAAAATGATCAGCCAAGGCGAAAGAGTGAATTTTCCAACGGAATTCCTAAATGTTTGCAATGCTCCCGGTATGTATCGGCGAAAAACCACCCGGAACAACACAATAGAGTGGAAATATACATAACATGTTCATACCACGAATTCACTCATTGCGACTAATTTACTATTCAGTGCTTAAGTACCTCCATTTCCGACAATATTCGTGTACAGTTTGGCTATCAATGAAGCACAAGCATTCCAGTTTCGCGGGATGTATTTTAAAAGTTACAAAATGTCGTGCTTCTCGCACTGACAACTACACTTAGCGAGTTTACAGATCGAATGACCACAAAACCTAATCATCTCTGCACCCCGTCACGTAACGTATCTGTGTCTCATTTCATTCGATTTATTGGTTACTTTGCACAAATATTAAAACCAGCCTGTAACATCCATTTCAGGTTTCCTTAAAATTATTGATTTTTAATTGAGAAACTATTCTTTCTTAACTATTATTTCTCTGCGCAATATTCCTTGTCATGCCCACCAAGACAATAGTTCGCTGGTTCGTGTCCATTTTGCAGCGCTTATTTTACGAGTTACTTGGTTAGGACGAGCTACAGAGCGGGACCAATACTAGCTACTCCTGCAACGGCTCTTATAGTGCGAACAAACGATTAGATTGACGAGTATGGACATGCACTTTGAAAATATTTACATGCGTGAAAAAGAAAACGACAAACTGACAGTCCAATCCTGCTGCAGACTGTCATCCTCCCTGTTAGACTAGAAAATAATTATCTTTTTCAAATTATTACTATCGATTAATATTCTATTATTTCTTATAGTGGTGTTTTATACATTTAATCTTAACTACGACTCAACAACAGATGTATTTATTACGAAAAACGTAGGTGCGACTGTAGCTCAAAAATTCCGTCCCTGTGCAGCTGGTCCCGGCGGAGGTTCGAGCCCTCCCTCGGGCATGGGTGTCTGTGTTTGTCCTTAGGATAATTTAGGTTAAGTAGTGTGTAAGCTTAGGAACTGATGACCTTAGCATTTAAGTCCCATAAGATTTCACACACATTTGAACAATTGAAACATTCCGTCCTGTTGGGCATGGATCACGTCAGGTGCTGTCGAAGACGTATTTCAAAGTCTTGTCTAATTTAATGTCCTCTGATAAACGACATAGTTCTGCTGAATTTGAGGCTGCCAATATTTCGTGTCTTGCAATCCAGTATATCGTAGTTACTATATTTATTTTAGCATCATTGAGGTAACCGTACAGCAAAACTACTACAGATATTACAGAATGCGCCCCGGTCACAGCGAAGTGCACAAAAATCACCAATTTCGGTACTGAATTTTATCTCCAGGCGCCTGTAGATACATGTGAGGCATTGTGCCTGTCTTGGGCCCATATTCAGCTACTGGCCATTAAAATCGCTACACTAAGAAGATGACGTGCTACAGACGCGAAATTTAACCGACAGGAAGAAGATGCCGTGATATGCAAATCATTAGGTTTTCAGAGCATTCACACTAGGTTGGTGCCAGTGGCGACACCTAGAACCTGCTGACATGAGGAAAGTTTCCAACCGATTTCTCATACACAAACAGCAGTTTACCGGCGTTGCCTGGTGAAACGTTGTTGTAATGCCTCGTGTAAGGAGGAGAAATGCGTACCATCACGTTTCCGACTTTGATAAAGGTCGGATTGTAGCCTATCGCGATTGCGGTTTATCGTATCGCGACAATGCTGCGCCCGTTAGTCGAAATCCAATGACTGTTAGCAGAATATGGAATCGGTGTCCGCAGCTCGTGGTCTTGCGGTAGCGTTCTCGCTTCTTGCGCATGGGGTTCCGGGCTCGATTCCCTGCGGGGCCATGGGTTTTTTCTACCTCGTGATGACTGGGTGTTGTGTGTCTTTCATCATCATTGACTCGTAAGTCGCCGAAGTGGCGTCAACTAAAAAGGACGTGCAATACGGCGGCCGAACTTCCCCACATGGGGCCTCCCGGCCAACAATGCCATACGATCATTTCATTTCATGGAATCGGTGGGTTCAGGAGGGTAATACGGAACGCCGTGCTGGATCCCAACGGCCTCGTATCACTAGCAGTCGAGATGACAGGCATCGTATCCGCATGGCTGTAACGGATCGTGCAGCCACGTCTCGATCCCTGAGTCAACAGATGGGGACGTTTGCAAGACAACGACCATCTGAACGAACAGTACGACGACGTTTGCAGCAGCATGGACTATCAGCTCGGAGACCATGGCGGCGGTTACCCTTGATGCTGCATCACAGACAGGAGCGCCTGCAATGGTGTACTCAACGACGAACCTGGGTGCACGAATGGCAAAACGTCATTTTTTCGGATGAATCCAGGTTCTGTTTACAGCATCACAATGGTCGCATCTGCGTTTGGCGACATCGCGGTGAATGCACACTGGTATGGGGTGCCACTGGTTACACGTCTCGGTCACCTCTTGTTCGCACTGAACGCACTTTGAACAGTGTTACGACCCGAGGCTCTACCCTTCATTGGGTCCCTGCGAAACCCTACATTTCAGCGGGATAAGGCACGACCGCATGTTGCAGGTCCTGTACAGGCATTTCTGGATACAGAAAATGTTCGACTGCTGCCCTGCCCAGCACATTCTCCAGATCTCTCACCAATTGAAAACGTCTGGCCAATGGTGGCCGAGCAACTGGCACGGCACAATAGACCAGTCACTACTCTGGATGAACTGTGGTATCGTGTAGAAGCTGCATGGGCAGCTGTTCCTGTACATGCCATCTAAGCTCTGTTTGACTCAATGCCCAGGCGTATCAAGGCCGTTATTACGACCAGAGGTGGTTGTTCTGGGTAGTGGGTTTCTCAGGATCTATGCACCCACCCAATTTGCGTGAAAATATAATCACATGTCAGTTATAGTACAATATATTTGTCCAATGAATACCCGTTTATCATCTGTATTTCTTCTTGGTGTAGCAATTTTAATGGCCAGTAGTGTATCACACCTTCTCCAATAACTTTTGTATGCTATACTACAGTAAAGACATAAATATATTTTCCAAACTGATCAGCATGTTGTCCTTTTTGAGTACGTTATTTTATGTTGAAAATACTTTTCCTAATCTCTTTATAGCTAAATTATGTCGCGATGAACCACAGCACGTGAAACCCGCAGCAGCTGTGGGTTAACCATTCAGCACCGCTGATCATTGAAATGAAAGGGAAATGTAACAAACGACAGACTGGCTCGAAGAGAACTTAAGTAGTAAGCACGTAGTGCAACCGCACTAATGTACGAATAACGACATTTACGCACAGTATATACAAAATATGACGTCAACCAAAGAACTAGATACCACGACAAAGTTGGTACATGATGGAACCAAAAGTATGCACAGTGGCTGCCAGACGCAGCAACAAATTATTGAGGTCGGCGTGGACACGTGTTTAAGAGTTTCTGTACGCCACGGCTGCGGAATACCTACTTACGCTTGGTTGGAGTGGCGCACAGCCCTGTCGACTGTCACCGCAGACGATGACTGCATCGTTTTACTACATCCGAGCAGTGCGAGAGTTATGTTAGACAGAACTATGCAGCAAACTTAATAGCCAATTATGCTACGACAGGAAGATTATATTTCCAGTACTGTACAACACGATACATTAGAGTTTAGAGACACTAACAAATACGCAAGAAATTGCTGTGGACATGGATTGTTTCAAAGTGTTTTATCTTGTTCAATTTATAGCCTCATACATAAATTCGGTGAGCTTTCGTTGCGCGTTTTGGTGGTCCGGTTGCTATGGATTTTTTTACCGATTGTCATTTTTTATTTGTATTAACGTTTTGCCACTTGAATTTACATATTGTCATTTTGTCATTTTGAGATAGTGAGTGGAGCTGTGGATGCTAGAAAATGGAGTGTCAAGAGGAGAAAATGGAACGTTTCCGACATATTTATTTCATCGAGTTCTATAGAGGGGTAACAGCAGCGGAGGCAGAAAGAAACATGTGTGCCGTGCATAGGCATAATTCTGGACAGAGAACGGCATTAAAATGGCTTTCTCGTTTTAAGGAGGATCGTTTTGAAATTAGTGCTCTCCACGTTCAGGAGGACCTTCGGGGCTTGGTGAAGATCGTTTTAACGCATTAATCCACAACGATCCAGGTCATTATACTCGATAACTGGCAAATTTGATGAACTGCGATCATTCCACTCTCGTGCGACGTTTGCATGCAATCGGGAAGTTTCGAAAAACCGGGTGTACGGGTACCTCATGCTGTAAGACAAACTCACGAAAATCAGTGGATGGCCATAGTGCCACTCTGCTTGCTCGTTATCAGTTGATTGCTATTGAACAGCATCGACCATTCCTATCCTGCATCGTTACTGGTGACGACAAATGGCGTCTTTATGCTAACGTGAGGAAAAGATAGGAATGGTTGACCCCAACAAAGAATTTGCGCTGTAGATAACTCGAGCCATGACGAAAACCTTTATCGCGAAGGGGGCGTGGCACGTTTGCAGCGAGTGCCTTTGACTCCTCCTTTCCGGACAGAGGTAGCCAATGAAGCAGCAGGGACAGACTAGGTCTGGGCGCAACGGGCCGGCTGTTTGTTCTACCGCTTGTGTGACTTCCAATTTGGTCTGGCTGAGCAATTTCCGGACACGAGGGACGAGCACCTTAAAACGGGACTGCACACATTATTCCTTTGGCTGACCAGGCCTGGAGGCGAGTTGTGGGGCTTTGTCATCCACACATCACCTGGGGGCTCCGAGTTTTTACACTGTTTGTCATCCCACAGCGACTTTGTATGCTAGGTGCGTTACTTCGGTGCCGAGACTACGCGCCATTCGTAAGCACTGATCTTTCTCCCCATTGTGAGAGTGATAATTTTGACTGGTTCACTTCCTACACGTGTTTGTGTGCTGCTGCTTCTATACTGGACTCGATTCGGCCTCCTGCTGTTCCCTGTTCGTGTATCTGCTCAGGCAATTTGACGAGCGTGTCGCTCGTATCGAAACATTGTAGCTTCCATTTGGTAATCCTCATAGAGCTATAACTTGCTTGTATGGTTTAAATTATTAAAGTTTTCTTAATTTATTTTATGTTCAGTACCGTTATTACGCCGGAAACATTTTTGTTGCGTAGTACCTTGTGCACTAAATCGGTAAGTCACTTTCTATTGTTTTTTGGAGCCCACGAGCTTATGCGCCTCATCGTATCAGATATTGTTGGTTGTATTTTTGGTGGGTTATACTTCCAAGCTAAGCTTGTGTTTACGTAAGTGAAGTTCATCAGCCAACCGTTCGCGTCTTCCTTCCTCCTATGATTTCCGTCCCACGCGACGGTGAAGTATTTATCGTTTACACCTCGTCGTGCGACTCGAAGCTCAATCTCGGTTCGCAACCGAGGATATTTACTATTAGGTGTAAATGGGGTAATTGCATTGGAAAGATACCATATCATCTTTCAGCGACTTATTGCGTCTGTTTCGTCAACGCTGCCAGCTTGTAATCTGATGACGTATTATTTGTTTTACTCGTACTTAAAAGTTACTTCTTTTTTCATCAGGCTATCACGGTATGTTTGTGGCTTGGACCGTATTCCCACTGGTTGCTTAGAAAAGGAGGAGTGTGGTGAGCAGCGTATCGGGTCTACCCTCACTAATTTCGGGGCCGTTCGTTCGGACCACATTGTTCTATGCGTGATAGTTTCATATCAAGCAGCTTTAATTTTTTGTCTCCTTTTAATTAACACCTTTTTAGGTCTCGGATGCTTTGAAGAGTCTTACGTGACTTCAGTTGATCAAATATTGTCTTGCTTCTCTGATTAAAATTTGCTGTAAATATTTAAATGATAATAACCAGAAGCACACTAGATCTGTGTATTTTTGGATAGAGAATAACATTAGTTCTAAATTTAACTTTTCATTCTTCATGTTCCCATGAATGACTTCTGGAGAGTTGAGAGCCAGCGTCTGAATTAACACTATGGCCTTCGTTTACCTGATTTCACTGAAATCTTTGATAACATTGTTGATGGATTATCAGTAATTGTCCTTAAATAATTTTATTTAATTTAACAGTTTTGTCATAATATGTCAACGTCCTATCAGCCTAATTCATGAAGTTACTTCATTAACGAGTGTTGCTTAAAGTCTTCATATGAATTATGTTCAGCCCTTCTTTGGCGTGGTTCTTCCGCTCCAAGGCAACATAACTCCAGTAGTTTGTACCAGCAGCAACTCCCCGTACGAAGACCATGGCGCATTCGGAAAAGATAATGTTATGCATGTGGTGGACTACGAATTCCTTTCCGGAGGGGTAACCACCACCAATGCTGACATTCATTGGCAAAAACTGAGACGTCTTGCAGACACAGTCCGAGAGCAATGACCACGAAGACTGCATCTGGTGATGCTACTCCACGATGACGCCCCTCCGCATTCTGCTAGACTAACATATAACATTACAAAGGAGTTGATTTGCGAAGTAATTCCACACCCACGGAATTCACCTAATCTTGCACCCTCAGATTCTCACATTTTCCGCTATCAAAGAAGCGCCAAGGAACTTTCTCTTCGGATGGAAAAGCGCTGCGGGCATGCGTCGACGGGTTCTTCGTCTCAAAAAGTGATTTCTGCAGCCGAGCGTCGGAAGATCATTGTAAAGAGCAAAGGAGAACATGTTATTGATGACTGAAGTCTCTGTGACGTATGTCTGTTGTGTTTATTACACTTATGGAAAACGCTACGAACTTAAACACTAATAAAGTGACCTAATATTTTGTCTCTGTTGTAGTATCATGTTGGCCCGTCCAGAAGTAAATCTAAGAACCCATCACAGTACCGGCGAATGTTTTATCGTCCGGCGCAACAAAGAATGATTATCCAACAGGTTTTATGTTCAAATGTTCAAATGTGTGTGAAATCTTGTGGGCCTTGACTGCTAAGGTCGTCATTCCCAAATTTACACACTACTTAACCTCAGTTATCCTAAGGACAAACACACTCAGCGACGCCCGAGGGAGGACTCGAACCTCCGCCGGGACCAGCCGCACAGTCCATGACTGCAGCGCCTGAGACCTCTCGGCTAATCCCGCGCGGCTTTTATGTTCAGAAATCGCACTTATTGATCGTGCCTCGTATAAAAAGGAGGAATGTGTATCAGAAAATGTAGAAATTAGAGAGCGGCCCACTTAATGCCTATCGAGGCTGTGGAATATCGGTTCGCGATGCTGCTGCTACCGTTGTTCGGGATCCTAGGACTGTCATCCGACTATGGAATATACGGTCTCAGGAAGTCATAAACGCAATGGGAGATTTCCTAGGACCCATTCGCCTGGCGTTGAGAGGACAGATATGTTGTTTGCAATGCCGAGTAAGATGGTGCAGCACGTCATGTAGCTTCAGTAACGAAATGGGCTTGTTTACAACAAAACGGGGACAGGGCGATGACGTCTGGTGCTACATAAACTGGCAGCACGGTGACTACTGTTCTGACTTTCTGTGACGTAGTAAAAGGTAGAGGCGCGGCGGTGAGTCCACTGGCAGTACTGCCCACTGCAACAGGGCCACGTCGATCTCGCAGACGAATTCGCATCCTGCCGCCATCGCGTTGGAGTTATCCCTGGGCAAAAGATCCGAGGGCTACAAATGTTGCCAGGCTACGTTCATCATCATCGTAGAGGCCCAGCATCTTGCGTGGTGCCACTGGGTACACAAAACGAGCACCCCCGTTTCGCATAATGATTGATTTGAAAAGCAGCCGCTGTATTTTTGACATGTTAAGGGTGGCGACTGTACCCTATTTTCGTAGTCACCATTGTTGGTTCCAGTTTTCCTTCATGTTCCTGATGACAGATATGAAGCTGCGAAAACTGTAGTCAACTGATACTTATAACGCTTTGTTGTATACGAATGTATCACAGCATTCTTCGAGTGTAGAAGCGACACCGTCTCTTCTTCACTCGAAATAATAAAGTGCCATTAGCACGAAACCTAATTGTCTCTATACGTGGCGTTTTAGTGGATAACAAGAAGCCTCGTCCTCAAGTCCACCACGAATATCTCTGTAGTATTACCTATTAACGACATAGCCTTGACACGTTTACTTGAGCTAAACGTGGTAATTTTGTGGCTCCCTTTTTCGTATAATTCCCTGAATCTGTTTCAACAGATCGAAGAAGTTTGGAAATCAGTAATGTTCATCTCACTTGCAACTCTGAGCGTCCAGTCTCGTATGTCTCCTTTCGATAATGGTGTCTCATCTCTCATAAACGGTTCTAAATCTTTCTTGTTTTCAATATTTATTTATCTTTTTGCACTTTTGTTTCATTTTGGCGCACATTTCGTACTTCGTGTAAGTCTTTTAAGTCTTTTGTACAGTTCATGTTCTTTGCCACTGAAAGCTACTACAGTACATGTTTTCTGCGGGATTGGAAGGTTACCACAATTCATTGAATTGATCGAGTTATTTGTTGTTTCCTTTAATTTTTGTACCGTTTCTAAAGTAACGTCGACATCATTCTAATGACTACCCAAGAAAATAAATAATAAATAAACTTTGAAAATTGTCAGCTTATTGAAATAGAAGAAAATTTCACCAAAAATAATTCTAGAAATTTTTAACAAACCTTTAAACACATACTTAAAGGATATCAGGTACCAAGTATTTGTTTCAAAGATGAAAATGGCAAAATAGGATTAAGTAATAAAGAAAATTTTGAAATTTTAGCAAATTTTTTTGAAAAGTTGTTAAACTGTCCCGTTCCAACAGATAAATTAGAATTTCCAGTGACACCTCAAAATCTAGAGGAAGATTTCCCGCCAACAGAGCTAGGAATTCATGAAGCCATCAAAACACTCAAAAACCATAAAGCAAGTGGTGAAGACTCCATTACAGCAGAATTATTGAAGTGGTCAGAACCAAAAATCATAAAGGATCTACAGCTGCTTTTTGAGAACATTTGGAAAACTGAAAACATTCCAGTTGAATGGAAAACAGTATTAATCCTCCCGCTACATAAAAACGGAGACAAACAAAATGTCAGTAATTACAGAGTAGTGTCACTTCTGCCAGTGGCATACAAAATATTATCAAAAATTCTCCTCAACAAAGTGGTAGATACTTTACACAAACAACTAGGAGAATATCATGGCGGTTTTCGGAAGGGAAGATCCTGTGCAGAACAAATTTTTAACTGAAAGTGAATAATTGACCATAGAATGTTAACCAGCAAACCAATACTAGTGTCATTTATAGATTTCAAGAAAGCATTTGACTGTATAGACAGAGAAACGATAGATAAGGTCATTAGAGAATTTGTTGTTAAATCAAAACTAGCAAACATAATTCGTGAAACACTAACAGGTACAGTATCTAAAGTCAAATTTATGGGAGAAGTATCTCAGCCTTTTGAAATAAAAACCGTGTGTTAGACAAGGTGGCGGTTTATCAACTTTACTGTTTAACTGTGTTCTAGAAAAAATTGTATGGATCTGGAATTCGGAGCTAAAAAATCACAAAATTGAACCAATAACTCTGGGAAGGAAAACAAATGGAATTAAGGTAAACTGCTTGCCTTTAGCGGATGATTTCGCAATACTTTCAGAAAACCTGACAGAAGTAGTTACTCAAATAAACATTCTGGACAAATTAGGAAACAGAACTGGTCTCAAAATTTCAGCTGGAAAAACAAAATTCATGAAAAATATAAAAAATGCACCAAAATACATAGAAACACAAATAGGTAAAATAGAGCGAGTAAATAAATTTAAATATCTTGGAGAAACTATACAACAGAATGGACTAGAATAATCTGCAATAGATGTAAGAAATAACCAAATGGAAAGAGCATGTGGTTTGACCAAAAATATTTACAACAAGAAATGTATATCTAGAAAAACAAAACTAAAACACTACACCACAGTGGTACGACCAGAATGTTTATATGCTTCTGAATGCCTAACGATGAACTACTGTATAAGATGGACAAACTAGAGGTACTGGAAAGAAGGATTATTAGAAAAATAATGGGTGCAATGAAAACTGCAGATCGTTGGAAAATAAGAAGTAATGAGGAGATCTACAAAAATATAGAGAAAATATCGGACGTAATGGCCAAACGAAGATAAACCTTTTTTGGACCTCTCTACCAAATGAATGGAAATAGACTAACAAAACAAATACTCCTATATTTCTGGAAGAAGAAATCGACAATAGCGTGGATTATTGAAGTAAGAAAAGATCTTGAAAGAAACAACATCAAAGAATCAGAAATAGCAGAAAGAAACCGTTTTTAAAAAAAATACTAAATTTGGAAGGCTTTCAAACCAGAAGAAATAAAAAATCGGGAACAACATGGACAGAAGAAAGGAAGAGACTCCATGGGGAGAAAATGAGGGAATACTGGAAAAATAGGAAACGTGATCCTAGTTGGTCAATACGATTGTAAAAAAAAAAACATGTTGGTCTACAGGAGAAACACGTGACTTCGACTGCATACTACGTTCTTCATTTGCATTTTTGCAAAGCTGAAAACAGTAATTGGATTCCACATTAATGTGAAACTCGGGACCCAGCTCAAAGACAGGTGCTGTTAGCAAGCATATACACTGAAGAGCCAAAGAAACTGGTACACCTGTCTAACATCGTGTAGGGCCCCCGCGAGCACGCGTAAGTGCCGCAATATGACGTGGCACGGGTTCGACTAATTCTGAAATAGTCCTGCAGGGAACTGACACTGTGAATCTGGCAGGGATATCCATAAGTACGTAAGAGTTCGTTGCAAGGCATCCCAGATATGCTCAATAATTGTTCCTGTCTGAGGAGTTTGTTGGCCAGCGGAACTGTTTCAACTCAGAAGAGTGGTTCTACAGTCATTCTGTAGCAATTCAGGACGTGTGGGTTGTCGCATGCCCTGCTGGAATTTCCCAAGTCCATCGGAAGGCACAATGGACATGAATGGATGTAAGGAATCAGACAGGATGCTAGATGTGTCATTTGTCCCATATCACTCCAACTGTACAGGCCCCACACCATTACAGAACGGTCCCCTGATACACGCAGAGTCCATCAATAAGGTTTTTTCCATACCCGTACACGTCCATCCACTCGATACAATCTGAAACGAGACTCGTCCGATAAATCAACAGGTTTCCAGTCATCGACAGTCCAATGACTGTATTGACGGGCTCAGGCGACGTGTATAGCTTTGTGTCGTTCTGTCACCGAGGGTACACGACTGCGCCTTCGGCTGCGAAGGCCCATATCGATGATATTTCGTTGAATGGTTCGCACGCTGGCACTTGTTGATTGGCATGGACATGGTCAACTTCTCACGTTGAACGATTCTCTTCAGTCGTCGTTGGTCCCGTTCTTGCACGATCTTTTTCCCATCGCAGCGATTTCGGAGATTTGAAGTTCTACCACATTCCTGATATTCACGGTACACTCGAGAAATGATCGTACGGTAAAATTCTCAGTTCATCGCTACCTCGGAGATGTGTGTCCCATCACCTGTGCGAGGACTGTAACACAACATTCAATCTCACTGAAATCTTGATAACCTGCCATTGTTGCAGCAGTAACCGTTCTAACCACTGCGTCAGACACTTGTTGTCGAATGTAGGCGTCGCCGACGGCAGCGCCGTATTCTGCCTGTTTACATATCTATGTATGTCAACACGCATGCCTATACCCGTTTCTTTGGCGCTTCAGTGTATGAAGAAACCACAAACAAATTTAATTCAGTTTTATCTTGTTATTTTCAGAGATGGCAGCCATGTGTGCTAAATTCAGCGACCTGTGTAGCCCCAAATCGCGTACAAATGTAGTTAACTTTTTCGTCAAATATTGTACATGCTCTGTATGTAGAAGGAAATGCTGTTTAAACGACCTGCAGTGTATGCAGAATGTTTCAAACTCTTGGCATCAGTTACCTAGGGGTGTGAGATCACACCATGGGGGGGGGGGGGGGGGGGGGGCAACTTTTCTTGGAGACAAAATGTTCGCTAGACGTCTTTTATTATTGGTTGTGCTCATGAGAGGCGGCAGGTAGTACGCACTCTCTGTAGCTTTCGTATGTTATATGTGTTGCCTATAATCCAGTCATCTGCTCCTCGTAAAAGGCAATACACAGGGCTTCTAATATATCTTTCTCTCCTTAGAGACACTCACTAAGTATTTCCTATTAAAAATCGCACTATCTGTGCGGCAGGTAGTATGCACTTGCAGCACACCTGATTAATAGAAACTGCTAGCTCGGTGAAATCTTGGTATCGCAGGACCGGCAGTTTCAAGGAAATGACTCCTACTCGGCCGGAGGGGCCGAGCGGTTCTAGGCTCTACAGTCTGGTACCGCGTGACCGCTAAGGTCGCAGGTTCGAATCCTGCCTCGAGCATGGATATGTGTGATGTCCTTAGGTTTAAGTAGTCCTAAGTTATAGGGGACTGATGATCTCAGAAATTAAGTCCCATAGTCCTCACAGCCATTTGAACCATTTTCCATGACACCTAGCATTGACTAGAAGCATAAGCGAACACTTCGTTTTTAACAAAAGCTGATTCCCATGAAGTGATCTGTGACCCCTAGTTGATTGCTGCAAAGGCCTGGCAATATAGGCAACGATTCTCAAATAGCAGTTGCTTCTGAATTAGGCAAGCGGAATTTTCGTACTGGAAAGTTTATAGTTGCAGCACTGGACAAAGGGGATAATAAGTGATTTTTTGCAATAAGGAGGAAAGGACGAGTTTTACGTTCCGTCGAAATCGAGGTCATTATGGAAGCAGCACAAGGTATATCAAGGATGGGGAAGGCGATCGAACTTGCTAAATCAAAGGAATCATTTCGACATTTTCCCGGAGGAACATCACGAAGAATCTAAATATGGAATGCCGGACATGGGTCTTTAAACCATCGTCCTCCCGATTTTTTTTAAGTAGCGATCAGAAGAAAAACTGTATCATTTCAAGCGTCGTGAAAACCTACATTCTCCCTGGAACTACTGTGGTATCAGATTGTTTCAGTACGCACAGCTGGCTTGAGGACGAAGATTTTGTTCATTTCTCGGTGAATCACAGTTTGTACTCCAAAGACCCAAACACAGGTGTCCACACTGACGCCATTAAAGGCATCTGGTCTGCAATAAAATGTTCGTTACGGAGTCACAATAAGTGCAGGGACAGATTTGATTTCTATTTATTTGTTTACATTAAGGATAAGGCGGTAGCGCTGCGAGAAAATTTGAGTTTTCTTGAAGCTGTAAAATGCGTTTGCAACCCATGACGAAGCTCAATGTTTCTTTCTTATTTTTCTCATTTTTACTTGGTATACTTGCTTCAATTGCGACGAACACACGTTTTACATTTCTGCTCAAACAGTGACAGAGAATTTACAACGTTTCGTAAATTTCAGCTCTTTGTTTTATTTTCCTTTGTATTATTCATTACCATGTTTAAAGCCCCGTTATATCGATTTATTAACAGTAACAGTTAGGTGTCTTTACGTTAAGTCGCGACCTGAAACATACGGACGGATGTGTGGTTAGGCTGGAACCTAATAACGGAGCTCTAATTCTTGCAAGAGAAACGATAAGGAGGCATATTTAGTTTAAGTGCGCTTACAACGACGGATATTTCCATACCGCTGAAAGAACGGCTAGAACGCACTTTTTCACGAAGAGAAACTCATTAGGACGCCGAATCTCATAGGATTTCGGCATCTGACTCATGATTTGTCTCTTTTACTTCCTGTGGTTCACCACTCCGTTACCTAGACGAACAGTTCGCGGAAAAACCGCCGACACCATAGGTGCGCTTTTAACAAAACTTTCATGTCCTTGAGGAGGGTGTATCCGTTACACGCATGTACAGTCGTGCTCAAAAGTATCCGAACGACCTGAATTGCATTTCACCTGATTCCCATCCAACCCACATAACAAAGCTGTCTAGCAGGTCCTCTAATCGCTCCTTGGTACAGTCGTTTCACTATTGAAAATGATTCCAACAAGTCACCACTAGAAAACACTGCTCTGTATCGCAATATCTCAAGATGTAAAGTAATACCACGATACTAGAAATATCAGGGAACACCTTATCACAGATAAGACTGTCTTTATGGCTTGTAAGCTCACATTTATTTCAATAAATGACATACCTGAAATGTTACCACTCTCATTATTACGTCAGATTTGTAATGCACGTAGTAAATTCGTCGTATTCATGATTTCCTCTTCAAAGTATTATACCGTACTTGTTATTTAACACAAAATGACATTAAAAATTTAAGTTATTCACGAGAAGCTGGTTGAGAATATGTATGAACTTCAAATGACACGACGAACCGTCTCGTTCTGCATATGGATTCAAACCCAGGTCATGCAGACTAAGATTTCGTGACTGACGGAAACTAACAGTCATTCCTGACTAGGCATACAGAGAGTGATATACCTCGATTTTACATAGTATCAGTTAGCAAATATCAACTTTAAATTACATAGCCGGCCGAAGTGGCCGTGCGGTTAAAGGCGCTGCAGTCTGGAACCGCAAGACCGCTACGGTCGCAGGTTCGAATCCTGCCTCGGGCATGGATGTTTGTGATGTCCTTAGGTTAGTTAGGTTTAACTAGTTCTAAGTTCTAGGGGACTAATGACCTCAGCAGTTGAGTCCCATAGTGCTCAGAGCCATTTGAACCATTTTAAATTACATAACATAAACATTTTTAACGGACGCGAATTCCTACCCAGCATTTATTGTCCCTGTTAAAGCACTACGAGAGATGTTAAATATTGCTTCTTCACAAGTAACTTACTTGAGATGCCGTGAGTTAAAGTTTTGTGTTGGACAGGGATTCGAACCCGAACATAATCGGATTGTTATCGAAGCACAATCAACTGTGACATACCGGATTTTCTCGGCAGTACCTAGATGTATTAACTGAAATGACGAGACGAAACAATAATTTCTTCCTTCCCACGACTCCAACCGGGCACCTATTGCTGTTATATTCTAGAGAAAACTAACGCAAAATATGGGTTTCTTACACCAGCAGCGACATGTGAGCATGTTTGAATTAGAAATAATATGACGAAGAGTTCAGTGCTGACTGGGAATCGAACCCCACACATATCGTTGTTCACTACACACAAACAGACGTCAGCTACCGAATTTTTCTCCACCAGCAACTCGGAATAAAATCCTTGAACTTACAGTGATCTCGCCAATAGCTGAATGACTCAATGGTAGTCAAAAACGTCAGATATCGTTAGTGTTGACAACGGATGAAAATGCATTAAAAATCATTAATATTATCTACCGGCAGATAGGTGTTCTCATCCTAGTGCTTGATAATTCATAATGAAAACCTTTTTGCCGGGCCGGGATTAGAACCCATTCACGCGCAATATGTGTATATGTTGAGGAATCTGCAGTTTTGAACAAATACAAATTGTAATCCAGCTGTATTGTCACGAATGGACTTAATTCAGGGTTAAGAGTGGTCTGAGTTGCATTCCCAGTTCAGAACCAATTTTACCGACGCACAGAAGCTCAAATAAAAGATGGAATACGTGCCCTGTGACCCTACATAGCGTTTGTTTCGTCACTAGAAAGAAATAACTAGAGTAAGAAAGGATACTGTTGATAGAGTTTCTACATGTCGACGCTCCTGACTTTATTTGGGTTCAGCCTAACGTCTACTTGGTAGAGAAGGAATATCATGTTTAATGTGAATTTCAGACCACAATGCCATAATACATTCTTCACTTGGCTTAGGCAGAAGCGAATAGAATCTGTCTCTCCGTATCAAAAAACATCGGCAGAAGTTGGAATCGAACCTAGATCGTCAGTATATAAACCTATCATCAATCCAAGAGACCCCCAAATCCTCTTCTTATTGATCCATTTTTCTATCATAACAGCGATGCGGCACATTCGATGAGAATTCTGACGCACAGGCTCCCGGTAGTGGTTTGTAGCATGTTCAGTACATTCATTTCCTCGATTGAACGATTCGCCATGAACTATCTGCCTCCGCTATCCAGTGCATACATCCGACTCTATTTTGTAATCACCGAAATAAAATAACGTAACTGTCAACTACACATAACTGCCAACAGTGTACGATGCAGAAATTTAAATAGCAAGTGTTCCTTTCCATTTGAGCTAATCTATTGTGCTATCTGTTTGTTGAAACAGTCGTGCAGTGCAAAAGAAAAGCTGTAACTGTCTGCCTCTCAGAAGTCTAGATCCGGCCATATGCATTATCTCACAACACTGTGGAATGCGTAAGTTCTGGAGGACTGTTATTGACTTCTGGAGGTATTGTACCAACGTGACAGCTAGTAGCGTAACGGCAAGCGTCGCGCGCTGTAGATAAGACGTCGCGAGTTCTATTACATTCGCTGCTACATTTTAATGGAACTTTGAACATCATTCCCTTCACTTCGCAACCAAAAATAGTCACATGTGGAAAAAGGGTTAACTTCTGCGACATTATGTTCCTTTCAGGTGTAATAGACGGCCATGCAGCAGATGCATCTCGATAACTTTTGTATTATGTATGGGGAGAGCGCATCGTGCCAAATTAGTCATAAAAGTATTATCTACATTATGTGTCGTCTGGTAGTGGCATTTTATTCTTCTTCAAACCTTGTTTGACAGCTTTAACTCAGAACAAGTTTTCTACATGCATGTAATCAATAAACTGCATGTGCATTGTCAGACTGTTATAAATAACATCAGAGAATTCGCATATATCGTTGATGGTTAATTTCTCTCTCATGTTTAGTATTGTTTTAACAACAATAAAAGAAACCTTACGAAAATTGTGCACTGTTCCACCCTGACCAGACTCTACAATGTAGTCCTGTCCACCGGTTACTACCCCGACCTATGGAAAACCTCCCCTATCCTGATGTTCCTTAAACCTGGCAAACCGCCGTCCGCCGTCTCCTCCTACTGTCCCATCAGCCTTACCTCGGTCTTCAGCAAAGGTCCTGGAATCTATCTTCACCCGCCGCATCCACCAGCATCTCCGCCAGCACCGCCTCCTTCCCGTTACCCAGTGTGGCTTTCGGCCGTCCTTCTCTTCCGACCATCTTCTCCTTCACCTCACTCATCTCCTTTCCGACCAGCTTAATTCCCGTCGCTCCGCAATCTTCCTCTACCTGGGCCTCGAACGAGCTTATGACCGCGTATTGCATTCCGGTCTCCTCTTCAAGCTCGAAACCTTCGCCCCTCCCATTAACTACATCCGTCTGATCGGCTCCTTTCTCTCCCACCGTCCTTCCTACGTCACTATCAATAACACCGACTCCTACATCTTTTTCCCCTCCGCCGGTGTGCCCCAAGGCTCCGTCCTCTCCCCCCTTCTGTAACTTTTGAATACGGCGGACATGCCGCCGCCGTCACACCCCGTCCACCTTCTCCAGTTTGCCGATGATACCGCCTTCCTTGCCCTTGCCCCCACCCTGCAGCGCTCCCAACACCTTCTCCAATCCCATCTTGACCGGTTCACCACTTGGTGCACCCAGTGGTTGCTCAAGGTCAATCCCTCCAAAACCCAGGCGATCATTGTAGGCAAAACCACCCCTTCCTTCCGCCTCCTTGATTTCTATCTCACCATCTATGGCCGTCCTATCGCCCTCACTCCCACCCTTAAGTACCTTGGCGTCACCCTCGACCGTCGCCTCTCCTGGACTCCCCATCTCCGGACAATCCAAGCCAAGGCACACTCCCAACTCCATCTCCTCAAGCTCCTTTCCGGCCATACATGGGGTCTGGACCCCTCCACCATCCTCCACACCTATAAATCCATCACCCGCCCTATCCTTTGTTATGCCCATCCGGCCTGGCTCTCCGCCCCCCTACATTTTATAAATCCCTACAAATCCTTGAACACCATGCTCTCCGCCTCGCCTATCGCATCTGTCTCCCCTCCCCCACGTGGATCCTGTCTGATCTCATCCCCTTCCCCCACCTCCTCCTTTTCCTTGAAAACATTCGGATCCTGTACACCTCCCGCAAACTCGATCCTCCTCATCCGCTTGTCTCACCCATCCTCTCCCACCCCTGCCCGCTGCCACGCCTGTATTCCCACGTCCCACCCGGTCTCCATCTCTCCACCCTCCTTACCCTCTCCCAAGGTGGCTTCCGCCAGCTCCCCCTCCCTGATGATGTCCTCCTCCCCTCCATCTCCCCCTCCTATCAACTTCGATCCTCCCTGCCCCCACTTCCTGTGTCCTTTCCTTTAGGCACCCTCCCTCTCTTCTCTTCCCTTCCCTTCTCTTTCCTTTTCCCCGTCCCCTACCTCCTCCCCTCTTCCCCCAGGCTTCCCCTCCCCCTTCCTCCCTCCCCCTATCTCCCCTGCCCATGGTATCTCTGCTCTCCCCTCTCCCTCTCCCATTCCCCTTCCTCCTCCTCCTCTCTTGGCAGTTCCCCGGACCCGCACACGCTCAGTGAACATTCGGGCGCCAGAGATCATCGCCATCAGTGTCTCTTATGTGTGCCTTCGTTTGTGTTTAGTGTTTGTTCGCCGTCACGCCACCCCCGTTCACGTGTGCCGTCGCCATCATCCATGTTATGTGCGCCGTGTCAACTAGCGTTAGTGATGTTTCTCGTCCAGCGTGAACGGCTCCATGTTTTTTTTTTGTTGTTTAGGGTCTTCATTTTTTGCCCGCCGTTTTGACTGTATTCTCTGTGCCACCTCTATGTAATACTTATTGTCAAACTCAAGGCTGAAGAGCGGCGTACTATGCTGCTGACAGCCCGCCTTTGTATAAGGTGTTTAAAATCACAATAAAGAAAAAAAATTGTGCACTGTATTATAAGAAATGAAATAAAACTACTCACGATAACCTTACGACGTAAGTCTGTTTTAATAAAACTGAGTATCTGTACAAAAGCGTGCCTCTATCGGCACGAAACAGCAAAATACTACTCACTTTCATTTCGATTGGGTCTTAGTTTAATTGGTATGCTGTGCCATACTCAACAGGTATGGAAATGTGGCATTTCATAGATAAAGTAATGTATTCCTAGAAACCCATAATTTGCTTGTCAGAAACGGAACGAGGCGTTACCTGTTGTGTAGCATTGTAAGTTTTTCACAATTGCACTAAGAGCTGGAAGCATTTTCTTGCGATTTGCATATCAATTCATTTCATTCATACTTATCACCCTGGCATGTGAGTCTTAAGTGAGGAACAATATTAAATTTCGTATCGTTGACGGTCGATTCGAATTTCTTCAAAGACGCTTGTATTGTGAAGTAGTTTGGCAGTCAGAAATCCGAGATCTATGACCATTAACACAAGTTACTGAGTAGAGGTGCCAAGAGGATTTGATGTGTGAAGGTTTTCTTCTGATTTCGTTACAGAATTTTGTCTGGAAATTCGCAGCTCCATAAAATAAACAAAAAAAAATAATAGAAGTTCGAATACGATGACCCCTACTACAGTTAGAACCTACAACTCCTTGAACCATTGCAACAAGAGATACGGGCGGTACCGTGGGACTACGGACACACTGCTGCCCGTGTCCCACTCTCATCAAGATATTCGTCGCTCATCCTCATAACGCATCGGGAAAGATAATGAAAGTTGTCACTTATGTGAAGAATGGCATTTCTTTAGCCAAAAAATTGAATTTTCTGTCTCAGTGTCTTAGTTTACATGAGGATTATATAGCACGAGTCATTCAAATGGAAAGGGAATATCAAGTGAATTTAGCGAGTCAGTTCAGTACCGTACGCGGAAGTGATTGCACTGCCACAGTGTTGCCAAATGTTTGTGACAATGTTGCCAATTCTCAGCTGTGCTAGGAACTGCTCTGTAGCGTTATAGGAGGAGAATCCCGTGCTCGTGTCATAGCATGGTAACGGAGAGGAGACACGGGGTTTGGTTAATATGCAGCGTTTTCTCCTACCAGATGTGTCAAATATTCAGGTGTGTAATCTTCCATCACGATTACAGTTTCCCACAAAATATATACGAATAAAACACTTACCTTGTTACTTTGTGACAAAAGATTATTTCAGTACAATAAAAAGTCTTTGCCCACCTGTCACGAAAAGTAAGATAACAAACACTTTGCACCTCGAAATCGATTGCATCTATGTGCAGTCTTGTGATCATACAAGTAGAATTTCATGAACTGCACGAGAATGTAGAAAAATGTTGGTGCAAATGGAAGCTTTAAGAAACACAGTTAACTAATTATTCTGTACCATGTAATAATTCATCTGAAAATTCAGAAGAGAAGAAACTAAAAATTATGCCCATTAATACAGAAACTAAAGTGCAGATGTGGGCACTGTGCAAATCTGCGCCTTTTCGTCTTCAGATCTATACACATAATGTATGCTAACCAGTGCATTCATTTCTTTCGTAATGTTTCCCTCTTGTTTAGTCTTCTAATGATGAACTGGATCCACACCCATGAGTATGATTGTTTCTTTGTATCCTTCCATCTTCTATATTTGTGTGTTATTGTTAGGTGTTCGAAAAACGAAATATTATGCCTGCTCCCACGAAGTATTAAAACGGGGTCACAACAAGGCTAACGAAATATAATCAAAATACAGTGACACGCCAATTTGTCTGTCGTCATGATGTTAAGTCGACAGAAATAGTTGGGTGTTATTGCCTGCATCACCGGCATCCCGTTGTCGTCTTCTCTTATTGAGATTTTCATATTACCCTGAACACAAGATGCCGAGATAAATGTGTATATTCTCCGTGACGAAACATCCCACATTCCATTCACCCTGATCCATTCCTTACGTGCATCATCGGCAATGAGTGATAGGAAAGCTGTTCTGAGGTGACGAATAACAATAACAATGGTAGTAATAACAAATCAATAATCAAGTTTGTTTACTGCATTACAGACGATTAACAAAATAATCAAGATAGACTGAGTGTTTAATTGGCGCACTGTGTAGGTGTTCTTACCACTTTGTTACTGAATCCTGTTCTGGTTGTTTGTAGAGAGAAAAGAAAGAACCTTGTAGCCATACATATCGCTAATACAAAGAGATATTACCTATCAACTATCCTTGCTTTATATCACGAGACGAACATGGTGTCACTGAACTGATATTTGAAATACATTTCTGTTTTCTCTCTCTGTCTCTCCCTCTTTTTTAATTTTTATTTTTATTTTTTGAGGAAAGCATCGAGAACCGCGAATAATAAGCAAGTAGGCATATAACCTGTTTACAGTTATTTGCATAGGAATACATAAAGCAAAATACAACTTTTAAGTGTATTATTGCGTAATTCCAGTTATTGACAGTCTATTCGTGAGCTTGTTCGCATGCAGTGGTGTGAAACTTATCACAGAAGCAAGCAAAACACAAATATTTCTTGCACTATGTGCAACACACAAACGAGATCTCGCTGCACCGACGTGTTGTCCGATATATTGCACGGAAAACATATCTGATTCACGTTGATAAATACAGCTCTATCAAATATCAATTTGGATACGTACCAAGTGTATAAAAGTATATCCTGAAATACGCAGAAAGTCACGTAGAGGTATTCGGCTGAAACATAGCCATGACCAAGATTGTAACTGGGGTCGACAGCATCGTCGTCTATCTCCTTGACAACTCGAACGGTAACAGTGCTCGTTTACTGGTATCAAAGCTACAGCATGAAAACACAAAAATGTTAATAACCCGAAGATCATTAATTTTGAAACCCATAGAAAGTAAAGCAGTTATCACTCGGAAAAGTGGTTGGAACACCACAGTGCTTTAATAGGCACGGTCTTTGTGGAGGTGGTATGCCGTTGCTTTCCTCCGACCTTTGAGTTGACTTACCTAGCCAGTTAATAGGGGAACCTAAAGTTAAACGTGGCTTTCGGACCAGAGTGCAACTCGGCATTTTCCACACCAACAAACACTGCCTCGTAGGTAGACACTGCATGTATTCCATACACAGGCGCACTCTCGGGGAAAATCGCCCGCATTCTGAAGAAACACCGGGTCGGAACTGTGTTTTGTCCTCCGAATAAAACTCGTGCACTGGTGGGGAGCGCCAAAGATGACCTCGGTTTGAGGAAGGCCGGCGTTTACAAGATTCCGTGTCAATGTGGCAAGTCGTATATTGGCCAGACGATGTGTAACGTCGAGGATCGATGCCGTGAACACCAGAGGCACACTCGACTGATGTATCCGAGCAAGTCGGCGGTCGTTGAACATTGTTTGTCGGAAAATCACACTATGGAGTATGACCGCACGAGGATTCTGATACAGACGTCGAGATACTGGGACAGCGTTGTTAGAGAGGCCATCGAAATTCGCACCAATGACGACCTCATAAACCGTGACTGTGGCTATAATCTTAGCAAGGCTTGGGAACCAGCGATTGGGTTAATCAAGAGCAAATCGAGCAAACGAATAGTTGTGACGACCACGGCGGACAGAGCAATCACACCGACGTCATCTCAGACACCGTCGCAATCTGTTCCACCGCGCGACCGTGGCCTGGGGCGCGGACGGCGGAGGGAGCGCGCCGCGTATTTAAATCGGCCGCCGCCGCGACCGAACCCAGTTCCCTCTGAGCAGCCTTAGCGTACGGATCTCCGTGCCGGCACGTTCACAGGAGCTCAGTCCGTCAGTTCACCTGATGATGGCGACATGTATGATCGCCGAAATATTGTGCCCGTTGGACACTATAAACCGGCAGCACACCCGTGGATATTTTGATTATCAAATACGCCGGGAGAAACTCAAGAATCACGAGTTTCTTAGTTTTGAGCACAGTTACAAAAGAAATATAAAAACATCCATGAGAATTAATGATTTATGATGCTTAGTTAGCAGTCAATTTGGAGTATTCTTAGTAACTACGCTCCAGTCCCTAAACCTAGTTACAGAAATGCGAATCAGACGCATTACGTATTCCAGGCAGTAGCAGCCGCGTCTTTGAGACGCCAGCTATGGTCACTTCCCAACCCGCTGTAGGATCACATCGGTTCGTCTTCTTCCTGCTGGTATTGTAACTGAGAATTGGCAACAAGACAGATTTGGCAACACTGTGATCGACGAGTTACTTCCTGGTGTGCACGGAATTAAGCCTCAAAGTTCACTTGATTTTTCCTGTCATTTCCACTGAATAATATGAGTTATTATCGCTTGAGGTGTAGCAGAGGATTGTAGATTTACGGTTTCCAGCCCAGGAAAATCGTTGCACGTGTAAATTGCATCTTATCTCGTCCTTTAAATAGCGGTTTACGAATTCTAGCATCTATTGGCGTTGTAAGAGGAAGGCACGACACATACTTATTCGCTAGCTCCGTGGTGACGTGATGACCTGTGGAAAAGCGTTTGTTATGGTTTGCAGTTCCAGTGTCTCTGGCTGCAACATTTTTATCCCTTCTGTGAAAGAGCCACAGGCAGTCAGATCAAACATCGATAAGAAAATCGCAAAAAAATACTTTTAGCTCATAGTACAATGGTGAAAAACTTACAATGCTACACAACAGGTAACGCCTCTTTCCGCTTCTGACAAGCAAATTTTGGGTTTCTAGGAATACATTACTTTATCTATGAAATGCCACATTTCCATACATGCTGAGTATGACACACCGTACCAATTAAACACACCCCCAATCGAAATCAAAGTGTCCTTAACGCGGAATTTGATCCCTTCGTGACAATACAGCTCGACTACAATTTGTTT
Organism: Schistocerca nitens; assembly: GCF_023898315.1. Taxonomy (NCBI): domain Eukaryota; kingdom Metazoa; phylum Arthropoda; class Insecta; order Orthoptera; family Acrididae; genus Schistocerca; species Schistocerca nitens. The sequence goes on along the minus strand of NC_064614.1, from coordinate 716,812,402 downwards.
GTTCAAAACTGCAGATTCCTCAACATATACAGATATTGCGCGTGAATGGATTCGAATTCTGGCCCGGCAAAAAGGTTTTCATTATGAATTATCAAGCTCTAGCATGAGAACACCTATCTGCTGGTGGATAATAATAAAGATCTTTAATACTTTTTCATTCGTTTGCAACACTAACGATATCTAACTTTTTGACTACCAATGAGACATACAACTATTTGCGAGATCACTGTAAGTTCAAGGATTTTATTCCGAGTTTCTGGTGGAGAAAAAATCGGTAGCTGACGTCTGTTTGTGTGTAGTGAACAACGATATGTGTGGGGTTCGATTCCCAGTCAGCACTGAACTCTTCGTCATGTTATTTCTAATTCAAACTTGCTCATATGACGCTGATGGTGTAAGAAACCCATATTTAGCATTACTTTTCTCTAGAATGTAACAGCAGTAGGTACCGGGTTGGAGTCGTGGGAAGGAAAAACTTAATGTTTCGTCTCGTCATTTCAGTTAAAACATCTAGGTACTGCCCAGAAAATCCGGTATGTCACAGTTGATTGTGCTTCGATAACAATCCGATTATGTTCGGGTTCGAATCCCTGTCCAACACAAAGCTTTACCTCACGGCATCTCAAGTAAGTTACTTGTGAAGAAGCAATATTTAACATCTCTCGTAGTGCTTTAACAGGGACAATAGATGCTGGGTAGGAATTCGCGTCCGTTAAAAATGTTTATGTTATGTAATTTAAAGTTGATATTTGCTAACTGATACTGTGTAAAATCGAGGTATATCACTCTCTGTATGCCTAGTCAGGAATGACTGTTAGTTTCCGTCAGTCACGAAATCTTAGTCTGCATGACCTGGGTTTGAATCCATATGCAGAACGAGACGGTTCGTCGTGTCATTTGAAGTTCATACATATTCTCAACTAGCTGCTCTTGAATAACTTAAATTTTTAATGTCATTTTGTGTTAAATAACAAGTACGTTATGTTACTTTGAAGAGGAAATCATGAATATGATGAATTTACTACGTGCATTACCAATCTGACTTAATAATGAGAGTGGTAAGATTTCAGGTATGTCACTTATTGAAATAAATGTGAGCTTACAAGCCTCAAGTACAGTCTTATCTATAATAAGGTGTTCCCTGTTATTTCTAGTATCGTGGTATTACTTTACATCTTGAGTTATTGCGATACAGAACAGTGTTTTCTAGTGGTGACATGTTAGAACCATTTTCAATAGTGAAACGACTATACCAAGGAGCGATTAGAGAACCTGCTATATAGCTTTGTTATGTGGGTTGCATGCGAATCAGGCGAAATGCAATTCAGGTCGTTCGGATACTTTTGAGTATGACAGTACATACAACTTTGGGGCTCTTTTTATAATTAAATTCATGATCAAAGTATTCATTTATATTTCGAAAGCATTTAACATAACTTTAATTGGACGCGCGATGAACGTCCCGACGATGGTCGGACCCATGTTCCCGCCAGCATGCCTGGAGTCACTCCATTCACATCTGTTGTTATGTAACGTTGCAGTTCATCCAGTGTTGTTGGAAGGGAGCGAACTTTCAAAAATCACGCCAAAAAGTCATACATCGTGAGATAAGTGAATTTTGGACTCCAGTGGTGAGAGACCCGTATGCGCCCTCTTCCGCCGATCCTTCTTTGCAGTACTCAGAAGACGCAGTGGCGCGTATCGACAAAAATAACGCCGGACTTTTGTAACTGCATTTCACCTGCAGAAACTGAGAACATAATACACAATTTACTGCTGTTTTATCGCCATCTAAACACGGCGTATGGTAAGGTAACGTTATGTGCCAGGATTTTCAAGATTCTGCAATAGTTTACGTAATGCTGCAGTAGTGATGAAGTTATTTCGCAGTACAGAGTTTCGTTAATCCTACTGTATCTGCTCTCCATCTTCAGAAGTGGAATGTTCGCAACAGTTGCCACACATGTAGAGAGGTTCATTTGTCGGTTGATTTTGGTGGTCGTCATGTTTGGGTATTCAGCGAAAAGAGCATTGTGTCCACAAGGTACCTGAGCTTTTTCTTCACGTCAGACTGGTAAGTCTTCAAGCGTACACCACAAATACGGTTGTCACCTTTCCTTCTGTCTGGACGTTGTTGTTTGCATGAACTGGCTGCAGCTTTAGTGGCATTGTTTGATGCTGATGGAGTGGAATCTTGGTTGCTTTCAACCACATTGAGACATTTGGCCGATTAATCCATTTTCCATCTGTTCTCGCGTAGTGTTGACACTTGACATGAACTAGGAATGTTTAACAGATGTTCCACATTTCCTGCCACCCTTAAACTCAAACCAGAACGTTCTTTGAATTTTGACCACCACACCTTATTAGCCACCTGATTCGTAGGATTAAACGTATGCCTTATTCCTTAGGTTGCTGCTAAAAATAGGTATTTTTTGTGACTTGTATCACATTAATCCGAAACACAACTCCTGCATCTCAATATTACAGGTGAGAACGCCTTCCTCTATTCCATCTGGAAATGCAAGTGGCCTCCAAAATTTTTGGAATAGTGAATGTTCAGTGTCTTCATTCTCCAACAATAGCTCTTTGATAGAAACCATGTGATTCTGATGCTTTATATAGAGTCATATTATGATATTTCACTCGTGTAGCTGCACCCAAGAGATCTGAAGTTTCCTAATTTCTTTACGATTTTTCAATTTATTCGATTCTTTAGGTCTTAATTTTGACACGCATTACTTAATTATCAGTAGCTTTTCTCTTAGGGGCCCTGCTGAACTAAATCCTGAAAAGGTAGAAATAAAATATATTAGCAAAAGACTTTACGATGCGTTTGAAAATGGCTGTGTATGTAACTCTTCTCATATAAGAGAAGCTAATTTAGCAACAGCATGTTAAGTAATTTGGCAACAGTCTGAAACTCAAATTTAGTTTTACATATCTGTGTGAAATACTTGTCTCCAGTAGTACTTCCAGCAGAAGTCTCGTAGAAATGCACAGAAGTGCTGTACAAGCATTGTCAGTAGTCCTCCAACTGGTTATGAGTGAACAAAGATTGAGACCGATTATCATAACTCCAGGCTACCTAAGGAGGGTCTCTAAACATAATAAATGAACTAAAGAATCTAACACTGTAGGAGTCATTATACCCATTATGTACACTACTAGCCATTAAAACTGCTACACCAAGACGAAATGCAGATGATAAACGGATATTCATTGGACAAATATATGATACTAGAACTGACATGTGATTACATTTTCACTCAATTTGGATGCATAGATCCTGAGAAATCAGTACCCAGAACAACCAGATCTGGCCGTAATAACGGTCTTGATACGTTTGGACATTGAGTCAAACAGAGCTTGGATGGCGTGGTACAGCTGCCCATGCAGCTTCAACACGATACCACAGTTCATCAAGATTAGTGACTGACGTATTGTCACAAGCCAGTTGCTCGGCCACCATTGACCAGACGTTTTCATTGGTGATATGTAGAATGTGCTGGCCAGGGCAGCAGTCAAACATTTTCTGTATCCAGAAAGGCACGTACAGGACCTGCAACATGCGGTCGTGCATTATCCTGCTGAAATGAAGGGTTTCGCCGGGATCGAATGAAGGTTAGAGCTACGGGTCGTAACACATCTGAAATGTAACGTCCACTGTTCAAAGAGCCGTCAATGTGAACAAGAGGTGACCGAGACGTGTAACCAATGGCACCCCATGCCATCACACCGGGTGATACGCCATTATGGCGATGACGAATACACGCTTCCAACGTGCGTTCACCGCGTCAAACACGGATGTGACCATCATGATGCTGTAAACAGAACCTGGGTTCATCCGAAAAATGTCGTTTTGCCATTCGTGCACCCAGGTTCGTCGTTGAGTACACCATCGCAGGCGCTCCTGTCTGTGATGCAGCGTCAAGGGTAACCGCAGCCATGGTTCAAAATGGTTCAAATGGCTCTAAGCATTATGGGACTTAAAATCTGAGGTCAGCAGTCCCCTAGAACTTAGAACTACTTATACCTAACTAACCTAAGGACACCACACACGTCCACACCCGAGGCAGGATTCGAACCTGCGACCGGAGCGGTCGCGCGGCTCCAGACTGAAGCGCCTAGAACCGCTCGGCCACTCCGGCCGGCCGCAGCCATGGTCTCCGAGCTGATAGTCCATGCTGCTGCAAACGTCTTCGAACTGTTCGTGCAGATGGTTGTTGTCTTGCAAACAACCCCATCTGTTGACTCAGGGATCGAGACGTGGCTGCACGATCCTTTACAGCCATGCTGATAAGATGCCTGTCGTCTCGACCGCTAGTGATACGAGGCCGTTGGGATCCAGCACGGCATTCCGTATTACCCTCCTGAAGCCACCGATTCCATATTTTGCAAACAGTCATTGGATCTCGACCAACGCGAGCAGCAATGTCGCGATACGATAAACCGCAATCGCGATAGACTACAATCCGACATTTATCAAAGTCGGTAACGTGATGGTACTCATTTCTCCTCCTTACGCGAGGCATCACAACAACGTTTCACCAGACAACGCCGGTCAACTGCTGTTTGTGTATGAGAAATCGGCTGGTAACTTTCCTCATGTCAGCACGTTGTAGGTCCCGCCACCAGCGCCAACCTTGTGTGAATGCTCTGAAAAGCTTCTCATTTGCATATCACAGCATATTCTTCCTGTTGGTTAAATTTCGCATCTGTAGCACGTCATCTTCGTGGTGTAGCAATCTTAATGGCCAGTAGTGTAGAAACAAAATGAATACACGTGTAATTTGCTTCTTGCGGATACAAAATGGATTTACAGCAACTAGATTTACAGCAACTACGGAACAAATCACCCTCGAGAATATATTTAATTGTTTAATTGCCATCTGCTGCCAAAAAAGGAGACTCTACATTGGACTGGTTCATCGAAACAAGTTTATAACAAAATACCTCAAATTACCTATACTGCGAAAGTATTTTACTTCACCCTACAATGGACAATGGCGAACGAGTTACATTTACATCTACAGCATACTCCGCAAGCAACCTAATGTTGTGTGGCGGAGGGTACTTTCGGTACCACTATCTGATCCTTCCAACCCTGTTCCACTCGCGAATAGTGCGTGGGAAGAACGATTGTCGAGAAGCCTGTGTATTGACTCCAATTTCTCGAATTTTCTTCTCGTGGTCAATACGCGAGATGTATGTGGGGGGAAGTGATATGTTGTCTGACTCCTCCTGAAATGTGCTTTCCCGAAATTTCAGTAGTAAATCTCTCCGTGATGCACAACGTCTCTTTTGTAACGTCTGCTAGTGGAGTAAGTTGAGCAGCTCCGTTACGCTGGTTCGCCAGCTAATCGATACCGTGACGAAACGCGCCGCTCTTCGTTGGATCTTCTCTATCTCCTTTATCAGCCCTACCTGATAGGGATCCCATATAGATGAACAATACTCAAGAATCGGGCAAACATACGACTTATAAGCCACTTCTTTCGTGGATGAGTTACATTTCCTTAAGAGTCCTCCGATGAATCTGAATCTCGTGTCTGCTTTTTCTACTATCTGTTTTATTTGGTCATTCCACTGAAGGTCGCTCTGGATATTTACGCCTAGATAGTTTACGCCAAACGCTGTCTCCAGCTTACAATAGTGTAGCTATAGAGTAGCGGATTTCTTTTTCTATGTATACAAAATACATTACATTTATTTTCGTTCAGGGTCAATTGGCAGAGTTTGCAGCATTTATCAATTCGATGCAGGTCGTTCTGCAAATTCTTACTATCTTCTGGCATTGCTATTTTGGTACAAACAACTGCATCATCTGCGAATAGCCTTAAAAAGCATCCGAAGCTTTCTACTAGATCATTTACATACATTGTGAACAGCAACGGTCCTATCACACATCTCTGTGGTACTCCAGGATATTACCTTTACATCTGTCGATTTACTTCCGTTAAAAGCGACGTGTTGAGATCTGTCTGCAAGGAAGTCTTGGATCCTGTCACAGGTCTGCTCCGATACTTCGTAAGCTCCGATTTTTTTCATTAAACGGTAATTCGGGACGGTGTCAAATACCTTAATGCAATCAAGGAACGCGGCATCAGCTTGAGCGCCGTTGTCCAGTGCGGTGTGGATCTCACGGAGGAACAGAGCGAGCTGAGTTTTGCAGGACCTCTGTTTGCGGAATCCATTTTGATTTTTGTAAGGGAGATGTTCATTTTCCAAGAACCTCATAATTCTTGAGCATAAAACATGTTCCATAATTCTACAACAGATTGACGTCAACGATATTGGTCTATAATTGTGTGGATCTGTCTTACAGCCTTTCTTAAAAACGGGAATGACTTTTTCTTTTTTCCAGTCGTTAGGTACCTTTCGTTGCTCAAGCGATCTACGATAAATTACTGCTAGAAGGGGAGCAATTTCTTTCGCATAATCTTTATACACTACTGGCCATAAAAATTGCTACAATTCGAAGATGATGTGCTACAGACGCGAAATTTAACCGACGAGAAGAAGATGCTGTGATATGCAAATTATTAGCTTCTCCGAGCATTCAAACAAGGTTGGCGCCGGTGGCGGCACATACAGCGTGCTGACATGAGGAAAGTTTCCAACCGATTTCTCTTTCACAAAAGCAGTTGACCGGCGTTGTCTGGTGAAAAGTTATTGTGATGCCTCGTGTAAGAAGGAGAAATGCGTACCATCACGTTTCCGACTTCGATAAAGGTCGGATTGTAGCCTATCGCGATTGCGGTTTATCGTATCGCGACATTGCTGCTCGCGTTGGTCGAGATACAATGACTGTTACCAGAATATGGAATCGGTGGGTTCAGGAGGGTAATACGGAACGCCGTGCCGGATCCCAACGCCCTCGTATCTCGTATCACTAGCAGTCGAGATGACAGGCATCTTACCCGCATGGCTATAACGGAACGTGCAGCCACGTCTCGATCCCTGAGTCAACAGATGGGGTTGTTTGCAAGACAACAACCATCTTTACGAACAGTTCGACAACGTCTGCAGCAGCATGGACTATCAGATCGGAGACGATGGCCGCGGTTACCCTTGACGCTGCATCACAGACAGGAGCGCCTGCGATGGTGTACTCAATGACGAACCTGGGTGCACGAATGGCAAAACGTCATTTTTTCGGATGAATCGAGCTTTTGTTTACAGCATCATGATGGTCGCATCTGTGTTTGGTGACATCGCTGTGAACGCACATTGGAAGCGTGTATTCGTCATCGCCATACTGGCGTATCACCCGGCGTGATGGTATTGGGTGCCATTGGTTACACATCTCGGTCACCTCTTGTTCGCATTGACGGCACTTTGAACAGTGGACGTTACATTTCTGATGTGTTACGACCCGCGGCTCTACCCTTCACTCGATCCCTGCGAAACGCTACATTTCAGCTGGATAATGCACGACCGCATGTTGCAAGTCCTGTACGGGCCTTTGTGGATAGTGAAAATGTTCGACTGCTGCCCTGGCCAGCACATTCTCCAGATCTATCATGAATTGAAAACGTCTGGTCAATGGTGGCCGAGGAACTGGCTCGTGACAATACGCCAGTCACTACTCTTGATGAACAGTGGTAACGTGTTGAAGCTGCATGGGCAGCTGTACCTGTACACGCCATCCAAGCTCTGTTTGACTCAATGCCCAGGCGTATCAAGGCCGTTATTAGGGCCAGAGGTGGTTGTTCTGGGAAGTGATTCTCATTATCTATGCACCCAAATTGAGTGAAAATGTAATATCAGTTTTAGTATGATATATTTGTCCAATGAATACCCGTTTATCATCTGCATTTCTTCTTTTGCAATAGTAATTTTAATGGCCAGTACTATAGAATCTTATAGGTATCTCATCTGGTCCTGAAGTCTTTGCACTACTAAGCGTTTGTAGCTGCTTTTCTGTTCCGCCATCGTTTATCTCAATATCTGTCATTTCGCCGTCCGCACGACGATTGAAAGGAGGGACAGTGTTACGATCTTTCGCGGTGAAACAACTTCGGAAGACCGAAATAAGCATTTCGGCCTTCTCTCTGTTATCTTCCGTTTCGGTGCCGGTATGGTCGCTGAGAGAATGAACAGATGATTTTTACCCATTTACTGATTTTACATATGATCAAATTCTTTTCGGCGTTTTACTCAGGCCGGTTGACAACGTCTTACTTTCGAAATCATTGGTTCAAATGGCTCTGTGCACTATGGGACTTAACTTCTGAGGGCATCAGTCCCCTAGAACATAGAACTACTTAAACCTAACTAACCTAAGGACATCACACACACCCATGCCCGAGGCAGGAATCGAACCTGCGACCGTAGCGGTCCCGCGGTTCCAAACTGTAGCGCCTAGAACCGCTCTCGAAATCATTGAAAGCTTCTCTCATTACTCTCCTTACCTGCAACGGGGCGAGCCCCCGCTGCAGTCACATGAATTAGTAACTTGCACCTGGTGTCAAGGTAAGTTTTCGGATTCGATGTCCACGTTAAAATTAACCTTCTATGGCAGGTATCGTTTCATGGCATCGGATAGATAATTTTGAAATACCCTGAACGAGAATAATTATATTCTCTCTGGAGGGATGTGGTAGAGGACTACCTGTGGTTACCTTAGCAGCCACATTAAGTGAGGCAGACGCGCCTTATCGAATATTTCAGCTATGTCGCTGCCTACGTGACTCTGAACGCGATACCGGGTGGCCGGGCGGTCGCTAGCTGTCTGCATGTCTCACGTTACGCGCTGCCCCCGGCGGCTGCGGCGGCTCCGAAGTTGCCGGGACGTAAATACCTCCGCAGAGACAGCGAGTTTGCCCTCCTCCACTTCACAGCAAGCGTTATCGCGGGCTCAGGGGAGTAAAAAGTGCGACACCCCGATGCGGGTAGAGTTGGCTCTCCCCGGCGCAAAAAGCGAGCCGCGAAGCGGAAACTACCCGAGAGGCGAGTTTTGCGTCGGAACTCCTCTCTTACTTTAATTGAAGAGGGCAGGAAACATACTTTCAAAATCGGTTGCCCTCATGGCGCAACAAAAACGTCGCAGGCCTTCATTTAGATTTTTCTGCGTTGTACAGCACGTTAAGTAATTTTTTTCATGTTACCGTGCTGTAGAACGTATTTTGAACTCAAACATGATGAGATTCCTCTAACAGAATGACATCCTTCGCAACAAGCACCTTTGATTCCGAAAACGTGTACCATCCGAAAACAATATGGCTGTGCTCTCACATACAACCTGAAAGCTACGAATCGTGGCAAACATATACATGCAGTATTTCTTGTCCTTTGAAAGTCATTTAACTCGGTACCATACCAAAGACTATTAGTAAAAGTAGGAGAGAGCGTTGTGTCTTGGAGCACTTATCAGACAATCGGATCCAGCCAGCTTTTTAAGAGACTGTAAAAGTTTCATGTATTTCCTTAATCCGTTTTTAAATCTTAACTTTCACTTACAACGTGCTGCAGTATTTTTATGTCTTATACAAGAAAAATACCGTATTTTACGTGCTGTTAGACGCTACAGACTATAAGACTATAAGAAACACCTTAATTTTTAAACAGTTTTTTAATGTTCTTTCTACCATTTTTATTATTAGACTGCAAAGCCAGACTGGAAAAATTCTTAGTTTATAAAACCGAACTGACCTTTAATATCCCTGAAAATTGTCATCTTCTAGTTTTGGCCATTTTCGATTCGGTCCTCTATTTGCACATTTAGTCTTCCTCATTTTTTTCACCTCTTCTTTACCAGCCCGCCAATTGCGAATGGTTTTTTTCCGTCGGCGGAGGGCCGAAATGCCGCTCATATGCTCTGTTTCCATGTTATTCAGCATTACTCTCAATTTATAGGCCGCATCATATCAATCCATTACGAAACTAGCTACCAACAAAAATATTGTACCTTTATAGAAAACACACTCACTTTAATTCAGGTTCACTGGCACCGTAGACTACAATGGCGCATCATAGGCTAGGCAGTGTTCTGGGTTTGCGATGGCGGGGCGGGAGAGAGATAGTGTTAGCAAGCTTGTGAATCATTGCAACGCTTATTTGCCCTATCGGTGCACTGCTGATACCAGCTGTATCACATCTTGCCAGATGGAGATAGGTTTCCCGCGACATCGAATATATGGCCATTTTTAAGCCTGGAGGGAATTTTGAATCAAACGCTTGCCATTTTTATATTAATTTCGAGTATCATACGAACATGAATTTTGAAAGCAGCTTTTCGAAGAAGAAAGTGCGTCTTGTAGTCTGTAAAATATGGCAACGTTTTTCCGTATGTGAAGATGTGATCACGTAGTTGTTGTTGTTGTTGTTGTGGTCTTCAGTCCTGAGACTGGTTTGATGTAGCTCTCCATGCTACTCTATCCTGTGCAAGCTTCTTCATCTCCCAGTACCTACTGCAACCTACATCCTTCTGAATCTGCTTAGTGTATTCATCTCTTGGTCTCCCCCTACGATTTTTACCCTCCACGCTGCCCTCCAATACTAAATTGGTGATCCCTTGATGCCTCAGAACATGTCCTACCAAACGATCCCTTCTTTTAGTTAAGTTGTGCCAGAAACTTCTCTTCTCCCCAATCCTATTCAATACATCTTCATTAGTTATACGATCTACCCACCTAATCTTCAGCATTCTTCTGTAGCACAACATTTCGAAAACTTCTATTCTCTTCTTATCCAGACTAGTTATCGTCCATGTTTCACTTCAATACATGGCTACACTCCATACAAATACTTTCAGAAACGACTTCCTGACACTTAAATCAATACTCGATGTTAACAAATTTCTCTTCTTCAGAAACGCTTTCCTTGCCATTGCCAGTCTACATTTTATATCCACTCTATTTTGACCATCATCAGTTATTTTGCTCCCCAAACAGCAAAACTCCTTTACTACTTTAAGTGTCTCATATCCTAATCTAATTCCCTCAGCATCACCCGACTTAATTCGACTACATTCCATTATCCTCGTTTTGCTTTTGTTGATGTTCATCTTATACCCTCCTTTCATGACAACACTGTCCATTCCGTTCAACTGCTCTTCCAAGTCCGTTTCTGTCTCCGACAGAATTACAATGTCATCGGCGAACCTCAAAGTTTTTATTTCTTCTCCATGGATTTTAATAACTACTCCGAATTTTTCTTTTGTTTCCTTCACTGCTTGCTCAATATACATATTGAATAACATTGAGGTCCATCCATAGCACCCGTGTTGGCCATCAATACCCTTGTAAGGCTGTCTCGTCACTGTATCTGGCGGAAAAGGATCAACACTGGTGGGGTAAATTTCCCCGCGTGTCGTCCGACACGATGGGCAAGGAGTTTTCCTCACAGTTGTCCGCCCAGTCGCCATGAAATACCATCGGCTGGTGGTGGCTGTTAGTGGCTGTTAGTGGCTGCTGCGGCACTCGGCGCTGACTCCATCGGCTCTACTTGCTGGGAATCGGCAGCGGCTGTCTGCTTGTGATCCTGCTGTTCTGTGGGGTCGGAGGGGCTGAAGCCGTCACCACGGCGAACTGTTGAGTTTGATGTTACAGCGGCCTTTGTACCGCCGGTACCGTCGTCGGAGTGTCCACAGTCCATGTCAGACGATCGCTGCAAACACTCGTCCGATGGAGCACGCCGCCGTCTCTTGTGTTTTCGCGGGGAACGCTGCTTACGGACGTGTGTTTCAGTATCTGAATGTGGGTGGATTTCTTCAGCTGCTCCGTTGTCTGGAAGAATAGCCGCTGTCGGCACACGCCGTGGGTCAATGTCCATCCTAGCATCCACGCCTTCTTGCAAGGTCGGTCGGTGATTATCTTCAGGTGGAGGCGGCGTTGTAGAGGCCGGATCCTGTACTGCAGAATCCATCATGGTATAGCTATCGGGGGCTGCTATCGGACTAATGTGGTCAGCATCGGAAAGGGTTGCTGCCCGTGCAACTTCTGCGTAATTGAGAGGAAGTGTTTTCACTGTAGAAGGAGTCATAGATTCACCTGTCGGGATTTGAGTAAGCCGTCGTCGGAGACAATCCGACCGGACGTGCCCTTCTTGGCCTCAACCAGAGCAAGTGCGTGGCTGACCGTCATACATAATGATCGTCCTACATCCGCCGATGACAAGATATGACGGAACATGTTTGGTCAGTTCGATTTTGATCTGTCGTACCCCGTTAAGAACGGGATACGTTGTAAAGGTGATCCATTTTTCGGCCATACGGCTGATCACTCTGCCGTAGGGCTGGAAAGCCGCGGTGACTACGTCCGGTGGTACTTCGAAAGGGAGTTCGGAGACGCGTATCGTACGGAGGCCAAGCCCCGCGTGATCTATAGAGACTGCCCCAATATGGCCATCAGAATGTTTGAATTTAAGATCGTTCGCATGTGTGCGCACGATTCTGTTGCACACCTCGTCACTTACTAACTTGACGTAGACAACACTGCTCGTGATAGAGAGATGGATACCAATTATGAGCCGGCCGAAGTGGCCGTGCGGTTAAAGGCGCTGCAGTCTGGAACCGCAAGACCGCTACGGTCGCAGGTTCGAATCCTGCCTCGGGCATGGATGTTTGTGATGTCCTTAGGTTAGTTAGGTTTAACTAGTTCTAAGTTCTAGGGGACTAATGACCTCAGCAGTTGAGTCCCATAGTGCTCAGAGCCAGCCATACCAATTATGTATCGCGGTTCAATTTTAATGTCGTCACTTAGAAAACGTTCCACTTCAAAAGCTCGCAGTCGTGCATGATCGGGTTGAAAATTGATCTTGATGGTGGTTTGTCTGTATGAATGTGCCATGTTGCGTCGGTAGTCATGGACTCTAAACTAGCGACAACGCAGTAGTAAACAAGTACGGGCACTCGCGACCGCGCGGACGGGACGTAAACAAGACGTCCTCGCCGCAGCGCTGTGGAAAGCAGACTGAGTACCACTCAGCTACCTGGGGCGGGCAGTGTAAGTGGTTGTATCGATTGTGGCATGAAACCGCTGAGACATTAGAATAATTACGAAGTTCAGTTATCTTGCCGAGAAGATGGCAACTTTTTGACCTTGGAGCGGTCCAGATTGTACTCTTGTCTGCCATCACTGCTGACAAATATTTGGCACACAGCCGTTATTAATATTTTATTGAGACGCAGTGTCACTAGTCGTACTCATAGTTACACACAGCAACAAAATTTATATAAGTGTCTACGTAATTTAATTTAGTATAATGTTTTGTGAATACAGTTATTTAATCTTGTGTTTCATTTATGTTGCAAGCTGTTGTTCTTATTCGCACCCCCCCCCCCCACCCCCTCCTCCTAATGGCATGGTTAAAGGTTCTGTGTTACAGATCTTATAAATGGGCCACCACGAATAAATGCTTTGATATTATTCAATCTACGAAGTCCGATAAAGAAATATTTTCAGAAGAGTCACTCACAGTCAAACTTACAATGAACAGACCTTACGGAAAAAACCATTCTCAAGCGTCTAAAGTTTGTATTAAGTACCATTAGAAATTTATACTTTGATCACATACTATTATCATTATCCATTATTATTTGTTTGCTGTCTGATGTTCTCAAACCAGACCGGAATAGCCGATAAATTAAACTGGTCACTTCGTACCTGGAGCTTTTATTTTATTTGTTACATTATTTTTCTTTGTTACATGGATAATGGGATCATATCCAACGAGAAATTGCCACTGAATATTTGCGAAGACCAAACAAAAAAATTAAACACTTGAATTGGTGATGAAACCTGAAATATACACTGCATACTTGGATGCAAAGTAAGAAATCGCATTTTTTCATTATCACGCTAGTCCAAGCGCTTTCAATAATTGTAGCTTGCTTCCTAGCTTTGTCAAAATTTACCGTAACCGTAGCACTCATTTTTTCGCAATATCGCTTATTCCAAATAATTTTCATCATACACTTTGTCACAAAAATACAGTCATACCATTCAACAAAATGGCCGAATTGTGTCATTGGCAACTTAAAATGGCAAACAACCGTTGATGTTAATTATTTCACTATGAACTGAAATTCTTGCTCAGTTAAGCCAACATTATTGCCATACGAAACTAATTTCACGAATTCATTGTCAAACGAGTTTAAATATTTTTATTGCAATACACATTACTTGTAGCATTGTGGCAATACGTAAACAATTAGCAAAAATGGACCACGACAGACAGCAGTCACAAAACGAATCCGACTTTCTCACTGAACAAAGCACTGACGATGACTCCAGAGTTGACTGGATTAGTAACGATCAATAAGCAGTTAACGTGCCTAGTGACGGAAATTTCATAAACACGCTTACGATTAGTCAAGCAGCTAAATCCAGCTCAGAGCCCATTCTTTTTCGTGACGTCATGTCAAACGACGTGGCGGGGGCAGAGCGGTTTCAGTTGACAAATATTGCCAGAACGTTTGACGCTATTATCAAGCAAATGACTGAAAACAAGAATCACATGGCATCAATACAAAATGAGATGAATGAAACCAAAAAAGACATTGGCGAACACATGACAATTTTAAAAACGCTATATGACGTGATTAAGGCTGAATTAATAGCACTAATAACTTGTAGTGAAGCTTTGTGTGAAAGAGTAGAGCATATCAACACGAGACTGAGCGGACAAGTGTCCGAACTTGACTCAAAATTTTCCGCGTTGAACCTATAGCAGGAAAAAACCACTAAAGACGTAAAAGATGTTCAACCCGAAGTCAAACATTTAAACGCTACATGCGAAGCTGGTGCCATTCAAGTCAAATGTTGTCCATCAGTTCGTGACTCCATAAAAACACGCATTACTGTGACTGAAGGCAAAGTTAACACTAAGGATGAACAACGTACAGACAAACTTCAGTTACAAACTGACAACCACTTTGCCAGCATAAATTAAGAATTTCATGATGGGAATGACCAGAAAAATAAATATTATGACCAATGTACAGAGGAAAAATTACCAACGGTTGTGCACAACACGAAGGAGAATTTGTCGAAGATAATAATCATGTCATAGCTGAGGCAGCGCAATTCAACGCTGCACAGCAGAAACAACTACACGATAACATGAGACCGGAGTGTAGTAATGGGTTCAAATGGCTCTGAGCACTATGGGACTTAACTTCTGAGGTCATCAGTCCCCTAGAACTTAGAACTACTTAAACCTAACTAACCTAAGGACATCACACACATCCATGCCCGAGGCAGGATTCGAACCTGCGCCCGTAGCGGTCACGCGGTTCCAGACTGTAGCGCCTAGAACCGCTTGGCCACTCCGGCCGGCGGAGTGTAGTAATGCTAATAATCAAAATTCTCACTTTGTTAATGAAAACAGATACATTTATGACACGTATCCTCCGAACACAACACACACCTCACAATAACAACACACTACACGTGACACCTAATTACAGTCATGACATTTATGGGCAGTACATTCCTTTCCATTAACCAGCCGATCACTACAATAATTACAATGATAGCAATCGAAATTACAGTTCCGAAGAAGAAGAAAGTAGTGAATGCGGCCATCCGATGGCAGGGTGTGGGTATGACGAATGCCCGGTGAATGTCATTTGCCAGCGTAGTAGTGCCAAATGTAAAATTCGGAGGCGGCAGTGTTATGGCGTGGTCGTGTTGTTGTTTCGGGTGACACTATCATAGCACAGGCATACATTGATGTTTTAAGCACCTTCTTACTTCCCAGTGTGGAAGAGAAATTCGGGGATGGCGACTGAATCTTTAAACTCGGCCCTCGCAGTGGCCGAGCGGCTCTAGGCGCTTCAGTCTGGAATCACGCGACCGCTACGGTCGCAGGTTAGAGTCCTGCCTACGGCCTGGATGTGTGTGATGTCCTTAGGTTAGTTAGGTTTAAGTAGTTCTGAGTTCTAGGGGACTTGTGACCTGAGACGTTAAGTCACCTAGTGCTCAGAGCCATTTGAACCATTTTTTTCAACTCGTTCGTGCACCTGTTCATATTGCATGGCCTGTGACGGAGTAGTTACCTGACAATAATCCCTGTAATGGACTGGCCTGCACAGGGTACTGACCTGAATGCTATAGCACATCTTTGGGTTGTTTTGGAACGCCTACTTTGTGCCAGGCCTCATCGACCCACATCTATACTTCTCCTCTGCGAGCACATCGTGAAGAATGGGCTGCCATTCCCCAAGAAACCTTCCTGCACCTGATTGAACGTATGCCTGCGAGAGTGGCTCAAATGGCTCTGAGCACTATGGGACTTAACTTCTGGGGTCATCAGTCCCCTAGAACTTAGAACTACTTAAACCAAACTAACCTAAGGACATCACACACATCCATGCCCGAGGCAGGATTCGAACCTGCGACCGTAGCAGTCGCGCGGTTCCGTACTGAGCGCCTAGAACCTCGAGACCACCGCGGCCGGCCTGCGAGAGTGGAAGCTGTCATCAAGGCTAAGGGTGGGCCAACACCATATTGAATTACCGATGGACGGCGCCACGAACTTGAAGTCATTTTCAGCCCGGTGTCCGGATACTTTTGATCACATAATGTACACTATTCCAACCGACAATATTAATTTTCCTACAAAAATCTATGCCTTTATACAAATTTCTACTGCTCTATTACAAAGATTAGTAGAGGCACTATAAGTACTCGCCACTTAAACTCTTGTAGCATCTTGTCTTAGTTCACCACCGACACCGAGACACACTTCACATCAATCGACTGTCCCATTTGGGCCAATTACCTTCTGTTATCGCGTAAAGCCAAGCGCACGCACGCCAGTCGGGAACGGTAGAGAAGAGATGGCTGGGAGAAGACGCCAGCCAATCGCACACTGACCGAATCCTCTCCAGGACGACAGCCCGACAGCAGCGGCGATATGTGAAGAGGACACAAGCGTCGCGCCCGATTGGTGACGACGTAGTTCAATAGCAGCTTCAGGACTAGTAACTTAGATAGGAGCGTCAACGCTAGGCACTGTGCTTGTACTCTATATGTAGCACAGACTTGGGATTATTTCGTATGTCGCCCTTTGTTGCGACACCTGTCTTATTGCAAATGTGAAGTCATGTAGCCCTTCCTATTGTAATAAAACTCATTAATACGACTTCTTTGCGTGTTTGTCTAGCGGCCCGCGTATGCGGGATTCCTAGACAACACACATTTGGTAACGAGAAGGTGAATGAACACCAACGCGACAATCCTGAGGCTAGCAGCCGTAGGTTTTTTTCTTTTAATGTTATAACGCTGTCTATTATAATTATTTTGCCAGTCAGTGTTTTCAAGTGGACGCTGCAGAAATTTTCTTTTTTTGTGTGCTTTTTTTATTGCTCGACTTGTCTATTTGTCGCATTTGCCTGTTACAAAATCAGCAATCCACCTCTCACAATCCCTGCTCAGGTACCTCAGCTTCAAGCGATAGACGCAACGCAGCTAACACAGATATTTCAGTTTCAGACGCAGCAGACTGCTACGCTGCTAAACACGATACAGCAGTTACTGACGAACCAAACCACTAATGCAACAACTGTAGCTCTGAGTGCCATTCTGCCTTTTCGACAGTTTAATGAAAAACAAGAGGAATGGCTCGAGTGGTTGCAACAGTATGAAACCTACATCACTGCTCACAACGTATCAGTTACTGTGAAACTACGTTACTTTTTGTCAACGGTAGGAAGTTCAGTCTTTTGCTTCATTCAGAAATTGTTCCCTAGCGCCACTCCGAGTGAACTTTCCTACGATCGGGTTGTATGACCAACAACTCAAGATGGTGGCAGCTAGGTACCAATTCTTTCATTTCATGATACGGTCAGAACAAACTTATCGCGAGGGAATAACAGACTTGCAATATATGACGGGGAAATGCAAATTCAGATGTGCTTGTTGTGCTTTATATTCAGCTGAAATGTTGCTTGATGCGATCGTGTACAATGTTACTGATGTCAGACATAGAGAACAGATTTTGAAACACTGAGAACCATCACTTCAGCACATAGTGCTGATTCTACATCGGTATGATTTAGGTGTCGTAGCGGCCGATAAATTGATCAGCCAACAATTTATCGAGTCGAGTCAACTCTTGCACACGACCAGACGAGCAGGCAGCAACAGCGCCTTCACGCCAAGCAGCATAAACAGTCCCCTAAACAGGTGAATAGAACTAAGCCATGCCCTCGGTGCTATTCAAGGCACAAACGCGATGACAACCCGTCCACACAAGCACACTGTTACGCTTGTGGCAAGAAAGGCCACTTACAATCCGTATGTTCGCAATGCAACAAACAAGAATTCTGCCCACTCACAAGAATCTAGTAACATGGCCCGTGTGATCAATGAAGTGTATTCAAAGCCTGCTGCTGGCATTAGCAAAACTAGAACAGTTTCTTCAGTGCTACACCAGACCAACAAACTTTTTGTTTATTTACATATTAGTGGAAAAAATGTGAAATTTCAGTTGGTCACGGGTGCCTCTGTTACATTGCTGAATCGTAACACATACGAATTGTTAGGCTCCCCGTGCCTGTCGAAAACTAGCACGCACCTGATGGCTTACAATGGACAAGACATTCTCGGTCTCGGAAAATGTATTTTGTCTGCCATGTATCACTCGCATACCCAAAATGTGACTTCTACTGTCCTACAATCACGCAGTTGTGAGAACATACTTGACCTAGACTTGTTTGACTAGTTTGGCTTTCAAATTCAGGGAAATGTGTTGTCAGTGACTGCATTCAATGCCAAAACAGAGTATCTAGCTTGCGGAAAGAATACCCTGAACTCTTTTTCTGAAGGTTTAGACAAGGGTAAACATGTTGTTGCGCGTAATAACATCAAAGAAAACGCTCAGACTAAATTTTAGAGCGACAGAACTGTTCACCTTGCATTAGGGGACAAAGTAGTTGCTGAACTTCCAGCAATGCCAAATACCGGAATTATTGCGACCATGCCAGCAAGTCAGTGGGCAAGTCCACTAGTTTTTCTCCCCAAACCTTCAGGTCGCAGTCGCCTCTGTTTTGACTTTAAGTCTACAGTGAACCCACAAACTTTCGTTGACACTTATCCACTGCCACGCCCAGAGGATCTCATGGGCAGATTAGGCACTGGTCGATATTCTTCAAAAACTGATTTGCGCGACGCACACCTTCAAATACCACTAGATGAAGACGTGTGTGTTGCGAACACTCTATGCTTTCTGACAGTGCTTCCGCATCCCCCATTTTCCAACGGCGTTTGGAACAGATGACAGCTCACATACCACAGAATTGTTCGAACTATTAGGACGATATTGCCGTAGCAGGTCGTACACCTGCAGAACACAATTTGTGTGCTTTGTTTCGTGCGCTATCTGATGCAGGACTAAAGTGTAGACTGGACAAGTGTGATTTTTGTAAACCTGACTTGCAGTATCTTGCTCATTTCATAAACAGTCAAGGTGTACATCCTCTTCGGTGACATTTGTTAGTTTTACATGATCTGCCCGTTCCTCGCAAGTCACAGAATTGCAGTAAGTCTTAGGGAAAATGAACTATTATATTCGGTTCATACCGAATGCTGCACAAATCACAGCTCCATTGTATCGCTTGCGTACTAAGAACGTCCGCTTTGTTTGGACAGATAAGTGCCAAGATGTTTTTGAAAAACTTTAAGATGCGTTGCTCAGCGATCGATGTTTGGTTCACTTTGATCCTGACAAACCGGTTGTGTTGCAAGTTAACGCTTCTTCTTACGGAATCGGTTCAGTACTTTCACACAGGACTGCTGATTAAAATAGGCTTACTGCTTTCGCATCAAAAGTGTTGTCCAAAGCTCAGTGTAACTATTCACAAATAGAGAAAGAGGCATTGGCTATTGTGTATGGGGTCATCAAATTCTTCCACTATTTGTATGGCAGAAAATTGTACTTAGTAACGGATCAAGAGGTGAAATGCCCAAAATTTGCAAAGATGGGCTTTGTTGTTGTCTCAATACCAGTACGAGATTGTGTATCGGTCGACAACTGAACATGGTAATGCGGACGCACTTTCCGATCTTCCGATCGGCCCTGATACAGGCTTTGACGCTTCTGCTGCTTCTTTTTGTCACATCGATGCTTAGTATTCTGAATTGCTTCAATCCTTTCCTCTGAACTATAGGAAAATTGCACAGGCCATGTAAGCTGATTCACATTTGAACGTTTTGCTAAAATATATTCGCATATCTTGGCCTCGCTCGTTGCATGGCGTAAAGAACTCTGTAATGCGCCCGATACTTTGCATGTTGGCGTAGCTTCGCTGTACAACAAGGTGTGATTCTTGTGTAGAATGACAGTGGACAG
Organism: Schistocerca nitens; assembly: GCF_023898315.1. Classification (NCBI taxonomy): domain Eukaryota; kingdom Metazoa; phylum Arthropoda; class Insecta; order Orthoptera; family Acrididae; genus Schistocerca; species Schistocerca nitens. Next base: position 716,792,101 of record NC_064614.1, on the reverse strand, counting down.
TCACGTGTTGATCCCCAAAGTTTTGCAAAGAGGAGTTTTGCAGTTACTCCACCAAGGACACTTGGGGACTGCTCGTACTAAACAGTCAGCACGTCGACACTGTACTTGGCAGGGTATGGACATCCAGGTAGAACAGATGACGTCACAGTGTCACGCATGTGCGGAAAATCAGTCTGCTCCGCGACAAAAATTCTCTGCTTGGCCTAAGTCACAATTTTTGGAACATTCGTTGGTTGATTGTGGTAGACTCTTACAGCAAGTTTCCTACTGCTGTGCCAATGAACTCGGCAACGTCACGTAGCACAGTTCAGGCGTTGTCTTCTGTTTTTTGCCTCGAGGGTTTGCATGAAGTCATAGAGTCGGAACACGGCCTACAGTTCACGTCACATGAATTTGAAACAATCTGTGAACGCAATGACATACAGCACTACTTAGTGCACCGTTGCATCCACAGTCCAACGGTGAAACGGAACGTTTTATCAGAACCTTCTAGCAGCAGATAGCTAAACTTCGCTCCGCTCACACCAGGGACTAAGTATTGCAACGGTGTCTCGCCTCCTGTCGTTCGCATCCACGAGGTGGACCATCGCCGGTGGAACTGCTACACGGCCACTGCCGTCGGACACTGCTCCAGCTGCTCCACCCTCATCAGCATCCGGCGCAGAAGGAAGGCCGCAAGTATCGCTTCGAGCCGCATGATACTGCATTTTTCAGGCTTTTTGGCGGCATCAGCAGGCGGGCGCGAAGCAAGATTCTTCGTCGACCTGGCGCATGCGTGTATCTCATTTCAGGCCCAGACGGTTTGCAGCGCCGACATCACAATCAAATTCGCCACTGTCATGTGCAAAGTGATCCTTCTGTATCATTTCCCCCAGACTGACGGATCCCGAGGACAGCGCAGCCACAGATGCCGCCAGTGAGTGTCATCACGATACCGCGGGACGACCCCATGGTGATAGAGCCTTCACCTCCTCCACCTCATCTCGTCCTACCGATGGAGCTGGACTCCCCCCCCCCCCCACCACCACCACCATATCGCAGCAGCCGACGCCTTCGACGTCTTGGCATGGGCGTCAAGAGGTGATCTTCTTCCGGTAGACGTATCCACCAGAGCGAAGGCGAATGGCGGTGTACCACCAGAAATCAGACGTCTTCTGCAGCCACAGCTTCCGATCCATCAGAGCGTCCACACCCCTTCCGTTGTCGTGCTCCCTATACGACGACGGTCCGTCGTTTCGGAAGGGTGGAACACTATAATTAGTCACCAGTTAGACTCTTGTAGCATCTCGTCTTCGCTCACCATCGACGCCGAGACACATTCCACACCAGTCGACTGTCCCATTTGGGCCAATTAGCTTCCGTTACGGCGTAAAGTCAAGCACCGGCACATCAGTCGGGAACGGTAAAGAAGAGACGGCTGTGAGAAGTCGTCAGCCAATTGCACTCAGACCGACCCGTCTCCAGGATGAATACGTAACAGCAGCGGCCCCAATGTGAAGAGGACATAAACACCGCGAGCGACTGGTGACTACCCAGTTCAATAACGGCCTCAAGATTAGTGACTTGGATAGGAGCATAATCGCTATACGCTTTGCTTGTACTTTATATGTTGCACGGACTTGGGATTATTTCGTATGTCGCCCTTTGTTGCGACACATCTGTGTAATTGCAAAAGGTAAGTACTGTATCTTTTCCTGTTGTTATTACTACGACTTATTTGCATGTTTGCCTAGCGAATCGAGTACTCAGAACTCCTAGACACCACGGTTTCGCCTACGTCTAGCCGCGTCACCGACTAGCTGCCAGTCTGTGAGCCACTGATATACATGGATATTCCACGACTCGAGCCAGAGTCACGATGAGGCACTATTTTCAGAGTCACTTCGCGCAGAGTCTGGGCGTCTGCAGTGGTCAGAATTTCGGGACATGCACGACAACAGGCCAAGCGCCTTAGCCGGAGCAAGGCTGCCATCCGACTCATGCGTACCCACTGCCTGCAGACACCGACGCTGTGCTGACATGTGAAAGATAACCACCAGCTGCCGTCACTCTAACGGGGCAGTGCTTCCGCCCAGCGTCACTGTGCAGCTGCAATTAAACAGACTCACTGTGCTATGCTGACGTAGCCGCGGGGATCAAAATACGCCAACGAGTGGCTGCTTTCAACTACTGAATGAAGAATGTACTCTCTAAGAAAAAAAAGGCGTATAAAATGAATTATCTGAGTGGGGCGGATGTAGGTAGGTGTGATGTATATGTAAAAACAACCGAAAGTGATAACAGTTTCAGAAAATTGCATGATTTATTCAAGAGCTTCATAAACTGAGCAAGTCACTAATGCGTTAGTCCACTTCTGGCCTTTAAAAAAGCGGTTTTTCGGACTGTTATTAATTGATGGATTTGTTGGACGTCCTTCTGAGGGATATCATAGTAACTACTGTCAAAGTGGCACCTTATATTGTCAAAATCCTTAGATGGTAGGAGGGCCCTGTCTACAGGTATTATGGCCCGAACATTCTCAATTGGGGAGATATCCAGAGAGCTTGCGGCTAAGGTCTGGTCTGGCAAGCACGAAAACAAACAATAGAAACACTCTGCATGTGCGGACACGCATTATCTTGCTTAAATGTAAGCCCAGGATAGTTTGCCCTGAAGGGCAACAAAACGGGACGTAGAATATCGTCGATGTACTGCTGTGCTGTAAGGGTACCGCTGTTATGGGCCATCTTCAGACGCTCCTTCGCTGATCGTTCCGGCTCAGTTCGAGACAAGACTCATCACTGAAGGCAATTCCACTCCAGCTAGTGAGATTCCAGGCGGAAGACGTGTCTGAAGACGCCCTGGACATCAGTGGTATACCTACCTCACTGTCGCCTGCCATACGGGCCGACAACCACTTGTGATGGTCTGGCATGTGATTTCTTTTCGAAGCAGTACCATTTTTGTTCTCATCATCGGCATTCTAAAAGCACAACACCTCAACGATATTCCACACGCAGTTTTTTAGCCCTTCGTGGCACTCCATCCTAGGCTTATATTTCAGCCAGATAATGCTCTCCCACACATCTTTGCCAAACCGTGCCTTGGCCAGGGGTGTCTCAACAAATGGGAACGTTTGGAGCATTGTGGGCGAGGCCCTCGAACCAGTTCTGGATTTTGATGACTTAATGTGCCAATTGGACAGCTGGACAGAACGTGGCTCAGTATCCCTCAGGAGGACATCCAAAAACTCTGTCAATTACTGCGAAGCTGAATAACTGTTTCCATAAGAGTCAGAGGTAGAACGATGCGTTACTGACTTGCTCAATTTGTGAAGCCATTTCTCTTCAATAAATCATGCATTTTTTTCTGAAAGTGTAATCGTTTGTTTGTTTGAACACGTATGTCACATGTACCGATTACTTCCCCATTTGGATAATTTCTTCGTGGTGTATCATTTTTATTTACATAATTATAGAGTGTATTCTTACCGAGTTCTCCTGATCCCACGACTGCTGTGTTGCTGGTAATAAGCAACACTTCGTACTGCACACGCCATCCTGGGTTGGATCGTCCTGGCAGTTAATGGTGTCCACAACCCCACTATTATTACAAATTATGCGTTTGAAGAGACGAAAAACACATAGTACACCAATACGTTTCACAGTAAGACTCAGTCAACAAATATAAATATTGAATGCAACAATTTCTAGGGATCTGAAACGGAATGCAGGGCAGGCAGGTGGCATATGTCGGTTAACTGACAGAATACAGGGAAGAAGCAGTCATTCCACAAGGGAGACTGCTTGCAAATCACTTGCGTATCAAGTCTTAAAACGCTCGTACTAGTACGAAGGTTATGACGCCACAGTTTTGCAACTTCGTGATTTATTGAACGCAGCGTGATTGGGGACGCCATGACCCCTTTATTAAGCTCTTAAAATAGTGAATGTTCAGTGTAGCGATAACCATACGTACACACCGCATATAGTGTCTTTGCGCATCGTTTTATTACTTTAGAAACGACTTTTATTCGTCCGTAGGACAGTAAAAACACATCCGCCTGAATCAGAACACCGACAAAAACTGCGTCTTACTGTACTATATCGGGTATCCGATTGAATTGCGCCACGCTGTCACACAGGCTGGCGCGTACACACTAGACGTTGACTAAGGCCATATTCACTCAGGGTACATAGGTCTCCGAGCATCTGAGGTACTGTCCAACCTGGAGACCCGGCATGTGTAATTAGGTTGGATTATTCAGACAGGGATGCTTCAGTAACGGCGTTCCGAGGTCGCCGCGACTCGGATACTATGCCACCCGACGTGCTAGTCGCCGAGTCTCCCAGTTTCTCAGCTGAATTCTTGCCACTGGGTTGCGCAATGTACAAACAAATGTTTAATTTGAAATTCGTGGGAGAAGTGGACAAATTTCCGTAACTATAAAATTACAAACTGGAAGGGATTCGCCGGCCGCTGTGGCCGAGCGATTCTAGGTGCTTCTGTTCGGAACCGCGCTGCTGCTACGGTCGCTGGTTCGAATCCGGCCTCGGGGATGTATGTGTGTGATGTCCTTAGGTTAGTTAGGTTTAAGTATTTCTAAGTACAGGGTCTGATGACCTCAGATGTTAAGTCCCATAGTGCTTAGAGCCATTTGAACCATATGAAAGAGATTCAAGGAAGGAGGTGACAAAGACAGCATGGCTGGAAGTAGTCAAGGAGGTTAATCTATTTAGTGTTCATTATCAGTAGTTAAAATTTTTAACATAAATAGTTACGCCCTACTCACTGTGCTCCAATATCCACTAATCAACTAATCAACTAATTATAATCACCCACTATACAATAAATGTAATAAATAGGTAACTAAAATATTTTCAATTACGTATTAATACGTAAATAGGAACGTACAGAAATCCATTTATAAGCTTTACAGAAATACACATTATACATACCAAATTTAGCAATGAAAGACAATTATAGTAGTTCCTGATTATTGTTGATGCAGTATTTCCACTGCCATGGGAGGGAATCACGAAGTGTTGAAAAGTAGTTGGCTAAATAATTCTTTTCTTCATAAGCAGTTGAATGAGGATGCAGTGCAACGTCTTCCCTTGCTGTATTCCGACCGTTGGCGTTTCGGAGTTGTTGCATTGTTGTTCGGCACAACTGTATTGGATACCTTCATGTTTTCGGATTGAATTATGCAGTATGCACACGGATTTTATTATATCACTATTCTTTCTGTAGTTGGAGAACGAATACGACTTCCCAGGACGCGGAACTTCGAAGTCAGAATTCCAAATGCGCATTCCATATATTTTCTTCCGCTGCTTAATATATGATAATAAATTCTCTTCCCATTATTGAGTGTTCTTTGTGGGTACCATCGCATCAAGTAGCGTGATAATGGAAACGCTTCATCTGCTGCAAAGCAATAATTATACTCATTTTCATTATCTGGTAATCTCGAAGGACATGGCAAGTTTAATCTTCCTTTTGTAATCCAGTGTTTGGAGGAGAAGAATGAAATATCCCTCCATCACTATTCCTACCTGCATAATCCATTTCAATGATAAACCGTCGGCATCACTGCATGCCAACAATACTGCGGAGTGTTACTGTTTATAACTGAAGTTAGTTCATCCCGTCCCAGGTAATTTTTCAGTGCTTAGATGTTTCCCGTCTAATGCACACAAACAATTAGGCAACTCGTAACCTACACTTTATGTTATTCTCAGTGTAAGAATGAACCCGCAACTTTTCTCTTTTCTCCTTCTGTACCATCGGTAACTGTAATACTGTATTATAATATCATTATCACAAATAGAGTCACGGCACACTGTACTATTGGGCAGCGGCACACAAAACAGCGCACTAGATACGTCCTTTGCCCTCAACCAATGAAACTGATTTAATTTTCTATTCACACCACAAGTGACTTGGCAGTACTGGTGACTTTTGTCGTGCCTGTGTGAATGTAACAGACTACTCGAGTCGAGCACTCTCCCATTCTCTTAGCTGTCAGGTAGCTGGAGACCTTATTTGAGTATTCCCATGTGAATAGGTCCTTCGTGAATGTTCAAGACACTTTTATCACCGGCAGTTCACAATTTTTGGCATTATTCATTGGACGAAGCGAAGATTTCTTATGTGATTGCCTTTTCCACTCGCTTCCGCACCGTACTACCACTGGTAAGTCAAATGTACTTTCGTATTCACATAGTAAATTCAGAGCGCCATACAGTTACTTCACACCACCACCTCTCACCGTTTCACTTTTTATTCCTCACAAAGTCCCAGATGCACGTGACACAATTAGCTGCCAAGACTCAATTTAAATATGTTCTCTCCTCCCCGTCATACTTCTAGAACAGTTTGTATATATTTAGGCTCCATCACCAGTAACTACTGTTTAACCAAGAGTTCATCTGACGCATGAGCTTATTTTTCTGTGCGGGCAGATAATCCAAGTAACCGCAGAATCAATATGTCACGCTTAATTCTGCTCAGTCGGGAACACAGTTAATTACATATAGTGTCCTCGTCAATTATACGTAACAAGGCAGTACATCACATATTCATTCACTGAAAAGTGAAGACAATAAATTGCCTATATGCGAACGATATCATTATAACCACTAATTTGTGCCAAATAAATCGGCCCAACAAGGGAGGCAATAAATGAAAAACTGTAACTGAAGAACTGACGGAATGACAAATAGAACTAAAATTCATTTATTTGAGACTTGACATAGAATCCTACAGCAACTGTTATTCTCTTATTTCCCGGTGTAAATAAGTCAAAAATGTTACTACAAGTTCACGTTTCTTACTTATCTGATTATCTTCAGCTGGCATTTTAAAGCCATATCTATTTCTGTATGAGGCTACTCACTTATTACTACAAATGTATATACATATTTACAAGATTTCATGGAAATAAGAAAAACAGATAATTTTGGGCTGTTAAAGATTCTTGACTTTCTTCAAATTCAGTTTGAAGCGTCTGTGTGAAATACCAAATGTCGTGTGATCATTAACTAACACTAATTGATAACCCTCTTGTATTATGCATAATGCTGAAGCTTAGATTATCTAGCCAAGGTACCACTGTATTACTTCAACAGACCATTTTATGGCCTATATTTTCACTATGATATGGTCATTTCAGGTTCATAGCATGGAGTTCTATGGTTTAATTCTTTTAGGAAGAGTATAGCTTACTCTCAGCGACTTTAAGGACTACGGTAAGATCTCTTTCCATTCTAATTACATTAGCGATGCAGATAGTTTATTATCGGGGTTCAGTGCAAATGCTATTAAACCTTCCACTCAGTGACACAAGGAAGCAACTTATAGATTAGAGAAGGAGATCCCCATGTCACGACAAGATCACATACTATTGATTAAATGACTCCCACTGTGCTTGGTTCCACCTTTTTATTATTATATGATAAGTAGCTTACTTGGATCTATAGTGTTGAAACGGAATGTGTTCGAAAATATGGCTACAAATGAACAATACTTGAAGTTTTCTAATCAAGGCGTAAATTAGAGTGTTCATATTTATTTTATCAGTCGACACAGTTAAAATTAGATCGCCGTAGGAGTTTGTAACCGCATTAAATATCCAGACCACTGAGACTACTGGTTATTTGTATTTTAGTTGACATATATAATCTTATTTGTTCTACATGAGATAGTATATGTTTTATTATATATTCATTTCTTAAAAATCGTTACTCACAGTTTACATGTATCATTCGCTAAATTACATTACTTGTGGAAGGTCAATTAAATCGTTCTTTCCCGATGGTTTATACTCTCGCCCAGGCTGCTCCAAAATACCTACTTGAGTCGTGTCGTTTGACTCAGGTTTCATTTTAGGAACTTACCCTAAAAACTACAGTGGTAATGTGTACCTACAGAATAACAACAACTATCCACCTCTGTATTATTTCTTAAGCTCTTTGTGCGAATAAAGTCTTATAATATTTTTGGTTGTGAGATATGCAAACAAGTAGCAGAATTAGAGTTATCTGCCCCCAGCCATTATTTGTGCAATATGTCTTGTTTACTTTACTGTGTCGTAACCGTGGCCTGGTCAGATGAGTCCCGATTTCAGTTCGTAAGGGCTAATGGGAGGATTCGAGTATGGCGCAGGCGCAGACACCACGATGTCATCGACCCAAATTGTCAACAAGGCACTATGCCAGCTTTTAGTAGCTCCATAATGCTGTGAGTGTTTATATGGAATGAAATGGATCCTCTGATATAACGGAACCGATCATTGACCGGAAATGGTTATTTTCTGATACTTGGAGACAATTAGCAGCCTTTCACGGACTTCACGTGCCTAAACAACGCTGGAATCCTAATGGATGGCAGTGCGTGATGTCATAACATTCTGGACAGTTCGAGCGAATGATTTGGCCACCGAGATGGACCGGCATTAATCTCATCGAACATTTATGGGACATACTCATACAATGTTTCATTCTGAAAGCGTTTATTACTGTAAATATTAGCTGTTCCAGCTTACTGCATTGTATTCACCTATTTCGACAATCTCCTGAGAAATGATCTGTGTAGTAAGTATTATATTCAAATGTTTCATGTTTTTATGTTACACTTTCTGACATGTTCCACACCCACGAGAATCATCCCATATTTTTGGTCTATTGAACGAAAACTGAATCTAATCTAATCTAATCTACTCGAGAGGTTGATTCGTGTACAAAATTCTACCCCTGTAACATTTTTGTAGTTATGGACGGCTGTAGAGGCGGTACGGCCCAAAACATCTGCAGGGGAGTTCCAAAGTCTTGACTGCTCTACTTGCTAAGTTATAATGTTTTCATTCAATTTCCCCACAAATTCAGGGGTACCTGTAAAGGTGTTTTTCAGGCCGGTAATCTTGCCTTGTCGAGTTGCTGCACTACACCGGGCAAAAGAGCGTCCGATACGATATTAGGAGGTATTCCATGACTTTTGACACCTCGGTGTACTGTCATACGTTTCGTCATTGTCGTCATTACTGCTTCTTATGAGGTGAATATCTGAAACCATTGTATTTGAGTAGACTTTTGTCTAGCAGAATAACAGCAAAAATTAGCTCTGTCCCCACACGCCTATGGTTTTGTGGCGAGAGATTGCTAGAGCACGTTTCGTCTGTGTGAGTATTTTCTTTTGGTACTGGACTATGGTATACTTCTCTACCCCAGATACCTTAGCTGCCTGGAATGTATTGCTAGCCTGTCCTTACACTGCTTTTAATTCCGTTTCTGGCACCTATCTGAACATTTAGATGAGCTTTAACTTTCTTCTGCCTTTCAGGCAAATCTTGTTTCTGAATGTGTCCTAATTCCTCTCTAACAGGTTGTGCTCTGTTCGGAATACACTTTGCTGATAGTTTGCCGTACTGCTTTCTGTATATTTGATTATAATCTTTATGTAATTTGTTCGTTCTTTCCCTTTAAAAATTGACCTAATTTCTTTCCATGGCCAATGCAGAGCTTTTCTACTTGGGTTACTACCTGTGGATTTCAAACCTTGTTGCTCTACTTGCTAAGTTCTAATGTTTTCATTCAATTTCCCCACAAATTCAGGGGTACCTTTAAAAGTGTTTTTCAGGCCGGTAATCTTGATAGTTCCAATTTTTAGGTCAGCTCGCTACTCGTTGATCACGTGACTATCAACAACGGTTTTAATTTGTGGTACCTGATTAGATAAGCTAGCTTGTTGTTTCCTAGAAGCAAAGTTATTAGCCATAGTTTCTTGCCTTTGCTCAATATTACCAACTTTCTGAATCAGTGTGGTTAGACACCATCCATAATCCTTTACCTCTGGCTCATAGTAGCTACTCCTTTTTCGCAGCAGTCTTTTCATTGTTTAGTTTCTGGAGAAGTTGCGGAATAGGATTTGTTGGAATACTAACACACTCAGCAATATCCTCGTCTGTAGCCGGCGACATAATTTCACTCGTCGCAGGTTATTATTTAAATTTTCAATGGCGAATTCTTATTTTAGTATGTAAACACACTCAGTTTCTGTTTGTGAAGAAGCAATAATTCTAAATAGCTGTCGAATTATCACCGTACTAAAGTGTAATACAATTTGTCACATCTATATTATATCGCAACACAGTATGTGTATAATCAACTCAGAGGTGGTATTTGCATACGGCGCGTCACCAAACCTGAACAAACTTTTTTTGGAAAACAAATGCTAATCGCTATGACAAGGTGTACGCTTATAATTACGAATATACGCCGTCTTGTGCCTCTTTTGCGAAGAAGTATAAAAATATGTATAATTACCCAGTTTTCAAATGACTATTGTCTATGTTAATTTAAGAGTCTCAAGTAAACAAATTTTACCGCCAATGAAAATTGGTGTTGTCTGAGTGAATGAGATATTGCCTTACCTGGTGTTATAGTCTTTAACAATGATGTCTACACAGGAATTTACCAGTTCTGATTTCTTGCTGTTTTATACATTTTCATTTAATTTTACTTTTTTGAAAAATAAATTGTTTTCATTTATATATAAGATTTCAAAACGTTAAAAGAATCATAGATTAGTTGTTCGACAGCGCATGTCCGTATCGTTGGATTACAGGAAAAAGTGACATACAGTCACGAAACAGATATACTTTGAAATAAAAGCGGTCGCCATTTTCAATCTAACTGGAAGGTTAAATTTATCATGAATAGAAATATTCATTTTCACGAAATATTACGTGTTTCGGGAATAATTGGCTTGAATTCCTATTTTCACGACCGTGTCAGCTTAGAATCTCTCAAGTGCGCCAATATTGTTCACTCTAACAAATCGGACTTCGTAAATTAAAAAGCAGGCAGGGTCTGAATAATTACTACAGTCCGTGGCGATCTCAGTGAGGTAGCCACGATAGTGGCTAAGCAGACATCGTGCAAGCCAGTTATTCGCATTCATACAGATTCACCGGCTCACCCGATGTAATGTCGTCAATATCAAACCAAGGGTGTTAGTTGTTCAAAATAAGGTAATGTGACACAGGGATTAAGCATTATTCTCACTGAATGAAACTTACATCGATACAACTTACATTTTTCCACAACGGTAACATTTTCTAAATTGACTACTCCAGACTTTACACGTTGTGCCTGTTTCTCTTACATATTTGCTTATGTTAACTGTTTATTTGCTAGTGCTTAAGACAATTGCATTAAAATTTTAATCTTCTATTTCACGCTGTACTTTGCAAGTGAGCAACTCAATTACTTCGGTTTGATGTAGTAAACATCCAAAGTTGCGAATTTTAGTTCTTTTCACTTAACTGATGTCCGATCTCAGGTATAAGATCCATTCTCAAATCATCCCAACTGAAAAAATGGTGTTACTATGGTTGACAGTGAATTTTCTTCTTAAAGGTAAGGGGTTTTTCTGGTACATTGATTTCAAGCAACGCAGTTTAAATGTTCAGTCACTGCAGCTATGATAAATATTGAGACTTTATGAGAGGCGACGTACAAAAAATTAAAGTATTTAATTGTTATAATAACGCCAGTATTGTTTGGTTGTTTAACCAGTGTAACCTCTTATAAAAATTGTTTTATTTTACACCTACCTCTATATTGCTGTAGTACTGTATTTTCATAGTTTATGTGTTTGTTCTCTTTATAGTTTTTCATGCCAGCTTCAGCTGATACAGATGATAAATCGAATGCTACCTGTTTTTGTGAATTTTGTGGTTAAATAATTCTCCTAAGACCTTCTAATACGTCTGTGGCAAACGTGAAGAGAGGAACCAGCAGCGGACAGTCTCAAGACTTCGTATAATAATGAATTTGCGTATTTTGGCCTGAAAGCTGGCAATCAGACAAGGGCTCCACATCGAGCATTTTCTGTTTGTTTGGAAGGACTCCTTATGAGTTCTAAGCTCAAGGTGAACCGTCTCCGTTTTGTGTTCCATATGTATGGAGGGGGCCATTAAATCACAGTGATGGCTGATATATTTTTTCGTGTAAATGCGAGGACACAACTTTAAAACCTAAAAGGAAGTACGCTGTCAGAACACTGAATCTGTGTTGTTTTTTTTTTTTTATGTGGCTCATGGATCTGATACTACTGCACACTTGCCGCCTGATAGTTTCATTGATGTGCTTCCACTTTCAGAGAAAGTATTTCAAGCACAAAATTTCTCCTCAGAGCGTGAAAATATTTTTTTGGCGTCCACTTACCTAGGGAGGCATTAGCGTCATTATAAAATGAGAGAAATTAGGGCTCCGACTAAAACTTATTCGTATTTTCCGCTCGCTGTTCGAGAGTGGAGAGGTACAGAAATAGCTTGAACATCATTAGATAAACCGTCCGCCAGGCAATTAATTGTAGATGTAGAGAACTATGACTCCTTAGCCCTCAGGACAACATTAAATACAAGGAATACGAATGTAGAGGTTGGGCAGTAGAGGCGAGAGATTTATCCCTATAATCTGAGCACTGCCTGTGAAACCTGCCCGTGACCCGAGTGTCAGCCTTTCTGTTCGGCACGGCAGGGAATGTTCGTAGTTTCCTCGCCAAGTAGCCTTTTATCCCCATAGAAGATCCCTGTACTGATTTTGACAGCAGGCTGAGTGGATCTGAGCCAGTCCACAACGGAATTGGAGGAGGAAAATTTCTCGCCCATATCCGAAGTTGAACGGGAAACTTTGTAGCTGGAGTCTACCTGTGGGGTCACAAAGGCCATATCAGGTTATAATTTGCTGTGAAGTCAACAAAATATATCAATATGTCAGTAAATAAGTGAATGTCGTGCGACTAGGGCCTCCCGTCGGGTAGACCGTTCGATTTGACCCCACTTCGGCGCCTTGCGCGTCGATGGGGATGGAATGATAATGATTAGGACAACACAAACACCCAGTCCCTAAGCGGAGAAAATCTCCATCCCAGCCGGGAATCGAACCCGGGTTCTTAGGATAGACATTCTGTCATGCTGACCACTCAGCTACCGGGGGCGGACAATATGTCCGTGAGCCAATACGTAAGTTATGTGGAATTTCTCAGTCTTCTTACGTTTGTCTGGGAATGAGAGACAAAAGTGTGTATGAAGCCCAAAATTAAATTTAAACTATTTTTTAGTTTTTAGTGTTTCGTCTCGTAGTCTGGCTGGAAAATATTGCGACTAGGCGAAGAAGGTGCGCTCTATGAACGCAACAATAAAGTGGTGTGCACAAAATGGGTACAACATTACCCTAACAGAGGGAAGCGCAGTAGCCAGGAGCAATAACCGCGGACTTCTTTAATAGCACTGGGGTGTAATAAGGGGAACTGTCATGGTGCCACAAACCTGAAGCTGACGTCAGACTTATCAGTTGCCGTGAACATTAGCCTCTGGTGGAAGTGGTTTGATCAAAAAAAGCCAGCTTGCGTCTCTTATGCCCGTACTAATCGTTCTGATTGTAGTTTAAACTGTACATGAATCACATTTCCTTCGTAGTGGATGCGTTCAAGCGATATTTTCTTTTAAATATATGAATTTTCTTTGCGCTTTTTAGTTTTAATGTAGTAGTTTCCCTCTGTCATTTAACTGTAGATTTCCTATCACATCATTCGAAAAACTGTCTGGGTGAAAGATGTGAGAGGGAAAAAGTAGACACCGAGCAAATACAGGAATATACGCTCTCAGAATTTTCAAGAAAGAAACATAGACCTAACATCAGTTTCGTCAGTCCGTCTTAAGGAAAATGCTGGGTTACGAAAGCAGCCTTTTCTCATCATACACGTCTTTTCCTGATTGTTACAGACGTATAACAAAAAGAAAGTTACACCAACGAGGCGAAACGCTTCATATTACTGGATCAAATATGCAATTAACTTTAGAGATACGTCTGGAAAAGTTTTGCAGGCGATGTGCTGTTCACGAAAGCACTGTAACGTTTCCTAATTAAAACAATAGTTCTTGCACACGACAGAAATTAGGAACAAGAAACAATCGGCGACGATAGTCCGCTAACGTTTCAGGGTATCTAAGCAACGTACAGCTTATGTCTGCATCCCCTAAGTATAGCTCCATGTTTAAAAGCGTGTTTAAAATAACTTCATGGAGGAACTTACAGAGCTAAAAAATAAAAAGTATGACAGTAAAATGCGATCTGTATGTTTTATGTCTCAGAGTAAGGGATTTTCGTCTTTAATGGCATTTTTTCTTTGAGATCGAGAGAGAGAGAGAGAGAGAGAAGAAACTTAATAATAAACTGCGAAGAATGTTAAATCTGCAGAAACAAGCAGCTTCCACTGCCATAATTAGCGAAAATTGAGAAAAATCTGTTGTATTTTAGGTATTTACGAGAGTATTATGTCGGTAGATGTGTAAATATTTATTTAGTGTCGCAGCAAGTTTGAAGTTAACTAAAAACTCCGCTTCCTTTTTTATTACGTATTCATCAGTTTAAAAACAGAAATATTAAGCAGCAGACGTGATCCGTACGTACAGGTGCGCTGCCGATGAATGAACGAAGTAAGAAGCAGTGTGGTTTTACCGAGTGTGAACAATCTGTTTCTGTCTGTTAGATACACAATCTGCTGGATACACAACTGCGACAGACACACTTCGTAACAGCAGTTCCAAATCATATGGGCTATTATTACTGCCGGCGGTGGCAAACCCTCTAACGAATTTTGAGTTGTAAATATTTATCGCGTCCGTAATGTGATAGTTACTTCTCTCAACCGTGCCCTGTTAAAATCACCTAATACATAGAAAATTTATTGTGGCACTCTATGACTGCGTCCATAAAATTATTTTGATACATTTTCTTGACGGAATATTCAGTCTTCAGAAAAGTATGTCATGTAGAATGTGAATGCCTTTTCAATCCTAGCAGCCTCTGTGTGCACGATAGTCTACTATTTACACTTGCCCAATTTTAATTGTGACAAAAGAAATTAATATGCGCACTCCTTTTTTTTATTTTGGTGCCAATTAAAAGAAGAAAAGTAAGCGAAATCCTTGTTAAGTGCAAAATCTTTTAAATGATTTATCTCCATCACGATTGAAGAAAGTTTACCACATTTATATGCACTGTGCTGCATTTTCAGTGGGTTTATTTAACTACTGTGTCAGATGTTTTATCGTCAGCAAGTTAAAACTCAGATGAGAATAAATATAAAAGTAGGTATCCGCAGCTTCACACTTACTGGCATATTAAAACTGTAAGCCACAACAGGTCTCGAACATGAGATCTCTGCTTTTCACGGAAAATGCTCTACTGACTTTTATTTATTTTTTCCTGTTTTGGATTCCTGTCGTCCCTCGAAGTTCCATCCTAACTTCTCACTACTTATTCCTCTGCTAAGTTTTCTTAAGGCGTAACGTGCAATAGTTCTCTTCAACGTATATAACAACCCGATTCCTCTTCGAAACAAAATACAAACATGACAATGCTTGACAAGGAAAATGGAGCAACCAAACATATTTGTTTACATCAAATAAAACTCTTCTTCTGAAAACAAACAAAACTCATCTTGGGAAATGAAAACAGCTCCTCTTCTAAAACAAGTCGGGCTTCTTTTCTGTGTCTAAAGTTAACGAGTCTCTTATTTTAGATCAGAGCTTCTTTTCTATCACAGCCAAGACACCTCTTTTGAAACAAAAAGGCTTCTCTTCCGGAACAATCAAAGCATATCCCTTGTCGCTATGAACAGACTGAGCTGTCCAAACGCTACTCACAGTCTCTTTCCTTATTCATAGCTACCGATCAGACCACTGACATTTACAGAGGGAGGTATGTAAGCAGCGTTGGTCAATCACATGAATACTGAACGTTGTTATCGGAACTGAACACTTTAAACTATGCATCAAACACTTAAGCGTAAATCATTACGTAATTCTATCCATATAAGAAATTATTCAACATCAAATCACAACTAATGGAATTTTACATTACATAATCGTGTGGAAGGGAATACAAAACTCTAACCACTGTAGAAACAGTTAATCAAATTGTAGCTCATACTATCAAACATCATAGAAATGGGCGCAGCGGAATGTTACCACTAGAGATATGTTCAGTAAAGAAATTTCGCCGCAACCAACTAAGAAGGGACCATAGCTGAATAATTTTACCATTCTTTGTTCAAAAATGAGTACGAGATAGTCATTATGACTGCGTGAAACTCTCCCCTACTTCTGCTCTAATAGACCAATTGTGTAACAAGATCAAAATTATCCATTAACTTGTACTCCTGTTAGTAGCGCAGCCATGACTGGAACTGCTGGCTCAAAAAAGGGTGGTTCTGTGTAATACTTACCAAAACATATGTTTGACGTTGTTAAACTTGGGGGCGATCTACACAAATGCAGAAACAGAAGTACAACTTCAAACAGCCAAGATCGCTATTGTACAGCTTTTATGGTGGTGACAGGTTTAAGCAAAGTTCGTTGCCATTATCAGTCTATCTGCACTACATTTCGCTGAATCTAGACCAAATGCATCTTATATCGTACCACATCGCAGAATGATATCTTTTAAACATGAGGACAACAGTATATCAGCAAGTATTACATAAAACAATATTTACGGTGTTTAATGTAATAGTTATTTTATGCTTGACTTGCTGATATACTGTTGTTCTCAAGTTCATGAAATATAGTTGTGTGATATGATGTGATAGAATATAATATGCCTTTGGTCAAGATTCAGTGACGAGTAGAGCAGAAAAAGGTAACGACCCCCCCCCCCCCCCGCCACCCCTTTCCTAATCGGTCAAGTGGATTGCAATATAACTGACCGTGATCGCATCTGTCTAATGAAATTTTACACTGAGTAAGGCTATCGTTATCGAAGGAAAATAATACCGGTCAGTAGGAGGAAAGTGTAGAATAGACTGTTCTGAAGGAAAAATCTATTCTGAACCTCATCTAAATACTGATAATAATTTTGAAATGGGTCGACATAGTGCAACAGCTCTCGAAAAAACCAGGGGGAAAATGGTACCACGTAATATTTAATATAAAAAATAGTGTTTGGCAAACTAAAAGGATAATTAAACCGTGGCTAGCCCACTATGGCAATGAATATCCAACATCCTAAGAAAGGTGATGGCAAAGAAATTTATGTATGTAATAACTGGCGTGGCAACAGAAGGTTGTCACGCTTTTCCACAACACAACAGTGCACGAGAAAATAAGTGAATCAGAAAGCACTGAATTTGCAGTAACTTCTTCTGAACTAGTACATTTTCAAAGTAAAGTTAAATGGAGGTGCTAAATAAATAAATGTCTGGCTGTAACAGAAATTTTGTTACGTAAAAAATGACTTTCAGCAGCCTCAGCGTAACATAATGCAAAATTTGGAAAAAGACAAGCAATTTACTTTTGATTATTGAAAGATAACTGAATTTACTGTAAGGAAATGAGCAACTGATTTTACTTTTAATGTAACAACAATAAAATACATACCAAGCCAGCAGAAGTCTCTCGCTGAGCTAAATACAGAATAAATAAAATGGTACACTCTTAATTTGTGCTGTATATTTAATAATTAGTTTTGGCAGAGAAATTGTACGTTACTTTAAGTGACTGAAGTTAATACTCAAAATTGGAAATGAGTTAATCGCCTGTTATGGAGTACAAGAATGAACAGTTACTGAGGCCGAAAATTTTAGACTCAAAAACTTAGCAAGAAAGCAAAACTGGCAGTAAGTAGTTAATTAATTTTCATATTTTTATGACACTCGGTGATTGCATGGAAAGGAGAGGGACCCTGCAGGATGACAGTATCCGAGGAGAACAACACAGGTGCCCCACAAGTTTTAACTTTTACATGTTATTATTCATGAAAGTTAGTCGAAAACTCTGAAAGAAATGACATTAGGTAATATCTCTACAGTATTAGTTATATTTTGTCACTTAATAGTCTTGCGATGTTGTACCTGTGCTTACGACGAAGAAAATAAGCGACGACAATGTTGAGCTACTATTGTTGGTGCTGCTGGCTGAGTACCACTAGTCTTCTCCAGAGCCAGGGATTATTATGGGAAAGGCAATAGAATTGCAGCTTCCTCCCCCTGTCCACTCCTACCGCGCTCCCAATACTCGTGGTTTAACGAATTACGTGCACCTACACTGGCGCGACCATAGCTGCACCCGTGAGGGAGCGCCCAACAAATACTTTCGCACTCTCTCAAGGCAAAAGCTTCTCTGTTTCCTGTCCAATCACAACGCGTCACAGACTCTCCATATGCAAAGGTGAACAACGGCACAGCTAATGCTATTTCATCATTGTTATCGATACGTTTAAATAAATTTCCCTTGGCTACTTCCCAGAAATTTACAATATTTACGTTATAATTACATTCACAAATAAATACGCTATTACATCCATTACATATTAAATATAGTTTCTGTAGTAAAGCTTACAGATTAAACATTAGCAATACAGTACAAGTAAACAATGGGTATTGAATGACCAAATTTTTTGGTGGTGCAGAAGGTATTTTATCTGTATATTCGGTGTAACAAACCTAAGCCTGATGATGGCAACGTAGTTTGCTGAAACCGTTCACAACAATAAACGCTGTACAGTAGCGATCTTGGCTGTATGAAGCTGTACTTCTGTTTCTGCACTTTCCGAAAGTCTTCTCACTACGGACCAGTTCAATCCTTACCACATGTGATACCTGGCAGTATAAACGCATTCATGAATTCTCATACTTAAATAATGTTCGTAAAAATACTTTTTTACAATGAATCTGTATTCCGAAAGACCATGACGAGAGCTAATTAAATTAAAATCTCATCAAACCATAGGTAATACTGAAATATCCTGTTCCTCAGAATCAGACAGTCACTGCGTGTTTCCACTACACTTCATAATAACCGCCAAAATATTTCACGAATACAAGTAATGTTGATATAAAAGTGCATCCTAAAATTTCTGGTGTTACCTCTGCGTGTGGGTCATCCACAAACCCCGTTTTTCCCATGATTATCCAAATAAAATTAGTCAGGGACTGACTTAAAATTCGTGTGTTTTCTGAAAGTGAATCATATTTCGGTCGCAATTACACCTCACTAGGCATTGTTACGCACAAGATGATGAGACGACGGACTCAGTCAGAATCCTTTATCATCACACGTCATATTACTTACAACTTCTTTCGCATTTTTAAGGTTATTATTTACTTTCGAGACGTTTTGAGTATCTGTAGTCGTTTAGCAGCAACTGGTTAAGCAGTATCTGGCAGTAAAATTAATGTTCGTCCGTCGCCAATGTTTCACATGTTGTAGCTCTTGTTTGGCACGCTCGCTTGGCGTAGTATTTGAATCGCTGCCAGTAGGTCGTCAGCTTTCTTGAGTTGGACGAGCATTTGAGAGAGAGAGAGAGAGAGAGTCAGAGAGAAACTGTGTCTGTTTCTTTATTACCGGGGTGAAACTGCACCCATCATTTTGCGATCCGTCAATAATTGCTGTGAGTTAAATCCTTGATTGTCCTTAATGCTTAGTTACAGTAACACATTTGAATTAAAATTAACCTATTATGTGCTATAGACATCATTTCCGTTTCCCGTCGTTCCTAAACTCTTTCCAAATTCATTAACGTATGTTTTGTCGTTGGAACGAAGTAAGAAGCAGTTTGTTTTTTGCCATACGTGTTTCGCATCTCTTATTAATGAAGCATCTTGGGCGGCCTGTAATACTCTTTGTTTATACATATATGATAATCTGATAGGTTGTAATTGCAAATATGTTACTACGTTACGTTTTCTCGCGTTATTCTTTGTTTTCCAGGTTAGAAATAACTTTTGCAGCACAATTTTCGCGAAGTTAATTTATCGTTTGGAGTTACTCACTATTTCCAATGTTGCTAGTCCGTATGTATCATCCTGCGGGTGTGTTTTCTCGGTCTTCGTAGTCCAGACGGTCGGTTTTCAGAGTTTTTTCATCTACACTGATTACAACACTGCACATGTACATCTCCCTCTGTGTAGCACGTTTGTGCGCTGTGTGTTTATCTCCGGTCTTTTCTTTGTGTTGTGTATGTGTGGTTTTATATTTGTTGCATTTGTGTGCGTATGTGTGTGTGTGTGTGTGTGTGTGTGTGTGTGTGTGTGTGTGTGAGAGAGAGAGAGAGAGAGAGAGAGAGAGAGAAAGAGAGAGAGAGAGAGAGAGAGAGGAGGGAGGGAGGGGTGTTACGCAGAGAAGGAGAGAGAGAACGAGAGGGGGCGATAGATTAATTACTTAGTCTGAATATATTTTACATTTCTGTTAGTTATTATTTTAGTGGGTGTTATGAACAGTCACTATCATTAATAATGATTACTTTTTTTCACATTGCAAGGGCTCGTTGTATATCAATGTTTTCCTGTAAGGCAAAGAGTTTTTGTTGTGATTATTCACTCTAATAATTTTTATGTCCTGCTTTATATTGGATGTTACGTGTCCATGGTTTATCAGGCGTTCGGCAAAGGTAGAACTGTTGTTTTCATACTTTCTGCTTCTTACATGTTCCTTATTTCTAGTTATGAAATTCCTGCTTGTCATTCTCAGGTGCACTGATTCCCTTCTTGACGTTCTAACTGGTACATACCTCCTCCTAGTATTTATCTGTTTGTAACCCTTGTTTTTCAGTCCGCTGTTAGCAGCGGTGGGGCAAGGTCGTCGTGCCTGTGTCCCCCTATTAGCGCACCGCGCGCGCGAGTGTTTACTGTTTACCTTTCGCTGCGGCGAGTGTCACGCGTCCGTGTCCCGGTAGTGCCATGGCGCACTCGTATCGCAAGTCCACCATTAAGATCACATTTCAAGCGGACTATGCAAGACCTCGAGCACTTGACATTGAACGTTTCATCCGGGAAGAACTTCATATTGCACCTCAAGACATCATTGGGATCCACTTTTCTATAACACAAAGTGTCGTCTACATAAAAATGATCAATGAAAAGGCGTGCACTGATGTTGTGTGTCGACACGCTCATGGACTTAAATTCAAGCATTCTGATGGTCACATAGGAACTGTCACGATCGACCACGCTGGATTAGGCCTTCGCACTCTGAGGGTCTTCGAGCTGCCATTCGAAGTCCCGCCAGTGTTGTGGTGACAGCTTTCAAACCATACGGCAACGTGCTAAGCCACTTGGCTGAAAAATGGCAAACGTTTGAAACGTACCCCGTCTTAAATGGAGTGCGACAAATTAAGATTGCACTGACGAAGCATGTGCCATCCTATTTAGTAATTGGCGGCTGCAGAGCCATTGTCATGTACGACGGACAACCGTGTACTTGCGCCGGCTGTGGCCAGGAAGGACATGTTCGATCGGCCTGCATTCAACGCCGACTGACTCAGACACCGGTTGGTGAAGTTCCATCCCCGGCGACGCCTACTTCACTCCCCATCACTTATGCAGCGGCTGCCACCGCAACAGCTGCTCCTGCCCAGGATCGTAACACCTTATTGCAGTCAGTGGTCGATGACAGTGTGGCGGACAGCATATCCCCCTCTACGACGTCAACGGCAGACTTGCCTCAAGACGGTGATCAATTGTGCCTCCAAGACGAGCCTAAAGAGAAGATGGAAGTAGAAACTGAAATTGTCCCGACCTCTGCCTTCCTACCAATGGAGACCGCATCAGATGATTGTCACCCGCACTCTGACACAGAACAACATGTCCGGAAACAACGGTCCCCTCGAAAACGCAAGAGACGGCGCCATACGCCATCCGATGATTGCCTGCTTCGGATGTGTGACTCGGACGAACATCCGGCGTCGGACGACAATCAGGACTCTACCACCACAACTCACCCTTCCCGTCACGATGCTACGGCGGATACAATTTCTGAGCCTCAGTCTGACAACATCACTTCTGCTACTGAACATGCGCGCGAGTGCTCTACTGACAGCACTCATCAACAGTTACCAATTGCTGCATCTGATTCTTGGGCGGATGATGTCGAGGATGAGCCACAGCACCAGGAGGATGCCGAAGGCAGAGATGCTCCCGCGGCTGTACCCAGCACCGACCAACAACAGTGACTACGGCTGTATCGTCAGCCTCTGTGGGGCCGCCCCTGCCGCCCACACCTGGCCTCCTACACAACCCAGTTGCCGATGCCGACCTGGCTGACCAAACGTACCGTCTAGCGACGATTAACATCAACAACATACGTGCCCGACATAAACTAAAGATGCTACAGGACCTGCTCAACGCAGCAGACATCGACATTGCGCTCCTTCAAGAGGTGTATGTCACAGACTTCAAGGGACCCTATGGCTACAAGACTTGGGTCTCACATGCGTCTGCAAATGGCAGTGGTGTGGCGATCCTCCTCCGCGAAGGAATATCCGCAGACGACGTCGAGTATCTCCCTGACGCCAGAGGCATGGCTCTTACTATCCAAGGAGTCAAACTTATTAACATCTATGCACCGTCAGGATCTGGTCGGCGTCGGGAACGATCCACCTTTTTCGCTCATACAATCACGCCCCTCTTTATGGGCCGTCAGGACGCCTTGATAATGGGAGTGGACTTTAACTGTAGCCAAGCACCTAAGGATCAGTTACCACATCATTCTCCCTGCGCAGAACTTACGACAATTATAAATAATCTTCAATTGGTGGACTCGTGGGAACATGTTTGTGGCGATCGGCCCGGATTTACTCACTACACCAGCCATTCCTCCAGCCGCATCGACCGGATTTACATCTCGCGCTCCATAGCGGTGGGGACAAGAGCTGCCGAAGTTTGGCCCACAGCTTTTTCTGACCACGAGGCCTACATCTGCGCTATTACCCTCGGCCGCCAGAAGGTATGGCACAGCCGTGGTCCTTGGAAGTTGAACGCCGCCCATCTCGCTTCTCAGGAATGCCGCCGCCTTATAGAGAACACGTGGGACTCTTGTAGCCGCCGGCGTGGTACCTACCGGTCTACACTGTCGTGGTGGTTACTCTGCGCCAAACCAGCCCTCCGGAAGACCTTGATAGGCTACGGCCGAGATGTTGCAGCATGGAAGAGACATACCATGGACTTTTATTACAGCATCTTAAGGGAATGTACAACACTACCGTACTCACCTGCACGGCAGATGACGGTGAACCGTGCCAAGGCACAGATCATCAGATTAACACGTTGCCACCTTGAGGGTGCGATCGTCAGAGCGCGCACTCAAGACAGAGTGGCCCAGGAGGAACCGTCTATGTACCACGTCATTGCAGAACGACGGCGCCGACGCAGGACACTGATCCACGCTATCACGACGGAAGATGGACGACGCCTTGATACCCAGCGCGACATAGGAAACGCCCTTCATGCTCACTACACTAGGCTGTACTCGGAACATCGACATCCCCCAGAGGTGATCTCTCAACTCACTTATGGCTCGATCTCTCCGACAGTGGCGGCGGATTTGACTGCAGATGTAACGGAAGAGGAAATCATTGAAGCAATACAGGCTGGGGCTGCTCATAAGTCCCCGGGACCTGATGGCCTTCCTCTGGAATTTTACCGGACGTATCAACAATTGCTGGCACCAGCATGGACTGATATTTGCCGCGATCTTATGTCTCCCACGACGCAGATACCTGCGGCCTTCCTAGAAGGACTGATTGTGCCTATACACAAACCACGAGGCGGATCCAGGATCAGTGACTATCGGCCCTTGACCTTACTCAACAGTGACTTGAAGATTTTCACCCGGCTTCTGGCGGCACGCCTAAAGCGATCAGTACGATGTGTTGTGTCGCAGGACCAGGCATCGTTAGGTGGTGACCATAATATTCGCACTGCATTGTGCCGATATAGAGATATGATCGCGCTAGCCAAAGCTCGCCAACTGCCAGGAGTTTTGGCCTCACTCGACTTTAGCCAGGCCTTTGACAGAGTCGACCACACATTTTTGATGGAGGTACTGCGACACATGGGGTATCCGGACGTCATAGTTAATGTACTGATGCGTCTCCTACGCGGCGTGACGTCCAAGGTGTTATATAATGGCCGTCTTACGCCGCCGATACAGATCCAGCGATCGGTGCGACAAGGCTGCCCTCTTTCGGCGATATTGTACGCCCTCGTCTTGGAACCACTCCTCTGCGGCCTCCGACAACGCCTGACTGGAATATCCCTTGGTGGACACACTTTTTGCTGCACTGCCTATGCAGATGATCTGGTACTCCTTCTTCGCAATAATGACGAAGTTCGTGCAGCACTGGCGTGGGTGGCGACCTACGGCGCGGCATCGGGGAGCCATCTCAATCTCCACAAATCACACGCCCTGTCTATAGGCAGAGGCCTACCCGACGAGAGTGTCGCACCGCTAAGAATCAGTGACACAATCCGCTGTCTTGGCATTGATTTCACATCTGACATGAAGCGTTCAACAGCCCTTAACTACAGGCCTTTATTGAATCAGATGAGAGCAGGAATAAGTGACCACCGTCTGCGACATCTAGACCTCCTGCAACGGACACGATATGCTAACGTCTATTTGGCGTCACGTATCCCCCATTTTGCACAGATACTCCCCGTACCACCTACCCTGGCTCACCGCATGTTGGCGGTTTTGGGATCCTTTGTTAATACGGGCATGTTATTTAAGATTCGTTACGAGTCCCTAACCCTCCCGAGGAGCAGAGGGGGTTTAGGCCTTTGTCATGTTCAGAACAGAGCGAAGGCCCTGTTCGTCAGCTGTCACCTGCAACTGTGGCGACGAAGTCCGACGTGCCTCACAAGTCTCTTACTGGAAGCCTTACGACCAACCTCACTCGCACCCCCTGTGATGATATCGGACATCCCAGCACCTTTCTTCTACATTAGCCAGTTCTTCCTTGAATTAAGCTACATCCGCACCGCACTACTACCCACACGCTTGATGATGACGAGGGCGGTATATGCTGCCATGCAAATGAACAGGATGCCGAATGTGATTGAAAGCAAACACCCCAACACCAAGTGGCGCGCGGTGTGGCAGGCAGTGAATGCCACCACCCTTGATACTAACGTGCAATCTGCATGGTACGTAACTGTTAATGGGAAACAGTTGTGCCAGTCCCGCCTACATCACATCCACCTAGCTGATTCACCCTTGTGTGCCACATGCCAAGTGATTGACACGGATGAACATCGTTTCGAATGCGGGTCGGCAAAGGACGTTTGGTATTTGGTGCGTCAGATATTGGCTTTTCTCACACGCACGACTCCCGACAGGATAACTACCCGATCACTTCTTTTCCCTGATAAGATTTATTTCCCAAGAGCAAAAACGAACTCTGTGACGTGGATCAGCGGCCACGCTGTTCACTACCTCTTCGGTAATGGCGAAAAGACGGTACCCGATTTTTGGTATTTCCTCAACGAACGACATTGTGCGATCGTCAAGAACCCTCAATATAGGCAATATTTTTCTAATTTTCTTTGGAGCGCATTCCATAATCCGCCTCGCAGCTGGATTATCGATGACATGAGAAGATAACCATAGCACCTCTTCCCAGTTCCTTTTTTTTTTTATGAGATTGAACAAACAACGGAAACAACACAGCAACGAGAAGACAGTCATCGAAAAATTAGCAGCGGGCTATAGTATGGAGCATCCTTTGTCGTAACGGGACGACTTCCTATTATTCTGTTTATGTAGCCGAAGAGGAACGGCCTTCCTTTTATCCATTGTATAAAAATAAAATAAAATAAAAATAAAAAAAGCAGAAAAACTAACCAAAAACAAAAAAAAAGAAAAGAAAAGGGGGTAGCGTCTTTGATTCATAATCAAAAACGTCTTCGATCCCGGGTTCGATCCCCGCCACTGCCTAAATTTTGATAAATAATCAGCATTGGCGGCCGAAGACTTCCGGCATAAGAAGTCAGCCTCATTCTGCCAACGGCCTTGTCAAAGAGGGCGGAGGAGCGGATAGAGGTTCAGGGCACTCTCTTGTCCTAGGGATGGGAAATTGCTCCTAAAGGCGGAAGAATCAGCAATGATGTCTGCGTTCGGCAGGGCAGCTGTGCGCACCGCGCTCGGCCGTCCACGCGGCTGCGCGCGCGGAGTGTTTTGTTTACTTCCTCGTCACAGCGCTTCTCAGTCGAACAAGCTGTAATGGCCAACTCTTACAGGAAGAACACTCTTTAAGTTCACCTTCTTAAACGAATACGCACGACCCAAAGCACTGGCCGTCGAACGCTTCCTACGCGAAGACGTGAAGATCCCGCGTGACGAACTCATCGGCATACACCTATCGATCATTAGCAGCGTCGTTTATGTTAAGATGACTTCCGACGCTGCCTGCAATGAGATCATTCAAAGGACGCGACATGGACTAAAATTTCGGCACTCCGACGGAAACGTCGGGCCTGTGGATGTCGACCACGCAGGACTTGGCCTTCGGATGATCCATGTATTCGAACTGCCTTTCGAGGTGAATGAAGATGAAGTCATCGCGGCGCTAAGCCCGTTCGGAAAAGTCCAGAGCCACGTAGCCGAGACATGGGCACAGTTTACGACGTATCCGGTGCTTAATGGTGTGAGACAAGTCCGAATCGATCTCAAACGGCACGTTCCATCGTACATTTCTATCGGCGGCTGCCGTGCGGTGGTCATTTACGACGGACAACCTCGAACATGTTCCGGTTGTGGCAAAGAAGGCCACGTCCGTAATGAATGCCTGCAACGCCGCATCACACAACTAAGGCCCGACGATACGAACACCGACAGAACCACGACCACCCTTCCAGTCACCTATGCGGCGACACTGCACGTCCAGCCCTCACAAGGCGCCGTTCATGAGCGTCTCTCTGGTCCGATACACCCGGAGGCGTCCCAGCACCTTGACACCGGCGATGCCGCCCGTGAACATGTCCAACAGCCGGACACACCCACGATAGAAGATCACAAGGATACCAATGAGAGTGTTCTGGAGAATGAAGACCGCATCATAGCACCCGCGGCTTTTGTACCGGAACGACGTGAATCTCTTCCTTCATCAGACACCGAAACTCATTGCCGAAAGCAGAAGTCGCCCAAATGACGAAAAAAACGCCGCAAGACATCAGACTCGACCATTGAGCCCCCTCCTCAGGACGAAGAGATGCCACATCACTCCGACGGAGAACACGATAACACTTTCTCCTCTGCCACGGAGACGCGTCATCCACAAGACGGTGAACCGTCCAACAGAGATCGTGCGCAAGCCCCGCGCCCAGAAGCCAGGGAACATAGCACGCCTGTTGTCACCGACGCCATTGAGCCGACTCGGCCAGCGCTGCCACCTCTCGCCGATGTCAAACCTGTCGGACACCTTTCATGGGCGGATGACACGGATTTCCCACCTCCATCTGATGCGGAAATGAGGTCTGTTTCTCCGTTAGACCAACACTAAATTGCGGGAAGTTTCTACGGCGACTCCTGCGACTTCTATGGACTTCCAGCATCCACCACAACAATCTTCACCAGCTACGAGCCTATCGGCAGCACGGATCTCCAATCAGGCGTACCGAATAGCTACTATCAATACTAATAATATCGGCTCCCACGCTAAACTTCAACTGCTCCGTGACACGCTAAGAGCAGCGGACATCGACATCGCCCTGTTGCAAGAACTGAGGACAGCGACTTGGACTGTGTGTTATGGATATGAGACGTACGTCGCCCCTGCAGCTATGGAACACTCAGGCGCAGCCATCCTCCTCCGAGAAGGAATTGCAGTTTCCGATGTCGCATACCTCCCAACAGCGCGAGGGGTGGCCATAACAGTTGAAGGACTCAAAATCATAAATCTCTACGCCCCATCGGGCACTGATAAACGGAGGGATCGCTCCCAGTTCTACGCAGAAGATATAACGCCTTTATTCCTCGGTCGATACGATCATCTCATCGTAGGTGGAGATTTCAACTGTGTTCTCCAGCGCACAGACCAATACCCCCATTTCACCACATGTCCCGAACTTCGCTTCCTCGTCCGCCGCCTTCGTCTCCTCGACACTTGGCGAGTGGTACACGGCGACCGCCCGGGGTATACACACATCACGAGCCACTCCGCCAGCCGACTTGATAGAATATACAACGCTCTAAAATCAGTTCTCCTCGACGCGGAACGTTGGCCGTCTGCCTTTTCGGATCATGACATCTATATCTGTACCATGAACCTACGTCGACAATCTATATGGCGCAGTGCAGGACCTTGGAAACTCAATGTCGCGCTACTGCGGGACCCTGAATGTCGACAACAGGTCACCGACACGTGGCACACCTGTGTTCAACGCATTATGCGTTACGAGACCACACTGCAGTGGTGGTTGCTGTGCGCCAAACCAGCCATCCGACGCACATTGACACACTATGGCAGAGCCAAAGCCAGGTGGAATCACCATACAACTGATTTCTACTATAGCGCTTTACGTGAACTCATGGATCATCCTCCATCCCCGGATCGCCTCAAAGAAGCTCAACGCATCAAGGCAAAGATTTTATCCTTGACCAGATGCCGTCTAGAGGGAGCCATTGTACGAGCCCGCAGCCAAGACAGGATTAACGGTGAAGAACCTTCTATGCATCATATTGTTCAAAATGTTCGTCGACGCCGACAGGCTTTAATGACAACTTTAGACTTACCTGATGGACGACGGCTGACTTCGCAAGCTACCATTGCGGATGCATTCACAACGCACTATAGACTTTTCTATCAAGAAGTACCTGCCGGTGCAGAGGCCATTGCTGAGGTTGCCCAGGAGACACTTGGTACTCTAAATGCAGCAGCTGCAACCCTCCTGACTGCTGAAGTGACCACCGACGACGTCCAAGGCGCTGTGGCCAAGGCGTCTCTGAATCGATCTCCCGGCCCGGATGGTTTACCTCTCGAATTTTACAGAACCTTCCAAGATTTGATGATGCCGCGATGGAGGGACATGTACTGGGAACTTTTGTCCGGCGCGGCGAACCCGCCACCAATGTTCATGGAAGGCTTACTTGTACCAGTCCCGATACCCGCAGGAGGAACACGACTCGACAGTTATCGGCCGATCACGTTACTCAATTCGGACTTCAAGATTTTCACACGCCTTCTAGCAGTGCGACTCAAACGTGTCTTACGGGACATTGTTTCCCACGAACAAACATCCTTCGGCGGCGATCGTAATATACAGACAGCCCTCAGTGAATATCGAGATGTGATCGCTGTGGCAACACACTCGCGACTGCCAGGCGCTTTAATCTCCATCGACTTCAAACAAGCGTTTGACCGCGTCAATCATGCATTCCTCAACGCAGTGATGGACCGAATAGCAATTCCCCCGACGTTCACGCAAGTGATTATGCGGATCCTTCGTGGAGGAACGTCCAGACTTCTCGTCAACGGCAGACTTACAGAACCTATACGGATTGAACGCTCAGTACGG
Source organism: Schistocerca nitens (assembly GCF_023898315.1). Taxonomy (NCBI): domain Eukaryota; kingdom Metazoa; phylum Arthropoda; class Insecta; order Orthoptera; family Acrididae; genus Schistocerca; species Schistocerca nitens. The sequence continues at coordinate 716,762,761 of NC_064614.1, read as the reverse complement.
CAGGGTTGCCCTTTGTCGACGGTGCTTTATGCCATTGCGATGGAACCACTCATTTGCGGATTACGGCGACGTTTGACAGGTATTCCACTCCGGGATCATATGTTCCGCTGCCGAGCTTACGCGGACGACTTGGCGCTCGTCGTACGTTCAGCGGCTGACGTACAAGCTGCGATGCAGTGGATTACCCGTTACAGTGCAGGGGCAGGGAGCGTTATGAACGTGGCAAAATCATGCGCCATGAAGATCGGCCGCGGCCTTCCCGCAGACAGCGTAGTTCCATTTCAACTGGTGGACACCCTTCGTTGTCTCGGATTGGTGTACACGCGAGACATTCGCCGCACCTCGGCGATCAATTTTCGGGCGCTGCTGCAACGCATCCGGGCCAACATACAAAATCACATACTACGCCCGCTGAATATGTGCCAGAGAGTCACCTTCGTCAATACCCATCTGGCAGCTCGGATACCACATGTTGCGCAGATTCTGCCCATCACTGCGACAGTGGCGGCCAGGTTACAGGCGGCATTCGGCTATTTCATTTGTTCTGGACACATCTTCAAAGTCCAGTATGAAGCTCTCACCTTACCGAAGCGGGATGGTGGCCTCGATCTGGTTAATGTGAGAGTCAGGTCTACGGCACTTTACACCAATACTATGCTCCGGTTACGGAAAAGCCAAAATGCTAGTTTTACTGGAATGTTGACCACCGAGCTCGCACCTGTTTCGAGACGCCCACCGATGTCTTTGGCACACATCCCACCTCCGATGTCACATATCGGCCGTTTCTTTTTGGAGTACAGCTACATATGCACCGAGCTCCCCAGGACCAGGAAGACGACCACCCGCGACATCTACCGCCTCCTCCGAAAGTCTCCACCCCGCAACCCCGTCGAAACACGTCACCCCCAGGTTTCATGGCCTACAGTTTGGAAAACGATCCACCAACCATATCACACCACTGACACCACCTCTATGTGGTACCTTCTCGTCAACGGCAAGTATACTACAAGACAGAAACTGTACCGCATCGCACTGGTGGACTCACCCCTGTGCCTCAAGTGCAATGTCGAAGATACAGATTTACATCGTTTTGAGTGTGGGCCCTCAGCAGCTGTCTGGACCCTCGTACAGAAGATTGTGGCTTTCTACCTCCGAGTACCACCACATCACGTTTCTCCCACTATGATGATATATCCCGACACGACCCGCTTTACATCGGCTAAGTGGCACGCCATCACATGGATCAGTGGCATGGCTGTCAACTACCTCTTCCAGGACGACATTGTCGATCCGGCGGACTTTTGGACACGCCTTCAAGTACATCACCATACCCTTCGCCGGCATCGACACTATCGGGCCACTTTCGCGAACTATTTACAGAGCATTTTCACCAACCCGCCTCAAAGCTGGAATCTCAACGAACCGTGCCAGCCAAGACTGGACGATCCCACGTTCCCCTTCAATGGTCAATGATAGAATGCATTTTGTTCCGATGGCGCGCCAAAGTGGAGCATGGCGCGGAAAGTATTCCTATTTTATTTCACTTCCCTTTTCTCCTCCTCTTCTAAGTTTTTTTTTCTCCTTACACATGTTTATCCTTTTCACACATAGCTCTCTATCTGCAGCCTATTTGTTTTCTTTCTCATCTGTTCCCCAAAAAAAAAAAAAAAAATAAAATAAAAATTGCTGCGGATGGTGAGACTGTATACTCATTTATGTTAACAAAAAACATAAAAATACAAAAGAAGGCCGTTGCGGAAATATAGCTACCTTTTATGTTTTACGTTTTCAAAGGATATTGTGTTATTTTATGAAGAACGTCGTCTTTTATTTTCATACCCAAGAGGTTTTTATTTGTTTTCTAAAAAATAGTAGAGCACTTAAAAAAAGACAAATACAAAAAAGAAAAAAAGAAAAAAAGAATAAAAAAGCAAAAAATGCGCTGCTTCCTAAAAGAAAAATGTGGTAGAGCACTTGCCCGCGAAAGGCAAAGGTATTACAAAAAAAAAAGACATGTAACGTGTATCCACAGGACAAGTGGCCTGTAATTGAAGAAATGTCATGATGATCTCTCCATTGGCAAAAGTTTCCGGAATAGTCCCCCATTCGGATCTCCGGGAGGGGACTGCCAAGGGGGAGGTTACCATGAGAAAATGATTGAATAATCAACGAAAGGATAAAGTTCTACGAGTCGGGGCGTGGAATGTCAGAAGCTTGAACGTGGTAGGGAAACTAGAAAATCTGAAAAGGGAAATGCAAAGGCTCAATCTAGATATAGTAGGGGTCAGTGAAGTGAAGTGGAAGGAAGACAAGGATATCTGGTCAGATGAGTATCGGGTAACATCAACAGCAGCAGAAAATGGTATAACAGGTGTAGGATTCGTTATGAATAGGAAGGTAGGGCAGAGGGTGTGTTACTGTGAACAGTTCAGTGACTGGGTTGTTCTAATCAGAATCGACAGCAGACCAACACCGACAACGATAATTCAGGTATACATGCCGACGTCGCAAGCTGAAGATGAAAAGATAGAGAAAGTGTATAAGGATATTGAAAGGTTAATGCAGTATGTAAAGGGGGACGAAAATCTAATAGTCATGGGCGACTGGAATGCAGTTGTAGGGGAAGGAGTAGAAGAAAAGGTTACAGGAGAATATGGGCTTGGGACAAGGAATGAAAGAGGAAAAAGACTAATTGACTTCTGTAACACGTTTCAGCTAGTAATAGCGAATAGCCTGTTCAAGAATCACAAGAGGAGGAGGTATACTTGGAAAAGGCCGGGAGATACGGGAAGATTTCAATTAGATTTCATCATGGTCAGACAGAGATTCCGATATCAGATAATGGATTGTAAGGCGTACCCAGGAGCAGATATAGACTCAGATCACAATATAGTAGTGATGAAGAGTAGGCTGAATTTCAAGACAATAGTCAGGAAGAATCAATACGCAAAGAAGTGGGATACGGAAGTACTAAGGAATGACGAGATACGTTTGAAATTCTCTAACGCTATAGATACAGCAATAAGGAAAAGCGCAGTAGGCAGTACAGTTGAAGAGGAATTGACATCTCTAAAAAGGGCCATCACAGAAGTTGGGAAGGAAAACATAGGTACAAAGAAGGTAGCTGCGAAGAAACCATGGGTAACAGAAGAAATACTTCAGTTGATTGATGAAAGGAGGAAGTACAAACATGTTCCGGGAAAATCAAGAATACAGAAATACAAGTCGCTGAGGAATGAAATAAATAGGAAGTGCAGGGAAGCTAAGACGAAATGGCTGCAGGAAAAATGTGAAGACATCGAAAAAGGTATGATTGTCGGAAGGACAGACTCAGCATACAGGAAAGTCAAAACAACCTTTGGTGACATTAAAAGCAACGGTGGTAACATTAAGAGTGCAACGGGAATTCCACTGTTAAACGCAGAGGAGAGAGCAGATAGGTGGAAAGAATACATTGAAAGCCTCTATGAGGGTGAAGATTTGTCTGATGTGATAGAAGAAGAAACAGGAGTCGATTTAGAAGAGATAGGGGATCCAGTATTAGAATCGGAATTTAAAAGAGCTTTGGAGGACTTACGGTCAAATAAGGCAGAAGGGATAGATAACATTCCATCAGAATTTCTAAAATCATTGGGGGAAGTGGCAACAAAACGACTATTCACGTTGATGTGTAGAATATATGAGTCTGGCAACATACCATCTGACTTTCGGAAAAGCATCATCCACACAATTCCGAAGACGGCAAGAGCTGACAAGTGCGAGAATTATCGCACAATCAGCTTAACAGATCATGCATCGAAGCTGCTTACAAGAATAATATACAGAAGAATGGAAAAGAAAATTGAGAATGTGCTAGGTGACGATCAGTTTGGCTTTAGGAAAAGTAAATGGACGAGAGAGGCAATTCTGACGTTACGGCTAATAATGGAAGCAAGGCTAAAGAAAAATCAAGACACTTTCATAGGATTTGTCGACCTGGAAAAAGCGTTCGACAATATAAAATGGTGCAAGTTGTTCGAGATTCTGAAAAAAGTAGGGGTAAGCTATAGGAAGAGACGGGTCATATACAATATGTACAACAACCAAGAAGGAATAATAAGAATGGACGATCAAGAACGAAGTGCTCGTATTAAGAAGGGTGTCAGACAAGGCTGTAGCCTTTCGCCCCTACTCTTCAATCTGTACATCGAGGAAGCAATGATGGAAATAAAAGAAAGGTTCAGGAGTGGAATTAAAATACAAGGTGAAAGGATATCAATGATACGATTCGCTGATGACATTGCAATCCTGAGTGAAAGTGAAGAAGAATTAAATGATCTTCTGAACGCAATGAACAGTCTAATGAGTACACAGTATGGTTTGAGAGTAAATCGGAGAAAGACGAAGGTAATGAGAAGTAGTAGAAATGAGAAACTTAACATCAGGATTGATGGTAACGAAGTCAATAAAGTTAAGGAATTCTGTTACCTAGGCAGTAAAATAACCAATGACGGACGGAGTAAGGAGGACATCAAAAGCAGACTCGCTATGGCAAAAAAGGCATTTCTGGCCAAGAGAAGTCAACTAATATCAAATACCGGCCTTAATTTGAGGAAGAAATTTCTGAGGATGTACGTCTGGAGTACAGCATTGTATGGTAGTGAAACATGGACTGTGGGAAAACCGGAACAGAAGAGAATCGAAGCATTTGAGATGTGGTGCTATAGACGAATGTTCAAAATTAGGTGGACTGATAAGGTAAGGAATGAGGAGGTTCTACTCAGAATCGGAGAGGAAAGGAATATGTGGAAAACAGTGATAAGGAGAAGGGACAGGATGATAGTACATCAGCTGAGACATGAGGGAATTACTTCCAAGGTCCTAGAGGGAGCTGTAGAGGGCAAAAACTGTAGAGGAAGAAAGAGATTGGAATACGTCAAGCAAATAATTGAGGACGTAGGTTGCAAGTTCAAAATGGTTCAAATGGCTCTGAGCACTATGGGACTCAACTGCTGTGGTCATCAGTCCCCTAGAACTTAGAACTACTTAAACCTAACTAACCTAAGGACATCACACACATCCATGCCCGAGGCAGGATTCGAACCTGCGACCGTAGCAGTCGCACTAGGTTGCAAGTGCTACTCTGAGGTGAAGAGGTTAGTACAGGAAAGGAATTCGTGGCGGGCCGCATCAAACCAGTCAGTAGACTGATGACCAACTGATTACCAAAAAAAAAAAAAAAACCCTGGTTTGTTCAGTATATTTGCTATTCTCTAAGTTGATTTGTGTTTGTAGGTTAAAGTGTATTATTTTATTTTGTTAGTGACGTCATGAGTGTTACTCTTGTGTGGTACAGTAATTGTACTACACTGAAGAGCGAAAGAATCTGGTACACCTGCCTAATATCGTGTAGGGCTCCCGGGAGCAAGCAGAAGTGAGGCAACACGATGTGGCATGGACACGACTAATGTCTGAAGTAGTGCTGGAGGGAACTGACTCCATGAATCCTGCATAAAACCGAAAGAGTACGTGGGGTGGAGATCTCTTCTAAACAGCACGTTGCAAGGCATCCCATGTCTGTGGAGTTTGGTGGCGAGCGGAAGCGATTAAACTTATAAGAGTGTTCCTGGACCCACTTTGCAGCAATTCTGGATGTCTGGTGTGTCGAATTGTCCTGCTGGAATTACCGAGGTCCGTCGGATTGCACAATGGGCATGAATGGATCCAGGAGAACAGACATGATGCTTACGTACGTGTCACGTGTCAGAGTCGTATCTAGATATATCAGGGGTCCCACATAAATCAAACTGCACACACCCCATACCATGACAGGGCCTCCACCAGCTTAAACAGTCCACTGCTGACATCCAGGGGCCATGGATTCATGAGGTTGTCTCCGTACGCATACACGTCCATCCACTCGATTCAATTAGAAACGAGACTCGTCCGACCAGGCAACATGTTTCCTGTCATCAAGAGTCTGATGTCGGTGTTGACGGGCCCAGGCGAGGCCTAAAGCTTTGTGTCGTTCAGTCATCAAGGTTACACGTGTGGATCTCCGGTTACGAAAGCCCTTATGGATGATGTTTTGTTGAATGGTTCGCACTGAAATCTGCAGCAATTTGCAGAAGGGTTGCACTACTGTCACGTTGAACGATTCTCTTTAGTGTTCTTGTTCCCGTTCTTGTCGGATCTTTTTCCGACCGTGGCAATGTCGGTGATTTGATGTTTCACCGGTTTCCTGATATTCTCTGTACATTCGTGGAATAGTCGTGTAGGAAAATCTCCACTTCATAGCTACCTCGGAGATGCTGTGTCCCATCGCTCGTACACCGAATATAAACCCCGTTCAAACTCACTTAAATCCTGATAACTTGCCAATATAGCAGCAGTAACTGATCCAACAACTGCACCAGACACTTGTCGTCTTATATAGGCGTTGCCGACCGCAGCGCCGTATTCTGCCTGCTTACAATCTCTGTATTTGAATACGCATGCCTATACTAATTTCTTTGGCGTTTCAACGTATGTAAGCGTTATAGCCATTGTTTGCGGCTTGGAACTGTATTGTTTATAATTATTTTTCATACTTTTCCCAAATAATTTTTTATTTTGTATGTGTCGTTGGACACGAATTTCTGGATATGTCAAATGTGTGCATATTACCATCTCTCTTTATTGTTATATCCAAGAAGTGTATTTGCTTTTGTGTATCTTTTTCCGTGTAGAGTTGAATATTTTTATGTATATTGTTTATGTCTGTATGAAGTTTATCTGTTTACTCTCTCGTAAGTATTCAGTTCTTCCTGGAAAAAGAAGGATAAAAGCAAATGTGTTTTTTGAACATAACAATAAAGAGAGACAATAATTAGCACACATTTGACTTCTTCAGAAAGCCGACAGCGATTGACAGAACTATACATGGCACGTTCAACCATCCACAAAATAAAAAATTGGCCACCCTGTAACACGTTTTACATAGATTAGATAATATCCCATGCAGCAAATAAAAGTATGAAAAATGATAACAGGCAATACAAACCATAGCCGCAGATAATGACTACAACACCGGTACAGCGCAAAATCAGATCACAATTACAGAAAAATGAAAGCAAGCAGAGAACACAAATACAGCAAAACACCACAAACAAAGCAAACACCTCAGCACACACAGGAACACAAAACAGTAACATTCATGACATGTCTAACAGAAAGAAATGATACAGTTCGACATACAAAAATAAATAAGCACACAGAATAGCAAATGCACTAAACAAACAGGGATTACGTAGTGCTTACATAACAAGTAATGTACTCCAGTCACAACTGCAAACAACAATTATTTTATTTTTTTAGCGTATTGCTAATACAGACATGTTATAAAACTAAATTACATATTCATACGCACATATTCACCCACAAGAAACTTAATTTTGGCTTTAACACTGAATATTCAGTCCTCCAATCCATCGCACTGCATCTGGAGTTGTTAGAAGGAAGTCCTCTTCTGCACCGTGACAGGTTCGAATCCTGCATTCACTGAAAATGTGGTGAACAGTCTGGTATGGAGCCCCACAGTCGCTGGCTGGATTAGGCAGCTTTATCCGCTTAAAGAGAGCATCCTGCATCGGCCATGACCGGTACAGATTCTGCTGAGGATAGTCCAGGTCTTGCGTGGTAGGTCGAATCCACCTGGAAGTTTAGCACCTGAGAAGGTGTTATGCAGGCGCACATCTGTCACTGCTTCCCACCGACCTCTCCATTCTTCAAGGGGTTCGAAATCCTTAGCAACCATGTCAGCAGCATGGCACAAAGTTGGGTGGCGTGATTTCGGTCTCTTACGATTTAAAAGTAGCAGGGCGCTATGCACGGGTAGGTTAGAATTTCTGGAGATCTTGCGGAATTCCCTCATTTGGTCAGTACATCTGCATAGATCAGGAGGCATTACACCGGTTAACAATGGAAGCAAACTGGAGTAGATCTGATTGCGCCAGATACTATGCGCATTGTCATAATCAGCTGGGCGTCAACAAGCCTTGTATGATGACTGTTCATCCAAACAGGTGCACAATACTCAGCACTTGAGCACACCAAACACAGAGCTGAAGATAGCAAGGTGGTTGCTGAAGATCCCCAGGTAGTTCTGTATAGCTTATGGATGATGTTGATCCGAATCCTCAACTTTTGAGCCAACTTAGGAAGGTTCCAATTATGAAGAAGAATTCTGTCTCTGAAACTTAAACTTACTTCCAGGTTTACGTTCGCCAACCGATTATTTAAACGGAAGCAACACACTTCTGTTTTACTCACATTGGGTTGGAGTCTCCAGATTTTGAAGTAATTGACTAATACAGAAAGGTTCTTGGTTATAATCTCTTCTGTGGTCTTCATTTCCTGGTGTTGTACATCGGCACTGCAGAAGTGTCAGTTAGATCAGATAGATATAGGTTGATCAGTAATGGAGAGGGAACTGATCCTTGGGGCAATCCGTTGTTTAGCTTCCTCTCCTTACTTATGTTGCTTCCGATCGCTTAACATGCTGTTAACCAGTTGAACCATTTGCAGACAAAGCCTTTCCTCCTCATATTGTCGAAGGCCACAGATGTTTTCTGTTTCATTTGACATCTTCACTGTATGAAGAATGTGAGACCTTCGGATCTCCTGGCAATGATGTATCAACCAAATAGCAAAAACAAACAACAACAGACAAAACAGATAAATATCTGAGAGCAGATTTATACTGGTTACAATGTAAAGAACTGAATCAGCGTATCTGTGAATGACAAGCAGAAATTTCAGAACTAGAAATAAAAAAATGTAAGACCCAGGAAGTATGAAAATAGCCATTTCTGCCGTCACCCAACCCCTGACGAAATGAAATTTCGTGTCGCTAAGGCCTCCCATCGGGTGGACCGAATATCTGGTGCAAGTCTTTTGAGCTGACGCCACTTCGGCGACTTGCTCGTCGATTGGGATGAGATGAAAAAGATGAGGACAGCACAACACCCAGTCTTTGAGCGGAGAATGTCTCCGACCCAGTCGGGAATTGAATACGGGTCCCTTTACACGGCATTCCGTCGCGGTGACCACACAGCTATCGGGGCGGACGCCGAACACCTGATAGAACATGGACATGAAGCTTCCAACATGGAACAGGACATAAGCACTATTAAAGTGAACAAGCACAACAAAAACTCGTGAGATTACAGGAAGAATTACACACACAAAGAGCTCTTGCAATGAAAACGAAAGTAATTAATTATCAAATTAATATAAACGACAACTGACTGATCATAATGGGCAATAAAAAAATAACTATCAGAAACGAAAGGTAAATAAGAACACTCAACGACAGTTTACAACATTACGCACAGTAAACATGCACACGTTCAACAAGCAGAAAAAATTGCAAATGAAGCGTAGTAATCAATGTAGAGAGAAAAACGCCAAAAATCGGTCATCTGAACTATGGAGACTGAGTAGGCCTACTCAAATCCCCTGGATGACACCAGAGGACTGACAAAACTGAAATTCGTAAGTAACATCAAATGATAATTTAACCTTAGGAAAATTTTGCTGGAACACAAACAATAAGACGAGAAAACGTAACATAGTATGGTATTTGTGACTGGTGCATAATGCATTATCGTATACGTAGAACGAAGATAAATTACACGCACTGAATATGTTTCACAAATAAAAGATACGAAACGCATATGGCAAATGATAAATTGCCTTTAATTTAATTGCGAAGACAGAACATACCTATTCGAGTTATGTGCTTTATTCATACCAATTCATATGCAACATATGGTATGTTCTTTTATGTATATAACATACTAAAAGAAAATAGCAAATAAATAAAATAAAATAAATATGCTTATCGTAATATGCTTACTGATGTAACACGTGTGACTATCCAGTGGGAGAAACACATGTGGAGAAGATTATAGTACCCCCGTCGCCATAATCTTCGTGGCAGTGTTGTAATTCATCGGAGTATTTATTAATGATCACATGGTTATTCCAAATAAAAACGCATAACTATTTTCGGAAAGGTTACAAATAGAGATTTATTAAGTGAGTGCATACTCATTTTTACAGTGCGCTTCAATAATCAGACCTCACCAGTCCAACGCGTACTTACACAAATGTACGAGGAAAGATACTCCTTTGTCGTTTGCTAGATACGTCTACAGCCCCGGAGAAAAAAAATTCAAAACACTAAAGGACAGGGTTCAGTGCACCAGGGTTTAATATATGCATAACGAAGAGTTGTCCTGTTAGTGAATCGTTTGTCATTGTGATGAATGATCAGACAGCGCTCTGGAGGCCTGCCTATGCGGCCTCTGTTTTGACTCTGCAGGCAGTAACTGCGCTGGGAATGTGCAACATCGATTTTAGGGTACAGCCATGCCCAGCCGACGAGAATGTACACCTGCTCAACAGCTTCAGCAATTTGAACAGAGACGAACTATGGGCCTGCGGGAAGCTATAAGGACATATCGACGGGTTGCTGTGCATGTTGGACACAACGTATCGGTGATGTATCGCTGCTTTTAGCAGTGGTCTGTGGAACATTCCCACACCCACAGACCACTTTCTGGATGTCCACGCAGTACAGATGAACATGAAGATTGATGCATCGTGAGACCAAAATCAAATGGCTCCGAGCACTATGGAACTTTACATCTGAGGTCATCAGTCCCCTAGAACATAGAATTACTTAAACCTAAGTAACCTAAGGACATCACACACATCCATGCCCGAGGCAGGATTCGAGCCTGCAACCGTAGCGGTCGCGCGGTTCCAGACTGAAGCGCCTAGAACCGTTCGGCCACCACGGCCGGCATCGTGAGAGCAGCAGGGTCTGACCGAATTTCATCCAGGGAAGAAATATGGAGGGATTTTGCACTTGATATGTCACCAAAGACCACTGCTTGCTGCAAGACTAAGATCACAGGTGCCTCTGGCCAGGATACCACTGACACCTTGCCGCAGCCAAGCAGGGTTACTCTGGTGTCATGACTGACTGGAGTAGAGAGTGTAATGCCTTCAGTGACGAAACTGGGTTCTGTCTGTATGCGAGTGATGGACGTGCAGGTATGCAGTGAAGACCGTTTCAGCAGTATATTCGGGAATGCATACGCCCATGACACACATGTCCCACTCCAAGCTTCATGGTTTTACAACCCGCAGCCACATTTAGTGTGTCTACAAGGTAAAAGTTATTATCTCCGCTCCACTGCCTTTTCCTTGAAAGGAAGGTCACGTAGAACATAGCCCCCAGCCAGAAATATCACCAGATCTTTCGCCAGTTGCACACGTATTGGGCATGGTGAAACAGGAATTTATTCGCTCTCAAGCGCCTGAAAGAACCATTACCGAATTGCAAAAAGGAAGGCGCAAGCTACTTTTGACAATCTATCCCAGGATTCCATTCTTCATCTCAATGATTGTTTGCTTGTGAGAATACGCACCTGCATTGCCTCCAGAGGGGGTACACTATAAAATGATATGACACCTTTACTATGGCGTGTTTCCTTCATTTGGTCTGAATTTGTCGTCATCTACTCGTACAATGATGAAATACCGGTCACATCACTTGTCAGTAAAATGACTTCGTCCTTGAGGATGTTGTATTTTCCTTTCCCGGCAGTGCATTCACACACTGACACTATTTATAAAACAATATTGTAGGGCAGAACGCTAAAAAAATGAATGAATAAGCGAATGCGAAACAAACAACCTGGCTGGTGAGGCATGGGCTCAGAAGAACCACAACCATGGCGCTGGACTCTAATTACCGTTTTCATAAATATGTTAGCTTTTCCCCAAAACTGTCATGGAACAAATTTTGTCGCATTATATGCTCATCCCCTTGGTCAATGTTGTCGATCTCTTACGCTGCAGCATGACTGCAGGCAGTTTTCAGTACTACCAGTGACTGCCCAGATAACTGGTTCTTCTTTTCCCTTATTTTATGACGGTGAGGGCCCCGTTATTTTTATGAAGTATTCAAAGCTTCCAGGGTTGCTAGGCCGATATAGAAGTTCACCTAAAAGGGCCAGAGAAACCATAAAAGTGTGACAAAGCTTAGAGCTGCCTGAAGCAGAGGTAGGCAAGAAAGGAATTCGCTTCGCCCACCGCCCCCATTCCGGACGGTACAAAGTCAAAGAAGAGTATTGTTTAAGATATGAGGAAGATTTCTTTTAGAAAGGATAAAAATCTAAGAGTGGTACGGCCTTTCGGGGATGGTAGACAGTGAGAAAGGCCAATTGTCTCGGCAGCCACGCCACGGAGAAACGTTACTTCCAAATCTTTGCAACAGGCTCTAAGATTGGTTCAAAGTGTGTGTTTCTGTGGAGTACGCGTTCTCGTGCCTGTCTACATGTAAGGTATTTGTCAACTTCAGAATGGTACCGTCTAATGGGAGATGTTTTCTAGGCTCCTCCTAACGCCACAGCACTATTGGTAAATTATAGCAAAATCCGCAGGAGTAAGAGTTTCTTCACTTTTTTCACAAAATTATTACCAGATGGAATTCTCACCATTTGCTATATTCAACGCTAGATGGACGCTAGAGGCGCCAAGATCTGCATAACGCGTTCCCGTTCACAGAAGCGAGTAACAGATCTTACTCTGTTACTCGCTCCTGTGAACGGGAATGCGTTATGCAGATCTTGGTGCCTCTCGAGTCCATCTAGAAAAGATAACCTGAAGATGCCTAAATAAGGCGAAACGCGTCGTTGGAAAATAAAAAAAACTAAAATTGCAACCAAGACTGTTTTTACCGAATACTGTTAAGCAATGGTTTGCTGTATGCCACACATGGATTGGAAGAATTATCATATTCTTCGTGAAGTTTGAAGGTATTTTGTCTGTCTAATACATCTTTCTTACCAGATGGATAAGTTTTGCCATGGATGGCTCTCCCAAGGCTATGAGTAGTCCTGATGGAATGTCATCTACTCCCAGAGTCTTGATTCCCCTTAAGTCTTTCACTGATCTGTCTAATTCTTCTCACAGTATCGTATCTCCCAGCTCATGTTCACCTACGTCATTTTCCATTTCAGTGATATTGCTTTAAGTTTATATCTCTTTTATACACATTTTACACTACTGGCCAATAAAATTGCTACGCCAAGAAGAAATGCAGATGATAAACGGGTATTCATTGGACATATACATTATACTAGAACAGCATATGATTACATTTTCACGCAAATTGGGTGCATAGATCCTGAGAAATCAGTACCCAGAACATCCACCTCTGGACGTAATAACGGCCTTGATACGCCTGGCCATTGAGCCAAACAGAGCTTGGATGGCGTGTACAGGTGCAGCTGCCCATGCAGCTTCTACACGATACCACAGTTCATCAAGAGTAGTGACTGGCGTATTGTGACGAGCCAGTTGCTCGGCTACCATTGACCAGACGTTTTCAATTGGTGAGAGATCTGGAGAATGTGCTGGCCAGGGCTGCAGCACAATATTTTCTGTACCCAGAGAGGCCCGTATAGGACCTGCAATATGCGGTCGTGCATTATCCTGCTGAAATGTAGGGTTTCGCAGAGATCGAATGAAGGGTAGAGCCACGGATCTTAACACATCTGAAATGTAACGTCCACTGTTCAAAGTGCCATCAATGCGAACAACAGGTGACCGAGACGTGTAACCAATGGCACCGAATACCATCACGCCGGGTGATACGCCAGTATGGCGATGAAGAATACACGCTTCCAATCTGCGTTCACCGTGATGTCGCCAAACACGGATGCGACCATCATGGTGCTGTAGACAGAACCTGGATTCATCCGAAAAAATGACTTTTGCCATTCGTGCACCCAGGTTCGTCGTTGAGTACACCATCGCAGGCGCTCCTGTCTGTGATGCAGCGTCAAGGGTAACCGCAGCCATGGTCTCCGAGCTGATAGTCCATGCTGCTGCAAATGTCGTCAGACTGTTCGTTCAGATGGCTGTTGTCTTGCAAACGTCCTCATCTGTTGACTCAGGGATCGAGACGTGGCTGCACGATCCGTTACAGCCATGCGGATAAGATGCCTGTCATCTCGACTGCTAGCGATACGAGGCCGTTGGAATCCAGCACGGCGTTCCGTATTACCCTCATGAACCCACCGATTCCATATTCTGCTAACAGTCATTGGATCTCGACCAACGCGAGCAGCAATGTCGCGATACGAGAAACCGCAATCGCGATAGGCTACAATGCGACCTTTATCAAAGTCGGAAACGTGATGTTACGCATTTCTCCTCCTTACACGAGGCATCACAACAACGTTTCACCAGGCTGTTTGTGTATGAGAAATCGGTGGGAAACTTTCCTCATGTCCGCACGTTGTAGGTGTCGCCACGGGCACCAACCTTGTGTGAATGCTCTGAAAAGCTAATCATTCGCATATCACAGCATCTTCTTCCTGTCGGTTAAATTTCGCGTCTGTAGCACGTCATCTTCGTGGTGTTGCAATTTTAATGGCCAGGAGCGTATGTATCACTTCCACTATTCAGCTTTACCTTCTTTGCTTAGGACTAGTTTTCCATTTGAACTCTTAATATTCATATAGTTGCTTCTCCTTTCCCCAATGGCCATTTTAATGTTTCTCTGCGTGGTATCTATCTTTCCCTTGTCGATATAGAATTCTAAATCCATACATTCGTCACCTAGCCATTCCTGCTTAGGCACTTTACATTTTCTGTAAGTCTCATTTTTAGAGATTTGTGTTCTCTTTTGCCTGCTTCATTTGCTGCATATTAATATTGTCTCCTTTCATCAATTAATTTCAACTTCTCCTAAGTTAACCTAGGATTTCTGCTGGGCCTTGTCTTTTTACCTACTTGAAATTCCGCTGCCTTCACCATTTCACCCCTCAAACCTACCCATTCGTCTTCTACTGTATTTCTTTCACCTATTCAATTGAATTGTTGTCTAATTCTCCCTCTGAAACCCTCATTAACCTCTCGTTCTTTCAACTTTTCGAGATTCCATCTCCTTGATTTCCAAACTTTCTCCGGTTTCTTCAGTTTTAATTTACCGTTCGTAACGAATAAATTGTCAGGGTCCTCATCTGCCCCTAGAAATGTCTTACAATTTAAAATGTAGTTCCGAAATCTCTGTCTTACCATATAATATCAAACATTCCGGAATCTCCAGGTCTCTTCCACAAATACAACCTCCTTCAATGATTCTTACCCAAATGTTAGTGACGACTAAATTACCGGTTTGCTCTTTCATTCCTTGTAGCCTGTCCATACTCACCTACTATTTTTCCTTCTCTTTCTTTTCCTACTATCGAATTCCAGTTCCCCCCCCCCCCAACTATTAAATTGTCTTTTCTATTAACTAACTGAATAATTTCTTTTGTCTCATCATACGTTTCTTCAAACTCATCATCATTTGCGGAGCTAGTTGATATATGAGTTTGTACCTATTTGGTGGGCATTGGCTTTGTGCCCATCTTGGCTATACTAATGTGTTCACTACGATGTTCATAGTACGTTAACCGCATTCCTATCCCCGTATATATTATTAGACCAACTCATGCATTACCTCTATTTGATTTTGTATTTATAACATTGTATTCAGCTGAACAGAAATCCTGTTCCTCCTGCCACAGAAGTTCACTGATTTCCATTATATCTAACGCCAGTTGTGTTTCTTCTGATGACGACATCCTCCTGAGTAGTCCCCGCCCATAGATCCTAGTGGAGTCTATATTACCTCCGGAATATTTTACTGAAGAGAACCGCATCATCATCTAGCCAATACAGTAGAGGTGCACGCTCTGGAGGGAAATTACGGCTGTAGTTACCCCTTGTTTCCATCCGTTCGCAATACCAGCACAGCAAGGCCGTTTCTTTATGTTACAAGACCATATCGATCAACCATCCAGACTGTTGTCCTTACGACTACTGAGAAGGCTGCTGCCCCTCTTCAGGAACCACACGTTTGTCTGGTCTCCCAAAACATATTCCTCCATTGTGGTGGCAACTGTGGTACGGCTGTCTGTATGGCTGAGACATGCAAACCATCCCACCGACGGCAAGGTTCAGGGTTCGTGGACTATGGGATAAATTTTTATAGACCATGAATTAGGTATCTGCAGAACTCTATCCAGAGCACACAGGACAAAACATACAAATACACACACTCACACACACACACACACACATACACACACAATAGTGACATAGAAAGCAAAATCGAAAATCCTGCCTGAGGTGGGTGCTTGGTACATGACCTTTGGTTACCAACAGTTTTGTTTCCTGAGTACAGTTAACAGGGCTCAAGGAAACTTACATACACAACAGGCGCCGAGCTCTGTTTTTTCGTGACTTTTCGATTTCCTTGGAAAGACTGTGTTTGCCACCAGCCATTCTGTGTTGTAATTGTTAACTGTGGAGGTAATGGATCTGTCACTTGAAATTCTCCTCCGTATTTTTGTGAAATTTACAAGGAGTTTCAAAGAAATGTATGAAAGGAAGAATTGATTTATCGTTTCATTATGGTGAGGTCGTTATTGATAAAACACAAGCTTTGACTGAGTAGAGACGGGAAAGTAAATCGACAGTGTCATTTCAAAAGAACTCTCCTAGCTTTTGGTTTGACTAAATGGGAATGGCCGGATGCGGATTTGAACAGCTACTGTCTCAAATACAAGTCCAAAGATTTAACACAGCATCACGCAGCTCGGTGAAACTAATAACATTTTTAGAAATAATTAAGAAATTTAAATGATTATATCTGAGATGGAGAACCTTCTTGCGGATAACTAGAATGTCGCAAATTAAAAGGTAAAATGTTAAAATTTGAAACGTATCATTGACCTTTTTGAAAAAAGAAGTTATTTTATGCACAACCTTTTATACCTTATTGCCAGGCACCCCATGATGTGACGTGAAGAATCTGATGGATTCTGATGATGAGAACGAGATGAGCTTTAAACATGATATCCAATAGCCTTAATAGATATTTGCTAAAGTTGTTGATGAATATCTGTTTCAGGCACTAGCGTACCTACCAAGTTGTTCTGCCATACGATAATAGACAACCCACAATGGGCCTCCGTGAGTAGCTGCACTTTAATTATAACCACCCAGTATTTAACTACAACTACTATAGTGCATTCCGCTACAAACACTTCATACGAGTGGAATCATCAGTGAACTAGTAGTACGAAGGCTAGGCCCGATACATTTCTGAATTCACTGTATACTAAAGATTTTTGTGAGGCAGATAAATAAGGGTTTGAAGCTAAACAAACTAAATCTTAAACATGGCTGCGTATCAGCAACTGTATAAATCTGAAGAGGTTGAAAAAATCAGCCTACCAGTTGCAATACAAAAAAATATTAAGAGGCTGAAAAATCGGCCAACCGTTTGCAAATAAAGGTTTATTAGTCATTGACCTTGGTTTAGATATTTGTAAAAATATCTTTTTCAGAAGGAGTGGGTCCTGTTACATTAGTCACATGATGGTACATTAAATTAGATAAAGCCGATCGTCTCTTGTCACGTACGAGTACAAAACTGACGAAATAAGAATTATCCCAAGCCAACGGCGTTCGTCTCTGGCATGATGTACGCCTAACTTATGCAAATATTTTATCCTGTGACGCCTATTACAATATTATTTTGACAAAAGCCCCTACCTATAGGCATGCGCTTGTGAGCATTCATTCTGAAATACGATACATGTAATCTGGCTGCTATCTAAAGCCATGGCTTGGGATGATTCCTGTTTCGTCAATTTTGTATATGACAAGTGCCGCTCGGCTTTATCTAATGTAATGTACTATCATGCCATATAAAAAGACCCACTACATCTTAAAAAGATGTTTTTACACATATCGAAACCTAGGTCAAGGGGTAGTAAACCTTTATTTGCAACTGGCCGGCTGATTTTTCAACCTCTTCAGATTTACACAGTTGCGTTTTGGCAGCCATGTTTAAGATTTCTAAAAATATCATTTTCAGCAGTAGTGGATCCATGTCTCTGGCAAGATGTGTACTTAGGTTATGCAGATATTTAATCCTTTGACTCCCGTTATAATTTTATGTTGACAAGACCATTTAAAAGTGGACGAATACATTTATTCATTTATTCTGACGTACGCTGATGTAATCTGACTGCTGTCTTAAGTCATGGCATGTGATGCTACAATTTTATATACGGCAAGAGCAGCTCGGCTTCTGCTCATGTGATTTATGAATTGTGATGTAACAAGTGAGTACGCTTACGTCACTAGTTGGCAGATGTTTTTTCAACCTCTTCTAAATAAAGCTGACATATGGATCAGAAATTACACAAAATGAAAAATAAGGCCTGAGCGTCTGGCGAAATGTGTATAACGGAAGACAAACTGAGGAAGCTTAAACATTTGTGGTAGGCAGAACTACGTGTGAAAAATCTACAACAGGCCGTTTCAACGCCAGTGAACGGGAAAAGGACGCCCATGCTGTCTCCTCATCGGGCTCACAGGCAGGTAGAACTAGTGTAGGCTACCCGCCAAAACGCCTATTTGCACACTTTCTGCGCATGTAAAAGTTACTTAGGCACAAGTTTTCGGCCAGTAGAGGACGATCGCGTGCACCAAGATCCGGCTGGAAGACCACATGCACGTCAGTCGTTTGTCCACTTATAGCTCTATGTGCTCTTTTGCCCGCATATCGGCGGGCATACAGCTGTAAGGGCCTATCTACACCGAAGAGCCAAAGAAACTGGTACTCTGCTCAAAAATGGTTCAAATGGCTCTGAGCACTATGGGACTTAACATCTATCGTAATCAGTCCCCTAGAACTTAGAACTACTTAAACCTAACTAACCTAAGAACATCACATAACACCCAGTCACCACGAGGCAGAGAAAATCCCTGACCCCGCCGGGAATCGAACCCGGGAACCCGGGCGTGGGAAGCGAGAACGCTACCGCACGACCACGAGCTGCGGACTGATACTCTGTCTAACATCGTGTAGGGCTCCCGCGAGCACGCAGAAGTGCAGCAACACGACGTGCCATGGACTCAGCTAATGTCTGAAGTAGTGCTGGAGGGATCTGACACCATGACTCCTGTAGGATAGTTCATAAGTCCGTAAGACTACGGTGGGGAGGGGGACGAGGAATCTCTTCTGAAGAGTACATTGCAAGGCATCCCATATATGCTCAATGATGTTCATGTCTGGGGAGCTTGGTGGCCATCGGAAGTGTTTAAACTTACGAGAGTGTTCCTGGGCCGACTCTGTAGCAATTCTGGATGTGTGGCGTGTCGCATTGTCCCGCTGGAACTACCCAGGTCCGTAGGAATGCACAATGGGCATGATCGGATGCAGGTGATCAGACAGGATGCTTACGTACCTGTCACCTGTCAGTGTCTTATCTAGACGTATCAGTTGTCTCATATCACTCCAACTGAGAGCTACAACCAGCTTGAACAGTACCCTGCGAACATGCAGAGTCCATGGATTCATGGGGTTGTCTCCAAACCCGTACACGTCCATCCGCTTGATACAATTTGAAACGAGACTCGTCCGACCAGGCAACATGTTTACAGTCACCATCAGCACAATATCGGTGTTGACGGACCCAGGCGGGGCGTCTAACTTTGTGTCGTGCAGTTACCAAGGGTACATGAGTGGGTCTTCGGCTCTGAAGGCGCGTTTCGATGATGTTTCGTTGTACGGTTCGCGCGCTAACACTTGTTGATGACCAAGCATTGAAATCTGCAGCAGTTTGCGGAAGGGTTGCACTTCTCACGTTGAACGATTCTTCAGTCGTACTTGGTCCTGTTTTTGCAGGATCTTTTTCAGGTCACAGTGATGTCGGAGATTTGATGTTTCATCGGGTTCCTGATATTTACGGTACACTAGTGAAATGGTCGTAAGGAAATATCCTCGTTTCATTGCAGCCTCGGAGATGTCTCCCATCGCCTATGCGCCGACTATAACACAACGTTCAAACGCACTCAAATCTTGATAATCTGCCATTGTAGCAGCAGTAAGCTATCTAAAAACTGCGCCGGACACTTGTCTAATGTAGGCGTTCCTGACTGCAGCGCCGTATTCTGCCCGTTTATATATCTATGTATTTCAATACACATGCCTATACCAATTTCTTTGGCGCTTCAGTGTATATGGTACGGATGTTGTGACTAAATAAACTGCGCACAAGAATCAAACCATAAATTTTCTGAAAATCCGTGCTTCTGATCCACTGCAACGCTTTAAGTTTGAAAGTTGGCTCAAAGGTGCGTCCTGTTGTTCGTCGGACTGCGAAATATTTTTTTCGACTGCAACATGTGTGGGTATCACCGTCATTTATGCCACCGACTGTGGTCGTCTAGCCCGAGAATGACGTCACAGGGCGCCAGACTTTCGGAACGTTACAGAAGAAGGTTGTAGGCACCTAGGTGCGAATTACGGAGTTTCGAAAAAGTGCTCCTTTAATTCTCTTGCGCAGTGTAGAACCTCCTGACCAGATTTATCACTGCTTGTGATTTTGTTCGGACGACCGGTAGTAGGGATTTTTGTGTGACACCGGGATGGAAGCTCAGCCCACCACATGACTGTTCTGCACGTACCAGATAAATAAGATTATAACAATATGTGTCTGTTTTGATTTTTCACCGGTTTGTGCCCAGACATTTCCCAGTCTCACACTGATACATGTGCCCTTCTCCATCATCCCTGAAATCCTTGTTACAATAAAACTGTGCTGTATGTTTCAACGCACTGCAATGTTGAATCATCGGCAATGAAGTGTAGCTACACTAGTGACTTTGGTGTTAGTTTTTTATTAAAATCTACAGGGTGGTTTTCTTTTCGGCCTAGAAAAGATGCGGCCTGTTAAAATTACTACGCTTCCTAGAATATTGAATGCTGCTACCTGTTTTTAAATATTGTTGGGAAGCTCTTATCTTTAGTTATGTAGTTGAAAGACAGTAAACATTCCTTACTTCTTTTATAAATGCGTTCTCGCTAACATGTTGATTTTATTTTGACCGTGGTTTCAATCTCATTCGCCTTTATACTCAGCTAAAAGTGCCTTAGAATATTAAACCAAATTTACGACACAGATTTCACGTTCTATTAAAATCTGCTGTGGTTGTGATGTTGTCTAGAAATATCGTGCAGTTTACTTCTACACAAATGTTTTCTAAAACTGCTTTTTTGCTATTTCTCATGATATCCTTTATACACTCTGGAAAAGTAATAAAGGTGGAATGAAGATTTTCTGTTCAACGAAATTGCTACAGCTTTCGTTGTCTCCGATTTTACTCTAGAAGATACTGTGCAGTTCCACTATTTTACCAATCTGCTAGTATTTCGTAAAATCATTTTTTTTCTCTCGAATCTTACGGAAGTAACCCGGGATATATTTCTAGATAATCCTCGCGGTCTTTCAGTAACTTTTGATTAGGTTAGATTAGATTAGATTAATTATTCATTCCATAGACACATGAAAGAGGGAATCCTCCTGGGTGTGGAACATGTCAGATAAACACATTAGAAAAATGTAATTACAAAAACTTGAGTTTCATTAATTTTAATGATCCTCGGTCAATAAACAGTAAATTATGTACATGAATTAAATTTTTAACTTCTAATATTTACAGGTGTTATACTTAAATCTGCTTTCATTAAATACATCATTCAGACATTTGCTAGTTTCTTGGCTATTACAACCAAGTACTGTCAAAAATTAAAGTAAATTATTCATTTTAGTGAACCTCAGTGAAGAATAGTCAGATTATGTACAAGATTTAAAATTAAACTTCCACTATTTACAGACTTAAGACTTACATCTGCTTTCCATACATCCATCATTCACACAGTAAGTAGTTACTTGGCTGTTACAACCAAGTATTGTCAAAAATTAAAGTATAATAAAATTTTCATTAAAATGGTTTACTGCACTTGTACAGAAAATCATGCATGGAGTAGAAGGAATTGGCCATCAAAAATTCTTTTAAATTGTTGCTCATGACGGCACCAATGACTCCTGCCGTCTGGGTTCAGAGGTCATCCTCAGTTCATACAGGCGGTTGGCGGAGTTGGTGAAGGCGGAAAGACTCGCTTGCGGGGTGGAATCTGAGCTAACTACACTCCTGGAAATTGAAATAAGAACACCGTGAATTCATTGTCCCAGGAAGGGGAAACTTTATTGACACATTCCTGGGGTCAGATACATCACATGATCACACTGACAGAACCACAGGCACATAGACACAGGCAACAGAGCATGCACAATGTCGGCACTAGTACAGTGTATATCCACCTTTCGCAGCAATGCAGGCTGCTATTCTCCCATGGAGACGATCGTAGAGATGCTGGATGTAGTCCTGTGGAACGGCTTGCCATGCCATTTCCACCTGGCGCCTCAGTTGGACCAGCGTTCGTGCTGGACGTGCAGACCGCGTGAGACGACGCTTCATCCAGTCCCAAACATGCTCAATGGGGGACAGATACGGAGATCGTGCTGGCCAGGGTAGTTGACTTACACCTTCTAGAGCACGTTGGGTGGCACGGGATACATGCGGACGTGCATTGTCCTGTTGGAACAGCAAGTTCCCTTGCCGGTCTAGGAATGGTAGAACGATGGGTTCGATGACGGTTTGAATGTACCGTGCACTATTCAGTGTCCCCTCGACGATCACCAGTGGTGTACGGCCAGTGTAGGAGATCGCTCCCCACACCATGATGCCAGGTGTTGGCCCTGTGTGCCTCGGTCGTATGCAGTCCTGATTGTGGCGTTCACCTGCACGCCGCCAAACACGCATACGACCATCATTGGCACCAAGGCAGAAGCGACTCTCATCGCTGAAGACGACACGTCTCCATTCGTCCCTCCATTCACACCTGTCGCGACACCACTGGAGGCGGGCTGCACGATGTTGGGGCGTGAGCGGAAGACGGCCTAACGGTGTGCGGGACCGTAGCCCAGCTTCATGGAGACGGTTGCGAATGGTCCTCGCCGATACCCCAGGAGCAACAGTGTCCCTAATTTGCTGGGAAGTGGCGGTGCGGTCCCCTACGGCACTGCGTAGGATCCTACGGTCTTGGCGTGCATCCGTGCGTCGCTGCGGTCCGGTCCCAGGTCGACGGGCACGTGCACCTTCCGCCGACCACTGGCGACAACATCGATGTACTGTGGAGACCTCACGCCCCACGTGTTGAGCAATTCGGCGGTACGTCCATCCGGCTTCCCGCATGCCCAATATACGCCCTCGCTCAAAGTCCGTCAACTGCACATACGGTTCACGTCCACGCTGTCGCGGCATGCTACCAGTGTTAAAGACTGCGATGGAGCTCCGTATGCCACGGCAAACTGGCTGACACTGACGGCGGCGGTGCACAAATGCTGCGCAGCTAGCGCCATTCGACGGCCAACACCGCGGTTCCTGGTGTGTCCGCTGTGCCGTGCGTGTGATCATTGCTTGTACAGCCCTCTCGCAGTGTCCGGAGCAAGTATGGTGGGTCTGACACACCGGTGTCAATGTGTTCTTTTTTCCATTTCCAGGAGTGTATTTGTAGTATCGTTCACAGAACCGATCGCGGGCCTCTAGTTAGGAGCCGAGTGGAAGGCTTAAACCAGAGGCTCAGACGATTCTGCGGATACCTGGGCTGCAAATTTCTCGACCTCCGCTATCGGGTGGAGAAATGTAGGGTTCCCCTGAATAGGTCAAGCGTACACTACACGCAGGAACCGGCTACGAGGGTAGCGGAGTACGTATGGAGTGCACATGTGGGTTTTTTAGGTTAGAGAATTCCCTCCCTATGCCCGAAAAGACGCCTCCTGAGACGCGACAAGGTAGGAGTAGGCAAACTGCAACAGGGAATAACAATATTAATGTGCTAATAGTAAACTGCAGGAGCGTCTATAGAAAGGTCCCAGAACTGCTCTCATTAATAAACTGTCACAATGCCCACATAGTACTAGGGACAGAAAGTTGACTGAAACCATATGTAAACAGTAATGAAATTCTAAACTCAGACTGGAATGTATACCGCAGAGACAGGCTGGATAGTGAAGGGGGAGGCGTGTTTACAGCGATAAGAGGTGCAACAGTATCGAAGGAAATTGACGGAGATCTGAAATATGAAATAATTTGGGTAAAGGTCACGGTTAAAGCAGACTCAGACACGGCAATTGGATGTCTCTATAGGCCTCCTGGCTCAGCAGCTCTTGTGGCTGAGCACCTGAAGGATCATTTGGAAAATATTTCGAGTAGATTTCCCCACCATGTTATAGTTCTGGGTGGAGATTTTATTTTGCCGTATATAGACTGGGAGACTCAAACGTTCATAACGGGTGGCAAGGACAAAGAAACCAGTGAAATTTTTTTAAGTTCTTTATCTGAAAACTACCTTGAGCATTTAAACAGAGAACCGACTCGTGGCGATAACATATTAGACCTTCTGGTGACAAACAGACCCGAACTATTTGAAACAGTTAACGCAGAACAGGGAATCAGCGATCATAAAGCGGTTACTGCATCGATGATTTCAGCCGTAAACAGAAATATAAAAAAAGGTAGGAAGACTTTTCTGTTTAGCAAAAGTCAGTACCTGACGGCTCAACACAAAAGTTTTGTCTCAAGTACGGATAGTGTTGAGGATCAGTGGACAAAGTTCAAAACCATTGTAGCGTATGCGTTAGATGAGTATTTGCCAAGCAAGATCGTAAGAGATGGCAAAGAGCCACCGTGGTACAACAACCGAGTTAGAAAACTACTGCGGAAGCAAAGGGAACTCCACAGAAAACATAAACATAGCCAAAGCCTTGCAGACAAACAAAAATTACGCGAAGCGAAATGTAGTGTGAGGAGGGCTATGCGAGAGGCGTTCAATGAATTCGAAAATAAAGTTCTATGTACTGACTTGGCAGAAAATCCTAAAAAATTTTGGTCTTATGTCAAAGCGTTAGGTGGATCAAAACAAAATGTCCAGACACTCTGTGACCAAAATTGTACTAAAACAGAGGATGACAGACTAACGGCCGAAATACTAAATGTCTTTTTCCAAAGCTGTTTCACAGAGGATGACTGCACTGTACTTCCTTCTATAGATTGTCGCACAGATAACAAAATGGTAGATATCGAAATAGACGACAGAGGGATAGAGAAACAATTAAAATCGCTCAACAGAGGAAAGTCAGCTGGACCTGATGGGATACCAGTTCGATTTTACACAGACTACGCGAAGGAACTTGCCCCCCTTCTTGCAGCGGTGTACCGTAGGTCTCTAGAAGAACGTAGCCAGAATCAGCATGGGTTTCGAAAAAGACGGTCGTGTGAAACCCAGCTCGCGCTATTCGTCCACGAGACTGAGAGGGCCATAGACACGGGTTCCCAGGTAGATGCCGTGTTTCTTGACTTCCGCATGGCGTTCGATAGTTCCCCACAGTCGTTTAATGAACAAAGTAAGAGCATATAGACTATCAGACCAATTGTGTGATTGAATTGAAGAGTTCCTAGATAACAGAACGCAGCATGTCATTCTCAATGGAGAGAAGTCTTCCGAAATATGCGTGATTTCAGGTGTGCCGCAGGGGAGTGTCGTAGGACCGTTGCTATTCACAATATACATAAATGACCTTGTGGATGAGATCGGACGTTCACTGAGGCTTTTTTCGGATGATGCTGTGGTCTATCGGGGGTTGTAACAGTGGAAAATTGTACTGAAATGCAGGAGAATCTGCAGCGAATTGAGGCATGGTGGAGGGAATAGCAATTGACTCTCAATGTAGACAAGAGTAATGTGCTGCGAATACATAGAAAGAAAGAAGTCTTCCGAAATAAGCGTGATTTCAGGTGTGCCGCAGGGGAGTGTCGTAGGACCGTTGCTATTCACAATATACATAAATGACCTTGTGGATGAGATCGGACGTTCACTGAGGCTTTTTTCGGATGATGCTGTGGTCTATCGAGAGGTTGTAACAGTGGAAAATTGTACTGAAATGCAGGAGAATCTGCAGCGAATTGAGGCATGGTGGAGGGAATAGCAATTGACTCTCAATGTAGACAAGAGTAATGTGCTGCGAATACATAGAAAGAAAGATCCCATATCATTTAGCTACAATATAGCAGGTCAGCAACTGGAAGCAGTTAATTCCATAAATTATCTGGGAGTAGGCATTAGGAGTGATTTAAAATGGAATGATCATATAAAATTGATCGTCGGTAAAGCAGATGACAGACTGAGATTCATTGGAAGAATCCCAAGGAAATGCAATCCGAAAACAAAGGAAGTAGGGTAAAGTACGCTTGTTCGCCCACCGCTTGAATACTGCTCAGCAGTGTGGGATCCATACTAGATAGGGTTGATAGAAGAAATAGAGAAGATCCAACGGAGAGTAGCGCGCTTCGTTACAGGATCATTTAGTAATCGCGGAAGCGTTGCGGAGATATTAGACAAACTCCAGTGGAAGACTCTGCAGGAGAGACTCTCAGTAGCTCGGTAGGGGCTTTTGTTAAAGTTTCGAGAACATACCTTCACCGAAGAGTCAAGCAGTATATTGCTCCCTGCTACGTATATTTCCCGAAGAGACCATGAGGATAAAATCAGAGAGATTAGAGCACACACAGAGGCATACCGACAAACCTTCCTTCCACGAACAATACGAGACTGGAATAGAAGGGAGAACCGATAGAGGTACTCAAGGTACCCTTGCGGAGTAAGGATGTAGATGTAGATGTAGAAATTATGTTTAAATTGTGCCTTGTCTGAAACTAAATTCTTAATGGTTGCTGGTAACTTATTGAAAATGTGTGTTGCTGAACACTGAACTCCTTTCTGGGCAAGAGTAAGTGATTTTAAATCTTTATGTATATTGTTCTTATTCCTAGTATTGATAATGTGTACTAAGCAGTTAGTTGGAAGAAGAGATGTATTATTCACAACAAACTTCTTTAAGGAATAAATATACTGAGAAGCTGTCGTTAATATCCCCAATTCTTTGAACAGGTTTCGACATGATGTTCTTGAAATTACACTGCTTCTGTACTCTAAAAAATTTATCTCTGTTTGTGGAGTTGCCCAAAAATATGATACCATCTGACATAATGGACTGAAAATATGCAAAATATCGCAGTTTTTTATATTTATACGTCCTACGTCTGACATCATTCGCATTCCAAACATAGACTTGTTTAGGCACTTTAGCACTTCATAATATTTTGCTCCCAACTGAATTTTTGTTATCAAGCTGTAATCCCCAGAACTTTACACTCTCAACTTCTGCTATTTCCATGTCATCATATTTTATACACACACCGAAAGGAAATCTGTTTGAAGTTCTGAACTGCATATAGTGGATCTTTTCAATGTTTAATGACAGTGAAGTGGCTATGAACCACTTACTAATGCCAGTAAAAATTTGATTACCTGCCATTTCTAAATTTATATTTGATTTACTATTTATAGAGAATGTTTGTATATCTGCACATAAGATAAACTTGGCATCTGGTAATGTAACAGATGACAGGTCATTAATTTGCACAATAAACAGTAGTGAACCTAGTACGGAACCTTGGGGAACTCCACATGTAATTTCTTCCCAGTCAGATGATGTGTGATTGCGTACTGCTGAAGTGTTATGTAATGACACCCTTTGTTTTCTATTAGTAAGATATGACTGAAACCACTTTGTAGCATTACCAGTGACGCCACAATATTTTAATTTACTTAAAAGAATGCTGTGATTCACGCATTCAAACCCCTTTGACAGCTCACAGAATATGCCAGTTGCCTCAAATTTGTTGTCCAATGAATTAAGGACATTTTCGCTGTAAGTGTAAATAGCTTTCTCAGTATCAGAACCCTTAAGAAACCCAAACTGTGACTTTCACAGTATGTTATTTTCACTAAGGTGCTTAAGTAGACGCTTGAACATAAGCTTTTCAAAGATTTTTGAAAAAGCTGGCAAAAGTGGGATCTTTCAGTAATTTGATGGCATTTCTTTGTCCCCTTTCTTGTGGAGAGGTATAACTTCAGCATATTTAAGCCAGTCCGGGAATGTTCCTGTGACAAGTGATTGATTACACAAATAACTTAAGATATGACTAAGCTCACATGAACAATCTTTTATTAACTTTGTTGATATGTTATCATAACCACTAGAATGCTTTGTTTTCAAGGATTTTATGATGGATTCTATTTCTCTGGGTGAAGTAAGTGTCAATTCTATTTTACTGAGATTGCTTGTGTGCACTGGTCTCAGATATTCCATTGCATTATTTACTGAATCCGACAACCCCATGCTATCAGTAACAGAGACAAAATACTTGTTAAATGGTTTGCAACACAACATGCGTTTGTTACCAGAATTTCATTTATTTTTAGAGCTATTTGTTCCTCCTCATTTCTGGTCATACCTGTCTCTGACTTAACTATATCCCATATTGGTTTTATTTTACTGCTGAATGTATTTATCTTCTTCTCATAACACAGGAGTTTAGATTTCTGAATAAGCTTCTTCAATATTTTGCAGTAATTTTTCTAATGAGCTATAATGCTAGTATCAAAGGTGTACCTTCGTATCAGATAGAGTTTTCTTTTTGTTTCACATGATATATTTTATCCCTTGCGTGATCCATGGTTTCTTATTAGAGTTCAGCAAATTTTAGTTACCTTCAGGGGAAAACAATTTTCAAATAAGGTGCTAACTTTATTAATGAAAGTTTTGTGTTTTCCATTTGTGTCTTAGATGCTGAAAACATCCATGCCATTAATTTCTTTGAGCAACCTCCTAAATTTCTCAGTTATTGACTGTTTTATTGGCATTCTGTACTCTTCTGATAGATGTTTTACCCTGACAATTTTCAAAATTTAGTGTTTGGTGTTGCATGTCATGGTCAGATAGCCCATTTACTACTGCTTTTGTAATGTGGCTTAGTTGGCTAGAATTGTCTATTAATATATTATCAATGGCAGTCTTAGAACATTTGTACACCCTAGTTGGGAAATTTACAGTAGAAAATAAATTGAATGACAATGTAACTGATTTCAGTAATTGTTCACTGACAGTGTTTTTCAGGACATTTATATTAAAATTACCAGCAACCACTAGTTCTTTGTTTTTTAATTTTAGATGAGATAATAAATCTTCAAGACCGTTTATAAACAGGTTGAAATTTCCTGAAGGTGCTCGGTATATGGCTACTATTATAAAGGACCTATTACGAAATTCTATCTCTGTGGCACATGCTTTTAAGTGCTGCTCTAAGCAAAATTTATTAATGTCAGTATTCTTAAATTTAAAACTGTTTTTAACAAATGAGGCATCTCGTCCTTTCTCCATTTTTGTCTACAGAAGTAGGAGGCTAACTTAAATTCTGTAAAGTTTAACATATCTATACCAGGTTTAACATATCTATACGAGTGGTTCTTTGCCCCCCACATGAACCATGGACCTTGCCGTTGGTGGGGAGGCTTGCGTGCCTCAATGATACAGATAGCCGTACCGTAGGTGCAACCACAACGGAGGGGTATCTGTTGAGAAGCCAGAAAAACGTGTGGTACCTGAAGAGGGGCAGCAGCCTTTTCAGTAGTTGCAGGGGCAACAGTCTGGATGATTGACTGATCTGGCCCTGTAACACTAACCAAAACGGCCTTCCTGCTCTGGTACTGTGAACGTCTGAAAGCAAGGTGAAACTACAGCCGTAATTTTTCCCGAGGGCATACAGCTTTACTGTATGATTAAATGATGATGGCGTCCTCTTGGGTAAAATATTCCGGAGGTAAAATAGTCCCCCATTCGGACCTCCGGGTGGGGACTACTCAAGAGGACATCGTTGTAAGGAGAAAGAAAACCGGCATTCTACGGATCAGAGCGTGGAATGTCAGACCCCTTAATTGGGCAGGTAGGTTAGAAAATTTAAAAAGGTAAATGGATAAGTTAAAGTTAGATATAGTGGGAATTAGTGAAGTTCGGTGGCAGGAGGAACAAGACTTTTGGTCAAGTGAATACAGGGTTATAAATTCAAAATCAAATAGGCGTTATTCAGGAGTAGGTATAATAATGAATGTAAAAATTGGAGTGCGGGTAAGCTACTACAAACAGCATAGTGAACAAATTATTGTGGCCAAGATAGACACGAAGCCCACGCCTATTACAGTAGTACTAATGTATACGAAAACTAGCTCTGCAGGTGATGAAGATGATGAAATGTATAATGAGATAAAAGAGATTATTCAGGTAGTGAAGGGAGATGAAAATTTAAGAGCCATGGGTGACTAGAATTCGACAGTAGGAAAAGGAAGAGAAGGAAACGTAGTAGCTGAATGTGGATTAGGGCTAAGAAATGAAAGAGGAGGCAGCCTGGTAGAATTTTGCACAGAGCATAACTTAATCATAGCTAACACTTGGTTCAAGAATCATGAAAGAAGGTTGTAAACATGGAAGAACCCTGGAGATACTAAAAGGTTTCAGATAGATTGTATAATGGTAAGACAGAGATTTAGGAACCAGGTTTTAAATTGTAAGACATTTCCTGGGGCAGATGTGGACTCTGACCACAATCTATTGGTTATGAAATGTAGATTCAAACTGAAGAAACTGCCAAAAGATGGGGATTTAAGGATATGGGACCTGGATAAACTGAAAGAACCAGAGGTTGTACAGAGTTTCAGGGAGAGCATAAGGGAACAATTGACAGGAATGGGGGAAAGAAATACAGTAGAAGAAGAATGGGTAACTTTGAGGAATGAAATAGTGAAGGCAGCAGAGGATCAAGTAGGTAAAACGACGAGGGCTAGTAGAAATCCTTGGGTAACAGAAGAGATACTGAATTTAATTGATGAAAGGAGAAAATATAAAAATGCAGTAAACTAAGCAGGCAAAATGGAATACAAAGTCTCAAAAATGAGATCGACAGGAAGTGCAAAATGGCTAACCAGGGATGGCTAGACGACACATGTAAGGATGTAGAGGCTTATCTCACTAAGTGTAAGATAGATACTGCCTACAGGAAAATTAAAGAGACCTTTGGAGAGAAGAGAACCACTTGTATGAATATCAAGAGCTCATATGGAAGCCCAGTTCTAAGCAAAGAACGGAAAGCAGAAAGGTGGAAGGAGTATATAGAGTGTCTATACAGGGGCGATGTTCTTGAGGACAATATTATGACAATGGAAGAGGAGGTAGATGAAGATGAAACGGGAGATATGATACTGCGTGAAGAGTTTGACAGTGCACTGAAAGACCTAAGTCGAAACAAGGCCCCGGGAGTAGACAACATACCATTAGAACTACTGACGGCCTTGGGAGAGCCACTCCTGACAAAACTCGCCCATCTGGCGAGCAAGATGTATGAGAGGGGCGAAATTCCCTCAGACTTCAAGAAGAATATAATAATTCGAATCCCAAAGAAAGCAGGTGTTGACAGATGTGAAAATTATCGAACTATCAGTTTAATAAGTCACAGCTGCAAAATACTAACGCGAATTCTTTACAGACGAATGGAAAAACTGGTAGAAGCCGACCTTGGGGAAGATCAGTTTGTATTCCGTAGAAATGTTGGAACATGTGAGGCAATACTGACCCTATGACTTATCTTAGAAGGTAGATTAAGGAAGGGCAAACCTACATTTCTAGCATTTGTAGACTTAGAGATAGCTTTTGACAATGTTGACTGGAATACTCTCTTTCAAATTCTGAAGGTGGCAGGGGTAATATACAGGGAGCGAAAGGCTATTTACAATTTGTACAGAAAGCAGATGGCAGTTATAAGAGTCGAGAGGTATGAAAGGGAAGCAGTGGTTGGGAAGGGAGTGAGACAGGGTTGTAGCCTCTCCCCAATGCTATTCAATCTGTATATTGAGCAAGCATTAAAGGAAACGAAAGAACAGTTCGGAGTAGGTATTAAAATCCATGGAGAAGAAATAAAAACTTTCAGGTTCGCCGATGACACTGTAATTCTGTCAGAGACAGCAAAGGACTTGGAAGAGCAGTTGAACGGAATGGACAGTATCTTGAAAGGAGGATATAAAATGAACATCAACAAAAGCAAAACGAGGATAATGGAATGTAGTCGAATGAAGTCGGGTGATGCTGCGGGAATTAGATTAGGAAATGAGACACTTAAAGTAGTAAATGAGTTTTGCTATTTGGGGAGCAAAATAACTGATGATGGTCGAAGTAGTGTGGATATAAAATGTAGACTGGCAATGGCACGGAAAGCGTTTCTGAAGAAGAGAAATTTGTGAACTTCGAGTATAGATTTAAGTGTCAGGAAGTCGTTTCTGAAAGTATTTGTATGGAGTGTAGCCATGTGTGGAAGTGAAACATGGACGATAAATACATAGTTCAGACAAGAAGAGAATAGAAGCTTTCGAAATGTGGTGTTACAGAAGAATGCTGAAGATTAGATGGGTAGATCACATAACTAACGAGGAGGTATTGAATAGAATTGGGGAGAAGAGGAGTTTGTGGCACAACTTGACAAGAAGAAGGGATCGGTTGGTAGGACATGTTCTGAGGCATCAAGGGATCACCAATTTAGTACTGGAGGGCAGCGTAGATGGTAAAAGTCGTAGAGGGAGACCAAGAGATGAATACACTAAGCATATTCAGATGGATGTAGGTGGATAGTAGGTACTGGGAGATGAAGAGGCTTGCACAGGATAGAGTAGCATGGAGAGGTGCATCAAACCAGTTTCAGGACTGAAGACTACAATAACAACAACTTTGTCATATACGTTAATAAATACAATAAAATGCCTACTGAAAAATTACTTGATATGTGCAGCCAAACTGTCAGTGGAAAACACAACTAAACCTGTGAGTGCGGACAACCAATGTTTCAAGCGACCGACAACACCTAAATTAGTAACTACAATAGGAAATACACTAACCGACAAAAAGCGTTGCAACTCTGATAGACAGTAAAGAACCATTCGCATTTGCAGCTGATGTGTTGTTCTTGGTGCGTAACTCTTCTTATGCCGCACTAAAGGAGCTCGGTCCGTTTAAAGAAAAATTGTTTGCTCTCCATCACGTTAAGTTTGAAAGCTGGCAACACCCGGCGCAGGCACTACAGAGAACAAAAGTGAGAGCAAAGTTCGATTCTTTGCAACAGCGAAATGTTAGCAGCAAAGTTAACAGGTTGCGTGTTATTAATACGAACCGGCTGGCTACCGAATTTATGGCCGCAGGCAATGTGACGGCACAGTAATATATGGTGCCATTAACCTCAGGGAGGGCCGTTTGTTACTGGGCTGCGTACATGGCAACTGCGCGCGGTCTCTTTGTATCTGACAATCTGCCTGCCTCTGTCCTCGCTCTTGACCATATCTCCCCTTCAATGTGACTGCCTGAACGTGTGTGTGTTTACGTATCTGTGCTGGTACGTGCCTCTGTCTCAGCAGGAACAATAACAGTGAACCGTAACTGGCGGCCTCACAGACAAAGAGGGGATACACTCAACGATGAACAGATTATGCAAACATTCTTCTGTTGGCAGCACAATGTGGAGTAATATTGCAGGAGGTTCAGGATTCCTCCACGACATGCTTCAGATACGTGCGAAAATTCTGAGACAAGTAAAATACCACTCACGTCCCAATGGCCGAATTACACTAGCTGCGAAAATAAAGAGTTTCGAAAGATCTTAAAGGGTTGATGGAAGAAAATGCTAACCCTCAGTTTTGTAAGAATTAGTCTGATCACGTGATGTGTTGTGTTTCCGAGTGCACCACAGTCTAGTAAGGATTCGTTCCCGATGTAGCGTTAGAAAACACCACTACATTAGCTATTAACGCCTTAATATTTCTCTGTTCTCCTCTTTAAATTTAAGCAAATTAATAATAATGTACATTAACTCAAAATGCGTGCATGTGGGTAGGCGATTTCTTCCACCACCGAGCCGTTCCGGGACTATTTTAAAATTTCAAAGAGTTGCTTTGATGATTTCAACACAATAGCAACTGAGCAAAATACTGAGCGAAACGACCCCAGGTGGATGCAGACAAGCTGTCGGCACACGCAACAACTTTCACAGATTGTTTTATGTTTTATTATGCTGTTTCAAAAGATGGTTCAAATGGCTCTGAGCACTATGGGACTCAACTGCTGT
Source organism: Schistocerca nitens (assembly GCF_023898315.1). NCBI lineage: Eukaryota > Metazoa > Arthropoda > Insecta > Orthoptera > Acrididae > Schistocerca > Schistocerca nitens. The sequence continues at coordinate 716,728,693 of NC_064614.1, read as the reverse complement.
GGTCATAAGTCCCCTAGAACTTAGAACTACTTAAACCTAACTAACCTAAGGACAGCACACAACACCCAGCCATCACGAGGCAGAGAAAATCCCTGACCCCGCCGGGAATCGAACCCGGGAACCCGGGCGTGGGAAGCGAGAACGCTACCGCATGACCACGGCTGTTTCATATTACTTTTGTTAGTATTACAGATTAACACCTTCAGTTGTATGTTATTTTATATATCAGACGAAAGTTACAGCTTGCTCAGTTTGCCTTCAATTATATGCGTTTCACCAGATGCTCAAACCTAATTTTTTATTTTGTGTAATTTCTGATCCGTTATGTCAACTTTGTTTAGAAGGGGTTGAAAAAACATCAGCTAATCAGTTGCAAAACAAAGGTTTATTAGCCTTTCACCTTCGTTTCGAAATTTTAAAAATATCTTCTTCACAAGGAATGGGCCCTAAAAATGTATATAAACGGTTACAAAAATTATGTTTACAAACATAAGAAAATATTAGTGACAGAAAAATATTTGTGAAGTAAGCGTACTCAGTTGTTTCATCACAGTTGAAAAATTACATTAGCTGAAGCCTAGCTGCTCTTGTCGTATACAGGGTGTTACAAAAAGGTACGGCCAAACTTTCAGGAAACATTCCTCACACACAAGTAAAGAAAAGATGTTATGTGGACGTGTGTCCGGAAACGCTTAATTTCCATGTTAGAGCTCATTTTAGTTTAGTCAGTATGTACTGTACTTCCTCGATTCACCGCCATGATTTCATACGAGATACTCTATCTATGCTGCTAGAACATGTGCCTTTACAAGTACGACACAACATGTGGTTCATCCACGATGGAGCTCCTGCACATTTCAGTCGAAGTGTTCGTACGCTTCTCAACAACAGATTCGGTGACCAATGGATTGCTAGAGGTGGACCAATTCCATGGCCTCCACGCTCTCCTGACCTCAACCCTCTTGACTTTCATTTATGGGGGCATTTGAAAACTCTTGTCTACGCAACCCCGGTACCAAATGTAGAGACTCTTCGTGCTCGTATTGTGGACGGCTGTGATACAATACGCCATTCTCGAGGGCTGCATCAGCGCATCAGGGATTCCGTGCGACGGAGGGTGGATGCATGTATCCTCGCTAACGGAGGACATTTTGAACATTTCCTGTAACAAAGTGTTTGAAGTCACGCTGGTACGTTCTGTTGCTGTGTGTTTCCATTCCATGATTAATGTGATATGAAGAGAAGTATTAAAATGAGCTCTAACATGGAAAGTAATCGTTTCCGGACACATGTCCACATAACATATTTCCTTTCTTTGTGTGTGAGGAATGTTTCCTGAAAGTTTGGCCGTACCTTTTTGTAACACCCTGTATAAAATTTATATGAAAACCAGAAACATCACGTGCCATTACTTAAGGCAGCACCCAGATTACATCAGCGTACGTTAGAATAAATGCATAAATGTATTTCCCACTGGTAAAGCGTCTTGTCAACATTAAGTTATAACGGGAGTCAAAGGATAAAATATTTGCATAACTTAGGCTAAGTACACACCGTCCCAGAGACATTGGTCACTCCTGCTGAAGATGATATTTTTAGAGATCTTAAACATGGCTGCGAAACGGCAACTGTGTAAATCTGAAGAGGTAGAAAAATCAGCCAACCAGTTGCAAGTAAAGGTTTATTGAGCCCTTGACTTAGGTTTCGGTATTTGTAAAAATAAATTTTTCAGGAGAAGTGGACTTTGTTACATGGCATGATCGTACATTAGATTAGATAAAGCCAAGCGGCATTTGTCGTATACAAAATTGATGGAACAGGAATTATCCCAAGCCATGGGTTTAGATAGCAGCCAGATTACATAAGTCGTATTTCAGAATGAATGCTCACTAGCGCAGGCCTATAGGTAGGGACTTCGGTCAACATAAAACTGTAATAGGCTTCGCAGGATAAAATATTTGCGTAAGTTAGGTGTACATCATGCCAGAGACTAACGCCAACTGTTGGCTTGGGATAATTCTTATTTAGTCAGTTTTGTACACGTATGTGACAAGAGCCGCATGGCTTTATCTAATCTAATGTACCATCATGTTATTGATGTAACAGGACCGACTCCTTCTGAAATATATTTTTACAAATATCTAAACCTAGGTCAAGGACTAATAAACCTTTATTGGCAAACGTTTGGCCGATTTTTCAACCTCTTCATTTTTAGAAATATCGAAACATAATTCAAGGGCTAAGAACCTTTGTTTTGCAACTGGTTGGCTGATTTTTTTCATCTTCAGATTTATACAGTTGCTGATACGCAGCCATGTTTAAATTTAGTTTATTTAGCTTCAAACCTTTATTTTATCTGCCTCACAAAAATCTTTAGTATACAGTTAATTCAATCATGTGTCGGGTCTAGCCTTCGTACCCTTAGTTCACTGTTGATTCCACTCGTATAAAGAGAGTGTAGAGGTATCCACTATAGTGGTTGAAGATAAATACCGGGTGGTTATAATTAAAGTGCAGCTACTCAAGGAGGCCGATTATAGGCTGTCCATTATCGCATGGCAGCACAACTTGGTAGGTATGCTAATGCGTTAATGCTGAAACGTTTTATGCTGGGAAAAAATTTGTTCCAATTCTGGCCACCAAGTTCAAATACGGCGCTCTACGGCATCTCGTCGATGTGTCCGGTGGTAATGTTCAATAAACTGTGTAAGCAGCAGTTAATACTAAAATCAAAATTATATCTTTCTCACTTCTTTGACCTTCTCTGGCTACGTCCCGTTCCTAATCCAATGCGTATGGTGCTCGGAGCCTGTAGAAATTGTAAATACGTCATCTTATATTAAGTGTCGGCAAAAGTTGCTTTTTAGTAGTATTTTATTTTAACGGGACTAGATTCTGGTGTTACTCATCATCAGCAGTTTCTTGTATGTAATTTTCTCTTGCGTATCCAGGTGACAACCTTTTGTAATGTTCATGTAAAAATACGAGTATATTATTTATATATACATAAATATAATCAACATAACGAATTTTTTACGAAATATACGCAGTTTTCACTGGCAGTTGCAGTACTTGCGAAGATTGATTTTGGTGTACATAATACAGTATTCTATGATTTTAAGAAAACTAACGAATTTTATGACTCTATTTTGTTTCAGTTGTATGAACGAGTGGGATCGAAGACATTCGCCGAATTACAGCAAAGCTACTGCAGCTCAAGCGGCATCACATGATGCAAGGCGACATTGTTCGCGCTCTGCAGCAATGCCACGAGTGGGAGAATCACGCTTCCTCAGAACATTGAATTTTTTGCCTCCTTTCGGGCAGATGAGGTGTTTGCTCTTCCCTCCCGTAAATCACTTTGTCCAAAATGTCTTCTAATGAGTTTTATGTCTGATTTTGGCCCCTCTTGAGTGCGACGTTTAGAGCCATGTTAAATGAGGCTATGCATGGCAGAACTGTACCTGCAAAGTTTAAGGTGGGTAAAACAGTATTAATACCGGAACAGTTTGGTCATGGGACTCTGAATACTTTTCGTCCTCTCACTTTGCTTAATTTTGATTATAAAACTTTTGCAAGGAGAATCAATACTGCCTCGGTCATGGATGTGTGTGATGCCCTTAAGTTAAGTTAGATTTAAGTACGTTTGCCGACAATGTGGTGGTCTTTCTCCGCCGTAGTGAGAAGTCTCCCTTGTAAAGGTGGAGTTAGATGTTAGTTGCCGAGTCTTGGCCCACTTGGAAAATTCTCTGCAGTGTTATTGGTTGTTATATGCCAGTTGCCCGTTTTCTTTCTTAAAGCAGAGATTTCGGCGTTGTTACCCATTTACTTACTTACTTACTCAGTGGTCACCGGTGTTACAGACCATGCATGCTTCAACGGGCGCCACTACCTTCTGTCTGCTGCTGTTCCCATGAGTACATCCAAAACTTTCACTTATTTATTGACGTCATATTCCCATTTGTCTCTTGGCCTACCTAGGGGACTTTTATATGTTATGTGGGAACTAAAAACTTGCTTATTATGTGGGATCCATGGCCCATAGCCAACGTCATCTGCCGATTGGAGTCGACTGCTCTTTTGACATTGTAAAGCTCTGGGCTGCCTTCATTATTCTTTCTTGCTCTCCAAATATCTCCGCCTCCCACCGGGTTCCAGAGTCTTTTCATTGTCTTTATTTCAAATGTTAGCACTGTGCATCGTTTTCTTTTGTTTGTGTGCAGCTTTGTAAACCATAAAGAACTATGGGTCGTTTAACGACCCTGTAGTCCTCTTTACATTGACAGGGTAGACTTTACTCATATTATCTTTTTGATTCTCTCAGTTAATAAATATTTTTATTTTCTTCTGCACTACCAGTTTGTTTCAATGTTTGCACGACTGTAATGTGACCCTACAGGCTAACATGAAAACGAAACTCGACAGAGATGAGAAATATACTAGTAAAATCTATATAACTGGCTCTACTTCTAAAAGATGAAAGCAGTGTAGCACGATAGGGTACACATTACCAAGAATGTAACAGCCGTTACATGTATAGTGGGTCATAGATTGATGCTGATATGATTTTATAACGTGATATACATTGCTGCCTTTTACGATTCTTCTTTTATGTCTTGTTGTACCGATGTTTCTGTGTGTTACTATTTTTCTCAGCATGGTGCCAAAGACTCAGATTCACTAAGGCTATGGTATCTACCCAGAATAAATCTCTGCTTAAATCGTATTCATGAGCTAATAACATTAATGGTGTGCATGTGACATTGGAGTTCGCTAAGCCCCCTGCAGAATTATGCTGCGTCTGTAGCCGTCCATAATTGCGAAAGTTTCCCAAGTGCCGGCTTTTGTGCAAGAACTGACCTCCCGATCACGTCTCATAAATGTTCGATGGGATTCATGTCAGGCGATTTGGGTGGAAAAATCATTCGCTCTCACTCTCCAAATATTTTTCAAACCAATCGGGAAGAAGAGTGCCCAGGTGACACTCGTTGTTTGGGAACATGAATTCCGTAAAAGGCTGCAATAGGTCTCTAAGTAGCCGAACATAATCTTTTCCAGTCAATGATCGGTTCGGATTGCCACGAGAACCCAGTCCATTCCATGTAAACACAGTCCACACCATTATGGAGCCACCACTCGCTTGCACAGCACCTTGTTAACAACTTACGACAATGGCTTAGTGTCTGTGCTACACCCGAACCGTACCATCATCTCTTACCAATTGAAATCGGAACTTCTCTGACCAGGCCACGGTTTTCAGGTCGTCTAGAGCCCAAACGATATGGTCACGAGCTCAGGAGAGGCGATGTCGTGCTGTTAGCAAAGGTATTCACGTTCCACATCTGCTGCCATAGGCCACTAACTCCTAATTTCGCCACACTGCCCAAACAAATACGTTCGTCTTACGTCCCACGTAGCTTTCTGCAATTATTTCAAGCCGTGTTGCTTGTGCCTCAGCACTGATACCTCTATGAAGACGCTGCTGCTCTCGATCGTTACGTGGAGGTCGTCGGCCACTGCATTCTCCATGGTGGGAGATAAGGCTAGAAATTTGATATTCTTGGCACATCCTTCACACTGTGGAACTCCGAATACTGGATTCCCTAATAATTTTTGTTTCTTGGCAAGTTCTTATGGGACCAAACTGCTTCTGTCATCGATCCCTAGGCTTACACACTGCTTAATCTAACTTAAACGAACTTACACTGACAACTCACACATCCACGTCCGAGGGAGGAGTACTCCAACCTCCGACGGGGAGGGGGGGGGGGCGGTCGAGTCGCACGAACCGTGGCAAGGGGCCCTAGACCGCGCAGCGGCCCCGCGCGTCCTTGATGATTACCAAAATATAGAATGCGTGTTTAGCTCCATTTACCATTCCGTATTCAAAGGCTGTTAATTCGCGTTGAGCAGCCGTAATCACATCCGAAACCGTTTCACAACAGTCACCTATATAAAAATGATAGCTCCGCCAAGGCAATGCTCTTTTATATCTTGTGTACGTGATACTACCGCCATCTGTACATGTGCATATCGCTGACCCATGACTCTTGTCTCCACAGCGTACAGCAAACAAAGCTGTTAGAGTAGCGTCTCATAAAATGTGAAGTGGTTGATATGATGTTATAGTGTAGGAAAATTACGTGACGTTTAACATTCAAGGTTTATTTCATATGCCCTGGATGGACGCACACATCTTACTGGGCACACATCTTTTTCTTTGTTCACCTGCGTTGTTCGGCGCCAAGCATCCACATCGCAGGGACGCCACATCACTGACTGTGCCGGGAATGAGAGCGTTCTACTCCTGGGTCTGCTTTTTGCTCTTAGGTAGTGTACGAGGGATCCGAAGAGAGGATTGTTCAATCTCTTTATCATCGTAGTTAATCCATATTTGATACCTGTAGTGAAACAAAAGTTGGAAATATGCTGCATGAATGCTAAAACACACTTACAGCATCCGTTGCTTTCCGTTGCATGCTGCAGTTGTCAAATGTTCCAGTTACGAATTACGGGAACTGGACACGACGAATCATGAATTGGATATGGGTAGTCAACCACATTGGTTATTCGTAATTTCTTGTGCTTCGTAAATGAGCTAGTATACTGTTTCATAAGCAGTAAAACGTGAGGTATTACGCAAAATCAGTGAAATGTGATTGTAAACTTCTTCGCTGCTCATTTCAAGAAAAAATTTGAAACATTTTTAAAAACTGACCACATTACAAAACAGAAAAGAGATGAATATTAAAACACTAATCATTTCTCATTCTTCCAAATTGTCAGAGTAACCAATGTTGTTGTTTTGTATTGTTCAAAAATGGTTCAAATGGCTCAGAGCACTATGGGACCTAACTTCTGAGGTCATCAGTCCTCTAGAACTTAGAACTATTTAAACCTAACTAACCTAAGGACATCACACACATCCATGCCCGAGGCAGGATTCGAACTTGCGACCGTAGCGGTCGCGCGGTTCCAGACTGTACCGCCTAGAACCTCTCGGCCACTTCGACCAGCTTTTGTATTGTTACCTTGGAAACAAATGTGTTTCAACAGGGGAATTTAATAGGGGCATAAATAGCTAATAATTGTGTGTCATCGTAACGAAGAGTTGCAAACAGTCAAGAACAGATCTAATGGTCGAAGAACGTCGTCATTTTTTATGGTCGGGTCGCAGCGAACTTGGGAAACAGAAGACATGTATATAGCAAAAATACTAATGAATTCCAGTAGAAATGCGTCAGGGTATAAGCGTCATAAGAGTAGCTATAAGGATAAAAACAAGCGAGCTTAGGTGCTCAAGGCATTCAGTCATGGCACCATTCTGTTCTAGTCTAGAACTGCAAACAATGACGGGCTTTCAGAGAATCGAACTTGCAGAATGGCGATGGGGTGAGTGGACTGCTATAGCCTGCTCGGGGGTTCTGTACCACTAAGGGCTAGGGCGAGGACGAAGCCTCTCCGTCTTTTCTAGGTTCCCAGTTCAGTAAATAAATACATCCAATACTAATAGGAATAAGTAAAAAAGGGATATTATGTGAGTGCATTTTGACTTAAATCTGATTGAAGTTGCCAGATAAGTGAAAAAGATAGTTTCCTTCTTTTACTTCCGTAGCTGTCAAGGGCCTATTCGCCTTTTTGTGCTACGATAGAAGCGTTTTCCATTCTGAGTAAGAATAGCATCTGTGGAAATGACGTCCTCTTTCTTGTAAAGGTAATATTACTGCTTTGCGGCTTCATCTGTCATTACAGGAGGGAAAAGGAGCATAAGATTAGCTACAGTGAGCTATGCGGAACACTCACCTTAACGAGCGACTGGAGAGTGCGGATTCCTTGTAAAAAATGTACTCTGAAAGTTCTTCGGTGATGGCCGGCCGGAGTGGCCGTACGGTTCTAGGCACTACAGTCTGGAACCGAGCAACCGCTACGGTCGCAGGTTCGAATCCTGCCTCGGGCATGGATGTGTGTGATGTCCTTAGGTTAGTTAGGTTTAAGTAGTTCTAAGTTCTAGGGGACTGATGACCACAGCTGTTAAGTCCCATAGTGCTCAGAGCCATTTGAACAATTTTTTCTTCGGTGATGCTGGTTATCTCACAATGTACACTCGCCCTGCGTACTATATTTCAGAGTGAAAAGTTACCGATTCCGCAAACATAAGCATCCGTCAACGTTGGTAACCTCCAGTGACTCATTTTCGGCTGTGTGACCGGTTAGGACTAAACCAAACAAATACGGCCGTTATGAGGAAAAGCAGCCACGAGATTAGCGATAAACCTTTCATCAAACGAAGTTGACTAGGTGAAGATATTAAGCTACCTTGGAAGCAAAATAATACATGTGTGTAGAAACAAAGAAGACATCAAAAGCAGACCAGCAGTAGCAAAGGGGATAATCGTGGCCAACAGATGTCCACTAACATCAGACATCACACATAATTTCAGAAAGACGTTTCTGATAATGTAAGTCCTGAGTAAAACGTTTTATGGAGATTATTACTGGACTGTGGGAAACCGAAATGGAGAATCATTTGAGATGTACGGCTAGAGAACGAGAAAAATATGTGGACTGAATAAGAATTGTCACAGTCGTTGAATAGAGGCAACATGTGCAAAACACTGACAAGAAGAAGGGACAGTGTGATGTCACCGCCAGACACCACACTTGCTAGGTGGTAGCCTTTAAATCGGCCGCGGTCCGTTAATATACGTCGGACCCACGTGTCGCCACTATAAGTGATTGCAGACCGAGCGCCGCCACACGGCAGGTCTAGAGAGACTTCCTAGCACTCGCCCCAGTTGTATAACCAACTTTGCTAGCGATGGTTCACAGACAAAATACGTTCTCATTTGCCGAGACGATAGTTAGCACAGCCTTCAGCTACGTCATTTGCTACGACCTAGCAAGACGCCATTATCAGTTACTATTGATATTATGAATCATGTACCGTCAAGACCGACGTTCTTCATTAATGGATTAAAGTTAAGTATTCCACCAGCTACGTCAGATTTTCTAAATTCTAATTTCCTTGTCCTGTTCCAGACCTCACGCCAGCCTGCGTGAGCTAAGACGCGTGCCTTTTGGCCTCCTTCTAGTAACACGGTGTTTGCTCTCCTGCCAACCAAAACAGACAGGATGATTAAAAATGTTGTAATCCTATATCTACCTGCATCGCTGCTATCGATAGTGCGCTGGCGCTATTGGTTTCGCAATTGTTTGTTGCGGTTCGCTAACGGTTGGGACTAGGTGATCAGTAGCGTGTGGTCGGCTCTCTAAAGCGACGGAATCCCGGAAACCATAGGTGGCAGAAATGTTGTAATAATCGTGACAAAAATACAATAATGGATGTGCAATCGTTCGTCCGCGTCGCGCGAAGGTACCAGTAGTTCACGAAATGAATGAATTGAGTTAAAATGCGAGAAATAGGAATTCATGTTCCTGCAACATCTACCGCGACGCGCCACGTCAGAAATGAATTAAGTACATTGCCATGAACGTCGCCTTGGCGGATTGCAGTGAGTGGATGTGAATGTGACCTCAAGAATAACATGATTAGAGTTGAGCAGTGCAGCCCTGTACAGTGCAAAAATGTTAACCATATTTCCACTAGACTCGTCTGATCTCAGTCTGTAGCGAAGCAGTCCCCTCCACCCAATTTCGCTCTCTACTTATTTGAAAACGGAAGGGCGTTTGAGCATAATTGCTGTGCAGTACTACGAGCGAAGAAGCGAATGTGGTCTGAAAAGTGTTAGGTGAGTGGGAATTAAATAGGGATACGGTTGTTAAACGTCACCACGTGTGTGTGTCACCTGACACCAACCGAAAATACAATGGGTCAAGACATTATGGCATCGATTACACGGATGGAGGGTAAGATCTGTAGAGGAAGACAGATAGGAATACATCCTACAAGTAATTAAGGTTTTGGGTGAAAGCGCGACTCCGAGATGAAGGGGTTCGCACGATGAAGGTATTCGTGGCCGGTCGCAACAAACTAGTCATCACCAAAATTAATGTTATGTTGTTTATAAAACCAAAGTTTCGGCCACGGTTCTACATCCCTTTTAGGACGGTGATGTTTTCCCTAGTGTGGCAGAGCAAGATCTGATACAGTGTGATTTCATTCTGCCCGTTGAGTTGGTTCGTCATGGAACATTATTGAGCTATGTTTTAACTGGATGGCTTGAGTGAGGAGGCTAGAACAGGAAATATTTATTAATGAAACTCTTTATTTTAACTCTTATTGCCCCATATTGCGGAATGAGGGGCAAGTCAGCAGAATGACGTAGTTGTCTCCTTCCGCTCTGCAAACACTAATAGCTTGCCCCTTCTTTCCTGTACCAGTAGCAATTAAAATAGAAATAACTATCTATAGAAGGCTGTTGTTTAAAATAGCAATTGCAATCCGTGAAACGCCTGCAGAAATAGTCTCAGAAGTTAAATTATTGGGCGACATTTCTATGAACATTTAAAATAAATACTGCACGAAGACAAAGTGATGGATTACTTCCAGTGCTCTTCAATAGTGAATTACAAAAAAATAGCACTAAGGAAACTGCGTCCCATTTGGGGATGATTTTACTGTACGTGTACTATCTGAAAATCTAGTACGTGCAGAAATACTAGTCAATCTCTTGGAAGAAACACTCAATAGAGAAGGTTTATGAATGGAAACAACACCGTATTGATAACTAACACATAAATGCACCGAATATTGTACAGGCACTGATCAAATGGAAAGGGTCAAAATGTTAAAGTATGCACATGAGATAATTTCTTAAAAAAGTGATTCGAAAAATCTGCCATAAATGGCAGGATACACAGATTGAAAGCGTTTTTTTTTTTTTGTTATTATTCATCCACCCTTCAGACTGGTTTGATGAAGCCCGCCAAGAATTCCTTTCCTGTGCTAACCTCTTCATCTCAGAGTACCATTTGCAACCTACATCCTCGATTATTTGCTGGACGTATTGCAATCCCTGTCTTCCTCCACAGTTTTTGCCCTCTGCAGCTCCCTCTTGTACCATGGAAGTCATTACCTGTTGTCTTAACCAGCCGTCCTGTCCCTCGTCCTTGTTATTGTTTTCCACATATTCCTCTACTATCCGATTCTGCACAGGGCGTCCTCATTCCATACCTTATCAGTCCACCTAATTTTCAACGTTCGTCTGTAGCACCGCATCTCAAGTGCTTCGATTCTCTTCTTCTCCGGTTTTCCCACAGTCCATATTTTGCTACCATTCAATGCTGTTCTCCATAGGTGTAAGTATTTTTCAGAAATTTCTTCCCCAATTTAAGACCAATGTTCGATACTAGTAGAGTTCTCTTGCCTGGGAATACCCCTTTTGCCAGTTGTGTGCTTTGGTGTCCTCCTTATTCCATCTGTAATTGGTTATTTTGCTGCTAGGTTGTAGAATTCCTTAACATAATCTATTTCGTGACCATCAACCCTGATGTCAAGTTTCTTGTCGTTCTCATTTCTGCTACTTCTCATTACTTTCATCTATCTTCGATATAATCTCAATCCACAGTCTGCACTCATTAGACTGTTCATTCCATTCAGCAGATCATGTAATTCTTCTTCACTTTCACTCAGGATAGCAATGTCATCAGAAAATCGTATCAGTGATATCCTTTCACCTGGAATTTTAATTCCACTCTTGAACCTTTATCTTACATCCGTCATTGCTTCTTCGATTTACTCGTACAGATTGAACAGTATCAGCGAGAGACTAGATCCCTGTCGTATGTCCTTTTCAATCCCAACACTTGTCCATCCTGTATATTACATGTCAGTCCCTATAGCTTACTACTATTTTACTCGGATTTTCGAACATCTTGCATCATTTTATATTGTCGGGCGCTTTTTCCCTACCGACAAATTCTAGGAACGTCACTTGATTTTGCTTTAGTCTTGCTTCCATCATCAACCGCAGCATCAGAACTGCCTCTCACGTGCCTTTACCTTTCATAAGGCCAAACTAATCGTCATCTAAGACATCCTCGTTTTTTTCCCACTCTTCTGTATATTATTCTTCTCAACACCATAGATGCATGAGCTGTTAAGCTGATTTGTGCGATTTCTGTACTTGTCAGCTGTTGCTTGCTTCGAAATTGTGTGGATGATATTTTTCTGAAATTCAGATGGTATGCCGGCAGACCGATACATTTTACACACCAATGTTAATAGTCGATTTGTTATCACTTTCTCCAATGATTTTAAAAATTCTGATGGAATGTTATCTATCGGGGCTGACTTACTTGATCCTAAATCCTCCAAACCTCTTTTAAATCCTGATTCTAATACTGGATACCCTATCTCTTCTAAATCAACTCCTGTATCTCCTCCTATCACATCAGACATTTCTTCCCCTCTCTCCTCTGCATTTAACAGCATAATTCTGCTTGTACTATTAATGTTAACAACAATGCTTCTAATTAAACCGAAGATTATTATGACTTTCCTGTATACTGAATCAGTCACACCGATAATCATTATTTTTCTGTTTCTTTACATTATTCACGCAGCCATTTCGTCTTAGCTTCCCTGCACTTCCCATTTATTTCATTCCCCGGCGACTTGTATTTCTGTACTCCTGAATGTCCCTGAACACTTTAGTACTTCTTCCAGCAACTGAAGTATTTCTTGTATTATCCATCGTCCCTTCGTACCTACGTTCTTGGAACCTATGTTTTTCGTTCCAACATCTATTTTTACCATTTTAAGAGAAGTCCACTCCCCTTCAACTGTACTGAGTTATTCCTTATTGCTGGATCTATACCTTTAGAAAACTTCAAGCGAATCTCGTCATTCCTTAGTACACCCGTATCCCACTTCCTTGCGTATTGTTTCTTCCTGACTAATCTCTAAAACTTAACCTACTCTTTACCATTACAAAATTGTGATCTGAGTCTATAAATGCCCTTGGATACGCCTTACAATCCGGTATCCGATTTCGAAATCTATGTCTGACCATGATGTAAAATCTTTTAGTCTCACCCGGCGTTTTCCAAGTAAACCTCCTCCTCTAGTGATTCTTGAACAGCGTATTCGCTGTTACTAGTTGAAATGTATTACAGAATGCGAGGAGACCTTCTTCCATCTTATTCCTTGTCCCAATCCCATATTCTACTGTAACCTTTTCTTTTGATCCTTCTCCTACAACTGCATTCCAGTCCCCAAGACAATCGGATTTTCATCTCGCTTTACGTACTGAACTTGTCGTTCAGCTTTCTCATATACTTTCTGTACCCCTTCATGTGCAACTTGCGACTTCGGCTTGTATACCAGAACTGTCACTGTCGGTGCTGGTCTGCTGTCGGTTCTAATAAGAATAATCCTATCACTGATCTGTTAACATTAACATATTCTCTGTCCTACCATCGGATTAATACCGAATCCCACTTCCGTTACACCATTTTCTGCTGCTGTTGGTATTATCCTGTACTCTTCTGACCAGAAATTCTTCTTCCCATCTCACTATTCTGACCCCTGCTACATCTACACTTCTGGCCATTACAATTGCTACACCAAGAAGAAATGCAGATGATAAACGGGTATTCACTGGACAAATATATTATACTAGAACTGACATGTGATTACATTTTCAGGCAATTTGGGTGCATGGATCCTGAGATATCAGTACACAGAACAACCACCTCTGGCCGTAATAATGGCCTTGATACTCCTGGGCATTGAGTCAAACAGAGCTTGGATGGCGTGTACAGGTACAGCTGCCCATGCAGCTTCAACGCGATACCACAGTTCATCAAGAGTAGTGACTGGCGTATTGTGACGAGCCAGTTACTCGGCCACGATTGACCAGAAGTCTTCAATTGGTGAGAGATCTTGAGAATGTGCTGGCCAGGGCAGCAGTTGAACATTTTCTGTATCCAGAAGTGCCCGTACAGGACCTGCAACATGCGGTCCTGCATTATCCTGCTGAAATGTAGGGTTTAGCAGGGCTCGAATGAAGGTTAGAGCCACGGGTCGTAACACATCTGAAATGTAACGGCCACTGTTCAAAGTTCCGTCAATGCGAACAAGAGGTGACCGAGACGTGTAACCAATGGCACCCCATACCATCAACCCGGGTGATACGCCAGTATGGCGATGACGAATATACGCTTCCAATGTGCGTTCAGTGCGATGTCGCCAAACATGGATGCGACCATTATGATGCTGTAAACAGAACCTGGATTCATACGAAAAAATGACGTTTGGCACCCAGGTTCGTCGTTGAGTACACCATCGCAGGCGCTCCTGTCTGTGATGCAGCGTCAAGGGTAACCGCAGCCATGGTCTCCGAGCTGATAGTCCATGCTGCTGCAAACGTCGTCGAACTGTTCGTGCAGATGGTTGTTGTCTTGCAAACGTCCCCATCTGTTGACTCAGGGATCGAGACGTGGCTGCACGATCCGTTACATCCATGCGGATAAGATGCCTCTCATCTCGACTGCTACTGATACAAGGCCGTTGGGATCCAGCACGGTCTTCCGTATCACCCTCCAGAGCCCACCGATTCCATATTCTGCTAACAGTCATTGGATCTCGATCAACGCGAGCAGCAGTGTCGCGATACGATAAACTGCATTCGCGATAGGCTACAATACGACCTTAATCATAGTCGGTAACGTGATGGTACGCACTTCTCCTCCTTACACGAGACATCACAACAAAGGTTCACCAGGCAAAGGCGGTCAACTGCTATTTGTGTATGAGAAATCGGTTGGAAACTTTCCTTATGTCAGCACGTTGTAGGTGTCGCCATCGGCGCCAACCTTGTGTGAATGCTATGAAAAGCTAATCATTTGCATATCACAGCATGTTCTTCCTATCGGTTAAATTTGCCGTCTGTAGTACGTCATCTTAGTAGTGTAGCAATTTTAATGGCCAGTAGTGTAGAACGAGCCTTTCCATTTTTCATTTTCGTTTTTCTAGTTTTCCTGCTACGTTTACACTTGTGACATTCCACTCCCCAAATCGTAGAACGTTGTCCTTTCGGTGGTTATTCAGTGTATTCCTCATGATCACCTCCCCTATGGGATTCCTCTCTCAGAGATCCGAATGGATAACTTTTCCGCAATCTTTTACCAATGGATAGCTCATCATGACACTTTTTTTCAATTGAAATGAAATCACACTGCGTCAACGAAGTGAATTATATTTGTAAATTACGCAAACTTGACATACTGGAGATAAGAATCGCGAGAAAAAATTACATACAGTGAGGACAGAGAAATGGAAATGCAAAACTAGTGATGAAACACGTCACAATACAAAAGCACTGCAAATGGAGTAGAGAAAGGAAGATTGAACATTTTTGGGAACTTATACAGAATGAATGACAATATACAGTCAAGAAATATTTTCAGGTATATCTAGGATAGGAAAATAACCAAAACACGGATCCGAGAGGACAAAAATATTTAAAAATTCGCGCCATAAAAGCAGACGAACCAGCACAAAGAGATATTTTCAGCGGAAAGGTGTTAAAGTTTGAAGGATTCGTAGGCAGAAACAGTAAGATTGTGACGTCGGTTGAAATGGAAGGAAAGAAACAGTTCTTAGTCCCAACCTTCAGATCCCATACACTGGATCTTCAATGATATTCCCGACAATCTGACTCTACGAGGAAGAGAAATTACAAGATATGTCAACGCTGCGCTGGCCCCTTAATGAATACATCATCTCCATGGAGGTCAATGATAACAGTGGCCAAGTTGATGGTTTGATAAACAACATGACGGCGGTGTCACATATCAGGATCGTTTTACTGTCTGTAGTTTCACTGCCGTTTTCTTTATTTATTTTAGGGACCGTGTAGACTGTGACGTTCGCTTAAACGCGTTAAATAGGATTATCGCATCACAACAACCTATGAGTGAAAATGTTATTGCAAACAGACGTAGGTGGCCACTTTTTTTCAGACCGTTTCGGAAGATGAGAATTATTGTAATGACGATGTAAACTGTGACGTTCCATACACTGGTGAACGAAAACGTTGTAAACTCCTGCTTAATGGCGGCGGGGTCCACATTTGAACGTAACACAGCAGCAGTTCTGCTTGGAATGGATTCTACGGGTCGCTTGTGCGTTAACGGAGGTCTGTCGCACCAGATGTTGGGCATAGGTAGCGCAGTTTCAGCAAATTACAGCCGGCCGCTGAGGCCGAGCGGCTCTAGGCGCTTCATCCTGGAACCGCGCTGCTGCTACGGTCGCAGGTTCGAATCCTGCCTCGGGCGTGGATGTGTGTGATGTCCTTACGTTAGTTAGGTTTAAGTAGTTGTAAGTCTAGGGGACTTATGACCTCAGATGTTATGTCCCATAGTGCTTGGAGCCATTTGAACCGCAAATTACAGGCTTGTGGTCTGTGGGTGTAGACCTGCTGCCCGTTAACAGCACATATGTGTTCCATCTCGTTCACATCAGTAAAATTTGGTAGCCGAGATATTAACGTGAATTCACTATCGTGCTCTTAAAACCACTGTAGTACGATTGTAGCCTTGTTGGAAAATACTATCCCCCTCTGAGATGACATTTAGAATGGATGCAGGTGATCGGCAATAATGTTTCTGTAGTCCACATGTCTTATCGAAACCCAGGTGAATGTCCCCCGCAGCAAAACATTGGCTTCACTTGCTACTTCCTTGGTGTTGTAGCTGTTCCGAGTAGCTGTTCACCTGGGCGATGGCGTATACGGACACGACATGTGCTTCAACCGATTAGACCGCCCTTTCTAGTTAATTCACGGACCAGTCGCGATGATCCCTGCCCAATGCAATCATGATTGACGATGTTGTGTCAACATCGGCAAATGCAGTGAATGTCAGCTGCGGCGCCCCATATTCAACAACGTGCGCTGAATGATGTGCTCCGAAACACTGGTTTCTGAGCCATTATTGTTATCGACAGATCTGCTACAGATTGCCACCTATCCAGCTTAACAGAGCGGGCAAACCTTCGACCTCATCATTCTGTAGTGACGCGTCGTCTATCAATGTCTGTTGATTCACCTACTCGCGATTTTACCGTCTTCCACCACTTATCATGTGTGCTCACGACAGCAGCGAGGAAACAGCCAACAAGCTTCGGCATTTGCGAACTACTCGTTCCCATGCGCCGCACAAGGTGCTAGAAACGTGGAAACGTGGCCATAATTGCTAAAACTGCTCCAAAAATGTAAGTCGGATTTCCTACCTTTCTGACATCAATTGTAATGTTAAAATTGAAAAATTCGAAATGGCGGGTACAATATGACGGACTGAGTTTGGTGAAATTCATGAAGTGAATAGAAAACGTTTTGGAGAACATTTGTAACCTTAGAGTCCTGACTCTATTACCGTTATTAAAGAAAATATATATTAGTAACAAAAATTTAAACTTTCATAATGCATCTGTAGTCTAGGGGCAGCGTCGTTGATAACAAATACGTTCTCGGTCCAGGGTCCGGTTCCTTCGGCGCTTAAATGTTGAACAAAAATCGTCACCATTTTCTGCCGAAGACTTCCACCACAAGAAGTCACCCGATTCTGCCAACGGCCTTGCGAAAGAAAGTGGAGGAGCGGACACATTCTGACTGTTGGAATCGGAAACTGCCCATAAAGGTGGCAGAATCAAGAATGATCAACGCCACAAGGAAGGAGAACGTAATGGAAACCAATGCATTAAAACTATGTAATGTGTATCCAGAGGCTAGGTGGCCTATACCTGAAAAATTGTTACAATGATGTCTCCATTGGCTACAGATTCCAGATTAGTCCCCTGTTCGAATCACCGGGAGAGGACCCCTAGGTGGGAGATGACCATGGGGATAATACTCAATAACCAACAAAAGGATAACATTCTACGAGACGGGGCATGGAATCTCAGAAGCTTGAACGCGACATGGAAGCTAAAAATCTGAAAAGGGAAATGCAAAGGTTTTACCTACACATAGTGAGTGGGCGTGAAATGAAATGCAAAGAAGACAAAAATGGCTCTGAGCACAATGGGACTTGACATCTGAGGTCATCAGTCCCCCAGAACCTAGAAATACTTAAACCTAACCAACCTAAGGACATCACACACATCCATGCCCGACGCAGGATTCGAACCTGCGACAGTAGGGGTCGCGCGGTTCCAGACTGAGGCGCCTGGAACCGCTCGGCCACGCCGGCCGGTGCAAAGAAGACATGGATTTCTGGTTAGATGATAAAGGGTAATAACAACAGAAGGAGAAAGTGGTATAAAGGGAGTAGGATTAGTCATGAATACGAAAGTTGGGCAGAAAGTGTGTTACTGTCATCAGTTCAGTGATACGATTGTTCTCATCATAATCGATAGCAAACCAACACCAACAACGATGGTTCAGGGATACATGCCGACGTCGCAAGCTGAAGATGGAGGGGAAGAGGAAGCACATGATTATATTGAACAAGTAATCATTACGTAAAGGGTGACAAAAATCTGGTAGTCGTAAGGGACTAGAATGCTGTTGTAGGGGAAAAGAGTAGAATAAAGGGTTACAGGAGAATGTGAGCTTGCTAGGAGAAGTGAGAGAGAAGAAAGAATAATTTGGTTCTATAATAAATTCAGCTAGTAATAACGAATCCTCTGTGAAAAATCACAAGAGGAGGACGTGTACTTCGAAAACACCGGGAAATAAGGGAAGTTCAAAAAAATGGCTCTGAGCACTATGGGACTCAACTACTGTGGTCATCAGTCCCCTAGAACTTAGAACTACTTAAACCTAACTAACCTAAGGACATCACACACATCCATGCCCGAGGCAGGATTCGAACCTGCGACCGTAGCAGTCGCACGGTTCCGGACTGCGCGCCTAGAACCGCGAGACCACCGAGGCCGGCAATAAGGGAAGTGTTCAGTTAGATTATATCATGGTCAGACAGAGATTCTGAATCAGATACCAAATTGTAAGGCGTATCCCGGAGCATATGCAGACTCATGTCACAATTTCATAATGATGAATAGAAGTTGAAGTTTAAGAGATTAATCAGGAACAATCCATAAGAAGTGGGAAGTATTAAGAAAGGAAGAAATTCGCTTGAAGTTCTGTAAGGATACAGATACTGCGATTAAGAATAGCTCTGTAGGCGCTTTAGTTGAAGAGTACTGGACATCTCTAAAAAGGGCAATCACAGAAGTTTGAAAGGAAAACATAGGTACAAATAAAGTGACTGCAAAGAAACCATCGGTAACAAATGAAATGCTTCACTTGATCGATGAAAGAAGAAGTACAAAAATGTGCAAGGATATTCAAGTATACAGAAACACGAGAAGCCGAGAAATGAAATACATGGGAAGTACAGGAGAGCTAAGACGAAATGGCTGCATGAAAAATTTGAAGAAATAGAAAAAGAAATGATTGTCGGAAGCACTGACGCATCATATAGGAAAGTCAAAATAATTTTCGGTGAAATTAAAAGCAAGGGTAGTAACATTAAGGGTGCAACGGGAATTATACTGGTGAATGCAGAGGAGAGAGTGGATAGGTGGAAAGAGTAAAATGAAGGTCTGTATAAGAGGGAAGACTTGTCTGATGTGATATAAGGAAAAACAGGAGTCGATTTAGAAGAGATAGGGGATCCAGTATTAGAATCACAATATAAAAGAGCTTTGAAGAACTTAAGATCAAATAAGTCCGAAGGGATGTATAACATTCCATCAGAATTTCTAAAGTCATTAGTGAAAGTGACCCAACGACTATCAGATTGGTGTGTAGAACGACATTCGGAAAAACATCATCTAAACTGTACCGAAGACTGCAAGAGCTGACTAATGTGAGAATAATCGCACAATCTGCTTAACAGCTCGTACATCTGTGTTGCAGACAAGAATAATATTTAGAAGAAAGGTAAATAAAATTAATGAAGTGTCAGATGACGACCAGAGTGGATTTAGGAAAGGTTTATTTATTTATTTAGCGTATGGCTATACATGCAACATTAATACATCAAGTGTTAGACATTAAAATCTTATAACAATCATGAATATAATTTATGTTTATATTGGTCAGTTAAAAGGTTATATCGAGATTTGAGATCCATTCTAGCGCCGATGGGGATGCCTCCAGGAAGTCGGACCAGTTCCCTGCATATGCTCGCAAGGGGCATTCACCATGGATGTGTTGGATCGTCTGTCTAGGGGCACCGCAGTCGCATTCTGGTGACATCGCTCTTCCCCATTTGTGTAGTGAATCCGCACACCTGCCATGTCCTGTACGTATTCGATTTAATGCGGACCATGTTTTCCGTGTTAGTTCCATTCCAGAGATGTTGCATTTATAGCTCTCAAACCAGGTCTGTAGTTGGTCATTTGTCTTTTGGTTCCAATCTAGTCTCCATTGTTTCATGTGGTCATAGTTATTATTTTGAAGCTGCTCAGCTGTGCGTATGGGTGACTTTCTTGATTTCAATCGAGTGTGTCGCAGTTGTGAGAATTCTTCTTTAATTGGTAGTTCTGGTTTTGTCTCAATCTTTCTGAATTCGTGCAGTAGGGCCGCTTTTCTACGCAGGTTCGGGGGCAGGATATTACATAGCACCGGTAACCAGTACGTGGGCGTTGATTTAACAGTTCCAGAAATCAACCTCATTGTGTTATTTAATTGCCTGTCAATAAGTTTGGTGTGACAGCTATTAATCCAGACTGGAGCGCAGTACTCAGCCACAGAGAACACTAAGGCGATAGATGAGGTGCGTAATGTTTTTGCGTTAGCTCCCCAAGTAGTACCGCTAAGTTTTTGGATGATGTTATTCCGTGTTCCAATTTTTGCAGTGGTGTTCTCCAGATGTTTTCGGTAAGAAAGAGTGCGATCCAATGTTATACCTAAGTACTTTGGAAACTTATTATGTTTGAGGTTGGTGTTTCCGAGTTTTATGTTAATAATTTCTTTTGCCATTTTGTTATTAAGATGGAATGTAGATACTTCAGTTTTGTTAGGGTTTGGCTTGAGTCTCCATTTCTTGAAATAATTGTATAGTATTTCAACGTCATTATTAAGGACTTCCTCTGTATTGAAGAGATACTTGTCTCTGGTAGCCAGTGCTATGTCATCTGCATAGCAAAATTTTCTTGACTTTGTGTTTGGGAGATCTGCTATATAGAGGTTAAACAGAAGAGGGGCCAATACGGAGTCTTGTGGAAGCCCGTTGTTAATAAGTATTGGTTTGCTTGTCTTTCCGTTTAGGGTGACCTGGAAGGTTCTGTTACTCAGCATATTATGTATTAAGGATGTTAAAATCTGGCAAGGAATCACTCTTAAGAGTTTGTAAATTATTCCATCTCTCCAAACAGTATCATATGCAGATGTTAAGTCTAGAAATACAGCACTTGTTTTCAATTTATGTTGAAAGCCAGCCTCTATGTAGGATGTTAATGCCAGAACTTGGTCACAGCAACTACGGCCAGGTCTGAAGCCTGCCTGTTCTATAGGTAAGTTCTCCATAATAATGCTGCTAATTCGATTATGGACAAGTCGTTCGAGAAGTTTGTATGTACAGCTAAGAAGTGCTATTGGTCTGTAGCTTAGCGGTTGGTCTGCTGGTTTCCCTGGTTTCAGCAAAGCTATTATTCTTGCCTTTTTGAATTCTCTAGGGAGATGGTTTGTAGTCTAAATGTTCGAAAAGAAATTTGCCAGCCATTTGACTACGTTCTTTCCAGCGTAGGTTAGAAATTCTGGATGTATGTTGTCAAAACTTGGGGCTTTGCCCGGTTTCATATCCTTGAGGGCAGTAATGACATCATCCTCAGTGAGTGGTCTGGAAAGCTCTGATATATTTGGGGTATTCTTTTTTAGTGTTCTGAGTTTGCGCTTAATCATCCTGGTATGTGGTTTGTCTCTCGGAGCTCTTGACATTTCGACAATGTTATTTGCAATTTTCTCTGGTGTTATGGTTGGATTTTTCTGGGCTGGTCTTGTCGTACCTCCGAGTTTACATAACAAACTCCATGCCTTCCTACTTGATTGAGTGAAATTCATTCTTTCAGTTGCTTCAGTCCATCGTTGTCTTCTTGCGGAATCTAGATTGTGGAGGAGGTCATCAGCTATTTCTTGGTCACCACTACTAGTAAAATCCTCATATAGCTGATGGCATTTTGCATCCCATCCTGGGATGTATTCTTTTCGAAACACCCTAGGGATGTGTTTTTTAGCTGTGGTAATTATAGTTTTCCTGAAACGATCGTAGCATTTAGGTAGTGACGGTATAAACCGAATGCATTTATCAAGGTCCGCTGAATACTTCTCCCAGTCAGCTTTTTGGAAATTCCATCTAGGTCGAGGGAAGGACCGTATCAGGGGTATAGTGACACCGATGTCTAAAATAACAGGCCTATGCTGGCTGTGTGGGAAATCTGTGGAAACCCTTCTATGTATAGGCACTGGTTTTCCCTCGTTATCGGTAGTTACAAAGCAGAGGTCTGGATTGTAGTCCCTGCGCCAGGCGGCCGAGTGGAATGTGCCCCTCTCCTTGGCATCGAATATAAGATGTCGATTGTTCTCGTCGGCCCATTCCACCAGCGCTTCTCCATGTTCATTATTTTGGGTGTATCGCCACATTTCATGATGGCTATTAAAATCACCGGCGTATATCGTTGGGTGTTCATGTACGGGTAGTACAATACTTGGCCAGATTTGGTTTGGTGGTTTGTAGACATTTATAAGTCTTATGTTGTCTACTTTTATATCAACAACATGGATGTTGTTTTCTGTGCTTGTGGACAGCAGGTGTGCATGTTCAATATCGGATCGGCCATATGTGGCGGTGCCATAGGCGTGATTATATGTTGCGCCTATTTGTTGGAAGCCTTGAATACGTCCTCTTCTTTGTAAGTCTTCCTGCGAGTCGGTATGAGTTTCCTGAAGGAGTACCACATCGATGCTATTGTCCAATAGAAACTTTGAAAGATATTCAGATTTGAATCGACTAATTCCCTCAATATTAGGAAAGGTAAAGGCACCAGAGAGGCTATTCTGACGCTGTGATTGATGATGGAAACAAGGCAGAAGAAAAATCTACTCATTTTCATAGGATTTTGCGACCTGGAAAAAGGGTTAGACTGTGTCAAATGGCGCAATATGTTCAAAATTCCAAGAAAAATAGAGGTAAGCTATAGAGAGAGACGGGTAATATACTGCAAGCCGTCACTTGCTTTAATAATAAACATTTGTATATAAAATTTTGTATATGAAATTAGTGAATTTTCTAGTGGCACTGTCGTTTCCTATGCCTGCGTTCACTTTCGGAACTCAAATTACTAATCAAATTAATTAATGTAATACGATTCAGTCCTACATTGCTGGTGTGCCCACGTGCCACCACGTTTAAATAAAAATAGTGAATATTTGTGGGAATATGAATGAGAACTGTGGCGTGGTTAAGTTTACAAAATAATGATTAATAAGTTTTATTAATCCTCTTATAGCTACCACGAGCTCATAAAACATACGCAAAAAATGACCAACAAAAATCAAAAAAGGGATGGTGTTTGATTGGCAGAGTATACAGTGGGGTGGCAGCTATACAAATTCCTTCCTGAATTCATCCCTTTTACAACGCAATCTGACTTTGTTCACATGAATCCACTATGAGGCCCAATTCTATTCAGATGGAATCAATTACAATGAAGTATACCAAAAACTATCGTTCCCCTCAGAACAGGGAGCTGAGAATATCATTTAACTACCACACGTCGGTGCCGCAGCAGCTATTTACGTTTTGACCTTGATTCAGGCAACAGCAGAAAACAGTGCGCTGTGGGCGAGGAACGGTGCGCTGTAATGTTCTGACGCATCCACAAAAATTTGCAAACTATGCGTTCAGGCGTTCAAGATTGTCATAACGCGGGGAACTTCCCTAACGCAACCCTGAACTCTCGCCAGTCTTCAATGTGAGGTGCTCCCGTTGGTTGGATATGCCAAACCGATTTGACTCACAGGCAAGAGGTTGCGTGCTGTCGTTGTCTCAGGGAGACACACGATATGTCCGACATGATATGCAGTTCCACTGTCGGTACTACAGGAAACTGCCACTGGCTCTTAGTCCACCACAAGATACAGATCACAAGTCTCACCCTAGGGTAAGACCTTAAGTGCTCCACCAGGGAAGGACCAGAAGATGAAGAAGAAAAGAATCGCGACTACTTTCCACCAAACCTCAGTACGGGAGCCGAATTAGAGAAAAACAAAAGCGCCCCGACATTGCACAAACCAATCGAACTTTTCTATAATCACTGAATCTCTCGTCTTGAATGTTCTGTTAGCCTGGTAGCCAATCCAGACACAGCACTGGGATTCCTACGCTGGAGGAGCAACCCTCCACTTTGCAAATCCTGCGAGGATCCAATCAGTGAATATCTCTCTTGTCTGAGAAAAGAAGATTGTGGACTATGGAGGCTTCGTTCTCACGGTGAGCATGGCCACGCCCTATCTGACCCTAAGCGAAAGGAAGAGATTTATACAGCGAGAAGTCCCTCTGCAGGTATGATCCACTGAGTGCTGCTTCCCAGAATCACTCACACAGCTTAGTCTTTGCACTTAGAATTTATGGTACCCAGTCCACATGTCTCCCTGTTCTCTGTCGCCTCCACTACGTTCCGACGGATACAAGTTCTCTAGAGGTTACACGTGCAGTTACAAGAACATTCTGTCCACAATTTCCTATGTAAAAATTCATAGACTACACATACCAAATGTAGTACTGGGGAACACCGAGGCTATGAGCTAAAACGCGGACGTTAACCTGACTGACAATGTTGTTAAAGTGAGAGATTGTCGTGCTATCTCTCAGCACAACTTGTACGGGAACCAAGACGGAATAACAAGAGTGGAAGACCAAGAACGAAGTGCTCGGATAAAAATGGTGTGAGGCACGGATATAGCCTTTCGCCCCTACTGTCAGTTTCTACATCGGTGAAGCAATGATAGAAATGAAAGCAACGCTTGAGAGTGGAATTCAAATAGGTGGTGAAAGGATATCAAGGATAAGATTAGCTGGTGACTTTGCTATCCTTAGTGAAAGTGAGGAAGGATTACAGGAGCTGCTGAATGGAATGAGCAGTCTAATGAATACAGAATGTGGATTGAGAGTAAATCGAAGAAAGACGAAAATAATGAGAGGTATCAGAAATGAGAACTCTGAGAAACTTAACATCAGGATTAACTGTCACGAAGTAGATGAAGTTCAAGAATTCTGCTACATAAGCAGAATAAAAAGCATGGCGGACATATAAGTAGGACCTAAAAGACAAACTAGCGCTGGAGAAAATGGCATTCCTGGACAATAGAATTCTACTAGTATCAAACACAGGCTTTAATTTGGGAAAGAAATTTCTGAGAATATGGAGTACAGCACTGTATGGTAGTGAAATATGGACTGTCGGAAAACTGAAGAGAACCCAAGCGTTTGAGATGTGGTGCTACAGTAAAATGTTGAAAAATGGTTGCACTGATAGTGTAACTTTTGAGGAGCTTTTACGGAGAACCGACGCGAAAAGGCATATATGGAATAGGCTGACAAAAAGAAGGGACTGAATGACACGACATCTGTTAATACGCCAGGGAATAACTTTTATGGAACTAGAGAGGCGTGTAGAGGTTCAAAACTGCAGAGGAAACCAGAAATTAGAATACATCCAACAAATAATCTTGGACGTAGTTTGCGTCCAAGTGCTATATTGAGATGAAGAGGTTGGCACAGGAAAGCAATTTGGGACAGGCTGCATCAACCCAGTCAGAAGACTGATGACGAAAAAAAAAAAAAGAATCATTGCAGCAGGTACCAAGAGGGCAACAGTTTTCAATAACAAAGTTTCCATTTTCCTTGGAGATGGTCTCTGAAAAAAAAGACTTATGTAACAGTGAAATATAATGTAACAAAATTTAATTTGTCCAGGATATGAAATACTATTGCTTGTAAATAGTATTTTTTATGTGTTTAGTGTATTTATAATTTATATAACATATATAAATTATATTTTTATATTTAGTAATTAGGTTTTTATTTCATAACAGCTTATTAGCATTATTAGAGAAATAAAAATTTATCATGATATGTGCATATGTGTTTCATTCGTATTTTAGTCAAATTTTAAATTACTTTTCGCCAGTGTAAATAATGGTATTTTGCAACTCCTCAATGCCAGAGCTGGATTTTAAGGATGTTTCCAGAGAGTTTTAAAATTCTTTTGTTTGGTTTCTGTTAAGAAGATAATTAACAAACACCAATTGTTAACTAATGATTAAAGAATGAAACAAGTGTATGTAAATCAGTAGATAATTTCTGGAATAGCCTAGATTTAAAGAAAACTGTGATATCACTGAACAAAAATATTTCATCCAAAAGAAATTCAATATTTGGAAGATACAGTAGGCCGCTAAGACCAGGACTCAATAGCTCCAAAATTACTGTAGCGATCCTATTAAAACTCTACATCTGCATCTACGTATATACTCAGCAGTCCAACATACACTATGGGTACTAGTAATTTCCTTCCTGTTTCACTGACAGAAAGACCTAGTGAGAAACAAGATATACGGCCCCATATGAGCCCTAATTTCTTTTATCTTTGCTTCGTGGTCGCCATGAGAAATGTTTGTCGCCTGCAGTAGGATAGTCCTGCAATCAGCTTCATATGCCGGTTCTCTAAATTTTCAAAATAGTATTCCTCGAAAAGAAGGTTGCCTTCCCACCAGGGATTCCCATCTGAGTAGCTGAAGCATCTCCATGACACTTACATGTTGTTCGAATCTACCATTATCAGTTCTAGTACTCAGCCCTTGAATTCCTTTGATGTCTTCCTTTAACCCATCCTGGTACGGATCCCAAACAGTCGACCACTACTCAAAACTAGGACTATCGTCTTATAAACAGTGTAGCGGCAGCACCGTTTCGGATAGGGAGAGTTAGTTTGAGCAACATTCTGAGCGCAAGTTACAGCCAGGAGCGGGCCAGATTGTGATGAGTTACGCATTCCAGCAGCTGTGAAGTAGAACAGAAGCCACAGGGCTGTCAGATTGCTGAAAGAGTATACATAGCGGTTTTGCATGTCGCAAATCACAGGCAGAAGGGGCCCACTGCCCAGTCTGGCGTGTTATGAGTACATTACGTGAAGCGGCGCGTATGGCAAAATAGAGGCACACAGCCGTGTATAAATAAGTGCTGGTTTCTTACGAGATTCATTCAAGTGTGAGGCCAATGCGGGATCCGTATCCAATTAGCGGCGGGCCACTTCACAGCTCGCTACCACGGTCAGTTGTCCCGGCTTCCAACAGACGCCGGATGCATCCTGAGGCGAGGGCCACGATTTCGGATTGTGGATCACGGGCGCTTGTTGTCGCCGTGATGTTAGCCAGTGAGAAGCAGGGAGCTTGCCGCCTGCGGCTCACACTGACAAGGGAACCTCCCCATTGCACCCCCCTCAGATTTAGTTATAAGTTGGCACAGTGGATAGGCCTTGATAAACTGAACACAGATCAGTTGAGAAAACAGGAAGAAGTTGCGTGGAACTGTGAAAAAATAAGCAAAATACACAAACTGAGAAGTCCATGGGCCACATAGGCAACATCATGGACAACGTGAGGTTAGGAGCGCCGTGGTCTCGTGGTAGCGTGAGCAGCTGCAGAGCGAAAAGTCCTTGGTTCAAGTCTTCCCTCCAGTGAGAATTTTACTTTCTTTCTTTTTACATCGTTATTATCTGTCTGTTCGTTCATTGACGTCTCTGTTCACTGTAATAAGTTTAGTGTCTGTGTCTTGCAACCACATCGCAAAACTGTGCTATTAGTAGACGAAAGGACGTGCCTCTCCAATGGGAACCGAAAACATTTGATCGCAAGGTCATAGGTCAACCGATTCCTCCACAGGAAAACACATCTGATATATTCTATACGACACTGGTAACGGCATGTGCGTCACATGACAGGAATATGTTGTCGACCCACCTAACTTGTACACTTGGCGAATGGGTAAAAAGATTCTTCTACCTTGCCCGATTTAGGTTTTCTTGTGGATGTGATAATCACTCCCAAAAAAGTGATGAAAACACAATAGTTTGTCACATAAACTGAAAATAAAAAAATTAAACTTTTCATTCGATGGAGGATTTGAACCGAGAACCTCTCCTTCCGCAGCTGCTCACGTTACCACGTGACTACGGCGCTTCTGTGTTCTTAGAGTCCTTGATGTCGCCTATCTTCCCTTGAACTACTCAGTTTGTATATTTTGCTTATTTTTTCACAGTTCCACACAACTTCTTCCTGTTTTCTCAATTGATCTGTGTTCAGTTTTTCAAGGCCTATCCACTGTGCCAACTTATAACTAAATCTGAGGGGGGTGCGATGGGGAGGTTCCCTTGTGAGCAGTGCTGAGTCGCGGGAATGCAGACCGCTCAGTCAACTGCCGCCATCCTGACGATCCCGCAACTCCGCTGCCGTACAAGGCCGACTCACAGCAGTGCGTGCACAGGTCGCTGAGGCAACCATTCTGCGCCAAGCCGTTTCGCAGGTACAGAAGTGGTGTCCTCAGCAATGCAGGACCTAGTGACGCAGATCGAGAGGAATGGGGGCACAGTGGTGGGAAACAAGAAATCACTGGGGAAGCTCGAACGAGTCTTAATATGGGGCCTTCTACTTCTTCCCGCTACATTTGGTGTTTCTGTTATATTTGGTAACAGAAGTTGTCTATAGCAGCCTCCATTAGAAATTAACCACACTTACCCAAAGTCCTCCCAATACACCGTAGTCGACTATTCACCTACCCTATAACATTTCTCACATGCACGTTCCATCTCATATCGTCTTAACTCCGATCCAATATGCTTCCCTTTGCCAAACTCGCTTGTCAGCGGCCCATTTGGTTCTGCTCCACTTATATAATTTCCTTATCGTGTCAAATGTGTGTAATTTCATCGAGCAGCATTCAATCTCGCAGTGTGCAGTTATCATACTGTGTTTTCTTGTCAGTGTGCAGTGCGATGATTAAAGCACACAGTGTGTTTATTAGGATTATCGCAACAAAACAATCTTTGAATGTAAGTGGTGCTGCAAACAGTAGTAGGTGCTACATTTTTGCGAGTCTTGGCCTGAGGATGAGCTTGTTTTGTCTTCCGGAGACGTGTGTGTGTGTGTTGCATGGGGGCTTAATAAATGTTGAATGCAAATTATTTTAAATTTTTAGTCGCTGTACTGTCCGATTACGCAAGTCTCGTAAACGGTTGGCCCTGACTGTTATTATTACGCTATCTGTCTGCATAGAACAACAACAAAGAATGAAATGGAAATTTTCATTAACACAGTTAATTAATTAAGTCCCCAGCAACTATAAAACCAACGCAACAACAAGCACAAGAGTAACTGTTCTGTGTGTGGGAGTGTGACTCAACGTACGCATCTGGCACGGTTCTTCTTCAACAACACAACAATTTTTAAATAACATTATACTGAATTAATTAAAGAAAATACAAATACCATAATTACTCAAGAGAACCACCATTACACTCTAATCCAAGAACACAAGCCAGATGCTTTGTTGACTGAACCTGTAATGACACATTATTTAAAACATGGAAATAATGAAAAATAAATCAAGTTTCGTTACCTTCATATATTGACCAAAATCACTGTCATAATTACAATATATCTCCACACCGACTCGCTATTACCACATCTCAACAAGAACTTTTCAGTATCACATCTCAGCAAGCACTCCTTACTAGCACATCTGAACACGAACTGACTACTACGAGTCCTCGACAAGCACTGCCTTCTAGCACATCTCAATAATGACTGCCAGTGGAGGCGGCGGAACAATGCTCTCTAGCGATCTCTGGCGCTGTGGCTCAGTGTAGCCACCTTTCAGTGTGTGTGTGTGCGCGTGTGTGCGTGTGGGGCTGAGGCAGCAGAGTCGCCCCCTGGCGAGTCGTTTGGCAGCTCCCCCTGGCAGGCTGACCACTGGCAGCCTCCCTAAACGACTGCGAAATTTGCCGCCGCGTGCCTAAGTCCACAGCCTTGGGCCGTGAGCTGTGGGGCGGCCCGCTGCCGCTGCCGCCTCATTCCGCATGCAAACTGCCCATTTGCTGTACCACGGCCCTCCAGCTGCGCGCACCAGAACGGCCTTTGGAAACACATTCCATTTAGGTTTTCCGCTTCACAACACCGCCAGAACACGCCCGTAGCCAATATACACTCCCTCCGGCTTTCTTAACCACTGCCTTCATCTGTCGCTTCTCATCTCATTACATGGCTGCTAATATTTTACTATCGGAACTGTGCAGAAGAACGTCTCTTGGCGTAAACTAAATGTTACAGAGCTATCGGACTCTTTCTTTTACTGGTTAATTCCCCACTAGCTCCGAGTTATTGAACATGTTATAAAAGTGTCAACGATTTCTTTGTTGTTGTTGTTGCTGTTGTTGTCTTCAGTTCGAAGACTGGTTTGATGCAGCTTTCCAGGCTCCGCTATCCTGTGCCAGCCGCTTAATCTCTGAATAACTACTGCAACTTACATTCGTCTGAACTGGCTTACTGTATTGAAGTCTTGGTCTCCCTCCAGGAATTTTACCCCCACACCTCCCTCCAATACTAAACTGGTGATCCTTCGGTGTCTCAGAATGTGCCCTGTGAACTGACTCCCTCTTCTAGTGTCTGCACCGTTTGCATTCCTTTGTTGTCGCGCAACGTTCACGCAATGCCACCATGACTGTGGTC
The DNA here is from genome assembly GCF_023898315.1 of Schistocerca nitens. NCBI lineage: Eukaryota > Metazoa > Arthropoda > Insecta > Orthoptera > Acrididae > Schistocerca > Schistocerca nitens. The sequence goes on along the minus strand of NC_064614.1, from coordinate 716,697,995 downwards.
ATAATATTTTACCTTATTATTGTATATCACCCTTTCTAAACGCTGTCAGTTTGCTTCAGTTGCCCTTGCAAGTCCTTTCTTCCCTCGAACAGAATTACAGAGATATCATCAAATCTGAAAGTTTTTGTTTCTTTTTCTTGGACTTTAATTCCTGCTCCAAATTTTTCTTTTTTGTTCCCTTTACTGCTTGCTCAATGTACACACAGAATAACACTGGGGATAAGCTGCAGCCAGATCTCGTTGTATTTGCCACGCAAGTCTTGCAGTAAGTGTTATTACTTGGGCACATGTAGGAAACAGTAAAAAGTTCTTTGCAAAAATGGTTCAAATGGCTCTGAGCACTATGGGACTTAACTTCTGACGTCATCACTCCACTAGAACTTAGAAGTACTTAAACCTAACAAACCTCAGGATATCACACACATCCATGCCCGATGCAGGACTCGAACCTGCGACCGTAACGGTCGCGCGGCTCCAGACTGTAGCGCCTAGAACCCCTCGGCCACTCCGGCTGGCAGTTCTTTGCATTCAGCACATCTTAACATTTGCGTAATCTATCTCACAACATGTCCTGATAAATAGTAAATAATATTCTCCTGGTATTCACTGAGTGGTGTTGAATCACTAGCCTGAGAGTAGCTAGTATCTTCACTATCATCAGTACAGTTATCACTTTGGTTCTTATGGCACATACATTCATGAACAATGAAAGATCGCACTTTCTTAACGTCATCCACATTACTCTTGTCACTTGCAGCAACATTGTTCTTGACCAACATTGTTCTCGGATCAGACTGGAACTGTAATGTGATGAGATTCTAATTCCATCAGAGCGGAGATCTGGTGCAAGAAAAAAAAAAGAGTTGCAGATGATTTTGTAACAGTTTGTATGTCACAAATACCTAAGACGTTCAGTATCCCGCTACAGAAACTCGTGGAAGAGGCTTCTAACAATGTTTACGCACATGAAAAATCCCAACACAAACGCTTTTCGTGGATGTACTAACGCACACATGTCATCAGTCCTCTATGTTTGAAGGAAATTTCCTGCACGACATAAAAATTCAATCCAATAATTTACATTTTCAATTCTCAATGGCTGTTTAATTCCCTTAGTATCAACATTCCTAGAGCTGCACACATCTAACAGTTTATCAATAATTCTGATTAATTCTACAGTGGCAGAGCCGTCCTGAATATCTGCGTGCTCGGAGCTCCCTACAAATTCAATGGCATCAGCAACATTAGAGCTAATTGTCTGAGCTGCTAAAGAGAAATTCGTTTTTCTATTATAGAAATTCACATGTGAACCAGACAGTAAATAGGCAAATTTTAAAGATTCAATCTCTTGCAGATAATGTATTTTCAAAGTAAAATTACATTTCACATCTCCAGCTTCACATTTAACAATTTTCTTTTAGGCTGAAGTTTTACGAACTAGTATCGGCTTATGGCATGGATGAAGAATTTCATAAACATTACTTTCATTGGAAAGATGCTTGAAGTAGAGGGCAGAATTTTCCAGATTCAGAGAGCACCCAAGATTCTTCAGTGAATACTGACAGCAGCACAATCACATGTCATTGACCTCACTAGAACATCTACAGTAAACAGTCTCAGTGCAGAAACTACCAAAATTTCAGCCATTACTTCTGATGACAGTTTATTTACAAAGAAATATGCAATTGGACACTTAAACTTTCCTGTGTGTAACGTTGTCTGAAAAATTATAGCTACACTTGCCAATTCTTCTGCATTTATATTCACAATGTTGCCAAAATCAACATGGCCTGCAAACTCTCTGTTGTTGCTGTTCCACACAAGCTACTCCCTAATTGACATACTATCCAAAATTAGTGCACAAACTTAAGTTTTCGTTTACAACTGGTATTATGTTTTAGATATTTGAAAACCTCTTGTAGATAACGAGATTCAGAATTAACTGATGACATCCAAACATGAAGAATACGGGGGTGGGGCAAGAGAAACATGGAGAAAACAAATACGTATGCCCTGGGGCAAATTGTTTAGTTACTTCACTGTATCTGCAGATTGCGTCTTTTTACCGCTGTTTTTCAGTTGGGTAACAATCAAGTCTTAAGATAAGCTGCTAAGATGTCCCAGATGAACACTTTCCAGATTGCCATTGACATACACACACCAATTAGGAAATCGGTATCTCTGTGTCACTAGATTTCCAAGTATTGTGCCCTGTGAGAATCATACTTCTGATTTACAATCTACAAATGAAAGGAAACCATATGATTGCATTGTACACACATCAAAAAAGTTTTGCATCACATCGGTTTCGAGAGTTCCGGGACCAGTACAGAAAATTGGAATAAAGATAAACAACATTTCCGCCCTTTCATTGCTCATGAAAATCACACATTTCATTTTGTACCACCATACAGCGAGACATTCATAGATGGTGGTCCAGATTGATGTATACACCTGTACCTCTAATACCCAATAGCACGTCATCATACAATCATGCATGCCTGTTTTCCTCATGACATACCGTCCATAAGTTCATCAGAGCACTATTGGTCCACGTTGTAGCACTCCTTAACTACGATACGGCGTAGATCCCTCAGAAACGTTGGTGGGTCACGTCCACCATAAACTGTCATTTTCAGTCTATACAAGGCATGTTCTATACGGTTCATGTCTGGGGAACATGCTGGCCAGTCTAGTCGAACTATGTCGTTATCCTGAAGGAAGTCACTCACAAGGTGTGTACGAACTGGCGTCCATGAAGACAAATGCCTCGCCAATTTGCTGCCGATATGGTTGCAGTATTGGTCGAAGGATGGCATTCACGTATCGTACAGCCATTACGGCGCCTTCCATGACCACCAGCGGCGTACGTCGACTCCACATAGTGCCACCCCAAAACTTCTGGGAACCTTCACCTTGCTGCTCTCGCTGGACAGTGTATCTAAGGCGTTCAGTCAGACCGGATTACCTTTAAACACGACTCCAACGATTGTCTGGTTGTAGGCATATGCGACAATCATTGGTGAAGAGAACGTGAAGCCAATCCTGAGAGGTCCAATAGGCAAGCTGTTGGGCTCATCTGTATCGAGCTGGATGGTGTCGTGTTTGCAAAGATGGACCTCGCCATGGACGTCAGGAGTGAAGTTGCGCATAATGCAGTCTATTGCGCACATTTTTAGTCGTAACAGGAAGTCCTGTGGCAGCACAAAAAGCATTATTCAACTTGGTGGCGTTGTTGTCAGGGTTTCTCCGAGCCATAATCCATAGGTAGCGGTCATCCACTGCAATAGTAGCCCTTGGGCGTCCTGAGCAAGGCATGTCATCGACAGTTCCTGTCTCTCTGTATCTCCTCCATGTCCGAACAGCATCGCTTTTGTTCACTCCGAGACACCTAGACACTTTCCTTGTTGAGAACCGTTCCTGGCACAAAGTAACAATGCGGACGCGATCGAACCGCGGTATTGCCCGTCTATGCATGGCTCAACTACAGACAAGACGAGCCGTGTACCTCCTAGTGGAATGACTGGCGCTGATCGGCTGTCGGACCCCCTCCGTCTAATAGGCGCTGCTCATGCATGGTTGTTTACATCTTTGGGCGGGTTTAGTGACATCTCTGAACAGTCAAAGGAACTGTGTTTGTGATACAGTATCCACAGTCAACGTCTATATTTAGGAGTTCTGGGTACAGGGGTGATGCAAAACTTTTTTTAATGTGTGTAGTTTCTTTTTTTGAGGGCTATAATCATTTCTGCCATTGTTTCTACCTTTCTTTCACACCGCTTCAATTTCATCTGCAATCGTCTTAACTTTTTTCCTAAGGGCCCTAACTCCGTTCGAAACATAGGTCCGAAAGTTGCAGTCACACTTCTCTTGATGGCCATCGGATTCACACAGATTAGATTAGGTTAGATTAGTTTTTCGATCCATACATCCGTGCTGAGGAGATCATCGTGGAAGTGGAACATGTCAATTTTTTTAAGCTGAAATAACAATACTAATAGTATGAATATATACAATAGGTCATTTGTTTCTATTAAAAAATCCTCCAATGGAGTAGATGGAGATGGCCACCAGTAAGTCTTTCGGGCTCCTTTTAAACTGATTTGCTACTAAATTTTTTATGTTTGCTGGCAAATTATTCAAGATGAGCGTTCCTGAGTAGTGGACCCCTTTTTGAACTAAAGTAAGTGCTTTTACGTCCTTGTGCAGATTAATTTTGTTCCTGGTATTGTATGTATGAACTGAGCTGTTTGTTGGAAAAAGATATATATTATTTAGGACAAATTTCATTAAGGAGTAAATATACTGAGAGGCAGTAGTTAGTATACCCAGTTCTCTGAAGAGGTTTCTACGGGACGTCCACGAATTTACTCCACAAATAATACGTATTACACGCTTTTGGACTCTGAAAACTTTTGTTTGACTGGAAGAGTTACCCCAAAATATTATACCATATGACATTATGGAATTAGAGTAGGCAAAGTATGAAAGTTTTTTCATTTTTATGTCGCCTATGTCTGCTAACACTCGAATTGCAAATACAGATTTGTTAAGGCGTTTCTGCAGTTCTGTGGTGTGCTCCTCCCAACTGAATTTATCATCAAGTTGTAATCCCAGGAATTTAAGACTGTCACCCTCTTCTATCAGTTCTTTTTCATACTTTATGCATATGCTCGGTGGAAATCTCTAACAGGTTCTGAATTGCATTTAGTAAGTCTTTTCGAAGTTTAATGTCAGTGAGTTGGCTTTAAACCATTTATTAATATCCATGAAAATATCATTAGCAAATCTTTCTAGAACTACACTCGACATACTATTTATTGCAATACTTGTGTCATCTGCAAACAAAACGAACTCTGCTTCTGGCAGTGTAACTGATGAGAGAACATTAATGTACACAAGAAAAAGCAATGGCCCTAAGATGAATCTTTGTAGGACACCACATGTAATTTCTTCCCATTCTGATGATGACTGATGACTTAATTCACTAGTCCCTTGCACAGACACCCTTTATTTCCTGTTAGTGAGGTATGACTTGAATCATTTTGCAGCACTGCCTGTGACACCATAGAGTTCTAATTTACTTAAAAGGATGTTGTGGTTCACATAATCGAATGCCTTTGACAAATCACAGAAAATACCTGCTGCTTGTAACATGTTATTTAATGAATGAAGTACATTTTCACTGTACGTGTAAATAGCCTTTTCGATATCAGAACCATTCAGAAATCCAAACTGTGTTCTTGATATTATGTTATTTGTGGTCAGATGGTTGAGAAGCTGCCTGTACATTACTTTTTCTAAAATTTTTGAGAATGCTTGCAAAAGTGAAATCGGTCTGTAGTTTGAAGGTATCTCTTTATCCCGTTTCTTGAATAGAGGCTTATCATCTGCATATTTTAGCCAGTCAGGAAATGTCCCAGTTATAATTGATGGTTACACAAGTAACTTAGAATTGTACCAAACTCACAAGAACATGCTTTAATTAACATTGTTGATATTTCATCATAACCACTAGAATGCTTTGTTTTTAAAGATTTTGTTATGGTAGTTATTTCTTTTGGTGAAGTGAGTGAAATATTCATGTACCAGAAGCTATTTGTAAAGGCCAGTTTCAGATATTCAAGGGCATTATTTACTGATCCTGACAATCCCATTCTAACAGTAACGAATATAAAGTACTTGTTAAATGGATTTGCCACATTATGTGCATCGGTTACTAATGTGTCATCTGTCCTTAGTGCTATTTGCTCCTGTTCCTTTCTGGTTCTACCAGTCTCCTCTTTCACTATATCCCATATTGTTTTTATTATGTTCCCTGACATTGCTGTCTTCTTCTCGTGGTGCATTTGTTTAGATGTCGGAATTACGTTTTTGTAATATTCTACAGTATTCCTTGTACTTAGCTAAATCATCAGCATTGGAGCTATTCTTCGTCGACAGATGCATTTTCCTTTTTGTCTTACAGGAAATCTTTATTCCTTGTGTAATCCATGGTTTTATTATAGACTTCTGTTTAATTTGAGTAACTTTTAGAGGAAAACAGTTTTCAAACATGGTACTGACATTGTTCATGAATGTATTATATTTTTCATTCATGTCATGAGCACTATAAACATCTTTCCAGTTCATATCTTTGAGCTGTTTTCTAAAACACTCAATTTTTGATTGATTAACTACTCTCCTGTACTCAGATTTAGCAGTCTTGATAATCTGCTTAGAATTTACATCTAAAACAAGGAGCTGCATATCATGATCTGATAGTCCATTTACAACAGGTTTTATAATATGATTCTGTTCCTTTGATTTGTCTATAAAAAATGTTATCAATGGCTGTCCTTGAGGATTTAGTGATCCTAGTTGGTAAGTTTACAGTGTGAGTTACATTGAAAGGCAACATTACTAACTGCAGTAAATGTTTACTGGAAGATTGCATTAGAAAATCTGTATTAAAGTCACCAGCAATCAAAATTTCTTTGTTTCCTCCTGTTAAATAACCCAAAAGAGCTTCTAGATGATTTATGAATAGATTATAATTTCCTGCAGGTGCTCCGTAAATAGTTACTATGGTATAGGATCTGTTATGGAACACTATTTCTGTTGCACATGCTTCTAGATGCTGCTGTAAACAGAATTTATTAATGTCAATGTTCTTGAATTTATGGCAGTTTTCAATAAATGTGCAACTCCTCCTCCATCCATATCTACTCTGCGGAAGTAGGAAGCTAGCTTAAATCCTGAAATGTCTAACATATCTATACCAGTGGTCACTTGATGTTCAGAGATGCAGATTATGTCAATTTGGTTAGATGAATTCATTTCATCGATACAAATGTGTAGTTCATCATCTTTATTTCTGAGTCCCAGGATGTTCTGGTGTAATAAATATAACTGATACTGCATACTAATGGGATTATAGCTGCTTTGGCGAAGATGAACTGGCAGTTTCTAATTACTTTCTGTTAAACATTGTTTAAATGGAGGATGTATGCTAAAATCTGACTCCTGTTTATCTGTTTTCTCAAACAGAGTGTGTCTGTCAATCTCTCTTAAAACTAGTTTTCTTTCCCCATTCCCTATCATAAAAAAGGCATCCCTCTGACACCTGTGACCACTGGTATTTTACCACTTGTGACAGTATCCCCTCTTAAGTTTACTGCAATCAACCCAGACAGTTTTCCCTTCCCTTTCCAATTGAGGTGAAGGCCATGCCTAGTGTAGTCCTATCTATCGATAGCATCCTCAGGAATCAAACCAATATGGGACCCTATATCCGTCCTAAGCAGCCATTCCAACTCCAAGTTCACCCTCCCGACGGAAGAGTTCAAATGAGGCCGATCATGGCGTCTCAACACAGATACAAATCCCACAATCGTATGATTCGTTGCTGATGCTATCTTCACCAGGTCAATCTCTAGGGAATATTCAGAGTCTCTGTCAATGCTATTTCCCAGACCACCCACTATAACCACAGCATCCTCCTTTGTGAAAATCCTTGTATAAAGAACCTACATCCTCTGTTACCTGACCCAGATCTGCACAAGGCTTGAAGAAGTTTGTGACCTGATACTCTGGACCTAGATTTTCTTGCAGTTGTTGGCCAACACATCTACCATGGGAACTACCTAACAACAGAACTTTCTTTCTCTTTACAAATTTCCCTACCTTTTCCAAGTCCTTGAAAGCTTGTTGTGCCCTTTCTACAGCTTCAGCTACATAAGGCTCATCCAATTCTGACTGAGGCAACAGGTCAAATCTATTTTCAAGATTTATGATAAAGCTGTCTGATGCTCTCCTTTGCCTGTTCCTCCTATTACCTGTTGCCACTTCCCACCTCTGTTAACCCTTCTCCCTCTTTAACCTATCCAGATCCTCCCTTGCCTTGTCAGGTCAGCTTGAAGAGCTGCAATTTTCCCTTCCTGTTCCAGTATTTTCCTATCTCTACTGCAGATACTGCAATACCACTGGTTAGCCTCATTTATGTCCCAATTTCCCACGCCACTACATTCGCCCCAATGAAAGAAACTACAGCACCCATCACACCATACCCCGGAACTAACGATCCTACGGCATCTCACACACTTCTAACTCATGGTAAATACAGAAATCGTATAAACTGATTTAAGTACTGACTAAAACATAAACAAAGAACTGAATAAAAAAAACGTGATTGCATATAAGTTTAAGTCACTTTTTACTTAGGATACTCGCGCGTGAAATTAAGCCTAAAATCCGTGCTTTAGGCGCGAGAAGGAAAATAAACTTCTTACCCTGTTTAATCTTCTTTAACACTTCACCAACACTTCCTCTAATGTAACAACACTTATATTTAAACCAACTGGAAACGTTTACCTGTGAGTTTAATTCACTGCTTACTTACGATTCGCGCGCGTCAAATTAGGCCTACGATTCTTGCTACAGGCACGAGAAGAAAAATACCCTTCTTACCCCGGTTAATCTTACTTTATACTTCACTAACAAATGGTTCAAATGGCTTTGAGCACTGTGGGACTCAACGTCTGAGGTCATCAATGCCCTAGAACTTAGAACTACTTAAATCTAACTAACCTAAGGACATCAGACACATCCATGCCCGAGGCAGGATTCGAACCTGCGACCGTATCGGTCCCGCGGTTCCAAACTGTAGCGTCTAGAACCGCAAAGCCACTTCGGCATGCTTTCACTAACACTTCCACTAATTTAACAACACCTATATTATATTTATAACACCTGTACACGTTTAAAAATAGCTTAATAACAACGCTTTTTATAATTATGTAGTGCAGCAAATACTCGAAGAGTCCGCGTCCGCCCAGTGTTGCCACAACGCATTTGTCGTTTGCATCTCATTCTTTTCCACACACAAAATTTAAAAAATCCATCAGCAAGAATTACGAGATACTATAAATTCTGAAAGATACGTTAACAGAAATGTATATCCTTGTTGCCAGCTAAATACATGGCTTTACCTGAGAAACGGATGGAGCAAGTTGCCTTCTCCGATTGATTTCCACTTGCAGGTGGCCTGAAAAATTGAATAATCCTGACGTAACGTCATCCTTCATCTGCTATCTGTCAGCTGTTGGCAGAAACATGCAGCTGTCTTTTGTAAACCGAGAGCAGCAAATGTCGCTAAGTTTCGATACAGACCAGCATTCTCTTCGGGTTCCACGTGCCCATGCCTTTAAAACTTCTGGATGCGAATGAGGAAAACTTATAACACTATTTCCTTTAACGTATATTAAATTATATATAACTTACAGGTGGACTTGAATACCACTTCCCGTTGACTAAGGATTACTCCAATCGTATGCAACACAGCTCTGGACATTTGTTAAAAGAAAAAAAGAAACAGAATCACTTTAAACCCACAAGCATAAGACAGACAAGGATACTACTGCCCCTTTACAATGTGGCGACTCCACCAAAGAACGTCACCCTTTTTCTTGGCAAAGACGCATCTTAGCAGTCTCTCCTGCTTAGTATTGAGCTCTCTGAGCTTTGAATACGGCTACGTTAGGCCATAGAGGCGTTAGTTGCCACTGGTTAGCATACATTGTGAGGTTGGTACAGGTATAAACCGCTCACGCTCTATGAGCCATTCCAGGTTTCTGTGTAGACCATGCCGACGAGGCAGGTTAGTTTTAGTATTCCCTAGGACGCCGGTGAGTAAGGATGCTCCGAGTTGTATGTCTAGTTGCTAAGTTGAAGTGGTAAGAGTTACCTTTGTTTGAGTTTCCGGTAGTCACTCTGACGTGTGGCATTGATAATCATGCCGCTCCAATTATTTCAGTCAGGGAACAGGATTAATATCAGTCGTATGCATTCTGTTTGATGAGATCTTTCGTGACCGCTAAGGTCGCAGGTACGAATCCTGCCTCGGGCATGGATGTGTGTGATGTCCTTGGGTTTAAGTAGTTCTAAGTTCTAGGGGACTGATGACCTCAGATGTTAAGTGTAAACCATGAGGCTCACTTCGACGTAAGTACGTGTTCTAATTGAAGCCTCAGTTTCATCGCGGAGTAGATTTGATCATGTTTGCTAAATTTATTTACAAAATTACTGAGCTGTACAGAATGTCAGAAGTAGGCTTTGTTCTCTGAAATTGACCGCTGAGACAGTCGTGCTTTGACCCAGTGAGCTTACGTGCAGACTAGGGAAGCTTTCTTCTGAATCATATCTTTCGTTGTATGAGTGATCAGTGTAAAGTGATGTGCGTGTGATCTTAATAAATCGTAACCAGTAATTTGGCAGACTTACCCCACTAGTGTCGGTCCAGTTGTTGCGTTGTATAGGCCTAACGTACCGAGAGTCGATATTCGCTGGCCGGCATTCAAAGCAACTTTGTTTTAACTTAACATCTGTGTGTATGTTACTTTTAATGAGGAAATAAACGTTAATTATTGCTAAATTCGTTGCTATTACATCTCATAGCGCCATTCCGCTTCCTAGACAGGATCCTTAAAATCAGTCCCTTTAATAAAGCTTCAATGAAATTTGTCATGATTATTGTATATCCAATATGTGGACTGGAATTTTATTAAATCATGAAATGCTCTGTTATGTGGTGCCTTTTTATCCGTTTAATTAATTAATATTTAAATAAATTTACACCACTAATCAGAAACTTTTTGTTTGGTACCTGTTCGAGGGAAGCGAACGTAGGCTTTGCTTGCATAGTCTTTCTTGGGATTTAGGAAATCCGAAAAAAGATATTTTGCGAAGCTTATCCTACCAGCATCCTGTAAGAGACGTGAGGTATCTTTCATAATGGTGACCCTTAGGCCTAGGATTTCTGTTACACTAGGAATCTTCTGATGATACTGTGAGATTATTGGGATGTACTAACATATAATTTTGGTTTTCCACAGGTTTCGAGCAATTTCTTTACTGTGGCTGAACAGCGTTCCTACCAGCATTGTGCAATACTGCCCCGATTTTTTTTGTTTTTTTTGTCTTTTTTTACTGAATTATATTTAAGTCATTTTAAGGTATTTTAAGTGTCGAAATTGTGATTGTGGAAATCTATGTACTTTATGTGCGTATGACGATATATTTTGTCCAATAGAAAATATTAAAGCGTGTCTGGAAATACTTACGGAGAAGATGGTAGTTTAGACGATGTTGGAGAGTAGCGATAGGACTGCACTAGTAAATGTTACGAAAAGCAAAGAGGACAAGTCCCTCTTGAAGCTTCAGCATGGGTAATATGAGGTTAATAGTGTAAGTTAACGAGCATTTCGCTCTCATTTAAGTATAGGAGCGGAAGAGTCAGCCTTCAAGAATTGTGAAACTGCGTGCCACAGAGGACGCACATTGACAACGAGATGGGGAAATTCACAAGCGTCTATTGTCTATTGAAGCCTAAGCGCTATGTGTGCGAGTGAGGCAGACGAGAACCTACATCATAGGGAAACCCAGCAGAAGCCGTTTGTGGTCGAGGAGACGCAGCAGTCTTAAATATGGCGGACCTAAGTTTGGCTATAAAGGGAAACATTTATGGAAACGATTTAATTCTGTAATAATGCAGAGAATTAAGCCACAGTTATTTTAATGAACCATCCTTCATAAATTTTCATCGTGATCCCAAGAAATATTGAATATTGACCATATCTATTGTAGTTTAAGATTTACTGTTAAAGTAAAATTCGCAAGTTTTGTAACAACGATCTGGATGCTACAATCTGAACGCTTTAGTCGATCTTAACGATCGACATCTCGTATAGAAGTGCATCATTAAAATGACAAATGTTGTAAATATCAACTCTGTAACTTCAGTTGTTTAAAAGATATAGTAAATTTATCAGTATTTCCAATTAAGCATCAGATCATCATTCCCTCCACACAAAACACTTTGAACGATGACACCATGACGCCTTGTTGAATCATTAGGTACTAGAATATATGTTGTAAAGTTTAGTGCATAATTGTTACCTTTGGTCTTTATTTATTTATCAGAAAACACACTGCTGCAAGGCTACTGCCCGTGACAGTCAAAGTTAAGATGGAAATTGTATTGGTTTTGTGTAAAAGAATTTAACGTTTATTAAGTAATGGATATTATTGTTACTTTATTTGGAACGTGAAAGTGGTCAAGCTCTGATTATTTAAGTATGTTAAAATGTAAAATAATGTATAATACGCTATTTCCAATCAGATGGACGGCTCCCTAGTCTGTTGAGCGAAGATGTTCGACGCGCAGGGTAAATGCGGCCTGGGATGGGCAGAGAGACTGTGCTGGTGCAGACGCGAAAGTGGACAGTTCGACTGGAGACACCAAAGGGTGCAGTTCGGATGCAGACACGCAAGCGGACGGTCGGTCATTAGGCAGCTAGGAAGTGAAACGACTTAGAAAATTGCGCGTTGTGTGTTATCGCGGGGCCCGCCTCTCGTGGTCGTGCGGTAGCGTTCTCACTTCCCACGCCCGGATTCCCGGGTTCGATTCCCGGCGGGGTCAGGGATTTTCTCTGCCTCGTGATGGCTGGGTGTGGTGTGCTGTCCTTAGGTTAGTTAGGTTTAAGTAGTTCTAAGTTCTAGGGGACTTATGACCACAGCAGTTGAGTCCCATAGTGCTCAGAGCCATTTGAACCATTTTTGTTATCGCGGGACTTAGCCTCTGAGCGGTAAGCAGCCGCGCGCCTGATGTGAACTATAGATTTTCGCATAGACAACATGTATTTCGCGATGAGATTGTGAATGATCGAATTGTGCCAAATGGATATGCGCTCGAGTGTAACAGTAACTCTAAATATGACCACTTTCACTATTAGTTTGCTTTCTGAATAAATATTATTCTAACCAAATGTAACTGTGTGGTCTGTGACGGTACAAACCCCCGTTACTAGATGAATACGTCTAGTATGCAAGAATTGCTTTGTGGAGAGCGAGCGCCCTACATGGTGCGCGATTCGCGGAAGTGGGTGGCGCGCCCGCGCGAGATTTGCAACGGTCGGTGGGATGGTCGCCGCAGGGCGGCCACGTGGCCCGCAGCTTGGGGCATTGTTTGGTTTTTCGCGCATTACGCGAAAACTACGTAAGTTACAGTGATGAGCGAGGCGGCGGTGGATTGTGGTCAGCAATATGCACCTTCTGAAAGATCGATCTTTATTTCAACTCACGCGACGCAAAAGTTATAGTAATCTCTAAATCGGTTAATATCACGACTACTGAAAGATTAATAAAAATAGTAAATAACAACTTACAGGGATGAGCGAGCACTCATTAAAAACGTTCCGTCATAGCGGATCGAGTGCCATAGTCATATGTTAAGATTTATAAATAATTAAGCCCATAAAGAGCAATAAACAATGTTTGATGGAAAATTGTTTATAAAATTCAATAGAAAATTCATGACGTAAAGAACAGCACTATATAATATTTTGGATGGCACCACAAGTATTTTAAACTAGTTAAGTTATACTATACACTTAACTTGCAAGTTTTCATTGTTTGCAAATTATTATTAACATTTATCGCCCACAATTTATTAATTATTATATATATGAAGAATTTGAGCAATGCAAGGTGTTGATCGCTATAGGTAACGTCTAAAAACGGTGCTATATGCAGTCCTATGTTAAAACTTTGCAGCACAGATGTAAACAAACAAATTTGCGCTAAGTGGCGAAATTTTTCAAAAATTAAAACTTGATTTACAGGCGATAGAAAAATCCTGGAAATTAATGTAAAACAGTATATGAGATGTACTTTTTAACGTGGTTCCGATGGTGTACTTATTTCTGTCGAAGGATGTATGTATCAAAATTTGTAACCTTAACTGGTGACATTGGTACTTGCATAACCAAGGGGGTAGACGTCGGAGCCTGTATAAGCGAGCGGCCATCTTGGCCAGGGGTGAGTCGTTGGTCAGTCGTTTGGCGGGTTGGTGGCGAGCAAACCTCACTTGTGGGTGGCCCATGTGGTGCACTTTCTGGATAGGATGGTGGATCTTTTATTATTTCTCACACTTCGACTCTCACAATCACCATCACGAAACTATCCTCCAGACCGAGCAGTACAGAAGGAGCAAGCATAACCCACTAATCTTTTGAAACTACCTTGCTACTCTCCCATGCAAACCACACATACCCAAAGTACATGACATACATCACACTACAATATGAAATACAAAACACTAAATAGACACAATACTATCACTTTCAGCTTTCCCACTTCAATTAATATTTATCCCAGTTTCACACGACACTGCCCCACTTCGTAATTCTACTTTCCTACTATGAACTCTGGAGATATATGCACGTCTTCCTGTGCAATGCAAGCCAAGTGGCGTTGCTGGATAGACGGCCGACTCACCTTGCTTCTCTCTCAGAGTTTGAATCTAGCGTCACACGGAATCATATCACGCAAAGTAATATTAAGAACGTATTCATCACACACGCGAGTCCTCAACTGATACCATGGACGAGTACTTCTCTTTATCTTTTGTCTCATACACAGTTTGAGACTCACACAGTACTCACCACGTGGAAGTACTCGTCTCTAATTTCAAGTCCTGCACACGCCATTTCTTAAATATTTCAACTTATGGTACACACGCTATTTCTTAAATATTTCAACTTATTGTACACACGCTATTTCTTAAATATTTCAACTTATTGTACACACGCTAGTAATTCAGCTTAACTTAAGCACACGGAAGTATTTCAGCTTATTGCTACACGTGGTTTCATTGTGACCGTTGGTCACTTCCGAAAATTACTACAATCCCATTAATATTACCTGCCTGACACTTAATTCTCCCCACAAAAGTTCCTGAAATAGAGAAATTATTATTTCAAACTACTCTTAAATATTCCACATGCATACCATGTCTCCACTCTTTTGTCATTACGGAGCACAACTAAAAAAGTTCTTAACAGCACAAGATCCAGCGGCAGAGTGCTGAAACATGGCCGTTCTCCAGGTTCTCTCGCACCTGTGTCGAAGTGGGGGAGCACCTAGCTACCGTATTGGTCAGCCACATTTCAGGCGCTCAAAGCTCAGGTAAATTTCATCTCTTTGTTCCCACCAAAGGTGGCCAAAAGATCGTCTCAAAGATGATCATATATTTACATTCACTATCTGCGGTTAGCAGAAGACCATACATTCATTCATTTCACAGATCTCACCAAACTGGATGCAGGGATTTACTTTGTGGGAGTGCACATGTGATCAATTAAATAAATAAATTGTCATTCTTTCCCACACTGGTATCCGGCTTCGCTGTATTAATTGAAATTGAGTTATTTTACAAAAAAAAAATGTGTTATTCTGACAAAAATAATGAAGTATGTTGTACCTATTTTCAATGTCGGGCGGTATTGTACCCTTTCACCGTAAATCTAATTCTTACCATAACATTTGCTATATGAAAAAAATAATTTTTGTTGTTGTTGTTGTTGAAGCCTGGTACCAGTATAACTAATCAAAACGGTACCAAGAATGTGTTCAGTTATTTTGCAGGATGAATATTTTGTGTATTTTTTGTTTTTAGATGAAATGGAGCAATTATAAAGTGATATTTAGCAGGATGAATAATCGGTAAAGTGAATGCAGAGGTAAGCCGATGGAGAGAGGTGCCAGAGTGAAAGGACGAATTCGGAGACTGGAATGCTATCTCCGAAACAGCTTCATGTGTTATGTGGTTGAGTATAAGGGAGCAAAGGTATGGTATGTTGTTGTGAGAGTGGTGGTGTTATGAGTATAAGGGATCAAAGGTATGGTATGTTGTCGTGAGAGTGGTGGTGTTATGAGTATAAGGGAGCAAAGGTATGGTATGTTGTCGTGAGTGTGGTGGTGTTAAGGTTAGCTGACTTCTAGACCTATTCTGTTAGTGTATTAATGGATTGAATGAGAACGAAATTGTGATGTCTGGTGAGTGATAGTTGTAGAGTAGTGTGATCAATCCTACCGATCCATAACTAAAACATTATTGTGTTTTATTGTTTGATTGGGATGAACCTCGATGGCAGGTCAGGATCTGACATGTGGATGGTACATACGTGTCCTAGAAATGTTGTTATATATAATAAAATGTAAAATATATAAAAAGATACTAATTTCAGTCTGTCACAAGCACAAAGGTGCATTGTAGATTTAGAGTCACCAGTTTCTAAAATGTTTATTGTGTTAGGAGGTTAAAGTAGTTTACTATTTAATAACATGTTGTAGGTAATTGTGAGCTGTGTAGATTATTTCTTATTTTTTTGTTAGAACACTTTCAAGGGGTATTAATTTTAGTCTGTCACAAGAACAAAGATTCTTTTATTACCAATGTATCTAATAGATCATACATGTAATCAATGAGTATTTAAATACTGTAAGAATATCCTTTTGTCTGTAATGTTGCGAGATGCACGGAAGGGTCTGACTGATTGGGTGTCGTAGCACTGAGGGCTACACCGAACGCGCCCGTACCACATAAGCCAAGCAGACGTCGGCAACAGAGCTGGTGCGCTCCCCACTCCACTGCCAGTCAGGGTACACTCCACGTACCCGCTACAGCAGGTCAACGGCCTGGGGCGACTCGCACGTACCACTGGCCATTCATAAGTTCCGCCACCCTTACGACTGGGGAAAGTATCCCGCGGAGGCAACAGCGGGTGGTTTCTTCTGCTCAACGGCGGAGCGACGGCAGAATGAACGACGCGCGGGAGAGTCCGGCGGGCATTTTTTACCAGCAGCTATTAACTAGTACTGGACTGTGGAGACGTGAAACAAGATGACTGCTCGTATGTCTCCATAAGGTGGAAAGTGAAGTACTGGTGTTTCCACGTTATGAGTGGTGGAAAAGATTTTGTCTTTAGCAGACAGGACGATCGTTCTGTTTTGTCTTGACCACTGAACGGTGGGGTCCATAAACTTTTGGCAGTGACTTGTTAAGTGTGCTTTGTGAATTGCATGTGGGACGCTTGGTATACTTAAAGAGGACAGTTGTCGTTTGGTGACTAATTATTGTATGAACGCAAGAAACTAAAGTGGGACATTGACATTTGCATTTGTAGTAGGAGACATTTCTTGAATTGGTGCGGGAATAAGTGCTGTTTGTTGGAGCTTACGACTTTTAATTACACCATGTACTGAAAGGACAGAACCGTACGCTGAGAGTGACTATGGCATTTGTGTTTAATGTGAGATACAGTTTACTGTTCAGTGCGTGTTCAAAATGCCGATTTGAGTGACTTAAAGACTTTCGTCCGGGTAACCATGGGAGAGCTTTGACACCGAGACAGTGTTTCTAGGAAAACTATCAGCAACTTTTTAACCCCAAGAAAATCACAGAATGAAATGTTTCCGTGTGACTCGCAAGACAGGGAATAATGAATTTGTAATTGTGTAAATGTTTTTTTTTATATGTTTCATTCCTGAAGGGACAGCAAGTGTAACTGTATTTCATTAACGTTTGTGTTTAGAATAGTTAGTGTTTGTTTTTTGTTTGTTCTAAGTTATCAGGTTCACGTAGCATGTTTATTAGAATATTTGGTACAATGATGATTTAATTATTAGCCGGTGGCGTAATACTAACGTAGCGGCTCTTGTTGCATTGGTCAGTAAGGTTGTCACAGGGGACAAGAGTTTGCATTGCACAACAAATATCGGAATTAACTGATGTATTTTGATGTCATGGACAGTAATGATCTTGTTGGTGTGTTGACTGAAGCCACTTATTTTCATTATCACAGTGGTGATATTTCACATTGAAGTGTAACGAAGGCTAGTCAAATTGCAAGTTCTTGTCGTCTAAATATGTAACAATAGAGAAATGAGCAGTAGAGTAAGATATGAGAGCTACTGGTGGATTCAAGCACTTATTGCTAACTACTTATTGCGTGTATTGATCAAAGTTGATGGACTGACTAGCTCAGCAGCAGGTATTTGTACTGGTGGACAAGGATAAGGTTAAACTCACAGTCGAGTAGTGGTGGCAATTGCTTAGGTGATGATAAGTAATGAGGTATGACATGATGTCTTAGACGAACTATATTACGTAACCAGTATGTAACTTGTGGAATATATCATTGTTTTTCTTCTCAGTTTTATTTCTCTGTAGGTTTGATGTATATTTTAGAGTAATGGTATGGAGCCTGACATTATACGTGGAACTAGTGTACGAAATTTTTTTCGTTTGTTGATTTTCTTTTGTATTTAGACATTGCCGTGTAAAGATTATTACAACGCAATTTATGAATGTCAGATTATTTGTTCTGTGTTTGGACGGTGAGCTATTTAAAATTTCATGAGTACAATTAGAATTTTTTTTTATTTGTCATAGAATTAGTGAAGTTTGGATTACTCATAAAAATAACGAAGATCCCAGTAACTAAGCAAATTTTTACTTCACCATTATTTTTTATTTCTACGATGTGATGTTTTATTTGTTATTTGGATTGTTGCAAATATGTATGTGTACGTTACTCCGGATTGTGGAGAGTACAATAACGCAACAACTGTGTCAATAATTTGGTAAAGTAACAGCATTTGGTCGTCTATTTGAGGTCACCAGGGGCTAAGGTCTCCTCCTGGTTATTTTGATGACTTGCTACGTTTGTTCTAATACAGTTTTCTTAAAAAAAATGTTCGGAACTACCCTCGCATTGCAAGGCTAGTCCGTGCCATTTTTTTCTGCATGGGTAGCCGGTGGTGAAAGGGTACACTACCGCCTGACATTGAAAATAGGTACAACATACTTCATTATTTTTGTCAGAACAACACACTTTTTTTTGTAAAATAACTCAATTTCAATTAATACAGCGAAGCCGGATACCAGTGTGGGAAAGAATGACAATTTATTTATTTAATTGATCACATGTGCACTCCCACAAAGTAAATCCCTGCATCCAGTTTGGTGAGATCTGTGAAATGGATGAATGTATGGTCGTCTGCTAACCGCAGATAGTGAATGTAAATATATGATCATCTTTGAGACGATCTTTTGGCCACCTTTGGTGGGACCAAAGAAATGAAATTTACCTGAGCTTTGAGCGCCTGAAATGTGGCTGACCAATACGGTAGCTAGGTGCTCCCCCACTTCGACACAGGTGCGAGAGAACCTGGAGAACGGCCATGTTTCAGCACTCTGCCGCTGGATCTTGTGCTGTTAAGAACTTTTTTAGTTGTGCTCCGTAATGACAAAAGAGTGGAGACATGGTATGCATGTGGAATATTTAAGAGTAGTTTGAAATAATAATTTCTCTATTTCAGGAACTTTTGTGGGGAGAATTAAGTGTCAGGCAGGTAATATTAATGGGATTGTAGTAATTTTCGGAAGTGACCAACGGTCACAATGAAACCACGTGTAGCAATAAGCTGAAATACTTCCGTGTGCTTAAGTTAAGCTGAATTACTAGCGTGTGTACAATAAGTTGAAATATTTAAGAAATAGCGTGTGTACAATAAGTTGAAATATTTAAGAAATAGCGTGTGTACCATAAGTTGAAATATTTAAGAAATGGCGTGTGCAGGACTTGAAATTAGAGACGAGTACTTCCACGTGGTGAGTACTGTGTGAGTCTCAAACTGTGTATGAGACAAAAGATAAAGAGAAGTACTCGTCCATGGTATCAGTTGAGGACTCGCGTGTGTGATGAATACGTTCTTAATATTACTTTGCGTGATATGATTCCGTGTGACGCTAGATTCAAACTCTGAGAGAGAAGCAAGGTGAGTCGGCCGTCTATCCAGCAACGCCACTTGGCTTGCATTGCACAGGAAGACGTGCATATATCTCCAGAGTTCATAGTAGGAAAGTAGAATTACGAAGTGGGGCAGTGTCGTGTGAAACTGGGATAAATATTAATTGAAGTGGGAAAGCTGAAAGTGATAGTATTGTGTCTATTTAGTGTTTTGTATTTCATATTGTAGTGTGATGTATGTCATGTACTTTGGGTATGTGTGGTTTGCATGGGAGAGTAGCAAGGTAGTTTCAAAAGATTAGTGGGTTATGCTTGCTCCTTCTGTACTGCTCGGTCTGGAGGATAGTTTCGTGAAGATGATTGTGAGAGTCGAACTGTGAGAAATAATAAAAGATCCACCATCCTATCCAGAAAGTGCATTGTAGCGTTAAATAATTACGAGACCATAATATAGAGATTCACCAATGTAAAGCCATGCCCACTGGGCGGAATTTCTCATGTGTTATTGTTGTAGGTTATAGAATTTGTCTGTTTAGGTTAGAGAATTTAGCGGAATAAATAAGATAGTGAAAAGAAAAAGATTGGTGGACTTTTCCTTCGAATTGTATGTTATCATAATGTCCCGAATTTATAATGTGTGCGCCATTCATATTCAGTGCGGTGGCCATGTGTTGACAAAAGCCGTTAAATAAAAAAAGAAAGAAAATGTGGTATTGCCAGTGCGTAGCGTACAGTGAGAGTTCTGTGAATTACTGATAGTCAGATGCGTGTTTCCGTTGCGTATTAATCATATAGGAGGATAACTTGTAACTTATGTGTGAGTACTAGAGTTCATGTTACTCGATAAATAAGAATGAATCCACTCGCTTGGCAGACCACTCATCTTGCAGGCCTGACTGCTTGATGCCACTGTATGAGCAAGGCATGTGGGTGCCTCTCAACGGAAATCAATATGATAGAAACGATCGGCGAAATAATAGGAATAGGCGTAACTGGCAAAGAAATGGTGAAGGGAATCTAGGACATTATAGTGACGACATAACAACTAAAATGGCAGGATAGTTGTTGTAGGGGACGTGGAAATTAGGTTAGCCGATCCCCGAAATAATCCACCGGGGAACAGTCTGCAACCTCAGTTACGACTGGTATCTGACGAGGTAGGCGTTGTTATACGGCTCATAATAACTGAAACATGTAGTGTGCGTTACATTGGCCAGGAAGATATAAGAGAAGCGTTGCTGCAGGAATCAACCACTAATCTAATTTTAGCGGTTAGCCCTATTATTACGATCTTCATTGGCGATATATCTTTATCCTGTGTTGTCGATACCTGTACCTATTTTTCTACAATAAGTGGGGCTGCATTTCGGAAATGGGAAGAGGCAGGCGTTTGGCCAAATTTGCCGTTGCGGGAAACGAAGGTTATGAAACGTCCCCTTTGAACAATTATACACGACTGTGCTTAAACTGACACACAATATTTTGTTAGCGCAACGCAATCTGACTTTCAATAATCCCTACAAAAGAATGGGCCCTGACTAACATTAAACTATACCTTTCACAAATCACTTACCTCACAAAAATCTTCGCTACTCAAGCTACTGCAATACAGCGAGCGCCACTACTGCCAGCTAAATAAAAGATTCAAAGTACTGAAGGCACTAACTACTGATAGGCATACTTAGCAAATGAAAGATTTTGATAGAGAACAACCAATGTATTTACCTCAATAGTCATAATACACTCCTGGAAATGGAAAAAAGAACACATTGACACCGGTGTGTCAGACCCACCATACTTGCTCCGGACACTGCGAGAGGGCTGTACAAGCAATGATCACATGCACGGCACAGCGGACACACCAGGAACCGCGGTGTTGGCCGTCGAATGGCGCTAGCTGCGCAGCATTTGTGCACCGCCGCCGTCAATGTCAGCCAGTTTGCCGTGGCATACGGAGCTCCATCGCAGTCTTTAACACTGGTAGCATGCCGCGACAGCGTGGACGTGAACCGTATGTGCAGTTGACGCACTTTTAGTGAGGGCGTATAGTGGGCATGCGGGAGGCCGGGTGGACGTACCGCCGAATTGCTCAACACGTGGGGCGTGAGGTCTCCACAGTACATCGATGTTGTCGCCAGTGGTCGGCGGAAGGTGCACGTGCCCGTCGACCTGGGACCGGACCGCAGCGACGCACGGATGCACGCCAAGACCGTAGGATCCTACGCAGTGCCGTAGGGGACCGCACCGCCACTTCCCAGCAAATTAGGGACACTGTTGCTCCTGGGGTATCGGCGAGGACCATTCGCAACCGTCTCCATGAAGCTGGGCTACGGTCCCGCACACCGTTAGGCCGTCTTCCGCTCACGCCCCAACATCGTGCAGCCCGCCTCCAGTGGTGTCGCGACAGGCGTGAATGGAGGGACGAATGGAGACGTGTCGTCTTCAGCGATGAGAGTCGCTTCTGCCTTGGTGCCAATGATGGTCGTATGCGTGTTTGGCGCCGTGCAGGTGAGCGCCACAATCAGGACTGCATACGACCGAGGCACACAGGGCCAACACCCGGCATCATGGTGTGGGGAGCGATCTCCTACACTGGCCGTACACCACTGGTCATCGTCGAGGGGACACTGAATAGTGCACGGTACATCCAAACCGTCATCGAACCCATCGTTCTACCATTCCTAGACCGGCAAGGGAACTTGCTGTTCCAACAGGACAATGCACGTCCGCATGTATCCCGTGCCACCCAACGTGCTCTAGAAGGTGTAAGTCAACTACCCTGGCCAGCAAGATCTCCGGATCTGTCCACCATTGAGCATGTTTGGGACTGGATGAAGCGTCGTCTCACGCGGTCTGCACGTCCAGCACGAACGCTGGTCCAACTGAGGCGCCAGGAGGAAATGGCATGGCAAGCCGTTCCACAGGACTACATCCAGCATCTCTACGATCGTCTCCATGGGAGAATAGCAGCCTGCATTGCTGCGAAAGGTGCATATACACTGTACTAGTGCCGACATTGTGCATGTTCTGTTGCCTGTGTCTACGTGCCTGTGGTTCTGTCAGTGTGATCATGTGATGCATCTAACCCCAGGAATGTGTCAATAAAGTTTCCCCTTCCTGGGACAATGAATTCACGGTGTTCTTATTTCAATTTCCGGGAGTGTATATATAGCAGTTCATGACAAATTTCAAAACTCCGCCATCTCTCTCTCCACATCCACCACTGCTGGCGGCTCACCTCCAACTGCGCAACGCTACGTGCTGTTCACATCCAGCTGCCGCTGCCCAACACTACAATGGCGAGTATTACAACAATGCAAAGCAGCCACAGACTGCACACGGCACAGCCAGTGATTTTCATACAGAGGTGGCGTTACCAATAAAAAAACCTAAACAGCCTACTTACATAGCCCCCATGCTACCCACAAAAAATTTCACAAATTCTTTTGGGCACTGGCCAATACATATTTGTTAAAATTTTTTTTTCACAATTAAAATAACAAAGAAATCAAATGCATACACTTACTGATACAATGTTGGTCAAAAGCTAAAATTTTCTCACAGTCCATAAAGACAGTCCTGATCGTTGATCACACTAAAATTGCCGTGTTTTTCTCAAAGTCTGAGCAGTAAAAGACAATGCACACAGACGTAGTGGATTTCCATGCAGTCTTGAAGAAGTAGTGTTGTCCTTCCAACGGAAAGACAGTGCTGACTCGACATGCAGACAGGTAATGGGCCACAACAGAGTAAACCCACAGCAGAGTCAGTCGACGTTTTGAAGAACATTGGTAGGTAGGTCATCACAGAGTAGACCCACTGTAGTCCTGGCAGAAATTGTGGTATTTGTGGGCCACCAGTGAATGTAGCTTAGTATTAGAAAAATTCTACAACGTAAGTCTTATCAGATAAACATATAAATACAGGAAAAATATAACTACCCAAGGGTACACAAACATATAGCGGAATAATACAAGGAATGAACAGGGTTTGTTTTACTGCAGTAGCCGGCCGAAGTGGCCGTGCGGTTAAAGGCGCTGCAGTCTGGAACCGCAAGACCGCTACGGTCGCAGGTTCGAATCCTGCCTCGGGCATGGATGTTTGTGATGTCCTTAGGTTAGTTAGGTGTAACTAGTTCTAAGTTCTAGGGGACTAATGACCTCAGCAGTTGAGTCCCATAGTGCTCAGAGCCATTTGAACCATTTCTTTACTGCAGTATTTTGCAAACAAAACTTTCTTTACTTCTCGGAGATCGCCCTTCGTTCTTCATTATTTCCAAAAGTCCTATCTATACCTGCTTTCTGTACTTTTCTCGTATAGCCTCTCAGTGCATTTCTTCAAATTCATCGCAACTCATTCTCTTATAGGCTACCGCCTCTTAAGCTAACTTAAATCTACTGAGCTCAGATGCTAAACTAAGGGACGAGGCAATGTAGCAGCACAAAACAATTAACACAAACACCAATGACAAAATATTCAAATTCGCAAAGCAAGCAGCAATATTACAACTAATATAAGGCAATGAGCAGCAAACAAGAAAAATAAATCAGTAGTAAACTGGCTTAGCAGAGTAATACAAATTAAAATTCAGTAGCACTATGCCTGGCAAACAGCAGCTTATATCTAAACATGACATAGCTGAAGCAGAAAAAATATTACACTAAAAATGGCCATGTCTAATACCTATGTCACATCTTAACACTAGAGTGATGCATCACGAGAACTTACACTAGCAGATAAGTTACCAAATCGTAAAGAAATTATTTATGCAATTCCTGTGAAGGGAAATGTCTTTTTGTGCTCCCTCATTTTTTTTTGAAAAAGTTATTATTTACTCGATCTATAGACAGAAAATATTTATATTAGTACATCTATAAAATTTTATTTTAACCAATGCTGCAGTGCAGCTAGAAACTAGATATCAAATGAAATAAGCAACTATGAAAAGCAAAGCATAAAAATATCATTCAATAGTCATGTGACATTTCATAAGTTAGTAGAAATTCTCTCAACTCTCGTAGAAAGACGCTTGTCATAATCAGGTGTGCAGATGTATCTTTCCAAGTAATGAGCGTGTCGTTTTTGCGATGCTTTCTCTAAAGGAATGTCAGAAGCGAGGTTAATGGCCTATTTTTTTTACTTCACCTAATGGCTTTTTCTCCAGGCGGCTGGCCCAGCTGGGCGCCACAACGCATTACATCAAGGTCACTTAGCTTCCTTACCGAAATATTTACGACAGCAGTTTCCGCTACAGTGACAGTCTCATATAAAAATATTTCACAGGTCAAGAATTTGGGTTACAAATCTGTAGAAACAAAATCCTATGAATATAACAGTGTTCAAAACGTTTTCGTCGGCATTGTGATACATTCATGCATTTACACACATTTCATAACTCTTAAAGTACGATTCTTGGTTTCCAACAACCTTTTTCACAAATCAGCGTCCCTAACCACTACTCATTATTTCTTACCTTATTCGTCGACACTTCTTCAATATTTCTTCGTAACAGATACGTAGCATACTCAAATAACTCATATAGCATCAGCTTATTGATCATAAACATACCGCAACAGCATAATAC
Organism: Schistocerca nitens; assembly: GCF_023898315.1. Taxonomy (NCBI): domain Eukaryota; kingdom Metazoa; phylum Arthropoda; class Insecta; order Orthoptera; family Acrididae; genus Schistocerca; species Schistocerca nitens. The sequence goes on along the minus strand of NC_064614.1, from coordinate 716,672,780 downwards.
ACATAGTCATCGTAATAATATCATAACACCTCAGTCAACTCTCAAAATCGTCGTAGCTTCCTCCAATAATTTCAAAACCTAAAAAAATATTCTCTGCTCATTTCAGTAGTGTCATCTACCTGAACCGTACTTTATAATCATGATCCCATACCAAATACATCATTCAAACCTCTCATAGTATCACAATGGTTCCAAAAAAATATGAACAGTTCACAAAGTACAGACAAAATACAATTTCATAAGTGTGAAGTTATCCAAATGTGTAACTGCGTAAACATCTGTCACTGACGTAGTAAAAAAAATATTTCTTTCTCTGTTAAATAATCAGATAGCTGTGTAATTTATGTGTTAGAGAAATATGGTACCGATGTGTAAAGTTGTATAAGCAAATACCATATTAGCTAGGGCTCCTTGTGCATGCCACACACATGGTACACAAAGTATGCATGTACCCCCCTGAGGATTAATGTAATTATACCCTCAGGTGTTACAGATTACAGCAGTGGAATGAAATCTATCACGGAAAACTTTCTTTGTAATTCAAAAATTTTTAAAAATAAATGTTTTAAGTACAAAATTAATCACTGAAATGCGTGTCCTGTAGCGCTAAACTGTGCGGCTTGTTGTAAGATAATCTCTGTGGAAGTGTCGTAGTTATCGTCCTCCGAAAGCTAAGTTCCGCAAAAGTCAATGTACTTACCTCATGATAAACAAAAGTGAAATGCTTTGCGTATAGATATCGTAGTTATTACTCTTATTACCGTGATGAAGAAAGTACTATGCTGTAACGTATTGTTGTGCTACGGAAAAGGCTCTCTCATTGTAGCTATACCACAAAAGTTACTACTAAAACATGTTTTACTTTCCAGAATAAAACAGAAAACTGTGCAGATATAAAACAGAAACACTGCAAAAGCAACATTGTAAATTGTCACTCATTAGTAGCGTCGTGATAAAATCGTGTAGCTGTCACATAAACTAACGACAGTGTCATCTGGTATCTCACAGAAAGTACTTTAAATCCAGAATGTATTTTCAAGTAAACCAAAATGTTGCATTAAAATCTCATTAGCAGTACAAGTATATGTTCTAAGTATGTAACCCTTATAGTCGTTACGTAATAGTGCAACTAACAAGCAAGAATGTACACACACAATAACACTGTGTCGTCTGTTCACTATAACAATGCATTCGTAATTATTGTCTAAATAATTGGTTCAAATGGCTCTGAGCACTATGGGACTTAACATCTATGGTCATCAGTCCCCTAGAACTTAGAACTACTTAAACCTAACTAACCTAAGGACAGCACACAACGCCCAGCCATCACGAGGCAGAGAAAATCCCTGACCCCGCCGGGAATCGAACCCGGGAACCCGGGCGTGGGAAGCAAGAATGCTACCGCACGACCACGAGATGCGGGCTGTGTAAATAATTCCCTAGGTTCTAGATTGGATAGTTAACTTCAAACACTGTTGCATGTTAACAGTTTCCAAGTCTAACAAAGCATACTAGTAATATAAAGTGAAAAATTTTATGGCAAAGACTAAGTTAAAAAGCAAATTATCTCTCAGTAAGCGGCTTTATATGTGAAATGTGGTGATATCCTTTACTCTTCATAGTACGCAGACTTTCAACTGAAAAGCAATTGTCATGTTTTATACGTCGGTAAGGAATGCTAAATCTTTTCTCAAGGTTAGCCTCTATGTTATTTTTCCCTGAGCCAGCCGGCGTAGGCGGCTGCCTGCTGTGCGAGTCATTGTCTGTCTCTTTGTTGGCGTGCGTCGTTATTGGGATTAGGAGACCTAACTTCTACAAATTCGCCTTGCCGAGAGGGCCCTGCCCTGTTTGAAGCTCGCCAGTTCTGATGCAATTCACCTCTGTCGTTACGATCATATCGTCTGTCGTCATGTCAGTAGATTCCATAGTTCCTTTTTTGTCGGTCACGTGGTGGAGAATTTCTCCCTGAATCGTAACTGTACGCCGAACTGTTGCGTCTGAAGTTATTCTGTCTACCTTGATAATAATTGTTTTTGTTCCCATATTGTCTGTTTCTATGGTAATCTCTGTCATATTCATTACTACGGAAATGCGATCTTTCTCTGTAACTATTATTACTCTGCCAGTGGTTGTCATATGGGTGGTGTCTGTTTTGGTCACGATTTGCGTTGTAAGAATAGCCTTGTCGTGTCCAGTTATTATTTCTTTTATCGCGGAATTGCGACGGATGTGACCTGTAATTGTTGTGTTCCTGTTTTCGCGTTCCCCGATTGTCAGTGTAAATTTCCAGTTCTTGTAACAGTCCCTGAAAAGCTTCAATGTCGTCTTTGCAACGTCCTGCCAAAATAATATGTCGTAAATGTTCAGGCAGTTTGATTAAGCAAATGCGGATGAGTTCTGAGGGGCTGTATGGGTTTGAAAGATACTGATTCTTATGCAACATGTCTTCAAAATATTTCATAAGACTGGAAAATTCATATTGTTCGAAACGTTTCATCATTATGATGCTATGTTTTACTCGGTCTTGTGTGGCTTGAGACCAATATGCTGAGAGGAAGGCATGGTAAAACTCTCCTTCACTGTGGCAATCGTGAATGACCGACCGCATTCTTACAGCTGGTTCATTCTCTAAGTAGCCACACATAAATTCTAATCTGTGTTCTAATGATCAGTTGGGCGGAAAACAATGAGAGAATTGATGAAGCCACGCTTGTGGATGAATGTCGTTGCCAGAATTCTTAAATGTTTTGAATTTACGTTTAGTAATAAACAGCTTATAGTCAAAATCATCATGTCGGCTAGTCGCATGTCGGTCATTGTTACGTAGTTTCGGCGGTTCCATCTCAAAATTCGGTGTACCTTGCCAATTTCTTTCATAATTTCCGAAGTGCCCTGTGTTGTTATTTTGTGGCTGTTCCGTATTTCTATGTCCCTCTTCCCGTACTGGAGCGCGAGTGTCCTCTGAAATATGTAATTCTTGTATTACTTGTGCCAAATGATCTTGTACTTCCCGGATTTCTCTTTTGTACTGTGTATTGATTTGATTTTGATTTTGTGTGAATTTTCTAATTTGTTCATACCCTTCAGTGTCCGTGAAGGCTACAGGTCTTGTGTCATTCAGATCATCATCTACCTTTGTAGATAAGTTAGTGAACTGATCTGAAAGTTCGGCTACTTTATCCGATAGTGAAATTATTTCCTCTGTGTGTTTTTCTGAACCAACTTTCAGAGTGTCCATTTGTGTTGAAATCGTATCTACTGTGTCTTTTAAGTTTTCCTGAGTTTTTGCAAGTTGCGTAACCGAATCGGTAGATGCAACTGAGTCAATTTTAGCTTGCAAGGTGTCGTGATTTTCATGAACAATAGTCTGCAGTTCTTTTATGGCTGCTTCGTGATTCTGTAATGCATTTTCATGACGCGAAAAAATAGGTTGGAAATGCTCACAAATCTGTGTTTTTACGTCATTACAGACTTTTTGACATTTCGATTCAATGTTATGTAACTCAGTAGTTAAATCTTCACGTGTTTGTTCAAGTGTGATGTCTAACTTTTGAAGCTTTTGCTGTGTTTGTCTCTGATTTTGTTCCATTGTGTCTAGCTGTTGCTGTGTTTGTCTCTGATTTTGTTCCACTGTGTCTAACTTTCGAAGATTTTGTTCCATTGTGTCTAACTTTTGAAGATTTTGTTCCATTGTGTCTAACTTTTGAAGCTTTTGCTGTGTTTGTCTCATTTGTTGTATTAATTGTAATAACAATGCACTGGTGTCTGGAACATGTTCCTCAGTGCTTTTCGGCAGTGAATTTGCACCGGAAACATTCACATTTTGACAAGCAGAAAATGTGTCTTGACTTATTTGAGAAAACGGTGAGAACCCAAAACCTGAATCTACAGTATTTGCGAGATCGTGTCGTGTCATTTCGGATTCCTGAGGCGAGCTATTGCCGACCGATCGATCGATAATGCTTCCCTGTTCACTACTTGTTTCATTGTCTATGCCATTATTTGACGCCCGCTCCATTTCCCTATGCACAGTTACCAAATTACTACTTTGAATGTCTGTTAATTCATTACACAGTGGTGCTGATGAGCTACGCTCGTCGTCACTATTATTTCTCAGTTTACTTTGTAGCCTAGTGTTACGTCTTTCACACGCCATTATTGTCACAATATTTCACACGATAACACAGAAAAGCACAATTTGAAGAGCAAAAACAAGAGAACACATTAACATAGCACTGAAAATAATATCTAGTTAATAGCAGCTGCGGAATACTTGGTGCAAATCTACATGCATGCCACAACTGTTTTACTGTACAACAATGAAAAACTATAACTACAAAGGAAATTCTCTCTATAATTACGCACTAGCAATAAACAAAAGCTACACTAATTACACAAACTACAAGAAAAAAATCTCAGAAGATTCCAGTGAGGTATCCTCGGCTAAGGGTCGACATATGAAACGTCCCCTTTGAACAATTATACACGACTGTGCTTAAACTGACACACAATATTTTGTTAGCGCAACGCAATCTGACTTTCAATAATCCCTACAAAAGAATGGGCCCTGACTAACATTAAACTATACCTTTCACAAATCACTTACCTCACAAAAATCTTCGCTACTCAAGCTACTGCAATACAACGAGCGCCACTACTGCCAGCTAAATACACTCCTGGAAATTGAAATAAGAACACCGTGAATTCATTGTCCCAGGAAGGGGAAACTTTATTGACACATTCCTGGGGTCAGATACATCACATGATCACACTGACAGAACCACAGGCACATAGACACAGGCAACAGAACATGCACAATGTCGGCACTAGTACAGTGTATATCCACCTTTCGCAGCAATGCAGGCTGCTATTCTCCCATGGAGACGATAGTAGAGATGCTGGATGTAGTCCTGTGGAACGGCTTGCCATGCCATTTCCACCTGGCGCCTCAGTTGCACCAGCGTTCGTGCTGGACGTGCAGACCGCGTGAGACGACGCTTCATCCAGTCCCAAACATGCTCAATGGGGGACATATCCGGAGATCTTGCTGGCCAGGGTAGTTGACTTACACCTTCTAGAGCACGTTGGGTGGCACGGGATACATGCGGACGTGCATTGTCCTGTTGGAACAGCAGGTGCCCTTGCCGGTCTAGGAATGGTAGAACGATGGGTTCGATGACGGTTTGGATGTACCGTGCACTATTCAGTGTCCCCTCGACGATCACCAGTGGTGTACGGCCAGTGTAGGAGATCGCTCCCCACACCATGATGCCGGGTGTTGGCCCTGTGTGCCTCGGTCGTATGCAGTCCTGATTGTGGCGCTCACCTGCACGGCGCCAAACACGCATACGACCATCATTGGCACCAAGGCAGAAGCGACTCTCATCGCTGAAGACGACACGTCTCCATTCGTCCCTCCATTCACGCCTGTCGCGACACCACTGGAGGCGGGCTGCACGATGTTGGGGCGTGAGCGGAAGACGGCCTAACGGTGTGCGGGACCGTAGCCCAGCTTCATGGAGACGGTTGCGAATGGTCCTCGCCGATACCCCAGGAGCAACAGTGTCCCTAATTTGCTGGGAAGTGGCGGTGCGGTCCCCTACGGCACTGCGTAGGATCCTACGGTCTTGGCGTGCATCCGTGCGTCGCTGCGGTCCGGTCCCAGGTCGACGGGCACGTGCACCTTCCGCCGACCACTGGCGACAACATCGATGTACTGTGGAGACCTCACGCCCCACGTGTTGAGCAATTCGGCGGTACGTCCACCCGGCCTCCCGCATGCCCACTATACGCCCTCGCTCAAAGTCCGTCAACTGCACATACGGTTCACGTCCACGCTGTCGCGGCATGCTACCAGTGTTAAAGACTGCGATGGAGCTCCGTATGCCACGGCAAACTGGCTGACACTGACGGCGGTGGTGCACAAATGCTGCGCAGCTAGCGCCATTCGACGGCCAACACCGCGGGTCCTTGTGTGTCCGCTGTGCCGTGCGTGTGATCATTGCTTGTACAGCCCTCTCGCAGTGTCCGGAGCAAGTATGGTGGGTCTGACACACCGGTGTCAATGTGTTCTTTTTTCCATTTCCAGGAGTGTAAAAGATTCAAAGTACTGAAGGCACTAACTACTGATAGGCATAGTTAGCAAATGAAAGATTTTGATAGAGAACAACCAATGTATTTACCTCAATAGTCATAATATATATAGCAGTTCATGACAAATTTCAAAACTCCGCCATCTCTCTCTCCACATCCACCACTGCTGGCAGCTCACCTCCAACTGCGCTACGCTACGCGCTGTTCACATCCAGCTGCCGCTGCCCAACACTACAATGGCGAGTATTACAACAATGCAAAGCAGCCACAGACTGCACACGGCACAGCCAGTGATTTTCATACAGAGGTGGCGTTACCAATAAAAAAACCTAAACAGCCTACTTACAAGGTGAAAGGAGCAATTTATGGAAAGAGTGTAGAGGTCAATTGGCAGCCTCGGGTTCTTTTTAAGTACCAGGATAAGGGGTTTGAAGTTAATGATTGCGGAAATGATTCTGGGGTCGACTTCAGGAATGCCCACCGTCCGTTGTGGATTTGGGTGGAGATATCATGACGCTCAACGTCGAGGGAACTACTTTGAGTTGAATTTTAATGATTAGATTGTGAGGGCAAATCAGAAGTGAGCTGCCTGCTAATATTCGCTTTTCCAGAGATGCTACGGTAATCAGAAATCATTATCAATTACATTGAAGGGGCAAAGAAAGTGATATAGGCATCCGCATTAAAATACAGAGAAATGTAAACAGGAACAATAAGGTTCTGCAGTCGACAACGTCTATTTAAGACAACAAGTGTCAGGCGCTGTTGTTAGATTGGTTTCTGCTGCTATAATGGCAGATTACAGTCGGAGCACGAGCGATGGGACACAGCATTTTCGAGGTACCAATAGAGTGGGTAATTTGACGTACGACCATTTCAAGAGTGTACTGTGAACATTAGGAATCGAGTAAAACATCAAATATCCAGCATCGCTGAGGCCGGAAAAAGATCCTACAAGAACGGGATCAACAACGACTGAAGAGAATTGTTCAACATGACGGAAGTACAATCCTCCTGCAAATAGCTGCTGATTTCAGTGCTGGGTCATCAACAAGTGTCATCGACATGGGCTTTCGGAGCCGAAGACCCACTCGTGTACCCTTGATGAATGCACGTTACAAAGCTTTACGCCTCGCCTGGACTCGTCAACACCGACATTGGACTGTTGATGATTGAAAACATATTGCTGGTCGGACGTGTCTCGTTTCAAATTGTGTCCAGCGAATGGACGTGTACGGGTATGGAGACAACCTCATGAATCCATGGACACTGCATATCAGCAGGGAACTGTTGAAACTGGTAGAGGCTCTGTAATGGTGTGAGACGTGTACAGTTGGAGTTATATGGGACCCGTGATACGTCTAGATACAACACCGACTGGTGACACCTATGTAAACATCCTGTCTGATCACCTACATCTATTCATATCCATTGCGCATTCCGACGGACTTCGGCAATTCAAACAGGACAATGCGACATCCTACACATCCAGATTGCTACAGAGTGGGTTCAGGAACACTCTTGTGAGTTTAAGCACTTCCGCTGGCCACCGAACTCCCCAGACATGAATATTAATGAGCATATCTGGGATGCCTTGCAACGTGCCGTTCAGAAGAGGTCTCTAGTCCCTCGTACTCTCACGGATTAATGGACGGTCCTGCAGGATTCATGGTGGCAGTTCCACCGAGCACTACTTCAGACATTATTCCAGTCCATTCCACGTCGTGTTGCAGCACTGCTGCGACCTAGCAGGGACCTACACGATATTATGCAGGTGTACCAGTTTCTTTGCTTCTTCAGTGCATACAGGTCGTGTCAGTTCTCCGCTTTCCGAGTTTGAAAGAAGTGAAGCTTCCCCAGAAATTGTAGAAGAGAATCGTCGGAGGCCGACCGAATAAGATTGTACGAGATACTGATAGGCAATATTTTCCGATGCACCTGGTTAAATTAAAGGGTCTGATTACAAGTTCCAAGGACGGGAACATCAAAAGCTATTTGTCAAACCATAACCGACTCCATTAGCTCACAAGGCGAAGTAGAGGCTCAAACTGGTGAGATGTTGGAACAGCGGAATTCAGCGAGTCCTGAACTCGTGTAATTCTCCTCTCTTGGTCGATCGAAAATTAGATCAATCTGTGACGTTTGTGTTGGATTCTAGATAGATAAATACAGTTATTAAGCCAGAAACAGATCGGCCTGAGAGCATGGGTGAGTTGTTACAATGGTGTAAAAGTTCTTGCCTCGATATACTTGAGGACTAGTTATTGGTAGATGGTACTCCACCTGTCATTTAGGCAATATAAGCTATGGGGATTCCTATAAACTAAAACAGCATATGTTAGGACTAAATGTGTCATCGGCAGCTACCATTCCAGTCTTAAACAGCGTCCTACGCGAGGACTTGCAGGAGCTTGTGACACTTTATGTCGATGATATTTTAATCGTGGAAAAAATCATGGGAAGAACACAATGGCTTGCTCAACCGTTTATTGGATGCATTCGAACAGCAGATGTGACTGTAGAAGTCGATAAACCCTAATTTGGCAGAAGAAAAATAATGTTCTTGGGGCATATTGTTTCGGCAGACGGGATCCAACCCGACCCTGATTAGGTTAAATAGATTGCGGGATTACCTACTCCAACGATGAGGAGACAAATTGGAGGGTTTTAGGCATTGCCAGTTTTAATAAAAAAAGTTGTCAATCTAAGTATGTTATTCACTCCACGTCTGTGTGCTCTCACGGGGAAGAGTACCGTTTGGAACTGGTATCAGCAGGCACAAGATGAACTTATAAATCCCAAGAATGCATTTGTAAACGCTCCCATTCTGGCACACCCTGATTTAAGTTAGAAAATTTATTTTATGACAGATAGCTCGTTGAATGTGGTTGAGGCTTTTTTTTTCTGGCGGAAGAAGGAAGTGATCCATCCACCTAGAGAACTACATCATTTGCAAGACGTGTTCTATATGCTCTGAAATAAACTATTCTATAACGGAACTCGAATATCACGCGATAGTCTGGGCATTTATCAAATTCAGGTACTTCCCGCATGACTGGAATACTAAGGTAATCACCGATTCCCGTGCTCTGTGATTTTTTATGTCGGCGAAGCTAAGTCAGGGGAGATTGGCTAGCTGGGATCTATATCTCCAAGAATATTTGTCCACGATCGAATATATTCCGCGAGAAAAGAATACAATCACGGATGCACTTCCACGGGCGCCTGTAGGGCTTGTGCAAGGGAGAGATGGAGGTCTGGGGAGAAAAACTTCAGCATTTTCTATGTCAAGAATACAGCGATCGAGAATTTTATTATCACGCCCTTGCGAAATGTTGGCCGCGAGCAAGGCAAGAATCTGATACTGAGAGAGATAAAAGAAAGGGCGGTGATGCAGGAACCATGCGGTTATTCGACAATATTATTTGACGGAAGACAATATTCTTTTCAGAAGACGGAATTTAGAGGACTCAAAGTGGTTACTGGTGATCACGGACGAACTATTCAAAAGTTTTTTATTATTTTTTTAAGTAAAGACAGCCCACCGGTTGCAAAGGATTTTATAGTCGAATTGACCATGGTTTCGACTCCTAAACTAAGGGAGTCTTAATCACAATTTATATTACCTAAATAAGGGGGATACAAAGTTAGTCATTTAAGGAAAATACAAGACAGTAATATTTAAAATTCCTATATAAAGATGTACTTACATACATAAAAAGTTGACCATTTCAGCTCTCGTCATACAATTTTAACACCAAAAAGGCCACGTTCCGTAATAAAACATCCTACGTAAAAGTTTTACTGGCGGCGCGGGATTAGCCGACCGGTCTCAGGCGCTGAAGTAATGGACTGTGAGGCAGGTCCCGGCGGAGGTTCGAGTCCTCCCTCGGGCATGGGTGTGTGTGGTTGTCCTTAGGATAATTTAGGTTAAGTAGTGTGTAAGCTTAGGGACTGATGACCTTAGCAGTTAAGTCCCATAAGATTTCACACACATTTGAACATTTTGAAAAGTTTTACTGTCATTTCTAGTTAAAAATTAAGGATTGCCGCTAAGAGCTGCTTGTGTATACTGAAACAGGTGGCATCAGACGGGGTGGCGCGTGCGTCGACTATGCTACGATGTGGACGTGAGGTGTCACGCCATCTAGTAATGAAAATTGGTAACATCTGCTTTACGTGATAGAAAGGTTACAGCAGTTTGTATAGCAGATGTGTCTACAACTTTGAAACATTTTATAGTATGAAGACATATTATAATTTAAAAGCAGTAAGAAATTATGAAATTTTTTTCCAGTAATTTGTTACAGTAAAATACAGTAAGTGATTAAACTGCAGTAAGAGTGTGGGGAGGAAAACAACATTTCAGAAAAAAACATGAGGAAAAATTGACATAGATGAAAAATATCTTTTAAGGATCCTGCAGTAAAGGTTTGAAGCCATTGAAAAAATTCTTGTTACGTAATTGTAACCGTTCATTAAGAATAAGGTTATCATTGAGAGAGAAGTGTTTGAATATTTCCATTTCCTCAAGAACATCAAGTCTATGACCTATTTCTCTGTGTGCAGAATACTAATTTCATTAATTTCCTTAGGTTTCTGGCCTGCGATCAGCATATGATCAGCGAAAGAAGAATTATGAATGTTAGTGCCTTTTTACCCCAATAGATGTTCTTTATATTTGACTGAAAAAGCTCCCGCTGTTTATCCTATATAATATGAAGGACATCTGGCGCAAATGATTTTATAGACTGCTGAATGTAACAAAGGGGAACGTACTGATTTTAAATTATGAAGGAGATTGGTTTTCAGGTTATTATTAAGTGGAGAATGTAACATTGCAGTTGTATCTGTTTTTAAGGAGGGGCTGGATTCTATAAGAGAAGGGCCCTAAAAAGGGAATGGGAAAGTATTTCTTTTCTTGCTGTTCGGTACTGGAGGAACCGAGAGTAGTAACTCTGTTGTTAGTTTTCTGCTTTAAGGTATCATCTACTATAGTGGGTTCGTATCCATTATTAACTGCGATAGTTCTAATTAAATTTATCTCAGCATGGAGGTTTTCAGCAGATAAGTGCGTAGAAACAGCTCTGTGTATGGAGGAATGAAAAAAGGCAATTTTGTGAGATTGTGGGTGTGTAGAACTTGCTGGTACGGTTTTATCTGTGCAAGTTTCTTTTCGGTAAATGTTGAAAGAAATTTTATTGTCGATTAAAGTTAAAGTTAAATCCAGATAATTTAATTGACAGTGTTCATTTTCTAGTTCAACTGTATAACTGATTTTCTCCTGAAGTCCATTGAAGCTCCTAACTGTATTGCCTATACTGTCAATTTTTCCTCGTATTTTTCTGAAATGTTGTTTTGCGCCCTACACTCTTATTGCAGTTTAATCACTTACTGTATTTTACTGTAACAAATTACTGGAAAAAATTTTCATAATTTCTTACTGCTTTTAAATTATAATATGTCTTCATACTATAAAATGTTTCAAAGTTGTAGACACATCTGCTATACAAACTGCTGTAACCTTTCTATCACGTAAAGCAGATGTTACCAATTTTCATTACTAGATGGCGTGACACCTCACGTCCACATCGTAGCATAGTCAACGCACGCGCCACCCCGTCTGATGCCACCTGTTTCAGTATACACAAGCAGCCCTTAGCGGGAGTCTTTAATTTTATCTAGGAATGACAGTAAAACTGTTAATAGGATGTTTTACTATGGAACGTGGCATTTTTGGTGTTAAAATTGTACGACGAGCGCTGTAATGCTCAACTTTTTACGTATGTAAGTACATCTTTATATACGAATATTAATTATTACTGACGGTGAAGTGGACGTGCGGTTCTAGGCGCTGCAGTCTGGAGCCGAGCGACGGCTACGGTCGCAGGTTCGAATCCTGCATCGGGCATGGATGTGTGTGATGTCCTTAGGTTAGTTAGGTGTAATTAGTCCTAAGTTGTAGGCGACTGATGACCTCAGAAGTTAAGTCGCATAGTGCTCAGAGCCATTTTTTTGAGTTATTAATGTCTTGTATTTTTCTTATTAATGACTAACTTTGTATCGCCCTTATTTATGTAATATAAATTCTGATGAAGACTCTCTTAGTTTAGGAGTCGAAACCCTTGGACAATTCGACTATAAAATCCATTGCAACCAGTGGGCTGTCTTTACTACAAAAAATATTTTCACGGTTGCTGCGCACAGCTACGTTTAAAGTTGTGGTAAAGAAGCTACTTTCGTATATTCACCTAAGTTACGGTCACTATGGAGCCATAAAGTGCTTCCAAAAACTACGTGAGACTTGCTATTTCAATAACAGGCCGAACAGGATACAGCGTATTAGTAGTGTGGCAACCCTGTCAAGAGGCCAAACCACCCCTGTGCCATTTGCCGCGCCAATCTTCCAATCATTCCGAGTAAAGTGCTAGACCTCGCCGCTGTTGACCTATTCGGGCCAATAACGCGTACCAAATAGGGTTATTAATATATTTTTGTGGCAGTGGAATTGACCTCAAAGTTTGTGTGACTCACTCCATTGCGGAGGGCAACAGGGAATACCGTTGATGCGCCGTTCACCAATAACTTCTTGCGTGAGATCGCGCAGGTGAAGCGAGTTATCTCCAATAAAGGACCACAGTTCCAATCACAATATTGTTTATGGATGCTCAGAAGGTGAAGGATAAAGCCAGCCTTCATCTCATTGTTCCATCCATTGTCAAATCCTTCAGACCGCATAATGAGGTAATTTGGTGATGTAAGCAAATTGTACTGCCATCGTAGACATAACCCATGCGATGAGTATCTAGAGTCTTTCCAAGAAATCGTAACTGAACGTTTCTTTATTTATTTATTCTTCATAACTACAGCCTATTAACAGAAAATCCTAAATACACCATACAAGTCACATTTCCCTGGCCAGTAAAATGTTATATATTAAATATTTATTTCTGACACTTAACCTAATAAAGAACGAGATAACTACTTCTACTTCCGCAAATACTTCTACCACTACAAAACTACATTAAAACTCCTAACCGATTACCCAGTTACCATCTACTAGAGATATTACAGAATATGTTATCTGTTTGTTCATTTATTTTGCATTTACATTGTTGATGGTTTTTTCCGCCACTGCATTCGCCCTCATACTACCCCGGTCAACAGCCGTAGTCTGCTGGATTTCTTGGACTTCCGGCAGCACGTCAGCAGCGTTTCTACTGTAGCAAGTAATTTCTTTGCATCGCTGTTACTTCTTAAAGTCCACGGTTTCGTGATCCATGATCACCTGCACCAATGCAATGTACATTCTTGGGACAGTAATTCATTCGGCGGTAGCCGACCTCGGCTGTATTCTCTGCATCTGCACAATATGTTGTCTAGATTGGATGGCAGCATGATGACTTAGCGTTGAATGCTTCGTGAAGCCTTCCTTGGCCTTCCTGGGTACTACAGCTACAGTGTCGTCCAAGATGCACCAGGTCGACTCGTTCCTTAGTGCCGCTTTGGGGTCCAGCAAGCTTAATACTTGATGTCCATTGACCGCTACATCTTCATTAAGCGTGCAGTCCCACACTTTGGGCAACAGGCGCAGTTGTCATTCATCGGTCTTCTGATTTTGTGTAGATACGTGGCATAACGGACATGGCCAGTCAGGTAATGTTAATGGGTTAATATATTTCATTAAAGGGCTAAGAGATTTCATTTTTAATCTCTCCCTGACGTTAGGGAGAAATTCGTATGTTGTCCTACCAGTGCCTGCAGTGTCCCATTCAGTTTCCCACAGTTGTCATATTCGATCTTTTGTTGCCTTTTTGGAACTATCCACAGTTCCAGGCAAACTTCGTACTTCCATTTGATTGCCTTTCTAACCAGTAAAAGGCTCCCGTTTCCTAATTTCCAAGTCCAATGGGCACATTCCGAGAATTACTAAAATAGCACCATTCAGTGTAGTGTAGCAGACGCTCGTTAATATTATTGGCACGTCTCGTTGAACTCTGAGGCTGGATTCACTGGCTGCAGTCTACGAGCTCAGATGCTCGAAACATATCCTACGACTGAAGATAAAATAGGTTGATGGTACACTTCGATTGCCTTCAAGGTAAGCCGAAATTGGCTGTCTGCAATGGTTACAATTTTATCACCTTTGTACCTTTTATACCTTCTCTTCTACATGATGTGCAAATTAACGACTTTCGTCCAGAGATACCCCTAGATATCTCGTTACTGCGCTTCTTCTAACGTTACATCTCTCAATTTTATTTTAGAATTCATTATTAGGTTTCCTTCCAGCAAGAGGTACGTTGTTTTGTGAGATGCTAGTAACAATTTAACACTTCGACAGCAGCCCTCAAGTTCGTGATCGGCCGCATTACATTTGTCTTCTACAATTCTTCTGGAGTCACCACCTAACAACGAACAGCTCGTCATCTACAAATGCCATCAATCCGCTTATGTTACCGCTGTCATGTCACTCCTGCCGTATGGTCTGCAGAGCTACCTTACAAAACTCCGGACCACTCACTGATCCCTGCGGTCAGGCTTCTGTTACTATTTTCCTTATTTTCTTTCCTGGGCATATTAAGGAAGCATGTCGACCGTGGCAATGATCTCTCAGGCAAATCATACAGCGCTTCTGGACACTCCAAGTTCCTACGGCGACCAAAGAATGTGGTCCACCATTGGTTATCGAAAGCTCTAGCAATATCAATCATCATCACTAGAGCTTACGTAGAATGAATTGTCTTATGAATTGCGTCTTCACTTGATTTGCCTCTTCTAAACACATACTGGTGTGGGTGCGTCTCGTGTAGCAGTCTGTGATTTTGCAGTATTTTGCATAATACTTTTTCAAATATCTTGCTGCGAACATCCAAAAGAGAAATTTATCTGTGTGATTTGGAAATCATCGGATCCTTGTCTTGTCTTTTACTAATTATTACCACTTCAGCGAACGTCCACGGTGCAGGGAGCCTCACTGTAAAGATTGCAAAAGTAAATATCTAATTGGTCAAATAAGATTTGTATTACTTCATCAGGAATCCCGACAAGTCCGGGAGGTTTCTTTCTTTTTCAGTCTTAAAATTTTATGCCTAATTTCTTCTTGTGCGAAACGGCATACATGTTTATTTTTTCTATACAATTCCATAACAATTCCCGTAACTTACGCTGATCATCCGTCTCGTCGTCTTCTCCATCGTCAGAAAGAATTGTTTCCATTAGCAGGGCTCCTGACTCTTCCCAACTTTTTGTTACCTTTCCATCATTCCTTTTGGGGCTGACAAGACTATAGGTGATCATATTTTCTAGCAGACTATTTTATACGGTACACCCCTAGGGATCGGTTTCTCAGTTAGCTTGCACGAACTGCTTCAATCGTTCCAAATTTTGCTTTCCACAACTCATCCTTAAAACGTTGTTTAACATACTTGTATCTATGCAAACTTCGGACTCTTTCCTGGCTCTTCTTGTTCCGCACCTTAATTTCTACAGTGCCTCGGTCCAGATGCAAGATACTCCATTAGAATGACCTTTGCTGACAGGATCTGTGCCTCCTTTGCTCTATGTACAGCCACTGTCAGTTCTTTCACCTTAACATCTACAATATCACCTAGTAATGGACTTGCTGAATACTGAAACACCCTTCTTTGTTCTTTACAGCTAGCGTCCATGGTGTGATATTTGGGCCTTACGTGCACAGTTTCTGTGGCGTCTTGGATTTTCCTTCCAGTGGTGATATAGCGAATTATGTTGTGGTCACTCGGTGTCATGCCACTCACAACCTCCCAGTGTTTCACACGGCTCTCTCCTGCCGTATTTGATACAGTGAGCTTAATGTTTGACGTTGGTCCGATGCTCTCCTCGTAGGTTAGCGGATTGTGAGGTGCATTCAGTACCTGTCGATTGAGTTCCACAATGGCTTCTTCTAGTTGTCTTCCACGGTCATCAGTCAGGCCACAATAATGACTTCGCATATGCATCAGTTGAGTACACATAAATCTCCTTAGTCTTAGCAGATACTCGTCGATATGAAAGTAAGGAAGGTCGAGTTTCATATCGGTCAAACGGTCCTTGTCCGCTCTTCTGAACTGTCAAATACGAGAGTTATTCGGAAAATGAGGAACGATCGGTCACGAAATGGAAACCACAGTGAAAAGCCGATGAAATTTTTCACAGTTGTGTATGCCCGTAGATCACATTTCGTCGTTCTTTTTAGTTCTGAGCACACAGGGAGCACATAAGGATACCTAGAACAGTAGTGTCTCCCGCCAAGTACGAGGGCCTGGTGAGAAATTTCGCCTGAAGCAATGCAGCCAACATTACACAACTGTAGTGCATTTTCTGCTTCAAGACAATTCTCAGGCGCAGGGGCAATGAAGATGCTCCTCCATCGTTTTCAATTGGAAATGTTTGATTACCTACAATACGGCCCCTAATTGTCTCCCTCTGAGTTTCATCTCTGCTCACATGAACCGCTGGGTATGAATATAACATTATGCCACAGACAACGAGATGTAGGCCAGCGTAGAGAATTGGCGGAAAGCACTGGCGGCTGCCTCCTATAACGAGGATATTGGAAAGTTGGTACAAAGCTACGACAAACGTCTAAGTCGGATCGCCGACTATGGAAATAAGTAGCTGGAAATTGTAGCTAATTGTTGCAAATCAAAGAGTTTTGCTTCTCACAGTGGTTTCCATTTCGTGACCTATCGTTCCTTACTTTCCGAATAGCCCACGTGGTATAAATGCTGTATGCAAGGAGTTGTTTAGTGTTTTCAGTGGTCCGTACCAAGTACGCCGCATTCCACAGCCCAAGGCGGTGGAGGTCCAGAATCTTCAATCGCGTGTATCATCATAACTTCATATCTCCAATCTCAAGTCCATCGTCGAGTGAACGAGACAACGACATTAAGCGGTGATCAGCATGTGAAAAAAGGTAGTATGTATGTTTCGTTTCATTATCATGTGTTCTATTAGTGATAAGTTGTAAATAATCGGTGCACATTGCGGACAAGTATTTGATGACTATGTTTCGTTTCATTATCATGTGTTCTATTAGTGATAAGTTTTAAATAATCGGTGCACATTGCGGACAAGTATTTGATGACTAGATTACTCTACGGATAAAATGTCAAAAGATAGTAAGGAAAGTTAATGATTCCCGAGAATATGTTCCCATTTGGTTGATGTGTGTTTGTGCTATGGTTCGATGTTACATGTCGATGGAATTATGTCCTAGATATGGAGTACCTTCTGGTGACATGTGGGAGATCGCAGGAAGGCGCCGCATCGGGCGTGAGGAAGATACCGAGCGACGTGAAACACACCATTGTCCACAGAGGAGAATAGGCAAAATTTATGTTTTCGTTGTAACAGAACTGTTTGTGTTGAATCTTAAATCATGGTACATGTTTGTAGTTATCAAACTGATTTCTGTTGTGGTATAAACAGTAATACGTGTTTATGGTGGCTGTAGTAATGGAAGGCGGTATGAAGCGTAGTTAATTACTGTAGTGAGCCACGTGTTTACGTAATTGTGACATCACAAGAGGTGTAGATTTGTGTGGAGTTTGATACATTACTTTCGCTGGGCAAGAACGTGTCCTCTGATGTGTGAATAGATATCGACAAGAGAGAATGCATTTTTTGTTTTTTTGTTTACTATGTGACTACTCTTCGTCGTATCCACGTTCACGGTTAAATTAGTAAATAATTCTTTTGTCGTTCATTCAGTTTCAAATCATTACTGATGCACAACATCTTAAAATGTTTTGAAGCCCATATTGCATATAATCTTCGGGGCATATTCTTCAATTTCGCACATTCTTCAGTTTCGCGGCCCCAGTGAGTCCCTAATTTAGTTGTAAATTTTTTAAGAATGTTGTGGTACCTGCTTTGTGAAAGTCTCTGAGGCACACCTTTAATTTGCAAAACGTGAAATTCTATTTTTTTTATGTTGTGAAGAACATATTACAAAATCCTAGGGGCAAGTCGTCTTTTCTCATTCTAAGTTAGGGGAAGGTTAAGATCAGCTTACATTACAACCCCTTTGTAAAACTTATGTGGGGAGGCCAAATGGAGTATGTAATTTTCGCACTGTAAATGTACTGCGATATGTGTCTGTGCGTCCGGTAGTCAGCGAGAACGCGACCGCCGTGGTCCAGCGAGGTCACAAAAGGTGTGACGGCCTCTCCTGTGCTCACTGCTGTCGCTGCCTGCCTCGACTGCAGATCGGCAAACCTGATAGCAACAGCGGCCCAGAGTAAACACCTGTCGTGGCGGGGAGGACAACTGGACATCGACCATCTTTCGCACCTCGTGAATTTCAGTACAACACACAGGTCTTTTAAACGAAAAGACTCCAATGATATGCGGGAAAGCAGTACTGAAGAGATCAGACCACTTTTTCTAAAATTTTTGTAACTTCTCTCCTGCTGTCTTATATTTAGTATATTAATCACTCAACAATTCTACTCTTAAGTATTATATTTGACATGGACTTCTGGTAAATAACTTGCCATTTATGTGAAGGTTGTTATAACTCCAATGATGTAGTTTTCATCTCAACGAGCAATGTGTAATATGTTACTTTTTAAATTAAAACTGCTATTGTCAAATGCCTTTATCTGCACAACCTTCACGTACTGATGTATTAGTTACCTCAGCTGTAGCCCGAGGTCTATTTTCTCTTTAATGTTTTCAAGTCTTTACTTACGCAAATACATATTTTGTTTAGCAATCACTTGTGTAGGTGAACTGTGCGGCTAGTCCCGGCATAGGTTCGAGTCCTCCCTCGGGCATGGGTGTGTGTGTTTGTCCTTAGGATAATTTAGGTTAAGTAGTGTGTAAGCTTAGGGACTGATGACCTTAGCAGTTAAGTCCCATAAGATTTCATTCACATTTGAACATTTTTGAACTTGTGTGGGCTAGATGAAAAACTTTCCATGTTAACTGAATTTTCCGTTGGTTCTTGGTAAAACAACATTATAATAAATGAAAATCACCAGTTTACTTTTGTTCTACTGCATACTGTAGCAGAAATGCAAACTGGTGCTTTTCATTTATTAGAAAAATTTTTCTATTTGCCTCTCGAAATATATTCTTAGTGGCTGAGTCTAATATCTCTTAGTTAAAGTTTTACTCTGATAAAGAAAGTTACTTATCACTACCACTATTATATACATACGTTATCAACAGTCCCCAAAGCCAAATTTGCGAACATGATTATTATACTGTGGTTATTTACCTCCCTCCACTTCTTTATGAGACTAGTATTACTGATATACCGGGTTTCTTATTAAACACTTTAACTAAGCTTTATTTACATGTGATGGTTTCCTCCAAATGCACTCAATATTTTACACTAATTGTTCACTACCTTAATATTGATGTGCATGAATGCTTGGTGACCTATTTCTGAACACTGTATTTTAGATTGTTTTTATATTATGGTTACTACTTTTATTACGTCTGTGATATAATAGATGGTTGTTTACATACTTTTCATCGAGTATATGCAGTGATTACACTATTGCTTACCATTAAGGTTTTATAATGATTCCCGTCTTATATTTTATGATAGATGTTGTTCTATGTTTGGGAATAGCAACTTGGTTTTTCTGTTTACATGTGAAACTGTACCAAAGATTTTCGCCTGAGATAGTCCAGTGCCGTGTATTCAGCAAGAAACTTATGATCGAGATATTTCTGTGCAATATGACAAAAATACTTTCTAAAGGTCTTTGACAAACTCCTGTTATTTTATATAATTGTGATACTTTTACCTCTGATCTTCTCTTCAGTACTGCTTTGTTTCGTATGTCATTCGTATGTTTGCTTTTAAAAGTGCGCTCTGATTGTGAGACATCGCTATTATTCAAATAATGGGAGATGTGATATTGTGGGCTAAACCGTTTTATCCCTGTAAGTATTCATGTACATTTTGTACTTTCTCGGAAGGAATTTGCAGTGTTTCCTCTATACTACATGTATTTCTTTCTTTTTTTTTTTTTTTTGTACCTTTCGATAGAATCTATGAAGATGGTCTGTGACGATAACCGTTGATATTTTGATTTTAAATAAAAAAGCAGCTGATAACCAAACAAGCATTTTTTTTGCATAAAGAGGCGTGTCTGGAAGCGGGAGTCGGGCATTGCAATGTTGTGTGACCTACATCCATGGTAGCAGTAGAAGAATTCGCACACTCAGGGCGGTGAGTTATCAGCAATGGCTGTCGATATTCCACTCACTGTCACACCACATCACACCACACCACGACGATTTGTGAGCTGGGCGTGTCCCTAAGAACGTACCGACCGATTGTGGGCAACGTGGGTTTGGGTTGCTGCCATCCGGTCTTTTGGTCGACGCCCATCTGTAGCATCTGCACATGGCACTGAGTCCTGTGGTCCGGCTGCGGATGCAACATGGTGTGGAGTCGCCATGAGCCACATCCAGGCGGAAGTGCACTCCCATAGCCCGACCCCAGTAGTGTTTGTGCATATGACCTACGTTCCAAAGTGCTACGAACATAGAGTGAATCATATGTGTTTACTTTCAGCAGAACTGAAAGTTATCCAACGCAGTTGCTTTTATTGTTGTTTCTCATGAGTTGCATGAACTTTAATCTACATGATTAACTGAGATGGAGTGTTCATACTCTACTCTCCTTAAAAGTTCTATGTGCTTGAGAGCAGGAAAAAACAAAATTTTTTGGGTTTACTTGTTTAATGTTTCACTTGTTAAGTTCATGAATTTCAGTCTATTTGGCTAATTCGCGATACCATGTTTTAGCACTACTCTGCAATAACTTGATGTTCAATTTTGATAAATTTAAGTGATTTGATGTTCTGGGGTGACTGAAGACGGAACTTTATTGTACATCACTCCCAGAATGTGAGGGAAGCTACACCTGGTGCCCTTTACATAAAGACGTTATGACTTAATAGTTGTACTTGCTTAATTTGTTGTTTTTCATTGTATTTCATCTTGTAGATTACATACATGTACTTCTCTGTAACTTGCATTTTTATTTGTGTTTTCTTTCGATTATGATTTTGTACATTTCTTTGTTTTCTGCTTCGATTTGCTTGTAGATGACACTTAGTTTATACTGATGTCCTTTTGTGATCTTACCTTTTATTTTTATGCATTTTATTCATTTGATTTATCCCGAAGATTAAGTGCTCTGTGACAATTTTGTAAATGGTCATGCTCATGAGTTCACCCAAATTCTATCTTTGACAGTCATTTTTATTACATTCTACGTAAGATAAAATGTTTTGTTTATCATAAGACTGATACTGGAATACTTATCACAAATATTGCTTTTTCATTGACACATCGTTTTTCTTATCTCTATATTGTATAAAATTTTCATTTTGATAAAAAAAAGATAGGAAATGCCCTTCCCTGGCAAGGACACTCCCTGCTCTTTTTTTTCTCCAGTAGGGTAAGGTTATGAAATGTCCCCATGTGAGCTGTTCCAGTTATCTGGGAAAGCAACCTCCACTTTCGCTAATGACTCCAGTATCCGGTATAAGTATGTCTGAGAGAAAGATTGACGAGAGTGCATGATATTACAGCGGCATTTCAATGCCAAAGGGGCAAGTCTTTTTCAATTACAATTTCATAACTGTGTTCTGTGTGTATCTGTGTATTCATGTGTATTCATTACCATGTATTCATGTCGTATCCTCCCTGTCCCAACTGTCGTCTGCTAGGATGAATGTATGGTTTGCCTGTACCTGACGCTTCAGGTTTCCTCAGTTGCTAAGAGGTTTTCTTGATTCTTAAGATCAGATAAGAGAAATTTTCTGTAGTGCTTCGAACACGGCTATGTTGGGTCAGAGAGACATTATTGGTCACTAGTTAGCATCCATTGTGAGGTTGGTACAGGTAGAAACCGCTTAGGCTCCCTGAGTCCTTCCGGTTTTCTGTGCAGACCCCGGCGACGAGGAAAGTTAGTTTTAGGCTCCCGAAGGACGCCGATGATAACGATGCTCTGACTACTATCTGTAATTTCCAATTCGAAGTGTTTAAGAGCTTTGTATGAGTTTCCGCTACACACCCTGGTGTGTGGGAGTGACAATCACGCCGCATCAATTATTTCAGTCAGGCTACGGTATTAATTTCATTAGTATTCAGTCTACCTTATGAGATCTTTCAAACATCTGCAACTTATTGTGCATGAGCGGTGCTGCCACGAAATGTACAGTCTTAGTTAGTTTAGTGTATCATATGAATGTGTCGTGTGCTTTATTGGATGTTTGTGTTAAATTTTATTTAATTTATCGTTCAATTTGTATTTCATTCCCAAGGGCCTAGTAGTGTTTCTTTGTAAACCATGAGACTCCAGTTCGACGTAAACACCTCTAGTGTTCGAATTCAAGCCTCAGTTTCATCACGGAATAGATGTGCTCATGTTTGCTAATTTTATTTGCAAAATTCCTGAGTTGTACGGAATTTCGGAAGTGGGCTTTCTTCTCTAAGACTGACCACTTAGACAGTAGTGCTTTGACCCAGTGAGCCTATATGTAGATTAGAGAAGATTTCTTCTGAATTCTATCTTTCGTTGTATGAGTGACTGGCGTAAAGTAATTTCTGTGATCTTGATGAATCTCAACCAGTAATCTGGCAGACTTACCCCACGTTTGCCGGTCCAGTTGTTTCTTTGTGTAACGTACCACGTGTCGAGATTCACGTGCTGGCATTCTAAGTAACTGTGTTTTAACTGAACGTCTGTGCGTATGTTACTTTTTAATCACGAAATAAATGTTAATTATTTCTAAATTCGCTGCTATTACATCTCACAGCGCCATACCACTCCCTAGTCAGGATCCTTAAAATCAATCAGTTTGCACCTTCCCCTAATAATGTTTCAATGAAATTTATCGTGATTATTGGATATCCAATGTATAGGTAGAAATTTTATTAAATCATCAAATAATCTGTTAGACTGCGCCAGTTTATCAGTTTCGTTAATTAATATTGAAATAAATTGGCCCACTATTCAGAAATTTTGTATTTGGTACTTGTTCGAGGGAAGCGAAGGTAGGCTCTACTTGCATAGTCGTTCTTGGGATTTAGATGACAGGTATCTTTCAGTGTATAATCTTCCCTTGAACAAAATTCCAAAATCTAATTCTTCAATCGATTTCTCACACAATGATCGATAAAGCGTAACAAAAAAGCGGGAATATAACTGATATGCATGTCGGACAAACCAAGAATGCTCCATTATCAAAGCCCTTCCGCAAATAAAACATACTTAATCATTACCTGTTATCGTTTCTTCACAAACTGTGTAAACGGAAAAGTGTAAAAATCAATACTACTTCCCTCCACAGTAAACTTTTCAAAATTCATAAAACAATTGTGAAAAATCTCCATTGTGTGCTGCTTACTGCTATTAAATCAAAAGTCGACTGTTCGCAAAAAAGACCAAGCCTCAATTGTAAGATTTGTAAGTCACAAAGATTCGCTAAAAAAGTTAAAACACAAAGCACATAAATAGAAATAAATAAATAATAACCGTAATAGCATAAAAGGATAACATGATTCACAGTATTTACAAATTCTATCCAGTTGCCGTCCTCACCTGCATTAATGCTCCTTGCCAAATTGTTTTAAATCATCCTGCACAGGTCCTTAAACAGTCCATGACAAATAGCTTTAAATTACTGTGCATAGGCGGAGCAACAGTCCTACAAACAGCGTGCTCAAAGCATCAATAAGAAAATAAATACAATAATATTAGTTGTGGTACCCAACTGATCGTTTTACTCTGCGCATTGTAGGTGAGTCTATTGTTAAGAAACTTGTTGCCTCACAAAGATAAAGACTAAACTTCAAACAAATGTCACAGTTCTTTAAACCATTGCCAAAATTACGTTTCCACCATTGAATTACATATATTCAGTGAAAACTATCTTTAACCTATGTGTTCCCAGTACACCACTAAAGAAAACACGTTGAAGTGTGTCTTGAAGAGTGTCTTGAAGTAGACATATTTGTAGAAGACTCAGTGCATAGTCATTGTTTGGCTCGTTCGTTGTATTGGTTTATTTGTGAGGAAGCTTGGAGCAGACTGAGAGGATGTAGTGTTGGTCCCTAAATATACCACACACAACTCAGAGCCACTGTCTCTCACAAGATTACTGTAAATTTAATGATGACGCTAAAACGTAGCATTAGTTCATCAGATGCCTGTGAAACAATGGCACAGCCTCAGCTAAAGGGACCCTGAGCCATGCATGGCTCGTGTACCCACCATCATGTATTTTGCACCACGTTTTTAACGTACTTCCTCGTCACTACGTTAATTTAAATTACTACTGTCACTGAGTTGCTGCTTGCCTGACCGTGAGCGGCGTTAGCAGCGCGTATCGATGTATCCCCTTTCATAGTATCTTTGCTTGACTGCTATGACCTCCCAGTCGTTGTCTGTCGTAACGCAGTTCGGCTTGCAGTTCGGGTGGCGAGTTGGGTTCTGCCAGTCAGTTGGGACATGTCTGCAGTGCAGTCCGGACCTGCTAGTCGGTGAAGTTCAAATGTGTGAAATCTTGTGGGACTTAACTGCTAAGGTCATCAGTCCCTAAGCTTACACACTACTTAACCTAAATTACCCTAAGGACAAACACACAAACCCATGCCCGAGGGACGACTCGAACCTCCACCGGAACCAGCCGCACATTCCATGACTGCAGCGCCTTAAACCGCTCGGCTAATCCCGCGCGGCCTGCTAGTCGGGGAGTTGTAATGCGGCACCAGTGGAGTCGGGTTGGAGCCGAGAGCTCTCAGTTGACATGGGTCGCCCGACCATTGCCACCACGCATCACTTGAGCCAGGCCACGGTGTTGGTGGATCGTCAGTCGGTAAGCCTACTGGACGACGCGTTTTGGCTCGGCTGTGTGTGTGTGTGCATCGACTCCCGATTTGTCTTCGTGCGTGCTTCGTTACTGTTTGGTATCTTTCACGTCTTCCTGACGGTGTTTGTCAGGTTGTGTGCGTAGTTTGTGTGATTTTGATTGACAAGTTATTATAAATTTTGTCAACGTATTGGCTCTGAGAGGTCGGTCGTCTCATCGGGCGACGTGTATCTGATTCTCTGAGCGCTTCTGGGCCCCTTCAATTACCATCTTGTGGAACTTGGGTCGGTCCTTTCCTGGTGCAGGGATGTCGCTTAGCCAGTGGGAGTGTTTCCTTCGCATGGTTGTGTCCGAGCCAGTATTTCCTCCATCGTGTGTCGGAAACTGAATGGGAGAGGCATCAGCAGTGCAGTCGCGACGGAGCAGCAGTCGCGGACGGACCAGTAGGAGAGTCGGTCGGTTGCTGGGGACCAGGCAAGTTATCTCCACGCGGTGCAGTCGGTTGGGTCTGCTGGGTCGCGGCGCAGTGTCGGCGCATTTGTGGAGCTGCCGATCGCGACAAGCTTCGTGGTTCACCGACCCAGCACGTCAAAGTTGAGTAGTGGTTTCAACTACCCAAGCCAAGCCCACTTATGTTGTGGTGGTTCGTTTCAGTGGTTTGCTGTTGGGGATGTTTTCCTGTGAGCAACACCGAGTGTTTCTATTGCTGAAATTCAGCCACTATGTGGTGCAATTTATTATTTTGGTTGACTACAATTCGAGTGCACCAGCGGAGTTTTCTGCCTTGTGGCCTTTAGTATTCTGGTTCCCTACCCTGGGCGCTGACGTAAATTCAGGCAGTGTTCTTTTGGGTGTAGTTAACTATATTACCATATTTCAAATTCAAGTGTAAAAGCGGAAGTTTCTGCCTTCTGGCCATCAGTGTTCCGGTTACCTATCCTGGCCACTAACGTAATTTCAGGCAGCGTCCTTTCCTCACCTGTTGTTGCTGTCCAACATGGTGTGCAATTTTGACAGCTAATACATACTCCGTTGTGCATTATCTCGTTTGTAACCTTTGGTGATTGAGTTCTCATGTACTGACTGATGGGAAGCAAGTCGTTGTGTCGGTCAGTCCGTGGCTGTCCCCTGGTTGGGTTCCGATGGATCAAATGTAGTTGGGATCACCACCTGTCTCACCTAAGTGAACGAGGGCAGACCGACCTCCTTGGAGGCTTCTGAGTGCCGTTGTGCTTATTGTCTTTCCCATTTATGTTTAATAATCCGTTTTCAGCTACTTAAAATTTAAGGCTTATGTTGATATTTTCTTTTTTTTTAATTTTGCAATATTAGTTGTGGGCTTTCAGCCTTGCAACTTTATTCTTAAAATTTTCTTTCAACCTTAAACATTGCGGCCTTCTGACTTTAAAACATTATGGTAATATATTTTAAAATTTTGAAACATAATTGTTGCCTCCAGCCATTTGTATTGCACCTTTCATGTGTTTGTTCTATCTGCTTGGCCTTGAGGCTTTCCACCTACTTGTGATATAAGTGTTTTAATTATTTTATTTGCTATTTTAATTGCATTTTTATCTTGTTGGTTTTTAATATTCCTGGTTTTTAAACATTTCGGCCTTCTGCCATTAAAAGACTATGGTAATATATTTTAAAATTCTGAACCTTAATAGCGGCCTTCAGCTATTTGAATTGCACCTTGCATATGTTTGTTCTATCTACCTTGCCTTAAGGCTTTCCACCTAGGTGTGATATATGTTTTTTTTTTATTATTTTATTTGCTATTTTAATTGGATTTATATCTTGTTGATTTTCAAGATTTCTTGCTTGGAGGCCTTCAGCCGTGATAGAGATGCATTTGGTAAAGGTTTGGCTATGTGCCACTTTGGTTCTAAATGTGTTATTAAATTACAATAAATTACAATTAGAAGGTGAAACTGACCCCAACCTTATTTGGCCCTCTCCACAATCCTAATTACCTGTTCTGCCCAGCGAGTTTAGCGGGCGTTTCAGACCCAATATATCGTTGTATAGAAAAGTCCATTCGTTGCATAAATATCTCACAATCAAGAAGAGTATAGAAAGAGTTCTTCTTATGGGGCACTCGGCACTGTACACATCCATTTTGAAAAATTAAGAAACCACAGGACAGTTGCCTAGTACTAACTCGTTTATTGGGAACACGACCGATTTCTGTACAATTACGCATCCATCATACGATGAAAAAAATTAAATCACTTAATCATTGTAAGTCATGGTCACCCCAACATGCTCACGGAAACAAATGTGCCGTATCAAAAGAGTGAAGGGGACAAAAATTCCATAACAGCTATTCTTCTGCGGTGCGCGACCAGGAACACAAACAGGAAAACTAGTTGTTCTGACTCTCTTGTGATTGATTGATCTGAACTGTCCTCTATTCCGACCATCATTGTAACCGCGGTTCTTCCACTAAGAGTTTGTTTTGTACTTATAATCTGATTCTTGAATCCCAAGCAATTGTAAAACGTCACGGAATGCAATGATGTTTCCTTTTTTGTGTCCTTCCAGTAAACAAACGCATAAGGATCTTGTATGTTTAGATCTACCTAGCTGGGATAAAGTAGGTCATCTATACGGTTCTGTGAGATTTTGTTTCTGTTGTACCATGTGCTTGAAGAACTGCCTTAATGTGAATTTTCAAAATTAGACAAGCCAATGAGTCTTTTCCTCCATGCTGTGTAGTCTCTTACCAGTATTCTGCGGGAAATGCATTTTTAATTCTTCTAAAGATAAGCATTACCTTTGGGTCGCTTGCGCATGATTGGTTCATCTTCCAACTACAAATAAATCCTAAATTATGTGTCACCAGCCAAGCTGGATGTAATGGAAAGCTAAACTGTTGGATCCAGTCTCAGGGATGCCATTGCGAAAAGCTTTAATCTTTGGAACTGATAACTTTTTTTTTCAAATCTGTCTTACCTTTTTAAGTCACTGAAGTTCTCAAGGTTGAAATACGTTTCTTTCACGTCTATCTCGGCCAAAACGTTGTACATGCAAGAAATCTTTTTCTCGTCCGTGATAGTACTTCACTATAAGCACTTGCACTTTGCTCTCGTGTGAAACGATTTTTCTTGTCAAAAATCAATAACAATAGTTTGATCGCGTTTTCAGATTTTTTATTTGTTAGTAACTGTTTTCTGATCTTTCCTCATACCATCTTCACTATTATAGCGCCATTATGGCTAGTGGTGGCATCAGACGGAGCTAGATCCGTAGAAGTGCGATTGTCACTGCAGTGACAACCTTACTTTTCAGGATATCGCTCAGTCTGCCGCCACCACTAGCCATAATGGAGCTGTAAACCAGAAGATGGTATAAGGAAAGGGCCGAAACCGGTGGTCAACAAATAAAAATCTGAAAACGCAATCGAGACGATTTTTATTGATTTTTAACATTTTATACCAATCGCTGTGATCCAGACAAGAGTGCTTCCTAAAATTTTATTTTCAGATAGATGTCTGCGTAACATGTTGATTTATGTCTTTTGCTGTTTGTGTAACCGTCATATATCATTGTAAGGGTTGAAATTCATTGGTGTTCTTAAACTGTGTTGTTTATGTATCTGCTGAGTCTTCGTCTGTATTTACTTCGATTTGCTCAAATTTGACAGTTCATCGATCTGTGCTTTCAGTGTTTCAAATTGTTTCTTTGCCCTGGTTCAATTTCACAAGTTCCTGTTTTCAAATTCTGAATACGTTCCAAATGGTTTTGTGATATGCGCTGCAGTTTTACCTCCGCAGCGTCATGAGTACCGTTACTAATTTTTGCAATAGTTGAAGCACGCTCTTTTCTGTATGTATGAGCAACTTCTTTAAATTTTGTTTCAATCTCAGCCCCTCTCTAAGAAAACTGACGATGCAATGTGTGTCTGTGTTTCTGCAATTTCTACTGTTTCTATAGAGATTTTTCTTGGTTCTATTTCAATGCCTGTCGTTCCATTCTTTACGATTGAATCATTGCTTTCTTAGCGGCTATCGAGACGAATCCAATGATAAGAAACAGTAAAGTCTTTGAAGGTTAACGAAGTTCTCAAAGGTGGCGTGTAGGTCCATTTACAGAAGGTGTTAGAAGTGATGACCATTGGTATCAGTGCAGTACTGCAATCTTCTTATCACGGCTTGAGTGGTATTTCTTATCACATTGGCACTTATTGAAGCACATTCCCTCACATTCCCCTCTTGCATATCTTCAGGTGTAGTTGAAACGTTTTTATAAACAATGTCTTTTACGCTTACAAGAAATAATCCAGAGGTGTCAAGTCTGGCGAACGAGCCAGTCACGACACATCTCCTCCGTGTCCAATCCAACTAATGGTAATTGTCTCTGCAACTCATTTGTAGCCATCAGCGCCGCGCAGGATTAGCCGAGCGGTCTAGCCGCTGCAGTCATGGACTGTGCGGCTGGTCCCGGCGGAGGTTCGAGTCCTCCCTCGGGCATGGGTGTGTGTGTTTGTCCTTAGGATAATTTAGGTTAAGTAGTGTGTAAGTATAGGGACTGATGGCCTTAACAGTTAAGTCCCATAAGATTTCACAGACATTTGAGCATTTGAATATTTGTAGCCGTCAGCCAAAAATGTACCGGACATCAGTCGTGTTCATACCACATGCTGTTGCTTGTTCCTAAAGGTATTTCTTCCAGTAACAGACCTAATGTTTCTTGCAGGAATGTGGTGTACTTCCTACCATTAAGATAACCTTCGATGAAATTGGGGCCTATAATTCTGTTCTCCAGAATTCCACACCATACATTCACAGACCACGGTATTTGGTGTGCAACTTGCCGCAGCCAACATGGATTTTCAATTGCCCAGTGGTTCAAATGGCTCTGAGCACTATGGGACTCAACTTCTCAGGTCATTAGTCCCCTAGAACTTAGAACTACTTAAACCTAACTAACCTAAGGACATCACACACATCCATGCCCGAGGCAGGATTCGAACCTGCGACCGTAGCAGTCGCACTAGAAGTCTCTAGCTCTCACTGAATTTCGTTGGCATTCCCCGTAAATGAGAAGCATATTGACTTGTTATTCGAAGGAATACATCGTTAACATCCGCTTGATTCGACCATACAGGTCTTACCGTTCCTATTTCTGTTGTACTGCGAAACTGTCGAATGGTGTTTACATGTCAATGGCTCGGTAGATGGGTACGCCATATTCGGCGAATATTAACTATTTGCGCGATATACGAGAGATAATTGTCAGAGCATGTTCTTCGATGAGTGCTGAAGGATAAGGAAAACCAGTCAATCCGTGATAAGCAGATTGCAGCACTGCTTTGATACTAATGTTCATCACTTCGATCATCTTCTGCAAATGGACGCTCATGCCACCGTTTTGACCTTCGTTGACATTCAAGGACCTAACTGTTACACATCACTGGATTCGTCTCGATACCTGCTATTAGAAAATAAGTACCTAACTATAGCATCCCATTAAAAAAAGGAAAAACAAAGTAGACCTTCATATCTCTGAGCAACAAAAAACCAACGTCACATTGTGGCCCCCCTTTGTCCCACGCAACTTTTGTCCCACAAACTTTTCAGCTACTATCATACTTTCGGAGATTTTCTAGGTGATAATACTTAGTGACTCACCCTGTATATTGGTATCACACCAATTCTAAATTGTAAGGCATTTCCAGAGGTAAATGTTGACTCTCAACGTAAATTATTGGTTATAAACTGTAGATTAAAACTAAAGAAATTGTAAAATGGTAGGAAATTAGAGAGATGAGAAGTAAATAAGCTGAGAGAGCTTGTTGAGAATTTCTGAAGGAGCGTTAGGCAAATATTAACAGGAGCAGGGGATGGGAATACAGAGCTGAATGGATGAAGTATCAAACAGAGAAAAAGGCAAGACCCAGTAGAAATCCTTGGATAATACAGGAGATACTAAACTTAATTACGGGAAGGGGAGAATATATATAAATGCAGTAAATGAAGTAGACGAAAAGGAAAAGAGACATCTAAAAAATGAAATTAGAGGAAAGTGTAAAACGGCTAAGCAGGAGTTAATAGAGCACAGATGTAGAAGCGTACATCACCAGGAAACATAGATGCTGCCTATAGAAAGTTAAACCGGTCCTTGGATAAAAGAGAAGCAACGTATGAATGTCAAGAGCTCAGACGGAAAACCAGTCCTAATCACAGAAGCTAAATCTGAAAGGTGGAAGGAGTACATAGAGCGTCTAGACGAGGTAGATGAAGCTGAAATGGCAGATACGATAATGCGAGAAGAATTTGACACAGCACTTATTGACCCAAGTGGAAACAATACTCAAGGAGTAGACGACATTCCTTCGTAATTACTAATAGCCTTCGCAGAACCGTCCATGATAAAACTCTTCCATCTGGAGTGTAAGATGTAGCAGACAGGCGAAATAAAGTCAGACTTCAAGAAGAGTACATTAATGCAAATTCCAAAGAAAGCTGGTGCTGAAAGATCTGAATATTACCAAACTACCAGCTTAAGAGGACAGCCGAGAAACGGAGGAATACGGATTAGCGTCCCGGTTCGCCGCAAATTTTTAACTTTCCCCATTGATTTAATCAAATGCCCACTAGCAGCTAATATAAGCATCCCTTTTGATTAATTGTCATACGCCGCGCGACTGCTACGGTCGCAGGTTCGAATCCTGCCTCGGGTATGGATGTGTGTGATGTCCTTAGGTTAGTTAGGTTTACGTAGTTCTAAGTTCTAGGGGACTTATGACCACAGATGTTGAGTCCCATAGTGATCAGAGCCATTTGAACCATTAATTGTCATATAAAACCTGTAGCGTCAAAGGTGGAGTCTGTTTTTTCGCACATGTCTGAAAGAACAAACATATACAGGTTGGAGCAAAACCGTGTAACGAAATTTTAACCCTGAATAACTGATACCAGTAGGAACCAAAACTACTAATCATGTATGGGTCGAAAATACACAATTTTTAAAATACAGAAACTTGACACCACGCTCTCCGAGTGGTCGCGGGAGTGCCCTGTTGCCGGACGCTCTGGATAACGCATAACCGCGAATTCTTTACCTGCTGGAGATCGCGATGTATCCAAGGCTGCCAACAAGCTCTCTGGTAGCGCATCAGCCTTCCACTCTGGGGGGCGTGTCCGCCGGGGTCCCGACACATCCATTTTTGTTTCATGATAAGACGTACCGGGAACAAACCTGTGCCGGCCGCTGTGGCCGGCCGGTTCTAGGAGCTTCAGTCCGGAACCGCGCTGCGTCTACGGTGTCAGGTTCGAATCCTGCCTCGGGCATCGACGTGTGTGATGTCCTTAGGTTGGTTAGGTTTAAGCAGTTTTAAGTCTAGTGGACTGATGACCTCAAATGTTAAGTCCCATATTGCTTAGAGCCATCTGAACCATTTGAACAAACCTGTCAACAGCTGTTAGTTCGCGTACAGAAAGTCTTTTACAAATTGTGTCGGTCCTGAAAAGGGTCTTTTTTGTAGCTAGGACATGGTTTATTTAAAGCAGGTGTTCGAACTGGCGACCCTCTGACACGACACTAGCTTGGTAACGTCGAACGGTGTTTTGCCGAACCCTTTCAAATATTCGTAGCATTGCCCTGACGTGATGGGCGGCATGTTGAATGCGATCTATTAATTCCTCTTCGCTTCCAGGTGTTTTGCGTCGGGATGGATGTACTACAACCTTGAAGAATCCCCACAGGAAAAAATCCGGTGTCGTGAGGTCTGGTGATCGCGGGGGCCATGCCCTACGAGCAACTCTGCCAATTACCCGGCCGTCAAAGAGTTCATTGAAATATCAGAGCACAGCACGTCTGTTTTGTGCGGGCGCCCCATCATGCAGCAACTACATGAGTAACCGTATGCCCAGGAGAGCATCTTCCAGCAGACTGCGTAGATTTTCTTGCAAAAAGTTAAGGTAATTTGCCCCAGAAAGTCGAGGAGGTAGACAGGCTCGCCCAATCAGATGGTCACCCACAATTCCTGCTCAAAAATTGAACAAAAATCGTCCCTGGCGTCCGTGGACGTACGTGACGTGAGGATTTCCCCTTGCCCAGTAATGAACCTTTCGAGTGTTGTAAAGGCCATCCTCATGGAAGGTGAACTCGTCGATAAATTGCACAATGGCGGGGAAGTCAGGATCTCTGGAGCACGTCGCAGAAACCATCGCAAAAACTCTAGCTCGTGTTCATAGTCCGCCACAGGATTTTGGTCTTGGACAGGGTGGAAACTAAATGGATACTCGCCGTCATCCCTGAAAACCTCCGAGACTAACCGATAAGTGACCCCCATGTTGGATCCAACGCTTGAGTACTGGTCCAAGGTGTTTCTTCGAAGCGTTCGAGAACAGTAAAAAAATATGGTTATAACATCTGTGGTCATCAGTCCCCTAGACGTAGAACTGCTTAAACATAACTAACCTAAGAACATCACACACATCCATTCCCGAGGCAGGATTTGAACCTGCGACCGTAGAAGCAGCGCAGTTCCGGACTGAACCGCCTAGAACCACTTGACCACAGCGGCCGGCCGAGAACAGTCTTTGCAAATTCAGCATCCCATCGCGTAGGTCTTCCAGCATCACCATAATATCCAGCTAACGAGCCTATTTCGCCAAGTTGTGGGTGAATTGCTGTAAAGGTTTGGGAATGTGGGTTGTCTTGCCGGGTACCGTTCGTCATACAACCGTCGAGCTTCATGCGCATTACCGTCGGCTAGTCCATAAACAAAATTCATACCTCGTTGTTCTTCAAATGAATACTGTGCTCGCCATGTTTACTGTATGACAAAACCGAAGGTGACGTGTGTGTGCACCGAAGCGAAGCTTACGAGTGAATGCATCTGATGTTTGGTGGAGACAAAGAGCAATACCTATTCGACATATGTACGTTACGTGTCACATTGGGGTAGGACTTATGTATGTGTGAACCGACAACCATAGCGCTGCCCGTCAACCGACGAACGGCAACAAGGCTATTCACGACCAATGGGATCGCGTGGCGCCGACTTTCCGTAGTTTAAAAATCGTGCGTTGTCGACCTACACAACATTAGTAATTTTGGTTCCTACTGGCATCAGCTACGCAGAGTTAAAATTTCGGGACACAATTTTTCTCCACTCTGTATGTACGGAGATGACTAAAGTCATGGGATATTTCCTAACATCATGTCTGACCTTCTTTTGCCCGGCGTGGTGCAGCAGCCTGCCGTGACATTGACTCAATGAGTCTTTGTAAGTCCCCTGGAGAAATAGTCACGATGCCTCTATAAATGTCTATAACTATGAAATTGTTAACGATGCAAGATTTTGTACACAAACGGATCCGTCGATTGTGTCCCATAACTGTTCGATGGAATTCATGATATATTATCCGAGTGGCGCGATCGTTTGCTCGAGTTGTCTGGAAAGCTGTTCAAACTAATCGTGAACAATTACGGTCTGTAAAATGATGGGAACATTCATGAATGAATGGCTGCAAATGGTCTCCAATCAATGATCAGTCTAGTTGGACCACAGGACACAGTTCACTCCACGTAAATACAGCCCACACCAGGTCACGAACTCAAGAGAGGCGCTGCAGCCGATTTCGTGCTGTTAGCAAAGGAACTCGGATCGGTTGCCGTCTGCCATAGTCCTTTAACGCCAGATGTCGCCACGTTGTCCTGACGGATAGGTCCGTTGGAAGTCCTGCAACTTTTTCGAACAGTGTTGCTTCTCTGTTAGCTCTGACAACCTTACGCAATCGCTTTTGCTTTTGTTCGTTAGTAAAAGCCATAGGCCACTGTGCTGTCACTGGTGGGAGATAAAGCCTTAAATGTGGTGTCCTCGGGGCACTCTTGACGCTGTGGATATCGGAATATTGAATACTTTAACGGCTTTCGAAATGTAACGTCCCATGCATCTAGCTACAAAAACCATTCCGCGCTCAGAGTCTGCTGATTACCGTCGTCCGGCCATCATCACGTCGCAACCCTTTCACGCCAGTCGCCTCAGTACAAATGACAGCTCCGCCAATGCACTGTCCAGTTATGCCTTGTGTGCGCCATACTACTGCCATGCGTATATTTGTATATAGCCATCACATGACTTCAGTGACCTCAGTGTAATATAACCGTTATGCAAGCGATAGCATCTCTGAGACATAGCAATATTCGACAGAGGGCGTTGAACTGGACATGTGGGGCGGCGACTGCACAATAATACTATGTAATGAATTAGTAATTTGCACCCGTGCTCTTGGGGTATTGTCTTTGATTCATAATCAATCTCTCTTCGGTCCCGGGTTCGAGTCCCGCCGTCGCTTAACCTTTGATTAATAACCAGCATTGGCGGCCGAAAATTTTCGCTATAAGAGGTCACCCTCTTTCTGCCAACGGCCTTGTCAAAGAGGGCGGAGGAGCGGACAGAGGTTGAGGGAACTCCCTCGTCCTAGGGGTGGAAAACTGCTCCTGACAGCGGAAGAATCAACAAAGATCAACTGCATGATGATGCAGAAGGCAATGGAATCCACTCCATTAAAGACACCTAACGTGTATCCACAGGACATGTTGTCTGTAACTGAAGTAGTGTCATGATGATCTCTCCATTGGCAAAAGATTCCGAAATAGTCCCCCATTCGGATCTCCGGGAAGGGAATGTCAAGGGGGGGGGGGGGTTACCATGAGAAAAAGATTGAGTAATCTACGAAATAATAACATTCTAGGTGTAGGCGCGTAGAATGTTAGAAGCTTGAACGCCATAGGGAAACTAGAATACCTGAAAACTGAAATGCAATGGCTCAATCTGGTTACAGTAGGGGTCAGTGAAGTGAAGAGTAAAGAAGACAAGGATTTCTGGTCAGACGAGTATAGGGTAATATCAACAGCAGCAGAAAATTGTATAACGAGAGTAGGATTCGTTATGAATAGGATGTTAGGGCAGAGTGTGTGTTACTGTGAAGAGTTCAGTGATAGGGTTATCAGAATCGACAGCAAACCAACACCGACAGCGACAGTTCAGGTAAACACGCCGACATCTCCAGCTAAAGATGAACAGATAGAGCAAGTGTATGGGGATACTGAAAGGGTAATATAGTATATAAACGGAGATTGGAATGCAGTTGTAGCGGAAGGAGTAGAAGAAAAGGTTACAGGAGAATATGGGCTTCAGACAAGGAATGAGGGAAGAGAAAGACTAACAGGGTTCTGTAACAAGTTTAAGCTAGTAATAGCGAATACTCCGTTCAAGAACCACAAGGAGAGGAGGTATACTTGGAAAACGCCGGGTGATACGGGAAGATTTCAGTTAGATTACATCATGGTCAGACAGAGATTCCGAAATCATATACTGGATTGTAAGGGGTACCCACGAGCAGATGAAGCCTCAGATCACAAGATAGTAATGATGAAGAGTAGGCTGAAGTTTAAAACACTAGTCAGGAAGAATCAATACGCAAAGAAGTGGGATACGGAAGTACTAAGGAATGACGGGATTCACTTTAAGTTCTCTAAGGCTGTAGATACAGCAATATGGAGTGGCTCAGTAGGCAGTACAGTTGAAGAGGAATGGATATCCTTAAAAATGGTGATAACGTAAGTTGGAAAGGAATCCATGGGTATAAAGAAGCTAACTGCGAATAAACCATGGGTAACAGAATAAATATGTCAATTGATCGATGAAAGGAAGAAGTAAAAAAAAACTTCCGGGAGAGTCAGGAATACAGAAATACATGTCGCTGAGGAATGAAATAAATAGGAAATTCAGGGAAGCTAAGACGAAATGGCTGCAGGAAAAATGTGAAGAAATCGAAAAGGAAATGATTGTCGGAAGGACAGACTCAGCGTACAGGAAAGTAAAAACAACCTTCTATGACATTAAAAGAAAGGGTGATAACATTAAAAGTGCAACGGGAACTCCACTGTTAAATGCAGACGAGAGAGCGGATAGGTGGAAAGAATGCATTGAAAGCCTCTATGAGGAGGAAGATTTGCCTGATGTGATAGAAGAAGAAACAAGAGTCGATTTAGAAGAGATAGGGAACCCGCTATTAGAGCTTTGGAGCACTTAATATCAAATAAGGCAGAAGTGATGGATAATATTCCTTCAGAATTTCTACAATCGTTGGGGAAGTGGCAACAAAACGACTATTCACGTTGGTGTGTAGGATGTATGAGTCTGACGACATATCATCTGACTTTCGCAAAAAACATATCCACACAATTCGGAAGACGGCAAGAGCTGACAAGTGTCAGAATTATCGCAGAATCAGCTTAAGAACTCATGCATCTAAGTTGCTGACAAGAATCATATACAGAAGAATGGCGAACGTAATAAGTAGTGAAACGTCCCCTTTGAAAAATTATACATAACTGTGCTTAACCTGACACACAATATTTTTTTAGCGCAACGCGACTTTAAATAATCTCTACAAGAGAATGGCACTGACTAACGTTAACCTGTACTTTGCACAAATCACTTACCTCACAAAAATCTTGGTTACTCCCACTACTGCAATACAGAAAGCGCCACTACTGCCAGCTAAATAAAAGATTCAAACTATGGAAGGCACTAACTACTGATAGGGATAGTTAGCAAATGAAAGATATTAATAGAGAACAAACGTTGTATTTACCTTAATAGTCATCATATATATATATATATATATATATATATAGCAGTTCACGACAAATTACAAAACTCCGCCATCTCTCTCCCCACATCCACCACTGCTGGCGGCTCACCTTCAACTGCGCAACGCTACGCGCTGTTCACAGCCAGCTGCCTAACACTACAATGGCGAGTATTACAACAATGAAAAGCAGCCACAGACTGCACACAGCACAGCCAGTGATTTTCATACAGAGGTGGCGTTACCAATAAAAAAACCTAACAGCCTACTTACAGTAGTAGAAATGAGAACAGCGAGAAAATATCAGGAACGACGGTCACGAAGTAGATGAAGAAACACTGCTACCTAGGAAGTAAAATAACGAGTGACAGACGGAGCCATGAGGACATCCAAAGCAGACTAGCAATGGCTAAAAGAGCATTCCTAGCCAAGAGAAGTCTACTAATATCAAATATCGGCCTTAACTTGAGGAAGAAATTTCTGAGAATGTACGTATGGTAGTGAAACATGGACTGTGAGAGAACCGGAACAGAAGAGAATAGAAGTATTTGAGATGTGGTGCTAGAGACGAATGATGAAAATTAGATGGACAGATAAGGTAAGGTAGCAGGAGGCTCTGTGCATGATAGGAGAGGAAAGGAGTATGTGGAAAACACTCATAAGCAGATGGGACAATATGATAGGACATCTGTTAAGACATGGGGCAAAAACTGTAAAGGAAGACAGAGATTGGAATACCTCCAGCAAATAATAGCGGACACAGGTTGCAAGTGCCACAAAAATCGTCGGCGTCTTTTACAGGAGCCTGCAAACTCTTTTTGTGGTCAGCCAGAAAGCGATGGAGAACATACTGTCCATAATTTCTATCCAGCAAGTCCATATTCCTCTTTTGTTCACTGAAAGAAACGTTCCTACTTTCTGTTTTAATCAGTGGGATTAGCAACTATGACTATATATAAAGTACTATATATAAAGTTTTGAGTTCTAAGTGATTAATATATTCAGTTAAAGTTCAAACGCAAAAAATAGTGATATTGCTGATACTAATAATAATAACAATGTGCCTATCATAAATAGCACTATGAGCACTTTAGAGGCGACCTGATAGTTAGTTCCAATTAAAATGGCTTTCGCCCTAGCTTGTAATCGTCAAAGTTATTTGCTCGCGTCAGAAGTGGAAAATAATCTCACCATTACCACGCGGTTTTGTCAACATTAAGGGCGGCACACAAACAGTTACTTCCGTGAAATTTAAACGGTCCGCGACAGTTTACAGTCATTGCGAATTCACCTCCTAATTTTACCAATGTCTGACAGAGGGCGGGCATGCTACGGGAAACTGTGTACATGTGTCACCCTGACAATTTTTTAGTATAAATTTAATCTCGTAGGCCAGAAATCTTCATTGTGATAACACCCATCAAGATACCTGTATGACTGTGGTCTGAAACGTCGTGTCATTATGCTGGCTGACCTCATCCGGCTGCAGTCCGGAAACCACATGGAATTATTCTATCGTAGTTTGCCCTTCTGCAGCCAGGTTATCGGAGAGATCGCCAACAAAAAAAAAAAATTCTAACCGAAACTTGATGTTTTAAAGTGGATTTTCTTCTAAGTCAGCAGTCTTCAGACTGGTTAGATGCGGCCCGACTCTAATTCCTATTCTTTGCCTACCTCTTCATATCAGAGTAGCACTTGCAACCTTGGCCCCCCCTTCTGGATGTACTCCAGTCTCAGTTTTTCTCTATGGTTTGTACGCTCTACAAATCCCTCTAGTACCTGAGGGATGTCTTAAAAGCGGTCCTATCATCCTGTCCCTTGTTCTTGTCAGTGTTTTCTATCTCCTCCTTTCTATACAGCCATTTCTCCGGAGAACCTCGTCATTGCTTACCTTATCAGTCCACCTGATCATCAACATTGCCGCGCGGGATTAGCCGAGCAGTCTGAGGCGCTGCAGTCATGGACTGTGCGGCTGGTCCCGGCGGAGGTTCGAGTCCTCCCTCGGGCATGGGTGTGTGTGTTTGTCCTTAGGATAAGTTAGGTTAAGTGGTGTATAAGCTTAGGGACTGATGACCTTAGCAGTTAAGTCCCATAAGATTTCACACACATTTTTTTCATCAACATTCTTCCGCAGCACCACGTCTGAAATGCTTCGATTCTCTTTTTTTTCTTATTTTCCAATGGTTCCTGTTCTCTACCATACGTGTGCTGGGCTCCAAAAGCAGGTTCTCAGAAATTTCTTCCTCAAATCAAGTACTTTGTTTGATACTAGTAGCTCTTGGCCAGAAATGCCCATTTTGTCATTGATAGTCTGCTTTTTTCTCCACCTTGCTCCGTTCGTCATGATTAACTCTGCTGCCTAGGTAGCAGAACTCCTTAACTTCGGCTACTTCGTTATCACCAACCCTGATGTTACGTTTCTCTGTGTTCACATTTCTACTACTTCTACTTGCTTTCGTCTTTCTTTGATATACTTTCAGTCTATTTTCTGTATTCATCAGACCATTCCATTCAGCAAATTATGTAACTCTTCTTTACCTTCATTGAGGATAGCAATATCATTAGGGAATCTTATCGTTGATATCTATTCACCACGTATTTTAAATCCACTCTTAAATCTTTCTTACTTCCTTCATAGCTTCTTCGATGTATACGTGATCAGTAGAGACGAAAGACTAGGTCTCGACTTACACCCTTTTAATGACATGTCCAAAAGAACAGTTGCCATTGGTGACCATGCAGCTCTCTAGAATGAAATTGCAATTAAATCAATACCACCAGCTACTGACGGGCGTTGATATACATCAACGGGGGCAGTTGAAAATTTGTGCCCCGAGCAGGACTCGAACCCGGGATCTCCTGCTGACATGGCAGACCCTCTATCCATTTGAGCCATCGAAGGCACAGGGGACAGTGCGACTGCCGGGATTTATTGCTGGCACGCTCCTCGTGAGACCCACATTCTCAACTTCTGGTCCACACACTACATTCGTTGTGTCCCTACCCAACACACTCATTACTCGTGGAAGGCATTCTTACCAAGTCCCGCAAGAGTTCGGATAATATGTGTGCATCCGCACAGAAGAGGAAGGTCATGGCCGGTATTGCCAGAACCTATATGGAAACGGTGTCTGTTCTTTCAGACATGTCCGAAAGAACAGATGCCATCTTAATATCGCTTAAGGCAAACCGGCTGATGACCTTCTTCAGTGGGGATGCACACGATTTGCCTGAACTCTTACCAGACTCGGTGGATTGTCTGACACGACGAATGGGTATAATGGCAGGGGCACTACGAATGTAGTGTGTGGACTATAAGTTGAGAACGTGGGTCTCACGGGGAGCGTGCTAGCAATAAATCCCGGCAGTCGCACTGTCCCCTGTGGCCTCATGGCTCAGAGAGCTGCGAGCTCTCTGTAATAAAAAAAACTGTGTCAAGGAATCAACGATCAACTTGAACGGATGCCTTGTGACATCCGCCCAGATCAAACGCAACGAACTACACACAAAAAAAATAATAATAATAAGTTACGAATACTACTTTCAATGTATGCATACGCAAATCTGACAAAATCCCTTCAGTGTACAAGCAATAAACAACTACGTGCAGAAAATAAGCACATTACCAAAAATGCTCTAAGAATACCAAAATCTCCTCTGGCGCTACTGGCACCGTCGGGACAGAGTGCGTCCTCTCCCGATGCGGTTTCCCTCCATGCCACCCTGCGTGCGACTACTAACAACTACTGTTCACTCGCTACCACCCGCGATAAAAAGGATGTGAACGTCCAACTTTCAGGCTTCCTTCTATTATCAACCGTAACGTCAGAATTGCCTCTCTGGTGGATTTACGTTTACTAAAGCGAAACTGATCGTCAACTAACAGATTCTAGATTTTCTTTTCCATTATTAGGTATATTATTCTTGAAACTTCCTGGCAGATTAAAACTGTGTGCCCGACCGAAACTCGAACTCGGGACCTTTGCCTTTCGCGGGCAAGTGCTCTACCAACTGAGCTACCGAAGCACGACTCACGCCCGGTGCTCACAGCTTTACTTCTGCCAGTACCTCGTCTCCTACCTTCCATGCTGTGGCTAAGCCATGTCTCCGCAATATCCTTTCTTTCAGGAGTGCTAGTTCTGCAAGGTTCGCAGGAGAGCTTCTGTACAGTTTGGAAGGTAGGAGACGAGGTACTGGCAGAAGTAAAGCTGTGAGCACCGGGTGTGAGTCGTGCTTCGGTAGCTCAGTTGGTAGAGCACTTGCCAGC
Source organism: Schistocerca nitens (assembly GCF_023898315.1). Lineage (NCBI taxonomy): Eukaryota > Metazoa > Arthropoda > Insecta > Orthoptera > Acrididae > Schistocerca > Schistocerca nitens. The sequence continues at coordinate 716,630,934 of NC_064614.1, read as the reverse complement.
GAAAGGCAAAGGTCCCGAGTTCGAGTCTCGGTCGGGCACACAGTTTTAATCTGCCAGGAAGTTTCATATCAGCGCACACTCCGCTGCAGAGTGAAAATCTCATTCTGGAGGTATATTATTCTTGTCGGCAACCTGAGTCCATGAGCTTGGTTTTAATTTCACCGAAGGTTGTTCTGATTTTTCTATATGCTGAGCCAGTCCTTTCCACAATCATTTCTTTTTCGGTTTCTTCACATTATTCATGCAACCATTTCGCCTTAGCTTCCCTGCACTTCCTGTCTATTTCATTCCTGAGAGACCTGTATTTCAATATTCCTGAATTTCCCTGAACATTTTTGTACTTAGTTCTTTCATCGGTCAACTGAAATATTTTTCTTCTGTTACTCATTGTTTCCTCCAAGTTACCTTCTTTGCAACTACGATTTTCTTCCCAACTTTTTATAGACGTCCATTCCTCGTCAACTGAACTGCCTACTGACCTAAGCTAGACGACAGGTGATAGTAGATGCTTTCTCCGACACCCGACCATCAGAAGTGGTTTAAATTCCAAAGACTGTCACCTAGAAATATTAGTGACTGCATTGGTGATGATGTACGCAGATGGTATTTTCCAACAAACATGGGGCTTACATAACTCAGTCAATAGTGCTGAATAACAAAATTAATTCTGATGACATTATTCTGGCTTTTAGGAAAATAGATGTCCAGAATACTCTATGAAAAATATCAGGCCAGCTTCTGAAGTAAAATACCGAAGTCTATTCCGAAGGTATTGTTAATAATGGATCATTAGGACTTACCATCCACAATTATTATTTTATGACATTTGACACCCACTTGCTAAAGGGCGCTGTCCGATTTTTCTCTGCCTTATGGTCCGTGTTACGTCCCCACCAGCCCACCCAGACACCCTTCTCATCTACCTGTTTTCTTTTAGATCATCCCGCGAATAACTTCTGTGGCCGATTTACAAGCTATTCAAGTGACAACATATTCCACCGATATCCATTATCTACAGTCATAGTTATATTTGCCATTTTAATCTGTACCATGATTCACTCCTGTTTTTACTTTTTTTAATGAAGGGACTGTTTTATCAGTTTTCTGCCTGTTTTAGCGGGTGATATCAAACCCTTCGGTACTGTTTTCCACATGTTTCTTTCCTCGTCAATTTCTTGAGACATTCTACTCTTTTCTTATCGATTTAATTGTCAATACACTTCTATAGCACGAAATCTCAAACGCTACAGCACAATATCTCAGACGCTTCAGTTCCTTAATTTCCGGGTTTTCCACATTAAATCATTTATTTTCATGTAATGCCCTGCTCCTACCTAGGTTCTCAGAAATCTGTCCCCGAAAATAACGCCTACGTTTAATCCTAAAGACTTCTTTTCGGCAGGAATGCGCTTTTTACCTGTGCTAGTCTGCTTTCAATGTCCTCCTTGCTTGATCCGCAATTTGTTATTTTGCTTCTAAGCCACCAAAATTCATTCACTTCTTTTAGTTCGTGACCTCCAACTTTGATCTTTAGGTCATCGCTAATCTCGCTTTGGTAACTCCTAATTAATTTCTTCGTTTCACTGTCAATCCAAAGTTTGTGTTCATTAGCCTGTTCATTACATTCAATAGGTCCAGTAATTCTTCCACACCTTCACTGAAGCTAGCAATATCGCCGCGAATATCCTAGTGATTAGTAATCGGCACTTCATCTTCTCTCACTGAACAGTACTCAGAGTTACAATTTCTTTTGCATGAAAAGTTCAAACTTCAATGGGCTTTTCACTCTACAGTGGAGTGTGCGGTGGTATGAAACATCCTGGCTGTGCCAGACCGAGGCTCGAACTCGGGAGTAAAGCTGTGAGGATGGGCCATGAGTCGTGCTTGGGTTGCTCAGACGGTAGAGCACTTTCCTGCGAAAGGCCAAGGCCCCGAGTGTCGGTCCGTTACACAGTTTTAATGTGCCTGGAAGTTTCTGAAACGGTAAGTTAGAGACACAGTGGGAACACTTGCAAAAAATGGAAGTAGAACTTCCAATAAAATTCTAAAATTTCAAGCCAAAACGTAAACGTTACAAAGAAATAGAAATGTGACTCATAACAGGCAGCAAATTATCTCATCCAGGAAGTGAAGAGAAAGAAATATCGAACGTCACGCTATAATCGCACGGTGTGGGGTTGTCGTCGTTAAGATGTCAAAGGTGCGTTGGACAGGAAGGTCGAGCACTGCTAGCCGTCCGTAATTTCGGGATTTGTAGTATATGTGACGGATCAGAATAAATATGGGGGCATCAAGAAGGAAAACTATCGCACCGCCATACGTACAGGCTAAAATGTAAATGTCGTGTGACTAGGGCCTCCCGTCTGGTACACCGTTCGCCAGGTGCAAGTCTTTCGATTTGACGCCACTTCGGCGACTTGCGCATCGATGGGGATGAAATTTGGACAACTCAACACCCAGTCCCTGAGCAGAGAAAATCTCCGACCCAGCCGGTATCCAACCCGAGCCTTTATGATTGACATTCTGTCGCACTGACCATACAGCTACCTGGGGCGGACACCTGCAGGCTTACAAGGAGACAACACCACTTTTTGTTGGGTTATGTTATTAATAGTTTTGTATGTATACTGTGTACACTGATCTGCAAAACATAAGGGACAATATACATAAAGTCTCATAACATATTAACTACTCGGTGGAAATGAGTGAACGTTCGGGACCATATTTCCAGAGGCCTCCCATGCGTACGATGGAAACTGGATGTCCCGCAACACAACGTACTGGTCGTCACGAAAAGAGACCATCCCAATGCAGTCACTATACCACGGTCATCTACGGCAGCAGATGATTGTTACAATGTGCAGCAGGAAAGACCGGACCCATGTCAAACACCGTGTATAAATGAAACCCCACTAAACAGACTGCACCGTGTATGATGGTACCAAGAGCATCTAAACTGGACTCATGAGGAGCTGAGTCGCAGAGATTCTATTTGAGTAGTGATTCTGGACATAATCGCATATTACAAGACATAGGATCACGTAATGCACAGACAAACATTGTTGAACATGACGTTTTTGTGATCTAGGGGCTACTGTGGGGGTAGGCATAATGTTACATAGGCGTACTGACTTCCAAATCTTTGGATACGGTACACTCACTGGTCAATGCTGCTCTGACACTGTATTCCTTCCACATGTAAGCCTTTTCTGGACGTCTTTCGGCCGTGATTTCATTTCCATCGATCACCATGTGCAGCTGCTTCGAACAGCGCAGGTGCAGAAGCTATTGGGGCGAAAGAGCAATCGGCGAATTGACTGGCTTGCCCGTTCTCCTGTCTTAAATCCTATGGAGCACGTTTGGCAGTTGTTGGGGAGACGTACTGTATCACGTCCACAAGCACCAACGACCATTCTGCAGTGATCAACTGCACTGGTGAAGGAATGGAACGCCCTACCACAACAATTCCTTAACAGTTTTGTGGCCAGCAAGGGAGCCCGTTGCAAAGCATGTAAGCCGTCCGCGGTGATGACACATCCTATTGAGAATGATCTCCCTTCTTTTGGAATGCCCAGGGGACCACCATAACAAGCCGTGACTTTGGTGTAGTTCATGAAATGTATTCGCAGTTGCGAATGTGGACAACCATCACCAATCGAATGTCCACAATAAAAGTTGTTCCTGACCGGGTTTTAGGCCCGGCTCACCTGCTTATCGCGAGCTGTTGCCTTACCATTAGCCTATCCGAGCACGATTCACGACCAGACCCAAACTACATATGTCGTCAACCATCTGCCTACAACCTGCACTCGGACCTTCATTATCTACATTCGCATACTGGGGAGACATTTTACTTGAAAGTTTCTTTACCGGTGTCGGCGAATAAATACGATATTGCAGTACCCGTGTTGTTCCTTCGGACATGCATGCAGTTGCCTTCTGTACCGTGTTGCACTGCAGCAGTTCTTTCTACCAAAGGTCCAAGTTTCATCGAGCTATGTTACTTGACAGTCACATATTGTCCTACAATACTTTACTCCTTATGTTTTACCCACCAATGTATTAACATGTAAAAAGTGAACGAATGTCCCCTCGATAAAGACGTCGTTACGATGGAGCACAAGCCCGGATTAAGAAAGGAAATCGGCCGTGTCCTATCAAAGGAACAAGCATGGCATTTAATTTAAGCTGTTTAGGGAAAAAAAAACCTAAGTCAGGTTGGCCAGACGCGAATTGTCCTCCTTTCGGATACCAATCTAGTGTGCTAACCATTGCGCTACCATCCTCCATATTAACACATAGATTGATTTATAATATTGTAGAAGTTTGCCGTAACGTAAGGAAAACCATTGTTTAAGAAATAGATCGATCAACCGCACGAACTTAGACAACAAGGAGGTGAACGTCTGTACTCGTAGAAAAAAAAAAAAAAAAAAGCAAGCTCGTACTCTTCTCTGGAGGCCCAGATCTAGGGGGGAGGGGGGAGGGGGAGCAAACCGGGATAGCTGCCTAGGACGGCAATTCCATTGTGTGCCAAATTCATATTCTTCAAGAAAAAAACCCTGCTCCACATAGCACCTAGCATCTAGTGCACTTTGGTCAATCGATTATTCTTAACTTTGAAATGCATGCCTGTTGGTTTTTAAACATTTTTAAGAAATTCTAAGTTGATTTATGAACGTCGATTTTTGAACGTCGATTTTTGAATCCGTGCATACTGTACGTTATGTCTCCGCCAGGGGAATCCCCGTCGCCTCTAGAAATAAAAAATCTTTCCCGCACGCAAAAGGGGACGGTACTATTCGAGTTGAGCCAAGTAAACCCTGAAGGGTGATGCCCATTCCTGTAGGTGTATGTGGTTGATCCGGTGAGCGAATCATAAGCGTTGTTATAATTATTATCAAAATTAATGGATTAAGACTATCAGAGTATAAATAAACGACTAACAGGAATAACAGGTAACAAAGATTACATATTTATCTTCTCGGTGTATCAAAGAAAATTAAATTTTGACAGATAATGTTTGCCAGATCGCTACACTACTAAGGGCCAGTTGTACACTCCCCGATTACAGCTGCTTATGTTCTAACCACAAAATTGTGCGAGAAACGTAATAACGCCTACCGGAGAATGAACGCGGGAAACCAAACTGTAGATTCTGGCAGGGTTAGTGAAGTAAAGTGGAAGAATAAGTTTTTACCATGACCGGAATAGTTACAACATTAGTTATGGCAACATTGTTTGTTAGAACGAGGGAGGAGAAGAAACAGGGACATAGCAAATGATGCGGAAGAATACGACGATTCCAAATTGTCATAAAAATTCCGTACTACTACTACTTTTCGATATCATGCTTGAGAAACTGGAGTATATGAATGAAATGTGAAACTATTTTCTAACAAAAATTTGCACATGTAGCTGTTGTGTATTTTATGTAAACGGTAGATAATAATGACCATTTGTGCCAAAATAGTCTCGCTTATTTTGCGTGTGTTAGATTTACTCCGTTATTACGAAGGTCTATTTTGTTGTATCGAGCAGACATTGACAAAAAATGACGTAATCATATCGAGAAACCACACCAGTCTAGGGTACTATTCGTTTTAGCAACTTTTTCAGTATTAGGCAACGACCTTTTGATTTGATGAATTTCGATGAGGTAATTGATTCTTTCGCAGGAGGGAAAGAACGCCGTGAAAAGCTGTAAAAGTTGCCTTTATTAGTTTTATGTTTCCTATGTCTAATTTTATGTCACACGAAAGAGGAAGTTATTAGGTAATAAGCAATGAAAATTGCAAATTTTGTGAAGAGTTCTTATTCTCCCTGTAACAAACAATCCCATCCAGTATTAATTGAGATCTTTATAAAAGCGGGTAGGATTTCAAACCGGCTGACTGCGTACAGGAGAAGCACCAAGAGCATTTTAATTTCCATTGTCCTGAACATGGGTTTCATGGCTTCCGTTACAAAATATACACGTTAGAGTTTCACAGAACGAAATTCAATGCCCTGCGGTAGATGACTGCAATGTGAAAAGGCGTGGCACTGCACTTGTAGCACACTTAAAGCCAAACAACATGTCTCACAGTTCCTGGAACATACATGTTTTATATATCAAACTAAAAGAGGTGCGCTATAAGGTGAACATATTTCCGAAAAATCGACGGTTTTAAATTTTTGACATCCTATATCAATCACTCGAGGATGATGAGGGGGGAGAGGGAGGGGGGAGGCGCCACTATAACGTTTTTACCCCGGTTCGGAAATATCGTAGATCTGGGGCAGCTTCATTCAGCCATTTCTTTCAATGATCCATCGTAAACAAAAAGAGTTATTTCAATTCCATATAATTCCTATATGTAGTTCAGTTGGCTCTGAATTCGATTTGAGTTGCCATCTAATTCCGCTTGGGTCTAGGTTACTTGAAGGTTGCTGTCTCATTATCCATGCACTTCAAACGTAGACTGTGACCGGAATAAGTGTACTGAGCACATTAGTGATATAACGGCCATTAAAAAAAAAAAGCTGAATGTTTTAAAAATAATCTGTTATGAGAATGGGATACAAGTCTTATTTTCAACGTAATAACCCCCTCCCCGTCAAGTTCTATACACATACATCAGCGCAGGACAAGCTTCTTAAATCCACGTGCAACGAATTCTGAGGGCGTCTGCATTACTGGTTATGCGCTGTTGCCTGGACTTCTTCATTATCAGCGACCCTTGGCCCACTATGAGGGGCTTTCGGTGCGTCAAAAATGTGATAATCTGAAGCTGCTACATCCGCGGAATCCGGGGGCGGGGAAGAGGGGGAAAGGGTCTAGAGCAAGTAGCTGAATTGTAGGTCTTTCTGCGCACGCATTTCTAATGTCAAATGTTTTGGAACCCACCTCGCAGACACTTTCTTGAATAAAGTACGTCATATGATGGGATGCTCCGACGCTAATATTCATTTTTGCTGCAGTGCGCTCACCGTAACAGGAGTTTCTTCCGCAGACTATTAACTTATGACCTCTCTTAATGTTGTTCCCCGCAACTGCACAGCATCCTTGGCGTGGCGAATCTTCAACACTTGTCACACCCTGTTTAAACTTATTTGCCTTTCGCAACCATGTGTTCGTCTGAAATAAATTTCACTATATAGCACCGTTATTCGACAATGAGTTTCGGCTGGATTCAGTTCTCCAGCTACAGAAATCTAACGACACTTCGCGGCTCCATATTAGTGCAAACCTGCAAGGGTTGCGGCATCTTGTTTCACTAATTCCCAGCAACCCGTACGCGAGGCAGGCGTGCCACCCTCATTGCCACCCTCATTGCCAACAAAAGTAAGAAAGAAACACAAAGTTTGTAGAAGAAAAATTATTGTGAGCAGTCACTAAGAAAGTGTGGCTCCAGCTAGGTTAACAGAGCGTTAATTCGGCTGAATAGTTTTAACGATAATTGTACCAATTGTTAGACCAAGAAAATATTTATTAATAATCAGCACCCTATCCAGCGAGAAGGTTAGCTGTTCTACTCATGTAGTATTTTAATCTGAGGCAAGTAAGTTGCAGAAAAGTGACCGTAGTTAAAACGATAACATCCTAGATATTTCAGACAGTTCTAGATGTTAATAGTGTGTGATTTATAGAAAGCACAACATTGAAAGCAATTTTAAATACAAATGCTAGGGCTCTGTAGGTTCAGAACTCTTTGTAACGGGAATAATTAGCTTTATTCTTCGTTTAACAACTGACTGGTTAAATGAGGCCCAAATTGAAGGTATAAGCCTGTTTTCGAATAATTTTGGTGAATGACATATCAACACATGAAGTGGCTGAGACCTTTTCTCCTTGTGTTTTACTAGGGGTAAAGTGGTGGTGTCAGAACAGATGTTATTTTTAATGGGGAGTAGCTAAAAGGTAAATCTAGGAACACCAAGGAACTCTAGATCAGTAAATTTATGAAATAGGAGAAAATTAAAAAACTAATTATTTAGCAGGAGAAGTGTAAGAAATTTCATTTTCATCCATCCCACAGCTAAAAGGACAACTACAAAAAAAGAAAGAACAGCAAAAATTGATACTTCTTTGGGTCTGCCCAGTAGAAAATGAAATTTGTGAAATTTTCTGCTTGTGTTTTAGTAGGGGTAAAGTGGTGGTGTCAGAACAAATGTTATTTTTAATGGGGAGTGGCTAAATGTATAGGTGAATCTAGGAACACCAAGGAACTTTAGGTCAGTAAATTTATGAAATAGGAGAAAATGAAAAAACTAATTATTTTGCAGGAAAAGTGTAATAAATTTCATTTTCATCCATCACAGCTAAAAGGACAACTACAAGAAAAGAAAGAACAGCAATAATTGATACTTCCTTTGGTCTACCCAGTAGAAAAGGCAAACTAGCGAAGTATGTACATAATAGTGACCGATAAAAAATGTTCACTAAACGGAACGCTTCCTGAAATGTTATTTCCTTCGACTGTATCATAAGAAGCAGCTGTCTAGTCATTATATTTTAACAGAATGAAGCAAAATGCTATATAAAACACAAAAATTAATTACTTATATTGCTAGTCCATGCTGTTAACGAGTTATCTCCGAACCAAGCTTAATATCCTTGAATAATTGCATAGAATAGAAATATCTCTGGATTGAGCTTTCAGGTGCACAGAACAGGTCACGTGATCTCGGGACGTCGTAGGTTTGTCTGTAAAGCGCCAATTTGGTTTACATGATCATTACCTCGCTAGTAAAGACAGATTCTCTTTGTAAGTACTATGGATTAACTATAAACGTTTCTTAGACATCATGAGAATTTGTGTTTGGTACCTGTAACGAAGTAGGTTCTTTGTTTTGAAGAGCAAAATGAAAGGAAATTAGTATTTATACATCAAGTGTGACAGCTCGTATGTCCTTATTTTTGTTTCCGTGAGGGGGACCGCTGTTTTCGATTTTTATGGCATTTTATCGCATTGCCCAGACAGTTATTTAATTTTTGTTTCGATGCAAAGTGAAGTGAAAATTGTCGCGAAAAACATCGGATCTGCCGAACATTACCAAATTTCTTACGTATTTTGTTCTCTTTTTGCAGATTGTCACATACTGGTACTTTCTGATAAAACACTGACGTATTTGTTTAGCACTTGTTTTTATTGTATTTCTTGTTAACTAATCATACATAATAAGCATCAAAGTAATCGTCGGAGTCTGTAAGTCAAATGACGAGGACAATACGCTGAAGGAAAACACCATCAAAGCAGCTGAATTTGTACCACATGATTACACTCTATTTGTGTGGGTCTTGTTTTGTTTGTCTCGTTTGTGTTTCCATTTCTAATATACACGCTCAATCATTTAATGTCTTGTTGACGTGTTTGCAATAAAGAATATAAAACCAGTCTGCGAATGTTAAGACTGACATACAAATAAACAAATGAAGTGTTGTGTACAAGGATTTCGCAGATTTTATTGAGTTCACATATCTTCATTTCACATTCCTATCGGCACATATTTAACTTCTCATTTACTTTCATACTTCGGTACTGTAAAGAGACGTTGTTTCATTTTGCAAACATTGGTTTTTCAATAAAATTTAAAACCATAAGGTAAGACATCCCATTTTAAAACAGAAAACTGACCATAAATAATGCAGGTGTGTGGAATTGGAAATTTATCTAGAATGAAAATACCTAACTCCTACACAGTCTCGTTTCGAGTTTCACCATTGTCAAAAGAAATGAACATTTTTCCAGCCGTCCATTTTTATTGTCTGTTATATTTGTGAACACCAATATTGAATTCACTACTATTAGAAATGATTTGATCAATATTACCACACATTTTGCACATTTATTCAAAATACAACCAAAACAGCATAAAACATGAAAGAACTCAAACAATACACATTTCTGTCCGTTCACGGATTTTTCACTGCACTCGACAACAACAATAGTGGTTCACCACTGTTATTACGAATCATCAGCTGGTAAAAACTAGAGAAATATGTCTAATATTAAAGTTTCGAATTCTGCGAAAGCATGTGCAAACAGCGTTATCCCGAAATTACGTGACAATCCCTGTTTAATGTTGACAACATACGCAGAACGCAATGCTTACACCAGAGACGTTGCGGTTCTATAGATTACTGAAGGGTAGATTTAAAATAATAACAAAGTAATGTTGTGCTGCTGAAAAAGAACACCCGTCGTTACGAACGGAAAGAAACAATTCATTCGTTAGTATTTCAAAGGCAATTCTATCAATCACTGATCTAGAGACGTTAGTAGCAGCATATTAGACATATTGTTTTATTACTGTAAACTAACGAAAATTTTGTCTTTTATAAAAATAAAAATCGATCTTCAGCGAAGGACGCATTTTTTTTTTTTTTAAAATTACGCACTGCAGCTGCTAAACGACGACAATGAACTTAATGGAAAATCTGATCACATTTATTTTAATTTTGAAGTAGATAGCAAAATATTTTATCCATGGAAGCCAAATTATATATAAGTAGCTAACAGCACACCCGAAGTTCCTCTTTTTTACTATAATTATTGGCATTAATTTATTTGTGTGTGCACATTAATGATAAAAACTTTTACATTCCTATTATTACCTCTATTTTGTCATACTGGTATCTTGCTAAGACGTATCTAAAATATTTTTCACTCAGTTAATGTGCTGATTCTGTGTACTGAAAAAGATAATTAGCATCAGGACACTCCAGTGGAGAGTCATATTTCTATGCCGTAATCGGATTTCCGTCTTTCTCATATTTTCATTTTTACGATAGTCGACCTCAATACGACACAAAATCACTCACAAAAATTGTGCACTCAGCACAGTCTCACAACTGGTATCTTAGTTCACTGCGTAAGGAGAGGGTCAGGGCTCGTATTTCAATCCGTCACATCAACACTCTAAAAATTAATTCATAATATTTCGGTCCGAACTAAAAAATAAGAACTGAAACAGTATTAAACGTGTAATGAATAGAGTATTTTTATGAAGCTATTGAACAAATTTTCCTTTTGTCCACCGCTGACATGTATCCAGGAAGGTTGTAGTACGATTCGGAAAAAAGATAAGCTCAGCCGCTTTCGACACGACAGTTGAGTAACGTCGGGATAGGATTAGTGTTGCAGACTCGTTAGAAGAAACAATCAGACCAGGAATATGACGCAGTCATGGTAGACTTGAGGACAGCAAATTAGGTAGCCGGACAGAAATTGAAACTTGTTTAGAAACTTGTTTGTTGCGAGTCCATGTTCCCAGTGTCAACCACTGCCATCAGTCCCTCAGTCCCTCCCTCAGTCTGTGCCTTGGTTGTAATTATGTGAAGTGAGTATTTCTTGTGGCGGTTTCTTTTCTCGAAATTGTGAGTTAATTATGTTAAGAAATATAGTGCAGTTCCTTTCCTTTCAAATCTTCGAAGTGTTAAAGGATGAGTTCTTACAGTAACCTCCATAAGTAATTACTACAGACTGAACCACTAAACACCTAATGTTAGCAAAATAAGGGATATCTGAAGAAACAACGAATAATGGGTTTATCTTTTCATAAGGATGACAGAAATACAAGTCGCTGAGGAACGAAATTATTAGGAAGTGCAGGGAAGCTAAGACGAAATGGCTGCAGGAAAAATGTGAAGACATCGAAAAAGATATGATTGTCGGAAGGACAGACTCAGCATACAGGAAAGTCAAAACAACCTTTGGTGACATTAAAAGCAACGGTGGTAACATTAAGAGTGCAACGGGAATTCCACTGTTAAATGCAGAGGAGAGAGCAGATAGGTGGAAAGAATACATTGAAAGCCTCTATGAGGGTGAAGATTTGTCTGATGTGATAGAAGAAGAAACAGGAGTCGATTTAGAAGAGATAGGGGATCCAATATTAGAATCGGAATTTAAAAGAGCTTTGGAGGACTTACGGTGAAATAAGGCAGAAGGGATGGATAACATCCCATCAGAATTTCTAAAATCATTGGGGGAAGTGGCAACAAAACGACTATTCACGTTGGTGTGTAGAATATATGAGTCTGGTGATATACCATCTGACTTTCCGAAAAGCATCATCCACACAATTCCGAAGACGGCAAGAGCTGACAAGTGCGAGAATTATCGCACAATCAGCTTAACAGCTCATGCATCGAAGTTGCTTACAAGAATAATATACGGAAGAATGGAAAAGAAAATTGAGAATGTGCTAGGTGACGATCAGTTTGGCTTTAGGAAAAGTAAAGGGACGAGAGAGGCAATTCTGACGTTACGGCGAACAATGGAAGCAAGGCTAAAGAAAAATCAAGACACTTTCATAGGATTTGTCGACCTAGAAAAAGCGTTCGACAATATAAAATGGTGAAAGCTGTTCGAGATTCTGAAAAAAGTAGGGGTAAGCTATAGGAAGAGACGGGTCATATACAATATGTACAACAACCAAGAGGGAATAATAAGAGTGGAGAGTGGACGATCAAGAACGAAGTGCTCGTATTAAGAAGGGTGTAAGACAAGGCTGTAGCCTTTCGCCCCTACTCTTCAATCTGTACATCGAGGAAGCAATGATGGAAATAAAAGAAAGGTTCAGGAGTGGAATTAAAATACAAAGTGAAAGGATATCAATGATACGATTCGCTGATGACATTGCTATCCTGAGTGAAAGTGAAGAAGAATTAAATGATCTGCTGAACGGAATGAACAGTCTAATGAGTACACAGTATGGTTTGAGAGTAAATCGGAGAAAGACGAAGGTAATGAGAAGTAGTAGAAATGAGAACAGCGAGAAACTTAACATCAGGATTGATGGTCACGAAGTCAATGAAGGTAAGGAATTCTGCTACCTAGGCAGTAAAATAACCAATGACAGACGGAGCAAGGAGGACATCAAAAGCAGACTCGCTATGGCTAAAATGGCATTTCTGGCCAAGACAAGTCTACTAATATCAAATACCGGCCTTAATTTGAGGAAGAAATTTCTGAGGATGTACGTCTGGAGTACAGCATTGTATGGTAGTGAAACATGGACTGTGGGAAAACCGGAACAGAAGAGAATCGAAGCGTTTGAGATGTGGTGCTATAGACGAATGTTGAAAATTAGGTGGACTGATAAGGTAAGGAATGAGGAGGTTCTATGCAGAATCGGAGAGGAAAGGAATATGTGGAAAACACTGGTAAGGATGTAAGTAGGCTGTTTAGGTTTTTTTATTGATAACGCCACCTCAGTATGAAAATCACCGGCTGTGCCGTGTGCAGTCTGTGGCTGCTTTGCATTGTTGTAATACTCAACCATTGTAGTGTTAGGCAGCTGGCTGTGAACAGCGCGTAGCGCTGGGCAGTTGGAGGTGAGCCGCCAGCAGTGGTGGATGTGGGGAGAGAGATGGCGGAGTTTTGTAATTTGTCATGATATCAAGGTAAATACATTGTTTGTTCTCTATTAATATCTTTCAATTGCTAACTATCCCTATCAGTAGTTAGTGCCTTCCATAGTTTGAATCTTTTATTTAGCTGGCAGTAGTGGCGCTTGCTGTATTGCAGTAGTGGGAGTAACCAAGATTTTTGTGAGGTAAGTGATTTCTGAAAAGTACAGGTTAATGTTAGTCAGGGCCATTCTCTTGTAGAGAATTTTGAAAGTCAGATTGCGTTGCGTTAACAAAATATTGTGTGTGGAAAGTCAGATTGCGTTGCGCTATAAATATTGTGTGTCAGTTTAAGCACAGTCGTGTAAAAAACTGTTCTAAGCGGACGTTTCATATGGCGACCCTGCCAGGATACCTCACTGGAATCTTCTGATTTTTTTTCCTTGTAGTTTGTGTAATTAGTGTAGATTTTGTTTATTGCTAGCGCGTAATTATAGAGAGAATTTCCTTTGTAGTTGTAGTTTTTCATTGTTGTACAGTAAAACAGTTGTGGCATGCATGTAGATTTGCAGCAAGTATTTCGCAGCTGCGCTTGCAATTAACTAGATATTATTTTCAGTGTTATGTTAATGTGTTCTCTTATTTTTGCTCTTGAAATTGTGTTTTTCTGTGTTGTCGTGTGAAACACTGACAATAATGGCGTGTGAAAAACGTAACACTAGGCTCCAAAGAAAATTGAGAAATGACAGCGAAGACGAAAGCAGTATGTTAGCGCCGCAGAATAATGAATTAACTAATGTTAATAGTAGTAATTTGGTAACTGCGCATAGGGAAATGGAGCGGGTTTCAAACAATGGCGTGGACAGTGAAACAATTAGTGAAGAGGGAAGCATTATCGATCGATCGGTCGGCAATAGCTCGCCTCAGGAAGCCGAAATGACACGACACGATCTCGCAAATACTGTAGATTCAGGTTTTGGGTCATCACCGTTTTCTCAAATGAGTCAAGACACATTTTCTGCTTGTCAAAATGTGAATGTTGCCGGTGAAAATGCACTGCCGAAAAGCACTGAGGAACATGTTCCAGACACCAGTGCATTGTTATTACAATTAATACAACAAATGGGACAAACACAACAAAAGCTTGAAAAATTAGACACAATGGAACAAAATCTTCAAAAGTTAGACACAATTGAGCAAAATCAGAAACAAATGGAACAAAATCTTCAAAAGTTAGACACAGTGGAACAAAAACAGAGAGAAACACAGCAAAAGCTTCAAAAGTTAGACGCAATGGAACAACACCAGAGACAAACACAGCTACAGTTAGATGCAATGGAACAAAATCTTCACACCACGCTTGAACAAACACGTGAAGATTTAACTACTGAGTTACATAACATGGAATCGAAATGTCAAAAGGTCTGTAATGATGTAAAAACACAAATTTGTGAGCATTTCCAACCTATTTTTTCGCGGCATGAAAATGCAATACAGAATCACGAAGCAGCCATAAAAGAACTGCAAACCATTGTTCATGAAAATCATGAGACCTTGTCGGCTAAAATTGCCTCAGTTGCATCTACCGATTCGGTTACGCAACTTGCAAAAACTCAAGAAAACTTAAAGGACACAGTAGATTCGATTTCAACACAAATGGACACTCTGAAACTTGGTTCAGAAAAATACACTGAGGAAATAAGTACACTATCGGAGAAAGTAGCCGAACTTTCGGATCAGTTCACTAATTTATCTACGAAGGTAGATGATAATCTGAACGACACAAAACCGGTAGTCTTTAATGACACAGAAGAGTGCGAACAAATTAGGAATCTGAAACAAAATCTGAATCAACACAAAAGAGAAATCCGCAAAGTACAAGATCAGCTGACACAGGTAATACAAGAATTACGTATTTCAGAGGACACTCGCGCCCCAATACGGGAAGAGGGACATAGAAATACGGAACAACCACAAAATAATAACACAGGACACTTCGGAAACTATGAAAGAAATTGGCAAGGCACACCGAATTTTGAGATGGAACCGCCGACACGACGTAACAATGACCGATATGCGACTCGCCGACATGATGACTTTGACTATAAGCTGTTCATTACTACACGTAAATTCAAAACGTTTAAGAATTCTGCCAACGACATTCACCCACAAGCGTGGCTTCATCAATTCTCTCATTGTTTTCCCCCCAACTGGTCGTTAGAACACAGATTAGAATTTATGTGTGGCTATTTAGAGAATGAACCAGCTGTAAGAATGCGTTCGGTCATTCACGATTGTCATAGTGAAGGAGAATTTTACCATGCCTTCCTCTCAGCATATTGGTCTCAAGCCACACAAGACCGAGTAAAACATGGCATCATAATGATGAAACATTTCGAACAATCTGAATTCTCCAGTCTTGTGAAATATTTTGAAGACATGTTGCACAAGAATCAGTACCTGTCAAACCCATACAGCCCCTCAGAACTCATCCGCATTTGCTTAATCAAACTGCCTGAACATTTGCGACACATTATTTTGGCAGGACGTTGCAAAGACGACATTGAAGCATTTCAAGGACTCTTACAAGAACTGGAAATTGACACTGACAATCGCGGAACGCAGGAGCACAACAATTACAGATTACATCCGTCGCAATTCCGCGATGAAAGAAATAATAACTGGACGCGACAAGGCTATTCTCACAACACAAATCGTGACCGAAACAGACACCACCCGTATAACAACCGTTGGCAGAGTAGTAATAATTACAGGGAAAGATCACCTCTCCGCGGTAATGCCTATCACAGAGACAATCAGAGAAACAGACAATATGGGAACCAAAACAATTATTATTACGAGGGACAGAATAACTTTAGACGCAACGGTCCAGCGCGCAGTTACGATTCAGGGAGAAATTCTCCACCTCGTGACCGACAAGAAAGAAACCATGGCATCTATCGACATGACGACAGACGATATGATCGTAACGACAGACCTGAATTGCATCAGAACTGGCGGGATTCTAACAGAGCTGGGCCCTCTCGGCAAGGCGAATTTGTGGAGGTTCGGTCTCCGAATCCCATTAGCGACGCGCGCCAGTGGAGAGACAGACAATGACCCGCACCGCAGGCAGACACCTGCGCCGGCTGGCTCCGAGAAAAATAACATAGCGCTAACCTTGAGAAAAAAATTCCAGTATTCTTTACCGACGTATACCACATGATAATTGCGTTGAAGTTGAAACTCTGCGTACTAGGAAGAGTAAAGGTTTACACCACATTTCACATGTAACACCGTTTATTGAGAGATAATGTGCTTTTTTAACTTGAGATTTTAATGCAACATTTTGGTTTACTTGCAAATACATTCTGAAATTAAAGTGCTTTCTGAGAGATACCAGATGACACAGAGGTTAGTTTATTTGACAGCTACACGACTATATCACGACGCTACTAATGTGTGACACAATTTACCTTGTTGCTTTTGCGGTGTATCTGTTTTATATCTGCACAGTTTTTCTGAATTCTTCTGGAAAGTAAAACATGTTTTAGTAGTAACTTTTGTGGTATAGCAACAATGAGACAGCCTTTTTCGTAGCACAACAATACGTTACAGTACAGTACTTTCCTCATCACGGCAATAAGCGTAATAACTAAGATATCTATACGCAAAGCATTTCACTTTTGTTTATCATGAGGTAAGTACATTGACTTCTGCAGAACTTAGCTTTCGGAAGACGATAACTACGACACTGCCACAGAGATTATGTTGCAACAAGACGCACATTTAGCGCTGCAGGACACGTATTTGAGTGATTGATTTTGTACTTAAGACATTTATTTTTTAAGATTTTTGAATTACAAAGAAAGTTTTCCGTGATACATTTCATTCCATTGCTGTAGTTTGTAACACCTGAGGGTATAATTACATTTATCCTCAGGGGGGTACACGCTTACTTTGTGTATCATGTGTTTAGCACGCACAAGGAGCCCTAGCTAATATGGTATTTGCTTATACAACTTTACACATCGGTACCATATTTCTCTAACACAGAATTACACAGCTATCTGATTATTTACCTGAGAGAGACAAACATTTATTTTACAACATTAGTGACAGATGTTTACGTAATTACACCGTTGGATAACTTCACACTTACGAAATTGTATTTTGTCTGTACTTTGTCAACTGTTCATACTTTTTCAGAACCATTGCGATACTATGAGAGCGTTGAATGATGTATTTGGTATGAGATCATGATTTTTAAGGTACGTTTGAGGTAGATGACACTTTTGACATGAGCAGAGAATTTTTTTAGGTTTTGAAACTGTTGGAGGAAGCTACGACGATTTTGAGAGTTGACTGAGGTACTATGATGTTATTTTTACGACGACGATGTGTATTATGTTGTTGAGGTATGTTTATGATTAATAAGCTAATGTTATATGAAGAATTTGATTATGCTATGTATCTAATGATGAAGTATTGAAGAAGCGTCGACGAATTTATATATGTGTAATAAGGTAAGGAGTAATGAATAGTGATTAGGGCACTCTGATTTGTGGAAAAGGTTGTTGGAAACCAAGATCGTACTTTAAGAGTTATGAAATGTGTGTAAATGCGTGAATGTATCACAATGCCGACGAAAATTTTTTTGGACACTGTTATATCAATAAGATTTTGTTTCTACAGATTTGCAACGCTAATTCTTGACCTGTGAAACATTTTTATATAAGACTGCCATTGTAGCAAACTGCTGTCGTAAATATTTCCGTACGAAAGTTAAGTGACCACCTGCACGTAATACGTCGTGGGCACACAGCTGTGTCAGACACCTGGGCGACGGCCGCCCGGAAAAAAAAAAAAAAAAAAAAAAAGCCATTAGCCTTCCAGCAGCACAGAACGACACGGACGAACTTGAAAACGATGAGAAACATTTCACGGCTATTGTCGTGCTAATTGAGAGAAATGCCATATGGCTAGTGAATGACGTTTCACGCCTTGCTTTGCCCATTTTGTTTAATATCTAGTTTCTAGCCGCACTGCAGCACTGGTTAAAATAAAATTTTGTAGATGTACTAATTTAAATATTTTCTGTCTACAGATCTATTAAATAATAATATTTTAATCCACATTCTTCGAAAAAGGAGCTCTTGGAATGGAAAGAACAATAAGAAGGGACTAATACCAGGAACTGCATACATAATTTTCTTTTCAACTACTGAGTAATTTTTTGTAGAATTAGTTTTTGTGGTGCACCACTTTAATTACTTAGACATTAAGATGTGATTATACATTTCACTTATCTGCATTGTTATCTTTAGTCTACTATTTTTTCTGCTTGAGCTATGTCATGTTTAGGTATAAGTTGCTGCTGTTTGCCAGGCATAGTGTTATTGAATTTGACTTTGTATTATTCTGTTAAGCCAGTTTTACTAATTATTTCTTGTTATTATTTGTTGCACATTGCCTTAGATTAGTTGTAATATTACAATTGCTTTGCTAATTTCTTAATGCTGCTTGCTTCGCAAATCTGCGTTTTTTTTATTGTTGTTTATATTAACTGTTTTATGTGATGCTGCATTGCCTCGTCCCTTAGTTTAGCATCTGAGCTCAGTAGATATAAGTTAGCTTAAGAGGGGGTAGACTATATAAGAAACTAACTATGATGAATTGGAAGAAATGCATTGAGAAGCCACAAGAAACAGATATGGCAAAAATGAGTATTTTGCACTGAGAAATAATTATTTTGAAAGAAATATGAATAGAATACAGGAAGGAGGTATAGATAGGACTTTTTGGAAATAGTGAGGAACGAAGGGAGATCTCCGAAAAGTAAAGAAAGTTTTTGTTTGCAACATACTGCAGTAAAAGAAACCCTGTCCTTTCCTTGTGTTATCCCACTATGTGTTTGTGTTCCCTTGTGTATTTGTGTACTTCCTGTCTTTAGTTGTTTATCTGATAAGACCTATGTTGTAGAATTTTTCTAATACCATGTTATTTACTTTGTAAACATGTTTAAACAGTATTTGTTCTGTTTTGTTTTAATGCTCATGTGGAAGTTGATATTCCAAAAGTTATTCTGATTTTTATGTATTTACTTATGTCATAATTCCTGTAACATTGATGTATATGTTTATTTCTGTTCTGTTGTAAAACCTGTACTACAAATGTTATCTGTATTGTTATGTTCTTTAATAATGTATTTTGTACCTTTGTAATTGTATTCTCATGTTATAATATTGTAATTGACACCAGTTCTTCAAATTAAGTATCATTTCACTGCACACGTTTCTGTTGGTCATAGTATCTGGACAATATGTGAACAGTAGGGACTGTTAGTGTTTGCACGTGTGTTAATAATTCAGCAAGGGACTGGTTAACAGCATTGCTGGTTCTCAGGACAATTCAAAAACTTTGTGAGTGCACAAGTGGTGGTTATGGACTTGTTATATTATCCGCAAGACTCTTCAATGGTGATTGTGTACATGCACAGTCACAACAGATGGCTGCTGGCCATCTCTACAAGGACTACAGTGGGTCTGCGCCTCTGGTGGCCCACCAGTACCATTATCTCTACAAGGACTGCAGTGGGTCTGCACCTTTGATGACTCACCAGTACCGTCATTTCTACAAGGACTACAGTGGGTCTGCGCCTCTGGTGGCCCACCAATACCATAATCTCTACCAGGACTACAGTGGGTCTGCTCTGTGATGACCTACCCACCAATACTCTTCAAAACTTCGACTGACTCCGCTGTGGGTTTGCTCTCTTGTGGCCCATTACCTGTCAGCATGTCGAGAGTCAGCACTGTCTTTCCGTTGGAAGGACAACGATACTTCTTCAAGACTGCATGGAAATCCACTACTTCCGTGTGCATTTTCTTTTACTGCTCAGACTTTGAGAAAAACACTGCAATGTGATGAATGATCAGGACTGTCTTTATGGACTGTGAGAAAATTTTAGCTTTTGACCAACATTGTATCAATAAGTGTGTGCATTTGATTTCTTTGTTATTGTAATTGTGAAAAAAAATTTTAACAAATATGTATTGGCCAGTGCCCAACAAAATTTGTAAAATTTTTTGTGGGGAGCATGGGGGCTATGTAAGTAGGCTGTTTAGGTTTTTTTATTGATAACGCCACCTCAGTATGAAAATCACCGGCTGTGCCGTGTGCAGTCTGTGGCTGCTTTGCATTGTTGTAATACTCAACCATTGTAGTGTTAGGCAGCTGGCTGTGAACAGCGCGTAGCGCTGGGCAGTTGGAGGTGAGCCGCCAGCAGTGGTGGATGTGGGGAGAGAGATGGCGGAGTTTTGTAATTTGTCATGATATCAAGGTAAATACATTGTTTGTTCTCTATTAATATCTTTCAATTGCTAACTATCCCTATCAGTAGTTAGTGCCTTCCATAGTTTGAATCTTTTATTTAGCTGGCAGTAGTGGCGCTTGCTGTATTGCAGTAGTGGGAGTAACCAAAATTTTTGTGAGGTAAGTGATTTCTGAAAAGTACAGGTTAATGTTAGTCAGGGCCATTCTCTTGTAGAGAATTTTGAAAGTCAGATTGCGTTGCGTTAACAAAATATTGTGTGTGGAAAGTCAGATTGCGTTGCGCTATAAATATTGTGTGTCAGTTTAAGCACAGTCGTGTAAAAAACTGTTCTAAGCGGACGTTTCAAGGAGAAGGGACAGGATGATAGGACATCTGTTAAGACATGAGGGAATGACTTCCATTCTACTAGAGGGAGCTGTAGACGGCAAAAACTGTAGAGGAAGACAGAGATTGGAATACGTCAAGCAAATAATTGAGGACGTATGTTGCAAGTGCTACTCTGAGATGAAGAGGGTAGCACAGGAAAGGAATTCGTGGCGGGCCGCGTCAAACCAGTCAGTAGACTGATGACAAAAAAAAAAAAAAAAAAAAAGTATGTAACACAAGTTTTGGCAAATGATGAACATGTTTCATTTAACAGGAAGAGTGTACGGATTCATCCGCTTTTGACGCAGTTAAGGGTAACTTCTCATTACTGGACCCTCTGATAATATATAGCTTACAAAGCACGAGGAGCTTCACTCTCAAATAGCTTGATTAGTCCACGAGTGTGTCCGAAGACAATACGTTTATTAATACAGGTAATCATTGAACCAGAGTTCCCCATTTTCAGAATTACACTTGAATTATTTCATTGTCTAGTAGGGTGTATGATGAATGTGAGGCTAAGAATATGACAACACAATGTTTCACAATGAGATATGGGAACTCGTTTTCTATTTTACAAACGCTGTTCTGTTTCATACACTGCAGTCCACAAGGCAACGAAGCCACGATGTACACGCCGTGGGACGATGTCCCGTTGCATGGAGCCTAAACAGACATTTCCTGCTATGTCCTCTTCCGGTGGAGAGTAGTTCCACTGTGTATTTCTGAACAGGCGCCATAAGCACAGCGCTACGTCCGTAATCCAATACCACTCCAGATCCGACAGAGGCAAACAACCGTACTGTTCTGTGTTGCCATCTGACCTTCCCAGGGCAGAAGCCAAGCTGGCGGATCCTGCGATGCCCCGCACGTCGTTTTTGTCCGGGTCAGAGGCCAGGGAACAGAATTCACTGTACCGTTGCTTGCCATGCAAACGTGGCCCGCGTATCGGATTTCGATGCGAGAACTGCACTCCGTTGAGCAAACGGTCGGCTGGTCGTGAAAGTATTCGAAAGAGTCGCTGGTCTGGAGAGAAGCGGTGGAAACTTTTCACGGCGGACAAGGGCGAGTCGCCGCCTCACATTCAAATAGCTCGCCCTCATTCTAAGCAGCCCCTCGGCGAGTAATTTAAATGCGTCAAGAGCGACGTGGGGAGTGGGTTAGGATTCTCTCCCGAAACTAATTTGCTTATTGGTCATCTCATTAAAAAGGACTGCTCGAAGCTGTAGATCGCAGGCAAGGGTGAAGTACGTGGAGTCTATTTTCAATTATTCTTTACATGTTAGTAGTCACATTGAAACCCGTACAGCTTGTATTGATTACGAAAAAGCAATAGACTAAGTAGGAAAAAACTATGGGAAGTCATGACTCAAAGAGGATATTTGAACCACCTAATTAACGTGTGTATAAAGATACAACAATCAACTTATATGTCAGAAACGGAAAGTTTAATAATGAGATACATATAACCCAAGGTGGAAGACAGGTCTGTTGCTTGTCACCTATTTGGTTTATAATGCGTAAGACGATCTTATTACAGAGTAGGTGCATAAAATTAAAGGAGCCACTTATATAGCACCCTCTTTTTTGCTTAAGGCTTTGCTGTTTTGCTAATGATCAGACTATTATGGTTAAAAATGAAGACGAGCTGGAATGAAGGGTGTACAGGATCAGGTTACACTCCATTCGGAGGTTGTTGCACTCAGCAACTGTTATGTTGACTTGTAAATAATGGATTTTAGCTATCAGTCGTCCTTTTGAAATTTTATTGGCAGATCTAGATTAAAGCTAGAAACTAGACATTCTCAATGCACTATCATTGCCGGCCGGGGTGGCCGAGTGGTTTTAGCCGCTACAGTCTGGAGCCGCGCGACCGCTACGGTCGCAGGTTCGAATCCTGCTTCGGGCATGGATGTGCGTGAAAAAGTAGTTCTAAGTTCTAGGGGACTGATGACCTCGGATGTTACGTCCCATAGTGCTCAGAGCCATTTGAACCATTTTTTGCACTATCATTTTTGATCAATGCATGTAATGCCTGTTTGTCGGGCTTCGTCCATAGCTCATTGAACTGTGGCTCAGATGGATCAGTCGCCTTTCGACACGATAGCGGCACGGACTTCTTGTTTACGTCTTCGCCACGCAGCTCGCTCGCCGAGTTATTTACGTGAGTCTGCCGTCTTAGCGCGCTATATTTCCTTCGACAGAGAATGGCTTATGCCCACAGAAAATCGACATTGAAGACTAGCTTTGCACCTGAATATGCCGGACCAAAAGCGATGGAAATCGAACAGTTTATCAGAGATGAAGTCAAGATTGATTGCAACGATCTTATTGGCATCCACTTTTCTATAGTGAGCAGTGTAGTATACGTGAAACTGGTTCGATGATCGGTCGCGACAAAATGCTGTGGCAGCGACATACCATGGAATACTATTTCACAATTCTCCGGGAACTCTCAAACCATGCCTTCTCTGTTCAAACAGGTGAAATTCAACGTATTAAGGCGAAGATAATTTCTCTTATGCGTCACCGCCTTGAAGGGACAATAGTAAGCGCAAGATGTCACGATTGTGTACTAGGAGAGCCCCCGTCCATGCATCATATTATCCGAGAGTAGCAGCGGTGTCGGAGAAAGCAGGTTAACGTCCTCGACATGCCAGATCGTCGTCGATTGACGTCCCAGAATGACATCGTAACAGTCTTTGTGGATCACCACAACCAGTTCTATGAAGCAGGAGACCAGAACAGAGCGGTAACGACTGATGTCGTCCGTTCCTTGGCGGGTACCCTGGATGAGGCTGCTGCGGAGATTCTCACAGCGACAATTACGTCTGATGACGTCGATGATGCTCTTCATAAGGGTGCAGATCTGTTCCCGCTGGAGTTTTACCGCAGAATCCACGACTTCATGGGCTCACGCTGGACTGCGATGTATGAAGAACTGATTAACCCTGACCTTCCCCTCCCACCTGAATTCGTAGAAGGCTTGCTTATCCCGGTCCCCAAGCCATCGGGAGGTGGGGGAGTTGGACATCATCGGCCGTTGACCATGTTAAATTGTGATTTAAATATTTTTACCCGGATTCTTGCCGCTCGGCTTCGGCGCGTCATTCTTTAACCCTAGCATTACCAACGGGGGGGCCTCGTAGGCCCACTGACTCAGTTTTTCTATGTTGTATCCACACCCTTTGATATATGAACTTGAAAGCAAAGGTAATTGTTCGTTATTGAATGTACTATTGAGTCATTACAGAATTTCGGAATAAAAATGTAATTAAAATTCATTTACTTGATTTAATTCTCTGTGGGCCTTAGAAGCCCACCCGTTGGTAATAGCAAGGAAAGATTTACGAGGTTGAGTCTCTCGTTTCAAATTCTTACCATGAAACGAATTTTGGCATTGTTGCCTTCAGACATATTATTATGAAGCGGACCATTGTTATTTTCAGTGTTTCTGCTGCTGTTGAACCAGCAACATGAGTAGACATCGTTTACGTGATAGTTCCATTGAAAGAGTGCTAGAAGAAGTTTTGAACGAATCAGATTTAGAGGAAAGTGAAGTGAATGATGATGTGGAAGAAATTAGAACTGATTCATCGTCTGAGAATGAAGATGAGGTTGAAGCCAATCCACCAGATAATAGTGATACGGAATGTGATAAATTCATTGCAAAAAGTGGACGAGAGTATATTACGAAGCCATCTCGACAATATCGGCGTTCTGTACAAAATATAGTGCGAGAAAGAATGGGGCTAGGACAACAAGGAAGAATTGCGTCTCCGAAAGAGGCTATAGAGCTCTTTTTTACACCTCAAATTATGAATCTAATAAAACTACACTCAAATGAAGAGGCTTCTCGACTAGGTATTCAGCACACAGATGAAGATGAGTTATTTTGTTATATAGGACTCTTGCTAATCATGGGTTCAAATCATGACAATAAGATACCTGTCCAAGATTTATGGTCTTTGCTTCAGGGCCGACAAGTGTACTATGGATCAATGAGTCGGACCCGATTTTTCGAATTGACTAAAATATTGAGGTTTGATGATAAGAACACAAGAGAAATTCGTCGCCAGACTGACAAGTTTGCTCCAATGAGGGAAATTTTTGAAAGCTTCAATTCTTCACTTCCATTGTATTTCATTCCTGGTCTACATACAACAGTGGATGAGATGTTGTCTTTGTTCCGTGGTCGCTGTCCATTCAAGGTGTTTCTAAAAGAAAAACCTGGAAAATACGCCATTCTAATTCGAATGCTGTCTGATTCTGAGACTAGATATGTGATCAGCATGGACATCTATACAGGCAAGTCAGGAAATACACAGCATTCAAATGGACCGATGGAAATTGTAAAGAGACTAATAAAACCTATTGAAAAATCAGGCCGTAATGTTACCACAGATCGGTACTATACTTCAGTGGAGCTTGCTGAGACTCTATGGAATGATTTTCACCTCACACTTGTTGGCACCCTACAGTCTAACAGACGACACATACCTGAAGAGTTGAAGACTACAACTGGCCGCAGTTTACACTCTTCCATCTTTGCTTATACTGACCCTCAGACACAGAGGCCACCAGTTACTCTTGCATCAACGCTAGTCCGCGAGAAGCCAAAACGACTGCTGTTGATGCTTTCAACTTATCACTCAGAAGGGGTGTTGAATGAAGACTCAAAAAAGACTAACATAAATCTTTTTTATAATTCTACAAAGGGAGGCGTGGACACCATAGACCAGATGGCAAGACACTACAGCACAAAGAGAGGAACAAGAAGATGGCCTTTGTCCCTCTTCTACACACTCATTGACACAGCAGCAATAAATGCATATTCACTCTTCCTCCTCAACTTTCCGAATTGGAAAAAGAATTTGCTAAACCGCAGAAGAGTTTTTATCACTAACTTAGGTCTCGAACTAATAAGATCTCAAGTAGATAAACGGGCACAAAATTTGTATGGACTTCAGAAGCCAGTAATAATGGCAATGGAAAGCATCACACAACGGAAGCTCAGCTGCTCTGTAGAACCATCATCCTCAACAGCAGAACCAGGAACACGTGGACGGTGCCACCTATGCTGCCAAGAAGCTGCATCTAAAAAGATCAAGTACAACAAGCTGGGAAAGTCAACTGTTACCTGCTCTCAGTGCCACAAACACGTCTGTGGGAAACACTGCAGGAAGACAGTGTTGTGTGAAAAATGCGTTGCAGAATGAGACAGTAAATTTTGTTTGCTTCATGTAGTGTATCGAATTAAAAAAGTCGTTTTTATAAGAAAACACTATTTTGAAACATTATTCCAAAAAATATATAAACTGAATCTCGTGATTTGTTCATTTTATTCCTATTATAATAACATCTTTTATTATCCAGTATACAAAAACAATGTCTAAGCATTTTGAATTGTTATTAGAGGTATCAGAAGTAAATAAACTTGATTTATGATAAAATAAATTGTGGTATTCTTTATGGGCCTTTGAGGCCCCCCCGTTGGTATTACATGTAACAAAAGATACGTTGGTAATGCTAGGGTTAAGTCATCTCACTGGATCAAACGTCCTTTGGTGGTGACAGTAACATTCAGGCGATACTCAGCTATTACCGTGACGTCATAGCACTGGCCACGACCTACCACCGTCGCGGTGCTCTAGTGACAGTGGACTTCGACCACGCCTTTGATAAAGTGAGTCATGCCTTCCTAGAAAAGGTACTCAGACGGATGGCCTTTCCCGACAGGTTTATACACATCGTCTTGCGGCTCCTCCGAGCTGCCACGTCGCTAGTGCTGGTCAGTGGCCGTGTGGTGTCATGCGGTCGGTCCGTCGATAATATCCGCTGTCGATGCTGCTTTTAGCCATCGCCCTTGAGCCACTGTTACACTGTTTGACGAGCCGGCTCACAGGGATAACAATGAGGTGGGAATGCTTTCATCTGCCGCGCCTATGCAGATGACGTGGTGTTCTTGGTTCTAACGGACGATAAATCAACCAGTACGGGACTGCTGCGGGCAGCCGTGTAAACCTGACGAAATCTAGTGCTATGTCCGTCGGTAGAGGACTTCCAGCAGAGAGTGTGGCTCCATTGCCATTAGTGGACAAGCTCAAATGTTTGGGGATCACCTTCACGCTTGATATACAGCGCACGATCTCATTTAACTATAAACGCCGGTTTCAAGCTATCCGCGCGAACGTTCATGGCAACCTCCTGACAGCATTGGACATGTTACAAAGGGTGGCTTTTGTTAACATTCATTTAGCCTCGCGACTGCCACATTTAGCACAGATTTTACCGATACCAAAGGCAATGGCACACAGACTTCAGGCGGCGTTCGGCTACTCTGTAACAGCGGGTCTAATCCTCAAATGCCGGCCGGTGTGGCCGTGTGGTTCTAGGCGCTTCAGTCTGGAACCGCGTGACCGCTACGGTCGCAGGTTCGAATCCTGCCTCAGGCATGTGTGTGATGTCCTTACGTTAGTTAGGTTTAAGTAGTTCTAAGTTCTAGGGGACTGATGACCACAGATGTTAAGTCTCATAGTTCTCGGAGCCATTTGAACCATTTGATGTATCCTCAAATTCCACTACGACACGCTGACAATTCCTCGTCGAGATGGCGGCCTTGGCCTTGTCAACGTCCAAACGAGAGCAGCTGCTCTTTATATACGATGGTTAAATCGTGGACGAGCCGCCGAACCGGATTATCGGGAAGCCTGATTGAGGAACTGGCCCCTCCCTCTCGAGTGGCACCTGTTGCAGTAGCCCATATTTCTTCCTCGCCCTCACATATCAGGACCTTTTTCATCGAATACATTTATGTACATGCCGACTTGCCTAGTACCAGAAATCCTACCGCAAGTGATGTTTACCGCCGAATGATGAGAAATCATACTAGGAATGTTGAGGAAATCCGACGTCGTACGATCGCATGGCCCGTGGTTTGGTGTTCTGTGCACCATATACTCCTCGACAAGAGCACTCGTGCGACCTGGTATCTGGTCGTTAATGGGAAATACATGACACGACTTCGTCTACATGCCATAAAAATAACAGATTCGCCGCTGTGTCCTCGTTGTCACACACTTGATACTGACGAACGTCGACTGATGTGTGGATCTTCTGCAGAGGCGCGGCAGCTGATTCAGAAAATGCTTGCCTTTCTTCTACGTACGGCTCCCCATGCCATTACACCGCAATCTCTTCCTTTCCCAGATGAGACATACTTCCCACGTACGAAGACCAACGCTGTGAACTGGATAAAAGGCCTCTCTATCTCTTATTTGTTCCATGAAGGTGGTAAGAGTGTTCTTGATCTTTGGACGTTGCTGCAAGATCGCTTTACTTTTCTCGTGCACCATCCGCAATACCGTCAGTACTATGTGAGCTTTTTGGGTAGTGCCTTCTTCGATCCCCCCTGCAGCTAGGGCGTCCCAGGTATGAGAAGGTGATTTCAATGAGATTGTGTAATACCAGGACTCGATCCTATATATCGGCATATGTAATATTCTTCGTGAAACGTGTCTGGAACATTACTGACTGCCTTGGGATTCAGTGTCCGTTTACCTGCAAGTTGGCGAGACGTGGATGCCATTTTGTCTGTTCTGCCAGGAGGGCGTTTTCTTTAAATTCTATAATTCCTTCCTTTTTTATTGTTATTGATACTAATTACACATAATTGTTTTTCGCCTGGAAGGCGTCCTTTGTGATCTCAATAAAAAAAAGATGGATAGAGTGTCTGCCATGTAAGCAGGAGATCCCGGCTTCGAGTCCCGGTCGGGGCACACATTTTCATCTGTCCCCGTTGATATACATCAACGCCCGTCAGCAGCTGAAGGTATAATTATAATTTCGTTCTAGACGGCTGCAAGTCATAACAGACACCATATCCATATAAGCTATAGACACAAGGTTAAGTATTGTCAATCTACTTTATTATAATAGAAACGATTAATGTGGCTTGCTGGTATTGTTGTATAACTATCCGAGAAAGCAGTATCCTTTAGGCACCCTATTAGAGACGAGTGGGCAGGACCCAACATCGGCGATGAGGACGGCCACGGATTTTTTTGTATTTTACTGGCTCGATAATTCTCAGTTGTCTTTGCTTTGCAGGGGCGTTTATTTCCTTTAAGTGTCTCTTACAGTTTTTACTAATCAGCGTTTTTAGATGGGCGCCGCAGTAATTTTCTTTGCTTTTTGACCTTATTTGGCTTGCTTGCCTTGTCTGTTTCTTGCATTTGTCTCTTCGAACACGGCCACCCCACCTGTCCCACCCCCTGTTCAGGAGCCACAGCTGCAAGCGTTAGATCTAATACAGCTAATGCAAATGTTTCAGTTCCAGATGCAGCAAATGTCCACCCTGCTATACACAGGGCAGCAACTACTATGCTATGCTGCGTGCCCGACGGAACAAGCATCACCTACTGCAATACCTACTGCTGTACCGCATTTTCAGCCATTTCGTGAATAACAAGAGGAATGGCTCGAGTGGTTACAGCATTTGAAGCACATATCCTCGCTCACAGTGTTGCGCCTTATCAACAAACTTTTTCCTTACGCTATTCCAAGTGAACTTGCCTCCAAACAGATGGTACAGGCGCTAACTAACTATTATGACTAATATGTGAATGTAGTAGCAGCTAAGTATCAGCTCTTTAATTGCAAAAATACGATCAGAACAAACTTATCGTGAATGGCTGACAGATTTGCAGGGTATCACAAAGAAATTCAATTTCAAATGTGCGTGCGGTGCTTTATATTCAGATTGTAACGCCGGAAATGCATATCCTCCTATTTCCATCTATTGTTCCTTAATTTTTTCCTTATTTTGTTACCTGAAGATATAACATTTCTGTGTCTTTATATATTGTAATTGTTTTAATATATATATATATATATATATATATATATATATATATATATATATATATATATATGCATTTATGTCGATGTATAATTGGTTTGTTTTGTAAATATTATTTGTATTTTACGCTGGGTCTTGCCTAGGGAAAACTATGCTATCGAACGAATACATCGATAGGTCGTGTGAAGAACGAAAGTGTGTAGGATCTTTGGTAGTGTTAACTCTGCCGCGTGGAGCGCGGGCAGCGAGAGAGAGTCTGGTTGGAGTAGTGCGATTGAGCAGGTGTGTTGTGTGACGCTCCCGCAAGTTGCCGGGCTTTCGTGGTTTGGCAGCATGTAATTGCGATCAACTGGCTATGGTAGTTTCTAGCACGGTGTCGCGGACGGGAAGCATCAGCTGGCACACATCAACAGCCCGTTTCGCCTGGTGACCGTGTCGAGAAGAAGGCGCGCCAGCATCCAGATTCTGCAACAGCGACGGCCGACAATGAGTGACTGTCGCCACCTCCTCGATCGGCGACTTCAAACCTTCAATCAACCAACAAGGAAGACTAAAAGCACGTAAAGTTTCAGAACTGTATGGCAGACCTCAGCTTTTCAAACTGTTGAAATCACAAAATTACAGCAACGTAGCATGAACTTTTGTTGCTCATTGTCCCAATTGCATTGCCAAGCAGGGTCCCTTCCTTTTCCGAAATGAACCCGAGTGTCGTTGAAATTCAAACGCCAGCATTAAAGCATTATAATTCGATTTCACTGCTTTAATTTCAAAGTTCAGTTAAAGTATTCATAGCTGGCTACAATATTTAGATTACACAAGCACAAATTAAGAGTGCGAGTTTTGTTACCGTATTTTAGCTTACCTGTGACTGCAGCTCAGCTTGGTACGTACAAAATCTTACTATAGTTAATTGTTCAGAATCATTTAATTCAAGTTCAAAGTTAAATCTCTTATTTCTAAATTGCGTAGAGTCAAGTTGCATTTGAAATGATTGTTGAGGTAGTCCAAGACTAACCGTATTTTACTGAATTTCGATGTGCTTCAGAAAGAAAGCTCACTATTAACTTCAGTCACTAAATTAACTTTCGATTTTTCGGTTTTATTAATTCTTTTGCTAAATTAAGTCAGATTGTAGCGAAAATTATTATTTCTGACAAACTTTCAGTTTTCACACTACACGTGTCAACCTTCAGTTGCCACGCTTCAAGTGTTAATTATATGTGTAATAACCTTTCTTTTTCAGTTACTATAGTAATTGTCCTTAGGACTGGCGACCGTAATTTCCCCCAAATCTCAAATATCTAATTGTTGTTGTTGTTGTGGTCTTCAGTCCTGAGACTGGTTTGATGCAGCTCTCCATGATACTCTATCCTGTGCAAGCATCTTCATCTCCCAATACCTACTGCAACCTACATCCTTCTGAATCTGCTTAGTGTATTCATCTCTTGGTCTCCCTCTACGATTTTTACCCTCCACGGTGATCCCCCGATGCTTCAAAACATGTCCTACCAACCGATCCCTTCATCTAGTCAAGTTGTGCCACAAACTTCCCTTCTCCCCAATCCTATTCAATACCTCCTCATCAGTTACGTGATCTACCCACCTTATCTTCAGCATTCTTCTGTAGCACCACATTTCGAAAGCTTCTATTCTCGTCTTGTCCAAACTAGTTATCGTCCATGTTTCACTTCCATACATGGCTACACTCCATACAAATACTTTCAGAAACGACTTCCTGACACTTAAATGTATACTCGATGTTAACAAATTTCTCTTCTTCAGAAACGCTTTCCTTGCCATTGCCAGTCTACATTTTATATCCTCTCTACTTCGACCATCATCGGTTATTTTACTCCCTAAATAGCAAAACTCCTTTACTACCTTAAGTGTCTCATTTCCTAATCTAATTCCCTCAGCATCACCCGACTTAATTTGACTACATTCCATTATCCTCGTTTTGCTTTTGTTGATGTTCATCTTATATCCTTCTTTCAAGACACTGTCCATTCCGTTCAACTGCTCTTCCAAGTCCTTTGCTGTCTCTGACAGAATTACAATGTCATCGGCGAACCTCAAAGCTTTTACTTCTTCTCCATGAATTTTAATACCTACTCCGAATTTTTCTTTTGTTTCCTTCACTGCTTGCTCAATATACAGATTGAATAACATCGGGGCGAGGCTACAAGCCTGTCTCACTCCTTTCCCAACCACTGTTTCCCTTTCATGCCCCTCGACTCTAATAACTGCCATCTGGTTTCTGTACAAATTGTAAATAGCCTTTCGCTCCCTGTATTTTACCCCTGCCACCTTCATAATTTGAAAGAGAGTATTCCAGTTAACATTGTCAAAAGCTTTCTCTAAGTCTACAAATGCTAGAACCGTAGGTTTGCCTTTTCTTAATCTTTCTTCTAAGATAGGTTGTAAGGTTAGTATTGCCTCACGTGTTCCAACATTTATACGGAATCCAAACTGATCTTCCCCGAGGTCGGCTTCTATCAGTTTTTCCATTCGTCTGTAAAGAACTCGCGTTAATATTTTGCAGCTGTGACTTATTAAACTGATAGTTCGGTAATTTTCACATCTGTCGACACCTGCTTTCTTTGGGAATGGAATTACTATATTCTTCTTGAAGTCTGAGGGTATTTCACCAGATGGTAGTGTTTTGTCATGACTGGCTCTCCCGAAGCCATCAGTAGTTCTAATGGAATGTTGTCTACTCCCGGGGCCTTGTTTCGACTCAGGTCTTACAGTGCTCTGTCAAACTCTTCACGCAGTACCTTATCTCCCATTTCGTCTTCATCTACATCCTCTTCCATTTCCATAATATTGTCCTCAAGTACATCGCCCTTGTATAAACCCTCTATATACTCCTTCCACCTTTCTGCCTTCCCTTCTTTGCTTAGAACTGGGTTGCCATCTGAGCTCTTGATATTCATACAAGTGGTTCTCTTCTCTCCAAAGGTCTCTTTAATTTTCCTGTAGGCAGAATCTATCTTACCCTAGTGAGACAAGCCTCTACATCCTTACATTTGTCCTCTAGCCATCCCTGCTTAGCCATTTGGCACTTCCTGTCGATATCATTTTTGAGACGTTTGTATTCCTTTTTGCCTGATTCATTTACTGCATTTTTATATTTTCTCCTTTCATCAATTAAATTCAATATTTCTTCTGTTACCCTCGTCTTTTTACCTACTTGATCGTCTGCTGCCTTCACTACTTCATCCCTCAGAGCTACCCATTCTTCTTCTACTGTATTTCTTTCCCCCATTCCTGTCAATTGTTCCCTTATGCTCTCCCTGAAACTCTCTACAACCTCTGGTTCTTTCAGTTTATCCAGGTCCCATCTCCTTAAATTTCCACCTTTTTGCAGTTTCTTCAGTTTCAATCTGCAGTTCATAACCAATAGATTGTGGTCAGAATCCACATCTGCCCCAGAAAATGTCTTACAATTTAAAACCTGATTCCTAAATCTCTGTCTTACCATTATATAATCTATCTGATACCTTTTAGTATCTCCAGGATTCTTCCAGGTATACAACCTTCTTTTATGATTCTTGAACCAAGTGTTAGCTATGATTAAGTTATGCTCTGTGCAAGATTCTACAAGGCGGCTTCTTCTCTCATTCCTTCCCCCCAATCCATATTCACCTACTATGTTTCCTTCTCTCCCTTTTCCTACTGACGAATTCTAGTCACCCATGACTATTAAATTTTCGTCTCCCTTTACTACCTGAATAATTCCTTTTATCTCGTCATACATTTCATCTATTTCTTCATCATCTGCAGAGCTAGTTGGCATATAAACTTGTACTTCTGCAGTAGGCATGGGCTTTGTGTCTATCTTGGCCACAATAATGCGTTCACTATGCTGTTTGTAGTAGCTAACCCGCACTCCTATTTTTTTATTCATTATTAAACCTACTCCTACATTACCCCTATTTGATTTTGTGTTTATAACCCTGTAATCACCTGACCAAAAGTCTTGTTCCTCCTGCCACCGAACTTCACTAATTCCCACTATATCTAACTTTAACCTAACCATTTCCATTTTTAAATTTTCTAACCTACCTGCCCGATTAAGGGATCTGACATTCCACGCTCCGATCCGTAGAACGCCAGTTTTCTTTCTCCTGATAACGACGTCCTCTTGAGTAGTCCCCGCCCGGAGATCCGAATGGGGGACTATTTTACCTCCGGAATATTTTACCCAAAAGAACGCCATCATCATTTAATCATACAGTAAAGCTGCATGTCCTCGGGAAAAATTACGGCTGTAGTTTCCCCTTGCTTTCAGCCGTTCGCAGTACCAGCGCAGCAAGGCCGTTTTGGTTAATGTTACAAGGCCAGATCAGTCAATCATCCAGACTGTTGCCCCTGCAACTACTGAAAAAGCTGCTGCCCCTCTTCAGGAACCACATGTTTGTCTGGCCTCTCAACAGATACCTCTCCGTTGTGGTTGCACCTACGGTACGGCCATCTGTATCGCTGAGGCACGCAAGCCTCCCCACCAACGGCAAGGTCCATGGTTCATGGGGGGAGTATCTAATTACCGCTAGTTAATTGTTAACGTAACGGCCGCACATTTACTTTCTTTATTAACTTTACCCCTTTTCAAAATTAATTTCCACCCGTTTCATTTGCGTTTTTCCTTTCATTTAGATGTAACCCTTTCCTCCCTCTTTACCGACATATTAACTTCGGTGACGATTGCTTTCCCAAATTTGCATTAGGTACACGCGGTTTAATTTTTCACTGTCATTAAGGTCGATAAGTGAGGGGGAGGTTACAAGATGTTATGTTGCTTGATGTGATAATGTACAATATACCTGATGTCAAACTCAGAGGACAGATTTTGAAACAGTCCGATGTGTCATTTCAGCCGGTAGAACAAATCTTAGCTCAGTACGATTCCGGTGCCCTGTAAGTTTATAAATCTGAGCAGTCACCTATTTGTCGGATTGAGTCTCATGTTTGCAATCAGTCCTTTCAGCGGCAGCTTGCGCTAGCCACGCCGAGTAAACAGTCCTCCACACCGCTTAAGCAGTATTCTAAACAGGCGCCTACACAGGCGAACAGAATAAAGTCTTGCCTCGGTGTTGGTCACAGCACAAACGCCAAGACTACCCCTCCCGACAGACTCAGTATGATCTTTGTAGTAGGAAAGGACACGTACAGTCCGTGTGTGTGCAATGGAACAAACATAAGAAATCGGCCCACTCACAAAAATCTTGTCATGAGGCCCATGTAATTAATGCAGTATATTCCAAGTTTCCAACAGACATTCGAAAAACTGTCACCCGAGCAGTTTCTTCAGTGATACGCCAGTGAAACCAATTTTTAGGTCAGTTACTTCTTTGTGGGACACGTGGGAAATTTCAGTTGGACATGGGTGGCTATGTCACATTGCTAAATCGTCACACACATATGGATTGTTAGGCTTCCCACGCCTGTCTAAAAATAGAATGCAACTGACGACTTATAATGGACAAGACTTCCCGTTCTTGGAACATGTACTTTGCCTGCCATGTATCGCTCACATACGCGAACAGTGATTTTTACAGTGCTACAATCACGTGATGGTGAGAACATATTTGGTCTTGATTCTTTTGATTTGTTTAGTTTTAGTATTCAGGACAATGTGTTGTCAGTGTCTGCATTCCATGCCAAAGACAGTGTAGTTAACTTGCTAAAAGGACTCCTGGAACTCTTTTCTGAGGATTTAGGTAAGGCTAACAATTTTGTTGCACATATTACGCTGAAAGGTTATGCTCAGCCTAAATTTGCCTGGGCCAGGGATGTTCCCGTTGCATTACGGGACAAAGTCGCTGCTGAACTTAAAGACTTGCATGGTAGCGGAGCTATTGCGCCCATAGAAGCTAGTCAATGGGCAATTCTACTGGTTTTACTCCCCAGATCTTCAGGTCGCATTCGCCGTGATGTCGACTTTAAGTCTACAGCCAACCCACAAACTGGGATTGATGCATATCCACTGCCACACCCCCGGGATCTCATGGACAAATTAAGCGATGGACGCTACTTTTCAAACATTGTTTTGCGCGACGCCTATATTCCAATACCGTTCGATGAATAATCTCAAAAAGTTTGTGTAGTAAATACTCATTTGGGATTGTTTAAATATTTGTGTTGCCTTTTGGCAGTGCTTCCGCCCCCTCTGTTTTCCAACGGTATTTTGAACAGCTGACTGCACAAGTGCCAGGCTGTTCTATTTGGACGATATTGTCGTAACAGTTAGTACACCCTAAGTACGTATTACAAATTTACACGCTTTGCTTCTTATTTTACCTGAGGCAGGACTAAAGTGTAGAATAGAAAGGTGTGATTTTTTAAACCTGAGTTGCTGTATCTTGGTCGTGTCATAAACAGTCAAGGTGTACATTCTCTTCAGTCGCATTTGTTAGCCATACGACATTTGCCACTTCCTCGCAATGTCGCAGAATTGCAGTTAATCTTAGGGAAAATGAGCTATGATATTTGGTTCATACCGAATGCTGCACAAATCGAGACTCCATTGCATCGCTTGCGTTGCAAGAATGTCCCCTTTGTTTGGCCAGACGAGTGCCAAGTAGCTTTTCAAAAACTTAAAGACGCATTGCTCAGTGACTGGTGCTTAGTTCACTTTGATCCTGACAAGATGTATTTCTTGTTCTAAATGACAGTGGGCAGTCACGTTTGTTGATCCCTAAAGCTTTGCAAAAAGAAGTGTTGTAATTACTTCACCAATGACACTGGGGGATTGTTCGAACTAACAGTTAGCGCGTCAACACTGAACTTGGCAAGGTATGAACACCCAAATAGAAAAGATGACGTCACATTGACACGTATGTGCGGTAAATCAGTCCGCTCTAGCACAAAAATTCTCTACTTGGCCTATGTTACGCTCACCGTGGCAACGTGTGCCCATAGACATTGCGAGACCTTTTTGGAACTCTCCTTGGCTGATTGTGGTTGACTCGTATAGCAAGCTTCCTGTTGGTGTGCCAATGGTCTCAACAACGTCACGTCGCACAATTCAGGTGTTGTCCTCTCTTTTTTGCCGCGAAAGTTTACCTGAAGTAAACAGACAACGGAATGAATTTGCAACATTCCGTAACACAATGGCATACAGCATCTAACTAGTACACCGTTCCATCCACAGTGAAACGGTGAAGCGGAACGTTTCGTCAGAACCTTCAAGCGCAAGTATCGCTTCGCGCCTTATGATATTGTCTTTTACAGGGTTTTTAGCAGCAGCAGCTCGGTGTCCGCCGACTTAGCGTTTGGATGTATCTTGTTCCAGGTCCAGATGGCTTGCAGTGACAACATCAAAATCAACTTCGCCTCTGTCATGTGCACAATGATCTTGCAGTGTCTCTCCCACCATATTGTCGGATCCAGAGGACAGAGCGGCCACAGCAGCCGCCAGAGGGTGTCATCACGACACCGCAGGACGACGCCATGGAGACGGAGCGTTTGCCTCCTCCGCCTCCTCTCGTCCTACCGATGGAGCTGGACCCGCCCACAGCGCAGCGGTCGCCGCCTTCCAGATCTGGTTCATGGCATCAGGAGGTGGACGCGTATCCTTCTGGTCGTTTCCGTCAAAGGCCGGATGGCAAGGTACGACCGGAAGCTTGACGTCTCTTGCAGCAACAGCTTCCGGTCCTGCACTGCGCCCTCGTTCCTGCCTCCCCCGCCGTTGTCAGACTCCCTACACGATGACGGTCCAGCGCTTTGGGAAGAGGGGGGGGGGGAATGTTCCAGTGTAATAACAAGAGACGACACGAAGATGAAGAACGCAAGAGCAGAGAAGGCTGTGAGACGACGTCAGCCAATAGTACGCTGACTAGGACCGCACCACGACAAGAGCCACCTGTGGCTGAAGAGAATATAAGCGCCGCTCCTATCACCCTCGGCCGGACAGTAGAAGACGGGCAGTAGTAGACCTGTTATTTGTGATCCATATCCAGTACTTGCACGGACATTCTATATAGCGATAGACACTGATTATTTGCATGTCGCCAATAGCTTGCGACGCGACATTGTAGACCAAAGTTAAGTACTCAGTTTACTTCATTGTAATAAACACTATTAATGTGATTTGGCTTGAATTGTTATACAGGGTGTTACAAAAAGGTACGGCCAAACTTTCAGGAAACATTCCTCACACACAAATAAAGAAGAAGATGTTATGTGGACATGTGTCCGGAAACGCATAATTTCCATGTTAGAGCTCATTTTAGTTTCGTCAGTATGTACTCCAACGTGATCAAATTGTAAATTTTCACAATCAACATGTGTGGGCTGACGAGAATCCGAACGCAATTGCGCAATCACGGCATCAACACAGATTTTCTGTGAACGTTTGGGCAGGCATTGTTGGTGATGTCTTGATTGGGCCCCATGTTCTTCCACCTACGCTCAGTGGAGCGCGTTATCATGATTTCATACGGGATACTCTCTCTGTGCTGCTAGAACA
Source organism: Schistocerca nitens (assembly GCF_023898315.1). Taxonomy (NCBI): domain Eukaryota; kingdom Metazoa; phylum Arthropoda; class Insecta; order Orthoptera; family Acrididae; genus Schistocerca; species Schistocerca nitens. Next base: position 716,592,560 of record NC_064614.1, on the reverse strand, counting down.
TGTGCCTTTACAAGTACGACACAACATTTGGTTCATGCACGATGGAGCTCCTGCACATTTCAGTCGACGTGTTCGTACGCTTCTCAACAACTGATTCGGTGACCAATGGATTGGTAGAGGCGGACCAATTCCATGGCCTCCACGCTCTCCTGACCTCAACCCTCTTGACTTTCCTTTATGTGGGCATTTGAAAGCTTTTGTCTACGCAACCCCGGTACCAAATGTAGAGACTCTTCGTGCTCGTATTGTGGACGGCTGTGATACAATACGCCATTCTCCAGGGCTGCATCAGCGCATCAGGGATTCCATGCGACGGAGGGTGGATGCATGTATCCTCGCTAACGGAGGACATTTCGAACATTTCCTGTAACAAAGTTTTTGAGGTCACGCTGGTACGTTCTGTTGCTGTGTGTTTCCATTCCATGATTAATGTGATTTGAAGAAAAGTAATAAAATGAGCTCTAACATGGAAAGTAAGCGTTTCTGGACACATGTCCACATAACATATATTCTTTCTTTGTGTGTGAGGAATGTTTCCTGAAAGTTTGGCCGTACCTTTTTGTAACACCATGTATAGCTATCCGAGAAAACTTTAGGCACCCTGTAAGAGATGAGTGGGCAGAACCCAACAGCAACAACTATCACTGCTGTTCCTACTGCTGGTAAGTTTCTTTTCCTGAAACATGGAAAAAATGGGGTTGAAAGCCGTATAAGTAACTGATTCCCGTCTTTGGTGCTGGCTTTTGCAGCTTCATATGCTGCTTCGTTGTGCCGAAAATCTGATGCTACTTTAACCTTATTAGATAAACGATAGTATTTCCTTTTGTGGGTTTAATTATTAATTCCACCAGGTCATAAATGCAGCTATCACCTCATTTCCACTTACCAAGGTCTGACTATTCCAAGGAACTTAAAAAAGTCAATATGAATTACAGCTATACTTCACTGTTTGGATCGAAACATAACTGCTTATTTAAGACTTAAGACAAGTGTCCTTCGAGAATGTAAAGTTTCACGGCCGGAATGTCACAATTACCAGAAAGTCTTGAACTGTTATGCTGCGGCCGAATGGATTTCACCTTAAAACCCATCGTCTCGTTGGAGGACTTTTTCAAGGGGGATCGAAGCTTCTTTGAAAGTCCAGTTCATACCCTGGCTCGCTACTGACTACAGCAAAATTCCTCCGCTTGCTTCCGTGCAGTGGCGTGAAGCCACACGTTTTGATTTCGCGAAAGCAATTAATCGTAGGTGACTGCAGTTTACTATCAGCCATATGGTGATACCCTCCTCATTCCTATTATGGAACAGAGAGGCACGGAGGAAACTTAGAATAACCTGGAGAGGTCAACAGTTGACTCACTGTGACACCCTAAAGTACCTCGGAGTGAAGTTGGACCGGTCCCTCACCTTCAAGGACCACTGTACAGATACAAAAATGAAAGTCAGTGCGAGGAACAACATTATTAGGAAACTGACCGGCAACAATTGGGGAGCACACCCACAAGTCGACCGCACATCTGCCCTCGCTTTGTGCTTCTCCGTTGCTGAATATGCAGCACCTGTGTGGCAGAACTCCAGCCTTGCCAAACAGGTAAATATTGCCCTACATAAAACAGGACGAATTGTAACTGGCTGCTTGCGGGCAACCCCTGTTGACAAAATCTACCACCTCATGGGCGTAGCACCTCCAGACATCCGAAGCAGAACAGCAGCTGAAGTGGAAAGAAAGAAGCAGGAGACGGATCAGAGACACCCCCTGTTTGGATGCGAACATCAAACACCAAGACTCAAGTCGAGAAAAAGTTTTCTCCGGACAACGTAACCAATCCAGACATCACCTGCAGACCATAGGATACAACTCTGGCGCAGCTCATCATCAGAGAAATATTGGGACAACCCCAAGGAAGAACTTGCTATAGGTTATCATCTCCCATACAAAACGTGGAAGGTACTCAATACACTGAGAACTGGAGTATCTCGGTGCAAGGAGAACATGAAGAAATGAGGATACATCTCAGGGGACGAACTATGTGAGTGTGGTGAACCCCAAGACCATCAGCACCTACTGAACTGCAGGAAACTGTCAGAACCTGTGTCCATGGACGATCTGATTATCGCCAATGATGAGGCAGTCTGTGCAGCGGAATTCTGGGCAGCACATGGAATATAAATATGCACATATTCTCTGTAATACTTGTAAAATATATGATATGCTATGTATGAAATGCTGTGTATGATAAATTATATTTAATATGTTATGTTCTGGACACGTCTAAATAAATATCCCTATTGAATTCCTGTGGCGTTTTACAATCTCTCTGTATCACCTTTCATGGTAGCTGCTTGTGGTTCCCAGTACTTTTCTTCGTCCTCCTTTTTTTTTCTTTCTTTTTTTTGGGTCATCAGTCTTCTGGCTGGTTTGATGCCGCCCGCGCCACGAATTCCTCTCCTGTGACGACCTCTTTATCTGAGAGTAGCACGTACAACCTACGTCCTCAACTATTTGCTGGATGTATTCCAATCTCTTGAGTCTTACCAAAATGAATGTGGTGGTCTCCTGGCTGCAAAGCATGTTCCGCAAAAGCTGATCCGTCAATCACCCCTGCCTGCAATTGCCCTCGCGTTCTTCTAGCCGTTTCTTCAGAGTTCATTTCGTAGTACCCACGAACACTTTCCTACAACTACTTGTAATCCTCTAAATTCCTGTTTTTCCCAGCGGTTGGCCAGCATTCTTGGCCGATTTTAGATGATCTTGTAACTTCGGGGTGTGTTTGGAGATGTTCCACTTTTCTAGTTTTTCCTGTACGGTCGGTAACATCCTTAACAAGTGGCAAGAAAACTTTAAATTTTACCGCCGCATGAGCATCGCTGTGACTTCTACGCGGTGGTCTTAAAGCTATTTTCAGTTCAGCGAACGAATAACCATTCTTGAGGAATGAATTACTGAGATGTTTCAGTTCTCCGTCAGGCAGTTCTGGGACACAGATTTTCCTTGCTCTATCCGCCAAAGATTTTATGATGCCTCTCTTTTGCTGTTGGTGGTGATTCGAATCCCGTTGTAGGTAACGGTCTGTGTGCGTGGATTTTTGTTAAAATGTGTCTCCCAAGCTACCATCTTCTTTCTCGGAAAAACTAGCACATCAACAAAATTCAATCTTCCGCCCGCCTCCTTCCCCTTCATGGTAACTTGAGTCTTCGGACTGATGCCGTTGAGATATTTGTGAAAACAGCTTAGTTTCTCCCTGCCATACCACCACGAAACGATCGTATCTTCCAGTACCGGAACCAAGTTTCTGTTTACTTGATCGCAGTTTCTAATGCCTGCTCCTCGAGTTTTTCCGTAAAGAAGTTCGTTATAACTCAGCTTAAGGGATTCCCCACAACGATACCATCCGTCTGTTCAAAGAACCTATCGTTCCATTTCAAAAATGTGTTTATGAGGAAACATTTAAACACTTCTGCAACTTCGGAAAGAAAAATAGGATTAAGTTTTTGTAACACTTCATTGAGCGGAACAATAGTCGACAGCGATACCACATCCATGCTATCTAATACGTCCTCCGGCTGTACTACTTCACCGTTTAATTTACTTATAAAATCTGCCGAATTCTTGGTACACGAACCCAATAGGAACACATACGATCGTGACAAAGTTGTCAAGAACTTGGTAATCGATTACCCTATGTGACCAAAAGTATCCAGACACTTAGTTGAAAATGACTTACAGAAGGACAAAGATATGAAGGATGTTGAACGTTGGAAATATGTATAGTAAAGATTAATTTGAGAGGATTTTCAGGTACTACTGTTACATCACTCCTTGATTGAATGAAATTTATTATGTAATTGAAAAGGACTAAGTATTAGTACTTTTTTGTTTATTTATGCAGGTTAGTTTACTGGTTAGGTGTGGTTAAGTAGGGTTGTTTATTCACATGACCTGCAATCAGGAGTTATAGATTTTCACTCCTTTATCGTTTAGGTAATTTATACCATGCCAGAGTAATGTTTGTTACAAAAATCACTTTTTGAATGATCTTATAATTTTCAGAAACGAGTTTCAGTATTCCCTACATCATTTTTAAGCTTAGTTTCTTTTCGGTTATTTAGCAAGTTTAAATGCTACCACCGTCTCCTCACTAAAATTTATGTTCTGACTAGATGCTACGCACTGTTTCGCTCGCTTATCAGTAGTTTTGTTGTGATGAGTGTCACTGAGTACGCAAGCTACTAGTTTTACGATATGGCTGTGTATATAGTGGTGTAGAGACGTACACTATGTGATCAAGAATCCGGGCACCTGGCTGTAAATGATATAAAAGTTCGTGCGCCCTCCATCAACAATGATGGAATTCAATAATGTGTTGGCCCACCGTTAGCCTTGATGACAGCTTCCACTCTCGCAGGCATACTCTCAATCAGGTGCTGGAATGTTTCTTGGGGACTGGCAGCCCATTCTTCACGGAGGCTACAAAGAGGAGAGGTATCGATGTCGGTCGGTGAGGCCTGGCAAAACACCCCAAAAGTGTTCTACAGGATTTAGATCATGACTATGAGCAGGCCAGTCCATTACAGGGATGTTATTGTCGTGTAACCACTCCGCCACAGGCCATGTATTGTGAACAGGTGCTCGATCGTGTTGAAAGATGCAATCGCCACCCCGCAATTGATATTCAACATTGGGAAGTAAGAAGGTGCTTATAACATCAATGTAGGCCTGTGCTGTGATAGAGCCACTCAAAACAACAAGTGGTATAAGCCCCCTCCACGAATAACACGACCATACCGTAACACCAACGCCTCCGAATTTTACTGTTGGCACTACACACGCTGGCAGATGACGTTCACTGGGCATTCGCCATAGCAACACCCTGCCATAGCATCACCACACTGTATACCCTGATCCATCACTCCACACAACATTTTTCCACTGTTTAATCTTCAATGTTTACGTTCCTTACACCAAGCGAGGCGTCGTGTGGCATTTACCGGTGTTATGTGTGGCTTATGAGCAGCCGCTCGACCATGAAAGCCGAGTTTTCCCACCTCCCGCCTAACTGTCATAGCACTTGCAGTAGATCCTGATGCAGTTTGGAATTCCTGTGTGATGGTCTGGATAGATGTCTGCCTATTACACATTACTACCCTCTTCAACAGTCGGCGGTCTCTGTCGGTCAACAGACGAGGTAGGCCTATACGCTTTTGTGCTTTAGGTGTCCCGTCACGTTTCCACTTCAGTATCAAATCGGAAACACTGAACCTAGGGTTGTTTAGGAGTGTGGAAATTCGCGTACACATGTATGACACAGGTGACACCTAGTTACTTGACCACGTTCGAGGTCCGTGAGTTCCGCGAAGTGCCCCATTCTGTTCTCTCACGACGTCTAACGACTACTGACGTCACTGATATGGATTACCTGGCAGGAGGTTGCAGCACAGTGTAGGTAATATGAGAAACGTATGTTTGTTGGGGCGCCCGGATACTTTTAATCACATAGTGTAGGTGGGCGAACCAATAGCGCTCCCTATGTACCTTGGATGAACATGTTCCTTGTGCACTTTCGGCATCCATAAAGTCTTAGTGGTACAGCAACAGACTTTTCCTGAATGCGTTTTTCGATAGAGGACTTCTTTGTAAACCACATAACAGTGATAAGAACTTTTTCAGTGAGCTCTTTACTCAGTTTCCTATATGTTTACGGATCTAGTAATCCGTTAATCTTGCCATCATAGTTGCTCACATTTTAAAAAATCGTTGCATTTCCCTCGTCAGCGGGACGAGAAATGACACTTTCGTGCTCATACAGGCTATTTACGGCACTCCACTCACCCACAGTTAAATTACCTTTTGGAGACTTTGCGCAAGACAATACTTATACCTTCTATAATATATCGTGAGCTGTAACCATGTCCACACCTCGAATGCCTGCTTTTATACTTGGTATTATTTGTTCCTTGGGTACAAATCGCCGGTTAATGGCAAAATAAGTGGTGTTTTCGTTTACGTTAAATTCCACCGATCCTAATACAAAATTCACGATGAAACTTGAAAATGAGGTCTAGTGGCTTTTACGTGGCTTGTTACTTAAGAGAAAATACTTCGTATACCTGGGTCACAGTCTAAGGAGTAAGCTTGCAAACACTGACTTGTCTGCTCACCTCGAGCCATCGTCGTCTATGACAATGAAATTCGATGCTAAACACACTGATCCATAGAGCTCGAACACTTTCAGGCAAGGAGAACTTTGCTGAAGACCTTAACAACACCTTGCGTTGCCGTCATAATCGAGAACCCATCTGAAGAAGGTTGAAACTGAGACAGAGAAAGAGAAGTCATCCACCCCTTGCTGGTGCTGTATCCGGGAAGATCGGGACATACCTACGGAAGCATGTCATTGATTGCATTCCACTCGGCTTAACGAAGGTAAAACGAATTATTTCTGATGTTACAGACTATCTACGTCTCCGAAACCCAGGTGTGCACTACAGTCCTTGTAAATCGCCATGTCTTAGTGGGCATCGCATTAGACTAGTGGAGTAGAGATGCAAGGAACATCGGCGACATCTCTGACTGAAACAACCAAGAAATCAACTGTCGCCGAGAGCTACCACGATTATGACAATGATGCACCAAGCATAGTATTGCCAAATCTAGCTTTCTGGAACAACGTAATTAAGGGGTGTACCGAAATGGGGATGTAGGAAAACTCAATGAACGGTGGTGGAAGTTTCTTGTAAATATTGTCTAGGGTCCGGCAGTCAGTTTATTAGTATCTCGGCCGGCCGAAGTAGCCGAGCGGTTCTAGGCGCTTCAGTCCGGAACCGCGCTGCTGCTACAGTTGAAGGTTCGAATCCTGCCTAGGGCATGGATGAGTGTGATGTCCTTAGGTTAGTTAGGTTTAAGTAGTTCTAAGTTCTAGGGGACTGGTGACCTCAGCAGTTAAGTCCCATAGTGCTCAGAGCCATGTTAGTATCTCGTCGGCCTTCAAAGTTGGGGAACGTCGATAGGGTATGCGTTTCAGAGAGTAGTAGTGCATCAAGGGGCGTAGTTGGCGTCGGCTATCGAACTCGTCTTCCACACAGCAGTGTGAGCCCATCAACAGTTTTCATGCTGATTGGAATCCAAGCAAGGAGTGCCCCCAACAGCACAACTCACAGCACCTGAAGATGACAATTTCGTTGGTTGTCGAAATATCGTGCATAACATGGAAACAACTCGTATAGACATCCTGAAACAAACCAATATTTTAATTTCATGTTTCCTTACAGTGTGTAGTGGTTACTTTTGGTGTGAGGTGGACTGCCTCCTATGTTGTTTCAGGAAATTCGGTATATCCGGGAGTACGTGTCAAAACAGCGCCATGGGTTTTAATTGTTTGCCGCGGTATCTGCCTTCATGGCATTTTCTCATGTTGAAAGGGTTATCGGCTAACTGGGAACAGAGCGGCTGCCCGCGACAGCAAACGGATCCTGAAGGTCGTGGCCTTCGGCAGGTACTGAGGAACGAGTTCTGGTGGATGACGACTCTTATGGCTGACGTCTGAAAAGATTTATGGAAACGCTTTTATGGCCCCTTGTTAAAAGCAGCCATTCGCCAGCGACCAACACTAAAACTTTATAACTCTGAAAGCACTTCCAAGTTATTTCATTCGCAATCGTGCATAATAAACAGGAAAAGTAATACTGGAATATGCGCGTACATAACACCGTATTTAACAGTTATTACAGACACATGTATTAATGAAGTTCAATTTCATGTCAAAATGACTGAGATAATATGACATGAAAAATTGTTGAGGACTAAACATTTGAATACTCAGTTGCAGATCGAACATCTCTTCACAATTTCTCCCCTGATTGCCTAACAACCACTTACTAATCTTATATGGTATCTGTCAGCAGTTATCTTATCTGAGAAATTCGCGAAGCATGTGAAAATTGTTTTCCGAAAAAAAATTCGAAACAACTGAATGTAACGATGTGCCACGTAGCATTTTATGATTGATAAAGTAAATATTTCCCAGAAAATATTAGTGAAAGGTGGAATGTTGTGACAAGCAAAATACAGTAATCAACAAATAAATTAAAATAATGTTTTAGTTTGTTCACTGACGATAACACAACACACAAAAAATGAATTCCTATTTCTCACTGCTTATAAACCCAATAAACTATTTCTGCAATTTACCCAAGACGTCTCTAATGATAAAAAATTCAAAGTAATTCAAGGGTGAGCTGCCGGATGTCAACGTCCAACGGGTCAATATTTCGTCAAAGGACGACGTTGTCAACATCAGATGATTTCTTTAAGATATACAGGTAAGTTACTAACAGTTGCCACCTAGAATAACTCCGAAATTATTATAGGAGCTGAAAAGTTTGTGGGGCGAATGTTGCATGGGAAAAAGGGGGCCACAATGTGACGTTGGTTTTATGTTGCTCAGACGGGTCGCGTCAGAGATATGAAGGTCTACTTTCTTTTTTTTTTTTTAATGGGATGCTATAATTTGGTACTTATTTTCTAATAGCAGCTATCGAGACGAATCCAATGATGTGTAACAGTAAGGTTCAAAATGGTTGAAATGGCGCTGAGCAATATGGGACTTAACTGCTAAGGTCACCAGTCCCCTAGAACTTATAACTACTTAAACCTAACTGACCTAAGGACATAACACATATCCTTGCCCGAGGCAGGATTCGAACCTGCGACCGTAGCAGTCGCGCGGTTCGAGACGGTAGCGCCTAGAACCGCTCGGCCACACATGCCGGCTATAACAGTAAGGTCTCTGAAGGTCAACGAAGGTAAAAAAGGTGGCACGAACGTCTATTTACAGAAGGTGTTCGAGTAATGACTATTGGTATCAATGCAGTGCTGCGCTCTTCTTATCATGGATAGAGTGGTATTCCTTATCACTCATCGCTTATCACTTATCACTTATCGAAGCACATGCTCTGACAATTCTCTCTCGTATATCGTCCAAATAGTAAATATTCGCCGCATAAAGAGTATCTATCTATCGTGCCATTGTCATGTAAACATCATTCGACGGTTTCGCAATACAACATTAACAGTAACGGTATCGTCGAATCAAGCGAATGTGAATGATGTATTCCTTAGAAGAACAAGACGATATGTTTCTCATTTAAGGAGAATGTCAACGAAATTCAGTGAGAGCTAGAGACTTACACACTGAAAGATAACCTCTACGTACTCTCCTTGTACGTCGTACATTTAAATATATGTATAATAAATTGAGAATAACTGGATCTTAAACGCTTCGAAGATATATCTGGCAGAGGAATGTTACTAACGAGGAAACGGAAATGGGTACTCTTGCCACTGTGGCTCGAGATCCTTGTGTTAGTTCGCGTCAAATCGCAAGGGAATCAGGCATGAGCCAGAGTAGTTAGTGTTCTGCATCGCAATAAATATTATCGTTACCATATCAGTCTCCACCAAGAATTAACTGGTACGTATTGTATGCGTCGCACTGAATTATGCCGATGGACTCAACTTCAGATTCAGAGGGATGACACATTTATTAATTTGATTTTATTTACTGATGAGGCTACATTCACGAACCAAGTAAATGTTAGTTTGCATAACATGCATTATTCGGCAACTGAAAAACCACGTTGGCTGCGGCAAGTTGCACGCTAAAAACCGTGGTCGGTGAATGTATGGTGTGGAATTCTGGAGCACAGAATTATAGGCCCCTATTTTATTTAAGGAAATCTTAATGGTAGGAAGTACATCACAGTCCTGCAAGAAAGATGAGGTCTGTTATTGGAAGAAATACCTTTAGGAACAAGTAATACAATGTGGTATCAACAAGATGGGCATTCGCATTATTTTTCGCTGATGCCTAGAAATGAGTTGCAGAGACAATTCCCAAATCGTTGGATTGGTCGCGGAGGAGATGTATCGTGGTCGGCTCGTTCGCTAGACTTGATGCCTCTGGGTTTTTGTTTGTGAGGATTCGTGAAGGACATTGTTTATAAAAACGTTCCAGCTACACCTGAAGATATGCAAGAGGGAATTGTCAGAGCATGTGCTTCAATAAGTGCTTACCACTCAGTACATGATAAGAAGATTGCAGCACTGCATTGATACCAATCGTCATCACTTCTAACACTTGTAAATGGACGTTCGTCCCATCTTTTTGACCTTCGCTAACCTTAAAAAACCTTACTGTTACACATCATTGGATTCGTCTCGATAGCTGCTATATGAAAATAAGTACCAAACTATGGAATTCCATCTAAAAAAAAAGGTTGACCTTCATATCTCTGAAGAGAATCCACCTAGCAACAAAAAACCAACGTCATATTATGGCCCCCGTTGTTCCATGCCGCTTTTGTTGCAAAAACTTTTCAGCTCCTACCATACTTTCGGAGCTATTCTATGTGGCAATAGTTAGTGACTCACCCTGTACTCAGTTACACTATGCCAGCGATTGCTGCGCAAACCCAGTCTCCACGTACGCGTACACCATAATTACTGCACCACGGAAACATTTGGGATTACACTCTTCTGGTGTGAGACGTTCCCAGGGGGGTAGGGGGGGTATGGGAGGAGGGGGGGGGGTTCCACTGGGGGCCGAACCGCACAATAATCTTGGATTCCGTGTGGAGCGGTGGTGGGGTGAGTGGGGTGCTGTAGCCTGTTGTGGGGTTGTGAACCACTAAGGGCTACGGCGGGGACGAAACCTCTCCATCGTTTCTAGGTCCCCAGTTCAATACAATATAATACAATACACCCTGTATTAATTGTTTAATGTTTTTACATTTTTTTATTGGTTTAAAAACTTCTTTTCTGTTGTTTTATCACTGAATAAGTGGTGATAATTATTTTTTATCTAAATTTTCTTTTCTTGATAAGGGTTGTTAATTGCTTTTGGAATAATTCTTTAATGTTTGTTGCAGCTTTTGGTGCTAGACTTTCATCTTGAATAAGATTTCCTGTTTCTCATACAGTTGCTTTATATTATTATTTTAAGTTTTTGACCATTTCTCTTGTTATCTTAGGTTCCTATTTGAGTTATCTTATGTCTAAATTTGATTTCTTTTTTAAATTTATTTTCTTTAAATGTATTATCTTTTGTTAGGTTTGCTCGTTCTATATGATTTATACAATTATTAATCTTATACCTAGTATCATTTTGTGATGATGTCTTTTGAGATCATGAAATATGGCTGCTTCTCCTTCTTTAAATTTAGTAGCTGAGTTAGTATTATTAAACAGAACTATGTCTTGATTTTCCTTTAGATCTTGATACTGAGTTTTTATCTTTTTTTAGGGCTGTTTATAGTCTGTATACATATTCTCATTCTCAGCATGGTTCTTATTGCACTGATGTATATACTTGCTCGTCCGCCCCTCGTGGTCTCGCGGTAGCGTTCTCGCTTCCCGAGCACGGGGTCCCGGGTTCGATTCCCGGCGGGGTCAAGGATTTTTCCTGCCTCGAGATGACTGGGTGTTGTTGTGTCGTCTTCAACATCATCATTCATCCCCATTACGGTCGGAGAAAGGCAACGGCAAACCACCTCCATTAGGACCTTGCCTAGTAAGGCGGTGCGGGTCTCCCGCATAGTTCCCCTACGCTCTGTAAAGAAGCATGGGACTTCATTTCATTTCCATATACTTGCTTTCTTGGATATCTTTGTGAATGTAATCTTTTATTTTAGCTTTGATTGTCTTTCAACATTCTTTGTTTAAAGTGTGTGTTTCTTTATTTTAATTTTTTCTTAAGTATTTTAATTAAAAATATTGTTTTGTGGAATCAATGAGATGCCTTTCAGCTTAAGGTCATATATTTGATCATTCTGTTTTCTTCTTTGCTTTTACCTAGAACAGTAATTTATTTTCATATCTTTACGTATATATATTTCTCCTTTAGTAATTTATTACAGGGAGAATTATATGTCAGACGAAAACATATAAATCATCAGTGCATCTGACGATGGCAACGTTGTCGTTTGCCGAAATATTGTGCCCGTTGAACACAGACAACTGGCAGCTCACTTGTGAAATTTTACGTCATGAAATACGTAGATTTTCAAAAATACAAATTTCAATTAAAGAGGCGTTCCATTTAAGATACGACTTATAAGTTTATACTTTTTACGTTAAATACTTTAGAAAAAAGTTAACACTACCTTTTTTCTAAAATTCGGTTACTGCTAAACATGAAGGAAAAAAGTATTAAACTCAGCAGTTTCAATTGGAGAAGACATAAAAGAAACGGCGAAAGTTATAATTTGCTATAGAGAGAACGTAATGTGGCTTTTCGTTCCACGAGACAGTAATCTATCTCGGTTATTAATCAGCACTAAACAAAAACGAGCGTCAATCGCCCTCTTTCCCATCAGAAACGGATACCACTCTTGTGTCCATGTTGATAATTACCGTTTTTAATGAGTCGAATTTCGATGCAAATTAAAGCACAAAATTTTTAAATTTTCGTTTGTTCATTCAAAGGGCCGTCGGAAAAAATATAGGACAAAGAACACTCTGTACACCTCTAATGGTATCGACTAATATGGTCAACTAGCCAGTCACGTAAAAGAAAAACGGTATTAAGTGTTTTCAGGTTCCACAGATTTCATTTCTGTCCACCTTTTATAGATCAGGATGTCTATCCAGGAAATGCTGTAACAAAATCTGGTGTATATGCGCAAGATTATTGCAGAACTTCATTGATGGACAATATTATTTAGTGACAGTTAAAAAGAACTTGAAAAGAAACGAACCAGAAGTAATAGTATCAGAGATACATGGAAATGATGCATCGTTAGTGAAGAGGAAATAAAACCAGTGGGAATGAAGATGAGTGCAAATGTTTTCTGTAAAATATCTTTACTGATATCGACTTCCATGAACGAATATCTCTGTTCATATGAGTTTCTTCGTAATGCTGTACTTTCATTCTTAAAAATATCGTAGTATCTTTAGGCAATTTTGAATCTATAAGTAAAAAACACCACTTTAAAAACTGATGTATCAGAAACAAAAAGGCTAAAATAGAGGAAGAACATGAATTAGAAGCACTCAGGTAAAAGTGCATCTCCTACGAAATGAGTTAAATAGAAATTTAAATCATAGCCGAAGAAAAAACTAAAGAGACTAACAGACATTTAGTTTTAAAACCAGCATCAGTTGTAACCTCCTTGCGAGAAATGTAAAACAATGCTAATGAGCTAAAATCTAAACTCCGCACAAAATTGATAAATGAAAATTGACCAAAAACCACTATAACATCAATTAAATAATGGAGCATGAACTGGATGTAACATCTCAACAGAAATAATTAAACCTGATAAATTTTATAAGGGCAGAAACGCTGACCTTCGGCCCTGTGAAATAATTAAACCTGATAAATTCTTACCTCAGTAAAACTGCATCTATATCTTCTCTTATTTTTCGACACAGCTTCGTGCAATGCTGGCCTATATTTAATTCTGATTCTTGGAGGAAATGCATAGGAAATATTCTTGAAATTGAAATGAATGCTTTTTCTTCAAAAGACTGGAAAAATTCTTTAAATTGAAATGATTACTTTTCTTTAAAAGATTTACTTTATAAAAAAAATTATTATTGGGGCATTTCTTGAACAAATTAATTACAATTACCATACATTACTAGATGTGCGCAATGCTGCTTCATTACCTTCTACAACAATACTCATCGTCCGCCACAATCCTGACCAGATTCGGAAGAACAGCACGCCGTCGACGCATGCCGACGCCCGCTCAGTTCAACCGTCCACTCGCTACAACTACTGCCGACTGACTACTACTGCAGACAGAGTGCAACTCGCAACTCTTCCTGACGACTCGTTACACACAACTGCATCAGACTGCTACTACTCTCCAACTGACTACTCTCTCTGCCCACTCCCCACACACAACAGAACTCTCGCGCGGTCAAGCGCAGACTAGCAACGATAAATAACTCTCTGGCCAGAGATTCTGTCATGCCTCGCCATCGCTGGTAGTGAATACATACGTGTTTCACAGTCTCTAAAGGAATTTGCAGTATCTTCCAATTTCATTTATTCAATGTCTCTTCATCTATTCCTGAAAATATGAGCTAAGACCGTGATCAAATAAGGCAGAAGAAGCCAATTACTATCCTTCTGAATGTCTAAAATCATTGGTGGAAGCGGCGCTCTATCGACTTTTCGAGTTGCTTAACGGAGTATTTGAGTATGTAGACACATCATCAGACATTCGAAAAAAATCTAATTGTAGACATATATCACACTTTCGTAAAAAGATCACCCACGCCATCCCAAAGATAGAAAGAGCAGGCAAGAGGTTCCGCACAATTCAGCTTAACTTCCCGTGCATTCAAACTGCTGACAAAAATAATATGCAGAAGAATTGAAGAGTAACCGGAGGATCTGTTGTATGGAGATCAATTCGGCTGTAGGAAAATTAAAGGCACCAAAGAAACAGTTCTGGCGTTGAGCTTGATACTGAAAGTAAGAGTCAACAAAAATCAAGACCTGTTCGTAGGATTTGTCGACCTAGAATAAACGTTCAGTAACATAAAACGATGCAAGATACTTGAAATTCTCAGCAAAAAAGGTGTTTCAATCAGAAAGGGATGTAATCTTTTACCACTACTGAGCAGTGAATGGCTCATGTTCATCCCATTTATTGTTTGTCATCTTCTATTATGGTACTGCCGCCTCATTTCCTTATTACATTTACTGCCTTACTTGCCCGTGAGCGGCAGCAGCTACGCCTATCGATAAGTGCACTGACGTACCATCTCCAGAGCGATCGATAGTATTTCCGGGTCGTCGTGTGTCTGGCACTCAGTTCGGGAGGGACGCAGCAGCAGTGAAGTTGGGGGACGGGCGCCGGTGAGGCGCCGACAGACAGTGCTCGCCGACCGCTGGCGACACACATGAGGGAGATTGGAGTGGGACGACCGTTGGTTGGTCGTTCGGTTGGTCGTCTCATCGGCCTACGTATAGTTGGTCCTTTCACCGTTTCCAGGCCTGGGAGTCGGTCAGTTGGCGTGGAGCAGCGAGGAATTCTCCACAGGATGTAGTTTGGCCGGGGCAACTGGCAGTTTCTACTCGGTGTCGGAGCATGTGGGGCTGTTGCCATTGCTACGAGGTCTGTGGCTCACCGACCCTGGACACGAAAGTTGAGTTTTGATTCAATCTACCAGCAAGTCAAGACTGTTCACATTGTGTCGTTTGGAGTTCGTTGTCGGCTGTTGGGGTATTCCCTCTAGCAACTACGTGGTTTTCAAGTCTGAAAATTCTAGCCACCCTCTGGTGACGTTTCACTGTATTTGGTTATTTGAATTGAAGTGCAACAGTGGAATCTTCTGCCTTGTGGCCGTTAACGTTCCGGTTACCTGCCCTGGCCATTGAAGTAAACTTCAGGCGGTGTAGTTGCCTCATCGTGTTGTTGCTGTCCAGCAACAGTGTAGTGGTTTGACAGCTCCATGTATGATTGGTTGTGGGCGGCAGTATCTTCTACGTTGGTGCGGTGAACTCCTTGTTATGCCCCGGTCGGATGAAGTGGAAGTTATCTTGTCGGTGGGTCCGTTGACTGTCGGTCGGTTGGGTTGTTGTTGGATCGTGAATGCTTGGCCCAACTGCTTGTCTCACCTATGCGAACGTTAGTGTTTATATCCAAGCCGGTCCTCGAACATCTGAGCGCCCTTGGGTGTACTGCCTTTTTTTTATTTGTTCTTGTTGTATGTATTTGTATCGCCTCTAGACGATTTTTTTAAAATTAATGTTGTTTTGCCCTTAAGGCGTAAGATTCTTTAGGCCTTCAGCCCAATTTAAGGAACTGTTTCATGTAAGACCTTTGGCATTTTAAAGGTTTTAATGTTATTGAATTTTAAGTGTTAGACCTTCAGCCGATTTGAATTTAACTTGTTTGCTCTTGAAGTGTATCATTCATTGGACCTTCAGCCTAACAAAGGAACTGTTTTAAGATAAGGTTTTACCTTCTAAATTAATATTTTGGTTGAGTTTGGCCTAATTAAGAACTGTTTTACAATGTTCGAGTTTAACTGACAGACCCTTATTTTGGCCCCTTTCCACAATTTAAACCACCTGTCCTGCCCTGCGGGTTAAGCTGGGCGTTTCTACTACTTTTCAAACTGCACAGTGAAGAAGTAATGATACAAATAAAATAAAAGCCCAGGTGTCAGATTTATATTTGGGATCAAAAAATAAGTTTCGCCAAAGACATTGCTAACGTTATGAAAGTGAAGAAGAACTGTAGGATCTGTTGAATGGAATGGTGTAATCAGTAGACTCTAATGTGGCGAATGTAATGAGGAGTAACAGGAAAAACCTTAGAGAAAAACTTTACATGAAAGTTGGTCATCATAAAGCAGAATACATGAAGGAACTCTGTGGACTTTGAAGCAAAGTAACATACGATGGATTAAGCATAAAGGACATAAAATCAGATTAGTACTGGAAAAGAGGTCATTTGACAAGAAATATCTGGGATCGTACATTCGTGCACAGTGCTTTATGGTAGCGAACATGGTCTGTGGGAAAAGAGAAAAGAAGAGAATCGAAGAGTTTGAGACGTGATGCTATGGAAGCATGCTGAAAATTAGGCGGACTGATAATATGACTGATAAGATAAGGAATAAGGAGATTATTCTGTGAGGTTTAGGGATCGTAGCCGAATCATGTTGTCTTCTTGCCACAATATTTCTGCTGGCAACCATTCAGCCATCTCCACGTGAGTGTTCGCCAATGCGCATGCGTCTCCGCCGCCAGTTTTTGCCATAAAGCCGACACTGAGAATTAGCATTTTCCAGTGGCAGACACTCATCTGGAGATGGCTCAACGGTTGCCAGCCGAAACATTTTGTCAAGAAGTCAACATGATGCGGCTGCAATCGCGAAACCTCATAGAATATTCAGTACGCCGGGAAAACTTCAAGAATGACAACGAGAAGATTCTCCACAAAATCGGCGACGAAAGGAGCACATGGAAAATACTTACAAGAAGAAGGAGCCGAATGACAGGACATGTGCTAAGACATCAAGAAATAACTTTCATAATACTTGAAGGAGCTGCAGAGTGTAAAAAACTGTAGGCGAAGACAGAGCCTGGAATACTGCCCATAAATGATGTAAGAAGCTATGTGCCTAAACAATCTTTTGATTTTTCACACAGCATTTCTCCGGCTTCTCTTCCTCCAGTTCACTCCAACCTCAAAGTTTGTATCACGTGGCTTTTACATTTTTCCCTCGAATGATGACAGAACTGTTCTAGTGTAATCAGACTGGTAGCGTCAACCACATGCTGCGATTTCACAGCATGATTCACTTCTTTTTTTTTTCTTTTCTCAACCACTTTGTCGATGGCAACAAGTCAGTGTACCGAACTATTTCAAAACACAGATAACTCCACTCAGCTAAATACCCGTAATGAGTTCAAAATTTTCCACTTGAAAATATACTCTTCGAGGCAGTTTGGCAAACTACATTCAGTACATCAGCTATCGGATCATCGAAAGTTGCGAAACATTACGAACGCAGCGATAATATGTGTGCTAAAAATTAGCATGACAAGCGTGTGATACGGTACACTTTAATAAAGAAAAGTACGCTGAATGATGTGTCATGGGTGACACTTAGCAGGTGTGCTACCCTTTCCCATCCAGCATTCAGCGCGAGTTGTGATATAGTCGCATCAAATATTTTATTCACCGTGATGCAAGTGTAACATTTATATTGGTTCCAGTTACAGACCACGATATAATACAGTTATGTAGCATTTCACTCATAGTGTTCAGTGTAGATAGAAGATTGAATGACGGAAATGGAAGTAATGTTCAAAAGTAGGATTAAAATTAGCTGTGAAAGAATATCAATGATAAGATTCGCTGATGACGTTGCTATCCTCACTGATAGAAAGAAGAAATACAGGACGTGCTGAATGGAATGACCAGGCTAATGAGTAGAGAATATGGACCGAAAGTAAACCGATGGAAGGTGAAAGTAATGAGGACTTGATGAAACGAGATTAGCGATAACAACAAAACTGGGGGCCGTGAAGTTGACGAAGATACGGAATTCTGATACCTTGGAGCCCGCCGGGGTGGCCGAGAGCTTCTAGGTGCTACAGTCGGGAACCGCGCGATCCCTACGGTCGCAGGTTCGAATCCTGCCTCGGGCATGGATGTGTGTGATGTCCTTAGGTTAGTTAGGTTTAAGTAGTTCTAAGTTCTAGGGGACTGATGACATAAGTTAAGTCCCATAGTGCTCAGAACCATTTGAACCATTTTGATACCTTGGAGGAAAAATGACACATGGTGGATGAACTGAGGAGGACATAAAAAGCCAACTAGCATACTCAAGAAGGGTCATTACCAGTTTGCCAGGATCAAACATATAGGCCTTAATACAAGGAAGTTGTTTCTGGGAAAGCAGATGACAGCATTGTATGGTAGCGAACTCTGCACCGTGAGAACACTGGAAAAGAGACTTGATACTGTAGAAGGATGCTGAAGATTAGGTAGAATGATGAGATAAGAACTGAAGAGGTGGTCCACAAAGTCGGCGGAGAAAGGAACGTACGGGGAACACTGACATGAAATGAATTTATGCCGCGGCATGCTCTTTCGGGGAGTTTGCGTTCTTGGCGGAAGCCTTCGTATCTGACGCCACTTCGGCAAATTGGAGCGTGGAGATGAAGAAGGCAACACAAGTGTTAGGTAGCGAGCGAATAAAATCTCCGATCAGGAAGGGAATCGAAACAGGGGCCCCGTGATCGAATGACAGCAACTTTAATCACAAAAGGAGCTGCAAAAACAGACTTGAGACGGTAAACGATGATAAGAAATGTATTAAGACATCGGCGAGTAACTTCCGTGGTACTAGAGGAAGCTGTAGAATTATAAGTCGTAGAAATACAAAGAGATTTTAATACATCCAACAACAATTGAGAACAAAGGTTGTAAGTAACACACCGCGGTAATGTGTTTGGCACAAGAGAATAATCAGTGGCGGCCCGCATCGAATCACTCTGAAGATGACCGTAAATAAAAGACAAAAAATTGTCATTATATGGGGACGACCTTCATTAACCGAGTACACACAGTTTCTCAATCAAATCGAGCAAATATATATAAATATGGTACAGTCAGAAAGTAGTAAGCCGAAATAGCAAACAGAATATCAGTCCAGGTTGTGATTAACTTCGTGACAGTACTGAGAGTTCAGTGTCCCTCCATACTGTGGATCAGACATTGCAGTTTGGTTCGAAGATTCCACTATTGGCCCTTAGTGAACCGTGGCGCCATTGAATTAGTAGACTGTTCTGTCTGGCGCCACTGGCACAGGTGTAGTATCGACCATCCCTCTTGCGGCCCCATTGGCAATGAGTAAGAGTTGGTATCTGTAGGTTGTGCACGTAGAAGGGCTTTGCTTACCCATATGTATATTCGGTCGCCCGAGAGGGAGGCACGAATTTTGGGGATTGGTGGTAGCGTCGCGACAAGAGATGCTCACGAGGTCCGAGCAGTCGAAGCCACGAGCGAAGATACCGGAGTACTTCACGGGTCAGCGTCGGCTACAAGCAGCAGGACGACATCCCGTCGGTTGGTTGGCAACATTCTTGTGGACGACCGCTCGAGGCGTGAATGCCCTCTTCTTCCCGGCTTTCATCGGCACCACTCAGTAACCAGTGCGACGCACTGTGAATACATGGAACTGCTTGCTGATAAAGGGGAGTAACATTCCGTAATCCTCGTGCTGATTTGTGTCATTTTATACCCGCCTTCTTATTATTTTCTAGTCTGTACCCGACCCTCAGAGTTTTAATCGGTCGGCTTTTTGGTCGTAAATAAAGGCCGTAATATTGTACTAAGACACTAGTTGTCGTTTCAAAATTTGTCCCGCTGTTATATTGCCTTTCCTTTCTGGTTTGTACCCGATCATTAATGTTCTTACGCATCAGCTCCCGGCTGTAAATACAGCAGGCACATTTGTACTAAGGCATAGGTTGCCGTTAAACAGAGAGGGACTTTGCGGTTAGATTTAGATACTAACTGGTTCAATTCTTTGATTGTAATTGCGTTTCTCAGTCATTAATTACAATCTGAACAACCTGTTGTACTAAGCTGATCGTTGCTGTTTTTGAAGGACTGCGGCAATATTGATGTATTTTAGCTAAATCTTGTGGTTCCACATAGTGAGTTCTCTTGTAATAAGTGCTGGCAAGTAACGTTTTAAGACGTTCCTTCGAGCGGTCATAATAACTGACGATCAGTTTAAATTTGAAAATATTAACAGCTAACTGTCACCAGCGCTTTTGAAAAAAAAATTGTCAGAAGAGTCGGGTTGGGATCCAGTCGCACCTTGGTTGTCGATTGAATTTAAGAGGTTGGTTACTTTGAAGTAAGCCTTATCACTGTCATATTGTTTGCTAATCTGTTTAACCTCCAAACACAGGTGCTTATCTTAACCACGAACCTTTCGACATACAGCTTTCAAATTAAAAGTTGCGTCATCTGTTTCAAGCAAATGAATCACTCTTGTCATCACTGTGTTTATATAGTTTTCATGTGTTGCAGAAGAGCACTTACTAAGAGAAACTGTATCCATCGCTGTAGTAAACACCGCTGTATCACCCGATAATGGGCGGGCAGCAGGTCCGGCTGTCTTGTAATCATTGTCACATCGTTTACTGTTTTGCAATACAGCACTTCAGACTTCTTTTGCCAAAGGTTATTCTACTGAAGGTTTAAGGTCGAAAGAATTTTACAAAGCTGTTCATTTTGTTAAAGAAAACTTTATGATTGTATGTATTGTTAAATAAACAGCTAGTGTGAAAATAAAGTTACGTTGGTGGGTCCTCCTTTGCACGTTTTCCTTAATTCCAGCAAGTACCACGTATCACTTTGGAGGACTTCCTATTGGGGGGTAGTGGGCGCTATTAAACATGAATAGTTAATATTAATGTGACAGTGACGGCTAACTACCACTTACTACTGAATCAAAAACGATATTGTAAATAATTTGTATTTATTGTAAATTACCTCACGATAGAAATTAGATCATATTGAACAAATCATGAATGAAAACATATTAAACAAATTGTACACTGTTCTTAGATATACTGCACTGGTAAGATTGGCTCTCAGCTCTTAATGTTAAGATGATGCGAAGTTAGATTTAATTATGCCCCTGGATAAGCAAATGGTAAATGCGATCTGACTGCGTTCCTATAATCTCTTTTGCGTCTGAAATAATACGTACTTCGGACACCACCACCAAGAAACAAACCAAACAACATGCAAAATGACAAATAACCAATAACGAATCGTAAGCAAAACTACACAGATGTTCAGTGGATGGCAAGAACACGATCCAACAACTACACTCCTGGAAATTGAAATAAGAACACCGTGAATTCATTGTCCCAGGAAGGGGAAACTTTATTGACACATTCCTGGGGTCAGATACATCACATGATCACACTGACAGAACCACAGGCACATAGACACAGGCAACAGAGCATGCACAATGTCGGCACTAGTACAGTGTACATCCACCTTTCGCAGCAATGCAGGCTGCTATTCTCCCATGGAGACGATCGTAGAGATGCTGGATGTAGTCCTGTGGAACGGCTTGCCATGCCATTTCCACCTGGCGCCTCAGTTGCACCAGCGTTCGTGCTGGACGTGCAGACCGCGTGAGACGACGCTTCATCCAGTCCCAAACATGCTCAATGGGGGACAGATCCGGAGATCTTGCTGGCCAGGGTAGTTGACTTACACCTTCTAGAGCACGTTGGGTGGCACGGGATACATGCGGACGTGCATTGTCCTGTAGGAACAGCAAGTTCCCTTGCCGGTCTAGGAATGGTAGAACGATGGGTTCGATGACGGTTTGGATGTACCGTGCACTATTTAGTGTCCCCTCGACGATCACCAGTGGTGTACGGCCAGTGTAGGAGATCGCTCCCCACACCATGATGCCGGGTGTTGGCCCTGTGTGCCTCGGTAGTATGCAGTCCTGATTGTGGCGCTCACCTGCACGGCGCCAAACACGCATACGACCTTCACTGGCACCAAGGCAGAAGCGACTCTCATCGCTGAAGACGACACGTCTCCATTCGTCCCTCCATTCACGCCTGTCGCGACACCACTGGAGGCGGGCTGCACGATGTTGGGGCGTGAGCGGAAGACGGCCTAACGGTGTGCGGGACCGTAGCCCAGCTTCATGGAGACGGTTGCGAATGGTCCTCGCCGATACCCCAGGAGCAACAGTGTCCCTAATTTGCTGGGAAGTGGCGGTGCGGTCCCCTACGGCACTGCGTAGGATCCTATGGTCTTGGTGTGCATCCGTGCGTCGCTGCGGTCCGGTCCCAGGTCGACGGGCACGTGCACCTTCCGCCGACCACTGGCGACAACATCGATGTACTGTGGAGACCTCACGCCCCACGTGTTGAGCAATTCGGCGGTACGTCCACCCGGCCTCCCGCATGCCCACTATACGCCCTCGCTCAAAGTCCGTCAACTGCACATACGGTTCACGTCCACGCTGTCGCGGCATGCTACCAGTGTTAAAGACTGCGATGGAGCTCCGTATGCCACGGCAAACTGGCTGACACTGACGGCGGTGGTGCACAAATGCTGCGCAGCTAGCGCCATTCGACGGCCAACACCGCGGTTCCTAGTGTGTCCGCTGTGCCGTGCGTGTGATCATTGCTTGTACAGCCCTCTCGCAGTGTCCGGAGCAAGTATGGTGGGTCTGACACACCGGTGTCAATGTGTCCTTTTTTCCATTTCCAGGAGTGTATGTCTGAACTTTACTGCCGCTGCTGCAAGTTTTACTATACCGTCTACCAGCGTGCTGGCTCCGTCGATACTGCTGGGCCGATGACTGCAGCTGCGAAGTCGCTGAATTAAGATCAGTCTCTCAAATATTTTGAACAGAATAAACTACTCAGAAACTGCTAATGCCACAAGCCCTATATTTTCTCTAAATGGTACACAACGCTTTCAAGCCTCGCTCAACAACATTTAAGGTGCAGCCCAGTCTGTCTTGTACTAACGTGCAATACCAGTATGATAGCTCTGTGCACTGCTTGACTGTGTATGTGTGTGTGTGTGTGTGTGTGTGTGTGTGCGTGCGTGCACGGCAAATTTAATAATGTAGGCTACTGCTTAAAATAGAGATGATTCCGTTGTAAATGTCGTCATTTTTTACATTTAATGTGGATTCCGGTTGTTTCTTTGGTGTTTGTATATTTAGAGTGTGACAGTTTTCTGCCTTTAATTTGGATGCGTAGGATACTGATATTCGTGTTGTTGACATGGTGTTTTGTTTCATAAAGGTGGCTAGTTATTGCTGATGTTTGGTATTTTTTGCTTTTTAGCACTGCCATGTTTTCTTTGAATCCAATCTCAAATACTCTACACGTCTGGCCTGTGGAGAAGCAGTCACAGACTAAACGTAAGTTTGTACACAGCCATTTGATGAAGTGACGCAGCTGTTTTTTTAGCGCCGGCCGGAGTGGCCGAGCGGTTCTAGGCGCTACAGTCTGGAACCGCGCGACCGCTACGGTCGCAGGTTCCATCCCTGCCTCTGGCATGGATGTTTGTGATGTCCTTAGGTTCGTTAGGTTTAAGTAGTTCTAAGTTCTAGGAGACTGATGACCTCAGGAGTTAAGTCCCATAGTGCTCAGAGCCATTTTTGTTTGTTTTTTTTAGGTTCTTCTACCCAGTTATGTTGCCACTGGAAAAGGATATGATTATACCTTTCCGTTTGAAGACACTGGAAATCTGATATGTAATACTATCTACGAATGGGGTTGTATAGAAGATATTATTTTCTTCTTCGTTTTTGTCATGTGGTTACTTTACCACTATCGAATGCTGTAATATATATACTATGTAGCTGTTATAGCCATTTGGAATAGCTGTTAGTTTTATTAATTCAATTTAACATTTTTCTGGCATTTTTAATTCGTCTGGGTAAAAATCAGCCAAAATCATACTTATGTGAATATTAACCAGTGAGCTAGAAGCTTTTAAAGATGAAGCTGCCGGCATTGTTCGTGGAACACCTGGTTGTTTTAAGGGTGTTACACAGTCATTAGCACGCAAATGCCACTTGTGTATTAATGGGCGATGGTTTCAGCAACATCTCTAAAACATTATTCATAACTGGGCATTTTAACACCGTCACTGAACATCACTGGCGACAAAACCTGCATGGGCTCCTAGCGGGCAGACGGAGCTTGAGAGCCATTTTTGTCACACGAGAAACTGTTCCTTTTTATGTCTCATAAACTCGCTATGGTTTTGTGTACGTAGTTTCGTCGATCACTAAATAATGCCGCATAATTTTTTTCTGATTACTTATTTCTTCTTAAGAGTTAGAATTAATGACAATACCATCAACATTTCTTGTACATGTAATATGTTTTCGTATAGTCGATTTCGCTAGCGTTGCGTAAGAGCACTTATTCCCGGTTAGGCACAGCTTTCGTCCTATACTCACAGCCACGTTTTCGCTTTATAAATTACGCTTCCATCATCTTCAAAGTGTGCCCCAAGAAGAGAATCATTAAGTGGCACACACAAATCTAAATCCGAAAGTAGTAATTGTGTCTGGTGTATACGGCAGATGAGGTAACAATGTTCAGGCCAATCCGGCGACGTGTTTACTGGTTCTGTGAGTTGCCACTGGGCTGTATGTCGAGTTGGGGCTACATTTCTTTTTGATTCTTGCAAGACAATTCGCAAAAAACAGAGCTTGGGTTTTTACAGGGTCACCACATATTCCATCACATCGACGAGAATGACATTATCACCACCCATCAGGACTTCATCATGATTTTGCTAGCAGGGCTGGATGCTTTGACTTTATTTCTTTTTTGTGAGTGGTGAGATTCCAGTGATTGCCTTTTAAAATGATAATTCGTCACCTGTAATGATCAATGACACCAAGGACGTTCACTTGATTTCAAACTGCTCACCATTTCAGGAGGTGGATTTTGTTTCTAATCTTCTATCTTATGGTGAAAGTTCGCCGAACCCATAGTGAGCATACCTTTGAGTATCCGAGAATCTGTCACCGTACACATATTTCCAATGCTCATCGAATGCCGGGCTTTGATGTGTCAGTCTCCACGAATAACGACATCTGCAATATTCGTGCGGGAGCAACGGCTGTATCATGACGTCCGGACCTTTGGCAGTTATGAATCTCAGTTAGTACTCTTCCTGACTCTTCAACTGTCTTTACCTATCGCCCAACAATACTCCTATCAATTGATTCAAACCATACACCAGACACAAACATATTGGATGCTCACCACCTTTCCGCAATCAATACATGAGTTACAGTATGATCCTTATAGGGAATGACTTGCTTTGATGCCAATTTGATGTTTCACTAAGGGTTTATCATCATCGTAATTTTTGGAAACTTCGCTCGCGTGCAAGAGAAACATCACATTCAAACACCTGAAGGGCCGTTTTTCTACACATATTAAAGTCCGACCACCCTACAAATATTAGGGTGTTTTAATGTCCTTACATCAAACGTTAGGGATGGTGCATCACGTCAGGACCGACAACTTTTGATAGGAAGTAAATCTTCCCTCACCCTTTTCGGCGACGCTAAGCGTCCTCTGTTTTGGAAAACCTTACTCCAGTCCCGATTCAGGTCAGCCGTCTCTTGAGAAAGTAAAGGAAACAATCAATTATTTGAAAAGCAATCTCTGAATAACAATAAGTGTCTTGGGGAACACGGAACTATAGCACAAATACCAAAACTAAATGATAGTAATCTCACACTAGATACTCATTCAGTTATGTTTGACTGCATGTGGACATGAAAAGTAGAGGTTTGTTCTTCAGATATTTTGGTGCTGCTCAGCGCTATTACGCCTGACACAGTAGTTTGGGGAGTCATCGTGTATTACGAGGGGCTTTAATCAGTAATGCAACACTTCTTTTCTCGGCCAACGTAAGCTAAAAAAATGTAAGTTTTGTTGTGGGACATTGTGGAATATTTCCTCTGCAGCATGTGTAACGCAGGTGCGTTCCAAATAGCGATCTGTCATTGAATTCCTTTGACTGAAAACCTGAGCATCGGAAAATATCTGGGGAAAAACTCGTAGTGACAAAAAAGCGCAGTGAGTCTTTGTGCGAGGTGCTTGTCGTCATCCCGACAAGGTCGCATATACCTTTCTGATCTCCCGCGTGGTGGCCGGCCACACAAAGCTGTGACTCCTACAATGTTGGAACGTGCAGACACTGCCATTCGAGGTAATCGATAGATCGCAATCGAACAGCCTGCTGTACATCTGGACCTCTCTGTTGGTAGTACTCAGACACTCGTCAACCAGTTGGTTACTCAGATGTGTGTGCCAACTGGGTTGCCTGCCACCTTGCAAAAGAACTCAAAGAGGAGCGAAGGACCATCCGTGCGGAATTGCTTGCGCGTTTCGAGGCTGATCGTGACAATTTTTTGTCTAACGGAAAAAGAAACAGCAATCCATGGTGTGGCGACACACCATCTCTCCTCCGCAGAAATAGTTCAGAGCCGCACACTCGGCGGGTAAATTCATGGTGACGATCTTTCTGGGACTCTGAAGGAATTATTCGGTTTGATTTCCTGCCTCATGGTGCGACGTTAAGCTCTGAAGTGTATTGTGTATTGTGGAATTACTTCAGCGTGTTCGTTGCCACAAAAATGCCATTTAGCTTCTCCTTCTTTATGATAACACAAGGGCTCACACAAGTGCACAAAAGGGAGAGGAACTCACAAAACTTCATTGGACTTGTCCTTTTTCACTCCCCCTATAGCCCATATCTCGTACCTTCCGACTTATGTTTGTGTGGCCCAATTAAAGTTGATTGGTTGACTCAGGGGAAACGACGAAACAGCGAGGTCATCGGTCCCATCATATTAGGGAAGGATGCGGAAGGAAGGCCTTCACGTCCTTTCAAAGGAACCATCCCGGCGTTTACCTGAAGCCATTTAGGGAAATCACAGAAAACCTGAATCAGGATGGCCGGACGAGCGTCTGGACCACCCCCGATGAAGGATGCACTCTGTGGGAAGCAATACGTGGGTGATGCAGAGGTTATTAATGCAGCAATCCGTTGGCAGTAGAGTGATAGTACCTGGGTTTATAGGGTCTTCGATTAAGGTGATGTAAGGCCGCCGCACTGAACGGAGGCTGTGTTGAAAAATAGGGTTTTTTAACCAAAATAGTGAGGAAGAATTTCGTTTATTGGGGTCCTGAATAAAACCTAACTGCTCTCAGAGAAAAAGTAATGTTTCGTAGCACTCAGTCGTCTGCTGACAGATGCACAATCTTACTCTCTCTGGCACGTTATCGTCTGACTGATACCGACATCCACGCACGCTTTCTTCACGTCGCCAAAGATTTGAAATCACACTGTGAACAATCCGGGCTGTACGGTTCTTCGTCAGACTGGCAGTGTGAGGCCAAGAGAATGATTCCGTCCAAAGGCATTCCTGGTCGTTTTGACTTTATTGCGTGTTGCAGTTTTGCACCATAATATCCGTTCAATGCGACGGCCTTACGCCACTGTACTGGAAGGGCGTGTATGCCCGTATAGTATTACCCTACTGGTCCAATGTCTTGTTGCATCAATAGCCTCCCCAACACTCACGTACTGCCTCCCGCTGAGTGCATCCTTCGTTGGGCCTGACTGACGAAACTGGGAAGGCGCAAGATCCGAGGTGTAAGGTGAATAGCAGAGAACAGCCCAATGAAGTTTTGTGGGCCTTTCGGGTGCACAGACTTGTTGAGGCCTTGCGTTGTCATGGAGATGCCGAAGTATTTTCTTCCATTTCCTGAGGGTAGCACAATACATTTCCGGATTGATTGCTGCACCATGAGGGAGGACAACGTACATAACAAACCTTTCACAGCCCTAGAGACCCTCACTTTGACTGTACTGGCTGAGAGTGTGGCTTTGAACTTTGCTGCGGAGGAGAGAACGTACGGTGCCACTCCACGGATTGCCGTTTTGGTTGCGGTTTGAAGTAATGAAAACGTTTTCAATCGTCTGTGACGATGTTCGACGAAAAATTGTCACGCTAAGCATCGTAACGCATCGGAAATTCCGCACGGATGATCCTTCGTTGCTCTTCAAAGTTGGCCGGCCACTGTGGCCGAGCGGTTCTAAGCGCTTCAGTCCGGAACAGCGCTGCTGCTACGATCGCAGGTTCGAATCCTGCCTCAGACATGGCTTTGTGTAATGTCTTTAGGTTAGTTAGGCTTAAGTAGTTCTAAGTCTAGGGGCTGATGACCTCAGTTGTTAAGTCCCATAGTGCTCAGAGCCATTTTTTTCCCTTCAAAGTTGTCTGTTACGCAGCGAGGAACCCAGCGGGCACAAGCCTTTGAGTATCCCCAACCAGTGGACGAGTATGTAAGTACTGCCAACGGGGATGTCCAGTTGTGCAGCGGGGAGTTTCATTGTAATCTGTCGATCATATCGAATGAGAGTGTCCGTATGTTCCGATACTGCAGAAGTCACAGCTTTGTCCGGCCGGCCAACATGACAGGTTTGCGCGACCTTCTTGTGATAATGACAGACACTTCGCCAGACGACTCACCGTGCTTTTGTCTACCGTCATTTCTCCGCACACATTTGGCAACCTGCTAAGAATATGTGCGATGCTCTTGTTTTCTGCCAAAACAAATCCAATTACAGCTCTCCGTTACAGACGCTATTTTGAAGATAACATATAACGCCGCCACCCATCGGAACTTCACAAAACTATAGTGACTAAAGCGACAATATTCCACTATGACCGGCAGCACACTCAGCATTTTTAAACCGAAATTTTCCGAGAGAAAATGTGTTGCACGACTTATTGAACGCCTCTCGTATATCGTCAGAGATGCAGCATTCGAAAGCTGCCGTTTCTCTGCAGTTCACCGGATACTGTAATCAATTGTACGACGGTCAGAAGACCGCCTGCTCCGTGGATTCCGGCGGTATTTCGTCTTCTCATCGACTCCCAAGAAGATAAACAGAAGAAATGCACTGCTAGGAACAGCAATGTTCTTAATCAAAATATCCACGGGTGTGCTGCCGGTCTATAGTGTCCAACGGGCACAATATTTCGGCGATCATATATGTCGCCATCATCAGGTGAACTGACGGACTGAGCTCCTGTGAACGTGCCGGCACGGAGATCCGTACGCTATGGCTGCTTAGAGGGAACTAGGTTCGGTCGCGGCGGCGGCCGATTTAAATACCCTCCGCCCGCGGGGCGCTCCCTCCGCCGTCCGCGCCCCGCGCCACGTTCGCGCGGTGGAACAGATTGCGACGGCGTCTGAGATGACGTCGGTGTGATGGCTCTGTGCGCCGTGGTCGTCACAACTATACGTTTGCTCGATTTACTCTTGATTAACCCAATCGCTGGTTCCCAAGCCTTGCTAAGATTATAGCCACAGTCACGGTTTATGAGGTCGTCATTGGTGCGAATTTCGATGGCCTCTCTAACAACGCTGTCCCAGTATCTCGACGTCTGTACCAGAATCCTAGTGCGGTCATACTCCATGGCGTGATTTTCCGACAAACAATGTTCAGCGACCGCCGACTTGCTCGAATACATCAGTCGAGTGTGCCTCTGGTGTTCACGGCATCGATCCTCGACGGTACGCATCGCCTGACCAATATACGACTTGCCACATTGACACGGAATCTGGTACACGCCGGCCTTCCTCAAACCGAGGTCATCTTTGGCGCTCCCCACCAGTGCACGAGTTTTATTCGGAGGACAAAACACAGTTCCGACCCGGTGTTTCTTCAGAATGCGGGCGATTTTCCCCGAGAGTGCGCCTGTGTATGGAATAAATGCAGTGCCTACCTCCTCCCTCGTGACTTCATCCATCTCAACAGGTTGTGCTGCAGTGGTTGGGCGGAGAGCACGTTGAATCTGCCACCCATTTTTTCGAAATACAGTTCTCAGATGTTCCAATTACTGGGGTAGACTTTCTGCGTCGGAGATAGTGCGCGCCCTATGTACTAGAGTTTTAAGTACCCCATTCCTCTGTGAAGGGTGGTGGCAGCTGTCTGCGTGCAAATACAGATCAGTGTGCGTTGTCTTCCGATACACCCCATGACCTAGGGTGCCGTCAGCCCTTCTCTTGACCAAGACGTCAAGGAAAGGTAATTTACCCTCCGTTTCAGTCTCCATAGTGAATTTGATGTTGGGGTGTATGGAGTTTAGATGTGTAAGGAAGTCAAGGAGTTTATCCATACCACGTGGCCAGATGACGAACGTGTCGTCCACGTAACGGAAAAAGCAAGTAGGTTTCCATACGGATGACGACAGGGCTTCCTCCTCGAAGTTCTCCATGTACAAATTCGCTACCACCGGCGAGAGTGGGCTACCCATGGCGACTCCCTCCGTTTGTTCGTAGTATTCTCCATTAAAAAGAAAATACGTGGAAGTCAAGACATGCCTAAAAATTTCAGTGGTCTTCTCGTCAAACCTCTGACTAATCAATTCTAGTGACTCTCGCAGGGGTACCCTCGTAAACAGGGAAACGACGTCAAAACTCACCATGATATCTGACTCATCCAACCTGAAGCTATCAAGGCGTTTAACAAAATCCACGGAATTACGGATGTGATGAGGGCATTTACCCACATAAGGACTTAATATTCCCGTCAGGTATTTGGCCAACAAATATTTAGGTGCCCTGATGTTGCTGACAATGGGGCGTAATGGTACCCCCTCTTTGTGAACCTTCGGGAGTCCGTATAGTCTAGGCGGTACCGGACCTTGGGGTAACAATTTCTTAGCGTCACCATCCGGTAAATCTGCGTAAGTCTGCGGAAGGTATTTAAATCGGCCGCCGGCGCGACCGAACCCAGTTCCCTCCGTGCAGCCATAGCGTACGGATCTCCTTGCCGGCACGTTCACAGGAGCTCAGTCCGTCAGTTCACCTGATGATGGCGACATGTATGATCGCCGAAATATTGTGCCCGTTGGACACTATAGACCGGCAGCACACCCGTGGATATTTTGATTATCAAATACGCCGGGATAAACTCAAGAATCACAGCAATGTTCTTGTTGGTTAATCGTAGCCGTGGGATATGGTACGCTGTCGAGCGATCACGCAATCTCATTTAATGTTTGTTCGCTCGTAGTTCTTCCTTCTGAGCCGACAAACTACGTGACAGTAGTGCTCGTGTTCAACTTCTGACTCCCCTTGGGGCGACTGTGTCCGAAATGAAATATGTCAAAGACCTGTTCACATGTAACATCATCCTAAGAATTTTGCGATGGCATTCTGCCTCCGTATGACTCGAGTATGTTGTGCCAAGTGGGCTGAACACAGCATCACATTCATTATAGCCAAGATCCCAGTTCTCGCAACTATATGGGGCCCACTCAACAGTGGTGTTAGGGTCATATACAATGAGGTGATAAAAGTTATGGGATACCTTCTAATATCGTTTTGGACCTCTTTTTGCCCGACGTAGTACAACAACTCGACGTGGCATGGACTCAACAAGTCGTTGGAACTTACCTGCAGATATACTGAGCCATGTTGTTTCTATACCAGTACATAACTGCGAAAGAGTTGCCAGTGCCGGATGATGTGCAGGAACAGACGTCTTGATTATGTCACATAAATCTTTCGTGGAATTGACGTCGAGCGATCTGAGTGGCCAAATCATTCACTCGAATTGTCCAGAATGATCTTTAAACCAACCGCAAACGATTGTGGCCTGGTGACATGACGTCCACAAATGACTGAAAATGGTCTCCAAGTAGTCGAACTTGTGGTAGTCGAATTGTAGTAGACGAATTTCCAGTCAGTGAACGGTTCAGTGTTTCCATGTAAACGCAGGTTACACCATTATGGAGCCACTACCTGTTTTCACAGTGCCTTGTTGATAATTATGTCCATGGCTTCGTGGCACCTGCGTCACACTCGACCTCTATCAGGTCTTATCAACTAAGCAGGCCACGGTTTTCAGTCGTCTAGGGTGCAGTCGATATGGTCACGAGACCAGAAGAGACACTGCGGGCGATGTGTCGCTGTCAGCAACGGCTTTAGCGTAGATCGTCTTCTGGTATATGAGATTAACGTCAGATTTCGCCGCACTGTCCTAACGGATACTTTCGTCGTAGGTCCTATACTTATTTCTGTGTTTATATCACGTGCTGTTGATCGTCTGTTTTCACTGAAACCCCTACCCAAACGCCGCTGTCTCGGTCGTTAAGTGAATGCCGTCTGTCACTGTATTGTTCGTAGTGAGACGCACTGCCTGGAATTTGGCACTCTCGGCACAGTCTTAATACTGCGAATCTCGGAATAATGAATTCCCTATTGAACCCGAAATGGAATGCCCAATAAGTCAATCTCCAGCTACCATTCCGCATTCAAAGCCTTTTAATTCCGGTCATTCGGGCAAAATCATGTTGGAAACCTCTTCTCACGAATCACCGGGCGCAATCGACAGTTCCGTCAATGAACTACCGTTATATACCTTGTATACGCGATGATACCGCCATCTGTGTATAAGGGTTTCGCTATCCCACGACTTTTGTCAGCACAGTGCCAATTATATCTGTTCAAATGTTCAAATTGTGAATTCCTAAGGGACCAAACTTGTTAGGTCATCGGTCCCTAGACTTACACACTACTTAAACTAACTTAAACTAAGAACAACGAGGGAGGACTCGAACCTCCGGCGGCAGGGCCCATGCAGACCATGACATGACGTCCTAAACCACGCGGCCACTCCGCGCGGCAAAATTATATCTGTCCACAGTCTAGCCTGCACAGCAACATCACTGCGCAATGGTTTTTACGTATCTCGAAAACCATTATCCCATGGCTATAAGTACATTTCATGATGTATGGACCAGTTTTTGTCCCAGCGCAAGGCAAATAATTCAAGTGACCATCAGAACTTCATTTCATCATTAGAGCTCCATGAAAGCAATACCAATCTAAAAGCTGAATTTCTAGGTTGAATATGACAATTTATCTAGTCTACATCAATAAAAATTAACTAATGTTCCTTGGAAACGCATCAGTTCTGAACGACGGGACCGATTTGGAGAATTTTTTTAAAAATCTTCGTAATTCTCCGTATAAGATTTTTATTGGGAAAAGGTGCCTGGAAATTGGGAAAATTCGGGAAAACCTGAAAGTGCTGTTTCTACGAGATTTTTGTATGAACGTAAGATCATAACTCACGATGCGTAATTCTTTTTTTTTTTTTTTTTTTTTGTTAGTTATGGTCCTGGAAATAGATTTTAGGCAAAAGAATCGGATGAATTACAAGGTAAAGCTGAAAAATTCACACAAACTACAATCATAATTTTTGTATATTCTCAATCATAACTGACGATAGGACCGACAAAAAAAAATGGTTCAAATGGCTCTGAGAACTATGGGACTTAACATCTGAGGTCATCAGTCCCCTAGAACTTAGAACTAATTAAACCTAACTAACCAGGCAGGATTCGAACCTGCGACCGTAGAAGTCGCGCTGTTCCGGACTACAGCGCCTAGAACTGCAGGCCACCGCGGCCGAGGACCGACAGATTTAGTTGATTCTGTCTTTTTATATCGTTATGCACCCGACATGGGATTTGAATAAAAAAAATATGGAAAAACGCATTTCTGCATCAATTAAAATGAAATTACATTGACGATGGTGTATTGTCTGTGTTGTTGAGAAGAACGTTACGATGTTCTTTCGGACACGCATGCTTGTCTGAAGGAATAGGTTCTGTGATGACAAAAGCCGTTATGAAATAAATTAAATGTATTGCGAATACCGATAACCATCAATCGTGTAAAGGAATGATGACAATGAAACTTTGTACCAGACCAGGACTTTACGCAAGGGGTCGCCTTAACAGCTTTGGCTATCGGTGCAGACACACGGTCAGATCCAAAATTCCATACGTCGTCTTTCATGCGTCGCATCCTGCAGCCGTAGACACATTATGAAATTCCCGTTCAGGAGGGAAGAGGGGGGAATTTTTATTGAAAGTCACTGCCTGGTATGGTAGGACGAATACGATTCTGCAGTGCTTGTGTCGTTGGGAAGAGCGGTGCTGTCCTTCGGACGTGCAAGCATGCGAGCAAATTACGTTTGTTTTTTCAAAGTTGCGGTATGCTGCAGGTATAAAGAGGTCCGCAACTTGTTTTATAATTGTAATTAATGTTTGTAGCTCTAACGTAAGTTGCATTAAGAAGTATCCCTTTTTTTCTTGATGGTAACTAGTTTCGGATATCTGCGTCGATATTCGTATCGTAAGAGTGACATACAGGCGACAGCCTGCGTAGACAAACTGCCCTACAGTGATGATCTACGATATATTGTGAGTTTTTAAGTGACAAGCGGTTATACAGTATCAGTGAAGCGAATCAGCTGTCCGTTTTCAGTTGAATTGTGGTTATTCGTGCCGGACGTTGTGTCGTAAGTTGCACAACTAAAATGAATTGACACAATTTAATTACACTGCAATCCCGCCAATGGGACGGGCAATGTAGGTCGCAGAGCTCGCAATACTACAAACCGAATAAATTTTCGATCTAATCGAACTGGCGAGCAATACGAAGAGCGAAGTGAAATTTAAGCCGCACGATTATCACGAACACATTCACCACGTAGTACACAAGATGAAAGAGAAAAGATCGAAGATGATAGGCATCGAATGAGACACCATCGATCAACAAAAACCAGCCGCACGACAATGGATCTGAATAGTCGTGCAAGTAGAGAAAAAATTGTTGCGCTGAGCACCCATCGGGCTGCATTCCGTTACAGCTGACTGTAGTGCAGGCCAATCTGTTGATGCTCGATCGATCTTGGCTGTCTGCCCATATGGTAAGCCATTGGAGTACAGAAATGAAACCCCTGGATTATATTTTTCCAATGGTAAAGCCGGATTGGTGCCACTGGTCCCACCACCAGAGTCATTGCGCCGATTAGTTTCTGGAACAGGAACAGCTTCCACACATTTCCTAGCACAAATCCTAAAATACAACAGTCGCTTCAAAACGATTTCATCTGGCGCAGCAAATCTGTTTCGGGACAATTTCATGTTCACTTTCAAGGTAACTGCAATACAGTCATCTTTCACATCATATGACATTTCTACGTGGCCGTGCGGTTCTAGGCGCTGCAGTCTGGAACCGCGAGAGGTTCGAATCCTGCCTCGGGCATGGATGTGTGTGATATCCTTAGGTTGGTTAGGTTTAACTAGATCTAAGTTCTAGGGGACTAATAACCTCAGAAGTTGAGTCCCATAGTGCTCAGAGCCATTTGAACCATTTGACACTTCCACATAACACACATTGGCATCATTCGACACTTCCACGCAACATGATTATTCACCAACGCTATTACGGAACGATGAGCTGCAGTGCGTACAGACACGCACCGATCATGTGATGTGTTACTGTATTCCATCATCTTTTGTCGAGGAAAGCCGGCCGCGGTGGTCTACCGGTTCTAGGCGCTCAGTCCGGAACCGCGCGACCGCTACGGTCGCAGGTTCGAATCCTGCCTCGGGCATGGATGTGTGTGATGTCCTTAGGTTAGTTAGGTTTAAGTAGTTCTAAGTTCTAGGGGACTTATGACCACAGATGTTGAGTCCCATAGTGCTCAGAGCCATTTGTCGAGGAAAGACGGTTATCATTTCGCTGTCAAGGTGATTATACCGCTTACGGGTGAGCAGCACATTCATATTCTTTTGTAGTAAGATAAATTCGTTTCATTGAGAAGAAAATTTATTCACAAGAGCTGAAACGAAAAAGAAAGTCAGTTCAATCAACTGTTATTCATATGTGGTTCGTGAAAATTAGGACAATGACACATGAAATTTCTGCATCTGTTAAATTGATATGTCGTCGATACGTTCGTCAAAGTAGAAAGTGAGCGATTGACGGCCATCACTTTGAACCGGACATAACTTGTTCCGAGGAGTGTATTTACCTTCGATATGTTATCAACGCTGATGGAAATCCACGGAGATTCGGCGGAATGAGGATTCTTCCAGCAGTGTTCGTCGAAAGACCGCGACATTTGCGTGAATACCCTCAAGGCGCTTTATTTGTTCGGCATAACGGCACACCATATTTGTTCACCACGTTCACGTACAATCCGCAGTGCACAGAAATCCGACCAGAATTATGCCCTGGTGGCAACTACACATCGCTCACCGTGAGATCTCTGCGAGTGTCCAAACAAAAATTGAAATTGCTGCTGGATTTCATTGTGAAGCATCGTGTTTTCAGCGAGACGCGTTGCTGGATTTACTCAGTACAGTGGAAGACTCTGATTGCCACACGCACGCCCATATTCTCCGTTGGTTGATTTAGAAGATAAGACCGAATGAAATCGATGATCTGATATCAGCGGAAAATCTCGACGAAGATGATCCAGGCTCGTCTGAGGTTGTTACTAAGAACGTGATTCCCTCCCTTGTGAAACATTAAATAACAAGTCTGTGTGTATGGTCGATGGAAAATTTCGAAGTGTTGTCCACGGGAATTAGCAGCAGGTACAACTAACAGAAATGAAGATTGCAGAGCGACTGCCGACAGTGAAATATCAACAATTACACGAGTAAATCAACAGGTCATTGACAATGGTAATCGTTGTATTGTTCAGTCAGTATTCGCCATTACTCTCGAAGACATTGATAGCGCGGATGTCGATTCGTGCCATTCCATCAAATATATCTGCAAGTATGTGACTGAGGGAAGTGACATGGCTGTGACTGAAGTTGGTGTAGAGAATTCCAATGATTAAGTCACTCAGTGTCTCATCGGCCGCTATTTTACCAGTAAAGAAGTAATTCAGCGCATTTTTTCATTCGCTGTTCATCAAAGACATCCCACTTCACTTGGTCGTACACCTGGAGAAAGGTCGAAGAGTGTACATCATTGCGGAAAACATATTTCAACGATGTGATCAACCGCTGACAATACATGAACCGTATGTTTTTTCTTTTTTAAGTGTACCAGGCTGACGAGTTTGCCTGAACGCTGCTTTACTCCGAAATGCCAAAATATTAACCTTGGACTCAATCGTCAAAGTGATTTCAACGACGGAAGGAAGGAAATCCAGCCCAAGTTATCTAGCGACGCATTAGGTCGCATTCATGTAGTTCATCGAAGGAACGACGACTTTTTTATTTGCATCTGCTGTTAGTCAATGTTAGTGACCCAACATCTACGAATTGTTGATGGTGAATTTTGTGGCACATCTAAAGAAGACTGTCAACGTTTACGATTGCAAGAGAATGTCATTCATTGGAATTCCACCCTCAGAGATACTGTGATTCCGTCGAATCCTCATCAAATACGATTAATTTTTTTTATAATTACCTCAACATGGTACTCATTCACACCGATTAATTTGTAGACTCAATACGAAGATGATATGTCTGATGATGTTTTGCATCAGATGTGTGATGGAACTTCACATCCCAAATTGCAACTGAGAGACAATATTCACAACGAAGCATTGATATTAAGTGAGAACATGTGCATGACAATACAGAACGAGATATTACCACAATTAGGCAGGACAGCGCCCAATCGTCCGTTGCACAACGCATTTAACCAACGGTTGAAGGGAGAAAAACAATATGATTGCGATGCATTGAAAAAATCAGTTTGAAAGAACGTTCCTCTGTTGAATATAAGTATGTGTACGACACTCTTGTGAAAGTCATGAACGATGGAATTGGAAGGGTTTTCTTCTTGGACGCTCCAGGTAAAACTGGAAAAACGTTTTCTATCGCATTTATCTTAGCAACGATTCGCTCGCGGAATGAAACTGAATTTGACTTGCGTCATCAGGAATCAAAGGTACGCAGTTGGAAGGAGCGAACAGCTCCTTCACAACTCAAGTTGCTGATTAATATGCAAATCCATGAAACTCCAACGTGTAACCCGTCAAGGATCTGTGTGATGGCTAAAGTTTTGCACCAGTACAAACTGATCGTTGCTGCTGAACGTCTGGTGGTGCATAAAAAGTTATTGGAGGCATTAGACCAAACGATGCAGTATCTACGAAACAATCAAAACCGGTTTGCTGATGCGACGATTCTATTGGAGCCGATTTTCACCAGATTTCGCTAGTGATTCCACGGACAACGCTAGCAGATGATCTTAATGCTTGTTTCATGTCACCCGTTATCGAGCAAGGTTGCGCAGTGGTTAGCACACTGGACTCCCATTCTGGAGGACGACGGTTCTAACCCACGTCCGGCCATCCTGATTTAAGTATCCGTGATATCCCTAGATCGCTTCAAGCAAATGCCGGGAAGGTTGATTTGAAAGGGCACGGCCGACTTTCTTCCCCATCCTTCCCTAATCCGATGACCTCGCTATTTGGTCCCGTCCCCCGAAACCACCGATCAAAAAGGGTTCAAATGGCTCTGAGCACTATGGGACAACATCTGAGGTCATCAGTCCCCTAGACTTAGAACAACTTAAACCTACTTAACCTAAGGACGTCACAATCATCCATGCCCGAGGCTGGATTCGAACCTGCGACCGTAGCAGCAGCGCAATCAACCGATCAACCAATCATGTCATCCGTTGTTGAGAAACTTGTCAAGACATCCAAATAAAGTATGACCATGCGTGTAGAGTTGAAGAACGTCAAATGTCAAGTACTTTCTAAACAATTGCTGGGCTCCGGCAATGGGAAAATTCCCAATGACATTTAGGCTGGCAGCACTACATTCTCCGTTGCTTTTTGTCAATTCACCGAATAATAGTCCAAACTCACTTGAAAAGAGTTCCCAAACATTTCTCAAAACTACGAAAATCATGTTTGGTTGAGCAGAAGTGCTATACTGGTTGCAAAAAACAAAAATTTCGACGAACTATATTTCAAGATTCAGAATTAAATTGCTGGCGAATTGATGGCGTAAAAATCGTTGGATTCTCTTACTTGGCAAGATTATGTGAACTACACAACCCAATTTTTATATTCGTTGG
This sequence comes from Schistocerca nitens, assembly GCF_023898315.1. Classification (NCBI taxonomy): domain Eukaryota; kingdom Metazoa; phylum Arthropoda; class Insecta; order Orthoptera; family Acrididae; genus Schistocerca; species Schistocerca nitens. The sequence continues at coordinate 716,553,543 of NC_064614.1, read as the reverse complement.
CATTGCCCTGATTTCCGCCTCACGATCTATCCCTAAAAGTCGAATAGATGATCATAATGTTGCAAAATGTCAATTAACCATCTTTGTAATGAATCCAGTTTCCTGTATAGAAACTGATGAGGAACGTCGTCGAAGTAAAAGCTCTTAAAGCAGAGAGGAAAAGACGTTTTGACACTATGCACCCCAACTATTCCAGCAGATATGCCAGTCTACTTTAAACGCTTCCAGTTTCCAGTGCGGTTTGCATTCGTGATGACAATAAGCAAATTGACTGTTGGCGTCTTTAACCTTGAAAATCCATCGCGTAGTCAGTTGTATATTTCCTGTTCCCGTGTCGTTTGTTTGTTTACGTGGCAGACAACAAGAAATATCGTCTATCATAAAGCACCACAATGAACGAAATGATGATGTCACAGCAACCAATCCAAAGAAACCAATTCTTTGTTTTCATCGTTTATTTGAACATCGATCTTGAAGTCGGAATTGAATTGTAAATGAACACCTTGAGAAGGATTGTGATCTCATATTTAACGTAAGAAAATCAATCATTGGGATGACTAAAATTCTAACTTAAATTCTGGAAAAAGAAACACATTCCAGACGCATCACACATACCCAGTTTTTCAGCGTTGCAGTGCGGACAGAATTCACTCTGCATCTAAACTTTCCATTGGCGTGCTCCATAATGCATTCCTCTTCAAATTGACTATCACCTGCCACATTCGTTATTACATACAACGCTCACTCAAAACTACATTTTTTCTCATTTTTACATTGTTTACACATTTCCAATAGCTATTAACGAATTCGCAAAACGATCACAAAAAAATGTGGAGGTTTGGACATTTTTTCGGGTCAACTAGCAACAACTAATCCATTTTGTCTGTTTTTGTTTTGTTTTAACGTTACTTTTTGTGGGTGTCATTATTTCTCCACACTATTCATGTAAAGAAAGAAAGAAAGGAAGATTAGGGTTTGACGTCCCGTCGACAACCGGATTATTACAAACGGAGCAAAGAGTCGGACTTTTTCAAGTAGAGGGAAGGGAATTGTCTGTGTTCTCTCAAAGGAACCATCCCGGCAATTGCCTGGAGTGCTTTAGGGAAACCACGGAAAAAATAAAACAGGATGTTCGAAGACGGACTTAAATCATCGTTCTCCAGAATGCAAGTGTAATGCGTTAACCACTGCACTACCTCGGCTGGTATCCATGTAGAGTGTTGCGGAAGGCATCCGCAATAGGGAAAGTGCTGTCAGAAAACTCCTCAGCAAACCTGAAATAGCTAAACGATACCGCTTCTTGCAGCTCCTTCTGGAGAGAAACTTATTTACTCAAAGACGTCAATTTCTTAACTTACACGTAAGTTATAACTTTGCCAATGCCAAGGATGAAAGTGATACGCGTAAGATTACACAGCAAAGTAGCGCAGAGAGAGAACTTCAGGACCTGCATGCAAAATGAAAGTGATGAAATATTGTACGCTTTCATTGGCACAAGCTCTTTTAAATGCTTTTAATTTCGTTAATGGTCAGTAAACTTTGGTGTTTTACAGCTTTTAATAATGCATGAGTATTTATTTTTTCGTGCAGGATTATTTAATCATATGTGACAGCCCCCATAATAAGCTACGGGAAATAAATCTCACTTTTCCAGAGCAAAATAACAGATTATCGCCCCATTAGTAAAGAGGTACTCCCACAGAGTATGTATGAATTTTTCCGAGACTTAAATGACGTTTACTGAATAAATGCAACTTGCAGCTGTTATTTACACTTTATTATGATGTGAGAGTACAGTGAAAGAAAATCTGATTGTAATACGTGCACGTGTAGCAAAATACCTCTGCATGTGGCCCTTTATAATATCAGATTACGTATACGAGAAAAATACTCGTATTAAAGAAGAATTCAAAGCCCTCCCAGACACTTTATAACGCAGGAACTATCCAACTAAATTTTTCTTCACCTTTTCGTAGTTTATACGTTCTTGCGGGAGTAAGGTGTTTTGGATCAAAGGCCACAAGTAATAATTTTACAAAATTAAGACACTTGGCAGTGTGATGAAGTGGATGTGTCCATAAGTTGCCTTTATGGCGCCTTGAACTGTTCAGAGGGCACGTTAAAGGGGGTGTCTGAATGTCTGTGGAGTAGAGATAACCCCTTCTTCCTCATGAGTTGTAAAGACGGTAGTGACTTTGGACACGGGTCTAGAGCGATGTCGACGTTCTAGCTCATCCCAAACGCATTCCGCTCCAGAGTGAAAATTTCATTCCGGAAACATCCCCCAGGCTCTGAAATATCCTTTCTTCCAGAAGTGCTAGTTCTGTAAGGGTCGCAGAAGAGCTTCTGTGAAGTTTGGAAGGTATGAGACGTGGTACTGGCGGAAGTAAAGCTGTGAGGACGGAGCGTGGGTCGTGCTTTGGTAGCTCAGATGGCACAGAGGTAAACGTCCCGAGTTCGAGTCCATGTCCGGCACAGAGTTTAGTCTGCCAGGAAGTTTCATATTAGAGTGGACTCCTCTGCAGAGAGAAAATTTCATTCTGTAAAACGAATTCACAGTGTGCTGTGGTTGTCACACCGCTTGAGGTTGGCACTACTTCTTCCTGCCAGTCATGCTACATCGCCGGCGAGCGAGTTGTCTATCTAGCGAGCGCGAAGCGGGAAGTGAAGATTGACAGCTGCGGGCCGGACTCGGCGGACATGCGGCGGCTATCGCATCAGTGTGTGGTTCGCGCCCGATCCCACTTGCGGGTTTTGGAGGCGTGAGTGGCTTGTTATATGCTAAGGCGACCACGATATCAACGCTTCTCCTGGCGGAAGATTATTCTATGGTCAAACGGTGGAAGTGGCTGTACTCAGGTGGTGCTTCGTACTAATACTGGTTTACAGTTTGTGGAATAAGCGTAAAGTAGAAGCTTTTGTGAAGCTTGTGTTCTGAATGTTGTAAAACTGTGTTTCCCGGAGGTATCAAACTCCAGTAAAGCTGATGCATTAGGGTTTCCATAATGTGCTGAATTTTAGTCTGATTCAGCTCACGTATTTTACTGTGGTTTGGGCTTGTATCAAAAGGACATGCAATATTGGAACCAATGTAATGTGATGTGGTGACTGTGGGCTAAACAGGTCAGTCCATCAGCGACGCCATTCGAGAAGACAATTACTAAAGGTGCTATCTTGATGGACTTGCTGAAGCGTCTGTTTTAACGATATTCACGTTTATATATGTGTGGAAATCGATCACCTGTAAGAGATAAAACTAGTGAGTTGTTACTGACTTGACACTTAGGCAAGATGCAATTGCAATAGTTGATTGCTAAGTTACCCATATTTTGTATCCAAGGTTCTCGGGTGTCCAGCCGGATCCGATCGTCGAAGTTCCACGATATTTCGGCGAATAACCGTTCCGCCATCATCAGGTGGTGCAGGTGGTTCATCACCTGATGATGGCGGAACGGTTATTCACCGAAATATCGTGGAACTTCGACGATCGGATCTGGCTGGACACCCGAGAACCTTTGGTACAGCACATTCGCCGGGAAAGCCTCAGATCACATACCCATATTTTCTTCATTCTTTATCTGAAGGCAAATTTATGCGACTGTGCAAAGTAAACCTCATCCGAAGATTAGAAAAAAATATTTCGCTTTATAGAAGGGAGTATTTTCCGTTTGAAATGTATCTGACCACGTGTATAACTGAGTAGAGTGTGATTGTGAGTTGTATGTCTGCGTACATACCGTTTTGATGAATGTGACTTGTAATCATCCTGAACATTGTGTGCTCATGTTAACTTAGCTGTTGCAGAAATTTTATTAGGCGATGTGACGCCATAATACAAGTATGATCATAGTCAATTGTAACGGTCATCTTTTACGGTTTTTAAGCTCTGGACGTTCGCTATATATTCGGAGCTCACATCCAGTTATGATTCTGGAATAAACGTACCAGTGTTTCTCTTATTCGTCAAATTTAAAAACTTTATATTTATCAGCTCACAATAAGTAAATTGTGTTTAGACTGCCACCCAAGCTGCCACAGCTGCTCCACCCTTTCCTTAGTTTAGCATCCTGTTCCAACACTTTTCCATATTTAGCCTTTACTTAAGTGCAATTTGGGGAGCATACCCTAAGCACGAAAAACACCCCCCATACCATAATATTTCCCCTTCCGTGATTCAATGCTGGCACTACACGTGATGCGAGGTAACCCATCCATCGGATTTCCCCTGGCTATAGCGTGATCTATTACTTCAAATCAACCATTCACTGCTGAGTGACATCAATCGTTACGCCACCTCAAGCGTCGCTTGGTGTTGACCACAGAAATGTGTGGTTTATGAGGAGACGGTCGACAATTTTAGCCCATTCCTTGTAAGTCACTGTGCACAGCCCTTAGCCCGACTGCTAGTAACACTTTGGAACTCGTCAGTGCATGCTTCTGCCGATTACGTCCTCCCTCCTCAGTGCTTACGGCCCATGAGTGCCTGTACATGAGGCCTTCCTGATCTTCTTCTAGCAATTACGTCACCAAGAGTCCACTTGACAGCTTTAGAAGGCCACTCATGTTTCTCATGGAGTTTTTACTCGGGTGTCATCCAATGGCAAAGTCACGTTTGAAGTCATCGAGCTATCCTGACCCACCAGTTCTGCTTTTGCTGCCTCTCTACTAACGTCACTGTACTCGACGCCTCCTTCTGTATTTTGTGGGTCCACCTGGCTGGTCAATTCTGCATTTCATAAGGGTATCCGGATAACTTGATCGGACGGTGTATTATTTTTATCGCTTTAGAAATCAGTTTACTTATAATATCTCGTTTTGAAAAATGAAAGAGGTACGAGTATATTAGAGTAAGGTGGGAATAATTACGATTGTAATCGGTATGGAAAATATGGAGTTGAAAGTCAGGTGGACATGGTTATACTGCCGCGGCGTCATCGCAGAGTTCTCGTTACCTATTGTGAGTCACTTTTCAATCAAAGAACTTGATAAAGTATACCATTTGTTTGAGGAGGTATAGGACCTTTATCAGCTTTAAAGGGTATTGGAGGGAGACTGGTAAATGAATACAGAAAATGAGGTAGGCTGTATGACGTTCAAGAATTTTTAACAAACTGGTTCACATGACTCTGAGCACTATGAGACTTAACATCTGAGGTCATCAGTTCCCTAGAACTTAGAACTACTTAAACCTAACTAACCTAAAGACATCACACATATCCATGCCCGAGGCAGGATTCGAATCTGCAACCGTAGCAGTCGCGCGGTTCCGGACTGAAGCGCCTAGAACCGCTCGGCCACCGTGGAAAGCTTCAAGAATTTTGAGTCGGTGAAAACTGGGAATGGGTGGATATACGTACAACAACCGCTTGGGAAAGGATGAGAAGTAACAGTTGTCTGAAAGAATGCATAATAGTCGCAGGAAGTAGTCCCATGTTCGCTGGGTTAGTAGTCTCAGGCTACGGTGGGCTTTCTTGTGGATGATTTGTAGTGTAATGGAACTGGAAAAAAAATGTTCAAATATGTGTGAAATCTTATGGGACTAAGGTCATCAGTCCCTAGGCTTACATACTACTTAACCTAAATTATCCTAAGGACAAACACACACACCTATGCCCGAGGGAGGACTCGAACCTCCGCCGAGACCAGCCGCACACTTCATGACTGCAGCGCCATTAGACCGCTCGGCTAATCCCACACGGCAATGGAACTGGTATCGTCCACATTTATTTTGATTTAGAAGTAACTCAATAACGATTTTTGATAGAAGTAATAGCAGTTTATTAATACTATAATAGTGTACTTCAAATTAATCAGAACTCTGTCACAGATTAATGACATTTCATCTTAGGTTTATTATTCACTTATTAGAACTAGTACTGTAAAAACGGGCAGTTTAGTGATGAATGATTTTGTGACAACATCTATCTCAACTTTTTTTCCTAAATACTGTAATTCGATTTTATTAGGTTTTACTCCATAACGAAACAGATGTGGCTAGCTAATGTATTCATTTCGAGTAGTGAAGGGTACAGCAATCAATCGCACTGACATTTATCGCATATCTTGATTTCGACCACTGGGTGGCCATCTTCGGCGCAGGAAATGTAGTTCTTCATTTGTGTGGCCACAGTGTCCATAGTTGCTTTATAATGCACAGTGCTGCAGAACATCGAAAAGTTAGACTAAAATCATCAGAAAAAAATTTGTGAATCTGTGGTAAGATCTAATAGGACCAAACTGCTTAGGTCCTCGGTCCCTAAGCTTACACACTACTTAATCCAACTTGAACTAACTTACGCTATGCACAACACACACAGCCATGCCCGAGGGAGGACTCGAACCTCCGACGGGACGGAGCCGTGCGGACTGTGACACGACGCCCTTAGACCGCCCGGCTACCCCGCGCGGCCGTCAAACACAGAAAACATCAATGTGCTAGCAGACCGCATTTGCCGATGTAAGAGAGAAATCAACCGAAAAAACACCACCACTGATGATGCTTTACTTCAATAAAGCGAAACGCGTCCGATGAAAAAATCACGCATTTTTGTAGTTGCAACAAAAGACCAAAAATACCCTCAAGAAGCAGGACGTGTAAGTTTAACATTAAAAACATCTATATGTGCACATAGTCCGAACTGGACTACTCGTTTCAGAGGCTGAGTTCACTCTGTGATATGCAACAAAAATTCTTGCGTGTGACTGTTGTATCCTTTACCACTTGCACTAATGTTCGGGTCAACATGCAACATACAGGGTGGTCGGAAATTCGCGTTACAGCTTCTAGGACTTGTAGAGGGGAGTGAGTACATCGTATTTTGAATAGGAACCCATGTCCCGTAACGTCATCCAACGAGACTACAGAGCGTCAAAGTTATAGGCGCGGGCGTCTGTAAATGTACGTATACACGGTGTGACTCCGTGATGACGTTACAGACTTTCTAGGATGGTGGAGAACGATAAATGTATTAATTTTAAGTAAGGATCCCTGTACCGGAAATGTCCAAAAAACGTGGGCTCTAAAGTGCGTACCTTAACAGCTATGAACACGCTCAGTAGAGGAGATGTGTTTCACATTAGCGAAGATGAGCGAATGGTCATAGCTCATCAGGTATGCAATTTACAGCCCACGTTTATTGGACGTTTTTCTCGTTTTTGTCCACACCGCCACCACTGAAAGATACCAGCCCTACACTCTTCGCAATATAAGAACCGGTACATGTATTCAATTATCAGAGGTTTCAGAACGGCTTTCGGTTATAATTTTCGAATAGTTCGTCTCCGGTACAGGGATCCTTACTTCAAATTAATACATTTGTCGTTCTCCATCATCCTGGTAAGTCTGTAACACCATCACGGAATCACCCCGTGTATACCTACGTTTACAGACGCCCGCCCCTATTACTTTGACGCTCTGTTTCCGGACATGTGTTCCTATTCAGAAAACGATGTACTCACTCTCCTCTACAAGTCAAGTCTTTAACGGGAATTTCCGACCACCCTGTATAGCTCTGCTGCAGTGTGATCTTGCATAGTACTGCCATTGCTGTTAGAAGCTACAAATACGTGCATTACTCGTCAGCTGGTCAGAAACCCGTCTTGCTGTCTGGTGGTAAAACGTTATCGTAAATTTCTTGGAAGCTTTTTGCCAATGTCGATAACTTCGAAGAGCTGACTTTACTGAACGTAAATTGATGTAAATAATATGCACGAGTAAGTGCATATCGTTCTGTATAAAAGTTAAATTTCCCAAAAATTTTCTCAAGCCACTAGAAATCGAAGAACATTATTTCCACAGATTATAGCTGTAACTTTATGACAACACACACATCTGTAGAAGGAAATGTGACACTATGTAGAAAACAATTCTCGTCATTGAAACTGGGGACATTTGTAATGGTCTGATATACAAGACAAAGTTTTATTCCTCCTTATTCATTTTTTTCTAAGTACAACATAGAGTTACTCAGAATGTTTTGCTGAATGTGTCATGACGTTGGTTTTCCTTATTGATTTGATCTGAAAAGGGAGGTGAAAACAACAGCGGTCCTAGCCCACTACGACCGCACAGAAACAATATTTTCTTTACGGTTTTGTTCTCTTTGGTTCTAGTAAAGCAAACCAGCAGCCTTAAAGGGTAGTACGAGGCTCTTTACTAGATCATTAATAGATATAATTTCTTCAGGACTTGACGACCTACATATTCTGTGTCTTTCTATCTCCAGCGCTTCGTGTTCGAGGATTAGCTGTGGTGCGGTTTCACCATCCTCACCGAATACCCAAAACACAGCGGCTTCTTTTTTTATACCCATCGCGAGTACGTGTTTGTTAAGGTACCCATGGGCAGTCAGTAGCCCTACCATGAGCTTTGTCTCTTGCTGAAGTCCAGGACTACATAACCTCTCTTAAAATATTGACTTGGCATCATTAACTTATCATTAGCTTTCCATGTTTTTTGTTTTTTAATCATAGTCCAACATTGTACATTCTGTTTTCTAATCCAGTTCCTTAGTTTTGACTTAACCATCTCCTTAGTGAAGGCTAGGACAGGTTCTGGTTCAATAAATGTAGCCGTCGCACCTGCCCCGCTCAGCTTCTCAGCTTGTTCATTGCAGCCGATTCGTGAGTGACCAGCATCTCAGAGAATGTTTACTCTACTGCTTACCCGTAGTCTCACAAGATTCATTTAATGCGGTTTACTCTATTGTTTTCTCCTAGTCTCATAAGAAGTTAGACATTTAATGTTACTTGCATCATAATCTATTTGACTGTACCACAAAATAAATTATATGGACCATATAATGTTGGAGAGAATTTTCACCTTATGCAAGATGAAGTTTTAGTTCTGTTTTCACCTGCAGATTTCAGCACTTTTGTGGTTTTCGTTTGCCGTATTGTTGTTAAATCTTAATCTTTACAGAAACTTTTCGCATAAATATTTACATTTGTAAAATGAGCAATTATTGTAAAAAATTTAACATTGTTTGCATACAGTACATATATAAGACATGTAGCACTCAGTTAAGGCATTCTATGTTGTTTATTTACGATAATTCTAAAATTCCAGTTTTGTAGAACATTTGGAAATAATAAAGTAGTTTTATACATTTTTTGACAAACTTAACATGAAGCTATGGGATGTTTATGATAGTAGCTTTAGGCCTACTACGCAAGCCTACAGCTTGTCATCTTGAAACAGTAAAATATTATTTTATTTTTCTGTTTATTATGGATTTCCCACTGAAAATCACTATACATTGTGTTATTTAGAGTGTTACCCACAGTTTTGGATGTAGTGGTGTTCTTACTTTGTTTGTATCGAGTTAACACATATTTCTTTCACTTATGTCGTTACACATGCATTTTCTGCGGTTTGTTCGTCAAGCACAGTCTTCGCCACCCTTACGTGTTGTGCCTCTGTTGTGTTCTTTTGTTTCGTGAAATGTTTATTTGACATGTGGCCACCGTATTTGAGACGTTGTTGACGTTTGTGTTATTTAGTTCATGTGTGTGTGTGTGTGTTTGCGCGTGCGTGTGTTTTTCCAAGGCAGAGAGAGAGAAAGAGAGAGAGATAGAGAGAGATGGGGGGGGGGGGGGCAGAGGGATGAATTTGTGGTTGGGCATCTAGAGTGAATGGTGTGCAGTGTTGGGAAAAGGGAATTTAACTTTAGAAGCTGATCGTCTGCAGTTTAGGGGTGAGTGATATTTAAATAGTTCTTCTATTGTGGCAAAGAAGGTGTTTGATACTTTCAGTCCTTAGGCTCTTCGTTTTTGAATGTGTTAGTTTTCTTTGGTTGTTAATTTTTTGCATTGGCTGAACTAAACATCACAAACGTCAACATTTCAAATCTGCGCGCCCATCTCAGACAAACACGCCACGAAACAAATGAACATTGCAGAGTCACAACAACACGTAATGGTAGCTAAAACTCTGCACTTTACGTAAAAGTCTTATAAAATGCGTGTGTAACGACAAAAGCGAAAGAAATGGGCGTGATACCTCGAACAAGAAAAAATTAAGAACACCATAACATCAAAAATCGTGGTTACACGCTAAATAACAAGAACCATAGTGATTGTCGGTCGAACCTAAGGCTGATATCATAAACGTCCAACAGTTTAATGTGAGGTATGCAGTCAGATGCACACATCCACTAATTCCAAATGTACTACAAAACTAGAACTTCTAGACATATGGTAAATAAACAGCGTAGAATGACCTAATTCAGCGATGCATGTCTCAACTGTGTACTGTATGCTAACAATGTTCAATTATTTGCAATAATTGCTCATTTTACTAATGTAGATATTTGTACCAAAAGTATTTTTTTAAAGGTTAAGAAGTAACAACAGTTTCGCACATGGAAAATGAACAAATAAACACACTGAAGATAGTACAAAAAGCGCTGAAATATGTCTGGGTGAAAACAAAAGGTGTCTTGCATAAAGTGGAATTGCTCTGCAACATTAATGTTACATTAGCAAGCACGGAAATAAGAAGGAGTGCAACATTCACAAGATGATAATACGATTGAATGAAAGGAAAGTATATACAAAATGAAAATTAAAATACCGGAATATGGGGACACCATTAATGAGGACTCACAATACGTAGCTTTCTCATGCAGCTCTACTCTGGTCTCTTTACAGATAAGACGCTTTAGTCTCCAATAGTCTGAAAAGGATGAGATTTTGTGAATTTCGCAATGCTAGCACTATTTGAATGTCTTGAGAACTAAAATTTAAGGCTAATTTGAAGGTAAGATCTGAACATTTTATTAGTTCCAACAAGTTATCATAAAAAAATGCAAAGAACCTTTCGGAGCAGGAATAATTTCTTGGGCACTTGAAGAATCGAGGACAAAAATGGTTCAAATGGCTCTGAGCACTATGGGACTTAACATCTGAGGCTATCAATCCCCTAGAACACAGAACTACTTAAACCTAACTAACCTAAGAACATCACACAACACCCAGTCACCACGAGGCAGAGAAAATCCCTGACCCCGCCGGGAATCGACATCACACACAGCCATGCCCGAGGCAGGATTCGAACCTGCAACCGTAGCAGCTGCGTGGTTCCGGACTGAAGCCCCTAGAACGTCTCGGCCACAGCGGCCGGCCCAAACGGGTGTAATTTCTAATATTTCCGTGACATGATCGTGTGTACCACTATTACAATCCCATTTATTATTGAATTCGAGAAAAGTACATGTGAAAAACGATTGTTGGTGAGTCTCGATATGAGCGCACTAACTTTTATAATTGACATTCATGGTCTTTTCATGGGATGTGCGTGGGAGGAAACAACGTATTGATTGAACCTTAATATCATTTGCTCTCGGAATTTCAACATTAAGCCACACCGTAATGCACAAACCTCTCTTATAGCGTGTGCCAGTGGAGGTGTTTGACGTTCTCCATAAACTTCCGTGCTTACTAACTCTTGACGGAACGTACTGCTCTTCCTTGGATCTTCTCCATTTCCCTTGTCAGTCCTATCTATAACGCATCCCACATTGTTGAGCACTATTTGAGTAGTGGTCGAACGAGACATTTCTAAGGTAACACTTTCGAGGACTGAATACATTTCTTAAGAGTTCTTTCAATGAATCTGTCTGACGTCTGAATTACCTGCGATTAGTATTAAGTGAGCTTTACGCTTTAAATCGCTCCAAATCCCAGATATTTAATGGACGTGAGTTTCTCCGTCGAATGTTCTACAATCGTGTAATTGTGCAATGCAATAGTTGGTCTTTCCGTCTGTTTATCCACACTAAGTTACATTAGCTTATGTTGACGGTAAACTGCCAATCCCTCTATTAAACTTGAACGCTTTACAGGGTTTTCTGCTTTTCACAACAGTTTTCTATCATCCGCGGATACCCTCATCAACTAAGTCGTTTACATATACTGTGAAAAGTTGTGGTCGTATAGCATTCTCTTGGGTGTACCCTAATTTAACTTTTTGTCTCCATGAAGAATGATATACTATGTCCCGTTTACTATGAACTCTTCGGTCCAGTCATAAAACTCATCCGCGATTCCGTATTCTCACATTGTATTTATTAGGCAATCGTGCTAAACTATATCGATATGTCGTCATACGTGAGTATAAAAGTGTTTCAAACTTCTACAAGAGAGTGGCATCAAATCCATAGCTCCGTGCGATTGTTCGACGACGTTTTTTAATACCCACGCGTGTTTTAAGTCACTGGGAACGCTTCGGTCCAATGATGTACGGTAGATTGCTGGTAGAAGAGGAGCAAGTTGTTTCCCATATCTCACACAGAATCGTGTAGGCGTCCCATCAAGACCGTTCACCTTTCCTCCTTTGAACAATTTCAGTTGATATTCTAGTCCACGATTACTTATTTCGATGTCATTTTGACGTTGGTGTGACTGTTTAAAAGAGAAATGGTCGTATGATCTTTCTCAACGAAACAATTTTGGAAAAAGAAATTTAGTAGTTCACTCTTTTGTCTCTCGCCCTTCGTTTCGATGCCATTATGGCCACAGAGAGTCTCAACAAATGATTTTCAACTGTTTACTGACTTAACATAAGTCTAAAACTTTTTTCATTTTGTGTCAAATCGATGGATGGAATTTAGTTGAACGCGTCACGCTTGGGTTTCCTGGCACTGATTTTGACGTATGTCGGCTACTATCTGTACAAGAGGATTTATCTGCGTTTAAAACTTGCGGTAAGGCTCTGTTTGCTTTCGCAATAGCTGTCTAACGCGGCAGGTCTTTTTCATCACACACAACTTTGCTCGCCAGCATACTGTTGATATTTTCCCATTTGTACCCAACACTTTCAGTCTCTCAGGTGAATGTTTCACGTTGAGCGCTCAGGTATTCTGAAATCGTCGCACTTACTAAACAGAAAATAAATAAGGCCACTCACCGAAAAGGAGAGGCGTTGAATTATCGATAGACACACGCTAAAGAAAGAGATCTAGTTAGCCTTCGACGTTATGCTTTTACGAGCTAGAGTAAAATACATGAAAGAAACTCACACACACTTACATACACATACATCTATGCATTTTATGGTGTTTTCGTCTATTTTAATCTAGATTGTAAGAGGATAACTCCTAAAGCTAGCAAGTTTTCTCTCTTTTTGTGCATGACTATAGACAACTCAACAGTACTGCTTTACAATGAATGGTGCCCCTTAATCAAAAAGTAGTTATATTCTACGAGAATTGTCCTACATCGTTCCTAACTTCTCTCCATTTCTTTTTCCTTTATTGTTATTTCATGCCTCAGCTGAGGTGGGCCGGCTGTGGCCTACATAAGCTGCTCTTCAGCCAAGAAACACAACATAGAGACATGGAAGACAGAGAAAACATAAAAAGCATGGTAAATACATAGAGAAAATTGCACAGTAAATCTGAAGTCGTTCGACAGAAGGAACTGTACATGAAGGGCGTCACTAGTTGAATAGACGAAGACATCCAGCTGGAGACGAGAACGTAGTAGAACACCGATGGAAACACCGTACACAGTGGAGAGACACTGACTCATGGTAAACACTGGTGACGATCATTGGCGAAGCACTCACACTGACAAAGTGGGGGGGGGGGGGGCTGCCTCCAGGTGGAAGCGAGAGGTAGGAGTGCAGGAAGGAGGGAGGTGGAGCCAGTGGGAGAAAGAAGGGAGAGGGGGGGCAGGAGAGAAGAGAGGGACTGGAAGCCCGGGCAGTGGGGTTAAAGCAGGAGACGTGGGAGAGAGAAGGGGGGAAAGAGGAAGGTGAGGAGGGAGAGAGGGAGCCCTGGGGGGAAAGGGGGGAATGGGAGGGGAAAGTCCGAGTTGGTAGGAGGGCTAGACAAATGGGAGGGGGAGTTAGCAGAAGCCACCTTGGGAAAGGGTATGGGGGTTGTGTAGATGGAGAGCAGGTGGGATGCAAGAATACATGTGAGGCAGCGTGCTAGGATGGGCGAGGATGGGATAGACAAGTTGGTGTGGGGGGTCGAGCTTAAGGGAGGTGTAAAGGATACGTATCTGTTTGAGGAAAAGGAGAAGGTGCGGGAAGGGAATCAAGTTGTACAGGATCTGCATGGGGGATGGGAGATGGATCTGATAGGCGAGGTGGAGTGTGTGGCGTTCAAGGATTTGGAGGGGCTTACAGTAGGTGGGAGGGGCGGAAATTTCCAGGCGGGATAGGCATAGCAGAGTATGGGGTGGATGACGAATTTATATGTGTGGAGGATGGTGGAGGGGACCAGACCCCATGTGCGGCCAGAAAGGAACTTGAGGAGGCGTAGTTAGGAGCGTGCCGTGGCTTGGATCGTCCAGAGATGAGGGGTCCAGGAGAGGCGACGGTCAAGGGTGACACCAAGGTACTTGAGGGTGGGGGAGGTTGACAGGACGGCCATAGATGGTGACATAAAAATCAAGGAGGCGGAAGGAAGGGGTAGTTATACCTACAATGATCGCCTGGGTCTTGGAAGGATTGACCTTGAGCAGCCACTGGTTACACCAAGTGGTGAACGGATCAAGATGGGATTGGAGAAGGTGCTGGGAGCGTTGCAGGGTGGGGGTGCGGGCATGGAAGGCGGTGTCATCGGCGTACAGGGGAAGGTGTAGGGGGGGGTGGGGGGGGGGGTGAAGGCGGCGGCATGTTCGCCGTGTAAAGAAGGTAGAGAAGAGGGAAGAGGACTGAACCTTGGGGCACACCAGTGGGGGTGTAGAAGGTGTAGGAATCCGTGTTATGGGTGGTGACATAGGATGGACGGTGGTAAAGAAAGGAAGCGATCAGATGGAGGTAGTTAACAGGAAGGACGAAGGTTTGGGGCTAGAAGAGGAGACCGGAATGCCATACACGGTCCTAGGCACGTTCAAGGTCGAGGGAGAGGAAGATGACGGAGCTACGGGTTCTCCATTCCTATTTTCTTTCCTTTATTGAATTTCGATTCCCCCCCACTGCTTGGGCGCCAAACTGTAAATATTGTGCAGATAAGTCGATATTCAATTCGAAGACTTCACGTGAGGCGCACATCGTAGGAGAATCGTTCGCTCTCGGCAGTAATCTGTAAAGCTTGGCCTGTGAGCGGATCGGAGCACTCTAGTAACCATGAAATACGAACTAGATCGCAGGCGCGGACGCGCGCGCCAACTGGCGGTCGCAACGCGAACTGACCTTTTCGCCCGGTAGCGCGCGGCCGATTACCATGCATTAGCCGTTTATTGGCCGGCGTTTATCCCCGCAGCACAGCAAGCGGGCAGTAAGCTAAAAGTTCACAGCCAACCCTGCCACAGCAGCTGTCGCACTTTCGTTGCATTATTCATGAGTGCCGCCCAGTCCAAACAAGCGTGCGTCGTCGGCACGCACGCTCTCACGCACACGCAGACACACACGCACACACACACGCACACACACACACACGTTGCCAAAGGTATGCGTGGCGTACATCGTCCGTAGCCTCTTGACACAGACTACGTTTTATTTTACGAAATTACGTACGCAAACTGCATAGCACGGTTAATTACTTTTATCAGATAAATTCTGCCAGGCAGAATATTCGGAAGCGCTAGAAAGCGCCTATAATAGCATCTACGTTAAATACGCTTTCGGTAGGTTAAGAGTAATTACAGTATAATCTCATCACATGTGCAATATACTACCATTATAAAATGCAACACTCCTGCATTCCATTTTAAAATTAATAACGAACAGTATTCTTAGAAGGAACTGTTATTAGGTATCTAGGATCTACGTTTTTAGTATAGAAAATATGACACATGGAATCTCGGAACCTGCTATCAGCCATGTAAAGGGTTGTACTTCACTAAATCGATATGCATAATTTGACTGAAGAAATAAATTTTCACAGTCTATTTTATAATTAGGACAACCGCAGCAGTTGAAAGGCATAATGTCACGAAGAACTCCGCTTGCAACTGGTACAATTGTTGTTCATTAAAACAAGGCCGATTTCGCGGCTTCAAGCCGCATCGTCAAGTGAACCTACACGATAAACGCCAAAGTACAGGGTCACCACATTTTGTCAAAATTAATAAAGGAGTGACTAAAATATACCCGTAACGTTGAAAGATCATGGTATACTCGTCGCTCCTAGTCCAAATTTACTATTCAAAGAATATCGTCAGTACTATGGCGAGGGAAAGGTAAAAAAAAATCATGTTCCATTCTTTAAAATTTTCCTGCTTCTAAAAAAAAAATTATTTTATAGCGAGAAGAGGCTCAATTCTTTTTAAACAAAAGAGGTCGGACTAGCGATAAAGAACTGTCACTGCTAACATGCTCAGTACAGGGCAAGGCAAAAGCGGCCCACCCTAACGATAAAAAGAGACTAAATGGCTAGTGGAACGGAAGCTTTCCATGTGGTCAGTGTGACGTCATATACTCATGACTAGGAACGCTCGGTCGTTACTTTTACAAGAGGGAATAATACAGAATAAGTGCGCGGTTTATGCACATCACGCGGTGAGGGCCACAGCATCGGAAGCCCTTCAGAAAAATTACAAATACGTCACAAAAAAGAATAGAAACATAATTTTGAACATATTAGAGAGAGTGGAAAATTTTAGCCATAAAAATGAAAACACACAGTTCACGTTGAATAACCGACTGGAGTTAAAGCACCATAGCATTGTAGCTCATTTTGATTGTTTGTATGATTAGGAGTTAGTATGTAATAAAGTTCTGTATTATTCTCGCTAGTAAAGGTAGCGAACCAGCACTCCTAGTCATGAGTATGTTACGTCACAGTGTCGGCAAGGATAGTTTCCGTTCCGCCAGCCAGCTAGTCTCCCTTTGTCGTTCGTGCGGGCGGCCTTTGCCTTGCCCAGCTTCCACCTGATACTTTCCACACAGTAATTTGCATCTCCTTCAACTAATCTTGTTGGCAGTGACAATTCTTTATCGCCAGTCCGGCCTCTTTTTTTAAAATATTTTAGCGCCCGCCCACTGCAAAATATTTTCTTTTTTGAAGCAGGTAAATTTTAAAGACTGAAGCACGTTTTCTTTATCTTTCTCTCGCCATAGAATTGACGATATTCTCTGAGTATTTGGGATCCGTACCAGATAGAGTTGATAAAAGAGATAGAGAAGATCCATCGGAGAGCAGCGCGCTTCGTTACAGGATCATTTAGTAATCGCGAAATCGTTACGGAGATGATAAATAAACTCCAGTGGAAGACTCTGCAAGAGAGACGCTCAGTAGCTCGGTACGGGCTTCTGTTGAAGTTTCACCGAGGAGTCAAGCAGTATATTGCTCCCTCCTACGTATATCTCGCGAAGAGACCATGAGAATAAAATCAGAGAGATTAGAGCCCACACAGAGGCATACCGACAATCTTTCTTTCCACGAACAATACGAGACTGCAATAGATGGACAATTGATAGAGGTACTCAAAGTACCCTCCGCCACACACCCTCAGGTGGCTTGCGGAGTATGGCTGTAGATGTAGAATCGCAAATTGTGACCAGATGCGATGGCTACGCCTACGATCTTTCAACGTTGTGGGTACATTGTAGACACTCCTTTATTAATTTTAAATTTTCACAAAATGCGGTGGCTCTGTACTTTGCCTTTTACCGTGTAGGGTCACCTGATGGGGCTTGAAGCCGCTAAAACCGGTAGTGTTTTAATAAAAAACAATTTTACCACTTGTAAACGAAGTTCTTCCTAACGTCATGAAATATATTTTATCTAGACGAGCCCAGATAACCGTGAACGTTAGCTTGGGGTTCGTGGGATTCGGGGCGACACCCCGGCCGCGGCCTGCTACTCACCCGGCGGACTAACGACGAGACGCTATCTGTCGGCCGGTCTGGATGTGGCTTTTAGGTGGTTTTCCACATCTCACTAGGCGAATGCTGCGTTGGTACCCATAATCTGCACGATTTACAGTACACTCGGAAGCTTTCATATGTGATCACATTGGACACAGGTAGTTGGGCTAAACAAATTGCCCCACGGCGGGGAGGGGCCACAGGGGAAGCAGTGGCGACCGGAAAGGCACCCAGCCACCCTCTGCCACTAACACTGCCACATACAAGAAGCAACATAACCTGTGCACATATGGGATAAATCCAGGAAAAA
This sequence comes from Schistocerca nitens, assembly GCF_023898315.1. Lineage (NCBI taxonomy): Eukaryota > Metazoa > Arthropoda > Insecta > Orthoptera > Acrididae > Schistocerca > Schistocerca nitens. The sequence goes on along the minus strand of NC_064614.1, from coordinate 716,535,469 downwards.
GAGGGTAAAAAAAGAAGAAATGTATATTATTAAGTTAACAAAAGCGAAACAAATATTTATTTATTTTACCTGATGTGATTTGCGCCATCACACTCTCTCTCACATTGGACCAGGGTCTCACACATAAAGAACCTTTCTTACATCGTAGTTTCCTTAGCTTTAACCTGACAAATAGGATTTAAATGATTTGGGTGTGTGGAGTCGCAGTAGGAGTAAATAATACTGACAAAGAACTAATAATTCTTGCGGTACATGTACTACTGCACGTGCTGTAACTATTAGTGTTTAATAACAATAATATGGTCAATAATAACTATTATGATAGCGACCCATATAAAAAGAATTTAAGATGTACCGAATAGACGGTTTCCGATATAGCGAGTTATCGGTCAGGCAGGATACTAGGAAAAGAGGATGATTTGATCGGCAAAAGGGATGTATGAGAGTAACCAATGCGTACAGGGTAAATATTAATCCTTTTTGTTGCTTTATTAGCTACGTCATTAACTGTCTTCTGAAGCTGAAGACGCTGTTCAGCTCTCTAATGTAATGTGAGAGTTTATTCCATGGTCGGGTTTCTGCTACTGAGAAGGATTTCGTGAAAGCGGAACATGGAGTAGGACAGAAACGATTTTGCTCTCGTGGGAACGGGCGTTTCTGCCATGTTGTTCAGATAAGGGCGTTAAGGTCGAGGAGAGATGTGAGGTACAGTGTTCATAGATAAGACAGTAGAGAAAGCCGAGGGTACGGAAATCTTTGCGCTTGTCTGCATGCAGCCAGGGTGCTCGTGGGTATGTTAAGTAAGATCGAAGAGTCGAGCATTACAGATATAGCGCACACAGGCATTCGTAACCAGTTGCAGGTGCTGTGAGCCTCCATAAGAAAGGCCTTGCAGGATAACAACGTGTAATCAATATTTAAGACTATAAGTGTCGGTACAAGGTCAAGAGGGAATAGCTTTTCATATTTTTGCAGTGTATGTGGAGAAAGTGATATGGAAAGATACTGATGCCTGAGATACTGAGATATTTAAAGTAGTTGTGACAGTATATACTGAATGAAGAAGTGAACAGAAATCAAACAGTCAATAAAACAGACTTGTGCTCAATAGAGTTGTCCAGTTATATACGTTAAATTAATATTCGTAACCCGAAGGTAATAGATCTTAAACAGTTGTTGAGTTGTGAGAAAAGGGCAACAAGAGTTAAAAGTTCTCTTTATTAATAGTTTTGCAAAAATCTGTTACATGTTTACATCCGAACCAGTTTAGTGTTCGGGTGAATGGAGACGTGGAAATGCGATGGAGGTGCAGAGACGTAGTCTAAGAACAATGGGCATGATATACGCAACCAGGCGTTGTATTCCCAAGAATAAAAAAAAATATAAGATTGTGATATAGTCAGTAGTTGCACTCTATTCAATCTGAACAGACATTTTTTATAGTTTCGCCTGGCCACGGCTAGTGCAGTTATCACTGATATATCTGGAGCCGTTTAGGATGAGGCATAGTGCATACAATAATACTGGAAAAACACATAACATTTTAAAAAACAATCATGTATAGTTTAAAAAATGAACTAACGTGAATGTGTACGCGATTTATTTTCAAATTATTTTCCTCCTTTTACAATTTTTGAATAATGCCTGAACTAGAATCATTTATTCCGTGAATTAAGGTGTTGTATTCACATTCTACTGCAGCCAGAGGGTAGATTTAGGACTTTTGTTATGAATTTATATTGCGAAAAAGAAATTTCGTAGGGAATTTTTGATTAAGTCCCTTCCTTGTTCACCGGAGCGAAATTATATGAGCTATCATTTTTGCTGAACTTCAGCGTTGGGGACTGAAGACTATGCCGTAACATGTAAATAAACTTTTCCCCCTGGTAAGAAACAGAACTGTCACCAGGGGTACTACAACATAATAAGTGAAAAAAAGTACGGTACAAATAATTACAACAAAAGTAAGTGGTAAATTCAATGGAAAAATTAATGTACGCCACTGAAATACTGAAAGTAGTTGTGACAGGAATAATGTTGCATATAGAAAATTACAGAAAATACGTGACACCTGTTGAACTAGCGGGTAGCGTAAAAACTGCGTACTGTGAAAAAGGACTGAGTTCACTGCTGGCTGCAACACGTGTTCTTCGCGTTTTGTCGTGACTGCGTCCGTTGTTACACTCGTCGTTTTGTTGTGTGGAACATGCAGTTTAGTTGATCAGCAGTTTATATCTTCCTGTACATAGTGGGTACGGTAGCTAAGCAAACGGAGCAAGTGAAGAAAGCTTTCTATAACGAAATAACCCCACTAATCCAAGATTTTTATCGTCCCACAGGCGGCACTGAAGTTGTTACGTAGATTGGGTTTCTGGAGGCCAATTTGATTATCTTTGTTTGATTATTTTTTCTTCTTTCTCGAATTTGACGTTATGAAACACACTAAATCATTATGTTGTCTCGTCTTTTCTCCTTGTTTCCTCTCATGTATAACTATTGAGTGCGATCCCCCTGTCGTGTCAATGGGTGTCGCCTGGTCCTCTCTTCTTTCTCAAAATCTCATGTTCGCCTCATCTTTCTAATAGAATTTCGGTCCTTTAAATTTCTTGATCTTAATTTCTTAAGACCTTTCTCCACTAGTTTGTACATGTTGTGTCTGATATCTGCCACCACGCTGAGTAGAGGAGCGGTGACCTGACAACATTTGATACATAGGGTTCACACTCTTTACTGCAATGAGAGCCTCAACCAAGAACCTGAATGTGTGAGAATGGCATTCCGGGAAAACGGATACACAGTGTGGCCAATTCGGTATTTCTACGTCGTACACCAACTGTACAATTTTCTTCTGACCACCAGCTGAAACACAGGGGCTGCTTGGTAGTATCAAGGACGATCCTGTTTTACGGAAATCTGGGGTGTATCAGATCCTGTTTCCAAGGGAACATAGGTCAAACGTTGCATACTAGATTAGATTAGATTAATACTTGTTTCATAGATCATGAATACGACACTTTGTAATGATGTGGAACGTGTCAGGTTAATAAAAGATGTCTGTACAAGATATTACATTACACAAAATATTGCATGACACTAATGTTTAAGTTGTTGTTGTTTGTTTTTTTCCCTTAATTTGTATCTAAAACTTCAGCAAATGAGTAGAAGGAGTTGTCATCTAGAAATTCTTTTAATTTAGTTTTTAGATGTTAGTTGGCTATCTGTCAAGCTTTTGATTCTGTTTGGTAGGTGACCAAAGACTTTTGTGGCAGCATAATTTACCCCTTTCAGTGCCAAAGTCAGATTTAACCCTGCATAGTGAAGATCATCCTTTCTCCTGGTGTTATAGCTATGCACACTGCTATTAGTTTTGAACTTGGTTGGATTATTAACAACAAATTTCATAAGTGAATATATATACTGTGAGGTTACTGAGAGGATCCCTAGATCCTTAAATAGATGTCTGCAGGATGACTGTGGGTGGGCTGCAGCAATTATTCTGATTACACGTTTTTGAGCAATGAATACTTTTCTATTCAACGATGAATTACCCCAGAATATGAAGCCATACGAAAGCAGTGAATGAAAGTGGGCATAGTAAGCTAATTTACTGAGATTCTTATCACCAAAATTTGCAATAACCCTAATAGCATACGTAGCTGAACTCAGACGTTTCAGCAGACCATCAATGTGTTGCTTCCAGTTTAACCTCTCATCAACTGACACACCTAAAAATTTTGAAAATTCTACCTTAGCTACAGACTTCTGTTCAAAGTCTATATTTATTGCTGGAGTTGTGCCATTTACTGTACGGAAATGTATATACTGTGTTTTATCAAAATTTAAAGAGAGTCCGTTTGCTGAGAACCACTTAATAATTTTGTGAAAAACTTCATTTACAATTACATCACTTAGTTCTTGGTTTTTGGATGTCATTACTATACTTGTATCATCAGCAGAAAGAACTAACTTTGCATCTTCATCAATGTGGAATGGTAAGTCATTAATGTATATCAAGAACAGTAAAGGACCTAAGACCAAACCCTGCGGGACCCTGTACTTGATAGCGCCCCCCCCCCCCCAGTCTGAGGAATCAGCTGTTGTTTTAACATTACATGAACCACTTATTTCAACTTTCTGCATTCTTCCAGTTAAGTATGAATTAAACCATTTGTGCACTGGCCCTCTAAAACCATAATGATTTAGAGAATTCCATGATTTACACAATCAAAGGCCTTTGAGAGATCACAAAAAATATCAATGGGTGATGTCTGGTTATTCAGAGCATTTAATATTTGATCAGTGAAAGCATATATAGCATTTTCTGTTGAAAAGCCTTTCTGAAAACCAAACTGACATTTTGTTAGTACTTTATTTTTACAAATATGGGAGACTACTCTTGAATACATTACTTTCTCAAAAATTTTTGATAGAGTTGTCAGAAGAGAGATTGGGCGGTAGTTGTTGACATCCGACGTATCCCCCTTTTTGTGCAATGGTTTTACAATGGCATATTTCAGTCTATCGGAGAAAACACCCTGTGCCCGCATCTCGTGGTCGTGCGGTAGCGTTCTCGCTTCCCACGCCCGGGTTCCCGGGTTCGATTCCCGGCGGGGTCAGGGATTTTCTCTGCCTCGTGATGGCTGGGTGTTGTGTGCTGTCCTTAGGTTAGTTAGGTTTAAGTAGTTCTAAGTTCTAGGGGACTTATGACCACAGCAGTTGAGTCCCATAGTGCTCAGAGCCATTTGAACCATTTGAAAACACCCTGCTCCAAAGAGCTATTACATACGTGGCTGAGAATCCTACTTATCTGTGGGGAACAAGCTTTAAATACCTTTCTGGAAATGCCATCAATTCCGTAAGAGCTTTTACTTTTCAGTGAGTTTATTATTTTACTGATTTCAGAGGGAGAGGTTGGTGGAATTACAGTTGTTTCAAACTGCACAGGTATGGCCTCTTCTACTAGTAGCCTTGCCTCTTCTAGTGAAGATCTAGATCCTATTTTCTCCACAACATTTAAAAAATGATTATTGAAAATATTTTCAATTTCTGGTTGTTTGTTGGTACACTTGTCATTCAGTTTTATGGCACTTAAGTCTTCCTGTGCTCTTGGTTGCCCTGTTTCCCTTTCAGTAATATTCCAAATTGCTTTAATTTCATTATCAGAGTTACTGATCTCAGACATGATACACATGATTCTGGACTTTTTAATAACTTTTCTTAGTACCGCAGAATAGTTTTTATAATATTGAACAATTTCGGGGTCAGTACTCCCTCTTGCTGTTAGATACAGTTCTCTTTTACGGTTGCAAGATATTCTTATTCCTTTAGTTAGCCAAGGTATTTTATATGTTTTCTTGGAATTATGTTTAACTATTTTCTTGGGAAAACAATTTTCAAATACCCTTAAAAATGCTTCGTGAAATAAGTTATATTTCAAGTTTGCATCGGGTTCCTTATACACTTCATCCCAGTCTAGCTGCTGTAGGCTTTCCCTAAAGTTTGCAATATTTAGATTGTTAATCGAACGCACTGCTTTGAAAGTCTGATTTGATATACTGCATGGAGCTATGTCATGTACTGTAACTAGCTGCGCACCATGATCTGAAAGACCATTCTCAACAGGATAGTGTTGAAGATCATGCCGACAATACCAGCAGCACAACAGACTGCTGCAGCATAAGAAGCTAACACTAGCGGAATTGCACGGAACGGATTATGACCGTTCTAAGGATCTGACACTTGTCCAAGTTCTGGGAGTGTGTCAGTATGGAATAGATAGAGATTCCAATATGGGAACCGTAGATCAACAGTAGCTACATCCTTAGCAAAGTGCCACGCAGGGTAGCCGCGCGGTCTAAGGGCGTCCTGTCACGGTTCACACGGCTCCCCCCATCGGAGGTTCGAGTCCTCCTTCGGGCATGGCTGTGTGTGTTGTTCTCAGCGCAAGTTAGTAGTAGTGTGTAAGCCTAGGGACCGATGACCTCAACAGTTTCGTCCCATAAGACCTTACCACAAAATTCCAAATATTTCCTTACTAAGGTCTGGCAGCCCATATTGAGATTAATGAGGAAGAGAAAGAGATAACCCATAACGAACAGATTTCAGGATCAGGCATGCTATGGGTGTGAAACATGGACTCTCGGGACGGAGGAACAGCAGAAGCTAAATTCTTTTGAAATGTGGTGCTATAGACGCATGCTCAAAATAAAATGGATCGACAAGGTCACAAACGAAGTGGTTCTGGAAAGAGCAGATGAGAAGAGAAGCTTCTGTAGTTTCATTGTTAAAAGAAGAATGCAGTTTACAGGTCATCTACGTATTAAGACATAAAGGACTCTTGAACACAATCATAGAGGGATATGTCGAGGGAAAAAGACCAAGAGGAAGACCACGACTGAGGTATATGGATCAAATCGTGAAAGATGTGGGATGTAACACCTATAAAGAAATGAAGAGAAAAGCTGAAAGACGCACAGAATGGAGACAAGCTGCCATTGTAGCTGTTACAAACCAATCCTTGGATTGAACACTACAGAAGAAGAAAAATTGTTATTTAACACCTTACATAAGGTGGGCTGGCAGCAGCACAGTACGCTGCTCTACAGCCACAGGTTTTACAAAAGAAAAAACAATGGAGACACAGAATATACAGAACATAGTGGGGGACAAAAAACAGTAGACACAGGAACGAAAAAACAAGAAGCCGTACACACACGAAGACAACCAAAGAAACTGTTAGTACTGAACACGGACCGTCATGATGGAGACGACACGTGAACGATGGAGCGTGGGCGGCGGAAAACGCTGAGGCACAAACACAACCGCACACACACTAAACCGATGGCGATGATCTCCGTCGCGCGAATGTCCACTTAACGTGTGCGAGTCCGTGGACCTGCCAAGAGGGGAAGAAGGTGGTGTGGGAGGAAGAGGGGAGAGCAGAAATGCCAATGGGAGGAGGAATGAAGGTATGGGGGGTAGGGGAAGCCTGGCGGAGGAGGGCGTCAACTGGCGAGCTCATAGCGCCCCTTAAATGCACGTGAACAGGCAACCATTCCCCTTTCCCACCAGAGGGAGACACCAAAGCTGCCATTGCCACAGCGGCGCCACCGCCAGAAACGGAGGGCGACTGCTTCACACTACACGCTGCGGCGCCCTCTTCAAAACAGCAATTTTTACCACGGCTCAATGTTATTCAAGAACACCTTTGACACGACAAAGACGCCATTATCAACCTCTCATTGAGTTTCAACGAAGTCGTGTTCTGCTATATTTCAGAAAGACTTGGTAAGAATGTAACCACTATACATTATTGCTGGCAGCGGTGGTTACGAGAAAGTACGGTCGGAAGAAGACGGACGGCAATGTCGCACTACCGATAGGGTCGACCACTGTGTTCGGCGTATGGCTCTGGCGCATCGTACTGCATCTGCAGCAGCAATCTGAGCAGCAGTTGGCTCCACAGTGACACAACGAACTGTTACAAATCGGTTATTTTAAGGATAGCTCGGCGCAGATGCCCCGTATCATGCGTGCCGGTGACCCCAAGCCACCGTAATTTGCGACTTCAGTGGTTTCAAGCGAGAGCTCGTTGGAGAGGAGAGGTTTTCTGCGTTTTCTGATTATAGCTGGTCCTCAGGGTTAGTAATGGCCGTGTATTGATTAGAAGGAAGACAGCGGAGCACGTGCAAACAACCTGTCTGCATGCTGGACACCCTGGATCTACACCTGGAGTTATGGTCTGGGGTGCGATTTCATGTGGCACAAGAACTACTCACGTCGTTACCCCATGCATCCTGACTGCAAAATCGTACGCCAGTCTGGTGACTCGACGTGTTGTGCTGCCATTCACGAGCAGCATTCAAAATGTTCAAATGTGTTTGAATTCCTAAGGGACCAAACTACTTAGGTTATCGGTCCCTAGACTTACACACTGCTTAAACTAGCTTATGCTAAGAACAAGACACACACCCACGCCCGAGGGAGGACTCGAACCTCTGACGGGAGGGCCGCGCAATCCGTTACATGGCGCCTCTAACAGCGCGGCCATCCCGCGAGGCGAACAGCATTCCAGTGAGTGTTTCCCAGCAGGATGACGCTCGCCCACATACCGCTGTTTTAACCCTGAATGCTCCACAGAGTGTCACCATGTTGCCTCGGCCTGCTCGATCTTCAGATCTGTTCCCAATCGGTAACATTTGGGACATCTTCGGACGACAAGACCAGAGTCATCTACAAACATCATTAATCGCATGCGTGTAATCAACATTCAGGCCTTTACAGCTGTTATTAATGTACCAGCATTTCACATTTGCAATGATATTTCTCACTCTTACATCAACCTGCGATCTTGCAATGTTAATCACTTAGATGTGTTACCTAGACAAATGTATTCCGGAAATTTCATTACGCTATCTTAGAAATGTACCTTAAACGCCGCATAAGGGGGATTTTGAAGGTGCAGAACATGTCCAGTTTATGTAAACCGATGTGTATTGTAATTTTGTGACGTAAAAATCATCTGTGTGCGGTATATATATGGACATGACCATTTGCAGAAGGTGCTTAATGTTTTTTAAAGTTTTAGGTATGACAAACCGTTAACAATTTGCTGCGTCTATCAACAAGACAACTTGAGTGAGGTCCAATTTAAAATGCCCACGTTTCATAACAAAAACAATTTTAAGATCTTAAGAAGACAGCAAAGTCTATCTAAACCGGTTGCTTTAGATATAGAAATATTTATGTGATCTTGGCTTTAGAAAGTTTTTAGTATGCTACATTAATTACGATTTGGTGTTACGATTTTTCTTCCGTCATTATGTTTCAGTCTATTCCACTCCATAACGTCCATTCCTATTTTTCGTGATTGGGCTGAAGTAATCTTTTTTACGATAGTGGATCTCAATCAGGATTATTAGTCAACGGTACTGACAAAAGAAGCTAAGCCACTAGTCACCTCCGAACGGACTGGAAGTTATATGAATTTAAGGGGCCTCCGTTCAACCTCTTGTCAGCAGCGGCAGTTCTACTGTATCTTTTACATAACATTTTGTAGGATGTGAGGTTTAGATTAGTATATCATTATTTATTCTATTTAGTTATAGTTAGTGAATGCTTTGAAGAACCTTTAAACATCTGAGATAGTTCTGAAGGAAGTATCTAGGTGACCGCGCCAACTCGTCGTCACAGACTTGGTTCAGTTTATGGTGTATGAACCAGAAACGAAAGTGACAGAAGTACGAGCTCCATATGGCCAAGCGTTTGGAAAAAAATTGACAAATGGGGGTGTGACTCGCATTTTGAGGGTTCTGCAGAAGCCTTATTATTTATTATTTATAAACGAGTAGATGAAAATAACAACGTCATGTGGCTCAATGGCCCGGTGCAAGTCTTCTTGTTGCACGCCACATGGGCCACTTGAGTGTTTCTTCATTTATATACCCGGGGAAGGGGACCTATAGTTTATCACTGGACATCCAAAGACGTATTGTTTCGGGTGACTGCTAACATCGTTGAGAGGACAAAACTACGTCACAACGAAGACCGAAAGAGCCGCCTTCTGGCCGAGATTCGATGCCACGATCTCTCGGTTTCCATGCACACTTTTTACCGCTAGACCACCGGGCCGGATAGGTAGTTGTATGTTTTAATGAGTGAGTTGGCGAATATCGCATATAGCCGTATGTTTTGACTGCATAGACATAGAAGTTTTACACCGCCAAGGGGTCGTCAATCGTGGTATTTGAGATAAACTTCAGATGGATGTCTCTACCCATTCGTAGCAAAAGGGCAGATGGTCAAACTGATGGACAACAAGTGGTATAAATATTTTTTATGTGATGTAATTACATATTAACAATTTTCGTTTTTTTCCTTTACTTATAGTGTAAAATCTGACTTCTTGCAAAATTTTATTATTCTAGATCGGCGAAAGTATTCTTTACGTTTTGATGAATGAGTTTGCGAATATCGGAATAGGTTAAATAAATAGCCATATATATTGGTTAAATTGACTTAGAAATTTAGTATGTGACATAAACTTCAACTTGCTACCTCTAACTGTTTATGAGAGAAAGGGGTCTTGACTGTCGAGCAGAAAGACGGACGAACGACAAAGTGATCCTAAAAGGGTTCCGTTTTCACCAATTCAGGTACGAAACCCCAAGAATGTCAGTTTTAGCGTGGGTCGGGAATGGCTCCACCCATTTAATGAAGCACAGTTTCCGAGCAGCTGTTGGCGCAGAGGAAAGAGTACAGATCGGGTATCAGGGAGTTTTAAAGTCCGTATGCGGAGACATGTTTGTATTTTACATTATTTACGTTCAGAATAAACCGAAATAGTGCTCAGTCTACTGCATTTATTAACATTTGCATGAAAAACACGAAAGGAGGAGGTAGAGGAAAGTTCTGCATTCGAAATAAATTTCCTGGGTAGGATTGTAAGGTGCACACGAAAACTTCTTATGTAAAATTAGAAACCTTTATTACACTCCTGGAAATGGGAAAAAGAACACATTGACACCGGTGTGTCAGACCCACCACACTTGCTCCTGACACTGCGAGAAGGCTGTACAACCAATGATCACACGCACGGCACAGCGGACACACCAGGACCCGCGGTGTTGGCCGTCGAATGGCGCTAGCTGCGCAGCATTTGTGCACCGCCGCCGTCAGTGTCAGCCAGTTTGCCGTGGCATATGGAGCTCCATCGCAGTCTTTAACACTGGTAGCATGCCGCGACATCGTGGACGTGAACCGTATGTGCAGTTGACGGACTTTGAGCGAGGGCGTATAGTGGGCATGCGGGAGGCCGGGTGGACGTACCGCCGAATTGCTCAACACGTGGGGCGTGAGGTCTCCACAGTACATCGATGTTGTCGCCAGTGGTCGGCGGAAGGTACACGTGCCCGTCGACCTGGGACCGGACCGCAGCGACGCACGGATGCACGCCAAGACCGTAGGATCCTACGCAGTGCCGTAGGGGACCGCACCGCCACTTCCCGGCAAATTAGGGACACTGTTGCTCCTGGGGTATCGGCGAGGACCATTCGCAACCGTCTCCATGAAGCTGGGATACGGTCCCGCACACCGTTAGGCCGTCTTCCGCTCACGCCCCAACATCGTGCAGCCCGCCTCCAGTGCTGTCGCGACAGGCGTGAATGGAGGGACGAATGGAGACGTGTCGTCTTCAGCGATGAGAGTCGCTTCTGCCTTGGTGCCAATGATGGTCGTATGCGTGTTTGGCGCCGTGCAGGTGAGCGCCACAATCAGGACTGCATACGACCGAGGCACACAGGGCCAACACCCGGCATCATGGTGTGGGGAGCTGTCTCCTACACTGGCCGTACACCACTGGTGATCGTCGAGGGGACACTGAATAGTGCACGGTACATCCAAACCGTCATCGAACCCATTGTTCTACCATTCCTAGACCGGCAAGGGAACTTGCTGTTCCAACAGGACAATGCACGTCCGCATGTATCCCTTGCCACCCAACGTGCTCTAGAAGGTGTAAGTCAACTACCCTGGCCAGCAAGATCTCCGGATCTGTCCCCCATTGAGCATGTTTGGGACTGGATGAAGCGTCGTCTCACGCGGTCTGCACGTCCAGCACGAACGCTGGTCCAACTGAGGCGCCAGGTGGAAATGGCATGGCAAGCCGTTCCACAGGACTACATCCAGCATCTCTACGATCGTCTCCATGGGAGAATAGCAGCCTGCATTGCTGCGAAAGGTGGATATACACTGTACTAGTGCCGACATTGTGCATACTCTGTTGCCTGTGTCTATGTGCCTGTGGTTCTGTCAGTGTGATCATGTGATGTATCTGACCCCAGGAATGTGTCAATAAAGTTTCCCCTTCCTGGGACAATGAATTCACGGTGTTCTTATTTCAATTTCCAGGAGTGTATTTTATAGTTGATGGTATACTAGTGGTTGAGTGATTTTCATTGTAAAAACAGGGGAGACAGTAATTTTCCCGCCGATTGCACATGTTCTAATCACCTCATTTTTACAATTACGTGACTGAATTGAAGTTTCTGTACAAAAAAAAAATCGACGTTTATATTCATAAGAGGTCCTCTCTTAACCCACACTTTAGCAACAAACCACGCGTAACGCATCAGTTGGTCAAATATTGGCGAGGATAGTTAGTGATATGTGATATACATGCGGTAGACGAAAATACGGGAACACCAAAATACAACACATTACCATCCCTTGTACTGATTCTCCTGGGTGGACTGTGGTTTAAAAAAATGTTGTACCATGGGATGGATTTAACCTGCCAAAGTCCTATAAATCTTTCCAGTAGTTGCGATCCTGCAGGATCCAAGGAGTAGCTTGATATTACTGTCCAAATCATCACCGAATCCGCGCCACATTCGCTCTTAGGACTAAATTCGGGTAGAACTCGTAAACAATGTGAGACAAGACTTATTCGAGCAGATGACCTTCTTCCGTTGCTTTACAGCGCAAGTTCTATGGTTTCGAAGCCACGTTTTTGCGTTACGGGCGTTTGCATCACTAGGAGCGGATTTGGAATCCACGCTCGCCATGTAATTCCCTGACTGTGGACGACCGTTCGTGTTATTTTGGCGCTGACAGCGATAGCGAGTGCAACATTGTGTTCTGCAGAGACGTTTGCTGCTGTCGTCCCATTATTTTTCGTATAATCCTCTTCAATAACCGCCTTTCGCGATCACTCGCCACACGCTTTCGTCTGCGTTGTTTCCGCTTTACCTGTATGCTGTATAAATCTTCGATATGGTGCTTCTTCAAACAGCAAACACTTCGCCTCCATCGGGTACTGAAATCATGCAACACATGAGCATCCGTTACTTAACCACGTTGGAATTCACTTAGCTCCAACACAGAAAAAATGACCAAGACTGATACCTGCAGTGTTCAAATGGCTCTGAGCAATATGCGACTCAACTTCTGAGGTCTTTAGTCGCCTAGAACTTAGAACTAATTAAACCTAACTAACCTAAGGACATCACACACATCCATGCCCGAGGCAGGATTCGAACCTGCGACCGTAGCGGTCGCTCGGTTCCAGACTGTAGCGCCCAGAACCGCACGGCCACTCCGGCCGGCATACCTGCAGTGTACTCAGCAAGTTTCACAGGTGTCGTTCATGGTCAAATTCAACAGGGCAAACAGCAGGCTTGGCTGACACCTGTATGTATGTTCAAGTATGCACTTCTCGTGGTGTCCCCACATTTTTCTACAGCCGCTGTATGATGGGATAATTTTGATGCAGTCTTCTGTTTTCTTTTTCTCTCTTCACGAGACAAGAGCAGTTAAAATTCTTTGCGTGACAATAAAAACCGATACAGCAGCGTTTCAATAGTTTCCAAGGGTCGAAATAAAACTAGCGGAATACTAAGTCATTTTCGCTTTAATTTCAATCTCTTCTTGGAAAGTTGCTTGCAGAGTCCTCGTGGGCATCTTCTTCCTTGGAAATTTATTTTCAATCCCAAATCTTCGTCTGTATTTTCTTTTCATGCTTTCTATGAAAATACCAATAAATACATTATATGAAGCATATTTTCGGTTTAGCAGTGTAATTAAAGTAACACTTGAAAAAATGTTCCCGCAGAAGTAATCCAACACACGACTCTCGGATTACCGTTCTGCACCATATCCGCAGCACCAGATGGCTCATGATTCAGCGACCACCGTCGTAAATTATATTTTTTTTCTTGCCTCGTGGCCATCTAGAGTTCACCCTTCTATCACTTTCTGGTCAAGTCCTGCTTATACCAATAATTTGAACTAAACCACTGATGACGGGTAGATGCGGTCCCCCTGTAAGAAAAGCGGAACAGATTTTCGAACAGTCCAAGGATACGTTTGCAAGTCAGAAGCAATTTTAGTAGGACATCCCAATATCCTCATGAGGTACATGCTGACTGTGTACCCGTACTGCCTAGGCATGGTATGAAAGAAGGCGCTGAAGAGATTGCAGGGGTGGTCTCTTTGTAAATGAATGTACCCGGACAACGTAATTGAGAAGTGCAGCGTTGGGGTTATTGTGACTGCGAAAATTTTGGGCTGAAATTATTTTTTGTTAATCCTTCAGTTTCCAATTCCGTAATTACTTGGATAGCGGTCTTCGGAATCGGACGAGACGTTCGACAATCCAGCGTTCAGTGTCAAGATCTTGGTCATTTGGCAAGATATTCCGATAAACAAATAGTGATTTGCAGACTTTGTGCGAAAGAACGCCGTATCAAACTGGGCGATTGTACGTAGAATGCGACAGCACATGTCCTGAGGTATACACAGCACTGCGCACAGAAGTAAAAGAAGATTTACAATTGCAGGACGTGAATATTCAACAAAAACGGTACGAGACTCAGAACTTTACAGGAAACACACCCATTGCAAAGAAGTAAACAATGAAACACAGACCGGAACAGATCCGCGACAGATTTATGAAAGCATAGAAAATGTTATGCAACTTACTAGACTGGAAGAGCCGACGACGCTTACTACAGCCTTAAGGCATCTAGTAAGTAAGAGAGTATATTACTTTTTCTGTACCTGATTTCGTAGATAGAATCCATCTCGGAGTGAACAATCTGTTAACAGACGTGAAAAAACTGGAGGAGCAATTGAAGCAGGTTTCTGCCAGAAGAAGTGAATCATTCTTCTTAGATACGTTCTACATTCACTTCGGGATGACGCAATCGATTACAAGCGACTAGGGCAAGACTGTCGAACACATCCGTCACCCCTGCTGGAGATAAAAAAGGATAGCTTAACGACATGATAAGTGTCAGCGTATTGCAAGAGGCTACAAGAGAGGCAGAAGATTGGCAGTTAAATGTATTGTGCCTCCAAGAACCTTACACGAAGGCAGGAAAGATCCCTAGTATACCAATAAATGCCCAGGTAGTCGTACAAGGGCAATGTCCTATGGCAGCAATAATAGTACTTAAAAAGGTCATAAAAACTAAACTATCCTCCACCCGAACAGGCCATAAAGGCTCAACGGTACCGACCGGCATCACACCTCAGCCCAGAGGCGTCTCTGCATGCGGATATGGAGGGGCATGTGGTCAGAACACCTCTCTCCCGGCCGTATGTACGTTTACGGCACTGGAGCCGCTATTTCTCAATCAAGTAGCTCCTCAGTTTGCCTCACAAGCGCTGAGTGCATCCCGCTTGCCAAATGCGCTGGCCAGACTGGATGGTCACCCATCCAAGTGCTAGCCCACCTCGGCTGCGCTAAACTTCGGTGTTCTGATGCCAATCGGTGTTATCACTGTGGTAAGGCCGTTGGCTTACAAGGCCATCACAAAAATTTCACAATATTGTTCAGAACGCGTAATATGTGTAGAAATGTTAACCGGAGGGGAGAGTTGCACCCGTATGTCCATGTATCTTCAGTCTAGTGATGAGATCGACAGTTATCTGCTAAGACTAACGGATATTAGTCACCTAGAATGTAGAAAAATATATCACTAGTGGTAAGATAGATACTGCCTACAGGAAAATTAAGGAGACGTTTGGAGAAAAGAGAATCACCTTTATGAATATCAAGACCTCAGATGGAACACCATCTGAGCAAAGAAGGGAAAGCGGAAAGGTGAAAGAAGTATATAGAGGATCAATACAAGGGAGATGTACTTTACGGCTACGTCATGGAAATGAAAGAGGACGTAGGGGAAGATAAGGAGATATGATACTGCGTGCATAATTTGACAAAGCACTGAATGATCTAAGTCGAAACAAGGCCCCTGGGAGTAGACAACATTTCGTTACAGCTATTGATAGACTTGGGAAAGCCAACCATGACAAAACACTTCCATCTAGTAAGCAAGGAGGGTATAAGATGTATCAGACGGGCGAAATACCCTCAGACTTCAAGAAGTTTATAATAATTCGAATTCCAAAGAAAACAGGTGTTGACAGATGTGAAAATTACCGAACTATCAGTTTAATAAGTCATGGCTGCAAAATACTAACACGAATACCTTACAGAAGAACGGGTAAACTTACAGAAACCGATCTCGGGGAAGATCAGTTTGTAGCCATAGAGAAAGCTTTTGAGAGTGTTGACTGGAATACCCTCTTTCAAATTCTAATATAGGGTGCGACAGGCTATTTACAATTTGTACAGAAACCAAATGTCGAGGGGCACGAAAGGGAAGCAGTGGTTGAGGAGGGAGTGAGACAGTTTTTAGCCTATCCTCGATGTTATTCAATTTGTATATTGAGCAAGCAGTAAAGTGAATAAAAGAAAAATTTAGAGTAGGAATTAAGTCCAGGGAGAAGAAATAGAAACTTCGAGGTATGCCGATAACACTGTAATTGTCAGAGACAGCAAAGGATTTGGAAGAGCAGTTGAACGGAATGGACACTAACTTGAAAGGAGGGTATAAGATGAACACCAACAAAAACATAACGATGATAATGGAATGTAATCGAATTAGATTAGGAAATGAGACACTTAAGGTACTAAGTGAGTTTTGCTATTTGGGAAGCAAAAAACTGATAATGGTAGAAATAGAGAGGATATAAAATGTAGACTGACAATGGCAAGAAAAGCATTTCTGAAGAAGAGAAATGTGTTAACACCGAGTATAGATTTAAGTATTAAGAAGCCCTTTCTGAAAGTATTTTTTGGAGTGTAGTCATGTATGGAAGTGAAACATGGACGATATGCAGTTTAGACGAGAAGCGAATAGAAGCTTTTGAAATATGGTGCTACAGAATAATGCTGTAGATTAAATGGGTGATTGTGTGTCTGAATTCCTAAGGGACCAAACTGCTGAGGTCATCAGTCCCTAGACTTACACACTACTTAAACTAACTTATGCTAACACACACACCCATGGCAGAGGGAGGACTCGAATCTCCGGCAGGAGGGGCCGCGCAATCCGTGACTTGGCGCCTCAAACCGTGCGGCCACTTCGTGCGGCGTTAGACGGGTAGATCACGTAACTAATGAGGAGGTAATGAATAGAATTTGGGAGAAGAGGAATTTGCCGTACAACCTGCCTAAAAGAAGAGATCAACTGTTAGAACACATTTTGAGGCATCAAGGGATTACCAATTTATTACGGGGAGTAAAAATCGTAGAGGGAGACCAAGAAATGAATACAGTAAGCAGATTCAGAGGGATGTAGTATGCAGTAGTTACTCGGAGATGAAAAGACTTGCACAGGATAGAGAAGCATGGAGAGCTGCGTCAAACCAGTCTTTGGACAGAAGACCACAGAAACAACGGGACGAACTAAACCTCTTGTGTACTCCATGGATGAAAATGCGAAGTTAGTAGTGTGGCATAGCCGCCTGACTGACGACGGCCGCGCGGTATTAGCCGAGGCGCTGCACTCATCGACTGTGCGGCTGATCCCGGAGGAGGTTCGAGTCCTACCTCGGGCATGGGTGTGTGTGTTTTTGTCCTTAGGATAATTTAGGTTAATTAGTGTGTAAGCTTAGGGACTGATGACCTTAGCAGTTAAGTCCCATAAGATTTCACATACATTTGAACATTTGACTGACGACGGTGGTAAAAACTATAATAACCCATTATGGAACACAACCTACAGATTTCGATGCACCTCTCAATCCGCCAACCTACGAATGGAGTGTCGGAGCAACGTTAAATACTGACGTCACTTTAGCAAACACGACAGCGGTACGCCATATGAAAAACTGGAAAGTTGCGAGTGGAATGACATCGAGTGATCACAATATAGTACACTACACCATCACTGGAATGGAAATCCAAGAAGCCACAGAAAACATGTGTACAAGGCCCAAATATAAGATCAGGGACGCTAACTGGGAAGAATGCAGAAGATTGTGCCAGTGTCCAGAAAGACAATCGCCGGGTAAAAATGTAGATGTTAAAGCGCAAGATCTGACAGTGGCATCGAAACCTGTGAGCGGAGGTCATTCTAAAGGAGTACCTTGCATCTGTACCGAGACGCTGCGGAAATTAAGATGCGAAACAAGAAGAGCCAGGAAACTATGCTAGAGCAGCTTGATTCAAGAAGAAAGAGCCGGAAGGTTGCATAGATACAGGTATGTTAAACAATGTTTTAAGGAAGAGTTGTGGAAAACAAAAGTGGAAGGAAGGAAGCAATTCGTGGAGCTTAACTTAGATACCGGTGTTGCCGAGCGGTTCTAGGCGCTTCAGTCCGGAACCGCGCGACCCCTACTGTCGCAGGTTCAAATCCTGCCTCGGGCATGGATGTGTGTGATGTCCTTAGGTTAGTTAGGTTTAAGTAGTTCTAAGTTCTAGGGCCTCAGATGTTAAGTCCCATAGTGCTTAGAGCCATTTGAAGTATTTGAAGCTTAGATAACGATCCATGGGCTATACCATATAAAATAGTCTCCGAAAAATACTATCATCAAAGGCTCAAAAGGCATGATGGGATGGTACCAGAAAGTTGAGAACAGTCAGCAGCCATGCTAATGGAAAAACGTCTTCCTGACGGTACCGCGGTGGCCACGCGGTTTGGGCGCTGCAGTCCGGAACCGCACGACTGCTACGGTCGCAGGTTCGAATCCTGCCTCGGGCATCGATGTGTGTGATGTCCTTAGGTTAGTTAGGTTTAAGTAGTTCTAAGTTCTAGGGGACTGATGACCTCAGATGTTAAGTCCCATAGTGCTCAGAGCCATTTTGAAACTGACGATGGAGAAGAAGTCGAGACCGATGATCAGCGCAGGTTACGGGAAATGTTATGTAAAGAATATAGAAACTGTAAACTTGGGTACCCCTCCGCACAAGAAGAAATTAGGCAAATAACGACTGGACGGCATTTCTGCTGTAGTAATACAAGCCTTCTGTTAACCAACTAGATTGTTACTTGTGTGAACTGTACAATGAGTATCTCTTGCAAGGAAGGGTCCCTGCACCGTGGAGGAACGCTGAAGTGGTAATAACTAGTAAAGGGCAAGAAAAGACTCAGTGACACCCAGATCCTACAGAGTAGTTTGTCTTTTGAAATTGCTCAGGAAGATATTTGAAAAACTATTATGCAGAAGACTACGAGATCCTAGAGTGCTACACGGGATGGGCCCTACCAATACGGTTTAGAAGAGGCAAGTTAACGGAAGACGCAATTAAAAAGGCGTTTCCGCTAGCGACAGATACTCATTCTACTAGCGATAATCATTGATGTAACTGGTGCTTTCGATAACCTATAGAGGCCGCCTTTGTTGGGTCGCCTCAGGGAATTGGAGAGTCCAGAGGCGCTTTATAATCGTCTGAGAGACTACTGCCACGGGCGACATGCTTCTTTAACGTGTCCAGCAAAGAAAATAACGAAGAAAATAACAAAAGGCTGTCCGAAGGTGTCAGTGTGTGGTCCGGAGTTTGGGATGTAGCACTGTAGCCCATACTACAAAGATTACATTACAGCGGTAAGGACTGTTCATATTTGCAGATGAAGCGCTGTTCGTTGTAAGTGGAGACTCCACAAGAATTATAGAAGACAAATGTAACGCGCCCCTCCACGACAATGAGGGCCGGTGTCGATGTCTTAAACTCCTGCTGAAAGAAAATCTAATAAGAAACCCTACAGTAAAATTAAACTATGTAACGATTAGGAGAAGCGCAGTAACGAGATATCTAGGAATATTTCCGGACGAACGTCGTATCTTTGCACATCATGTAGAGGTAGCAGGTAGAAAAGGTACAAATCTATTGAATAAAATTATGACCACTGCAAATAGGTAATTTTGCTTCCCTTGAAGATAATCAGAGTATACCAGCATTCTGTATTAGGATCAGATGTAGGATATGGTGCAAGCGTTTGGGGTGATGTAAAGCAGTTAGTGAAGCCAGCCTCAGTAGCAAGAAGAGTTCAACGTGATATGATACTATGATTAACGGGGGCTTATTGTACTATCCGGAATGATGCGTTGTTAGTAATTACAGGAGTAAGCCCACTATATTTGGAAATTAGGAAAAGTTGAGGCTTCTGCTGGTTACAGAAAGGTAATCAAATGGATATACGGAAGGTGCTTGGAAGTGAAGCCATTTCGCAAAAGGCGTCAAATGATGGCATATTACAACTGTGGCAAAATGAATGGGACACTTCAGGACGGAAAACATACGAATTTCTCCTTAACTTCAGGGAGAGATTAAAAATGAGGTTTCTCAGCCCATCGAACGGAATGATACATTATCTGACCGGCCATGGACTTTGCGCGACGCATCTGTACAAAATCAGAAGACAGATGAACGATAGTTACGCCTGCGGCAGTGTGGGCACAGTAGAACCCACATTGTGGGACTGCACACTCTATGAAAATCCAGCGGGTAATGGATGTCGGGTATTAAGGATACTGGATTCCAAACAACACTAAGGAGTGAGTCGACTAGGCGCATATTGGACGATGCTGCAGCCATAGTATCGAGAAAGGGCAATACTTCACGAGGCATTCAACCATAAGTCATCATGCTACCATCCAGGCTAGACAATATACTCTGCAGATGGAGATAAGATAACTGAGGTGAGCGACCAACGAGTGAAATACTGTCCCACGAATCTATATTGCGTTTATGTAAGTCATCACGGGAAAGTGGACTTTAAGAAGGAACAGTGAGAAATGTGGACTTCGAGAAGAAACAGTGATGGGTGGAACTACTTTGCAACAGTCGAAACGCTGCTGACGTGCCACCCGACTCCCCAGGAGTACAGAAGATTATGGCTGTTGACTGGGGTTCTATCGGGGCGGATCCAGTAGCGGAGACCACCATCTACAAGTAAAATGCACCAAAATTATATATATATATATATATATATATATATATATATATATATATATATATATATATATATATAGCCGGCCGAAGTGGTCGTGCGGTTAAAGGCGCTGCAGTCTGGAACCGCAAGACCGATACGGTCGCAGGTTCGAATCCTGCCTGGGGCATGGATGTTTGTGATGTCTGTAGGTTAGTTAGGTTTAACTAGTTCTAAGTTCTAGGGGACTAATGACCTCAGAAGTTGAGTCCCATAGTGCTCAGAGCCATTTGAACCATATATATATATATATAGTGAGTCACCTAACATTACCGCTGGATATATTTCGTAAACCACATCAAATACTGACGAATCTATTCCACAGACCGAACGTGAGGAGAGGGACTAGTGTAATTGGTTAATACAAACTATAAAAAAATGCACGGAAGCATGTTTTTTAACACAAACCTACGTTTTTTTTAAATGCAACCCCGTTAGTTTTGTTAGCACATCTGAACATATAAACAAATACGTAATCAATGCCGTTTGTTGCATTGTAAAATGTTAATTACATCCGGAGATATTGTAACCTAAAGTTGACGCTTGAGTACCACTCCTCCGCTGTTCGATCGTGTGTATCGGAGAGCACCGAATTACGTAGAGATCCAAAGGGAACGGTGATGGACCTTAGGTACGGAAGAGACTGGAACAGCACATTACGTCCACATGCTAACACCTTTTTATTGGTCTTTTTCACTGACGCACATGCACATTACCATGAGGGGTGAGGTACACGTACACACGTGGTTTCCGTTTTCAATTACGGAGTGGAATAGAGTGTGTCCCGACATTTGCTGCACACAATTGCAATCTCTGACGTAATTAATGTCGTACACGCCGCAGTACATCTGGTATAATGTCGCCGCAGGCTGCCACAATACGTTGTTTCGTATCCTCTGGGGTTGTAGGCACAACACGGTACACATTCTCCTTTAACGTACCCCACAGAAAGAAGTACAGAGGTGTAAGATCAGGAGAACGGGCTGGCCAATTTATGCGTCCTCCACGTCCTATGAAAAGCCCGTCGATCATCCTGTCAAGGGTCAGCCTAGTGTTAATTGCGGAATGTGCAGGTGCACCATCATGCTGATACCACATACGTCGACGCGTTTCCAGTGGGACACACCATACTCCACCTCGTAATTGAAAACGGAAAACACGTGTGTACGTTTACCTCGCCCCTCATGGTAATGTACATGTGCGTCAGTGAAAAAGACCAATAAAAAGGTGTTAGCATGTGGACGTAATGTGCTGTTCCAGTCTCTTCTGTGCCTAAGGTCCATCACCGTTCCCTTTGGATCCCTACGTAATTCGGTGCTCTCCGATACACACGATCGAACAGCGGAGGAGTGGTACTCAAGCGTCAACTTTAGGTTACAATATCTCCGGATGTAATTAACATTTTACAATGCAACAAACGGCACTGATTACGTATTTGTTTATATGTTCAGATGTGCTAACAAAACTAACAGGGTTCCATTTAAAAAAAACGTAGGTTTGTGTTAAAAAAACATACTTCCGTGCATTTTTTATAGTTTGTATTAACCAATTACAGTAGCCCCTCTCCCCACGTTCGGTCTGTGGAATCGATTCGTCAGTATTTGATGTGATTTACGAAATATATCCAGCGGTAACGTTAGGTGACTCATCCTGTATATATATATATATATATATATATATATATATATATATATATATATATATATATATATAATATGTAATCTATTACTATCCGAGGAAATGTGATTTGTATAGCCTATTTTAGCTGTTTAGGTAACTGGCTGTAATTATGAGGAATAAATAAATAAATAAGAATAACAGTTTCCTCAGAGCGAAATCTGCGCCAGACGTCAGCACTTGGTCCAGTCCGAGTCGATCACAACGACGGCGCGGACCTCGGAATCGCCGAGGGTGAAATACGAATGGAAGGTACAAGTGACTTTTTTTTCTAAAACACAGCTGTTGCTAACTAATGTGACCCGTGAGACATTGCCACCTCCTTCTCACTCCGACTAACACTCAGCTGGCAGGCAAAGATGATATTTAAAACACTCCAATAAGACATACAATCAGCCAACAATTTCTCATCATAAAAACATTCACTGATCAGAATACGTTCCACACTTCAACAAATAAAAATTCTGGCATGAATAAATATTGTCACCGCAGACAAAGTAATTCATGTAGTTCACACAGCTGATAATTGTTAACCTCCAACGTACACCAAACAAAGACAATGAATTGACTAACGATATCAATACTTGAGCGGGAATGCATCAAATAATCACCGTATATGAAGACTTAAACAAAAATCTGACTTCAACGAAAATTGAATGACAAAGGAAGCAATCCGTTCAAGTGAATATCATACATTTGGTAATTCTACCCGTATAATCAGTGTACCGCGCAATGATGGAATACCATCTGAGGCACTGGAAAACTTACTCATTACTTCAGTAGCCCGATTTACTGAAGTAATAAAATGTATTACCCATGAATGTGGCCTCAGTGTGTATTTACGACCTTTTTAATACCTTCACCTAAAATGTATAGCGGAAAAGAATGCAAAGACCATAGAAAATTAGTTTTCTGAGTTCCTGAACAAAGTCTGTAATGAGACTCATACTAAGGAGAGTTGAGAAGAAAACTGAGGAAAATACTGAGGAAGAGCCGGCCGCGGTGGTCTAGCGGTTCTGGCGCTGCAGTCCGGAACCGCGGGACTGCTACGGTCGCAGGTTCGAATCCTGCCTCGGGCATGGGTGTGTGTGATGTCCTTAGGTTAGTTAGGTTTAAGTAGTTCTAAGTTCTAGGGGACTTATGACCTAAGATGTTGAGTCCCATAGTGCTCAGAGCCATTTGAACCATTTTTTTACTGAGAAAGACCAGTTCGCTTTAGTAAAGGTAAATGAACAAAAGGTCTTACAGGCTGTCCGAGGATGGTCGGAGAAGAAATGATAGGAATGAACGAGGAGGTGTAGGCTATATTTTTTAACATAATGGGAAAAGGCTCTTATGGTGAAATAACGTTTACTGTTGAGAATTTGACGGTGTAGGCTATATTTTTGACATACTGGGAGAAGGCTCTTATGGTGTAATAACGTTTACTGTTGAGAATTTAAAAGATGTTGGTACATACTGGAAAGATAGAAGTTTAGTAAAAGTAAGTATCTATAGAAAGCAAAAAGTGACAGACTAGGAAATTAGGAGATGGAAGTGATGAACATTGGAAGGGGTGTAAGGCAAGAGTGTTGTCACTGAAACTATTCAAAATTTATGGGGAAGAACTGACAGGTAAGGCCATAGAGGATAGAAGAGGCGTTGTAAATGTAGAAGAAATTTTAAAGTCTATAAATTATGCGGATGATCAAGCAGTGTTGCCGGAATCAGACGAGGAGCTACAGAATTCATACGAATTCACTTTCACCTACCGCTTGATAATCCACTTACGCTGACCTGCACTAGCCATAGCTTAATATAGGTTTCCGTTTTAGACTGGGGGCTTAGCCCATTTATAACTAGACCGGCAGTAAACTGATTAACACAGACAGCCGAATACAAACATATGGCGATAGCCATGTTAGCACTAACGCCGAGTTTTCACTGGAGGCATTAGAACAAACAACTCTCGCTGTAGTACGTTGTGTTAGCTGCTCAGGAGGAATCGCGGTAACTATCATACGTTGTTACTCAGAAAAAATCTTCAACTGTTAACAGTGATCGACATGTAATGCCAAATTCACAGAGACAACACTCAAACGAGACACTGATCAATGCTAGACAACAGCTCCGATGCGCACCAGTATGTGCACTAGGCGTAGCCCACAAGATTAAGGAAAGTTCATAAAACACGGCCAGCTAACTTAACGCTCGCTACGACACCGATTTCGTAAACCACACGTCCTCGGACAATGTAAACAGAGACGCACCTAACAGAGTGGCCATTTATCCCATAATGGTACAGTCAGTATTAATTAAGACAACTTTCAAATACAGTTGCTTAACACACTAAACAGTACGACAAGCGAGACTTACATATCGTTTCCTCCCGAAAGATGAGTCGAATTCACTACCCATCAATGAACACATTAAGTGAATTATGTTATTACTGATACAGGGAATTAGTACAAGATCTCAATGAGATCACGAAACTTGATAAATCTCCGTAAACAACTGAATTGTACTCAACACCAGACAAAATTGACTATCGGCAAATGATACCTAAATCGATTTAAATGCGAAGTAAAACAAAACAAAACTTATATGTCCCGATTACCAACCACACTGATAGGCAACCAGCCATCAATGGTTGCTTGGGGAATGGGAAGGCTGGGCAGTGGAAACTGAACATCATTCATAGCGGGAGTAGCGTAGAATTCCAACAACTTAACAGTCTTAAAAATACAATAAAAATGTGAAATGCTCGAAGTATAAACAACCAAAACGATCCCCGGTGGCACCTCGCTACGCAAACACAGACACTTCTAAAACACATGTACAGAGTATCTTAAAAAATAAATCCAAAAATGCAAGTACACGAATCGACCCGCCCAGTTAAAGAACAATTTAAGGAAAACATAAATTTCTTCTACATTAATAAGATGCACAAAACTTTTTACTTACAAATTTGTGAATGTTGAATAACCAACCTGAAAGTCAGTAAGAATTACAAATTCAGGACCAACTTTTATTGTACGGAAAGGCGTATACTATTATCAAAACAAATTGTTAACACCGTACAAGGTAATCTTGCCCCAGCGGAAAATTTACGAGTAAGGACAAAATCTAAATATCCCACGAAAATTCATTATGAAACACAGAAACAGCAACACATTGATCATTTTCAAAAGCAAGAAACTACACTGTATCACGGAGAGGAAGGTGTTCCTCTTTAACCTTTCAAATATACAGGCTTCGGCCAACAGGCGTCAATAAGGCACATATCCAGCTAGGTGCTCGGGTACAACGATTTCAGTGCGACCGACACAGTCGAAGCAAAACAGACACTTACCTGGTACAGACCTTTGATAGGGATCTACTGGTGATAATTGATTCGGAAGATGTAGTGGGCGTTGTGCCATGGAAAACGATTCCATCCTCCATGGGCTATTCCCCCACGGTTACCAATTTCCAAAGAAGTGATACCATAATCGACGAGGTACACATTTGCTCACCGAACTCACGACAGAAATACTTAGATGTCAGCTTGTCAGCACTTTCACAGGAAATAAACGCAAAACTATAACTCGTACAATTTTACCAATACTAAACAGTGCTCCCACAATCTATGAGCTACGACGCCATGTGACGACGGTGAAAAACAACTGCAAGGCACTTCCGCTGCAAGAGAATATTGAGTAGTATGTAACTCCAAATTCACGTCAACATCTCTATCTGCAACACTTCTCGCCCCAGGTTTTCAGCTATTAAAACGCCTGACACCACAACTTTAGTATCCCATTGTGGGTAATGCATGTTATAAGAACAATAGAGCTTCATTAGTAACACAGTGAGTACACAAGCATACAACAACGTTTTGTTCTGCATATCAAGAAAGACAGTTTTTTTAATAAATGACTTAACTGAGAAGATCGTCATCATCTGATGAGAAGTGGTCTGATATAACACAATTCTTGAAGGTAAAATCTGAGTGCACAGTCGGCCACAGAAGAGTCATCACTCATCAATCTCATGACCTTTTTGATGTGGCCAGGCACCAATTCCTGTCCCGTGCCAAGCTCTTTATCTCGGAGTAGCAGTTGCCGGATGTATTCCGACTTCTGTCTTCCCCTACAGTTTTCGCCCTCTACAGCTCCCTCTAGTACCCGGAGGGTATTCCCTGAGATCTTAACAGGTGTCCTATCATCCTGTCACTACTTCTTGTCAGTGTTGTCTAAATGTTCCTTTCCTGACCGATTCTGCATAGAACTTCCTCATTCCTTACCTTATAAGCCTACTTAATTTTCATCATTATTCTGTAGCACTACATCTCAAATGCATTGACTCTCTTTCGTTCTGGTTTTCCCATAGTCCATGTTTCACTAGCATAGAATGCTGTACTCCAAATGCACATTCTCATAAATTTCTTCCTAAAATTAAAGCCCATGTTTGGTACTAGAAGACTTCACTTGACGAGTACTGCCATTTTTGTCTGTACTAGTGCGTTTTTAATGTCCTCCTTGTTCCGTGAAACATGCGTTATTTTGCTGCCTAAGTAGAAGAATTCCTTAACTTGACGTACCTCGTAACCAGCAATTTTCATGTTAAGTTTCTCACTGTTGTCATTTCTACTACTTCTTATTACATTCGTCTTTCTTAGGTTTACTCTTAATCCCAATTCTATACTCTTTAGGTGGTTCATTCCAGTCAAACACATACCGTAATTCTTCTTCACTTTCATCTTGAACTTTCAACCGATTCTGGAACCTTTCGCCGGCCGGTGTGGCCGAGCGGTTCTAGGCGCTTCAGTCTGGAACCGCGCGACCGCTACGGTCGCAAGTTCGAATCCTGGCTCGGGCATGGATGTGTTTGATCTCCTTAGGTGAGTTAGGTTTAAGTAGTTCTAAGTTCTAGGGGACTGATGACCTCAGAAGTTAAGTCCCATAGTTCTCAGAGCCATTTGAACAATCTTTTGGAACCTTTCGTTTACTTCCGTCATTGCTTCTTCGATGTGTAGATTGAACGTTAGGGGCCAAAGACTACACCCGTGCCTTACACCCTTTTTAATGCGTGCACTTTGGACTTGGTCTTACTCTTATTATTCCTTCTTGGTTCTTGTACATCACCCATCTTTCCCTATAGCTTACTCATATTATCCTCAGAATTTGTAAGATCTTGCGCCGTTTTACACTGAAGAAAACTTTTCCAGCTTCGATAAATCCTATGAAATCCATATATGCAGCACTAACGACGTCCTAGGTTCTGATTGGCGTGCCTTGCTCTCTGACTAACTGACATGCTAAGCTTTCAATGACGAGTGTGTGACGAGAGTGTAGGCTGAAACTGGAACTCACTGGAACACAGATTCTGAATCTCAAACACCAACTATTGGATGAGTTCCTAAACAATCTTTCACTACAAACTGTCCCAGTCTCCCTACACCACAACCCAACTCGGATAACACTGACTTGTTTCTCACAGTGTAGTCAGGGAGTGGAGTCCTGTGTCTTTGTGACTGAAGGTTTGATGACTAAAATAATCAAAACAGTCTCTTCTCGTTCAACCCTCAAATCTCAAAAGCACGTGTCTTTATGTCTTCGAAATCAAACGTGAAATTGTAACCACCAACGTCTTGAGAGTGAAACCTGAAGTGGTAGTCAGAACTTGACCAAGTTTCACCAATGCCACATCGATCACAGCGACGGCAAAACCGTGGAATTGCTGAAGGTAGACAACAGGTGGAAGGCACATGCGATTCTCTTCTGAAACTGAGAGCAGATTAACCAACGTGACATACCGGTCACTTCCACCTCCTTGTCACTCCGACAAACACACAACCGACAAACAATATTCATATTTAAATCTGCAGCAAGTAAGACGTACGATCATCAAACAGTTGAAATATGTCATCAGAAACCAATTCACTGATCAGAATTCATCAAACAATTGACAAAAACAAAATTTGGCATGAATAAATATTTTCTCTGCAGGCGTCGTAATTATTACAGCTGATAATTACTAATCTCCAACACGTACCAAGTAAAAACAATCATTTGACCAATGATATCAATACTTGAGCTGAAACGCATTCAGTGGTAGCTGTTAAAGAAAACTTCAAGCAGACAAAATTCTTACGTCAACGAAAATAAAAAAAATAAAAATAATGCATTTCCTGTCGATATCATACAGCTCGTAATTCTACTCACATAATAAATGTATGTCACTTCAAAGAAACACAGCCATCTAGCGACATTTAGAAACTCATAGGCTCAATGGTTATCAAAGGATACTTTTTACAAACTACATACATAGGGAAGTTAGCTACGTACATGGCTGACTGATTGTTTCCTCCCAAAATTCTTACCTCAACGAAAATTAAGAAAAAAAAAAAGCATTTCCTGTCGATATCATACAGGTCGTAACTGTCGTAATTCTACCCACATAATAAATGTATGTCACTTCACAGAAACACAGCCATCTAGCGACATGTAGAAACTCATAGGCTGAATGGTTACAAAAGATTGCTTTTTACCAACTACATACATAGGAAAGTTAGCTACTTACATAACGGACTGATTGTTTCCTCTCAACTGACGTGCAGAGTTCTTTGTCAATCAATAAATTCCCTAAGGCAGTCATGCAGTCAGTAATATAAGGAATCAATAGAAGATCTAAATGATATTGCACAAAGTGCCAGAACTCCACAAACAGTTGATAGTACCCAACACCACGTTTTTGTGCGAAACGTGAATGTAATTGTTAACCTAGGTTTCCGTGAGAGTTGTTTATAATATTTTTGTTAGGGACTAGTTTCAAACATTTTAGCTCAAACCTTTACCTACATTAGAAGGCACAATGTTATGAACAGAACATGAAATAAAAACTTTTCAGACATTTTGTTTTCTTAGATTACAGTACTGCAATAAACTGTTTATGAAATACATCCATTTGAAATGTTTCGTTGTACATAATAATTTGTTTTTACTTCAGATCAGCAAAACAAATTTTACTTGACAGTATTACAGTTGTCTTGGTACATTCAAAATTCGACAGGTGTCTATAACTGTTCACACATAAGAATTTGATAGGCTTCTTCAGTTGTTCAGTATGTGTTCACACACTCTGTCCTTCCACATCTGTCACCAGCTAACTACTTTACTGAAATCCTGATTTTTTGCAAAAAGAGCAAAAATGGTCATTTTACTTTCCACTAGATGTTTCCTACGATTATACCTCCACCATTAGGTTCATATTTGTCAGTTAGACATAGGTGTGCTGAATTGACGAATTTTTGATCAAGTCTTGTACGAACTTTAAGTGGTAATAGACTATTTTTCCGCTTGTATTTTCATCACTAAGCAAAGATTTAAGGTACGTAGTGTAAATAAACCGAAGTAACCTGTGGTCACCGAAAGAGAGTGCTGCAAGTTATTCAAAAGTTTTAAATACAGTACATCCACACAATATTAATGAAGATAAATCCTCACACCTGAAAAATTTCTCCATCCTGCACCCACTTGAAGCTGCATATTCTTGTCAAGCCTTGGTCTCTCTCAACAATGTTATCGTTCATTAAACTGTTTATCGTTATCTCAATTTGTGCACCATCAATGTACGCTTTATTTCCGTCAAATTGTGCCATAAATTGAAGGCTTGAAAGAAAAAGACTAAGAGCTAAAATCATGAATTTGCAGAAGATGAGTTTTAAGTGAGCTAGATAATAATGGGCATAATTGCACTGGTGTTTTGTTTGAAAGTGAAGCGTAGTATGGGTCCAGTTTCCAAAGGAAGTTACAAACACTCTATTGTTATAGCATGGAAAACTTACTGAAAGTGGAAATCCAATGAAAATCTCTAAGTGCCATAGTTCAATACTCATCAGAATGACAGTAAAAGTTCATTCTGCTTTTGTAAATCTGTGCGTGATCACTATCTGTCAGCTACTGCATCAGTTCATTAATATCTTTCTACTACTTTTGTAGGGTGAGTGGTCTGCATGATGGTCTGTTGAATTTTTTCTAGAACATAACTTGTTCTAGTTCAGCAGAAGACAGCAGTGCGTTCAGACAACGAGCTGCTTCCTCGCCCTGCTTGTCAGGCGAGACGGGAAGTATAAGTGGGAACGGTCACCGAGTCCCCGGGCGGTGCTACGTCCGCACGTTGCGTGACACGGTGCCCGCAGACTGGCCATTCCGGACGCTTCCCTGGAAGGCCGCTGGTCGGCTAATTTCCCCGGCGGCCATGACTCTTCTCCTCGGATTACCTTCCTGTTGCCGCTGTCGCTGTCGCCGTGTGCGTCCTGCGTCGCGAGTGAGCACTTCTGCGCACGCGACGGCCAAGTATAGCTCCACTGTGTTTCTCACAGGATTTTTCATATTTTTCAAGCCAGCTATCATCCCTTCAACAATCAACGCGGACATTAGAATTTTGTTTCTTAAAAGCTAGTTTAAAACACACTCAGGTGACAAAACACATGGGGTATCGATATTCACATACATAGAGGGCGTTAGTATCGGGTACTCAAGGTTAAAGGGCCACTGCAGTTGCAAAGCGGTTTTTTGTCATCAGGTGATTCGTGTGAAAAGGTTTCCGACGTGATTACGGCCGGACGACGGGAATTAACAGACTTTGAACGCGGAATGTAGTTGGAGCTAGACGCGTGGGATATTCTGAAATCGTTGGGTAATTCGATATTCCCATATCCACAGTACCAAGAGTGTACCGAGAATACAAAATTTCAGGCATTACCTCCCACCACGGACGTCGCTGCATGGACTCAGCGAATCGTTAGAAGTCCCCTGCAGAAATATTGGGCCACTGAGCCAAGTTGGCACTAAAGTCGTCCATAACTGCGGAAGTATTACCAGTGCAGTATTTCGATTGTGCTCCATAAATATTCGGTGGGATTCATGTCGGATGGTCGGCGTTGTCAGATCATTCGCTCGAATTATCCACAACCTTTCTCCAACCAATCGCGAACAACTGTGGCCCGGTGGTATGACACATTGTCATCCATGAAAATTCCATCATTGGTGAACTAGAAGTTCATGAATAGCTGCAAATGGTCTCCAAATAGCCGAACTTAACCCTTTCCAGTCGACGATCGGTTCAGTTGAGCCAGAGGACGCAGTCCATTCTATGTAAACACACCCCACACCATTATGGAACCACCACCAGTTTGCGTGGTGTGTTGTTGAGAACTAAAGTCCATGGCTTCGTGAGGTCACACTCGAACCCTACTTTCGCTGAAATCAGGATTCATTTGACCACTCCACGCTTTTGTAGTCGTCTAGGATCCAACCGATATGATCAGGAGCCCAGAAAAAGACGCTGCAGGCGATGTCGCACTGTTAGCAAATGCACTGCCTTGGGCTGTCTGCTGCAACAACCCATTGACGCCAAATTTCGCCGCACTGTCCTAACGGATAAGTACCTCGTACGTCCAAAATTGATTTCTGCGGTTATTTTACCCAGTATTCCTTTTCTGCTGGCACTGCCAACTCTACGCAAACGCTGGTGCTCTCGGGTGTTGAATGAACGTCTCCGAACAATGCCTTGCCGGTGGTGAGATATGGTTGACAATATGGATCTCGGAATACTGAATTTCTGACATATGTAGTCCCGTGTGGTTACCATTCTCTGCTGAGAGTCTGTTAATGCCCGTCTTGCGACCATAATCATGAGAGAAAACTTTTCCGATGAATCACCTGCATACAACTGACACACCGCAAATGCACTGTTTTATACCTTGTGTACGCGATACTACAGCCATATGTATATTTCCAAGCTGTTATCCTGTAGTCACGTCAGTGCAAATTTGATAGCGCGTGCAGCATCAATACAAGAGCAGTATTGTACTTTTTCTAAGGGCTGATATTCATCTATTGCATAACAGTGGAGCAGTTAAAAAAATGGCTCTGAGCACTATGGCACTTAACATCCTTGATTATCAGTCCCCTAGAACTTAGAACTACTTAAACCTAACTATCCTAAGGACATCACACACATCCATGCCCGAGGCAGGATTCGAACCTGCGACCGTAGCAGTCACGCGGTTCCGGACTGAAGTGCCTAGAACCGCACGTCCACCGCGGCCGGCAATGGAGCAGTCGTAACATTGTTAACTCAGAGAGGTATGTGGCCGAGCGACTTTAGGCGCTTCAGTCTGGAACCGTGCGACCGCTACTGTCGCAGGTTCGAATCCTGCCTCGGGCATGGATGTGTGTGATGTCCTTAGGTTGGTAAGGTTTAAGTAGTTCTAAGTTCTAGGGGACTGATGACCTCAGATGCTAAGTCCCGTAGTGCTCAGAGTCATTTGAAGTATTTTGAAACAGGCATAGCCTACTTCCATGATGTATGCACAGAAACATGTAGCGCAGCCTAACATAAACTTAAATGCCTGTTTGCATATGGCAGGAACGGGATACAGGGAATATCACCCTATAGGTGTGCAAGAATTAGCAGCCGTCGATTCATGATATCAGACGTCACTTTCCTGTCCATTACCTTCGACAGTTCAACGTCCCAAAACGACAGCAGACATCGTCCTCGAGAGCTCTTCAGAACCATAGTTGAGGCAACTGAAGAACTAGGAGCTCGATCTTCGGTCCCGCTTTTCTCGTTGCTGTCCACTTCGGACAGAAGCGTACTAGAATTGCAATGTGAGTGTTTTGAGCCCTACATTAGATGTGACTCCTAAATTGAAAATGTTTTCCTTCCAGCTTACTCACTTGCGGAATATGATACAGGTGTGTAGCACACATTTCAGCACTTTCACTACACGTCATATTGTTCTCTTACAAATGAGCTAAAAAAAAGACAATCCGTCAAAATTCAGAAGACCGCATCGGCTATCATTAGAGTCTTTGAACCATCAACTACCCATTCTTGAATTTCTAATATTCAGTATCAATAATCGCTTAACTATCAGTATTAATTTTTTTTTCATGGCAGTGATGTACTCTTCTCTAGCAGAAGGCATTGTAAATTGTACTAAATAGAATACCTCTTACCCTTCTTCCACACGGGCTCTATTACAGTTGAAGATTTGCAAGCCGAATAACTTTCTTAACCCTTTTTAATTATTTTGTCACTGAGGCGTAGCCATTCATCACACCAATTGATCATCATCACAGAAAATACTAAAGATTTCGCTAACTGCATTGATGCAGTGGGAGAATAATCGGGCCTGTTCGAAGGAGTCATGTCGGCATTCGACAGCTGTGATTTAAAAATACTACAGAAAACTTGAATCTCGCTGGATAGGCAATATTTCAACCCAGTCTTTCCGAGTATGTGCCCAGAGTGGACAGACACTCCACCTTCCTCAGGAATCATTGAGTTTGATTCCATGTCGAAAGATAGATTTAACTGCTTACAAGCTGTACCAGATTGGATTCTAGCTGCATATTTACAGGCATGAGGCATACGAACGTGACAGACATCTAGTTGTCATCTAGCTTCAAAATCAGTTCTGGCTACAAATCAATTATCGTGGAACAGAAGATTATCGTGAAGTACAATCAGTTTCACAGCGGACTCCATCCTTAATCGCAAAAGTCGAATGTAGTGCCAAAGTTCTTGTAATCCTCAGCTTCGACGGAAGGAAGCTCTGTGACATGACAGTGCCTAGGTGTGCCGTCAAATGTAATCGAGAAGTTGGAAGAAGAGCGACGGCGAGGAATCGTCGCTGGAGTCTAAAGAGGACGAGAAGGGACGCCGCTAAGTTGGTTCAAAAATGGTTCAAATGGCTCTGAGCACTATGCGACTTAACTTCTGAGGTCATCAGTCGCCTAGAACTAATTAAACCTAACTTACCTAAGGACATCACACACATCCATGCACGAGGCAGGATTCGAACCTGCTACCGTAGCGGTCGCTCGGCTCCAGACTGTAGCGCCTAGAACCGCACGGCCACTCCAGCCGGCCGCTAAGTTGGTGAACAATACCCATCGCACTGGAGATAAAAGCAAGTCGTCGCTTGTTGCTTGGTCGCTTGTCCACTGTAAGTTGTCGTAGTTGTCCCGGCTACTCACGTATTAATTCTATTGTTTATTATGTACTGTACGCTAAGGCGACAAAAGTCATTGGGTAGCGATATGCACATATATAGATGGCGGTAGTGACGTGGTGCGCTGGCGACGCTGTTATCGGTACTCAGGTAATACAGGGTGAGCACAAAGTCTTGCCCCGATTATAACAATTTATTACAGAATAACCGTTTGGTATAATAATTTACATTTCCTGCCGTTACATAGGTTAGTGTTAGTAGTTTTTTTAAGACCACTTACGTTATTAAACCTCAACGTGTGCTGCCTTAGTAGCTCAGAGAATGTCGAGGCGGTATTCCATTTCCCGCCAGGTGTTTTGTAACATGTGTTCTGTCACAGTACCCACAGTAGCTTGCAACCTAGCGTTCAGTTCGTCGACATCAGCAACTGGTGTGACGAAGACTCTGTGCTTCATATAGCCCCAGAAAAAAAAGTTAAGGGTCGTAATGTCTGGAGAAGGGATTAATTTCCAGATCAGGGGATTGGAAGGAACGGTCCAACACACTGGCCATTCCGTTATCCAGACATTACGCCCCTTAACTTTTTTTTTCTGCGGCTATATCATGGACAGAGTCTTCGTCACACCAGTTGCTGACGTCGACGAACTGAAGGCTAGGTTACAAGCTGCTGTGGGTACTGTGACAGAACACATGTTACAAAACACCTGGCGGGAAATGGAACACCGCCTCGACATTCTCCGAACTACCAAGGGAGCACACGTTGAGGTTTAATAACGTAAGTGGTCTTAAAAAAACTACTAACACTAACCTATGTAACGGCATAACACGTAAATTATTATGTCAAACGGTTATTCTGTAATAAATTGATATAATCGGTGCAAGACTTCGTGCTCACCCTGTACGTCTGAAAAGGTTTCAGTCGTGATGTTGACCGCATGACGAGTATTAACAGCTTTCCATCGCGGAATGGTACTTGAAGCTATACGCACTGGACATTCAGTTCCGGAATTCGTTAGGGAATTCAGTTTTGCGAATTCCACAGTATCAAAAGTGCGGCAAGAATACCAAATTTCAGGCACTACCTCTCACTAAACGACCAACACCAGCGGCGTTTGCATAGAGTTGTCAGTCCAAACAGTCAACCAACAATACTTGAAATAACTATAGAAATCAGTGAGGACGTACGATAAACGTATCCGTTAGAACAGTGTGATGAAATCTGCCGTTCATCAGCTACGGCAGCAGACGACCGACGCGAGTGTCCCTGTTGACTGCACGACATCGCCTGCAAAACCTCTTCGGGTCTCGTGACCGTATCGCTTGGACCCTAGAGGACTAGAAAACCGTGACCTGTCAGATGAGACGCGATTTCAGGAGCTGATGGTAGGGTTCGAGTATGGAATCGAGGGACACATGTTGTCAACAAGACAAAGTGCAAGCCGATGGTAGACTAGGTCCTCTGGCCCAACTGAACCGATTACTGAGTAGTAATATTTATCTTCGGCTACTTGGAGACCATTTGCAGCCTGTCATGTACTTGATGTTCCCAAACAACGATGGTACTTTTGTGGATGACAATGCTCCATGTCACCGTATCACAGTTGTTCGCGTTTGGTTTGAAGAACATTCTGGACAGTTCGAGCGAAGAGTTTGGTCACCCGGGTCGCCTGACGTGAGTCCCATCGGACATTAATTGGACATAATCGAGAGGTAAGTTCGTTCACAAATTCATATACCGGCAACACTTTTGCATTCATGGAACAGAGGCAGCAGGCTCAATATTTCTGGGGGCCCTGCCAATGACTTGATGAGTCGATGCCACGTCCAGTCGCTGGACTACGCCGAGAAAAAGGAGGTCCGACACGATGTTAGTGTGGGCGCGGGTTGATAGTAAAATCAAATACTGCATGTGTTCGTTCGTCGCTGTCTTTTACGTGAGACTGAAAACTATTTTTGGGGTCAGCCAGAAGGCGATGGACAACGTACTGACCATAATTTCCAGTCTGAAAGCACACATTCTTCTTTTACTCACTCAAAGAGTTGTTTCTACTCCTTGTTTACTCAACGGGGTCAAGAACTATGATTATAAGAGAAAGTTTTGAGTTCTAAGCCATTCATATATTTGATAAATTTTCATACACACAACATAGTAATATTCCTGATAATAATAATAATAATAATAATAATAATAATAATAGTTGTGTTGATTTCTTCTTTTTATTGGTGAGTATGATGTCAGGTTTGTTATGTGGCGTTGTTTTATCTGTTATAATGGTTCTGTTCCAGTATAATTTGTATTCATCATTCTCCAGTACATTTTGTGGTGCATACTTGTATGTAGGAACTTCTTGTTTTAAAAGTTTATGTTGTAAGGCAAGCTGTTGATGTATTATTTTTGCGACATTGTCATGTCTTCTGGGGTATTCTGTATTTGCTAGTATTGTACATCCGCTTGTGATGTGATCTACTGTTTCTATTTGTTGTTTATAAAGTCTGCATTTATCTGTTGTGGTATTGGGATCTTTAATAATATGCTTGCTGTAATACCTGGTGTTTGTTGTTTGATCCTGTATTGCAATCATGAATCCTTCTCTCTCACTGTATATATTGCCTTTTCTTAGCCATGTGTTGGATGCGTCTTGATCGATGTGTGGCTGTGTTAGATGATACGGGTGCTTGTCATGAAGTGTTTTCTTTTTCCAATTTACTTTCTTCGTATCTGTTGATGTTATGTGGTCTAAAGGGTTGTAGAGGTGGTTATGAAATTGTAGTGGTGTAGCCGATGTATTTATATGAGTGATTGCTTTGTGTATTTTGCTAGTTTCTGCTCGTTCTATAAAGAATTTTCTTAAATTGTCTACCTGTCCATAATGTAGGTTTTTTATATCGATAAATCCCCTTCCTCCTTCCTTTCTGCTTAATGTGAATCTTTCTGTTGCTGAATGTATGTGATGTATTCTATATTTGTGGCATTGTGATCGTGTAAGTGTATTGAGTGCTTCTAGGTCTGTGTTACTCCATTTCACTACTCCAAATGAGTAGGTCAATATTGGTATGGCATAAGTATTTATAGCTTTTGTCTTGTTTCTTGCTGTCAATTCTGTTTTCAGTATTTTTGTTAGTCTTTGTCTATATTTTTCTTTTAGTTCTTCTTTAAT
Organism: Schistocerca nitens; assembly: GCF_023898315.1. Taxonomy (NCBI): domain Eukaryota; kingdom Metazoa; phylum Arthropoda; class Insecta; order Orthoptera; family Acrididae; genus Schistocerca; species Schistocerca nitens. Next base: position 716,497,865 of record NC_064614.1, on the reverse strand, counting down.
ATTTGTATTATCTATTCCTATTTTTTGTCTGTATCCTAGATATTTATAGGCATCCGTTTTTTCCATCGCTTCTATGCAGTCGCTGTGGTTATCCAATATGTAATCTTCTTGTTTAGTGTGTTTTCCCTTGACTATGCTATTTTTCTTACATTTGTCTGTTCCAAAAGCCATACTTATATCATTGCTGAATACTTCTGTTATCTTTAGTAATTGGTTGAGTTGTTGATTTGTTGCTGCCAGTAGTTTTAGATCATCCATGTATAGCAAATGTGTGATTTTGTGTGGGTATGTTCCAGTAATATTGTATCCATAATTTGTATTATTTAGCATGTTGGATAGTGGGTTCAGAGCAAAGCAGAACCAGAAAGGACTTAATGAGTCTCCTTGGTATATTCCACGCTTAATCTGTATTGGCTGTGATGTGATATTATTTGAATTTGTTTGGATATTAAGTGTGGTTTTCCAATTTTTCATTACTATGTTTAGGAACTGTATCAATTTAGGATCTATTTTGTATATTTCCAATATTTGTAGTAACCATGAGTGGGGTACACTATCAAAAGCTTTTTGGTAATCAATGTATGCGTAGTGTAGCGACCTTTGTTTAGTTTTAGCTTGATATGTCACCTCTGCATCTATTATCAGTTGCTCTTTACATCCTCGTGCTCCTTTGCAACAGCCTTTTTGTTCTTCATTTATAATTTTGTTCTGTGTTGTATGTGTCATTAATTTCTGTTTAATGATTGAAGTTAATATTTTGTATATTGTTGGTAGGCATGTTATGGGGCGATATTTAGCTGGGTTCGCTGTGTCTGCTTGATCTTTAGGTTTCAGATAAGTTATTCCATGTGTAAGTGTATCAGGGAATGTGTATGGGTCTGCAATGTAACTGTTAAATAATTTAGTTAGATGTGAATGTGTTGAGGTGAACTTCTTTAACCAGAAATTTGCTATTTTATCATTTCCAGGGGCTTTCCAATTGTGAGTAGAATTAATTGCTTGGGTGACTTCATGTTGCAAAATTATCACTTCAGGCATTTGTGGTATCATCTTGTATGTGTCTGTTTCTGTTTGTATCCACCGTGCATGCCTGTTATGTTGTACCAGGTTTGACCATATGTTCCTCCAGAAGTGTTCCATGTCTGTTATGTTTGGTGGATTGTTTATTTTAATCAACACAACTAATCGAAATATCCATACCCAATACAACAAATATACAAAAGAAAACAGGAGAAAAAAATTGAAAAATACATCCAACTGGCTGAGGAAGTCAAAGACATGTGGCATCAGGATAAAGTTGACATCATACCAATTATACTATCAACTACAGGAGTCATACCACACAATATCCACCAGTACATCAATGCAATACAGCTACATCCAAACATATATATACAACTACAGAAATCCGTAATTATTGATACATGTTCAATTACCCGAAAGTTCCTAAATGCAATATAACACATACCGTACAGTTAATAGGAAGTGACGCTTGATCAAGGTCCGTGTCACTTTCCATTCTCAACCAGACTTAACGTCTGAGAAAGTAATGAAAGAAGTAATAATAATAGTAGCCTTAGAGAAGTTACACGAAATTTCACAAAGAACTGGCCTGCAAATTTCGTATGAGAAAAGCCAGTACATAGAAAGAGTGCCACAAGACAAATTGCCTATTGTGACAACCCATGGGAAAATCGTACAAGTACCACATTTTAAGTACCTGGGAGAAATCATCCGGCCATCAGGGATCAACCTAAAGGCCAAGGAGGAAAGAATAAAAGAACTACAGAAAGCATATAAACTCACGTGGAACTATTATAACAAAATGTCCATATCCATTAACGCAAAATTGAGGCACTGCAACACTGTCGTATATCCGGAGCACTGTATGCATCTGAAACAACACAAATAGGTGGGCAAACTAAAATCAAAGAAATAGAGTAACAAGAAAGGAAAATTCTCAGGAAAATTTGTGGCCCGATACAAGAGCAAGGAATCTGGAAGAAGAGACCAACTTCAGAATTATATAAACACATAGACATGATTACGGATACAATCAGGAAAAGAAGAATGCAGTTCTACGGACATATCCACAGGATGAATGAAAACAGAATTTAAAAGCGAATTCTTAAAGTCATAAACTCAGGCAGGGGAAAAACAAAATGGATTAAAGAAGTTGAAGAGGACCTCAGACAAGCACACATAACAGTAAACGATGCAGAAAATAGAACTGAATTCAGGAACATCATCAAAAAACGTAAATTTGACACCACAACACGGAAAAGACCAGGATGCAAATGGACAGCGGAGCGAAAGAAACAACAAAGTGAACACATGAAGAAAATTTGGGCTCAGAAAAAAACATAAACAATCGTCATAAAGGAATTCAAGTTGAAACGCTCTCTTTAAATGGGAATAATCTAAAATAATAATAATAATAGTAGCGGTGTCCCTATCACAAACAGCACTAACAGCAGTTCAGAGGCGGTCTCTACCGTAAGTTTCCATTAAATGGTCTTTCGCCCTGACTTCTGATAATCAAAGTTCATTGCTCGCCACAAACGTGGAAAATAATGTCAACACTTGCCACGCGGTTTTGTTAACATTACGGGCGGCACACAAACACTTGATTTCGCGAAATCTAAACGATTCAGGACGGTGTACAGTCCTCGCGAGTTCGCTTCCTATTTGTTCCGAAAACATACGTTTAGTTGAAAACTGGCTGTGACGTCACACGAGGCAGCGCGTAAGCCGGCGTTTGACTGACGCGGACCTATGGTAGCTGAGTGCGAATTGAAGTTCTATCACTGCCTCTCAGACCGTGTTTATATATGGGCTCAGCGGACGGCCGAAAGGAACACCTGCCGTCATCCGCTCTGCCCCCAAGTAGCAGGATCTAAATGGCCGCTTCCTCGTACACATACCATTTTATAACACTATTGTGTATTAATTAACAATCTTCGTGATTTTAATGTGAATGGAGTTACGTTGGCTTTAATCACAGAAAAAGTCTTAGCTCGCCTGCATTTTAAGTTTGCGGTTTAGAATTTTTAGAACGGAACTGACAGAAGAATATAACCTCCTAACTATATCTTTAAGGTATCTTGTATTGATTGGTATTTGCATCAAAGTCTTGAAACTTCTTCTAGCTCTATTATTTAATGGGTGTTGTAATCAAAACTTTCTATCATTAACGTAAATGATACTTAATCTATTACAAATACAGACGTTTTTGTTCCAAATTACGGTTTCAGTGAATTACTCGATAACTATCAGAGGTACCTTAACGGAATCAATAGTTATGTTTTTATACTAAACTGAAGCGACATACGAATTTTTAACTTCCTAAGTCTGATACTTAGTGCCTTCAGTTTTTTGTAAAATCGTGGATTCTTACCAAAATATTGTTCTGATCAAGTTGAAACATGTAACATATCATTTTGGCATACAATTGCATATTCTGAACAGTTTTGGGTTTTCTAGATGTATTTTTTCTTAAAACGATGTATTTAGGGAAACATATTCCTCTCATTTTGCGTTAATATACTGAAGCATATTTTGTCACAGTTTGGAAAATGTACTTTAATTTTTAGTTTCATCTTTAGATTATGACGCAATACTTTGTTATGCAGAGGCGTGTTATGATATGGCGCTAGTAGCTGTGAACTGGGGTTAGTCCCAGCACACATGCTCCTCTCTGTATCTCTCAAATTATACAGCGCTTGTTTGGCCACATCAGCTCCTATTTACTATTGTGAAAAAATTTGGTTTTGAACGGAATTAAATATTATTAAAAAGGGATATTACAACAGCTTGAATGTTTTAAATGAAATTGGTTTCAGCAAAATTCCTTCATACTACAGTCATAAAGTTAACGATATTGATAGGAAAACATGACATAATTGACTTTAAAAATCATGTATGTAAATTACATAGAAACAGGAAATAAAATTTTCGATTATTATAAAATAACTTCTTATATATTTTTTCAGTCTTTATCTGAAAGAGAACCGCACATAAATTTTCACTTTTCAGTACTCACTAATTTAATCACAGTCGTAGGCACCAATGTAAGCGTCCGTACGAATCACTTTCTATGAAAACATTAGAGGTAGAGGATGGGAAGCTATTTTATGGTGTTTTCCAACAAAAGAAAGAAACACGGATGGATTCACTGTACATCGTCTCCTTCTCACTTCCTTCTTCACTATAGCTTGTAGGCTGCCTTTCATGAAGCCTCCATGTCGCTGAGAAACAGATAATATAGCCCAAGCTTCTGTTCTCAACTTACATCTAAGGGAGGACAAAACACATTTTATAGTCTATTTTCCTTCAACAATGCCAATAATTGAGAAATTACCAGAAAGAATTCCTTTTTCCTTCTGCTTTTTTTTAATAAAAAATCGTTAGTAACTTCTTCCAAAATGATTATTGGCAACGCGTTACGTCATGTAATCGTAACATTTCACTTCGTTACTAAGCGTGAATCGCTAACATCGCCAGTCTCCTTTTTTAATACATAAACCATAGCTGTTATGCACTGAAGGTCAATTTGAGTTCTTAAATAGTCACATTTTGGGCTAGTATGCAATTTATTTTCTTGCTTTATATATGGTTTTACTCAGAAAATCAAGTAACTTTTGTAACTTTTTCCTTCATGTGGCTGAGTTATCTAACGGATTAGTATGCCAAAGAAGTCATTTGTTTAACAGCAGTTACTTTGCTTTGTCACCCACATAGTTAGAAAACTGCTTTTCATACCGCATCCGTACTTTGCTATCTGCATTTCTTAACACATTCGTCTATGAAAAGGTTTTGACTTGCCTCATGAGGCACCATTTTATTACTCTCCCCTACTTCAGACAACCTCTCTCCCAACTGAAAATTATTAATTTATGCAAAGCTTTTTGCTCCAAAGTAAAGAAGTTTCCAACTTCAATATCTTGTGTCAATGCATGTGTTCCGTATTTCGTAGTTACTAATTCTTTCTATAGATCTTATTTATTAATTACTTACTTAAGCCATTATTTTTCTATCAGTGGTGTTCAGAGGTTACCCACTGTTATTTTAACATTTAATATTTACTATTGCAAACTACCTCTCACATTCTTTTGTAAGTCATCATTCAGGTATAATCATTTTATGGAATCCTTCTTAGTCACTAGGAAGACATTACAAACTAATAACAAATATACTACATGACGACATATATTCATTATTTACTATGATAGGACAGAAGAAGGGAATGAAACTTGAAAGGGAAATAAAGTTTTATCCAGCTAGGGCCTCATAGTCAGTCCAACTGGTATCCGCCAAACAGTGGCAGACTCCCTGCAGAAACTATCATAGACATGACAGAAGAAGTGAAACAAACCTGAAAGGGAAATAAAGTTTCATGCAGCTTGGACCGAACAGTACGCTAAATCGTGTCTCCGCCGAAGTATGGCAGACACTGTTGCATTTAAAACGAAACTTGCGGGGGAAGCGTTTACGTTATGCCTTCTTTTTCTGTACAAAGCTCTTTTCCAGACATTTGATTTGTTGGCCGTACCTTAAATTCTATCTTTTTTATGATATAGTTCTCTTCAGCATTAGCGTCTTGCACCTTCTTACCGAATTCAGTATCTTTCTGTAAATATCCGGTATTCCTCGTTCCCATGCTTTATTATTACTGTCTCTCTGATTATCATTAATCTGATCTATTTTTATGTTCCATATATCAACTGGTACCAAAGCTTCGTGCTGTACTGGTCTAGAAAGTTTTCCAGTAGCGCCTATTATTCTTAAACCACTTCCTTTAATGCCAGCTGGTTCATTCTCATTAGGAATAACATCAAAGACTGCTTGGGACAAGGTACTTCTTCAATGCCACTATCAAGAAGACAACTCTGTGTTACTTCTGAGATGTTTGTTTTTTATAATAGGATTAGTTATTCTAGTTTCAACAGGTTTTTCACAAAAGTCTTCTTTTCAATCTGTTCCGCCGGCCGGGGTGGCCCAGCGGTTCTAGGCGCTACAGTCTGGGACCGCGCGACCCCTACGGTCGCAGATTCGAATCCTGCCTCGGGCATGGGTGTGTGTGATGTTCTTAGGTTAGTTAGGTTTAAGTAGTTATAAGTTCGAGGGGACTGATGACCTCAGAAGTTAAGTCCCATAGTGCTCAGAGCTATTTGAACCAATCCGTTTCCAGCTAAAGCAGTTTTGTTCAGTTGGAAGTACATTCACACTTACATGCTCGGGGTCTTCAGTCTCTACATTCCCAGGTGACTTTTTCTACGAGTCCACCGACTTTAAATCAAAGCAATTGACGGCAGCTAAACTACTCTCTACCTTTGAGCAGCTGCGTCCCTTCTCAACATTGCTATCTATAATACTGTGGTCCAATTTTACAGTTTGTGGCAAGTCAGTCTAGCTAATTGGTTCCTCTAATAGGTTCATTGACCTCATTATTATTGCTACCCACTTCATCCATAAACGTCTCTTCAGAACCTTTCAAAATTGTCTCGACTTCCTGTACAGACTTCAGACTGTTATCATTGTCGAACATGCAAGCCTTTTCCTCATCATCGTCGTTATATGGTTCCATTTCGTTGATGTCTTCCTCTCTATTACCTGTAGCGTTTTCTTCTTCTTGAACCGTTTCTCTAAAGTGTCGAAAATGCTGTCAACTATACAGGATGAGTCACCTAACATTACCGCTGGATATATTTCGTAAACCACATCAAATACTGACGAATCGATTCCACAGACCGAACGTGAGGAGAGGGGCTAGTGTAATTGGTTAATACAAACCATGAAAAAATGCACGGAAGTATGTTTTTTAACAAAAACCTACGTTTTTTTAAATGGAACCACGTTAGTTTTGTTAGCACATCTGAACATATAAACAAACACGTAATCAGTGCCGTTTGTTGCATTGTAACATATTAATTACATCCGGAGATATTGTAAGCCTAAAGCTGACGCTTGAGTACCACTCCTCCGCTGTTCGATCGTGTGTATCGGAGAGCACCGAATTACGTAGAGATCCAAAGGGAACGGTGATGGACCTTAGGTACAGAAGAAACTGGAACAGCACATTACGTCCACATGCTAACACATTTTTATTGGTCTTTTCACTGACGCACATGTACATTACCATGAGGGGTGAGGTACACGTACATACGTAGTTTCCGTTTTCAATTACGGAGTGGATTAGAGTGTGTCCCGACATGTCAGGCCAATAGATGTTCAATGTGGTGGCCATCATTTGCTGCACACAATTGCAAACTCTGGCGTAATGAATGTCGTACACGCCGCAGTACATCTGGTGTAATGTCGCCGCAGGCTGCCACAATACTTTGTTTCATATCCTCTGGGGTTGTAGGCACATCACGGTACACATTCTCCTTTAACGTACCCCACAGAAAGAAGTCCAGAGGTGTAAGATCAGGAGAACGGGCTGGCCAATTTATGCGTCCTCCACGTCCTATGAAACGCCCGTCGAACATCCTGTCAAGGGTCAGCCTAGTGTTAATTGCGGAATGTGCAGGTGCACCATCATGCTGATACCACATACGTCGACGCGTTTCCAGTGAGACATTTTCGAGCAACGTTGGCAGATCATTCTGTAGAAACGCGATGTATGTTGCAGTGCTCTCCGATACACACGATCGAACAGCGGAGGAGTGGTACTCAAGCGTATGTTGCAACTGTTTGGCCCCTGCAATGAAGTGAGGACCAATTAGGTGGTCGCCAATGATTCCGCACCATACATTTACAGTCCACGGTCGCTGTCGCTCTACCTGTCTGAGCCAGGGAGGATTGTCCACGGACCAGTAATGCATGTTCCTGCAGATGCTGCTCGCCGACCGTGGCCCGTGTTTGTTACAACACGCAACTGAACGTCGGAGGTTTCAAGCGTCAACTTTAGGTTACAATATCTCCGGATATAATTAACATTTTACAATGCAACAAACGGCTCTGATTACGTATTTGTTTATATGTTCAGATGTGCTAGCAAAACTAACGTGGTTCCATTTTAAAAAAACGTAGGTTTGTGTTGAAAAACATACTTCAGTGCATTTTTTTATGGTTTGTATTAACCAATTACACTAGCCCCTCTCCTCACGTTCGGTCTGTGGAATCGATTCGTCAGTATTTGATGTGGTTTACGAAATATATCCAGCGGTAACGTAAGGTGACTCACCCTGTATAATGAGAGTGGTTTAGCACTTCATTGGTACCGTCTGTTCCTATTACACCATCTCTGTTATCTGTTTGCGTGTGCTAACTGACTGTGATTTGTGTTGTTGTTACTGGCTCTGTGTTCTTTTTTCTGCCTTGTGAGCGTCAGTTCCCTCATATACTGGACTTAAGTTTCTCACGCGCGGCCTTTTGCCTCTGTCTGATACAGAGTCATCTAGGGTAACATTCTGCTCTCCGTCCTGTCTCAGCGGGCCATTGCTTACATCTCTACTTTCGTCATAATAATTGTTGTAAAAGTGTGATGGCTGCCTAACCTCTCCTCCTCTACCACGGACTTGACTACGATAGTTCATTCTTGTATTCTGAACCTCCATACTTCTAACGTCCACGTACCCGCTGTCACTATTTCTGTTGTTCACGTGATGGTTAGACCTGTTATTATTTGGCACCTGCTCCTCAGCAGCTGCCACCCATTCTACTTGCTCTAAATATTCAGCGAATGTAACCACGTTGTCCCTAGGTGCGGAAATGATTCTCTTCTGTCAGAGCCAAGGCAGCTTACCTTCTAGTCCATGATAATAATGTCTGATGTCATCTTTTCTGTCAAATGTGACAGCCGTGAAATCCACTTTCTAGAGAACTCTGTTAGTGACTCACGTTCTGGAGCAAGCTTATCCCACTCAAGGCTCTCTCAAAACATCGTTTTGTTTGTTGTATGGCCAATTCTCGTTAAGGAATGCAGTTTCAAGTGCAGAAAAAGTTTTTAATCTTATCATTACGTCAGCTGACCACCGCAAAGCATCTCCTGAGAAATGACTTCTTATGAAAGAAATTTGTCTCGCTCTGACCATGCATTAGACAAAACACCCTTAAAATCATTCCAAAACTCTAATGGGTGAATTTGTTTGTTTGGATAAAAGCATAAAAATTCACGACATTCGATAAATGCGGAGTCAACTGAAGCCACATGCTATATAGTAGTATTACAAGAATTTCCAGACGTTGCTCTGGTTTGTATGTTAGTAATGCTTGTCCTTATTTCTTCTACTTATAATTCTACTGCTTCCACATTGTCCGAAAATCTTTTGTCAACATCTTCAGATAATTTCACACAGTCAGATTTTACTTTATTAATATCTATTTTATAAGTATTTACTCTAATAGTTACTTCTTCAAATCGATTAGAACAAAGTTTGAATTCGTTGCCTATTCTTCCTGACAGCCTCCCTTCCATAAGTCCATCTAGTTCTTTGGAATCTCTTCTAACTTCGCGAATTTCGCTTTTGAAATACTATGCAATATATTTAGCTATTGCGCTACTTTGACTTGCAGATCGTGGTAGTTAGCATCAATTTTTGTGATTTAAACTATTCGTTTTTGAGGTCATTTCATCCTTTAATGCTTTATTACTGTCCGTCAGTTCTTCATCACCGACCATTAGCTCTTTATTACTTGACTCAATTTTACTACTTAACTGTTAACTGTTGGATTCTATCTTATTGTTCAGAGTTTTACTGCTAGATTCAATCTTAGTGTTTTCACTGTTTACTGTTTGATTCCGTCTTATTGTTCAGTTCCTTATAATGCGATTAGAGTTTAGCAGACAATTATTGCATCCATTTTGACGCCTCTCCATTCTCACTTGGAATTTTCACCGGTTTCAAACGAGTTTCTAGCATTCCCTGACTTGGCTGAATTTCAGACATATTGAATTCAGTTTCATTATCTGATAACTCTATTAACTCCACTTTTTCCTAATTGACCGCAACTTGGATTACCTCGTCATCAGAAAATGGTTCTAACTTCGTACTAACATTGAAGTTCGTTTCAGATTCTACTTTTAACAAGGCACCTTCCGATTTTGGATTTATTACTTTGATCGAACCATCTTCATTAACTTCAGTTTCTGATTCTGAGGATTCATCGTCATAGAGTGATTCCATCCTAACTTTCACATTATCCTTGTCAATATTTTCCATCTTCCGTAACCTACTGGAAGCAGTTAACAAATACTTTAAATATTATTGACGTAACTTAATTGCTTGATCTAGACGAACGATGCCGCCGTGGTTTACAGCAACCGTGATGCGACGCGTCGCGACGTAATGCAGGCAGCAGCAGCAGTTGTGGCAGTGAGGATACAGGCGAGTATCACCTTCTGCGGTAGCTTCACAGCCCCGTGATGACGCACCGTCTTCTTCTAACCTCAGCGCTAAGGTTCTGTACTCAGCGCCGTTGGCAGCAGCGATCTAGAGCCGTCTTCTTCCCTCCTTCTGTCACGAACAAAGGTTAGTGTCCACAGCTTACTCCCTACACTCGCGAGCAAATCTAAGCAGTGTTCTCGCGCTGGTTTCTGTATTTTTCACTTCGGTATCCTGTTAGTGCCAACCGAGTTCGTTGTTTTGTACCGAACACTTTCACTGTTCAGTTTCCCTGCCGATGCTACATATGTGGGGCGGCGGGTTGACAATAATACGAAATATTTGTTCGTTCGTCGCTGTCTTTTACGAGAGAAGTCAGCCAGAATGGATGGAGAACATACTGACTATAATTTCCACTCTGTAGGCCCACATTCTTCTAGTATTCGCTGAAAGAAATGTTTCTGCTCCTTGTTTGCTCAACGTTATCAGGAACTATGATTATAAATGAAAGTTGCGAGTACCAACTGATTCAGATATCTGATACAATTTCACACGCACAACATAGTAATATTTCTGATAGTAATAATAGTGATAATGGCGTCTCTATCATAAACAGCAGTATCAGCATTTCGGAGGCGACCTCTACGGTAAATTCCCAATAAAATGGTATTTTCCCCTGACATCTGATAATCAAAGTTAACTGCTCGCTACAAGAGCGGGAAATAATGTCACCACTTGCCACACTGGCGCAGTGGTTAGCACACTGGACTCGCATTCGGGAGGACGACGGTTCAATCCCGTCTCCGGCCATCCTGATTTAGGTTTTCCGTGATTTCCCTAAATCGTTTCAGGCAAATGCCGGGATGGTTCCTTTGAAAGGGCACGGCCGATTTCCTTCCCGATCCTTCCCTAACCCGAGCATGCGCTCCGTCTCTAATGACCTCGTTGTCGACGGGACGTTAAACACTAACCACCACCACCACCACTTGCCACGCGGATTTGTCAACATTACGGGCGGAACACAAGCAGTTACTTCCGCGGAATGTAAACGATCCAGGACGGTGTACAGTTCTCGCGAGTTCACTTCCTACTCGTACTGAAAACATATTTTTAGTGGTAATCTGGCTGTGACGTCACCCGAGGCAGCGCGAAAGCCGGCGTTGACTGACGCGGACCGTATGGTAGATGGGTGCGAAGTGCAGTTCTATCACTGACTCTCAGGCCGTATTTATAGGTGGTCCTACGGCCGGCCGAAGGGAACACCTGCCGTCATCCGCTCTGTCCCCACGTAGCAGCATCTAAATGGCCGCTTTCTCTGAGACATATCATTTTGTAGCACTGTTGTGTATCATGTTACAATCTTTGTAAATTTTATATGAATGGAGTTAAGTTGCTTTTATCACAGAAAAAGTTTCAGCTCGCCTGTATTTAAAGTTTTCCGTTTAGAATTTTTAGAAAGGAACTGAAAGTAGATTACGGCGCAATACGTTGTATGCTAAGCACACGCCCATTATGATGACGTGCGCTAATATCTGTGAACTGGGGTAAGACCCGGCACATTCGCTCGCCTTTGTATCTCTAAAGTTCAAAATGGTTCAAATGGCTCTGAGCACTATGGGACATAACTTCTGAGGTCATCAATCCCCTAAAACTTAGAACTACTTAAACCTAACTAACCTAAGGACATCACACACATCCATGCCCGAGACAGGATTCGAACCTGCGACCACGCGGTCGCACGGTTCCTGACTGTAGCGCCTAGAATCGCTCGGCCACACCGGCCGGCACGACGAAGGTCTTTCAAAGCTTCTCCACCGGTATGATAAGTGCCTCAATGTGTTTCGTGACTATGTGGGACAGTAGTATGCCAGTCGCTCTTTCAGGTGTATATAATAAAATGCGTTTCTTCTACTTTGTTTTTTTTTTTAATTCCAAAACGTTCTCTTCTTTCTGAACAGCACTCGTATCTGCATGAGGCTATCTATCTAAACAGGGCTAGAACAAATTATTTCATAGTCCGATGTAAAAACATATAACCTGAAAAATTTATTTAAGTGCACATTATTTCAGCTTAGTTTTATTCAGCTGATTGAGTGATATTTTAATCCCAATAGTGGTTGCTACTGTGCGGTGTATCACCATTGCACCGTGCATCCCTGGGACTCTCGGCCAAGAATTCAATATAAACTATGGATAAGAAGAGGTAGATACGTAGCATTAAAGAGAGAACTCGATCTTCCTAGGTGTTAGGCGAAGGCTAGAAAGTTGTGCCACATTTATGTACCGTAATTCCGCTTTCCTGGTCTGAATTTTGATGCGGTTGTACGAATATGACGATAGCGTGCGATCGTTGTGGCTTGCACACGAGAGATATGCTGCAACGAGGCACCGATAAACGTACTGCCGGTATCTACAAATAATGTTTAAAGCCGGCCACGCTGCGTTAGACAGATTTTCCATTTGCCTGGATCTGGCGCTAGCACATCAATTACGAATTTTTCTGTTTCCATATAAAACTTGTGTGTGTGTGTGTGTGTGTGTGTGTGTGTGTGAGCGTGTTCGTTGATAACCGTCAAGATCTGGATGATGGAATTCCACAAAGCAGATGCTGCAGTTCACATAAATTTACCTCCAAACACACCAAACGCTAAAAGTTGTGTCAAAAGAATTAGGACAACACTGCATGAACGAAGCTCACTTATTACTCCATAAGACTTGGTATAGGCTGTTTAGAGGAATCTATGTTCTTGCGAAACTGCAAAAATATTTGTGCCTGACGTTCAGTTTCATCTGAACAGCTGTAAAATATATCAATAATGATTCACTATTTTCGCACTGCATATCCATTGAAGAGTATCGAAAGAATGTTTTTATCATCTACGGTCGTATCTGGAGGAAAAAATTAGGAAACGGAAGCACTGCATTTAGTGTATACTGCAAAGTTTATCCACTGATTGAGTATATCCTAGGCAGAGCCGTTAGACACTCCACGAATAAAAGGAAACAATAACTGTACTATATGAATTCGTTTTCATTTTCTTATTTGCGAGGATCCCCTCCATCAACGATAATTCTTAATAATTTGAATTGGTTTCCATTCTCTTTCATCTTCTTCACATCTTGTCGCCTTCTGTTTTCGATAATGTTACTGTTTCCTTATGTATCAATGTATCATGTACGTACTCCGAAATTAGAAATTAATTTGTAAAACACTCCGTATTATTTGAATGATTTAATATTATTCCCACCTAGTAATTTTTAATCTTTAATGTCTCCTATTTTCTGTGTAATTTCATACATTTTCTTTCTATTTCTCGTTTCACAGCCATCCGTTGTCGACATTGTACCCTTTTCTCAAAAGTGTCTACAGCCTATTACCGATTCCAGCCAACCTACGGTTCGTCACTTAGCTTTTACGTATGCACCAAGACACGGATCTGTCTTAATGGCTTTACTGAAATGTACGTTGAAAAATACACCATGTGGTCAAAAGTATCCGGACACCCCCAAAACCATACGTTTTTCATATAAGGTGCATTGTGCTGCCACGTATTGCCAGGTACTGCTTATCGCCGACCTGAATAGTCATTAGACATCGTAAGAGAGCAGAATGAGGCGCTCCGCGGAACACAAGGACTTCGAACTTGGTCAGTTGAGTGGGTATCAATAGCGTCATACGTCTGTAGGTGAGATTTCCACAGTACTAAACATCCCAAGGTCCACTGTTTTGATACTGAAGTGGAAACGTGAAGGGCCACGTACAGCACAAGAGCGTACAGGCCGACCTCGTCTGTTGACTGACAGAGACCGCCGACAGTTGAAGAGGATCGTAATGTGTAATAGGTAGACGTCTATCCAGACCATCACACAGGAATTCCTAACTGCATCAGGATCCACTGCAAGTACTATCACAGTTAGGCAGGAGGTGAGAAAACTAGTATTTCATGGTCGAGGGTCTGCCCATAAGCCACACATCAAGCCGGTAAATAGCAAACGACACCTCGATTGGTGTAAGGAGCGCAAACATTGGACGATTGAACAGTGGAAAAACGTTGTGTGGAGTGGCGAATCACGGTAAACAATGTGGCGATTCGATGGCAGGGTGTGGGTATGGCGAATGCCCGGTGAACGTCATCTGCCAATGTGTTTAGTGCCAACAATAAGATTCGGAGGCGGTGGTGTTATGGTGTGGTCGTGATTTTCATGGAGAGGCCTTGCAGCCCTTGTTGTTTCAAGTGGCACTATCACAGCACAGGTCGATATATTTTAAACACCTTCTTGCTTCCCACTGTTGAAGAGCAATTCGGGGATGGCGACTGCATCTTTCAACACGATCGAGCACCTGTTCATAATGCACGGCCTGTGGCGGAGTGGTTACAGGACAGGACTGGCCCTCACATAGTAATGATCTGAATCCTATAGAACACCTTTGGGATGTTTAGGAACGCCGAGTTCGTCCAGGCCTCACCGACCAACATTGATACCTCTCCTCAGTGCAGCACTCCTATTGAATGGGATTATATTCCCCAAGAAACCTTGCAGCACCTGATTGAATGTATGCCTGCGAGAGTGGAAGCTGTCATCAAGGCAAAGGGTGGGCCAACGTTACCGATGGAGGGCGCCACGAACATGTAAGTCATTTTCAGCCAGGTGTCGGGATACTTTTGATCACATAGTGTATTTCTCTTCCCAGTTTGCTGATTCATTTATATTTCTCATAACTTCCTAAATCGTTTCGCTCAATGATTTCTCAGTGGTATCTACTGTACTTCTGTTCTATGTGTTCCACTGAGATGTAATCTGGTGCCGGCCAGTGTGGCCGAGCGGTTCTAGGCGCTTCAGTCTGGAACCGCGCGACCGCTACGGTCTCAGGTTCGAATCCTGCCTCGGGCATGGATGTGTGTGATGTCCTCAGGTTAGTTAGGTTTAAGTAGTTCTAAGTTCTAGGGGACTGATGACCTCAGAAGTTAAATCCCTTAGTGCAACTCCCCCCCCCCCCCCCCCCCCATCACAGATCACAGATTCGAGTCGGGCATGGGTGTATGGGTGTGTGTGTTGTCCTTAGGGTAAATTAAGTTAGGTTAAGTTTGTGTAAACCAAGGGACCGATTACCTCAGTAGTTTGGTCCCATAGGAACTTACCACCACGCATGCTCTATCTGCTGGATCAATGTAAACTACTTTAATTTAGTTCATCTCCCTGAAATAATGCCTATATATGGTAAATAACTCAAAGGTATGACCTGTGTTTGCAAGAGTTTACAGGGAGTCGCTACATTGCATTAGGTGTGAAAAACGAATGTACTAGAGCATTTGCCCGCGGATGGCAAAGGTGCCGAGTTCGATTCTCGGACCGGGACACAGTTTTAATCTGCCAGGAAGTTTCATATCAGCACACACTTCGCTGCAGAGTGAAAATCTCATTCTGGAAACTTCCCCTAGGCTGTGGGAAAGCCATGTCTCCGCAATATCCTTTCTTACAGGAGTGCTAGTCCTGCACGTTTCTCAGGAGAGCTTCTGTGAAGTTTGGAAGGTAGGAGAGAGGTACTAGCGGAAGGACAGCTGCGAGGATCGGTCGTGAGTCGTGCTTGAGTTGCTCCGTAGGGACAGCCTAGCTCAGCTTGTTCGGTCAGAGATCGGGTTGGCCTCTGTAATAAAAAACTGAGTGGAAGGATCAACAAACGAACTTGAACGTATGTCACGTGACGTCCGCAACGACCAAACAAGACAAAAAGAAGTTAGTAGAGCACTTTCGCGTGAAAGGCAAAGGAGCCGAGTTCGAGTCTCGGTTCGGCACACAGATTTCATCTGCCGGGAAGTTTCAAATCTACTACAGTTTTCTGTATTATAGCAATAAATTCCGATACCTAAGAACAAGTGCTCTCTCAGCAATATACTGCACTGAAATACCTTGAAAGTCGTGTACATATAAAAAAGGAGGAGAAACTGAAGGAACAGCATACCACCTAACCAACTAAGCGAAGTAAACGCCTTACCTACAAAGGACAGTCATTCATTTATTAGTGTGCTTAGTCATGAGCCAAAACATTATGGCAACTTGCTTAGTAGAGTGTTGTTCCATCTTGTGAGCAAAAGACAGTGGTGTCGTGGATTCCACAGGCCTTTCATAGGTTTCTGAAAGTATGCGCCATCAGATGCCTACGCACAGGTCATGTAATTTCCGTAAATTACAGGTCCGTGGTTCGCGGGTGGGAAGCCGTGGGAAGCACGTGCTCCAACGGGTTCATATCAGGCTCATAGGCATCAATGTGGGTAATGCTCTGCAAACCACTGTTATGCGATTCTGGACTTGTGTGACACTTCCTACTGCAAGGTACAGTCACGTTTGGAAATTAAACAGGAACGGAAGGTGGTGCTGCGCATTAAAGTTCTTGGAGTTTATAATGTCAAAGTGACGCATGTTCCACGGAAGCCCCGGTGAATGTTTATCATACACTGAAGAGCCAAAGAAACTGGTACACCTGATTAATTTCGTGTAGGACCCCGTAAACACGCAGAAGTGCCACAACACGATTTGGCATGGACTCCACTAACGTCGGAAGTAGTACTGGAGGGAACTGATACCATGAATCTTGCAGGGCTGTCCACAAATCCGCAGGAGTACGATGGGATGGAAACCCCTTCTGAACAGCACGTTGCAAGGCATCCGATATATGCTGAATAATGTTCATGTCTGGGGAGTTTAGTGGCCAGAGGAAGTGTTTAAATCAAAAGGATAAGTCCTGCAGCCACTCTGTAGCAATTCTGGACGTGTGGGGTGTCGCATCGTCCTGTTGGAATTGGCCAAGTCCATAGGAATACACAATGGACATGAATGGATGCAAGTGATCAGACAGAATACCTACGCACGTTTCACCTGTCAGAGTCATATCTAGACGTATCAGGGGTCCCATATCACTCCAATCGAACACGCCCCAAACCATTACAGAGCCTCCACCAGCTTCAACAGTCCCCTGCTAACATGCAGGGTCCATAGATTGATGATGTTACCTCCATACCCGTACACGTCCCATCCGTTCCGTACAATTTGAAACGAGATTCGTCCGAGCAGGCAACATGTTTCCAGTCATCAAGAGCCCAATATCGCTGTTGATTGGCCCAGGCGAGGCGCAAAGCTTTGTGTCGTGAAGTCATAAAGGGTATAGGAGTGGGCCGTCGGCTTCTAAAACCCATATTGGTTATGATCCGATGAATGGTTTGCACGCTGCTCCTTGCTGATGGCCCAGCACTGAAATTGCAGCAGTTTGCGGAAGGAATGCACTTCTGTCCCGCTGAACGATTTTCTTCAGTCATCTTTGGTCGCGTTCCTGCAGGATCTTTTCTCGGCCACAGCAATGTCGTAGATTTGATGCTTTACCGTATCCTGATATTCAAGGTACTCTCGTGAAATGGTCGTGCTGGAAAATTCCAACCTCATCGCCACCTCGGATATGCTGTATCCCTTCGTTCGTGCGCCGACTGCAACACCACGTTAAAACTCACTTAAATCTTGGCAAACTACCATTTTAGCAGCAGTGGCCCATCTTAAAACTGGGTCAGACATTTGAAGTCTTATATAGGCGTTGCCGACCACAGCGCCATATTCTGCCTGTTTACATACCTCTGCATTTGAATACGCGTGTCCCTACCAGTTTCTTGGGCGCTTCAGTGTATTTACTTCGCCAGTTCTCGTGAGATTCAAGTTTTCGCTTTTCGTTTGCTTATTAGAGATTACATTACTAACAGTTCTTGAAAGTGGAAGCGAACCGTAGCGGCTTGTCGTACTGTATCGATATCATTATGCTCTTACCGTTGGCTCTAAGATGTTGCCCAGCGAGCGCAGCTCCCTATTGCAAGGCCTGGAGGATCGGCTTGCTGGCTCCACAAAGGCAGTATGGCAGTTAGTATGATGAGGGGAGTATCAATGGTGCAATAAAGTGGAAAGGAAGCTCTTTGCTGACGTAGAAAGGGAAGGATGGGCAGGGGTCATGTTAACTCGTGTTTTGTTTGGAGTGGATAATTAAGAGTATAAACCTGACGAGCTGTTAGAGGCGTGGTTACAGGAACTTCCGGATGATCTGGTTCTGTTTATTGGTACGGAAACCCGCGCATCCATGGAATTTGCAGTATTAATGGTATGAGCAAGAATATTTGTTGAAAAGGCCAGTTATTACTTTAATTAGCTCTTTGCATACTGCATCTTATTGGAAGTTTGATCTGCGAATCGTAAGTGTCCGTGCCGCCATTAATATGGGATAATGTTAGTGTCTGCCTCTATAAGGAAGCTTGTTGTAAAGTTCGTTGGCAGTTCAAATGTTCAAATGGCTCTGAGAACTATGGGACTTAACATCTGTGGTCATCAGTCCCCCAAAAATCAAGAAAATGTTAGCAAACCACACAACCATGCCCGAGGCAGGATTCGAACCTGCGACCGTAGCGGTCGCGTGGCTCCAGACTGAAGCGTCTAGAACCGCACGGCCACACCGGCCGGCTTAGTTCGTTGGCAGTGTAGTATTTATGTGTGTTTAAGTGTTTCTACCTGCCTGTTATTTAATCTCACCTTCCTTGAAGCACATAACTATCAGCTGATATTAGTTCTACGGCACAGTATTGGTTGATGTTTCATATTATCACAGGTTTTCTGTTCCTGGTGTGAAAGCGGACTTCCGTGTTGCGCGATTTTTATCAGGGTTAGTGTTAAGAACCTGTGACTTATGTTTAACTTGAACATTTTGGATAAACGCCTCGCGGGATTAGCCGAGCTGCCTTAGGCGCTGCAGTCATGGACTGTGCGGCTGATCCCGCGGAGGTTCGAGTCCTCCCTCGGGCATTGGCGTGTGTATTTGTCCTTAGGATAATTTAGGTTAAGTAGTGTGTAAGCTTAGGGACTGATGACCTTAGCAGTTAAGTCCCATAAGACTTCACACACATTTGAAAATTTTTTTGGATATACGCTGTGCTCAGTTTGTAGTTTTCGTTTGGCGGAACATTAACCATCTTTCTGGACTTGGCTCCACTGTGCTTTATTCGCTGAGACTAGTGTACTGCTCATTCTGGTCCAGGTCATGTATATTGTGTCTTTATTTTATTTAAGTGGTTTATATGGAAATTTTAGTCGTAGTTCACTTGTCCGCTCTGAACTTGGCCTGCTCCATCTACGTGCCCAGGAGCTGTACAACTGAAAGCAGCTGGCTCGGGATTTTCTTAGACATTTCTCCAGGAGGCTGGCGTATAACTATTTACTTCTCAGATTTCCTTAAAACAACTGAATGTGGTGTCTTAAATTTTCTCCTAACCTGATAGAAGAATTAAACCTAGGGAATCGCTCCTTAAGATATTGCATTAATCGCTGGGAGCGTAATCATTATTTATTGTAATCTCGGCTGTGACTAGAGCTGGAATTTATTTGTGCTGCAGAGAATTTCGTTAAGACCGCTTGCGTTCTGGCGTCGGTGCTGTCTACAAATTCCTGTCAGAGCCATTCATTCTGGGCCCAAGTCGGCTTACACAGCCGTCTGCGATTCGATGCAGAAGCCTTGGGCTGCGAAAGCTCGTGCTGTCCGTCTTCTGCAGTCTTATTTCTTCCAAGCGCAGCCGTGGCATCTAATGCTGCAGTTTAAAGTTAATTTGAAATCTTAGAGCAATTCTGAGTAGTATATTTCTTATTTAAAGAGGTTCCATTTTTATAACTTTAATGTTTCTTTAAGTTATTTAAACACTTTACTAGTGGTCGAGATATCAACGGTGATCCTTACTTAACTTATATTATGGATATTTGTATATTATTATGGAACTATGTAAGCCCTGCTACCATATCTGTTTTATTTCGTTTTGGAATCTTTGTTCTGTTTCTTTGGTCACTTCGTATTTCAGTGTAAGAATTTTTTGACAGTAGTTTATTATGTGGTCGGTTCACTTTTATTAAATTTTGTTATTGGTGTTTTCTGCTCATAAAGTGTTGGTGATTTTTACGGCTATTTAAATTTTGATTGAAGCTTGTATCATTCGTTTTCTATCTTATGGTTTGGCAAACAGTGATTGCGTGCGAGCTATAATTGACTTTTACTGCCATGATTGATAATTGTTCAGTGATCAAAGTAATAGTTGTTTAATTAAATTCTTAATTTGATTTAAAGTATTTCACTCTGAGTAAAATAAATTTGTATTTTTTACCGGTGAATGTACTGTGCCAAATCTCCACTTGTCTAGTCTTCCGCCGTTTTCCTCCCTGGACAAATTAAGAGGCCGTATTTTCATACTTCAAGAAAAAATACTTATTCGCACTGACACAGTATCTTAAGTGAATTAATCTCACCAAGCCTAGGGCCAGAGCAGTACCAAACACACTTCATTTTACACTATGAGTTAATTTAAGTATCACATATAAACACACTGAATTACTATCAATCACTAGATTTCCAAGTATTCTGCCCTGTCAAAATCCTACTTCTGATTTGCAATCTACAAATTAAAGGCAACCACATGGTTGTATTATATAACGTATTTTAAGTTTTTTAGTGATTTTTATATGTTTTTCAGTCCTTGCATCCTCATGTCAACGCGATAAAATGAAATTATTTAAGTCATGTTATCTTTAAGTGCCAGCTGTTCTGTCGGATGTCAGTGTCGTCCATGTGCAATACTTCGAGAACAGATAAACTGGATGACACTGGCATCTGACAGAATACTCGACGCCTCAAGGTGTCAACATATCGCAGGAAAAGCCTGAAAAGCATCAAGAACGAGATGTACCGAAATATCAAGCAGCTGGACATTCTTCGACAGAGGAAAGGGAGGATACTGAGTTCCCTCATTTTTGTCTAAGTGACTTCAGTGAAGGCCTCTCATCACCCATTACATTCATCACGGCACGAATGTTCTCTGTCTGCTGTGATTTCTTGCTATTGCGATCAAACTTCACGATTCGTACGTGGAAGCAGTCTTTTGGACAGCCTCCGCTAGAGACCAAGTGGCATTGTCTGTCATGTCCCAATCTTCAGTTGCTAAAGCGGCCAACTTGTCCACTGAGGTGACAAAATTAAAGGGATACCTCCTAACATTGTGTCGGGCCTCCTTTGCCCGGTGTAGTGCAGCAAATCTAAGTGGCAAGCACTCAACAAGTCGTTGGGAGGCACCTGCAGGAATATTGAGCCATACTGTCTCTGTAGCCCTCCATAAAGTGTTACCGGTGTAGGAGTTTGTGCAGAAACTGACTTCTCCATTATGTCCCATAAATGGTCGATGAGCTTCACCTCGGACGAAGTGGGTGGCCGAATCATTCGATCAGATCGTTCAGAATTATCTTTATATCAATCGGTAAAAAATGTGGCCTGGTGACATGAGATTTTCATTTGAGATCATGAAGTCCATGAATGGCTGCAAATGATCCAATGTTGCAGAGCATAACCATTTCCAGCCAACGATCGGCTTAGATGGAATGGAGCATGCAGTCCCTTCCACGTAAACACAGCATACACCATTATGGGTGTCACCACCAGTTTGCACAGTGCCTTGTTGACGACTTGGGCCATTGGCCTCGTGGGGGTCTGCACCACACTCGAATCCTACCATTAGCTCTTACCAACTTTTATCAGGAATCAGTTTTCCAGTCATGCAGGGTCCAACCGATGTGGTCAGAGGCTAGGAGAGGCGCCGAAGGCGATTTTGTGCAGTTAACAAAGCCATCTGCGCCGGTCGTCTGCTGCCATAGCCCATTAACGCCAAATTTCACCTCACTAACCTAACGGATATGTTCGTCGTACGTCCCACATTGATATCTGCGGTTGTTTCACGCAGTGTTGCTTGTCTCTTAGCACTGACATCTCTGCGCAAATGCCACTGCTCCCGGTCGTCGTGTGGAAGGCGTCGGCAACTGCCTTGTCCGCTGTGACGAGTAATGCCTGAAATGTGATACTCTCCGGACACTCTTCACGCTATGGATGTTAGAATATTGAATTCCCTAACGAATACCGGAATGGAATGTCCCATGCTTTTAGCTCAACTATGATTCCGGATTACAAGGCTATTAATCTCGTCTTGTGGCCACAAACATGTCAGAAACAGATTCACATGAACCACCTGAGTACAAATGACAGTTTCGCCAATGTGCAGCCCTTTTGTACCTTGTATGCGTGGTACTACAGCCATCTGCTTATGTGTGTCTCGACACCCCACGACTTGTAAGCACAGCGTACAGCTGAAGGTATAAACGGTTCCCAGCTAATTTATGTAGCCTGCGGCGCATACCTCGAATCCTCTCTCTCACAAGTGCCGTTCTCGCCGGTCTGGAGGTGACATCATGGATAATCATGGCAATACCCGGTTTATATATTTATCTATGCTATCATCAGACAAATTGAACTCAATAACCGTTTTGTAGGAAGCTGATTGTGACGGAAAAGTGGGTCAGCTTCTGAAGAAGCCTGCACACAGAGCTTTGAAATGTGACCCTACGGACGAAGTGGATAAGAAGACTAGGGATCTCTTGAAAGAAACGAGTGTGCCAGAAGACCATCACGTAATTAAGAGCAAGAGCGCTGGTTCAGCTGTACTGTAAGGGCCCCAAAAAGTACAGAAATAGGGCGTGCCACTGCGTCCAATTGCCAGCACATGAAACATGATTTTTACGCAAATAGTACCAGCAATGTGTGAGAGATCACGAATTCCATGCTGGTGCACTGACGCTCTCTTAAAATTGACTTTCGGTGTATTTTGAAATTATATAAAGACAGTTGGAGCAACGATGTTTTGTAGCTCTGAAACATGGCTTGGTTGGCGCCATAAGAATGAGGTTACAAGCCACCATTAGAAAAGATGTTTCAGCTGAAATTCGGACCAGTCACTAACCTAATGAGTGAGATGTTATTGGTTTAACAGAAATATTTATGCAGAACATCAAATGTCACTGTATTTTCCCTCCTGAGTGATGGTATTGCGGCAACACTGCTCACATCAAGATTCGAGTGCAGCTAAGCAATGTTTTTATTTATGGGGGAGTATAATAAACAAAGATTATGTACTGTTAACTCAATCAACCCTTTAACAGCACCTCAGACAACTTGTTAAAACCTGGACCTGTAAAGCAGGACGAAACGATGTCTGGTAAGACTAGTGGATTTTAGTACGTAATCATATTTGCCCAGTTAAATGCTACAAAATCAACTTTGGTACTGATAGCACTTCACTCTATAGTATACAGTCATAAAAATCCTTATCTCCAAACCTAACACAAAATTAGTAACTTAAAAAAACAACTTCAGTTAAAACTAAGACTTACAATATAAATACACTATTCAAAAGAATTAGGGAAACATTGGTACCACCGTCCGGTACGGTGCATATATTTTGATACAGGGGTAGCTGTGGCCTTATTGTATGGTTTGAGAAATTCGCTTTAAATGCAGGCTATACTTAATATAATTCTCCATCTATTTAATGTGTCATAGGATACAGCATCAGGTGACCCCTCAGAAGTAAGTTGTGAGTACCGGGGTCCCATGTTTTCTACTGAGGTACACAGATGTTACTTGTCATTTGTTGACGTTGTATACAGCCAAGCACACGTAATGCAACGTCTTAATGCAGTGTAAGTTGCAGGGGCGGTCTGTTCGATCCAAAAAGAATTGCCTTTTGGTCATGTTGCTACGGATGCCAGTTTCTCTTCATGTGTTCCATAGGTTGTGGATACTGGGAGACAGGTCCCGGTACACAAGGCGACGCATTACAATCCCACGCAAAATCCGATACCTGTCCATCTCCGTGGTGGGGAGTCGTACGAATACCGCGAGAGCACTGCAAGATGATCTCAGAACGGCCACTTGAGTCTCTGTGTCCGATCAGAGTGCAATTAACTAGTTTTGAGAAAGAACCTAACGACCCAGACATCCTTTCCGAGTATTCCACTTGACACGACATTATCTTGCGGCTTTCCTTGAATTCTGTAGTTCCCATTTCCACTGGATACTTTGTCACTAGCAAAACGTGTTACTCACAGATGAAAGCAGAGATCCTCTAACCCAACTTGGTGGCTGTGTTCGTGTACAGAGACCAATGGTGAGCAGTACTTGTTGTCCATGAAATCGACAGGATCTGTAATGTTGTGTGGAGGCTTCAGTGATGACATTATTACAGATCTTGTTGTCCAACGTCGCCTTACCGCCAGGCAGTACATCTAACAGATCGTTTTGGACCATGTGGTGGATCTACGTACCTTGGCGGCCCTGAATTCCTCCTAATGCCAGTGCCCATGTGGCGTGCATCAGAAGGGACGTCTTGCGTCTTGAAAAGGATGTTGTGTACTTAACTTCCTAAAGTTGGTAATTATTGCTCAACTGAGTACGGCAAGCGCCCAAATTCTGGTTCTCCTAATTACTTTGGACAGTGTATATGACAAACTTACAGAAAAGACCTGCAAAGACAAGGGAATATCTAGCAGTACGGTAGCAACAGAAGTAAAAGCTGCTGAAGACTACAGAAACGAAAGTAGGGAAAACGAAAACACGGAACCACCATTACGGCTCCCACAGTTAGCAGCAGAACAGCGAAAGAATACTCGCGCGAGTGCGATTGAAATTAATTACCGTGTTCCTCTGGCTCTAGCGCTAATGAAGTGACAAGGGCCTCACTGAAAGCACATCCTGTGTATGCGACATAAACAGTGCTGTGTCAAGGAACGAGGATTTTGCATTAGGCAACCATTCTGAAGTGAAACGCCGCAGCAGGCCACAGCGGAAGAGAATCAGGGAACTATGCGTTATTTCTTTCACATTTCGTGCAGTTTTTTATCGTTCCCTGATGCCTCCAAAACGCTTGAGTTCCCGAGGTTATCAACTTGCTTTCGAAATAAATTTTTCCGTATCTTATAATCTTTAATTAAGGAAGGTTACACTTACTATTTGAGAAATGCGTAACGTTATGTCAATTGTACTCGTAATAACCTAGGTATACAATAATTGATAGCACTCAGTGTTAGAAGGTCATGAATGTATTTTCTGATATTTAATTTAATTAATGTTTCTAGATTGTTGCTCAATTCAAATTTGGAAAAAAATCTCAAGCTTCGTCATCTATATCTGGAATACGTAAACGATAGTCCAAAATGATCTGTATTTCTCTTTGATACCGAATAATCAACGTACCATTAGCAAATGTTATAACATTATAAGAATGGTAGAAATTTTCTTATAATGTGACGCCTCTTGACCATGCGTTATATCGACGAATCTCGTGGGGTAGGGAGTATTGCACGACAGAGTGTAAATCTCTACCCTGATGATTTCTCCTCTTGCTAAACTGAGCACCTGATACTTCTTCTGACCGTGACTGAGGCATCATTTGACTCTCGTACTGGGAGGCGTAAATAACATTGGTTTCTCGCATCAACACTGTGATCACGAGGAAGCTACTAACAGAAATAAGGTAGCATACACAATCACTGTGATGAAGAAGAAGCTATTAATAGAAACAGAGATAGCATACATAAATAAGAGCCGTAGGCACTTGAAGAAACATAAATGATGAGTTAAAGCCTCAGCTACTAACACAAGAAACTCGATCAAATAATGCGTTAGCAGTGAAACGAGCGACAGAGCGTGCTTTAGTTGTTCATCTAGTACAGATTACACGAATGAAGGTACTGCATGATCAACAGAAAATATGAACTTGCCTAAACATAACCGCAAATAGATACTCTCGGTAGGTTCGGTAGTCTTCTCCACTCAGAAATAGGGTGTTGTGCTGTCTTTATATTCATATCGTCAGAAGTGACACGAAAATCGTCTGCATTGCGTCATACCCTCTGCTGAGATGGCTGGATGAGCATGCTCCACAAGCCAATAAATTAAAAAAAGGAACATGGGGACATATATTTTTTTGTGTTTTTCTTGAGCTTGACTGCTCTGAGCTCAAAGTTCTTTGCACAAAATATAGCGCAGAGATGAGTTAGAGGTGATCGTTGCTCGGCAGAGATGTATTTCAGACGTATCTGTTAATTGCGAGGAGAAGAGACAGACAGTTGAGCTTTGGTGTTAGATGTGAACAGTAGACTTATGGTTTAGTAGCAGTAAGCTGCAAACAGTTGAAAATATTGGAATTAATATTATGGATTACTGGAATATTTGTCGTGGAGAGAAAAAGAACTGACTTTTGCATTGGTACAATTATACTGTTTGTGAAAAATGAATTATAGTAACGATTAAGTTCGTTTTATTTGCGGCAGCGGTGTGACAGCATTACTGGTACGTCAGGCATCCAGATCAGAAACCTTCTTGCTTTTCAATTTTTTCATAAGGATTTATCAATCGTTGTGAGAGATCATGATTTACGAATTAGAGATTTCAATTTTGTTTAAGGAAGGTTATACAAGCGAAGTTCAATTTTCGTAATTATTGATTCATAGTTACATGTTTTCAGAGAAAGCTTAACAATCATTGAAATTTCATTATTAAGTCAAATGATGTGAGAATGTTCTTGATTTCATTTAACCCAGAGTCATTGTTCACATCCCAAGAGATAATTTTCAATTTATTTAAAACTGCTATCAAAAACAACGAACAGTGAATGATGATTATGTTTCTAGAGAACGCATTGCACTTTTGCGTACCTCATTAGTCTCTTATCGAGAAGCGCTGTAGCTACGACAGCAGTTTGCACGCTGTTATACAATGCGATCCAGGTACAACAATGCAAAAAAAGAGCCTCTCTTGAATTAATTTTTACAGGGAATAACATCAGTTTCAAAGTAATCAGTTTTTCATCAACGTTCATAGTCGAATTTTGCGATAACAATAACTTTCAGAAAAGGCAGGATTATCATAGAATTCTCGCAGTTATATTGCTCTATGCATTCTCGCAGCTGAATTTTTATCCAGTCATTCTCGTTCATGAAGTGATCAGCTTTAAGCTCTGGTATCTGCACCATTCAAATAAAGAAGCCCAAAGTTTATTATGTAACAGAACAATTAACATTAAAAACACTATCAGTATTACAGACCCCTTTTCACTGACAACAAATTTAAACAGGTAACTTTCACTTGGCGACATTCCTTCCAGGTGTGGGATTCGGGGAATTTATTGAGACTTTTTTGCGCGTAATCAGGTACACTGCACTACTCTCGATCGCTATTTGCTTTTAGTTTTGTTTTGCTGTAGCGTTGCATACTAATCATTTGCGTTTTCTTGCAGCTCATTTGTATACTTTCTGAAAATTTACTTACTTGTTTTGAATATTTTTCTTTGCAAATATAAATACTACACCAAATAATACAGTAAATAGCAAATCGCGTAGCACTAATTCTCAGACAGCCAATGTGCAAAATTCAATTGACAACAACACCTTAACTTCTGATGAGTAATATTAATGCTACAGAGACTAATTCAGACACTGCAGTGCTTAAGATAGATGCTTCCCTCCAAGACAGTCAGGTTACGAGGAATATGGACAGTAAACAGAATTCAGGTGGAAACATTATGCGAACTTAAATATTTCTTTAGAGGCTGGGACGCGAGATTCGAGATTAAAAGTTTTGGGTTCCACGTGGTCTGACGGCATCGGCACACCGACGAAGCTAAATTTTTCGGTAAACGCAGCAGTGAATGAAAACACAAACAGTCTGTTCATCATACAACAGTTATCACGAATTCTTCGCAGAAGAGCGAACTTCCACTTATGCTTGAGCACTTATTACAAGAAAGTAACAAAACTCTAGTTAATCAGTGATGAAGTCACAAGAAAACAGCAAAATAATTCAAACAGAATTACAGAAAACAACTAAATAATTGATCCAAAATTACAAGAAAACAACAAAATACTTGAAACAAAACATAGCAATGATTCAATTGCAAAGAATGTAACAACAGGCATGAAAACAGAATCGAGCAAAATGTCTTCCGGAACAGAAGAAATTGCAGAAACACAGACATAATTACAAGTTAAGTTCTCTCAGAGGTTGGCATATAAATTAAAGAAGTATAGACACATATAATTATTAAAAAATATTAATAAAGCAGTTCAGAGTGCCACGGTCGCAAAATGACAGTGTAATTCACAAAATCATTCGTAACAGATGCAGAATTTGGAAGCAGAAACAGATAAAATTGACACCAGAGCAAACGAACATTGTGGAATACTGAAAGGATAGATCTAAGAACTTTGAAACAAAGCTGAGCAAATGAAGTAATTATAGACGATGCCTGAGAAGACACGCAGCCAAGAATTTCGGTCTCTAGAGCGTTTGAAAGATAGTACAAACAAGAAATCAATAGATTATGCACTCATGTAGCTGACATTGGGAATCATTCGACACAATAACAACACGCGCGTAACTGCAATGACAGTTATCACACGGACGAGAAAAGTATATCGTGAGAGAAAAACATTTTGGCCGACTCAGATGTGAAAGACATTTTTAAAATTAATGCGAACATTCACAAACGTATTTCAACCGACAGAGCTTTAATGATTTGACAAGACACTACAAACCCCTATGCGTGTGTGACCCACGGCAAGACAACGCATTTCTCGCAGCGTACTGGTCAGCGATTTCACAGCGTGAAAAGACAAACACATCAATTTGCAAAATTTTGAAAATCGACAATTTGCAACCGTAACGCAGTTCTTCGAGGACATTTGACAGAGCCCTACAACGAATCTGCTTTAACACAGCATTCTAAACGTCCAAGATCCTTACGTGTCTTTGGTGACATTTAATTCTGATAATGAGAACCAAGACGATCTACAGAAATAGCATAAGTTTCGCAACCTATTTCACAGCGACGCGACAGTGGGAGACAACAGTCACTAGAGGAGAAGACTAAAGAAGATTCACACACAGAGACAACACGATGTACTACCAATCCCACTGACATTATTGAAAATATCATTTGTTTGGAGGACATCAGGGATACGTTACAAGAAAAGGAGCAACCACAAAAACAAATTTATCGCCCAGTCATCAGCATAAAAATAGGTAAAGCAAACATACTTTAAATGCAGTTTCAGGTTAAGGTTTTCCAGTTTCAGTAATTACCGATGCAGCATTCAATCGTGCCCTGCTTTGCAGTTACAAGAACAAAAGTTAGAAGAGTTATGTCAGGGAAAGGCATCGACGTAAAATTGCACATACACATACAATTTAGTGTATGAGTATAAGGTCACACTTTCTCTGAAAAAATTCTCGATCGTTTCAGTACTAACTACTAACTTGACATGGATTTCTTAAGCAGACCAAAAGCAATATTGGTTTTTAGAATCCGTGTATTTCGTTACAATACAATTATACGCAGGTTAGATCGCATTTTGAGAAGAAATTTTCGAAGGAGAAACAGGAAATTAACAGGCTAAAGTTTTTCATGTCAACTAACCAAAATGAAGAATCAAATTTAGACATTTTTCAAATAGTACAAGCAAGACTGTTCTAGAATAGCACCTAAGCAACGAACGTAAGTGGGGGTTTCAGGCTATAACCCAGGTGTAGATACTTATAAAAAATGAAATGACACAGTTTGAGAGACATTACTGGTCTCATACAGATACGAGGCCAGTAAAGTTTCTGAAATTACGTCTTTCCACTTTTACAATGACAGGTAGTTCTACAGACTCAATCCTATGTTTTTGTCACCGTTCGTGGCACTATGGGCGGATTTGTTGACGTATTTCAAGTGAAACCCTACATTATTTTTGGTTCTAGACATTACAGCGCACCATTCATTTATAGAGATAAAGTAAGACAAGATACTGAATCTACACTCCAACAAGGCATAACTGAAGCAGCAGCCAGCCCTTACAACAATCCAATAATACACGTTGTTCCGAATATTGACGGTTCTCCGAGACTCGCTTTAGATTAGAGACTAATTAATGACGTCATAGCAACAGAAACAGATGAATTGCAAACACTAGGAGAGTTGCAAGAAAATTTTTATGGAGTCACCACATTTTCCATACTCGCTATAAAATCAAGGTTCTGGTAGATCGAATTACACTCCAGCTATCGCAAACATACAGCCTTTTTATGCTTCGGGACTCGTTATCAATTTTGCCAACTACCTTTCAATCTTAATATTTCATCTGCAGTTTTCATCAGAGGTTTGATTGGTTGGTTGGTTGGTTTGTGGGGAGGGGCCAAACAGCGAGGTCATCGTTCCCTGGGAGCCAGTGAAGAATGGGGAAGGAAGTCGGCCGTGCTCTTTCAAAGGAAACATCCCTGCAATTGCCTGCAGCGATTTACGGAAATTACGGAAAAACTAAATCAGGATGGCCGAACGCTGGTTTGATCCGTCATCCTCCCGAATGCGACAGAGGTTTGAGCTGCAGCCTCCCTACACATGTAAAGTACAGGATTACTACTTATGTCGACCACATACTTGTTGATGAAGAAACCTGGTACCAGCGTATCAGCAACTTGAACTCATTATTAGAAAGATTTCCATATTGTGGAATTACAGCCAACTGAAAGAAATTTGAGTGTGGAATATTGTACATTAATCTTTGAGGCCATACCATTTCGGGCCTCGGAAATTTTTTTCTCTATTTCATTCGCTACAAAGCTCTGCACACTCCAACATTATGTTTAGTGGTAAAAATTCATATTTATTTTGGGATGAACAAGAAAGGAATCTGATAAACTGAAACAAGCTGTACTAAATGCACCTTTACTTTCTCACCTGCAACTTTCGCATGATTTTTGCATCATATATTTCAAGAAATAGGCGAAAATGATAATATTGTTACTAAAAGCATTGAGTTTTCCAGCCGTGTTCTTTCCGATTTTGAACGAACTTATTCAGTCTCAGAAGTGTTACTTCTACACAGTTTCGTGGAAAAGAAAATATTGTTACTGACATCTTTACACGATCTATTGGTAACTCACAAAGTGGTTCATCCACAGAATTTTACCAGTCCAATTTCAGTCTACTCTTCACACAACGGGCTGCTTTCAGAAGTTATGTTCTTCTGCTTTAAAGACATTGCGAAAAAACAAGATAAACACCCCACATCGAAGAATATCAAACATCTGTGGCGAGACGAAAACAACTCGACAGACATTATCGTTTGGTTAGAAACGACATTCTCTTCAAACGTTTGATTTAGTCAACAAGTTATTTGGTACACTCGTCATAGTTATGCAGACTATGGAACGAGAAAATATTTTTACACACTTCATCAGACCTCTTACTTTCTGTAACGTTACACGTATGTAGGAGAGCTAGTCAGTCCCCTCGAATTAGTACAAGGTAAGGTGAATTTCGGCCACCTGGCTAGCCGCGCGGTCTAACTCGCTGCTTTCCGAGAGGGAAGGCTTGCCGGTCCCCGGTACGAACCCGCCCGGCGGATTAGTGTCGAGGTCCGGTGTGCCGGCCAGCCTGTGGATGGTTTTAAGGCGGTTTTCCACCTGCCTCGGCAAATGCTGGCTTGTTCCTCTCACTCCGCCTCAGTTACACTATGTTAGCCATGCACCATAATTACTCTGCCACGCAAACATTTGTGGTTTCACGCGTCTGGTATGAGACGTTCCTGGGGGGTAAGGGAGTAGGATGAGTCCACTGGGGACCAGACCGCAGAATAACCCTGGGTTCGGTGTGGGGCGGCGGTGGGTTGGGTGGACTGCTGTGGCCTGTTGTGGGGTTGTGAGCCATTGAAGGCTATGGCGGGACGAAACCTCTTTGTCATTTATGGGTCCTCGATTTAATACACACAATACAAACAAGGTGAATTTGCTTGCTGGGCTTAGTGCGAGTCGATGGGACGAGGATGACACGCAGCCACTCTACGCGAATCAGCTGCAAGGGCGTCAGCAGAGGACCGGATGTGAGTAAAATCCCAGTATGGGGAATGTGAATGACGTGTTGATCGCTTAAGAGGATCGGCTGTGCTCCTAAAAATGGTGGGCTTTGACACAAACTGAAAGATGGCTTCTTACAGCTCTAAGAGAATTTATAATAATTCAAATGGTTCAAATGGCTATGAGCACTATGGGACGTAACTTCTGGGGTAATCACTCCCCTAGAACTTAGAACTACTTAAACCTAACTAACCTAAGGACATCACACACATCCACGCCCGAGGCAGGATTCGAACCTGTGACCGTAGCGGTCGCGCGGTTCCAGACTGTAGCCCCTAGAACCGCTAGGCCACACAGGCCGGCTATAATAATTCCCATCAAGTACAAATGTAAATCTATATTCATCGCCGACCTTAGACAAGTCAGGCAAATCCAGTGACATGAAAGTATTTCAATATCTTTAAAACAACAGAAGTTCATATTTCACGGCGAACAAACATTTACGCAGTGAACTTCTACATTAACAAACGATATCTCAGATGAAAGCCCTGCATGTTACATGTGTGTATCTATATTTTTATTGTTTTTCTGCGTCTTTTACACCTACTTCATTATGAAAATGTTTCTCAGAACATCGTATCCTACACAGTTACATGGTAATTGAACATAGCATCAGTACATCATATTGTCATACTTGTGTGGTTATTTAATGAACAGTTTACTACTTTGTGAATAACTTTGCTCAAATGTTGTTTGCAAGTTCTACTAAAACCTGTGCTAATTTATAAGTACTCAGTCTGATATTTCATGGGACACCACAA
This sequence comes from Schistocerca nitens, assembly GCF_023898315.1. Classification (NCBI taxonomy): domain Eukaryota; kingdom Metazoa; phylum Arthropoda; class Insecta; order Orthoptera; family Acrididae; genus Schistocerca; species Schistocerca nitens. The sequence continues at coordinate 716,464,938 of NC_064614.1, read as the reverse complement.
TTGAAAAGGGAAGCAACATATGCTTTTGTCAAAAAGGCATAAAGAAATGCTTAAACAATACATAAGGACAATCTGTGGTCATTTATTATGAGCACATTAGCGCAAGAATGCTGGCTTATTTATTTATGAACCAACTATTACTTATATTTATTGTAAATGATTAAACGATTATAGTGTAACCGAAAGTTTGTGACATTCCTTTATTTAAACTTCGTTAAAATATGTTACTTTAATATTCAGATAATGAAGGGAGACGAAAATTTAATAGTCATGGGGGAAAAGAAGGAAAAGTAGTAGATACTTCATCGCATTCAGCAGACCGTGTAATTCTTGTTCACTTCCAATCAAGACAGCAATGTCATCAGCAAATCGTATCACCGATGTTCTTTCACCTTGAATTTTAATTCTACTCCTGAATTTTTCTTTCATTTCCATCACTGCCTCTTCAGTGTACACATTGAACAGTAGGAGCGAAAGTCTACATCTCTGTCTTACATCCTTCTTAATGCGGGCATTTCGCTCTTGGTCGTCCACTCTTATTATTCCCTCTTGGATCTTGTACATATTGTAAATTACCCGTCTCTCCCTATAGCTTGCCTCTTTTTTTCCAAGAATGTCTGAAATCTTGCACCACTTTACATTGTCGAACGCTTTTTTTAGGTATTCAGATCCTATGTACGTGTCTGATGTTTCATTGGTCTTGTTTCCGTTATCAACAGCAACGTCAGAATTACCTCTCTCATGCCATTACCTTTCCTAAAGCAAAACTAATCGTCATGTAACTTATACTCAATTTCCTTTTTAATTAAAAAAAAAAAGCTTCAAATGGCTCTAAGAACTATGGAACTTAACAGCTGAGGTCATCAGTCCCCTAGACGTAGAGCTACTTAAACCTAACTAACCGAAGGACATCCCACACAACCATGCACGAGGCATGTTTCGAACCTGCGATCGTATCAGCAGCGCGGGTCTGGACTGAAGGGCATAGAACCGATCGGCCACAGCGGCCGGCTTTTTTCGTTACTCTGTATATTTTTCTTGTCAGCAACTTGGATGCTTGAGCTGTTGAGCTGATTTTTATATAATTCTCGCACTTGTCAGCTCTTACAATCCCCGGAATTGTGTGGATGATATTTTTCCAAAGTCATGTGGTATATCGCCAGGCTCATACATTCTACACACCAACGTGAACAGTCGTTTTCTTGCCAATTCCCCCAGTGATTATGGAAAATCTGATGGAACGTTGTCCATCCTTTCCACCTTATTTGATCTCAAGTCCTCCAAAGCTTTCTTAAATTCTTTTTCTAATATTAGATCCCCTATCTCTCCTAAAGACTCCTATTTCCTCCTCTATCACATCAGACAAATCTTCCTCGTCATAGGGTCCTTCATTGTAATCTTTCCACCTATCCGCTCTCTCCTCTGCATTTAACAGTCATATTACATTTCCACTCTTAATGTTACCACCCTTGCTTATAATTTCACCGAAGGTTGTTTTGATTTTCGTGAGTCCTTCCGATAAACGTATAATCATTTCTTTTTAGACTATTCGCAGTTTTAATCCAGCCATTTAGTCTTAGTTGCCCTGCAATTCCTATTTATTTCACTCCTCAGTGAATTGTATTTTAGTATTGCTGAGTTACCGGGAACATTTTTGTACTTCCTTCTTTCATCGATCAACAGAAGTATTTCTTCTGTTACCCATCGCTTCTTCACAGTTGTATCTATGTTTTTGTTTCCAACTTCTGTGATTGCCCTTTTTAGTGATGTCCATTTTTTGTACTACCTACTGGGCTATTATTTATCGCTGTATGTACAGCCTTAGAGAACTTCAAGTGTATCTCATCATTCCTTAGTACTTTCATATCCCACTTCTTTGCGTATTGATTCTTCCTGATTAATTTCTTAAACTTCAGCCTACTATTCATCATTACTCCACTGTCATCTGAGCCATTACCTTTGACATGGCCCCCAGGCGTTGGTGCGGTATATACCGGGGAAAACATCAGACAACGCCCGAAGGCTTAAGCTTTGAATACGTGCAACATGTGGCAGGAAAGGGCAGGCACCGTTTCTCTAATGAAAGCCTCTTTATACCTTTAAAATTTTACTACTTTATTAGCTTGATTTTAAAATTGTAAGTGAACATTCGCTCTCATGAACAAAAAGATCCTCAATTCAGTTGGTTAAGGAAAGTTTCTGAAGTATTATTTTAACAGACCAAAGAACAGCTCTCAGAATCAATTTACTACGCTTAAAACTCAAAATCCCTTTTGAAGTAAAGGAAAAAATACAAATTGCATACTGCAAGGTTAAACAAAATATTCTAACGCCACATGGCAATACCAAAATTTTTGTAGATTCACTCTTGATGTCCAAAGTTTATAAAGTATTGATCTCAAAAATTTTTAATTAAAATAATTTAAATTCAATAAAATCTGATTACTATCAATGTACACTCAAATCACGTAGCCTCTACGAAGCGCACCGTTTCACGAAACATTTTCCTTCGTTTTAAACACTTTATACCATAAACTTCACTACATGTGCTGCATACTACTATTATGCATTGATGTTATAACGAACCATGTATGCAATCTTTTTCTTTCAAATAAATAAAAGAACACAAGCAAGTCAATTCTTAATCTCATTGATTACATCCGTTAAAAATATATATAATAAATATCTTTTGATTTCGTCGTGGTCATGCGATGTTGTGCACCGTGCTCTCCTTCACATTCACACGCGGCACGGTAAAGATTTTCTGCGATGTACAAAACGTTAACAGGCCGCAACCAACTTACACAAATTGCATACTGGGGTTATACTTTGGTGTGAACGCGGCTCGCAAATTTTAAAACGGGCGGGGGAGTAGATACAATACTACTGAACACTATACCGCACCTCACCAAACAGCAGTACGGTGGGATGGACAAGAGACAAATTAACAATTGTTGCAAGGCAAACTCAGCAAGGCAGTTAGAAAATATTTGGGACTTTAAACTCTTTGGAGGGCCACAACAAACCACAAAAAGACGTCACAAGCTAAATTACGAAAACACTATCGGCGATTTCGCCACGACAAGAACCGTAAAATACCATAAGAAGCGAACTGTAATTAACACCATTCATAAGCGTCGAACTGAAAAGCTCCACAGTCAATCTTTCCCTTACTACAAACACTGAACAGTACCTCCAAAGTTCACTCGTGGACACTACCAGTGTCAGTTACTCGTTATAACTGTAGATAACAGAGTTTAACACTCTGAGGCCGGATAAGGTTTCTTAATAAGAAAAGCAATGAATCGGACCTTCACTTGGATCCACCTTCGATCCAAAACAGTCATTTACCTTAAATCAGCTAAATAGATGAGAATGCCGATATCAACGCTCTCCTCCTAAGCAGCACTCTAACTGGAGACCCGAGTACCGAACCAAAGCTAACACCACTCACAAGTCTGGTATACGAGCAACCAACGTGCACCTTTTTAGAATTCTTATGTTCACCTCATCCAACGAAGTTGCCATAATTCTTCTTCGACATCCAAGGGCAGAACCAAGAAATCACTTTTCAGCCCTTGAGTGACCAAACGATGATCGCTATCGGGACGACACAGGCCCTTCAAACTAGGATCTTCGAGCCCACGGCGTTCCGTCCCCAATAGACTGCTTCTGTGGGGACCATCGACCAAGCGGCATTGCCCTCCGACACCGATGTCACTCCTCACGCACAGTCCAGAGCTCCCAGCAAGCCCCTTCTTCCTTCTTCTGTTCGCCACGCGGCTTGCGGGAAGCCAACTCGCCAAATACGTACATGCGGCGACCAGAGACTCCAATCTGATCTCGATATTGACATCGCAGGGAGTGCTAAGAAGGCGAGTAGTTTCAAAAAACAAAACAAAAAACTTGAATAGCGAGCCGTACCGGCTCAACCTGTAGTGGAATTTCTTGGTGTGTGTGTCGTGCTTCAGATTATGCTGTATAAATATTCTTAAAAAAAGTGCATCATCCCGTTTCCGCTGCTGCATAATTACAGGCAGTGAGCACCGAAACTTAATGGGCGGCTTATTTACGACATCACCACCCCATGGAAATTTCATCATTTGGGAAAACAACAAATGAAAGCTAATGTAAAATCTATGGTAACGTGAACTAGCTGTCTGCTGATGAACCTTTCGGTCCGAGACCAGTAACGGCGGTATTTCTGCGATGTACAAAACGTTAACAGGCCGCAACCAACTTACACAAATTGCATACTGGGCTTATACGTCGTTGTGTTGTTGTGGTCTTCAGTCCTGAGACCAGTTTGATGCAGATCTCCATGCTACTCTATCCTGTGCAAGCTACTTCATCTCTCAGTCCTTACTGCAACCTACATTCTTCTCAATCTGCTTAGTGTATTCATCTCTTGGTCTCCCTCTACAATTTTTACCCTCCACGCTGAACTCCAATGCTAAATTTGTGACCCCTTAATGCCTCAGAACATGTCCTACCAACCGGTCCCTTCTTTATGTCAAGTTGTGCCACAAACTCCTCTTCTCCCCAATTCTATTCAATACCTCATCATTAGTTATGTGATCTACCCATCTAATCTTCAGCATTCTTCTGTTGCACCACATTTCGAAAGCTTCTATTATCTTCTTGCCCAAACTATTTATCGTTCATGTTTCACTTCTATACATGGCTACACTCCATACATATACTCTCAGAAACGACTTCCTGACACTTAAATCTATACTCGATGTTAACAAATTTCTCTTCTTGAAAAACGCTTTCCTTGCCATTGCCAGTCTACATTTTATATCTTCTCTACTTCGACCATCATCAACTATTTTTCTCCCAAATTAGCGAAACTCCTTTACAACTTTAAGAGTCTCGATTCTGCGGAGATCTGGGTTGCAAATTTCTCGACCTCCGCTATCGGGTGGAGAAATGTAGGGTCCCCCTGAATAGGTCAGGCGTGCACTACACGCCGGAAGCGGCTACAAGGGTAGCGGAGTACGTGTGGAGTGCACATGGGGGTTTTTTAGGTTAGAGAATTCCCTCCCTAGGCCCGACAAGACGCCTCCTGAGACGCGGCAAGGCAGGAGTAGGCAAAATGCAACAGGGAATAACAATATTAATGTGCTAATAGTAAACTGCAGGAGCGTCTATAGAAAGGTCCCAGAACTGCTCTCATTAATAAACGGTCACAACGCCCACATAGTACTAGGGACAGAAAGTTGGCTGAAACCTGACGTAAACAGTAATGAAATCCTAAACTCAGATTGGAATGTATACCGCAGAGACAGGCTGGACAGTGAAGGGGGAGGCGTGTTTATAGCGATATGAAGTGCAATAGTATCGAAGGAAATTGACGGAGATCCGAAATGTGAAATAATTGGGTGAAGGTCACTGTTAAATCATGCTCAGACACGGTAATTGGATGTCTCTATAGGCCCCCTGGCTCAGCAGCTGTTGTGGCTGAACACCTGAATGATAATTTGGAAAATATTTCGAGTAGATTTCCCCACCATGTTATAGTTCTGGGTGGAGATTTTAATTTGCCGGATATAGACCGGGAGATTCAAACGTTCACAACGGGTGGCAGGGACAAAGAATCCAGTGAAATTTTTTTAAGTGCTTTATCTGAAAACTACCTTGAGCAGTTAAACAGAGAACCGACTCATAGCGATAACATATTAGACCTTCTGGTGACAAACAGACCCGAACTATTTGAAACAGTTAACGCAGAACAGGGAATCAGCGATCATAAAGCGGTTACTGAATCGATGATTTCAGCCGTAAATATAAATATTAAAAAAGGTAGGAAGATTTTTCTGTTTAGCAAACGTGACAAAAAGCAGATTACAGAGTACCTGACGGCTCAACACAAAAGTTTTGTCTCAAGTACAGATAGGGTTGAGGTTCAGTGGAAAAAGTTCAAAACCATCGTACAATATGCGTTAGATGAGTATGTGCCAAGCAAGATAATAAGAGATGGAAAAGAGCCACCGTGGTACAACAACCGAGTTAGGAAACTGCTGCGGAAGCAAAGGGAACTTCATAACAAACATAAACATAGCCAAAGCCTTGCAGACAAGCAAAAATTACGTGAAGCGAAATGTAGTGTGAGGAGGGCTACGCGAGAGGCGTTCAATGAATTCGAAAGTAAAGTTCTATGTACTGACTTGGCAAAAAATCCTAAGAAGTTTTGGTCTTATGTCAAAGCGGTAGGTGGATCAAAACAAAATGTCCAGACACTCTGTGACCAAAATGGTACTGAAACAGAGGATGACAGACTAAAGGCCGAAATACCAAATGTCTTTTTCCAAAGCTGTTTCACAGAGGAAGACTGCACTGTAGTTCCTTCTCTAGATTGTCGCACAGATGACAAAATGGTAGGTATCGATATAGACGACGGAGGGATAGAGAAACAATTAAAATCGCTCAAAAGAGGAAAGGCGGCTGGACCTGATGGGATACCAGTTCGATTTTACACAGAGTACGCGAAGGAACTTGCCCCCCTTCTTGCAGCGGTGTACCGTAGGTCTCTAGAAGAGCGTAGCGTTCCAAAGGATTGGAAAAGGGCACAGTTCATCCCCGTTTTCAAGAAGTGGCGTCGAACAGATGTGCAGAACTATAGACCTATATCTCTAATGTCGATCAGTTGTAGAATTTTGGAACACGTATTATGTTCGAGTATAATGACTTTTCTGGAGACTAGAAATCTACTCTATAGGAATCAGCATGGGTTTCGAAAAAGACGATCGTGTGAAACCCAGCTCGCGCTATTCGTCCACGAGACTCAGAGGGCCATAGACACGGGTTCCCAGGTATATGCCGTGTTTCTTGATTTCTGCAAGGCGTTCGATACAGTTCCCCACAGTCGTTTAATGAACAAAGTAAGAGCTTATGGACTATCAGACCAATTGTGTGATTGGATTGGAGAGTGCCTAGGTAACAGAACGTAGCATGTCATTCTCAATGGAGAGAAGTCTTCCGAAGTAAGAGTGATTTCAGGTGTGCCGCAGGGAAGTGTCGTAGGACCGTTGCTATTCACAATATACATAAATGACCTTGTGGAAGACATCGGAAGTTCACTGAGGCTTTTTGCAGACGATGCTGTGGTGTATCGAGAGGTTGTAACAATGGAAAATTGTACTGAAATGCAGGAGGATCTGCAGCGAATTGACGCATGGTGCAGGGAATGGCAATTCAATCTCAATGTAGAAAAGTGTAATGTGCTGAGAATACATAGAAAGATAGATCTCGTATCATTTAGCGACAAAATAGTAGGTCAGCAACTGGAAGCAGTCAATACCATAAATTATCTGGGAGTACGCATTAGGAGTGATTTAAAATGGAATGATCATATAAAGTTGATCGTCGTAAAGCAGATGCCAGACTGAGATTCATTGGAAGAATCCTAAGGAAATGCAATCCGAAAACAAAGGAAGTAGGTTACAGTACGCTTGTTCGCCCACTGCTTGAATACTGCTCAGCAGTGTGAGATCCGTACCAGATGGGGTTGATAGAAGAGATAGAGAAGAGCCAACGGAGAGCAGGGCGCTTCGTTACAGGATCATTTAGTAATCGCGAAAGCGTTACGGAGATGACAGATAAACTCCAGTGGAAGACTCTGCAGGAGAGACGCTCAGTAGCTCGGTACGGGCTTTTGTTAAAGTTTCGAGAACATACTTTCACCGAAGAGTCAAGCAGTATATTGCTCCCTCCTACGTATATCTCGCGAAGAGACCATGAGGATAAAATCAGAGAGATTAGATCCCACACAGAAGCATACCGACAATCCTTCTTTCCACGAACAATTCGAGACTGGAACAGAAGGGAGAACCGATAGATGTACTCAGGGTACCCTCCGCCACACACCGTCAGGTGGCTTGCGGAGTATGGATGTAGATGTAGATGTAGATGTAGACTGCATTCCATTATCCTCGTTTTGCTTTTGTTGATGTTCATCTTATATCCTCCTTTCAAGACACTGTTCCTTCCGTTCAACTGCTCTTCCAAATCCTTTGCTGTCTCTGACAGAATTACAATGGCGTCCTCTTCACAGATTTTAATACCTACTCCGAATTTTTCATTTGTTTCCTTTCCTGCTTGCTCAATATTCAGACTGAATGACATCGGGGATAGACTACAACCCTGTCTCACTCCCTTCCCAACCCCTGCTTCCCTTTCATGCCCCTCGACTCTTATAACTGCGGTCTCGTTTCTGTAACTTCTTCTTCTACTGTATTTCTTTCCCCCATTCCTGTCAATTGTTTCCTTATGCTCTCCCTGAAACTCTGTACAATCTCTGGTTCTTTCAGTTTATCCAGGTCCTATCTGCTTAAATTCCCACCTTTTTGCAGTTTCTTCAGTTTTAATCTACAGTTCATAACCAATAGATTGTGGTCAGTGTCTACATCTGCCCCTGGAAATGTCTTACAATTTAAAACCTGGTTCCTAAATCTCAGTCTTACCATTATATAATACCCTCCAGTATCTCCAGGATTCTTCCATGTATACAACCTTCTTTTGTGATTCTTGAACCAAGTATTAGCTATGATTAAGGTATGCTCTGTGCATAATTCTACCAGACAGCTTCCTCTTTCATTTCTTACCCCCAATCCATATTCACCTACTATGTTTCCTTCTCTTCCTTTTCCTACTCTCGAATTCCAGTCACCCATGACTATTAAATTTTCGTCTCCCTTCACTACCTCAATAATTTCTTTTATCTCATCATACATTTAATCAATTTCTTCATCATCTGCAGAGCTAGTAGGCTTATAAACTTGTACTACTGTAGTAGGCGTGGGCTTCGTGTCTATCTTGGCCACAATAATGCGCTCACTGTTGTTTGTAGTGGCTTACCCGCACTCCTACGTTTTTATTCATTATTAAACCTACTCCTGCATTACCGCTATTTGAATACCCTGTATTCACCTGACCATAAGTCTTGTTCCTCCTGCCTCCGAACTTCACTAATTCCCACTATATCTAACTTTAACGTATCCATTTCCCTTTTTAAATTTTCTAACCTACCTGCCCGATTAAGGGATCTGGCATTCTACACTCCGATCCGTAGAACGCCAGTTTCCTTGCTCCTGATAACAACGTCCTCTTGAGTACTCCCCTCCCGGAGATCCGAATGGGGGACTATTTTACCTCCGGAATATTTTACCCAAGAAGGCGCCATCATTATTTAAACATACTGTAAAGCTGCATGCCCTCGGGAACCATTACGGCTGTAGTTTCCCCTTGCTTTCAGCCGTTCGCAGTACCAGCACAGCACGGCCGTTTTGGATAGTGTTACAAGGCCAGATCAGTCAATCATCCACACTGTTGCCCCTGCAACTACTGAAAAGGCTGCTGCCCCTCTTCAGGAACCACACGTTTGTCTGGCTTCTCAACAGATACCCCTCCGATGTGGTTGCACCTACGGTAGGGCTATCTGTATCGCTGAGGCACGCAAGCCTCTCCACCAACAGCAAGGTCCATGGTTCATGGAGGGCCCTAATGATAATAATAATAATTTCGATGATGATGTCTCTATCATAGACAGCACGATAAGCAGTTTGGAGGCGACCTCTGTGATAAGTTCCCAGTAAATGATCTTTCGCCCTGACATGTAATGATCAAATTGCTCGCCACTAAAGTGGAAAATAATCTCACCACTGGTCACGCTGTTTGGTGAACATCACTAGTGGCACACATACAGTTACTTCCGTCAAATCTAAACGATCCTGGGTGGTTAAAAGTCCTCGCGAGATCACATTCTACTCTTATCGAACACGCAATTGGTGGTGGCCTGGCTGTGACATCAACCCAGGCAGCGCGTAAGCAGGCGTTTGACTGACGCGAACCGATTGACAGCTGGGTGCGAAGTTATCCGTCACTGCCTCTCAAGCCGTATTAATTTATGGGAACAGCGGACGGGCGAAGAGAGCACCTGTCGTCGTCCGCTCTATGCCCAAATAGTAGCATCTAAATGGCGTCTTTCTCGGACACATATTAGTTTATAACAGTGTTGAGTATCAATTTACAATCTTTTTAATTTTGGTATTAATGGTGTTAATTGGCTTTCATTACCGAAGAAGTTTTAGCTCGACTGCATTTAAAGTTTACCGGCTAGAATTTTTAGAACGGAACTGACAAAAGAACATGAAAACTGAACTACAATTTTAAGAGACCATATATTGATTGTTATCTACATCTAGACCACGAAGCTTGTTATAACTTTACTAATTGATGGATGTAATCAAGTGCCTCAATCAAAACTTTCTATCGTTAATACGAGGGTTGACTGAAAAGTAATGCCTCCAATTTCGTAACTCTTCAACAGTTGGCAGAATTGGTATTCGGCAGGTACTGGTTTGTTTCGTAGCCTCTTCTCTACAGCTCCATTTGGTGGGAGGCCTTAGTAGTGAACGGTTGTGTTGTTAGAGTTTAAAGTATGGAACCCTGAGTAGACGGTCGGTCAGTGCGATTTAAGTAACGTGCAGTCATTGAATCCTTGACAGCAGAAGGTGTCACCCCAAAGGAGATTCGTCAGAGAATGAAAGCAGTTTATGGTGATTGTGCTGATGTGAGTACTGTGCGTAGTGGGAGAGTAAGTTAGGACTGGAACATCTGACCTGAGTGACAAATAAAGAGTAGGACGTCCTGTGACAGCAACCACCGAGTTTCACAAGCAAAATGTTGACTGATTGATTCAAGACGATCGTCATATCACTCAGAGAGAAACTGCAAGCACAATCGGCATTTCACAAGAACGTTAGGGTCACATTGTTGCTTTGCTTGGCTATCGGAAGATGAATGCGCGATGGGTACCCCGAGAGAAACAAGTCTGCAGCGGCAATCCCATGACTGGCGTAGCCAGAAGGTAAACACTGCACTGATTGTACGACTTCCTTCTGTTCCCGATAATGAAAAACGATCTGCTGGACATCATTATGCTTCTGATGAAGACGTTTAGAGAACTGTGAGAGTGCGGTTGCGGAAACAGTGTGTCGACTTCTTTCGTGACGGCTTCAAAAAACTTGTTCATCGTTGCCAGAAATGTATCAAATTGGCTGTTTATTAAGATGCCTTAATTTTTAATTTTATTCTTACATTATGGCGCAATGCTCTGCATACTACACACAGGCGCGTTATAATGATGTGACGTTAGTAGCAGTCAACTGGAGTAAGTCCCGGCACACCCGCTCGACTCTGTATCTCTCAAATGATACAGCGCTTGTTTCGCCACACATGGACGATAAACAATTCAGACAAGATGAGAATAGAAGGTAACGAGACGTGGTGCTACAGAACAATGCCGAAAGTCAGGTGCGTGGGTGGAATATGGTTTGAGGAGGTATGCAATTCAGTTGCGAAGGAAAGAACTTTATCACAAAATTTGTCTAGGAAAAGGGATTCGTTGAAACAATATGACCTAAAGCATCAAGGTCTCTTTAATTTGGTAATGGATTGAAGCGTGTGGGATAGAGCGAGTAATGCCTGAATACAGTTTCAAGTCGGCTTCTGCTAATGGTAGTCGAAACATTCTGTTGACAACAAAATTGAGAAACGCCTTTTTATGCTGATCTGGATGATTTGAATTATAAACAACGACAGTGTCAGTGCACGCATCCTTCCTGAACATTATCAAGTCATACCTATCATTTTCGTTTCATATAATTAGGACCAAAAATATATAGATCCCTCTATCTCTATCTTAACTGTATATTCAGTTTTCTCATGTGAGCTGTTAAACTTCTGTCTATCTGGGCATGTGCAGTGTACTTCAAGTTTAGGAACTACCTTGATAACTACGTGAGAAATATTTATAACAAAAGGATAAAGACCAATGCGCATTATTGTGTGCCAGTCACGAAGAGGGGAGAAAAAGACTGACATCTCGATCTCCATTAGGAGATTGAGAGTTTCTTCGGTTTGAGACCCCGTAATTGCACGTTGCTTATCGAGCATTATTACAAAAAGTGCTCCTTCTTGGGAGGACTTTGACAGATGCCTTGCGCATGGTATGACAGCCATCCACAAAGTCAACAACGAAACAAAAGATTAGCTTTTTTTCCTTTATTGTCATTTCATGCTCCTGGACCATGGGAGAAGCCAGCAGTGTAGTTCACTGCTTTTCAGCCAAAAGATTACATAAAATAGCACAGTGGAATATTACATATATAAAATATTGGCTTGAAAATTGAAATGTACTCATCAGAAGGGGGAAGCAACTGGAGCTAAAATATACGAAAAAGGGGAGATTGATGCATATTTGCAGAAAATCTACATACAGTTAAAATGGCACTCGATAAAGACGCAGCAATTAAACATTGGCGGCACGAATAGCACAATTAAAAACGGAGTTCACAGTATGGGACGACAACACTGAACACATACAGCACTGATGTTCCAGGCACGGTGAGCATCAAAACACGACAAAGTAACTGCATTAAAATTTGAAGGGCCTGCCAAGAGAGGGGGATGGGGGTCAGACAGGAGAAAGAGCAAAGAGAGATCTAGGGTTGATGGAGGAGGAGGGCAGGAAAGGAGAGCATGTATGGAGTTGGTACGACCTCAAGGGGCTGGAGATGGAGAGGGAGCGCAAGGTCTGGGAAAGGAGAAGGACAGGGGTAAGAGGGAGGAAACAGCAGAGGGGGGATTGGAGGAGAGGATACCCAAGTGAGGAGGGGTGGGAAAGAGGAGGCTCATAGTTGGAAGGAAGGATAAATATTGCAGCGAAGCACATCATCCAGGACAGGGAGACAATGGACGTTCCTTTGGGAGGGGAGGAGGAAGGTGTGGAGATCGAGTGAGGGGCGACACATCGGTAAAGGTGCAGCAGCAGGCAGGAATTGGAGAGGAATGGGACACTAGGGGGTGAGGGGGATCAAGGCGGTGTTTGATGTTGAGGATACAGATGTGTTCAAGGAAAAGGAGGAGATGTGGGAAGCGGATGAGGTTATAGAGGATCCTTGTGGGGGACGGATATGGATAGCGAGGCAGAGAACATGGAATTCAAGGATTTGGAGGACTTCATAGAATTTAGGAGGCGCGAAGATCCATTCAGCACTGGCGTAACAAAGAAAGAGACAGATCAAGGATTTGTATGTAAGAAGGATGGTGGATGGTTGCAAGCCCCATGTCTGGCTGAACAGGAGCTTCAGGAGCTGGAGTCTGCTGTGGGCTTTCCAATGATGATTAGCCGGAGTGGCGCTCTTATACAGTGCAACATGCAGATTCACAATATGAGCGCTAAGTTTGTGTGCGTTAAGGCAAAGGTGGGGTTTGAGAGAGAGTAATTAGAGTTTTACAAATGTTGACCACGAAACAAACAAAACTTCCAGAATGAGATTTTCACTCTGCAGCGGAGTGAGCACTGATATGAAACTTCCTGGCAGATTAAAACTGTGTGCCAGACCGAGACTCGAACTCGGAACCTTTGATTTTCGCAGGCAAGTGCTCTACCAACTGAGCTATCCAAGCACGACTCAAGCCCCGTCCTCACAGCTTTACTTCTGCCAGCACCTCGTCTCCTACCTTCTGGCAGGTCCCGAGTTCGAGCCTCGGTCAGGCACAGAGTTTTAATCTGCCAGGAAGTTTCAAACAAAACTTATCCGAATCTGTAGAAAAAATTAATATGTGGGTCAACTCCTCTCTCCCTCAAACGCCACACTATGAGGAGAGAGGGAGAGGCATTGATTTTTTTCAATTACAGCGCCAACTACCAAGAATCAAAACAAAAGTTTAAGACAAAATGTACGAACTTTTTATGCAGAATCTAATTATGCAATAAAAAATGGAGGTTCCTATTTGAAATTTTAAAGTTACCACCCCAGGGGGCTGGGGTGGCGGGCTAATTTTAGCACCAGCAGATAATCAATTTGGGATTCTACACATTTTTTTGTGTGAAGCTTAGTTTTCGACTTATTCTGGTTTGTCAACTTAAAATTTACACCCTATACATTGACAATAATATGGTTGTGGTACAAACGGTTTCTAACGGAATTAGACATCAATTCGAGCGTTATCCACAACAGAGGTATTTTCACCTTGGAGAGAAATTTCAAAGTATTACCATTCAGGTTCACTTAAAAAAAAAAACAAATTCGCCACCCACTTAGGAACACGAATTAATTCGTTTGGACGTCCTTTCTTTTCCTAAAAGGTTTTGCTTCCATCCCTGAAGGACAAAAACCAAAAAAGCACCTTCTCTCTGCTCAGCCATCTTACTTCGACGTGGTAGGGGATGTCCTGGTATTCCGCTTCGACATCAGCCAGAAATTCTTTAAATTGGTGATGTGTGAGTCCATGCGAGCGAAGATAATTAACCGTTCGAACAACTGTGTCTGTAATATTTTTTATTTTGACAATTTTCACACAAAGTGCCTCCTAGTGTATCAGAGAGTGGACTGCAGCGAATAAGGAACAGCCGACTTCAGCCATTTTTGACCTGTCGTAATCCAGGAATCCAGCGCGTATCCCTCGTAGCTCAGGGGATCCATACTTTGTTAGCCTGGTCATGCGTTCCTATTTTAAACCCATTGACTCGAACACTTTTTCCAAGGCCAGAAAAATATCCAAACCCGTGGTTGTGTCTTTTAACGGTATCAGGTCGAGAAATTCTTCGGTCGTCGACACCTCGAATGAATATGACGAGCTGAGATACGTCTGCAACGTCCGTGGAGTCGTCAAGAGCGACAGAAAATGAGACGAAGTTTGCCGCTCTCTCCATTAAATGCTGCTCCATATCCGAAGCTATATCTTCGACTCGGCGAGTGACAGTTTGAGATGAAAGAGCTTTTTTTTTCAAATTTTTCCGTGAGGTCTGCTGGGCAAATACAAGCCGCCGAGTCGACCGGGTCATTCTTGATGAGATTCCCAGCCGTAAAGGGTTTCCCTGCTCTCGCAAATCTCAGCGAGCATTTGTAACTTGCGCGGAAACCTTGCCCATCTGTTTCCTATTCCTACCACGGCAAAAAAACCTTACAATTAATTTTGTACAGTACTATTTTTAAAACACTTTTATCATTTTAACAATTAATTCTTTCGTTCATTGAAACCCAAATAAAAAAACTAACAAAAAAAGATTGATTTTAGGTGTGTTTTTCCCCAGTTCCTCTGAAAAGCGGTCATAGACGCTAGCAAGGGCAGCGAAATGTGGTCGCAAAATAAATTTTTATCACTTGGAGTTTTTGGACTGTAATTAATTGAAAACGTAGATCAAACTACAGCGCATGTTTTCCCACCCATCAAAACACAAGTACATAAAAAAGAAGAACGACTCTGAATGACATTTTGCTGTCCGAGAGAGCGTTTATGACGGCTTTTCAGAAAATGGAAAAAAATAACGCACTTTTCCTTATGTCTGTCCGAAGCGATTTAATGCAACCCATGTAAAAAAATTAACCTACATGAAATGTTCCTTGTTGCTGACAATCTGATGTTCCATAACTGGCACATTGCTAACTGACGGATCAGATTATAAAATATAGTTTTATTTATCATCTTTATAAATAATGAAGACTCATACGACAGGAAAGACTTACTTTCATTATAATGCTGCTTGAAATTTTCTTTCAGTTCTTTGAGCTTTGACTGGCGTTCCTCTTGCGACCAATTTTCGAACTGATCTTTGTGACAGGTATTAACGTGCAGTTCAAACGAGCCCTTTTTTAAATACATAAGGTTCCGATGACTTACTAAACATTTGGCATGATTTTCGACAGCAGTGCGAAAGAAATTAATTTCCCATTCGGGGCTTAAGTAGTGCGGACGCGCCGCTCCACCTTTTTTGTATCTGCTGCTGTTGACTCGACCCACTGTAGCCTTACGTCTGTTGAATAATGGCTTTGTGTCGTATCAATGGTTTTGACCGCTACTGGCGCTGCGGCCTGTCTTCCACACGGATAAAGGATGGGGAACCTCCACGCCCACACGGACGTGGTGACCAAACCAAAAATTAGTTTTCAAATCGTGAGTCACAGGACGCGGGCTGTGATGTTGTCCACGCGTCTGGTTAGGATTACTGATTGACATGGTCCATCAGGAGACACAAAGTGGACAAAAGCGATCGAAGGGTAACGGTTTGTAAGGGCAGAGGGAAAAAAAGTGCCAAGGCAAGGGCCAAGGGGAAAAAAAACTTCTGCTGCAGTAGGACGGGTAGTAAGGGCAGTAGCGGCTTGCTAGCTGCGACAGATAATGCAAGGTGAGGTTATGTTAGTGCGAGGTTTCGCGCATCGTTACCTTTGTCGTTGCGGGTGCTCGTTGTAGGGCCTGCTGCACCTGCTGCGTCCCTGCAACAGTTCCAGGTCGTCATACATTAGTGGGCGATCGGTCATAGGTCAGCTCACAGTGTATGGGGGGTGTGTGGCTCGTTTGCGTGCTGTGTGCAGTACGGTTTCCCTGCGATTGCCTGTTTTTCGGCAGGTCGAGCATTTGGGGTTGCCCGTAGTAGCTGTGTTGCAGCGGCTCGCCAGTACTGTCATGTTAGCTTACTATGGTCCATAGATGTTTAGTTTCTTACTAATAGTGTCTTTGGTCTATTATGTTTCCATCTATGGTTGTGGTTGTGGCTCGCCAGTACTGTCATGTTAGCTTACTATGGTCCATAGATGTTTAGTCTCTTACTAATAGTGTCTTTGGTCTATTATGCTTCCATCTATGGTTGTGGTTGTAGTTACCCAGAGAAAGGGTAAACGGGTAGCGCGAGTGTCTCGTGTTTCTGTACAGTCGTGTGTAGAATTTTTGGAATACCGCAAGATGGTATCTAGCCGATATACCCGGTGAAGGTCCGCAGTGCATGTGTAGCGCAGAGCGTTGCTTATGATTCTGAGTACTTTGTTCTGTATGAGCTGCTGACGGCGCAGGTGTGTGGGCGCAGCGTATCCGCAGACGGGAGCAGCATACGTCATCAGATGTCTGATAAGTGTGGTGTACATGGACCTGGACACCCTGTCTGGCTGGACCGGAAACTACTCTGGGGGTACCACACTCAACACTTGACCAACAAAGCAAACGCGAGGCTCAAACAACTCTATCCTCTGCTTAACAGGCGTAGCACACTGAATAGGAGGGTGTCCAGGTCAATATACACCACACTTATCAGACCTCTGATGAAGTATGTTGCTGCCGTCTGTTGCTGCGCCCACACGTCTGCGCCGTCTGCAGCTCATACAGAACAAAGTACTCAGAATCATAAGCACTGCTCCGCGCTACACACGCACCGCGGACCTTCACAAGGAATATCGGCTAGATACCATCTTGCAGGCATTCCAAAAACTCTACACACGACTGTACAGAAACTCGAGACACGCGCGCAAGACGTTTATCGGAACGCGCGTACAGAGGCATGCCGAGGCGCGGCGGGCGGACCGTACGGTCAGCTAAGCCACAGAGCTCGGCCACTGCAACAACATACGAATTCGCCCGGGGCGCTGGCCTCAGGCGATCGCGGGCGCTAGCGCCCTAGGGGCACGGTTTGGACCAGCCTGCTCTAGATAATTAACAAACGTTTAAGATACAATGGCCTTTGAGTACCTCCGTTCAAATTTAAATCTTGGGGCACAACACATTCTCAAATTCAGTTAATCAATTTTATCAAAAATGGAACTTTCGGAATATTGCCCATCTTGAATAAAGTTTTACAGATGCCCATGAGCCTGTAACAAGTCTTTAAACTGAAAAACATAACAATAAGATATTTGAAATAACATGTGTTAAGTCCTAGATGTAAGTGCTCAAGGTTCCCAAAATATCTCTGTGGCCTGATTGTGGTAAAGCAATCGTTCGGTGATGACAGACGGCCGGACGGAGTGGCCAAGCAGTTCTAGGCGCTACAGTCTGGAACCGCGCGACCGCTACGGTCGCAGGTTCGAATCCTGCCTCGGGCATGGATGTGTATGATGTCCTTAAGTTAGTTAAGTTTAAGTAGTTCTAAGTTCAAGGGGACTAATGACCTCAGCAGTTAAGTCCCATAGTGCTCAGAGCCATTTGAACCATTTTTTTTTTTTTTTTTATGACAGACGCCCGACTGCTTTGGCTTCTGTCGATTGAGCATGAGGAAGTCTAAGGGCTGACAAAAAGCGTAGAAAGTTTTCTATTTCACAATATCATAATGACAAACATTGTATGAACTGGAAAAGAAGAGGAAGTGAGACTACTGAATGTGAAAGATGCGAGGAAGTGTAAGTACAATAGTGTAAGTACAATAGTGGAAATGAGAGTGTTGTCGGAGAAGTGGGGTCCGCAGGCGGAAGAGTAAGGCGTGCTGCATATAGTATCAGTAGGCGTCTGTTCCGTTTCTGGCCGCCGCTCGGACAATCTGGAGCGGGCGCCTTTGTGCAGTTAATTTGCGGTCGCCATTAACATCGAACGCCGTAGCGGGACACAATATGTGCCGGACTCCATTACAGCGGGCCTGGCCCCGCCGCTGTAATCGGGAACTCCGGAAGCTGCGCTTAACGGCTGCTCGAATGGGCAGCGAGCCACCAGCGCGTGGGAGCTGCCTCCTGCTCTCACTCCTTGCCGTCATACGGCGCGTGACGGCCTCGATTGTTACTAGGGAATGGGCTGCAACTGTGAACTTATAATGATCGTATACAGTTGTCACGAAATCAAAGGGGTGCAATTTTTGATTTCATGGACGATGTCGCCATCGAAAGGGACGACAGTATTAGACTAAGAATATAGTTGCTTCTTGGTAAGAATTGTCTTACAAACGCTAGAAAGAAATTTTCTCTACATAACTTCAGCTATAGACACAACCAAAATGAATGTACAGTGCATGGAAAAGAAGTAAAGCACCCAGATGGGGAGGAGGAAACAAAGTGGAACAACCAATTGTGAAAAGCGCATGTAATGGTACTTCAATGATTACAAAATCGCGTCAGATTCACAAAGAATACGGCAGTATGAACCCGTTTATCAGTATGGTGTTCCACCCCCGCTGGACTGTGAGCTTGCCCGTATTCCGTTAGGGAGGGTGTCATAAGGCCGTTTCATTCTCTCCTGAGACAAGCTGGTCCGTTACCTTTGTAACTGGTCCTCCATCCTCCATATCGTGCTGGGAACCGGAGTAGACAGTTCATAGGAAAGTGTGTCACATGTGGAAGAGCTTTGTCGTGCTTACAAATGCGGTCACAATACTATCGCATAAGACGTAACAAATGCGGTATGCCCGCCCGGTTGGCCGCGCGGCCTAACGCATGGCTTTCCGGGCGCGAATGAGCTCCTGGTTCCCGGAAAGAATCCGCCCGGCGGATTTGTGTCGAGGTCCGGTGAGCCGGTCACTCTGTGGATGGGTTTTAGTCGGTTTTCCATCTACCTCGGCGAATGCGGGCTGGTTCCCCTAATTCCGCCTCAGTTAAACTATGTCGGCGATTGCTGTACACCACCATTACTCTACCACACAAACATAGGGGTTACACTCGTCTGGTGTAGACGTTCCCTGGGAGGTCCACCGGGGGCCGAACCGCACAATAACTCTGGGTTCAGTGTGGGGCGGCGGAATTGTGAAGTGGACTGTGGCAGTTGTCGTGTGGTTGTGGACCACTGCGGCTGCGGCGGGGACGGAGCCTCTCCGTCGTTTCTAGGTCCCCGGATAACATACAATACAATACAATGCAACACACGCGGTTGCAGCATGGCCCTGACGCACCGTTGCACCGTCAGATTACCCCCAATTGTTACCAGCGTCACTTGCGGTCATATCGAATGGCTCCCTGCACCTTCACTCCAGGAGTAACACCGATGCACCTCTCAAAAACGCTGTAACAACGGGTCTTCTCCCAGGGCGCCGCAATACTAGCTGGTCGTGGTCTACGTAGTCAGGCGCTTGCACTATGTCGAAAAAATTGAATTATATTCAAATACCGTCTGCACGTAGCTGTTGCATTTTTATTTATTTATTTATTTATTGTGAATCATCAGTCTTATGTCTGTCTGCTTAACTGGGTGGTAACGTGCTTGCCTCCCATGCACTAGACCCGAGTTCGACTCCAGACCGGGTAGGAGATTTTCTCCACTCGGGGACTGGGTGTTGTCTTGTCCTCGTCATCATTTCATCCTCATCATCGGCCGAAAGTCTCCCAACGTGGCGCCGACTGGAATAAGACTTGCACTTGACAGACTAACCCGACTGGGACATTCCGGCCAACAATGCCATACGACCATTTAATTTCATTTCATCACTGTTCTGACTGCCGGCCGGAGTGGCCGAGCGGTTCTAGGTGCTTCAGTCTGGAACCGCGCGACCGCTACGGTCGCAGGTTCGAATCCTGTCTCGGGCATGGATGTGTGTGATGCCCTTAGGTTAATTAGGTTTAAATAGTTCTTATAGGGGACTGATGACCACAGCTGTTAAGGCCATAGTGCTCAGAGCCATTAGAACTATTCTGACTGGTTTGATCCGACCTGCCACAAATTCCTCTCCTGTGCTAACCTCTTCATCTCAGAACAGAGCTTGCAACCTAGGTTCTCAATTATTTCCTGGATGTATTCCAATCTCTGTCTTCCTCTGCAGCTTTGGCCCTCGACAACTCCCTCTCGTACCATGGAAGTCATTCCCTCATGTCTTATCAGATGTCCTATCATCCCGTCCCTTCTCCTTATCAGTGTTTTCCACCTATTCCTTTCCTCTCCGATTCTGCGTGGAACGTCCTCATTCCTTTCCTTATCAGTCCACCCAATTTTCAACATTCGTCTGTAGCACCACATCTCAAACGCTTCTATTCTCTTCTCTTCCGGTTTTCCCACAGTCCATGATTCACTAGCATACAATGCTGTGCTCCAAACGTACAGTCGTGCTCAAAAGTATCCGAACGACCTGAATTGCATTTCGCCGGATTCGCATGCAACCCACACAACGCAGCTGTCTAGCAGGTCCTCTAATCGCTCCTTGGTACAGTCGTTTGACTATTGAAAATGGCTCCAACAAGTCACCCCTAGAAAACACTGCTCTGTATCGCAATAACTCAAGATGTAAAGTAATACCACGATACTATAAATATCAGGGAATACCTTATCACAGATATGACTGTCCTTAAGACTTGTAAGCTCACATTTATTGCAATAAATGACATACCTGTAATGTTACCACTCCCATTATTACGTCAGATAGGTAATGCACCTAGTAAGTTCGTCGTATTCATGATTTCTTCTTAAAAGTAACATATCGTACTTGTTATTTAACACAACATGACATTAAAAATTTAAGTTATTCACGAGCAGCTAGTTGAAAATATGTATGAACTTCAAATGACACGACGAACCGTCTCGTTCTGCATATGGATTCAAACCCAAGTCATGCAGACTAAGATTTCGAGACTGACGGAATCTAACAGTCATTCCTGACAAGGCATACAGAGAGTGATATACCTCGGTTTTGCACAGTATAAGTTAGCAAATATCAACTTTAAATTACATAAAGTAAACGTTTTTAACGGACGCGAATTCCTACCCAGCATCTATTGTCCCTGTTAACGAACTACGAGAGATGTTAAATATTGTTCTTCACAGGTAACTTACTTGAAATGCCGTGGGGTAAAGCTTTTTGTTGGACAGGGATTCGAACCCAGAACCTAATCGGATTGATATAGAAGCACAATCAACTGTGACATATCGCATTTTCTCGGCAGTAGCTAGATGTTTTAACTGAAATGACGACACAAAACATCAAGTTTATCCTTCCCAGGACTCCAACTCGGCACCTATCGCTGTTATATTCTAGAGAATCTCATCTAACCTAATCATATCATATTGCTGAGAGGCCGTTAGGAGTCATGAATTACCGAAATTTTCGGCAATATCAGAAACCAAATCTAAACTTGAAAATAAAAGACGACAGTTTTTGTAATAACCTGGGACTCCTATCAAGACCCTTTCATCCCTGTTAACTAACTACGAAATATGTGTGATATACCTCCACTCAGGAGTAACAGAGTGTGTATGCATGTAAAGATGAAGTGCATGATGTGAACTTCTGTGATGGGGGTACAAACCCAACACGTAATCGGATTCTTAACTAAGAACATCAGATGTTCCGTATAGGTTTTTCTTACCAGCTGCTAGGTCTTTGAATCTAAAATGAGGATACAATTTTTTCTGCCTGAGCGACAATCGAAACGCACTCCTATCGTTCTTCTTTGTCGTCCACGAATATAGCTTACGTATTAATTGCTTACTCACCAACAGTAAGACGTGTGCGTGTTTGACCAGAAATTGTTGGCAACACATGAACAGGCATTAAAAATGCAAGTTAATTTTCACTAGCAGGCCGGTGTGCACGTGATAGGGCTTGAAATGCAATTATGAATATTTTTGTACTGGATCAGAAATCGGACCCACATACTTACATCTGGAGGAGACCTAGAGAAGATTGCAGTCTTGGAAAAAGGAACGAAATGATTGATCTATTCTGTTCAGAGAGATTCAGATCCTCGAAGGGGGAGATACGAATTCGAAACACAGTCCAGCACCAAATTTTTCAACATCTCTAGTTCAAACAAGTTATAACACTACAACAGCGTTTTTACGTAGCTTATACTATGAAATACCGAATTTGGTTTAGTACATACGATGTCCCAACAGAACAATTAGTCCTGTCACGGAAAAGCCACGTATAACACTCCCTGTCTGCTATTGTTATACCATAACCTTAAAGTAGGAGTCAGTTCGCAAAACAGAATTATTTTGTTATAGCAATTATGGTATAAAGCAGCAGAGCAGTGTTACCCTCTGAGAGGAATTTTGTTGTTTGACCGTGTTGTGCCTAACGGAGGTGGCTTATCGGAAGTGAAAGTCAGAATTACGTAAATATTCGAAAAGTAACAAACATTACTTTTGCCTATCTGCAATGTTTATATGATAAAGAAAACGGTCGCCAGCCTAACTAGGCAAGAGAATGATTAACATTCTCATTCAAGAAAATAGTTATTAGTAACTCTAATGGGTAAACACAACCTATACTTGACCACAGGCGAATGCAATGAACTCTGACACACTCATATGTTTATGGTAAGAATGCAACTAACAGTTGGAGCAGCACAAACTATTTGCAAAATTATAACAGGTACAGAAAAACACTATCACTTTCAGGGCTTACACAAACTGAGTGGCCTTTATACTGTTAATATGCACACAAGAGAGACAAACACTTAGTAATCATGAACATATAATTTCCTACTATGCAGTTTTCCACTTTTACTACCGTGAGACATAAAATTAACATTTATGTAAGATACTGACTCACTTTCTGCGATTTACAACAGGCAGTAATGTGATCATTTACTAAGCAAAACTTTATAAGCCTCAGTCTTAAGAACTTTTAATTTGAAGTTGGCAACAACACATTAATAAGAATTTTTACTAAGAAAATTATTTCAGCTAGCATTATTAACTTTAACTTTCTCTTTACTATATCCAAGAGGCATTAATTAGAAAACTGGCTTTTAACGTACTTTCAGTAAGGACACTCGGTAATCACTTTAGTTCAAACGGAAAGGAACCTGAGAGGTGTTATGATGAGGAGAAAAATCAAGGTTGGTACATAGATTCAGATATAAATTACCTTATATTTGAGCACAATAACACATCCATTAAGCTGATCCTTCACTGTACATTATTATAGTATTACGTTACAGTGATTGCGCAACGTGGTGGCAACTGCATGTTGGTAGGTGGATTCGCAGACTGAATTGCTGGACTCTGTCATTTCTTGGTGGCGATGATAGATACAAATTCCAGAATAGTTCCAGCTATTTATCCATTCATCCGAGGCATTGGAAAGTAGCAGGAAAAGCCTCTCTCGGAACCAACACCATATGCATCTTTTGCATGGCAGTGCACAGACTCGTAGCTCATCTCTGACTGCTGGCTCGTCCCCGACTGGTGGCTCGTCCCCGACTGGTGGCTCGTCCCCGACTCTCTTAGTTCCACCTTTTCCACCTAGGCCAACCACAATTTGCGCGCACTACACAGTTCCGTTCCCGAGGGGAACCACATTACCTCTTATACACAAATTACTAAGATTCCTAAGTGAGGATCAGCAATTTACATAACAGTAAACAAATGCATTAAATAAAACAAAACATTTAGACATATTGACATCTCTAAAAAAATTATTCACACAAGCTTACAATTATATACAGTAAGTTTTGTTCCCTCCAAATGGGACAAAGTATTTAAACGAGAGATATGCTACACAGCATACGATCAAATTATGACATCAAAGTTTTAACAAAGAAAGGAGTATACAGTTTTGTGTTATCTATTCAAACAAACACATTTACAGATGCACAGCAATGTAACATTAAATAAAACAAAAGCAAAATAAATCAGCACAGCATTAGAGCTATGGTGTTACACATGCCCCATGTTTCGTTGAAGTTCCCGTAAGGGACTCATCAAGGAAACATCTATAACACCTAAGTGGTGTTGGCTACAGAAAAAAGATTATACCATCCAACTTCAGTTGGGACAAAAAAATACACATATTACAAATATACAGTATATACACTTTGGAGATTCATACACTTCTTCCAAAAACATTTTCAAAGTAAAGCATTTACAGTAATTTTCATCCATAGACTGGTTTAAGGAAATTAATTTTCATCAATACACAGGATACCTTCAAGCATGTTCATTTCATACACACACAGTTCAAATAAAAGACAAAACATTACACAAAATAAGCTTCATATTAGTAGAAAAGGTATAGCCTTCAAATCAAATAAAAAAGTAAACACATATACAATAGCACAGAACATTTTAACATAACAAAGCAGAAATTTGTCTTTCAATATATTTGAAGGAATGTAAATTTCCAGACACACAAGCATACTCATGGTCGCAGTACGTTTTACAAGATTCAGCAATTAATGAAATATTGAAAAATTCAGTTTGCATTCACATATGTACCAATATTTACACAAAATACCTATGAGAACTTTTTCCAAGTGACTCTTTAAATACAAAGTAACTTTTCAAGGTTTTCTCAAAACAATTACCTTTAAAGCTGCTCTTCATTAATGGCAGTCCAAAATGTTTGTTGCACATAAACACATTAACCTATTCAGACCCTATCTTTAATCATCACTGCTGTATTTTAAAAACAGACAGTCCAAAACTTTAAGTTAATCCAAAAAACCTAGCATCAAAACATCTACATCCATTTGAATGAGAATTCATATGTATTTTTTAATAAATTTACACTGACTTCAGAAAAATAGTCAGTTCATAATACATTGACCAATAAACCTAACTAAGTTCACTGCTTGCCTCAGCACTAGCAGTCCATGTTTACACATTCTGCCTCTCATTGGCTTGGCAGTCTTTGCCTATAAACATTTAGACACCAAAACACAATTTAGATTAATAACACTAAAACAAACATTTTTCAATTAGTACACTGCCCCATCCTCTAGGTTTGGCAGTTCGTAACCACTTATCAACTTTTTGCCGCACAATGGCAAGTCCTTTGGCTACTGCTCACATAGCATATATGGTAGTCCTCAACTTCAGGACTACAGCATTTTTATTGTTTTGTCTTGTTTTGCTGCCCAACAATATATTTTTGAGTAGTTCATATTCATCATCTCCAAGTTTTTTCCCTCATTATGTCATATTTTTTGTACAATTGCATTAATGGTATAAAAGATAAAACCTGCAACTTTGAAACAGCCATTAGACACTGGTAATATTAAATTTTTTCTTTTCAAATGACAATACCAGGTAACATATACATTAATCAAGAAACAATTAAATGTCATACTTGGGGTCAAGTCAGGATTAAGAATTTCTTACTACTCCTTTACCATTGCTTTTCCACACACAGTTAGGTCATTACATACATAAAATCCAGGACAATAATTTTATATCCTATTGCAAGTGCTTTCTGCCTTTGGTGGCACTAGACACATACATCTCACATCTATTTTCCAGACATTAGTCAGGTTTATCTCCTCAATTTTAAACACACATAAAGTTTTTCAACATCATAATTATCCCTATTTTCAGAAACACATTTACATTTAGTCATAATATAGTATTCATTTAACTTGTTGTCAGTATTCTTACCTTTTCACATCCATATTTCTCTTTCCAATTAGTTTTCCATTACATTTTTCCTTTACAGTATCCACAATACTTACATTCATATTGGTCATTTTCTAGTGTACCCAATTTAATTATTCATTTACTTGTCCACAAACAATACACAGTATCTTACATTATTTCCACACTTTTCAGTTTATTCTGATAGAGAAGAAGGAAAGAAGATAGTAAAAGTTCTGAATGATGAAGACGAAGGTTGGCAGCACGAAAAGAAACAGAAGTAGTGCTGGCAACAACTCGGGTCCCTGGTGCTCGTCAGGCACCTGACAATGCAAAGAGTGCATGTCCCCTGACGCTTCAACAACCCTCATCAGAGGACATGTGTCTTTAAGTAAACCACATACTGCAAACATAAGCCTTTTCTGATTTTTAAGTATATTAGGAATTAATTATTATCTTGTAGAGTTCTTTGCACTTTCATGTTACCATAAGCATCATTATTCCTAAAGTTTTAAGGTTAGCCACACTACATGCCCCTATCTTCATAATTAGGCTGGCAACAATAAGTATTCAATTGAAAACAAACAGTTCCTAAGCAAAGTCAAACAGTACACTACAATAAATAAACAACCTCCCCCAGGCCTCAAGGTCAACAAAACAATAATTAACTTTCAGGTAACACTCAGATACAATAATAATAAAGTCATGCATTATATTAAAATATATATACATACAGCATCCTGCCCCCAGTCTCTTTATTAACAAGGCAGTCTTTTATGGTTCAAAAACAGTGACTTAAATGTGGTGGTTTTTTAGGCCTCCTATCTTCTACATCTTTCACTAAGCTATTCAGATCTTGCCAACGTTTTGTTTCATCAGGTGGCTTTTTAGGTTTTTGAATTTCAAAGTCTTTAGCGAGGTACAGTATCTGCTGTCCTGCTATTATTTTATCAGGTCGTTCGTTTTGTTCCTGTTATTCACACTCCTTCAAAACATTTGTTAAGGCTTGCCCCAGTATAGTATCATCTGGAGGTTCCTGTAAATTATGCCCCTGTGTTACATTACTGAATAATTCATCCGGTTTTGGCCCAGTTCTATTTTCTGTATTTTGCTTTGGTAAAATGTCACTAATTTTTTCGTACCCTCTGTCAGTAAAAGTGTATTCACTTTCGTTTACACCTGAAAATTCATCTTCACTGGAGTCATCACTACTCTCTTCCTCACCATCAGATTCACTTAAGTACGCTACTTTTGAACAACAGGGAAAGTTAGTATATTCATTCTTACCTGTATTCGTATACCCTTCATCACCTGAACTATCATTGATTTCATTTTCGTCATCAGATTCTAGCAGGAAAGCAACTTTTAGACAGTGGAGCAGTTCAACTTCGTTTTTCGAATTATTTTCTACACAATGCACATCGTTTGGACACACAAGTACTTCTGTTGAATTACTTTGAACGATCTCAGCCTTAGTTTCGTACACAGTATACTCATCATATACATTGATAACCTTCGTTTCACTGATTCCTTTACTGTCAGTTTCAGATAATCGTGTGAAATCCCTACCAGACCCTTCTGCATTCGAGCCACAAAACACCTTTCCCTCAACAATAATTTCACCTGCACTGTTTATAGTGTCATGTTTACTAACGTCCTCCTTTACACCACTTTCACCTACAGGGTGTTTCAAAAATGACCGGTATATTTGAAACGGCAGTAAAAAGTAAACGAGCAGCGATAGAAATACACCGTTTGTTGCAATATGCTTGGGACAACAGTACATTCTCAGGCGGACAAACTTTCGAAATTACAGTAGTTACAATTTTCAACAACAGATGCCGCTGCAAGTGATGTGAAAGATATAGAAAACAACGCAGTCTGTGGGTGCACCATTCTGTACGTCGTCTTTCTGCTGTAAGCGTGTGCTGTTCACAACGTGCAAGTGTGCTGTAGACAACATGGTTTATTCCTTAGAACAGAGGATTTTTCTGGTGTTGGAATTCAACCGCCTAGAACACAGTGTTGTTGCAACAAGACGAAGTTTTCAACGGAGGTTTAATGTAACCAAAGGACCGAAAAGCGATACAATAAAGGATCTGTTTGAAAAAATTTAATGGACTGGGAACGTGACGGATGAACGTGCTGGAAAGGTAGGGCGACCGCGTACAGCAACCACAGAGGGCAACGCGCAGCTAGTGCAGCAGGTGATCCAACCGCGGCCTCGGGTTTCCGTTCGCCGTGTTGCAGCTGCGGTCCAAATGACGCCAACGTCCACGTATCGTCTCATGCGCCAGAGTTTACACTTCTATCCATACAAAATTCAAATGCGGCAACCCCTCAGCGCCGCTACCATTGCTGCACGAGAGACATTCGCTAACGATATAGTGCACAGGATTGATGACGGCGATATGCATGTGGGCAGCATTTGGTTTACTGACGAAGCTTATTTTTACCTGGACGGCTTCGTCAATAAACAGAACTGGCGCATATGGGGAACCGAAAAGCCCCATGTTGCAGTCCCATCGTCCCTGCATCCTCAAAAAGTACTGGTCTGGACCGCCATTTCTTCCAAAGGAATCATTGGCCCATTTTTCAGATCCGAAACGATTACTGCATCACGCTATCTGGACATTCTTCGTGAATTTGTGGCGGTACAAACTGCCTTAGACGACACTGCGAACACCTCGTGGTTTATGCAAGATGGTGCCCGGCCACATCGCACGGCCGACGTCTTTAATTTCCCAAATGAATATTTCGATAATCGTGTGATTGCTTTGGGCTATCCGAAACATACAGGAGGCGGCGTGGATTGGCCTCCATATTCGCCAGACATGAACCCCTGTGACTTCTTTCTGTTGGGACACTTGAAAGACCAGGTGTACCACCAGAATCCAGAAACAATTGAACAGCTGAAGCAGTACATCTCATCTGCATGTGAAGCCATTCCGCCAGACACGTTGTCAAAGGTTTCGGGTAATTTCATTCAGAGACTACGCCATATTATTGCTACGCATGGTGGATATGTGGAAAATATCGTACTATAGAGTTTCCCAGAGCGCAGCGCCATCTGTTGTTGAAAATTGTAACTACTGTAATTTCGAAAGTTTGTTTGCCTGAAAATGTACTGTTGTCCCAAGCATATTGCAACAAACGGTGTATTTCTATCGCTGCTCGTTTAGTTTTTATTGCCGTTTCAAATATACCGGTCATTTTTGAAACACCCTGTATTATTAGCTGTGCACACGTCTTTTGCGTGGCATATTTCGTCATAACCTCCACCACATCTACGTCATTGACCTCATACACATCATTAACAGTACAATTATCCTCCTTTTCACTCGCATTTTCTGGCTCACTTTCATTATTTAATAATACCTTTTCACACGATCCTGACCTTGAAAGATCATTATTGAATGACATATCAATTTTTTCGATAATTCTGTTGCATTGCATTTCGATTTGTTTACTTTGTGCTGCCATTTGTGCAGACATATCATCATAATACGCTGTCAATTGTGTAGAAATATCGTCATAGTGCACTGCTAACTGTTGCCCCAGTGCTGCAATTTGTGTAGATATATCTTCTTTATGTGCAGACAGTATTATAAGAACGTCAATCAGATCAAGTGTCGTTTGACTTTTAGATTCTACTGCCTTTTCGTGTTCAGATCCTACACCCCTTTCTGTTTTTGGTGATTCGAACATATCCCGCGCTTCATTAGCATAGCCATAGTCTTTAGAAACATCGTCTGTTTCATCCTGTTTAGTGTGTGCAATGTTCGTAGCTTGGATCGGTTTGTTTACGTCCGCCTGTACTCGCACGTCGCACATGGTGCCATCTATTGGTGTGCTGCCTGAACTGCTCTCGATTGCATTCCGTTCTCGCGTATTTAGATTCATTTCTAGTTCCCTGTCCATTTTAGCTATATTAAGTACTGATACCTTTTATTTTCAATTTAAACTTAACTTTCACTATCCGTTCTATCAACTAATGTACAGGTTCGTGCCGCTGGACGTTTTATGTTCACTCTATGTTTGTAAAATGCTAACTACTTATAATTTTTTCCGTCTGTAGGTGCAAATTGAACAACGTCCTGTCACGCAATGCCACATATAACACTACAACAGCGCTTTTACGTAGCTTATACTGTGATATACCAAATTTGGTTTAGTACATACGATGTCCCAACAGAACAATTAGTCCTGTCAGGGAAAAGCCACGTATAACACTCCCTGTCTGCTACTGTTATACCATAACCTTAAAGTAGGAGTCAGTTCGCAAAACAGAATTATTTTGTTATAGCAATTATGGTATGAAGCAGCAGAGCAGTGTTACCCTCTGAGAGGAATTTTGTTGTTTGACCGTGTTGTACCTAACGGAGGTGGCTTATCGAAAGTGAAAGTCAGAATACGTAAATATCAAAAAGTAACAAACATTACTTTTGCCTATCTGCAATGTTTAATTGATAAAGAAAACGGTCGGCAGCCTAACTAGGCAAGAGAATGATTAACTTTCTCATTCAAGAAAATAGTTATTAGTAACTCTAATGGGTAAACACAACCTATATTTGACCACAAGCGAGTGCAATGAACTCTGACACACTCATATGATTATGGTAAGAATGCTACAGTTGGAGCAGCACAAACTATTTGCAAAATTATAACAGGTACAGAAAAAAACACTATCACTTTCAGGGCTTACACAAACTGAGTGGTCTTTATACTGTTAATATGCACACAAGAGAGACAAACACTTAGTAATCATGAACATATAATTTCCTACTATGCAGTTTTCCACTTTTACTACCATGAGACATAAAATTAACATTTATGTAAGATACTGACTCACTTTCTGCGATTTACAACAGGCAGTAATGTGATCATTTACTAAGCAAAACTTTATAAGCCTCAGTCTTAAGAACTTTTAATTTGAAGTTGGCAACAACACATTAATAAGAATTTTTACTAAGAAAATTATTTCAGCTAGCATTATTAACTTTAACTTTCTCTTTACTATATTCAAGAGGCATTAATTAGAAAACTGGCTTTTAACGTACTTTCAGTAAGGACACTCGGTAATCACTTTAGTTCAAACGGAAAGGAACCTGAGAGGTGTTATGATGAGGAGAAAAATCAAGGTTGGTACATAAATTCAGGTATAAATTACCTTATATTTGAGCACAATAACACATCCATTAAGCTGATCCTTCACTGTACATCATTATAGTATTACGTTATAGTGATTGCGCAACGTGGTGGCAACTGCATGTTGGTAGGTGGATTCGCAGACTGAATTGCTGGACTCTGTCATTTCTTGGTGGCGATGATAGATACAAATTCCAGAATAGTTCCAGCTATTTATCCATCCATCCGAGGCATTGGAAAGTAGCAGGAAAAGCCTCTCTCGGAACCAGCACCATATGCGTCTTTTACATGGCAGTGCACAGACTCGCAGCTCATCTCCGACTGGTGGCTCGTCCCCGACTGGTGGCTCGTCCCCGACTCTCTTAGTTCCACCTTTTCCACCTAGGCCAACCACAATTTGCGCGCGCTACACAGTTCCGTTCCCGAGGGGAACCACATTACCTCTTATACACAAATTACTAAGATTCCTAAGTGAGGATCAGCAATTTACATAACAGTAAACAAATGCATTAAATAAAACAAAACATTTAGACATATTGACATCTCTAAAAAAATTATTCACACAAGCTTACAATTATATACAGTAAGTTTTGTTCCCTCCAAATGGGACAAAGCATTTAAACGAGAGATATGCTACACAGCATACGATCAAACCATGACATAAAAGTTTTAACAAAGAAAGGAGTATACAGTTTTGTGTTATCTATTCAAACAAACACATTTACAGAAGCACAGCAATGTAACATTAAATGAAACAAAAGCAAAATAAATCAGCACAGCATTAGAGCTATGGTGTTACAAAGTACAAGTACAATAAGAGCCCTGTTCCTTTAAATGGCTATCGGTTCATCAAACTGAATAAAATTTTGTAATGTAAGTAGGTTTACTGGCGACAGTATTTCTGTTTACAATAACCTCCGCCTATGTCATTTCCTAAAGCAAACCGGCCTCTGACCAGTTGCGAATGAAGGAACGTGATGATTATTGCAGATTCTGGATTATAACGTCTTTCCCTTGAGGTTACCAGAGGTAAAGCAAATCTGTTTGTGCCTCTTAAAAGTAAATGCCTGAACCCACGCATTGCACTTGTGATATGTCGTTCCACCAGACCATTGTGGCCACATTTCCCAGCCCCAGGAGTGTGCTGTTACAAATGATGAGCTTAGCTTACAAAATTAGTCACGGTGGAAAAAATGCGAGTCTATTAAATGGTTAAGTAGAAGCAAGCTTCTGACGCGGAGATTATGCTATCCTTGCGTCAGCAGGATGTAAAGGCTCTCCTAGACATCATAGCCTCGATGTGAAGCCATTTTGAAATTTTCACTAATTCAGGAAATTTCTTAGTTCGAGAAAATCCGCTGTGAAGTGTGAAGTTACCGGATAAATCGATTATTACCGTCATTATTACTATCATTTTCTTCTTACCGCTGGTGGAACACATGTGCTTGAAGATTATTTAAGGCCTTTTGGTCATTATAGAGGTAGTTGCCCAAGAACAGGTTCTTTCCCTGTCTACTGAATCCTTTCCATGTTAATATCAAACATCACCAATTACTCGTAGATTACATTAAGACTAAAGTAATTGATGAAGACGTTACTTGATAACAAAAACGCGCTGCCTTTCTTCATTTACTTGCGCCTAGAAATGGCTGTCGAATACTGCCAAACCAAAAGCCAAGGGATTTTACTGCCTTCGGATATACGTCGCTGTCAGTTCTTCCATATGATTAGGTCGACGTGACCTGTTTCAAGTTGTGTATGACAGAGAATGTTTTAGAAAATCAATTGTTTTCCTTTGCAATAAACAGAAAGATTTTCATTCTAAGCTATCCAAGTTCAAAGTTTTCGCAATATTAGTTGAAATTTAATATTCGCATCTATAATGTAGGAAAGTATTTCACAGTTGCAAAACCCGCATCCGACTCATTGTCCTTACACTTAGTTCATAATGGTTCAAATGGCTCTGAGCACTATGGGACTTAACTGCTGAGGCCATCAGTCCCCTAGAACTTAGAACCATTTAAACCTAACTAACCTAAGGACATCACACACATCCATGCCTGAGACAGGATTTGAACCTGCGACCGTAGCGGTCGCGCGGTTCCAGACTGTAGCACCTAGAATCGCTCGGCCACTCCGGCCGGCTTACACTTAGTCGCTGACCATAAATTGTAGCTCAGAGTGACACCAGTTTAAGTAACCTATTGTAGTGAAGACTGTTTCCCAGTGCTCTTTCTCACCGGGAAATATGCAATTCACTCATTGGGCTCCATAAGTACACTGTAACAGTAATTTCTGTATGTATGCAATGCATACTGATTGTAGAATTTAGTGGTGCTCTCTTCTCCACTTCTGTATACAATATTCCTGACTTAAACGGGCCCTTCATCATTAGAAGCCCTGGGCGTTGCAACATCGTACTGACACCAGTAATGTGCTTATACTGACAACCTCACTGTTCGCTTTATCTGATTCTGTAATCATCTAAATAAAACAACATGACCTTCCAGTGGGAGATATTTCGTCCGTCCCCCTTTTCCTCGTGTGAAATTCGTCAGTAAGCTTTTTTCCTTCCAACCAGCGAAATGCGGCAGAGTACGGCCGGTAAACGATTCACAAACCACGATTTAGTGCCGTTAAGACGTTTTCTTTGAACACACGCGTAGCTAAAGGAATTTATTTTCTTCTTAAATCGTCTTATACAGCAACGTCCACAGATATCTCAAATAGGAAAAGTTCTTTATCCAGGTACTAAGGTTGTAAAAAAAACTTCCCACACTTTGTGTCAGGTTGATCTTTTCGTCTGATAGCACTGGGTAAGTATTTTGTCTAAGAGGTATCACAAGTAGTGTTCCTGTAGCTGTGGGAATCATTGGCTGGAAACGAGTTTAACAACAGTGGGTACAGCACTGCAAAATACTCAAAATGATTATCAACCTAAGTCTGAGTTCATCCACAAACTGAGTCGTATTTATAATATTGAAGCTAGACTGTGTATCCTTGACTTCCTTGAGTGGGCATCGGAAGGCGTTTGCACACACTTATACGAGGGTAATCCGAAAAGTAAGGTCTCCTAAGGGACACGCATGTGCCAACGCAGGCACAAATGAGAGAGAAATTTTAATGCGAAGCACAGACCACAGTAATAGCTGCATAGGGGCAAAGTGATAAAGAGCAAGAGAACGAATACGAAGGTCTGAGGTTCAATCCCACGTTAGGACTAAGATTTATGTGTGCCATTTTACACCTATTTCCCGTCAGGCTGTGTTTGTTGATGTGAAAAATGCCGAGTTGCACTGTGGTCCGAAAGCCACGTTAAACTGCTGGTTCCCCTATTAACTGGCTAGGTAAGTCAACTCAAAGGTCGGAGGAAAGCAACGGCATACCACCTCCACAAAGACCGTGCCTATTAAAGCACTGTGGTGTTCCAACCACTCTTCAGACTGATTACTGCTTTACTTTCTATGGGTTCCAAAGTTAATGATCTTCAGGTTATTAACATTTTTGTGCTTTCATGCTGTAGCTTTGATACCAGTAAACGTAAGTAATCGGCCGAGCACTGTCACCGTTAGAGTTGTCAAGGTGGTGGACGACGATGCTGTCGACCCCAATTACTGTCTTGGTCATCGCTATGTTTCAGCCGAATACCTCCATGTGACTTTCTGCGTATTTCAAGATATACTTTTATAGACTTGCTACGCTTCCAAATTGATATCTGATAGAGCTGTATTTAGCAACATGAATCAGATATGTTTTCCGTGCAATATATCGGACAACACGTGAGTGCAGCGAGATTTCGTTTGTGTGATGCGCATGGTGCAAGAAATATTTGTGTTTTCCTTGCTTTTGTGATA
The DNA here is from genome assembly GCF_023898315.1 of Schistocerca nitens. NCBI lineage: Eukaryota > Metazoa > Arthropoda > Insecta > Orthoptera > Acrididae > Schistocerca > Schistocerca nitens. The sequence continues at coordinate 716,429,899 of NC_064614.1, read as the reverse complement.
GGTTTCACCCCACTGAATGCAAGCAAGCTCACGAGTAGACTGTCGATAACTGGAATTGCGCAATAAAACACTTAAAAGTGTCCCAATGAAAATAACAGTAAACAGGTTATATGCCTACTTGCTTATTATTCGCGCTTCTCGATGCTTTCCTCAAAAAATAAAAATAAAAAGAGAGAGACAGAGAGAGAAAACAGAAATGTATTTCAAATATAAGCTCGGTGACGCCATGTTCGTCTCGTGATGTAAAACAAGGATAATTGACAGGTAATATCTCGTTGTACTAGCGATATGTATGGCTAAAGGATTGTTTCTTTTCTCTCTGCAAACAACCAGAACAGAATTCAGTAACAAAGTGGTAAGAACAGCTATGCAGTGGGCCAATTGAACACTTAGCTTTTCTTGGTTATTTTGTTAATCGTCTGTAATGCAGTAACATCCTTGATTACTGATTCGTTATTAATACCATTTTTATTGTTATTCGTCACCTCACAACAGCTTCCCTATCACTCATTGCAGCCGATGCATGTAACGAATGGATCAGGATGAATTGAATATGGGATGTTTCGTCACGGAGAATATACACATTTATCTCGGCGTCTTGTGTTCAGGGTAATATGAAACTCTCAATACGAGAAGACGACAACGGGATGCCGGTGATGCAGGCAATAACACCCAACTATTTCTGTTGACTTAACACCATGACGACAGACAAATTGGCGTCCCACTGTGTTTTGATTATAATTCGTTAGCCTTCTTGCGACCATGTTTTAATACCTCGTGGGAGCAGGCATAATATTTTGCTTTTTGAACATCGAACAATTACACACAAAGATAGTAGATGGAAGGATACAAAGAAACAATCAGAATCATGGGTATGGATCCAGTTCATCACTAGAAGACTAAACAAGAGGGAAACATTAAGAAACCAGTGAATACCCTCGTTATTATACATTATTTATATAGATTTGGAGATGAAAAAGCGCAGATCTGCACAGTGCCCGAATCTGCACTTTAGTTTCTGTCTTAAAGGGCATAATTTTTAGTTTATTCTCTTCTGAATTTTCAAATGAATTGATTATTACGTGGAACAGAATAATTAGTTAACTGTGTTTCTTACAGCTTCCATTCGCACCAACATTTTTCTACATTCTCGTCCAATTCAAGAAATTCTACTTGTATGATCACAAGAAGCACATAGATGCAATCGATTTCGAGGTACTGAGACAGAAAATTCAATTTTTTGGCTAAATAAATGCTATTCTTCCATGAGTGACAACTTTTGTCATCTTACACGATGCATTACGAGGCTGAGTGGCCAACACCATGATAAGAGTGGCGTGCTGGCAGCAGTGTGTCCGTAGCCCTTTGGTACCGCCCATGTCTCGTGTCGCAACGGCTCAATGAGTCGTCAGTTCTAACCGTGGTCGGGGCCAGCGCGTGTGAGGTTTTTTTTCTGATTTCTTATATGGGACTATGAATTTGCAGAGAAATTCTGTAACGATATCAGGAGAAAACCTTTACACATCAAATCCTCTTGGTAGCTCGACACAGTAAGTTGTATTACAGCATATTGATAATTTTTACTTATGGACCGTCTGACAGCAACTGAATAAAACACAATTTTAGTGCCATACGCGTTTCGCCTTTATTTTCTGCAAGGCTTCATCAGTGGCCTGGAATGTGTACATATGTTTGCTATTTAATTTACATTTTTGTCACAGTACCTATAGGTTATAAACAGTTCTGGTGGTTGGTATTTCCTGTTAAGTAGTAATGTTTTGAACTGTACTTACAGGTTGCGTGGACAATTTCTTACATATTACGCTACTGTTGCATTTTTGGTGTTGTCCTTCTTCTTATGAATGCCATTTTGCATTTTTTTCCCCACATTCCACAGCATTATGAACTGAACGCTTGTTTCAATGCAATGTTTTGGTTTTTGTTGCCGACTGTCAAATGTTTTTGCCAAAGATCGAATGGTATTGCCAAACTTCCAAGTGTAATTATTGAAGTATCTGTGATCTGTTGTGTATGCATTTTTGTGTGCGTTTGTGTGTGTGTTTAGGTGTAATATAACTTTTTGTGCTGTGTGTGTGTGTTTTTTGGTGTGGTATATATATAATTTGTTTTGTGGGCTCTGCTTATGTGTATGTGTGTGTGTGTGTGTGTGTGTGTGTGTGTGTGTGTGTGTGTGTGTGTGAGTGAGTGTGTGTGTGTGTGTGTGTGTGTGTGTGAGAGTGAGTGTGTGTCCAGAAGGTGAAGGAGGAAGAGTTTTTTTTTTTGTTTCATCTTATCATTTTCTTTATTAAGTGTAGTAGGGAGCCTGTGCTGATATGTGTTTGTTCATTTATCACGTTTTTGTTTTCTGCTATGGCTTTCTGGATGTGGAAGTTTTCTTATATTTGTATAAGGTGTTTGTCATGGTTGCTTATTCTCATTATTTTCATTTCTTGTTCCATGTTTGTAGGATGAAGGTTATGGTGTTTAAAATGTTCTGCAAATGTGGAATGGTTTGTTTCATACTTCCAACATCTGATATTTTCTTTGTATCAGACGGTCCATAAGTAAAAATTATCAATATACTGTAATATTACACGCAACTGAGGAAAACAGGACTACAAAAGTTGAAGATGACAGTAAGTTGTGTTAATGGTCATAGATCTCGCTTTCTGACTGTCAAGCTGCTTCACAATACAAGCATCTCTGAAGAAATTCGAATCGACTGTCAACGATAAGAAATTCAATATTGTTCTTCACTTAACACTCACATGCCAGGGTGAAAAGTACGATGGAAAGGAACCTCTTGGTTACTACATGGCATCTATGCTAAATTTCCACATTATAAATTAAGAACTCTTTGCAAACATTTGCTAACAGGCGGCTCTAGCAACTTACTTTTTCTCTGGATAGCTTCTAATATGGGCAATTTTGTCGTCTTAAATCCAATTTAATATTTTAAATATCACTTTTAACAGCGTTCCTTCTCCATTATTTAATGTATGGACCTCAAAACAAGCAATTTGCTTTAGTAGGTATAGAGCAGGTTCTGAAAGGTATTGACACAATGTTTCGAATCCATTTACCATATGGAATCAAAGAAAGAAACCAAACACATTACATTACACTTACTACCTGTGCCTTGACTAACACATATGAATCAATGGAAAAAATAAATTATTTGAAGAATCTTCTGTGAAAGGTAAAAGAACAGGATGTGACGCTTTAATTATACTGCACTGGCTGCACTGGATCAGACACAATGAAATTAATTCCATGCCACATTGATGTATTGGATACTAGTGTAATAAAAAACTCATCAAATAAAAACGGTTTTGTGCCTCCAATGCGTTCGAGTGTGAAACACAAATCGTAGACAAATTCTATGGGTCACCACTCAACAACATCCCCATCGAGAGGGAGGAGTGGAGCAGACGTTGTTGGCAGAAGGTGAGGCAGCGCAGTGCCTCAGCCCCCGCCGGTAGGGAGCAAACGGGTCCCAAAGAACTCAGGCACAAGCAGGGTTCAGAAACACATGGTCGGCCAAAAAATTTCTCGCTAAAATATTGTTGAACCAAACTGTTATTACCAATGTGACAGAAAGCGAAATATATTGTAGATTTGCTTGAATTATAGTGATAGCTTCAGCACCGAGAGAAAGGGGCGATAAAACTTTTGTCAACGTGTGCTTTTGGTGACCAGACGTATTAGCTAGTCTCGTGTTTTACTTCAAGACTACGGTCGTAGACAAGAGTGATGTACTCTGACAGCAGTCAAAAGTTCCTTCGGGAAGTGAAGGAGCCTACAATGTTGCCAACTCGAGAATATTGCCGAACAGATTTCAGAGGGGAGAACGACTGTATTGTCCACCTTACGTGAAGGACTCGGTGGTCAATTTTTTTGTCTAAGTCTGTATCTACATCACATATTACATGCATAAGAACTAGAGGAATTAAAAAAACAAAATTAGTTTATGAGAGTAACGTTAACGATAGCATTCGAAGCATACACCGTATTGTATACGTGTGAGTCAAAACCTTCCGATGCCCACTCAAGGAAGTCAAGGATACACAGTCTAGCTTCAATATTATAAATACGACTCAGTTTGTGGATGAACTCAGACTTAGGTTGATAATCATTTTGAGTATTTTGCAGTGCTGTACCCACTGTTGTTAAACTCGTTTCCAGCCAATGATTCCCACAGCTACAGGAACACTACTTGTGATACCTCTTAGACAAAATACTTACCCAGTGCTATCAGACGAAAAGATCAACCTGACACAAAGTGTGGGAAGTTTTTTTTACAACCTTAGTACCTGGATAAAGAACTTTTCCTATTTGAGATATCTGTGGACGTTGCTGTATAAGACGATTTAAGAAGAAAATAAATTCCTTTAGCTACGCGTGTGTTCAAAGAAAACGTCTTAACGGCACTAAATCGTGGTTTGTGAATCGTTTACCGGCCGTACTCTGCCGCATTTCGCTGGTTGGAAGGAAAAAAGCTTACTGACGAATTTCACACGAGGAAAAGGGGGACGGACGAAATATCTCCCACTGGAAGGTCATGTTGTTTTATTTAGATGATTACAGAATCAGATAAAGCGAACAGTGAGGTTGTCAGTATAAGCACATTACTGGTGTCAGTATGATGTTGCAACGCCCAGGGCTTCTAATGATGAAGGGCCCGTTTAAGTCAGGAATATTGTATACAGAAGTGGAGAAGAGAGCACCACTAAATTCTACAATCAGTATGCATTGCATACATACAGAAATTACTGTTACAGTGTACTTATGGAGCCCAATGAGTGAATTGCATATTTCCCGGTGAGAAAGAGCACTGGGAAACAGTCTTCACTACATTAGGTTACTTAAACTGGTGTCACTCTGAGCTACAATTTATGGTCAGCGACTAAGTGTAAGCCGGCCGGAGAGGCCGAGCGATTCTAGGCGCTACAGTCTGGAACCGCGCGACCGCTACGGTCGCAGGTTCAAATCCTGTCTCAGGCATGGATGTGTGTGATGTCCTTAGGTTAGTTAGGTTTAAATGGTTCTAAGTTCTAGGGGACTGATGGCCTCAGCAGTTAAGTCCCATAGTGCTCAGAGCCATTTGAACCATTATGAACTAAGTGTAAGGACAATGAGTCGGATGCGGGTTTTGCAACTGTGAAATACTTTCCTACATTATAGATGCGAATATTAAATTTCAACTAATATTGCGAAAACTTTGAACTTGGATAGCTTAGAATGAAAATCTTTCTGTTTATTGCAAAGGAAAACAATTGATTTTCTAAAACATTCTCTGTCATACACAACTTGAAACAGGTCACGTCGACCTAATCATATGGAAGAACTGACAGCGACGTATATCCGAAGGCAGTAAAATCCCTTGGCTTTTGGTTTGGCAGTATTCGACAGCCATTTCTAGGCGCAAGTAAATGAAGAAAGGCAGCGCGTTTTTGTTATCAAGTAACGTCTTCATCAATTACTTTAGTCTTAATGTAATCTACGAGTAATTGGTGATGTTTGATATTAACATGAAAAGGATTCAGTAGACAGGGAAAGAACCTGTTCTTGGGCAACTACCTCTACAATGACCAAAAGGCCTTAAATAATCTTCAAGCACATGTGTTCCACCAGCGGTAAGAAGAAAATGATAGTAATAATGACGGTAATAATCGATTTATCCGGTAACTTCACACTTCACAGCGGATTTTCTCGAACTAAGAAATTTCCTGAATTAGTGAAAATTTCAAAATGGCTTCACATCGAGGCTATGATGTCTAGGAGAGCCTTTACATCCTGCTGACGCAAGGATAGCATAATCTCCGCGTCAGAAGCTTGCTTCTACTTAACCATTTAATAGACTCGCATTTTTTCCACCGTGACTAATTTTGTAAGCTAAGCTCATCATTTGTAACAGCACACTCCTGGGGCTGGGAAATGTGGCCACAATGGTCTGGTGGAACGACATATCACAAGTGCAATGCGTGGGTTCAGGCATTTACTTTTAAGAGGCACAAACAGATTTGCTTTACCTCTGGTAACCTCAAGAGAAAGACGTTATAATCCAGAATCTGCAATAATCATCACGTTCCTTCATTCGCAACTGGTCAGAGCCGGTTTGCTTTAGGAAATGACATAGGCGGAGGTTATTGTAAACAGAAATACTGTCGCCAGTAAACTTACTTACATTACATAATTTTATTGAGTTTGATGAACCGATAGCCATTTAAAGGAACAGGGCTCTTATTGTACTTGTACTTGTTTGAACTAGAGACGTTGAAAAATTTGGTGCTGGACTGTGTTTCGAATTCGTATCTCCCCCTTCGAGGATCTGAATCTCTCTGAACAGAATAGTTCAATCATTTCGTTCCTTTTTCCAAGACTGCAATCTTCTCTAGGTCTCCTCCAGATGTAAGTATGTGGGTCCGATTTCTGATCCAGTACAAAAATATTCATAATTGCATTTCAAGCCCTATCACGTGCACACCGGCCTGCTAGTGAAAATTAACTTGCATTTTTAATGCCTGTTCATGTGTTGCCAACAATTTCTGGTCAAACACGCACACGTCTTACTGTTGGTGAGTAAGCAATTAATACCTAAGCTATATTCGTGGACGACAAAGAAGAACGATAGGAGTGCGGTTCGATTGTCGCTCAGGCAGAAAAAATTGTATCCTCATTTTTGATTCAAAGACCTAGCAGCTGGTAAGAAAAACCTATACGGAACATCTGATTTTCTTAATTAAGAATCCGATTACGTGTTGGGTTTGTACCCCCGTCACAGAAGTTCACATCATGCACTTCATCTTTACATGCATACACACTTTGTTACTCCTGAGTGGAGGTGTATCAGACATCTTTCATGGTTAGTTAACAGGGATGAAAGGGTCTTGATAGGAGTCCCAGGTTATTACAAAAACTGTCGTCTTTTATTTTGAAGTTTGGATTTGGTTTCTGATATTGGCGAAAATCTCGGTAATTCATGACTCTTCACAGCTAGTCAGGAATATGATTAGGTTAGATGAGATTAGATTAATACTTGTTACATAGATCATGAATACGACGTTTCGCAATGATATGGAAGTTGTCATTTTAATGAAAGATTTCTTTAGATACCGGTATTCAATTCTTTTACAACGTTTTTTTACTGTCTCTCTCTTTCTTTTTCATACTTATTTCTCTCTCTCTCTCTTACACACACACACACACACACACACATTCTTTTTTTGTTTTTTATTTGTTTGATGTGCTTGACTATCGGCGCGGCACGAAAACTTACTTGAATGTGTTTCTTAGTTTTGAGTACAGTTACGAAAGAATTATAAAAACATCGATGAGAATTACTGATTTATGATGCTTTGTTTACAGTCAGTTCTGAGTATTATTAGTAACTACGCTCAAGTCCCTAAACCTGGTTACAGAAATGCGAATCAGTCGCATTACGCATTCCATGCCATAGCAGCCGCGTCTTTGAGAGGCCAGCTATAGTCACTTCCCAGCTCACTGTTGGATCACATAGGTTCCGTTTTCTTCCTGCTAGTGCTGTAACTGAGATTTGGCATCAAGGCAAGGAATATCGACGAGTTACTTCCTGTTGTGCACGGAATTAAGCCTCAAAGTTCACTTGATTTTCCCTGCCATTTCCTTTGAAATATCTGAGTTATTATCGCTTGAGTTTGTAACCTCCCCCTCGCTTATCGACCTTAATGACAGTGAAAAATTAAACCGCGTGTACCTAATGGGCATTTGGGAAAAGCAATCGTCACCGAAGTTAATTTGTCGGTAAAGAGGGAGGAAAGGGTTACATCTAAATGAAAGGAAAAAAAGCAAATGAAACTGGTGGAAATTAATTTTGAAAAGGGGTAAAGTTAATAAAGAAAGTAAATGTGCGGCCGTTACGTTAACAGTTAACTAGCGGTAATTAGATATTTGAGATTTGTGGGAAATTACGGTCGCCAGCCCTAAGGACAATTACTATAGTAATTGAAAAAGGAAGGTTATTACACATATAATTAGCACTAGAAGCGTGGCAGCTGAAGGTTGACACGTGTAGTGTGAAAACTTAAAGTTTGTCAGAAGAAATAAATTTCGCTACACTCTGACTTAATTTAGCAAAAGAATTAATAAAACCGGAAAATTGAAAGTTAATTTAGTGACTGAAATTAAGAGTGAGCTTTGTTTATGAAGCACATCGAAATTCAGTAAAGTACAGTTAGTCTTGGGCTACCTCAACAATCATTTCAAAAGCTACTTGAATCCACGCAATTTAGAAATAAGAGATTTAACTTTGAACTTGAAGTAAATGATTCTGAACAATTAACAATAGTAAAATTTAGTACGTACCAAGCTGAGCTGCAGTCACAGGTAAGCTAAAATATGCTAACAAAACTCACACTCTTAATTTGTGCTTGTGTAATCTAAATATTGTGGCCAGCTATGAATACCTTAACTGAACTTTGAAATTAAAGCAGTGAAATCGAATGCTATTACTTTAATGCTGGCGTTTGAATTTCAACGACACTCGGGTTCATTCCGGAAAAGGAGGGGTCCCTGCTTGGTAATGCAATTGGGACAATGAGCAACAAAGGTTCATGCTAAGATGCTGTAATTTTGTGATGCAACAATTTTAAAAGCTGAGATCTGCCATACAGTTCTAAAACTTTACGTGTTTCCAGTCTTCCTTGTTGGTTGATTGAAGATTTGAAGTTGCCGACCGAGGAGGTGGCGATAGTCACTCATTGTCGGCCGTCGATGTTGCAGAAGCTGGATGCTGGCGCGCCTTCTTCTCGACACGGTCACCAGGCGAAACGGGCTCTTGATGTGCGCCAGCTAATGCTTCCCGTCCGCGACACCGTGTCAGAAACTATCATAGCAATTCGAGCGCAATGACATGCTGCCAAACCCCGAAAGCGTGGCAACTCGCGGGAGCGTCACACAACACACCTGCTCTACTGCACTACCCCAGCCAGACTCCCTCTGCCCGCGCTCCACGCGACAGAGTTAACACTACCAAAGATCCTAAACACTTTCTTCACACGACCTATCGATGTTTTCGTTCGATAGTATATTTTTCCCTAGGCCAGACCCAGCGTATAAATACAAATAATATTCACAAAACAAACCAATTATACATCGACATAAATGCATATATATACAAAGAGCAAAACAATTACAATATACAAAGACACAGATATGTTATATCTTCAGGTAACAAAATAATGAAAAAAATTTGCAGTGCAATAGATGGAAATAGGAGGATATGCATTTCCGGCGTTACACGTGCCCCACATTGTCTGTGCTGTGTTGGCAGAAGAGCCAACACCGTGTTGCTAGAGGAGTCCGAAATGCACGCGTTTAATTATACGCAGACTGGCGTGAAGTCTGGAACAGTTAAAGCAGTTGAGTCTAATAAGAAAATAACGTAGTTCTTGGAATACTTAACTTTAATCCATAATTGGTGTACATCGCTCTTGACGGTACATTAATATGCGCAATATAAACTGGTAATAGCGCCTTGCTAGGTCGTAGCAAATGACGTAGCTGAAGGCTATGCTAACTATCGTCTCGGCAAATGAGAGCGTAATTGTCAGTGAACCATTCCTAGCAACGTCGGCTGTACAACTGGGGCGAGTGCTAGTAAGTCTCTCTAGACCTGCCGTGTGGCGGCGCTCGGTCTGCGATCACTGACAGTGGCGACACGCGGGTCCGACGTATACTAATGGACCGCGGCCGATTTAAAGGCTACCACCCAGCAAGTGTGGTGTCTGGCGGTGACACCACATTCCTCCCCCGCAAATCGGCGTACGGTTGTGTTATAAGGCTTCCGCCCGCCGTGGGGAGGACCCCATGTTGACGTATGCGACGAGGTGGGGAGCCTAACAACAGGCGAGGCTGTGCCACCCGCACCCGGCCATTCGGTCCGAGGGGAGCTAGGAAACGCCTGAAAACCTAGTCCAGGGTGAACGCCAACATGTGGTGTATGCGCCCGTAGAGAGACAGGAGGGGCCGAAGGGTCGACCTCCATCGGGGCGGTGCACCCGACGGGCGAAGACGACATTTGGTCCGCAGCGGGCAAGAGTTCCATGTCGGAGGACAGCTGGTCACGGGAAGCGATCGGCGACGCGTGACCCAGGTAGGCGCTGGGTGGCTGCAGCGAAGCGTCCACTGCGGGCGGCGCCGGCGGGAGAACAGGCGGCGGTGGCGGCGCGTCGCCATGGGGCAAAATGGAAGGCAGCGTCGTTAACACCAGGGGATGAGGCGAGCCAGTAGATGGGTCCCCAGGGCGCTGACCTGACGGCACCGTCGCTGAAAGCAGATGGGGAGCGGCAGAACCCGTGCGACGACAGAGGCGCAGCTGATTGAGATGCCGACGCACCTCACCAGAGGCCCCCAAAACCAGATACATAGCGCGGCTGAGGCAGCGAAGAATGCGCCCTGCGAGCCAACGCCATGAACCGCGATAGGTGCGATAGTAAACAACGTCGCCTGGAGCAGAAGCAGGTGGCTGCCGCTGCACAGGAACCTTCTGCGGCGGATGTAGCAAAGACATCAAGGTTCGATGAGGACGACCATGGAGCAACTCAGCCGGCGAGCGACCATCTCGGGGCTGAGAGCGATACGAGGACAAAAAGAGCAATAACGCGTCCTCCCGAGAATGCGACTCTTGCAACTTCAACATCTGTGACTCGAAAGTGCGGACCAGTCGTTCAGCGGCACCGTTTGACTGAGGTGAAAACGGCGCGGATGTCAGATGTTGATTACCATTGGCCTTGCAGAATGACTGAAATTCTGCGGACATGAATTGTGGGCCATTGTCGGAAACAATTGTCTGTGGAAGACCTTCAATGCAAAAGATAGCGGATAACGCTTGGATGGTGGCAGATGACGTCGTGGAAGACATCCTGACAACAAAAGGAAAATTACTGAAGGAATCGACCACAACCAACTATCGAGCATTCCAGAATGGACCGGCAAAATCTATGTGTAAGCGTTGCCAAGGGGAAGTGGCTTTCGGCCATGCAAAGAATTTCCGCGGTGGTGCGGAATGTTGTTCTGCACACGCCATGCAAGAAGAGCACATATTCGTAATCGCAGCATCGATTCCGAACCAAGTACAGTGCTGATGAGCAAGTTGTTTCGTTCGCACTATACCCCAATGTCCTTGGTGGAGAAGCCGTAATACAGAGGACTGTAACGAACGTGGGACCACGACCCTGGACTGATCATTATCAGAACGCGACAGCAAAACACCACGTCGAACAAAAAGTCTCTCCTTGTGAGCAAAAAATCGGCGAACCTCGTTCCGTGACTTTGACAAGGGCCATTGCGTAGCAACAAAACGCAAAACGGTAGCAAGGACAGGGTCAGCAGCTGTGGCTGTAGCTACACGACGAAAATCAATCGGAAACGATTCGACCACGTCATCGGTTTTCGAGTCAATGAACATGCAAGCAAGTTCGGAAGAATCGAATGCTCTATCCTCAGCAACAGGCAAACGGGACAACGCATCGGCGTTTCCGTGCTTAGCAGTGGACCGATACAAGATATCGTAGCGGTACTGCGAGAGGAAAATAGACCAGCGAATGAATTTCTGCGCTGTACGTGGAGGTACAGGCTTGATCGGATGAAAAAGCGACGTCAAAGGTTTGTGGTCTGTGATGATGGTAAAGTGACGACCATACAAGAAATCATGAAACTTTGTAACACCAAAGACGAGAGCCAAAGCTTCTTTCTCTATCGGTGAATAATTTCTTTGCGCAGACGAGAGCAATTTGCATGCAAAGGCAATAGGGCGATCATGCGATCCATCTTTGTGCGCAAGCACAGCACCGATCCCGAAATCCGATGCATCTACCATCAACAAAAGGGGTTTCTGGGGATCGAATGGCGTAAGGCAAGTAGTGGACAGCAACGCCGATTTCAACTGGCGAAAGGCGCGTTCGCATTCCGTCGTCCAGACGAACAGAACACCTTTACGGCGTAAGCGATGAAGCGGAGCTGAAATGGAAGAGGCGTGGCGCACATATCTGTTGTAATAATTAATTTTTCCCAGCACACTCTGTAGTTGCTTCAAATTCTGCGGCGAAGGCAAGTCTTGTATGGCACGGAGGTGCTCGGGACTGGGATGTATGCCTTGGGCATTGATGACATGTCCCAGATAGGGTAAGTCACGAGCAAAAAACACACATTTGTCCTTCCGCAAGCGAAGACCATTTTGTCGCAAGACCTGAAATAATGTTCTGAGATTGGCTAAATGTTCTTCTTACGTCTTTCCAGAGATCACAATATCGTCCAGATAGTTTGCTGCAGTAGGGACCGAGGCACAAACAGTTTGCAGATATTGCTGAAACAATGCAGGGGCGGATGCACACCCGAATGGCAGTCTTTTGAATTGATACAAACCAAGATGCGTGTTAACCACCAAAACGCGCTGGGATTCTGCGTCCACCGGTATTTGCAAGTACGCATCTGCTAGGTCCAACTTCGAAAAATATTTACCCGGGCACAGTTTGTCAAAAAGATCTTCCGGGCGGGGTAAAGGTAAAGTTGCAATCACTAGTTGTGGATTCACCGTTGCCTTGAAGTCCACACTAAGTCTCAATTTTCCTTAAGGTTTTGGCAAAATTACTAAGGGTGATGCCCAGAGAGAAGCCTGCACACGTTCAATCACACCTTGTGATTCCAAATCGTGTAATGTTCGTGCGACCTCATCACGCAATGCGTGGGGAAAATTGCGCGCTCGGAAAAATTTCGGTTGCGCGTTTACTTTCAGTTCCAAATGGGATTCATAGTTCTTAGCGCAACCAAGGCCCGGTGCAAAAATGTCTGCAAATTCGTCACATAGACGAGAAACACTGGCTGAAGGCACAGTCTGGTTCACTGATAGGACCTGATTGACTATAGACAAGTTAAACAACTGAAATAAATCTAAACCAAACAAGTTCACAGCAGAAGAAGAACGAAGGACGTAAAAAGACATAAGTTTTGTTTGTCCCTTGTATGTTGCAAGAAGGCTGCACTGTCCTAATACAGGGATATTCTGACCGGAATAGCTAGTTAACTTAACATTTGTGGCACGCAACGGAGGTGTGCCCAGTTGTTGGTACGTGTCGTGATTGATTATTGAAACTGCAGCTCCGGTATCGAGCTGGAATGGTATCACGTGGCCATTAATGTCCAAATCTACAAAAAGTTTATTGTCCTGCTGACGACAAGAGCGACTGTCTCGTGCAACGTGAACTGACACCGGTACAGAATCACTTGCGACGGGATTTCCTGCGACTTCGACGCACACTTTTTGTGGGACGAATACAGTCACCGTTAGAGAGAGTGGCACTGGGCGGAGTGGAATGAACTACATGAATGTCCATGGGCGAAGGCTCACGAGCCCGAGTATTCTTGGTTCGATTCCGATTCCGGCGTGAAGCAAAGGGCCTGGAATGGTTGTTAGTGTCCAATCTGAGCTTTTTCTGGCAAACACTCTGAACATGTCCTTTTTTATTACAGAAAAAGCAAATAGCTTGGCGTGACGGGCAATTCTCACGCGAATGTCTAGTAGCACACCGCGGGCATGACTTCAGCACTGCATTTGCTTGCTGGCGCGGCAAACGTAGCGGAGAGCTTGGCGGCAGCTGTGTGGACGAGCGCGAGGGCTGTTTACTGTTCCGTGCAGCGCGCCCGGCGGGCCGGTTAATGTGACACACAGCTTGCGAAGTTGCAAATGATTCTTGAGCAAAGTCAAGTGTGTCCTGCCGATCCAATATGTCCATCACTTGTTGAAGGGAGGGATTGACTAGTTTCAAAATCTGTTCCCTGATATGAACATCAGAAACGTTCTGTGCAATTGCATCACGCACCATAGTATCTGAATAAGGGAGTCCACATTCACACTCAAAAGCTCAATCCCTAGTAAGGCATTGCAAAGTTACAACCCACTCCCGATTAGTTTGACCGGCCGTACGTTTTGTACGAAAGAAAGTATACCTTTTTGAAACTACATTGACAGATTCTTTGAAATATGCATCTAATGCCGACAAAATTTCTTCGTAGGACAGAGTTGCTACGTCACGTCGGGGAAACAATTTCACTATCACTCGGTACGTGGACACGCCGACGCATGCAAGCAAAAAAGGCTGCCGCTCATTACCTTGAATTCTGTAGGCGGCGAGATGGAATACAAATTGGCGTGACCACTCCGTCCAGCTTTCCAGTGCCGCATCAAAAGGACGAAAAGGTGGAGCAACTGCGTGTTGTGGCGGCGGTAGCGGTGGGGCGGCGGCTGCCGCATCATTTTGCATTGCACATTGACCCTGGACGAGCTGCTCAAGGGCATCCAAAAGGCCTGCGTCTGCTGATTCTGCAAGCGATAAAATTCGGACAGTACATCTGGAAATGGTGGCGAAGCCATGACACAAGTAATTTAACCAAGTATATAGCTAGGAACGAAAAATCCTCGGCGCCATGAGCTGGGTGGCAGAAGAGCCAACCAACACCGTGCTGCTAGAGGAGGCCGAAATGCACGCGTTTAATTAAACGCAGACTGGCGTGAGGTCTGGAACAGGTCAGAGAAATAAGACTAGCAAAACAGGAGGTAACTGGTAGAAAACTTTAATCCACAATTGGTGAACATCTCTCTGGACTGTACATCATTTCCATCTTAATATAAACTGGTAATGGAGCCTTGCTAGGTCGTAGCAAATGACGTAGCTGAAGGCTATGCTAACTATCGTCTCGGCAAATGAGAGCGTAATTGTCAGTGTAGCATCGCTAGCAAAGTCGGCTGTACAACTGGGGCGAGTGCTAGTAAGTCTCTCTAGACCTGCCGTGTGGCGGCGCTCGGTCTGCGATCACTGACAGTGGCGACACGCGGGTCCGACGTATACTAATGGACCGCGGCCAATTTAAAGGCTACCACCTAGCAAGTGTGGTGTCTGGTGGTGACACCACAGTCTGAGGATGTTCGTGTAACATAAACAGACTCAGAAAATGTCCCAAAAAGGAAAAAAAAACAGCGGAAATGCATTTGCTAAAAATATCAAGAAAATTTAGCATTCGTCTAATTAACCATAAACCAATTTTTAGACCATAATAATTGAGTGGAGACACTCCTAATCTTATTCCACTCTGACATCTTGCACAAAATAAAACAGGTTGACAACATATTAAAATTCATAGAAAACATAGAAAATGGTTTAGCTATTCTAAAATCGTCAAAATTCCTAACAGTATCAAGAAATGGAAATCTATTTACAAAATTAACCAGAGTACATGGTCATAAAAACAGGTATATCAAAATACGCAAATTAATAATTAATTACATAGAATACACATTTTTATTTAACCTTTTCATAATTAATATTCTCGACATGAGAGTCCACTTAACGCTAAACAAGAAAATAATACACAGCAGATCGACAAAAACATAAATATTGACAGCAGAATTCTTTCACATCAGCTGTCCGGGAAGAAAAACAACTCCGCCTTCCGTACTCGCAAGTACAAAGAATGCCGAGAGCGGCACAAGAGCCGACAGCGGCTCCGCCTCGCCAGTATTGTTGTGCCCGCCTGTGCGGCACGCTTGATCTCACTCGCCTGTGTAATGGCATTTCCAGAACGTCCGTTTCACTGAATTCTTTCGGAAAAACTCACTCGCGAGTAATCTCAAGGAGTCCGTTAACACTATCATAGTGGATAACTCAACACTGTCCATCATCACACGCTTGTACTAGCCTGAAACTTAAAACAGCGTCTAAGTACATCGGCAATGACTAGTCAATCACATATTTATGAAATCTTACAGCTAGTTACAAAATCATATTTACATTCCTTAATCTATTGTGACTCAGCTGAAAACTTAAAATAGCAGCTTGGATTTTGCAATTGATTAATAATCACTCTCTGTTAAATCATTTAGTACAAATTAATTACTTATTAATTACAACTTCTTTAATGTCCTCTTGGTCAGGCAAATGCATGGCAATCTAGTAAATCGTTAAATATTACACTCTATATTTACATACTGTACAAATTACCCATTCTGTGGTATTAATCAGTCCTTGGTTGGTACAATTTCAAGTATACAATGTTCCGTATACCTAATAGTTTCCTAGAGCTTGGATACTCTAAGCAATAAGCATTTGTGTGAGGTATACCAATGACTTTATATGGTCCTTTACAAACAAGCTTAAATTTAGAGATTTCATTGTCTATCTCGCTCGATTTCTCATGAGCTTTTACAAGTACTAAGTCTCCGATTGCAAACAGCAAAACGCGCTTTAGCGTCATGACGACGTATGCGAGCGTTGGCTTTTAGCTTCATTACTTCTCGCAAACGATCTTTTTTCACACCAATACTAATGTCAATCCGTGGAGGGAATTTGATTATATCTTCCAATTCACTTTCTACACTTTTGTCAATGCCGAGATTCCTCACGTTACAGCAGTTCAAATTCATTCCTACGTCAATGTCATCCGGCCCGTTAACAACGTGTATAGGCTGGTATTGCCTATGCACACCGTCTCCTGCCTCGTCAAAACCAACTACCATTGTTTTATCTAGTGACATACATGTCAAAGTTTTGCTTTCGCAGTTAATCACTGCACGGTACTTTAATAGCCAATCTAACCCGATAATTACCTCCGGAGTTAAGTCTGGCACGACGACAAACTCTTGTTCAAATCGTGCCCCACATATCTCGAAGCTGCCAAAAATCTGTTTTGTGACCGGTTAACTGGCCTCCCCAGTAGCACCGATAATTTTCACTCCTGTCGCTGGCATAACTACGATGCCAGGTCTGTCTTTCAGTAACTCAAATATTTTCCCAGATACAGCACTCAATTCTGCACCGGTGTCAATCAACACGTTTAGTTGTAAGTCGTGCATATTAACAGAAACTACTATCTGTCTACACTTGTCCTCGACTGTTTCTTTATTTTCCCACAATAAATCCTCGTCTATATCCAGGTCATTCCAGAAAAAACCATCCGGCTTCGATCCTAAATCCGGCTTATCTGGCGGCCTTTTCAGCCTCTGTTCACATACAGTTTTAATTTCAACACGTTTGTCCTGAGGCTTAGTCTGTAGCTTCGCCTCCAATACCGAAACCTTTTCCTGTAAGTCGTCATCTAGTGAGTGTTGCTTTGCTATCAATTCACTAATTGTCACCTTCGTTGATTCCTATTTGGCCAGATTGATCTCATCTGCCAATCTACCTGGAGGAATGTGCCCAGTAGCATCTGAAATTACTTCCTGTGGATCTGCGCAACCCACACTGCTACCGTCTAACCGCATAACGTCAGATCTAACCTCATACACGCTGTAATCTACGTGCTTTTCTACCAATCGTGACCGGCAATCACTAAAATTCTCGTAATCTTTCTCCTCAATACTTTCGCAGTGTTTAAACTGGAGTTTTGCGTCGGATGGGTCGGCTACTTCTACCACTATAACTTTCGGTAAAGTCTGCCGGTTATGGCCAGAACTTTCCGTTACTACTTCAACATCCAACTCCTGCGGGACGAAACACGACGAATCTTGCTCGTGCTCCCCATTAACATCAACTATTTCTGGTAAAGCCTGCCGGTTAGGGCCAGAACTTTCTATCACTTCACTAACACTATCTTCCTGCGGGACGAGACGCGGCAAATCCTGCCCGCGCTCCCCATAAACACTTCTCCCGTACAGGCCCCTATAATCTCGTAGTTCGTCGTATAAGCCACCGAACTGCCTTAACCAGACCTCATCCCTCTCTGCATCCCCTCGCTCGATGACGGACGTGTTATCCGACATCTGATCTTCTCTCAACAATTGCGAATCATTCTTAAACTCAATCTCCAGTTCCGCTGTGGGTGTTACAGCTGCAATTTTATAATCGATTTCCGGAACACTACTTAAATTGTTCTCACTGACAGTGAATGTATTTTCTACTGCCGTGTCTACAGCTGATCTACTACTTGTGGGCGCACTCCTTTCTCCTAACACTGGCACACTCTCCCACCGTTGAATATTCCATACGGAATTTTCGTAACGACGACACCTGGGTTTTCTCCTGTTATTGCGTTCGATAGTATAGTTTTCCCTAGGCCAGACCCAGCGTATAAATACAAATAATATTCACAAAACAAACCAATAATACATCGACATAAATGCAGATATATACAAATAGTAAAACAATTACAGTATACAAAGAATCAGAAATGTTATATCTTCAGGTAACAAAATAAGGAAAAAAATTTGCAGTGCAATAGATGGAAATAGGAGGATATGCATTTCCGGCGTTACAAGTTGTAACAAAAGATTGCAAATTTACAGTTTTCAGACCAGCAAAGTCTTTGCATTTGGAAATCGCAACTTAATTCGTCCTTTAAATAGCGGTTTACGAGTTGTAGCTACTATTGGGCTCGTAAGAGGAATGCATAACACATACCTCTTCGCTAGCTCTGTGATGATGTGCTGACCTCTGAAAAAGCGTCTGTTCTGTTATGGTATGCGGTTCCATTCTCGCTGAATGCAACGTTTTTATCCCTTCTGTGAAAGAGCTACAAGCAGTAGGATCAAACATCGATAAGGAAATCGCAAGAAAATACTTTCAGCTCATAGTGCAATGGTGAAAAACTTACAATGCTGCACAACAGGTAACGCCTCGTTCCGCTGCTCACAAGCAAATTTTGGGTCTCTAGGAATACATAACTTTATTTATGAAATGCCACATTTGCATACCTGTTGAGTATGACACAGCATACCAATTAAACACAGACCCAATCGAAATCTAAGTGAGTAGTATTTTACAAATTCGTGCCGATAGATACACGCTTGTGTGCAGATACTCAGTTTCTTCGTAAGGTTATCGTGGGTAGTTTTATTTCATTTCTTACAATGCAGTGCACGATT
The DNA here is from genome assembly GCF_023898315.1 of Schistocerca nitens. Classification (NCBI taxonomy): domain Eukaryota; kingdom Metazoa; phylum Arthropoda; class Insecta; order Orthoptera; family Acrididae; genus Schistocerca; species Schistocerca nitens. The sequence continues at coordinate 716,411,010 of NC_064614.1, read as the reverse complement.
TTCGTAATGTTTCTCTTAGTGCTGTTAAAACAATACTAAACATGAGAGAGAAATTGATCATCAACGATATATGCGAATTCCCTGATGTTGTCTATGACAGTCTGACAATGCACATGCAGTTTATTGATTACATGCATATAGAAAACTTGTTCTTAGTTAAAGCTGTCAAACAAGGTTTGAAGAACAATAAAATGCCACTACCAGAAAACAGCTAATGTAGAAAATACTTTTCTGACTATTTTGGCACGATGCGCTCTCCCCATACATAATACAAAAGCTTCGACATGCATCTGCTGCCTGGCCGTCTATTAAACCTGAAAGGAATAAAATGTCGCAGAAGTGAGCCCTTTTTCCACATGCCGCTATTTTGGGTTGAGAAGTGAAGGGGATTATGTTCGAAGTTCCATTAAATTGGTAACTTCAGCAGACAACAGAGTTGCGTTGTAATAAATGTAGCAGCGAATGCAATAGAACTCGCGACGTTTTATCTACAGTGCGCGACTCTTACCGTGACGCTACTACTGTCATCTAGCTAAAACGCCTCCAGAAGTCGACAACAGCTCCTCTAGAACTTTCGCATTCCACAGCGCTGTGATATAATCCATATGGCCGGGTCTAGACTTCTGAGACACAGACAGTTACAGCTTTTCTTTTTCACTGCAGGACGTTTTCAACAAACAGATAGCGCAATAGAGTAGCTAAACTGGAAAGGAACACTTCCTATTTAAATTTCTGCATCCTACAGTGTTGGAAGTTCTGTGTAGGTGGCAGTTACGTGACAGAGTCGAATGTATGCACTGGGTAGTCGACGCAGCTAGTTCATGGCGATTCGGTCAACCAAGTAAATGAATGTACTGAACATGCTGCAAACCACTACAGGGAGCCTGTGTGTCAGAATTCTTATCGAGTGTGTCGCTGCGGTGTTAATAGAAAATGAGCCATACAGAAGAGGCGTTGGTGGCCTGTTGGATTGGTGATAGTTTCATGTGATGATGGTCTGCGTTCGATTCCAACTTCTGCCAATGATTTTTTAATAGGGAGAGACAGATTCTAATCTCTTCTGGTTACTCCAAGTGAAGAAGGTATAATGGCATTGTGGTCTGAAATTCACATTAAACGTGTTATTCCTTCTCTACCAAGTAGACGTACGGTTGAACCACAATAAAGTCAGGAGTGGCGAAATGTGGGAACTCTATCACCAGTAACCTTTCTTATACTAGTTATTTGTTTCTAGTGATGCAACAAACGCTATGTAGGGTCACAGGACGCTTATTCCATCTTTTACTTGAGCTTCTGTATGTCGATAAAATTGGTTCTGAACTTGGAATGCAACTCAGACCGCCCTTAACGCGGAATTTGATCCCTTCGTGACAATACAGCTTGACTACAATTTGTTGTTTGTTCAAAACTGCAGATTCCTCAACATCTCCACATATTGCGCGTGAATTATGTATTATCAAGCTCTAGCATGAGAACACCTGTCTGCTGGTGGATAATAATTTTGATTTTTAATGTATTTTCAATCGTTGGCAACACTAACGATATCTGACGGCTTTGACTCCCAGTGAGAGACAGGACTATTTGAGAGATCACTGTAAGTTCAAGGATGTTTTTCAGAGCTGTTGATGGAGAAAAATTCGGTAGCTGACGTCTCTTTGTGTGTAGTCAACAACGGTATGTGTGGGGTTCGATTCCCAATCAGCACTGAACTCTTCGTCACATTATTTCTAGTTCAAACATGCTCGCATGTCGCTGCTGATGCAACAAACCCATATTTAACGTTCGTTTTCTCTAGAATATAACAGCGATAGGTGCCGGGTTGGAGTCAAAAATGGTTCAAATGGCTCTGAGCACTATGGGACTCAACTGCTGTGGTCATCAGTCCCCTAGAACGTAGAACTACTTAAACCTAACTAACCTAAGGACATCACACACATCCATGCCCGAGGCAGGATTCGAACCTGCGACCGTAGCAGTCGCACGGTTCCTGACTGCGCGCCTAGAACCGCGAGACCACCGCGGCCGGCCCGGGTTGGAGTCCTGGGAAGGAAAAACTTAATGTTTCGTCTCGTCATTTCAGTTAAAACATCTAGCTACTGCCGATAAATTCCGATATGTCACAGTTGATTGTGCTTCTATATCAATCCGATTAGGTTCTGGGTTCGAATCCCTGTCCAACACAAAGCTTTACCTCACGGCATTTCAAGTAAGTTACCTGTGAAGAAGCAATATTTAACATCTCTCGTAGTTCGTTAACAGGGACAATAGATGCTGGGTAGGAATTCGCGTCCGTTAAAAATGTTTACTTTATGTAATTTAAAGTTGATATTTGCTAACTGATACTGTCTAAAATCGTGGTATATCACTCTCTGTATGCCTAGTCAGGAATGACTGTTAGATTCCGTCAGTCTCGAAATATTAGTCTGCATGACCTGGGTTTGAATTCATTTGCAGAACGAGACGGTTCGTCGTGTCATTTGAAGTTCATACATATTCTCAACTAGCTGCTCGTGAACAACTTAAATTTTTAATGTCATGTGTTGTGTTAAATAACAAGTACGATATGTTACTTTTAAGAAGAAATCATGAATACGACGAACTTACTAGGTGCATTACCTATCTGACGTAATAATGAGAGTGGTAACATTTCAGGTATGTCATTTATTGCAATAAATGTGAGCTTACAAGTCTTAAGGACAGTCATATCTGTGATAAGGTATTCCCTGATATTTATAGTATCGTGGTATTACTTTACATCTTGAGTTATTGCATTACAGAGCCGAGTTTTCTAGGGGTGACTTGTTGGAGTCATTTTCAATAGTCAAACGACTGTACCAAGGAGCGATTAGAGGACCTGCTAGACAGCTGCCTTATGTGGGTTGCATGCGAATCCGGCGAAATGCAATTCAGTTCGTTCGGATACTTTTGAGCACGACTGTACATTCTCAGAAACGTCTTCCTCAAATTAAGGCCTTTTCATGCTAGTAGATTCTTTTGGCTAGGAACACCCTTTCTGCCAGTGCTGTTTGCTTTTGATGTGCTCCTTGCTGGGACCGCCGTTGGTTATTTTGCTACCCAAGTAGCAGAAATCCTTAACTTCATCTACTTCGTGACCATCAATTCTGATGTTAAGTTTCTCGCTGTTCTCATTTCTGCTGCCTCTCGTTACTTGGTCTTTTTTCGATTTACTCTCCGTCAATATTCTTTGCTTAATAGACAGTTTATTCCATTCAGCAGAACTTGTAATTCTTCTTCATTTTCACCCAGGACAGCAACGTCAGTAGCGAATGGTACCAATAATATTACTTTATCTTGAATTTTAATTCCAGTCCTGAACCTTTATTTCATTTCCGTTATCGCGTCATCAGTGTACAAAATGAACAGCAGAGGCGAAAGACTCCATCTCTGTCTTACAAACTTTTTCATGCGAGCACTTCTACTCTTACTATTCCCTCATGCCTCTTGTACATACTGTATGTTACTCTACAGCTTACTCCTGCTATTCTCAGAATTTCGAACACGTTGCAACATTTTACATTACCGAACGTTTTTTCCAGGTTGACAAATCCTGTGATTCTTTCATCACTTTTTTATAGTCTTGCTTCCATTATCGACCGCAACGTCAGAATTGACTCTCTGGTGCCATTAGCTTCCATAAAACCAAAACTGATCGACATCTAACACATCCTAAAATTTCTATTCCATTCTTCTGTATATTATTCTTGTCAGTAACATAGATGCATGAGCTCTTAAGTTGATTCTGCGATAATTCTCGCACTTGTCAGTTCTTGCAGTCTTCGGAACTACGTGGATGATATTTTTCCGAAAGTCAGATGGTAGGTCGCCAGATTCATACATTTACCCACCAACGTGCATAGTCGTTCTCTTGCCACATCCCCCAATGATTTTAGAATTTCTGATAGAATGTTATCCATCCCATCTGTCTTAATTGATATTAAGTCCGCCAAAGCTCTCTTAAATTCTGATTCTAATACTGGATTCCCTTCTTCTTCCTCTTTTTCTTTTAGCGTTCAGCCGTGAAGTTGGTTTGCAACAGAGCGCCATTCCTCTCTTCTGTCGGCCTTCCTCTTCATTTCCACGTATGTGTTATATCACTATCTCTTCTAAATCCACTACTCCTTTATTCCTCTATAACATCAGACAAATCTTACCCACCATAGAAGGCTTTAATGTAATTTTTCCACCTATCCACTCTCTCCTCTGCATTAAACAGCGAATTTCCCATTGCACTCTTTAGATTGGCACTCTTGCTTTTAATATCACGGAATCCTGCTTTGACTTTTCTGTATGCCGAGTCAGTCCTTCCGACAAACATTTCTTTCTAGATTTCTTCACATTAGTCATGTAGCCATTTTGTCTTCACTTTCCTGTACTTTCCATTTATTTCATTCCTCAGCGAGTTGTATTTCTGTATTTCTGAATTTCCCTGAACATTTTTGTACCTCCTTCTTTCATCGATCAGCTAAAGTATTTCTTCTGTTACTCATGGATGCTTCACAGTTACCTTCTTTGTACCCAGGTTTTTCTTTCCAAATTCTGTGATTGTCCTTTTTAGAGATGTCCATTTTTATTCAACTTGGTGCCTACCGAGCTATTCCGTGCTGCTGCATCTATATCCTTAGAGACCTTCAAGCGTTAATCCTTAGTATTTCCATAGTTCACATCTTTGTCTATTGATTCCTCCTGACTAATCTCTTAAATTTGAGCCTGCCATTCATCATTCTCACATTGTGATCTAAGTTTATATCTCATTCTGGGTACGCTTTACAATTCAGTAACTGATTTCTGAATCTCTGACTGTCAATGATGTAAATCTCTTTCTCTTTATGATTCTTGAACAGAGTATTCACTATTACTAGCTGAAATTTTTCCCGTAACATTTTCTTCTACTCCTTCCTCTACAACTGCTTTCTAGTCCCCTGTAACTATTAGATTTTCCTGTCACTTTAATTACCTTACTATCCTTTCAACATCGTCATATACTTTCTGTATCTCTTCATCTTCAGCTTGTGTCTTGGGTATGGTATACCTGAACTATCGTTGTCGGTGTTGGTTTGCTGTCAATTGTGGTAAGAATAACACCTACACTGAACTGTTCACATTAACACTCTCTTTGCCCTACCTTCCTATTCATAAAGAATCCAACCCCAATTATAACGTTTCCTGATGCTGTTGATATTACCCTATATTCATCTGACCAGAAGTACCTCCTTTGGTTATTCAATCTTTTTCTCATGTTCAATCTCCCCATTGACATCCCCTCTCGGAGATACGAATGAGTGACTATTCTAGAAACTTTGTCCAAGAGGTAATCATAAAACTTTTTCAATTACAGGCCACACGTCCTGTGGATACACGATATGTGCCTTTGATGCATTCGTTTCCACTGCCTTCTGCATTCCCTTGCCGTTGGTCATTGCTGACTCTTCCGCCTTTAGGGGCAGTTTCGCACCCCAACGACAAGAGAGTTCCCTGAACCTCGGCCCTCTGTGACAAGGCCGTTGGCAGAAAGAGGGTGACTTCCCTATATGCTGTGTCAGTGCTTCCGACAATCATTTATTTTATGATTTATTCATTCTGCTTCCATTTCGCCATAGCTTCACTGCACTTCCTGTTTATTTCGTTCCTAAGTGACTAGTATTCCTATATACCTGAATTTCTCGGAACATTTTATGTTTCCTTTTTGTGGATCAGCTGACGTAATTCTTTTGTTATCAATTATCTCTTTGCTGTTACCTTTCCTGAACCTATGTTTTGCTTTCCAATTTCTGTGTGTATCGTTTTTAGAGATTTCCATTCCCCTTCCAATGAACAGCCCTCTGAACTATGCGCTAATGCAATATCTGTAGCCTCACAGAACTTGATGTGTCTGTCTTCCTTCCTTAGTTATACGGAATACTACTTCTCTGCAGGAATTTCTGCTTTCGCAAGGTGGATCTAGCTGGAATCGTCCTGTATCTCTCGACCTTTTCCAAATATACTCCTCCACTTGTAATTCGTGAAGAAGGTATTCGCTATTATTAACTGATATCCATTACAGAACCCAATTCCTACTACGAAGTTAATATTTTTCTGTAGCCGTTTCTTCCACTCTCTCCACAACAACGATATTTCAGTTTCGCATGGCAGTTAGATTTTCGTCTCCTTTTGCATACCCAGTTACCCGTCCAACATCCTCTTATATTGTCTCCATATCTTCTGCTTGCGACGCAAACACGTATACCTGAACTACTTTTCTTCATGTTGGTTTGCTCTAGATGCTGATGACAGCAATCCTACCACTGAATTGTTCACATTAACTCACTCTTTCCCTACCTCCCTATTCATAATGTATCCTATTTGAGTCATAGAATTTTCTGCTTTTCTCGTCTGTCCAGAAATCGTTGTATTCTTTCCGTTTCACTTCAGTTGTCCCCAATGCACCTAGTATGAGCCTTAGCATTCCTCCTTTCAGATTTCCTAGCTTCCCTACCATGTTCCAAATTCTGACATTGCCCGCCCCGACTTTGTAGAACGTTGCCCGTTCTTTGGTTATTCAGCCTTTTTCTCATGGTCATCTCCCTCTTGGCGGCCTCTGACCGGATAGCCGAATGGTCTACTAATACGGAATCTTGAAATTGGAGGCATCGTCATGACACTTTTTCAGTTTCATGTCACATATCCTGTGGATACAAAGTACGAATCTTTATTGAAGTGGTTTGCATTGCCTTCTGCATTCTCATGCCGCTGATAATTACTGATTCTTCCGCCTTTTTGGGGCATTTTCCCATCCCAATGCAAGATGGTGCCCTAAACCTCTGTCTAGTACTCCGCTCTCTTTGAAAGAGCCGTTGGCAGCATGATTGTGACCGACTGTTCATGCTGGAAGTCTTTGGCCTCTGTTTCCTATGATTTTTTTTTGAAAGTTTTATCAGTGAGAAGGATTGGTCCTGCGGCTGAGGATGCGTTGTTATTTCTCAAAGAAGCTATCCCTATACGATAGATGCATAGGCGCAGCTGGAATAATCCACTTTAATGTCGTCCAACTCCATACACAGGGTGTTACAACAAGGTACGGCCAAACTTCAGGAAACATTCCTCAGACACAAAGAAAGAAAATATGTGATGTGGCCATGTGTCCGGAAACGCTTACTTTCCATGTTAGAGCTCATTTTATTACTTCTCTTCAAATCACATTAAACATGGAATGGAAACACACAGCAACAGAACGTACCAGCGTCACTTCAAACACTTTGTTACAGGATATGTTCAAAATGTCCTCCGTTAGCGAGGATACATGCATCCACGGTCCGTCACCTGGAAACCCTGATGCGCTGATGCAGCCCTAGAGAATGGCGTATTGTATCACAGCCGTCCACAATACGAGCACGAAGAGTCTCTACATTTGGTACCGGGGTTGCGTAGACAAGAGCTTTCAAATGCCCCCATAAATGAAAGTCAAGAGGGTTGAGCTCAGGAGAGCGTGGAGGCCATGGAATTGGTCCGCCTCTACCAATCCATCGGTCACCGAATCTGTTGTTGAGAAGCGTACGAACACTTCGACTGAAATGTGCAGGAGCTCCATCGTGCATGAACCACATGTTGTGTCGTACTTGTAAAGACACATTTTCTGGTAACACAGGTAGAGTATCCCGTATGAAATCGTGGCGGTGAATCGAGGAAGTACAGTACATACTGACGAAACTAAAATGAGCTCTAACATGGGAATTAAGCGTTTCCGGACACACATCCACATAACATCTTTTCTTTATTTGTATTTGAGGAATGTTTCCTGAAAGTTTGGCCGTACTTTTTTGTAACACCCTGTATGTACTATCTCAAAATGGTTTCCAGTGATTCCTTGCCCATTTCTCCCTCTATATACTGTTTATTCCAAGCAAATTTATAAATAAGTGTAGGCAAGGAATTATAATTGTTATCTTAGGGAGAGTTTATGTGGTGACAGAATCGTATGTATAAGTTGCGACATATTCTCATAAGGTTCCACAGTGATACAGGAAATATTTAATTTTTTGTACATCAAGTCGTGGTCCACAACAGTAATTAATTTCAGTCAACGATTACCATATCGGTCCTGAGTATATCCAGTATACTACACAATTGTGTCATCTGTATATGGAATAATACAAAATCTGTAGTATATTGGATTTACTCATATGTTGATGTGGTCAACATTGGCCTTAATTAATCACCTGATTCATTAACTTTAGTGGTCCCCGACTGGATTTATAATAAAATAAAGAATCAGATTTTCTTGCACGCATTAGTACCTGATGCAGCATCAAATCACTACTGACTTAGTGGAGTGCGCACAGTCCCTGTAGATTGCTGTCTCCACATTACATAGCACAAGTTGTTAGATGAGAAGGACCTGAATGATTTACCGACAGTACTCTGCGAGGTATAAAACTGCGTCACCCCCTGCAAATAACGGTTCATCTCGACAAACAATTGATTCGTGTGTCTATTCTTCCCCGCAAAAACGCTGTTCATCTGTGTGCATACGTCGGTTTTTCACCAGAACCCCTGTTATCCAGCGTAAGTTCGTGACAGACGTTTGGAGTGGATCCACCCTTGTTAAGTGTGAGGTAACATCTAGAGGTGGGAAAACACATGCTATGTGCAGGCTAACGGCAGAGTAACGTCCAGATATGATCCCGCCAGCAGTATTTCAAAGATTTTGTTCGGGGTGGATGCACTTGCGTTTATTGCTGGAAGCATCCAGAGGTGGATGCACCAGTGATAAGTACAAGGGGTAGCACATATAAAGTCAGTGCATTTGCTGTGTGTGTGTGTGTGTGTGTGTGTGTGTGTGTGTGTGTGTGTGTGTGTGTTTGTGTGTGTGTGTGGGGGTTTGTTTTGTGCACTTTGTAGCCTCTCTCTGGCTTGGTGTGTGTGTGGTCGGAGGGGGGGGAGGGGGATTATGGGTTCCGAATCACTACTGAATGCTAAAGAGATGTGATAGAGAACTGCCGGCCGTTGTGACCGTGCGGTTCTAGGCGCTACAGTCTGGAACCGAGCGACCACTACGATCGCAGGTTCGAATCCTGCCTCGGGAATGGATGTGTGTGATGTCCTTAGGTTAGTTAGGTTTAATTAGTTCTAAGTTCTAGGCAACTGATGACCTCAGAAGTTAAGTCGCATAGTGCTCAGAGCCATTTGAATCATTTGATAGAGAACTTGGTAGGGTAGGTAACAAAGGAACATATATTCTTGCACCGTTACGTTTACAATATAAAAATAATGTGGAAAGTATCTAAAAATATGTTAAATATTGAAAAATTATGTTTGAAGAGTGAATAACGAAATATGGGGCAGATGACTGCATTATAGTCACTTTCCTCTTACATCACTACGCAACAGTGGAGAGATAAATCCCATTAATAAAGGCTATAAAGGCTTACAGTATTTCTAGCTCAGTTGTTGATATGGTAAATGTGTCAACAATAAACATGGTTACATGGTGTTCTTAAAAACTACTTCGAAAAATCTGGTTAACATAACTAATTCAGTCACTATACACACTATCCACAAAAGAAAATTAATTCCTAGCTACACTGGGTTATTGTAATGCTTGGAAAAAAAACATTATACAGAAGTAGTAATTAGTGTCAGAAACTGTAACAATTAATGTAAACACTAGATATATGTGAGCGATGTGAACTCATATGTGTGTGCTTTAATAGCAGAAAGATGGGATATTCCAGAGACATGATCTCAAGACGAAACTCCACTCAATGTTGGCGATACTACAGCATCAAGAATCATCTGTTACGACAAACTGACAAGGAAGCACTGGAAACCATTTCGAGGAAATATAAGAACCTATAGCATGTCACATAAAGTGGAATGGTCTGACATAAAAAATCTAGCTACTATTACAATAACTTTGTGTAGTCGACAATTATTGGATATAGCGCAAGAATTTGATAACGATATTTCAACAAAATGGAAATGTGTGACTTTCCCGTAGCAACGTTTTAACAAACAGAATTAGAGGAAGTTCACAGCCCTATATAAAGCGCTTTGTACGATGGTCTATTTAAAATCGGAACTGATGGGTGTAAATAATGTAATACATTACTCTAATTTTAAAAAAAAGGGTGCTGATGACTGGTGTTATGCAGATGATCTTCGCTGACACACACTCCAACACCTGTGACATAGGTATTACACGTAAGTGCTATATGAAGGCGGGGAAGACATGTTTTCCTTAGTCCAGATCTTTGTTAAACTGATATACCATGCATCGAAGTTAGATATCGATATGGATAATACCTACAGGAACCAATGTGTCAAGCAGACTTAATCCATTCCCTGTCAAAGATTTCGAGTATAAACCATATATATGTGGTACTGCCGTCGTTCTGCAATTTGTCTACTGGGGCAATAAGAACACAAGATAGTTGTCTGCCGTAGAAATACACCTTTCTTGATAACCAAGACTAGACAAGGTTGCGGACTGTATCTGTAGACACAGATTACGGAATCTCGTACAGTTGGCGTACACATATACGTAGTCTTGGAAATATGTTGCCGAGGATGCATAAGCTTGTGTTAAGTAGGGATGGGTGAGGAGGGGCTGAATATTATCTATGTCCTGCCTGGGAAGATTACGATACAGCACAGCAATACCATAGATGACGACAGACATTATTAATAGTTCGATATGTCTTGTAAATGTCTTTCAGTCTTTTTGTCTGCTATTCTACCTGAATTAGATACTTTTATATAGGAGGGGGTATCACTTCTCAAAGTATGTGGCTGATTTTTACACTATTTTCTGTGCGTGTGTGCATTATCCACAATTTCCAAGCAATTAAAAAGATGTTACATACAACGTTTGTAGGCAAAATGCATGAGAAAGATATTTTAAAACATTTGTACTTATTTAATACATTTACAATGCTAAATTTCCACTTCAGTCAATATCTCCCTTGAGATAGGTTTCGATCTTTGTTCCAAAGTCTAAACTGTCTATTATTTTGTCAAAATACATATCTCAGTTCTCATTAAAACTATATTATTATCAACCAATCATTATGGCGATCCTCTATGCAAGCGTAAATTCCAACGTTAACACTTTGTTCGTATAACCTCGTTTTCTGTTTTGGTTCATCTATACAATTGCCGGGTTGAAATATGCTGTGCACTTGAGAGTTGTAACTCGTATTTTAAAGACATTGGCCCTGATATTTTAAAAAGTACAGAGAACTAAATTTTTTCCTTCGGTAAGTATTTTGGTATGTAGAGTGCAGGCACGTGCAAGTTGATTGACATTGCTGGTGGATCCTCTCCCACACCCTATCCCTGTCTATGAGGTTTCCACTATGAAACACGCACAAAATAGTGTTTAACTGAACTAGGAGCTTACAACTGGATTGGAAGTACGACCAAATTTAGAAATTATCACTAGGAAATCACGTCACTGGAAATGCTGCCACCTTGGTTCTTGAGGTATAAGTGACACTGCATTGATTCTACAATTTAGTCTACTGTTGGAATTTTATGTCTACCTACAGATCTTAAATTTTATGCCTGTCGGCAAGGATGGCACAAGTGTATTATCTCCATAGTACTGTCAATTATACATCCAGGTTTTGTTTACCATGAAGTGCTATCAGGTTAAAATTTGAGTAAGTCACCAAGGCCCATTTCACATTGTACAATACGTGCCTGAAAATTACTTCCGGTTTGTGTAACGACACTGTTACCTGCTGATGTGTTGTTTGTGTTATAAATACTGGAGGAGAACTATGTTTTATGAGAAGAAGTGGTGTACATGTCAGGACATAGATGGCCAGAGAATGGTGGTCGTCAGTATGGATTATTTCGGTGTTAATGGAGTAAGTTTGGATAAGGGATTGGTACTTCTTAATTTTGCTCTCCTAGACAGCTCAGTATGGAGCATAACCGGATCAAAGCCTCTGTACACCTACACCTCTGTACTTCCTCCTACATATATCTCGCAATGGGAAGATCTGGCACCTTAGAACTAATATGTAAGTTATCTGAAAATCACTCGTTATTTTCGTTGCCCGAGTTTCTTTAAACTTCTGGAATAAATGTATTTAATAAGCATTTGTAACTGGCGAAGTGGTTAATTTCGTGGAAATCGATTCGTCAGGAAACTTACTGGTGTTGGAACTTTGGTGTGTAGCCAATTGAACAGAAACTGGGATACGTATGGATTTAGCTGTGATGCACAAACAGCTATGGCTGACATCAGATCATCCTTCCCAGTGGTTCTTATTGCTGGTACAGACAATAGACATAAACGTAAAAAGCATTGGCTGGTGTTAGACGTTATGATCATATTGCTATGCTAAATGGTTTCCAAGCATGAGAAGATGTTTGGTTGAATAGTGAATTATTTATAGGTATGCTTCTTTACACATCATAAGAACATTTTGCCTGTCGATAATGTCCTGTGACGGATCACAATCATTCAGAAAAGTTTGCGGATAAATTTGGTTTTGCAATGCATATAGCTTTATTGTGCAAGGATGCTGTGTAAGGGTCAACGTATGATTCAAGCATTCTTCTGATACCTCTAACTTTCCTCCACAGATGGAAGGCACTGCATTACAGGTGTTGTGTATAACGAGGAGATTTACTGTTGCGAAAAAATCTAGGAGAGTTTTCTGAGGGCATTATATTATTTCCTTGCACAAACATTTCGCGAAATGTCTGCAAGAGGAACTGTGGATGGTTACTGATACCGATTCTTTCCACGTAAACGGAACAGGATCAGTCTTAATGTACTTTCTGCGACGTTCTGTTTCTTTTAGGTGGTATATGGATGTTACAAATCTTATTTTTCTAAAGTGTATAGATCCTTGGATCACCTCAGACAGCTGTTGTATTTCGAATACCATTTAAGTTCCTAAATTATCTGTGTAGGTTACACAGAGGGGCAACTTCGCTCGTATATCCGTTGGAGGGTTGGGATGTACTGTACCTAGTCAGGTTCTGATATCATGCAGATGCTATATTAAGCGTAGCATAATTAAAATGAAAGATCCCTTTGAATTGTAAATCTGCCGCTGTCCATATTCTGGCCATTAAAACGTAGCTATCGAAGTAGGTACTTAATTCAGTCTTCTTGGTTATACGAAAACCAATTACCTTATGGTCATCAGTAGTTTTCTGTCATTGCTACATCATAATTTTGGCAATCGTTCGACAGGGACGAGGTTACTGGATATAGATTGTGTTAATACCATTAAAAATTACCTATATGGGTTTCCTTAAGAAGAAAGTTACATTATGTCTAAATGTGAATCTTGTTATTCGGTTTAACAGAATGTTGTGATGAATAAAATAGATTTTGGCCGATCACCATTAAGGAGATTACTTGAAGGTTAGTGCAGCAGACGGAAGGAATACTTGCTCTTCCCCCATCCCCTCCCCCTAAAACCGATATCCGAGTCATTATGCTTTGAACAGCATGAGAGGAATCAGACACAGGTCCAAAACAAATCAATATCGATTATTTGAAGGTCATCATGGCTAACTACTGTTAGGTTCATGAAGACACAACGGAATGACGTACTCGTCTTGCGTTGGAGTCTTTATCGGTCACTACACGCTAGCAGATATCCCGGTGAAAGAAGGGACGTAGTTTTGTGAAAGTGCCTTTGGATGTCAGCGTCATTGAACAGCTAGAGTACCTTACTTTTTCTATCGATGGTAGAGCTACACGGGGATGAGCAGATACTAAGATTTATAAAATACGACTGTAGCCAGCCTTACTACCTTGCCCTTCTTCTTCAGCTAAATGGCTTTTTAACTCGGAAGTAGTAACACATTTTTCAAATAATGTTAACCGTTTCTCCAATGTTGAAGGAAAATTCCGACATCTTGGCAAGCGGCACAGTTCTTTTACAAATAATGACCTATGGTACACGCATCTGTCCAGTTACAACATCTTCCCGATAATGCAGTACGATATCGTGAGTGATCTAGTTATTTATCACATTGAGATTGTGATGAAGTGAGGAATTTCGGGATAAACGAGCGAATAGCAAATTACTTTCATTTTGCTTCTTTTTTTCCTTCTTTTTTCCACTTACGATATTGTGTGGTATGTGGCAAAAGTCCATATTAAGTGAAAATTTGATATCAGTCACCAAATAATAGTGTAGATATCAGTCAAGTACATGTAACAATATGAGACTGATTATGACGCCTTCTTTCCCCGTACTGCAACTTCAGTTACCCCTTACAATGACGACTCAAATTTCGATGCCTTGTTTCCAGAACGCTGCCTCTTTCCGGGAAGCACTATTATACCTTTCTGGATGTCTGGTATGACTTTTCAGAACCTCTCTGTTAATTGTCAAATAAAGGACGTATACTTTGAGGAGTTTTCGTTACTACCAGGATCCAATTTAATCTTAATTAACTTCGTCTTTCTTATTTAATTTGACAAAACGTCGCTTGTTCTGAACCGAGAGATCTCCCTGCGGAAGAGGGAAACATAAGGTCATGAGCGGGTCCAAACAGATCCGAAAAGTTCAGCTGGCGAAAGGTGTGTGGTGGACGATTTTACATACGGCAATATTGCAATCATATTTTCCTAATCATGCAATATCTTCCAAGCTGTTGCATTATAAATCAAAGCTTATTTTGATCTACCGAAAGTTAGATCGACGTTTATACTTTAAGTTGGTTTTTTTACTTTCTATATGTTTACTGTAGACAATCCTGAGTGCAGTGTGGACGGGCCGTGTTAACAGGCACAGGACGCCACTACGCGTTGCCGGGTTCGAACGTGGGTTCTCTGTTGGACATGTGGAAGAGAGTGGTGGGAGGGTGTCGCCGGATGGCTCCCGATGATAGAATAACAACGTTTATTGGTCAACTGCAGAACAGTCGTTGTGGGTCCTCTGGGCGACATTTGCTTCACCTCGTAATATTCTCGGTGGCGTCTGAGGTGCGGGCGGACGTCCACCTGGACGTCCACTGTTGTGTCTGTAGCTGCGCTGGCGTAACTCGAATCTCCTGTCTCGACAACGGCGCTCCAGCCTTGTAGGGACGTACAGCGGCATGGGTCTTTGTTGTGCTGGCGCCTGGGTGACATGGCAACGGGACAGGTCAGTGTCCCCGGCGGCGGCTGTCTGGCGTCGGCAGGCCAGTCCCCGGCTCCTGGCCCGGTCACGGCGTTTGTGGCGGCAGGACGATAGCGACAGGGCGATGACCCCCATGGAAGATGGCTGTCTGCTGGCGGCGTCGACGATAGCTTCGGCGGCGGCGTCGCTCTGGCGCCTCGTAGGCGACAACCTGCTTTACGACGTTATCCGTTACGGCATTTGCAATGATAATGACGATTCCGCAATATGGCACCTAAGTGACACGGGCTCTGCTACACTCGAAGGCCTCTCGGCGGTCCTTAAATACGACTTTCTCCCGCTGTTGTCTGCGGTTCTGCTTCCACTTGAGATCGGTGAGGTATTCTGGTGTTGCTCGACTGTCATAACGGTCACAATCAACGCCCTCGATGTTGACACCCTGGCGTGTGTTGAGCTGCTTCTTGTCACGTCCTCCGCTGGCCGTTGACACAGCGCGCTCCTTCGTGTTCCTTAACTCAGCGCTCCGCCGACCCAATTACACCACGGTATCGTAGCACTGAAATGCGCAACAAAATGTAAACAACAGCCCTGCAACGTGCTTAAAATGTAATTAGGAAGGTAAAGAGTATCTGTTACGCAAATAGAATAGCTGATTCACAGCGTAAAATTAAAACCTAATGGTCAATCGTGAAGGAAGTGTCTAGTCAGCAGCGCAAGCTGGGCAATAACAGGTCAGTTCGTAATAAAAATAATTCTGTTACTGGTAAGTCAGACATATGTACAGTATTTAACAATCACTTTCTGAGTATTGCAGGTAAATAAAACTCTGTTGATATAGGGTATTATATAACTCTCTTGAAAAATACATTTCCGCGTTTGATGTCTGAAATACTCTTCTGGCCGGCCGGGTTGATGAGCGGTCCTAGGGGCTACAGTCTGGAAACGCGACCTCTACGGTTGCAGGTTCGAACCCTGCCTCGGGCATGTATGTGTGTGACGTCCTTAGGTTAGTTAGGTTTAAGTAGTTCTAAGTTTTAGGGGACTGATGACCTCAGAAGTTAAGTCCCATAGAGCTCAGAGTCATTTGAACCATACTCCTCTGGGATACTGATAATGGGGAAATCGAGTCTATGATTTAATTATTGAAGACGAAGGACACTCTGGGGTATGATGGGGTGCCTAGCAGCATATTAAAGTACTGGTCTGCACTTGGTAGCCCTGCCATAATTGTAATTTTTTCTTTAAGAATGGTGAACTGAAAGTTTAAAGTATTCAGTAGTAAAGCCGCTTCATAAAAAGGGAGAAAGGGATAATGTAAACAATTTCACCCCTATTTGTATGACATCAGTGTTTACTAAAATTATTGAAAAGGCTGTGTGTGTAAGGATAATTGATCATTTTATTTCACGTAATTTGCTGTCAAATGTACGTTTCGGTTTTACAAGTGATTTAACAACTGAAAATGCTATATTCTCTTTCCTCTGTGAGGTAGTGGATGGATTAAACAAAAGGTTTCAAATGATGTGCATCTTTTTTCATTTAACTAAAGCGTTTATTGTGTTGATCACAAGATATTGCTCGAGAAGTTGGATCATTATCGAATACGGGTACTAGCTCCCAGTTGGTTCACCTCTTATTTTAACAACAGGCAGCAAAAGCTCACTGTCCACAGTGCTGAGAATGAGTCCGAGTGTGGTACCGTCAAATGGAGGGTGCCTCAGGACCAGTGCTGGAGCCACCCCTGTTCCTTATTTATATAAATGATAGGCCCTCTAGTATTTTCTAATGATGCTAACTTGGTAGTGTTATACAGACTCTAACACACACTTCTTCAGACTCAATGTTGTAATTTCACAGAATGGGCATATGATTAGTGAAACTGAACAGTTCAGATTTCTAGGTCTTCAGATATTAAATTGTCGTGGAAAGCTCGCATCCAAGATCTTGTTCAGATACTTAATGCTGCCATTTTTCTATTCGAAAGGTAGTCTACTTTGCTCATTTTCATTCGCTTATGACGTACGGTATTATATCTTGGGGTAATTCTTCCCAATGTCGAAGGATACATTTGGTTCAGAAATGGGCGGTTCGGGCAATTATTGGTGTAAGTACACGAACCTCTTGTCCACACCTGTTCATTAGCCTGGGTATTCTGACATTGACCTCTCAAAATTTTCATTCAGTTAATACTAGGTAGAAATCCTATCTGCGTTTGGATATCACTTTCTCTTCACTCTTGTGCAGAAAGGTGTCCAGTATACAGCTGAATCCATTTTCGGTAAGTTACTGCAAGAATTCAGAAATCGTAGCAGTAATCCATGCGCTCTCAAATCAAAACTGATGAATGTCATGTGTCACTCCCACTATTCTGTCTATGAATTTCTTGAAAAATTAAGCTGATTCGTGTGTTCTACTGTTCATTGCTTTTACATAAAGTTATGACTTGTCTTTTTCTGGCTTCATAAATATTTTATTTTGTCTTTTATTACTTTTATGTTGCAATTTCATGTACTGAGACCTTCCAAGACCTTGGAGATTAGCTGCTCAGTTTGGTCCTACGGAACCAGACGTGCAAAATAAAATTTAAAAGATACAGTCGTTTGTAGACGGGTTCTTCCATTACAGTAGGAATCGGGAACTGAACAAGCGGTGTTGCGGGCAATGGACCAGAGGCATTCAGTAACTCCATATGCTCACTTTACCCTGTGCTTCCACATGTGCTTGTTATTTCGATTACCAGTCGACAGACCCACGCAGTATTGTGTTATTTGCTGAAAAACCACGATATAGTTCATCCTCATCTAACACTTCTAAACTTGCAACCAGCGTCCCCTGCGACAACTTTACTTCCTCCGGGCCAAAATTGTCAATACTCACAGGCACTACTCACATGCCGTCTAGCTACTGAACGTAGCACACGCTACGTTG
The DNA here is from genome assembly GCF_023898315.1 of Schistocerca nitens. Lineage (NCBI taxonomy): Eukaryota > Metazoa > Arthropoda > Insecta > Orthoptera > Acrididae > Schistocerca > Schistocerca nitens. Next base: position 716,392,987 of record NC_064614.1, on the reverse strand, counting down.
TATAAAACAGCTAACTGCATCTCGTATTTCGTTATCCTCTAAAGATTCGGTGATATACAACGAGTTCGCTTGCAGTTCTGTATCAAAATTAATCCAGATTATCTTTCCTGCACCTTTCGGTATGCGATCCCTCGAATTGAGCTTTAATGACCATGTATGCTGTTTAATTGGTTTCCTCTGGCCATGGAACGGACCTTACGACAGTGCAGGAATTCCGGCTGGAGATCTTAGCTGAAACAATGTTCCATCCAGTCCCGGGTCAATTGTTTTCCTGGTTAGGAAATTGAGTCTGGGAATCACGTCGTATCTACCGGTAACCACCGGAAGAACTTCTACATCCACTTGGGAGTTAACTTCTCCCACACGAAACTCCAACACTGAGTGAATTTACACGTCCTCCACTTGCACCACTTAACGTCCACCGTGGTGCAATTAACCCTTTTGTCCCAAATGCTCGCTTATTTGCAACGAGTACCTGAGAAATTGAATGCAACACCAGTTTATACACTTTGTCCACCGTACAGAAATTCTCCGTCCGGTGAGGCCTTGGAAGGCCCAACAGTACCGACCGGCCGCTGTGTAATCTGATGTGGATACAGAGGGGCATGTAGTCAGCACGCCGCTCTCCCGGCCGTTGTCAGTTTTCGTGACCAGAGCCGCTACTTCTCAGTTAAATAGCTCCTCAGTTTGCCTCACAAGGGCTGAGTGCACCCACTTCGGCAGACCGTACGGACACCCATCCAAGTGCTAGCCCAGCCCGACAGTGCAGGGTGATCTGACGGGAACCGGTTTTACCACTATGGCAAGGTTACTGGCTGACCCCCACATAGCCGGCCACAAAAGGTGATCCATTGCTTTTTTTTAGGTAAGATCCTGTGGGACCGAACTGCTGAGATCACCTGTTCCTAAGCATACACACTAATTAATCTAATTTAAACTAACTTAACGCTAAGGACAACAAACACACCTATGCCCGAGGGAGGACTCGAACCTCTGACAGGGGGAGCCGCTCCAACCTTGACAAGGCGCCCTGGACCGCGCCGTTACCCTGCGCGGCATTGCTTTCTTACATGTGTTAACCCTTACTGGGAGGGTGGCACAGTTGATACCCACCCTCTGCGCCGTTTAACTGCTGCCCACAAGATCTAACCTGCAACTGAAACTACTGTAGTTGCTTATTCCTGTTACAATACCCGCCACGCTGCTGTCTGCAGTCTTTTTGTACATAACCCTTTCGTCCTCACCGAAAACAATCAAGTCTGTACTAAACAGTGTTCGACGTTCACATGACCTAGCCAATGACTCAATTTCCTGTAATGATAATGCAATATACGTACATTGCTCTACTCAAATACGTAGGAAATTCTAAACGAAACTTTCTGGACGTTTCAGGTGGTAATCCGCAAAAAAAAAAAAAAAAAAAAAAAAAAAAAAAAAAAAAAAAATGCATCAACAGTTCTCTGCTCTGCTTCTCTTAAAATTATCGAGTTAACCCTACCATTATGCGTCAGCTCATAGGTTCCCACATTGATTTACGAATATGGACGACGAAACTTTCAATCGATTCAGCCTGCGTACGAAAATTCCTATTGAGTTGTTCCCGACAATATTTTGCAGTGTCCTTCTGATATCTCTCTACTGATTCCTGAAAATCTTCAAATGTTTTACAATCCCTCAGATTCTCATTATACATAACATGTGCTCTAGCATCGCCCATTAACTTCAATCTAGCAACACGTAATAAATGCTACTTACTCCATCCTCCCCAATTTGGTGGCTGTAGCCAAACTATCACACAAGAAAAAACATCTTCCCCCTGTTTCTGTAAAAACGGAGAATGAGTAACCAATCCTACAGCCGGGCCATCAGTGGTGGTTGGGTTGGGATCTGCCTGCTCCCTCTCTGTCGCTCTGAGCTCATTTACCTCTATCTGCAATTCATCTGACTGATCCATAAGCTGCTCAGTAATCTCAGTGGCTGAAAGTTCGTTCCCCATGATTACCATTAAACAAGAGAAAGGTGTACCCACAGAATACAAAAAATGCTCCAGGCAGAAGCCAGGAAGAGGGACAACCCAACAGTCTCGAAATCGTAATAACTGAAATAGGCACATCGTCACTAGAGGTGCTCCACACTCTTGACTCCACGAGATCTGTCCTCCACGATGCCTCAGTAATCTTCCTGTCACCAGTGTAATGACGACATCTGATACCAGTGTGAACGGGCCACGTTAAAAGGCACGCGGGTTCTCTGCTGGGCGTAAGGGGGAGGGTGATGACAAAACAACACTAGTAAATAATAGATTTCAGCTATCAATCTTCCTTTTTAAATTTTATTGGCAGATCTAGATTTCAGTTAGAAACTAGCCATTCTCAATGCACTATCAGTTTTGATCAATGCACGTAATGCCTGTTGGTCGTGCTTCATCCACAGTTCATTGAAGAACAACAACATTTTTGCTGAAGTGCAATACCCTGGTTGTGGGCCCTCTGGGCGAAGTTTGCTTTCCCTCGTAATATTCTCGGCGGCGCCAAAGGTGCTGGTGGACGTTGACCTGGGCCCCCACTGCTGCGTAACTCGAATCTGCTGCCCCGACGGCGGTTTCCGATCGTGATGGGTCGTACTACGGCGTCTGGAACCACGCGCCATGGGCGTCTGTTTCATCGGCGGAGGGAGGGGGGTGGTGGATGGGGGAGAAGGGGGCAATAGCACAGTGGGTCAGAACAGCGCCCCGTCTCAGTGACCATCCTGAGCGGCAAGTGACAGGCGTCAGCGAGCCAAGGTCCCGTGCACCAGCCCCGATCACGCCTTTGGTGGCAGCAGCGTCCCAGGCCGATGACGACGGTGCGTTACGACGAAGTGCCCCAGGCGATGGCTGCCATGACAGGCGGCTGCCTGTTGACTGCGGCCGACGGTAGTTTTGGTGGCGGCGTCGGTCTGGCGCCTCCTAAGCGACGACCTGCATAAAGACGGCGCCCATTACGATATTTTCAATGGCAGTGACGACTCCGAACTGTGGCAGCTAAGTCACACAGGCTCTGCGTCACTCCCATGCCTCACGACGAACGATGTTGACGAGCTAGCTGCTGGTACTAAAATACGGCTTTCGGCCACTAATATCTGCGGTTCTTCTTCCGCAGTAGATCGGTGAAGTATTCTGGTGTTGCTCGGCTGGCGTAACTGACCTGATCGCCGCTCTCGATGTTGACACCCTGGCATGCGACGAGCTGCTTCTTGTCACGTCCTCTGCTGGCCGTTGACACAGCGCCCTCCTTCGTGTTGCTTAACTCGGTGCTCCGCCGACCCAATTACGCCACGGTATCATAACACTGAAATGCGTAGCAAAATGTAACGCACATACGACTTCTGGCTTCCGATATTCCTTCGAATTCCTTCCTCCATGAAGATTTAAACCAAGTGTCAATAGATCTGAACGGACGGCGGTTAGCAGCAATGGACAGAATAGAGTGGAGGAGGAAACTTGTAGATGCGTGCGGTCCACTGGGCCTGATCACGTAGTAGTAGTAATAATACGAGGGCTATTCCGAAAGTAAGGTCCGATAGGTCGCGAAATGGAAACCACGGTAAAAATCAAAAATGTTTTATTTGCAACAGTTAGATACACCTTGCCTCCATAGTCGCCGACCCGACTTAGACGTGTATCGTAGCGTTGTACCAACTTTCCCATACCCTCGCTATAGAAGGCAGCCGCCAGTGCTCTCCGCCAATTCTCTACGCTGGCCTACGGCTCGTTGTCTTGTGCCGAAATGTTGTCTTCATAACCAGCGGTTCATGTGACCTGAGCTGAAACTCACAGGGAGACAATTACGGGCTGTATTGTGGGTAATCTCACATTTCCATTTGAAAACGATGCAGGAGCATCTTCATTGCCCCTGCAGAATGCGGCTGAGAATTGTCTTGAAGACGAAACAGCACGACAGTTATGTAATGTTAGCTGCATAGCTTCAGGGGAAATTTCTCACCAGGCCCCCGTACTTGGCGGCAGACACTATTTTCTAGACATCTTTACGCACTCACTGCGAGCTCAGAAATGAGAAGAGCGACGTGATGCTAACTGGGGTTATACTAGAGACACTACCCAACACATCTGTGCAAAGCTTTATCGGATTTTCATAGTCGTTTCCATTTCGTGACCGATCGGACCTTACTTTCGGAATAGCCCTCGTATATAGTTGGCAAAGGGAGGAGAGACAGTGGCGTAAGGTTCTGATCACCCGATATTGCGTCAATGCTATGGACTGAGTTTCAAATGTCTCCACTGGGAATGAGGACATGTGACACTGTTGGTGGTGATTGGTTCATCAGGCGGGAAGACAAGCAAGTTGGCCTCCAGTAAGCAACCCATGGGTAATGGGCTATCTGCCCGAAGCGCATTTCACTCTCTGCCTTCTCTAGATCTACATCTCCTCTACGCCAGCCAACTTGTGATGCGTACTTCAGGATACTTAGTGTACCGCTGTCAGCTCCCGAATTTCCTGTTCCAGTCGCGAAAAGTCCACAGGAAGAACGATTGTTGGTAATCCTCCGACTGAGCTCGAATATACGTACACTGTGAAACAGAATTCCACCGACAAACTTTCACAGATAGCTCGTGGATACGTTCTGAGTATTTTGGTACGAGGGACCCGCCCTCTCCAGTGGTTCGTTACAGAGTTACTGCATTTCGTTTGGACGACAATGGACTGGACGCAGCGGTCCTCTTCCATATACAGCTCGGTCATCAGACAAGACACTGATAAAATTCATGTGGATGCATGTGAAGATGTTAGTTTACAAGACTCCGGTTACTACTCGCACAGACCTGGTTGCTACGATTATCGTAGCTGTGGAAGTATTTCGACAAAACTCTTTGAATTGTTTAGTGTGTAAAACAGGTGATGCTGTGTCTCTACACGTACACTGCCGAGACCATGGTGCTCGAAATCTTGTACAATACCTCCAATGGAACAGTTCTGCATTTGCTACGTGCTGTAGTCTGCATTGATAGAAAAGACTGAACACACTGTGACAAAAAGGTAAGTGTTGCATTCGAAGGCTAGTACATAACTCTGTGTTGCGCGTTGTGTACTGTACGTCCTGGTTGCTGCATAACATACGATTCGTCACTGTTGTTGAAGCATTTTTGCAGAAACATGCGCGAATGTAGTAGCAAACCGAAAAAATCATAATTAAATTACTACTCTGTAACGAGCCACGGGATATCGTGGGTCTCTTGTTCCAAAATACTCAGAAGGTGTCTTTGAATAATCTCTGAAAGTTTCTGTAGACAACCTTGTAGACAGTGCAACCGCAGCTATGAATAATCATCTATAGTATTAATCAACCGCTTCAGCTGTATTTATTCCCTTATCACTATCGGTTTCACAACATTAAGAGCTACATCTTCGTGTGAGACAGCCACTGATATGATGATTCCTTAAAAAGCTTTTTAAGATTAAAAGTAACATATAAAGCTTCTACATAAGAATGTTAAAATATTTACATAAATAAAACATTACAGCTAAAGCGTTTGGAACTTGGTATTCAACACTCATTATCCGTAAAAATAAAACATCGCTAAAAGACGGTACCTGATTGAATAGCACAGCCGAATGCACGTATTTCCATCCTATATGGTGGATGGGACCTAAGCAAACTATACCATCGTGATCCACTTCTGAAGCGATAATATATGAAAAAAACATTACATTTATCATATTTTTACGAAAATATTTCCTTTTAAGCGTTATATGATCATTAGTCACTACGTTAATTATTGCTGCTTCCGTATTACGTCTTTGACAAAGTCGTGGCAGATCAGATCTTATTGATTTCCAAAGCACCTGTATTTACAGCATCTAATGTGTTCACATTGGAAACCAGAGGTTATTGTAAAACAGTTTAGATCAAAGAAGTGCACAGACGTTACACATGCAGAACAGTAAAAGATGTTACAATTATGGTAAATGATTGTGGAACTTTGTATCTGAATGTGTAACATCACTGTGTTTTCTTGATCTAAGCTCTTTGAGCCTAGCCTCGGTTTCCGAATGTAAGCGCTTTAGATGATGTGAGAACATTTCGTTTGGAAGTTACTACGTATGAAGTGTCACTAATTTATCAAAGACGTAATATGGATGTACCAATAATTAACATAACGACTAATGTACAGCCAACGTGTAAAAAAAAGAAATAGTTTTCGTAAGAATGGAATGGAATGTGGAAACGATAAGGACACACCAGCTATATGCCGGCTATATACTGGCGATGAAAGGTTCTTCCACCACGAAAATTCTAACCGGTTCCCACCACAGACGTGCAACTGTGACCTGTGATACGGGGCTGTGCTCTACTTGATAAGGGCCCGTTTTGTTTCAGTAAAGCTGGAAATATCAGACGAGTAATTCCATTCTGCACTCAGTAACGGCTGCGGAAAATTGAGAGAAATTTCAGTCATACTCCGCAAGCCACATGACGGTGTGTGGCGGAGGGTACCCTGAGTACCTCTATCGTTTCTCCCTTCTACTCCAGTCTCGTATTGTTCGTGGAAAGAAGGATTGTCGGTATGCTTCTGTGTGGTCTCTAATCTCTCTGATTTTATCCTCATGGTCTCTTCGCGAGATATACGTAGGAGGGAGCAATATACTGCTTGACTCTTTGGTGAAGGTATGTTCTCGAAACTTTAACAAAAGCCCGTACCGAGCTACTGAGCGTCTCTCCTGCAGAGTCTTTCACTGCAGTTTATCTCTCATTCCCGTAACGCTTTCGCGATTACTAAATGATCCTGTAACGAAGCGCGCTGCTCTCCGTTGCATCTTCTCTATCTCTTCTACCAACCCTATCTGGTATGGATCCCACACTGTTGAGCAGTATTCAAGCAGTGGCGAACAAGCGTACTGTAACCCACTTCGGGACCGATGACCATCGCAGTCTGGTCCCTTTAATCCCACAAACCAACCTGTAACCTACTTCCTTTGTTTTCGGATTGCATTTCCTTAGGATTCTTCCAATGAATCTCAGTCTGGCATCTGTTTTACCGACGATCAACTTTATATGATCATTCCATTTTAAATCACTCCTAATTCGTACTCCCAGATAATTTATGGAATTAACTGCTTCCAGTTGTTGACCTGCTATATTGTAGCCAAATGATAAGGGAACTATCTTTCTATGTATTCGCAGCACATTACACTTGTCTACATTGAGATTCAATTTCCATTCCCTGCACCATGCGTCAATTCGCTGCAGATCCTCCTGCATTTCAGTACAATTTTCCATAGTTACAACCTCTCGATACACCACAGCATCATCTGCAAAAAGCCTCAGTGAACTTCCGATGTCATCCACAAGGTCGTTTATGTATATTGTGAATAGCAACGGTCCTATGACACTCCCCTGCGGCACACCTGAAATCACTCTTACTTCGGAAGACTTCTCTCCATTAAGAATGACATGCTGCGTTCTGTTACTAGGAACTCTTCAATCCAATCACACAATTGGTCTGATAGTCCATATGCTCTTACTTTGTTCATTAAACGATTGTGGGGAACTGTATCGAACGCCTTGCGGAAGTCAAGAAACACGGCATCTACGTGGGACCCGGTGTCTATGGCTCTCTGAGTCTCGTGGACGAATAGCGCGAGCTGGGTTTCACACGACCGCCTTTTTCGAAACCCATGCTGATTCCTACAGAGTAGATTTCTAGTCTCCAGAAAAGTCATTATACTCGAACATAATACCTGTTACAAAATTCTACAACTGATCGACGTTAGAGATATAGGTCTATAATTCTGCACATCTGTTTGACGTCCCTTCTTGAAAACGGGGATGACCTGTGCCCTTTTCCAATCCTTTGGAACGCTACGCTACGCTACCATTTTGTCATCTGTGCGACAATCTAGAGAAGGAACTACAGTGCAGTCTTCCTCTGTGAAACAGCTTTGGAAAAAGACATTTGGTATTTCGGCCTTTAGTCTGTCATCCTCTGTTTCAGTACCATTTTGGTCACAGAGTGTCTGGACATTTTGTTTTGATCCACCTAACGCTTTGACATAAGACCAAAACTTCTTAGGATTTTCTGCCAAGTCAGTACATACAACTTTACTTTCGAATTCATTGAACGCCTCTCGCGTAGCCCTCCTCACACTACATTTCGCTTCGCGTAATTTTTGTTTGTCTGCAAGGCTTTGGCTATGTTTATGTTTGCTGTGAAGTTCCCTTTGCTTCCGCAGCAGTTTCCTAACTCGGTTGTTGTACCACGGTGGCTCTTTTCCATCTCTTACGATCTTGCTTGGCACATACTCATCTAACGCATAATGTACCTTGGTTTTGAACTTTGTCCACTGATCCTCAACACTATCTGTACTTGAAACAAAAGTTTTGTGTTGAGCCGTCAGGTACTCTGTAATCTGCTTTTTGCCACTTTTGCCAAACAGAAAAATCTTCCTACCTTTTTTAATATTTATATTTACGGATGAAATCATCGATGCAGTAACCGTTTTATGATCGCTGATTCCCTGTTCTGCGTTAACTGTTTCAAATAGTTCGGGGCTGTTTGTCACCAGAAAGTCTAATATGTTATCGCCACGAGTCGGTTCTCTGTTTAACTGCTCAAGGTAGTTTTCAGATAAAGCACTTAAAAAAATTTCACTCGATTCTTTGTCCCTGCCACCCGTTATGAACGTTTGAGTCTCCCAGTCCATATCCGACAAATTAAAATCTCCACCCAGAACTATAACATGGTGGGGAAATTTACTCGCCGGCCGCGGTGGTCTCGCGGTTCTAGGCGCGCAGTCCGGAACCGTGCGACTGCTACGGTCGCAGGTTCGAATCCTGCCTCGGGCATGGATCTGTGTGATGTCCTTAGGTTAGTTAGGTTTAAGTAGTTCTAAGTTCTAGGGGACTTATGACCACAGCAGTTGAGTCCCATAGTGCTCAGAGCCATTTGAACCATTTATGAAATCTACTCGAAATATTATCCAAATTATCCTTCAGGTGCTCAGCCACAACAGCTGCTGAGCCAGGGGGCCTATAGAGACATCCAATTACCATGTCTGAGCCTGCTTTAACCATGACCTTCACCCAAATTATTTCACATTTCGGATCTCCGTCAAATTCCTTCGATACTATTGCACTTCTTATCGCTATAAACACGCCTCCCCCTTCATTGTCCAGCCTGTCTCTGCGGTATACATTCCAATCTGAGTTTAGGATTTCATTACTGTTTACGTCTGGTTTCAGCCAACTTTCAATTCCTAGTACTATATGGGCGTTGTGACCGTTTATTAATGAGAGCAGTTCTTGGACCTTTCTATAGACGCTCCTGCAATTTACTATTAGCACATTAATATTGTTATTCCCTGTTGCATTTTGCCTACTCCTACCTTGCCGCGTCTCAGGAGGCGTCTTGTCGGGCCTAGGGAGGGAATTCTCTAACCTAAAAAACCCACATGTGCACTCCACACGTACTCCGCTATCCCTGTATCCCCCTATTCAGGGGGACCCTACATTTCTCCACCCGATAGTGGAGGTCGAGAGATTTGCACCCTAGATCTCCGCAGAATCGTCTGAGCCTCTGGTTTAAGCCGTCCACTCGGCTCGAAACCAGAGGACCGCGATCGGTTCTGGGAACGATACTACAAATAGTTAGCTCTGATTCCACCTCGCCTTCACCAATTCCGCCAACCGCCTGTACGAACTGAGGAAGACCTCTGAAACCAGACGGCAGGAGTCATTGGTGCCGACATGAGCAACAATTTGCGGTCGGGTGAAAAAAAAAAAAAAAAAAAAAAAAAAAAATAAAACCCTTGTGGCAATATATAGTGAAATAAAAAAATATATATAAGAGAACGAAGTAAATCACAGAGAAAGGTAATGCATTCATAACCAACTGAAGTGTCTTTTGACGTTCAGGTGACTAACATGGAAAATAAAAGAAGTATCAGCATTCGAAAAAGCCCCGGCCACGATATTCAACTGCCATAGACCAGGTGTTGTGGAATCCACAACGGATAGACAGGCAACGGTGCGGCAAACCACCAGTCAAATCAATGCTTGATGCAAAACAGTGATCAGTCATACCATGCAGAAAGAACGATGTTGTCGCTATCGAGAACAGAAAATATTGCCTCACACGTGTACAGTTGGGCACCACACGCCGCAGGGTACAGAAGTTAGTATCAGCACAGGAAAACCTTCATCGAACGCTCAAAGGAAAGAAAAAGGACGTTTAGAATGTTGGCAATAAAAGCATAAGACACGATACACTCTACATGTCAGCTGGACATAGTTCAGACATATGTTCTAGATATTCTTATTCGGAGGAGCCTTACTTCGGATGAATAAGATCTGAGACATGCCGCCGTTGTCTTTCATTGGTGTCCACCCGTATAAATCAACAATGTCTGACAAGTAGTCCAGCTAGCACAGTAACTACAGTAGCTGAGTGGTCAGTGCGACAGAATGTCCATCCTAAGGGTCAGGATTCTTCCACGCTGGGTAGGAGATTTTCTACGCTCAGGGACTGGGTGTTATGTCGTCCTAACCATCATCATTTCATCCCCATCGACGCGCAAGTTGCCGAAATGGCATCAAATCGAAAGAATTGCACCCGGCGAACAGTCTACCCCACAGGAGGCCCTAGTCACACGACATTTATTTCAGAGTTCAAATTAATAGGACACAAAGGTCGTGCAGCTACTCATAAGCCACACACTTCTATGGTCAGTGCTAAGTTACGCAGGAGATGATGCGAAGGGCGAACCGAACGGGCAGTGGATAACTGGAAACGAGTGATCTAGAGTGATGAATCACACTGTGCCCTGTGGCAATTTCATGGAAGGGTTTGGGTTTGTCGAATCCCTAGAGAACGTTACCTGCCATCGTATGTAATGCCAAGTCTGACGTACCGTGGAGGTGATGTTACAGTACGGTAGTGTTTTTCATGGTTGGCGTGTGACTCCCTTGCGGTGCCTAAGAAAAGTCTAAGTACTGAAGGAGTAATCACGGTCTCAGTCTGACCCAATGGAACACTTTTGGTATGAGCTAAAACGTCGACTTCGCTCGTGCCCCAGTGTCCAACATCACTACCTTCTCTGTTTCCGGCTCTTGAGGAAAAATGGGCTGCCGCTCATATATTCCGAAGCTTCACTGAAAGTGTCCCCAGCAGAATTCAAGCTTTAATGAGGGCGATGGGTGGTCACATCACATATTAATGGCCACTAATAGGTGTCTAGACCCTTTTGACCAGTTAGTGAATTTATACATTTATTTCTTTATTTGCTGTTAACTTTTAGTACGTTATGTAGATATAAGAATAGATCAAATGTTGCGCATGAATTGGCACGAATATAGAACATAACAGTTTAACATAATTTCAAATGTGTTAGTACAACTAATTTATACAGTTACGGGTGAGAGAAACACTTCACAAGCACGAATGTGCCACTGTGGGCCGACACACCTGCCTGCAGCTCTACCTCACTCCCCTTGCCCCTGCGCCTCACTGCACAGTTTACGCGAGTCCAATTTTGTTTACCGGATCGAGAGACATGCGTTACCTCGACACAGCTCCAACAGCTCTCCGCATGGTTTAGGCGGCACTTGAGCGGTCATGGTTCAAGACGTCTCTCAGAATCCATGCATGCTATGACACGTAGGTACCGTTATTTGAACGAAAGAGGACGCCACACGCTCGTAGGAAGTTTTCTAATTTAATTAGATTCGAAGTTTTGCATCATCTGAAAATGCCATGTATGAATAATGAAACTGGAAGACCTAGAAAGACAAAGTCGTGTTAAAAACATAGCAATGCAATGTTATGGCTGAAGATAACAATTCTTTGTTGGAGACTCTTGGTGATGAAAGTTGTGACAGAAAATTTCAGAAGAGCTGTGAAAAGATTTGTCTTGAGGTTGAAATAACTGTTATGGTTCATTTTTAGCCTTAATTTGAGGAAAAACTTGTGAAGAAACACGTCTGGAGCACAGTTTTGCATCAGTGTTAATCACAGAGTCTTGGAAAACCGGAACAGAAAAGAGTCGAAGAGTAGGACAGGAGGATACTGAAAATTATGTAAAGTTTGAGACATGAGAGGAGGTCCTGACAGGCAATATTATATCTGTCTCAAGACCGGAAGCTAAATAATAATAATAATAACAAAACATTGTAAGGAAGGTGTGGAAGACCTGTTGAATCGAATGTGCAACAGTAACGATAAACAATAACGAATAGCAGCAAACAGGTTAAAAAAGAAAGTTGCGTAATATCAAAATTAGAGAAGTAAAAACATAAAATAATTTTCGTAATAGTGGTCCACAATTACTTAGGATTGCGAAACAAGGAATAAACAAAATTTGGATTTGCTACCTTCAACAAAAAAGCATATTTATTATGGAATATTTCCATTATTTGGGAATACGTTACAGAGGCAGCGTGGCTCAATATTTCCAGCAGCTCATTGAGTGCATGCCACATACTGTTACTACACTGCGTCGGGTAAAAGGAGATCAGACACGATATCGGAAGGTATCCCACGACTTTCGTCACATCAGTGTAATTCTTGTATGGTTTTTCCACACTTATAATTCATAACTAATAGTTCCGTGTTGGCTGAAGTACTCGTATGCTTCGAACTGTGTGATGTACCCTAAAATAGTGTACATTGATGCAAATGTGCCTTCTGCGTCGGAAATTCTTAGGAATGCTAGACCAGAGAATACCGAATACATGTGCAACAACCTGCCCGTCTTACGACGCAATGTTAGATCTGTAACAAATTACTCTTCAACATCAGCCAGGACTGTTCTCTCCGTGCTGTGCTTTGGTGATTAATAAGACCGCTGCTATGTGCCTCAGGACGTTAATCTTACATATAACTTACGTAAATACGAGAAGATCTTTTACGTAGACCTGTTTCGAGGCAAATGTTGTGACCATAGCACTTTTTAACAAATTGGGAGTATATTTGTGCCCGTATTTTTAAGTCTTTATTAGCTCTGTTATCACCGTTAAAAATTTTCATCGTAAACATTTTCCATTTGATTGTGCAAGACAGTACGCAGAGGTCATAAACACTTTTTAACAAATTGGAGTACAGTTGTGCCTGTATTTTTAAGCCTTTATTAGCTCCGTTGTCACTGTTAAATTTTTCAACGTAAACATTTTCCATTTGATTGTGCCAGATAGTACGCAGACGCCATATAATAGATTATTTTGTGTTTGCTCTACGTGCTCACTGCTACACGAAATGGTAAGCAGATATTCAAGTAAACACTGTGAACCAACTGTTAGCGCCCCTATAATGTCCATACTCCTTTCTCCCCCTCTTTCCGTCTGTAATGGCAACATCATGCTCAGAAATGCAGCGCGGGGAGAAATTCTACCCACCCATCGTATGCTAATCTGCCAGCGCCCTAGTTCCGCCCGCAGTGCTATTGCAAACTTACTGCAAATTGCACACCGTCCAGCCAGCTCAGCTAAAAAAGTTCGAACTCATATTCCAGGCATCTCATTCGCCAGACCTCCGCAGGGGGAGCCGCTCAACTCTCGCAGCCAGACCTCTCGCTTCAAGTCCTCCGCTGATTTCTAGAAAGATCCGGAAGGAATTTTATGTTTCTGCTTTATTTTAAGCCTCTTATTTCGACAGAAAATACAAAAATGAGCCCGACTTTAAGATTCGAGACCACTATTATTAAATATTCATTTGTCAACGGCAGGTTAAAAGCAGCTCCAGCGTGGCACTGATTAATTTTTGAGCAATTATTAATATTTACCAGGTAGGTTTTTAAATTTAATTATCGTTTTAAAATACAATCAACAACAAAAACAGTATTGCATCTACTTTACCTTTACATTACAACCTGAACCTTAATTCACTTTTTCACATGATTTCCACCCGTATTAAGGCACTTCTTGTATTGTATGACCAGCGTCGGAAATATATCCTCAAATAAATCTGAAACATAATTTTTTAAATCACTCCTGTACTGCTGTTATGACACCGCCATCTTCCTAGTAGCGCTAACCAGTTAGATGCATCTTCAAGCGGAGAACAAATGACAGTACTTTTTTGAGAGACGTCACATTCAAGACTGGCTTTAGAAGTGAACTATTTTACTGATGCAATTTCAGTCTTAAGGCCACTTTAAAGTAGTATACTGCAAAACACTGTTCTCCAAAACACGTCAGTCACTAGATATCCCCCCCCCTCCCCTCCCGAGATTTACAGATAATTTTTAAAGCTTGACATATGCTGAAGTAAAACTTTTGCAGTATGCCACTTAACAATGGCATTAAGCCGGATTTACAATAGTGGAAAGGTATAATTTCTACAATCAATAGCGATAAGATGTCTTTTTCAATGTTTTCAATGATAGTGAGCGCTAACCATCAGAGATAGATGAATGAAAAGCACTGGGCTCTAGATCAGGATTATAAGGAGAGCAGTTAGTTATACCCAACCAGAAGACGCAAAAATATCTTGAATACGCTGAGCCAGATGGGAGCTGGCGATGTCGAGCAGTAAAACAGTCTCTCCACTGACTCTCAAACCTTCAGATTGATTCCAAACGTATATCGACAGAGTATCGACCAAAACTATGATATTGCTTGTACTATGTGCATCGTCCAGGAAAACGAGAATAAACGTTAAGTAATAAGTAACACATGTCCTATGGAGCAGAGGAAAAGCATACCTGTGAGCGTCTGTTTTGGAGAGCGCCCGTGGGGAAGATGGTAGAGCGTTAGGTTGTCGTACTATGCATCATGAGTTGGAGCCCTGGTCTCTCTAGTTTTTGTACCATAGTACGTATGAAACTTTGATAAGGGACAACATGTTCCTGACACGTAACATGACTGTACGGAGCTTATAGGAATGTTCTATTGGTAGTCCGCTACCGCTTCGTTTATATGAAAGTAGTGAATTTATAGAGTACATTTGTAGTTTCACAGAGTACAGACAAATAGTCAGAACAGAAAATAAAGAAACAAATTCACGTATAACTTCCGCAAAGTCTTTGTAAATGTCAAGAACATTTTGTCCCGTATCACAGTTTCACACGTACAGGAACCTGCACGACCAGGGTTCGAACCTAAGGCCATTCGTACGATAAACTAACGTTCTGCCAGCTTCCTCACGGGAACTCTACTGGATAAATGCACACAGTTACGTGTTTCCGTGCTCAGTAGATCATATGATACTTATTGCTTACCGTTTACGAACGTTCTTCTGGATGACAGTGCATAGCACAAACTATGTCGGTGTTTTGCTTGATACTCTGTCGATATACAGTGTTTGGTAGCAACCAGACTGTCTGACATCTGGAAGTTTGGGTGTGTGCCAAACCTTTTAATTTGGCTTGCTTGGAGCAGCTTTCTTAAGATCCCACAACAGCTGTCTGCGTTGACGGGACTAACCCGAAATAAAAAGTCAGCGAGGAAACACCCTGTCTATCCCAATACACAATGCACATGGTTCTTACGTGCTAAAATTGTTGCTGGAACTTCAGGTTCTTGGGGGATGTTGAATGCCTCAATTCCAAGGGCGGATGTTTTCCTTCCAGTGTAACGTGAGCAACGCTTGTTTTGTGACAGTTCGGCTTAAAACCTTATTCTCTTCAGCCCATCACCTTCGCACGAGTATCATTGCACTCTCTAAACGATTCGTTTTGTGCAACTTAACATTTTTGGGACCAAGCCTGCGCACTGCTTCCTATGCCGTAAGCGTACACAATGTAATAAGAAGTCCTGAAACGCGAGGAAAGGCGTAGGATAGTAATGAAATCACATAGCATCTGATTTCTCAAATTTTTCAATTTTCTGCACCATCAGTAATGACGTATAGTCGGACACATCGTGACTCATCGTAAACATTAGTGCTGCCATCTTTAAATATTCTACACCACTTTTTACTCTCGCAGGCACCTTGTCACGGGTCGCGCGGCTGTCCCCGTCGGACGTCCGAGTCCTCTCTCGATCATGGGTGTGAGTGTTGTCCTTAGCGTTAAGTTAGTTAGATTAAGTAGTGCGTAAGTCTAGCGACCCTTGACCTCAGCAGTTTGGTCCCATTAGAACTTGCCACCACCATCAATTTTTACACACTGCAGGGCTCGTGAGGTTTTCTCCATACATTTCAATAATCTGCTGATGAATTTCGGTAGCTTGCGGCGTATATTGCAATTAAGAAACGAGTAACAGCTCTTATTTCACATTTGGCGACTTTTCAAACGGGTAAGCCATTTTGAGCCCGTAAAAATAGACATACGTGGAACCTAAAGCGTAGTAGTATTTTTGGATAGCCAACAGATAAAGATACTTTGAGAACATGGGAAGTACGGCGATCGCACAGTTCAATACATATTTCAAAACGGTTCATACTTTAACTTAACTTAAACACAAGCTATATTTTTAGGTAAGAATAGCCTGTCACATATGTTCAGTAAGGTAGGATCATTAAATTAAACATGTGCAGTTAACTTAGACGAATCACTTAGTAGAAACATCCAAATAGGGCAGAAATAGTATGTTAATGCAATGTTATACATGATTGTCTACGACATTTGGCTTACTTTGTCCACCATACGGAAAAGCATGAATTGGATAAGGAGTCCAATCCGTACAATAACATCTAAAACCGTGACACCAAAATTACGGGGTACCACAAAAAATGGTTCAAATGGCTCTGAGCAATATGGGACTTAACTTCTAAGGTCATCAGTTCCCTAGAACTTAGAACTACTTAAACCTAACTAACCTAAGGACATCACACACATCCATGCCCGAGGCAGGATTCGAACCTGCTACCGCAGCGGTCGCGTGGTTCCAGACTGTAGCGCCTAGAACCGCTCGGCCACCCCGGCCGGCGGTACCACAAAATAACTAAAATCATGCCCTCGGCTCATGACAGAAACAAAATGTGTGTGAAATCTTATGGGACTTAACTGTTAAGGTCATCAGTCCCTAAGCTTACATACTACTTAACCTAATTATCCTAAGGACAAACACGCTCACCCTTGCCCGAGGGAGGAGTTGAACCTCAGCCGGGACCAGCCGCACAGTCCAGGCTGCAGCGCCCTAGACCGCTCGGCTAACATGACAGAAACATTAGCAAATCCCGAACGTACTGTGGTCGTGTATAATGCAAAATAACAGGAACAAATAGGCACCAAGGGAAGTTGTGAATAACGCATAATGCCTTCTCGCAGGCAACAGAAAGTAACAACACGTGATACAAAAACCTGTCCATATCAGGAAAATTTGATTCCATTTGTCATAATCAGTTCAAACCCCTGCATGTTATGCCTTGCTATGAAGGTAATTCCGCTCAAATAAAGACCTGTTCTGCACGCTGTCAAGCAAAATTAGGATAGTAATAGCAATCAGGCAATACGCATCTTACCATATACCAGCCAACGGCTATCTGCATAACGTGTGCAAAGCACCTAAGGTACATATCAAACAAGTACAACGGCTGTACTTACGAACTAGTGAAATTTCGTATTCAGTCACCTGTAATATAGCATTAACATAGACATTATTTCAACTTCCCTATGTGGATGTTTTCATTATGTGATTCAATTTGTGTAATCGAACAACACATCTTTTGTTATAGGTTTGTACCTTACTCACCATAAATGGTAGGCTGCTCTTACAGAGCAATAAACTTATTAGTTCAGCCGTTTAGTTTTCAACAGTAAATGTGAATGTTACAATAGAACAATACTTGTAATTATCATTTTTTATGGTTCTCATTTTTACTGGTAACAAACAGATCATTTCATTTGGTTGAGTATAATATCGGCTAACTTATGTTGGTTTCATAACAGCTAGTATCGACATTATGATGTTGCATTTTTAGACAGTTAAAGCTAAAGTTATATTTGCTTTGTCTAGTGGCCTTATGACGGTGGACGACAGTTAAATAAATAATAAATGCTGGAACACAGTTGACGATGTTATTCATTGTTTCACACATATTTATCAGCTGGCAATTAGGCCATGTATATGTAACATTTGCATAAGTGAAACATAGCCCGTCGTAGCAGGGAGGTACAAAAAGGCCACCCACACTTAGGTTACGGGCAAAACAAATGATTTATATGAATTACAAAAGTCCATTTATGATTGGTAAAGCAGCCCGCAAACGACCCTTACAGTTTCATGTTTGTCAAGTAAATGGTACCCCAACCCTACTGACAGTATTTTACAAGTTTTTCGGGGATATTTTCGGAATATTTCGGTATACGCGACTTGCAATCTATAGTAGCCCGTTGCAGAGTAACTGCGCTTCGTTTGATACCTTGCCCCCATTAATCTTCGCGGTTTTATTGCACTTTAATATCTTCACAACAGTGCAAATCTCAACGGTATGCCCGATTTTGCAACAAACGTGTCCCGCACTGACGGTACTTACTGTTGACAGCTGTAATGTCCCCTTTATTCATCTCCTCTAGTATGCATTCAGTACCGCAGTGTTCTGTCTCTTTTTTTTTTTCTGGCAGTGTTAGCTACACGTTGAGTGACACACAGCAGTACGGGCAGGTTCACTGATGAAGCGGTGGTCGCCATTCAAATCGTGTGCGAGTTCACTGAATGCATTTACAGTCTCTTTGGGTGTTGTGAAGGCATTTGCAGAGAACCAAAGGTAATTTATGTTAATTACGTTATCAGTTTCTAATGAACCATCGTAGACGACGAGTACTATCTGACTATATAATCATAAAACATACTTGAAAAAAAATCCGAAATTTATTGGATTTCGGGTTCAGTCTGCATACACGTGTACAGAAAAATCTTCGTTGATGTCAACGGAGCCCAGTACCAACGTGCCATATTCGGAATGAGTTTGTTCATTTTCTTATATTTTAGTTTACGTTCATATTGTTTGCGTAAATTAAGTACGACGATCACTAAACAAGGAACTGTTAAAATCGGTCCGTCGTCACTGCTACTATCCACACTTCCAAAATCCCGAATCTTAAATCTTTCGCAAGTCGCAATAGATTTTAACACTACTTGAGATAAAGATCTCAACAAAACAAGGGCAAAATGTAGCCATCCGACCAGTCGTCTCCAACAAATCTTCTCAATATTTCATCCACGATCGAAGATATTATCTGTTTCGTAACAATCACTATTTAGAAAATACATTCCTACTGATCCACTGTTAACGAATTGTCGTCATAATGCAGAAACAACCTTCCAGAATCAACCAAAGACACGACAATTTAGGTGACACGACAATAGATGTATTAGTATCTCACTTTCCAATAACCCTCTCAGTCTGGACCCATATCCACCTACTAAACCACTACAACCGTTGTACAAGCATCCACGATCTCGCACTTTCCACACTACAGACATATTACAATACACCGATCCTTCCTGTCAAAACCCAATTTTCTCTCATTGTTGTCTGGCACATTTTACTAGTCTAGTCAGCAGATGATTAATATACAACCAGTGATTGATCTTGCACAACAATATTACCCTAAACAATAATTATTCCAGCAAATCACCTGCAGCAAAACCAACAACAAACTGAGAGTGCACAGCAGCAGCAACAACAGTATTATCTAATACGCCTGCATTAAGTTCATCAACGCCACAGCCAAGATCACCTGCATCAACACCATCAACCAGGTCACGTTTAGAGGTAACAGGAGCTACACTCAGACGAGCCGTAATAGAACCAGCAACATTAACATCGAAGGTACGTTCATCAACTCTATCAACAGGATCGACCAAAGCACTTCTAGTGCTATTGTCAGTAGCCTCACCTAGCACGCCTCCAAACTCCCGTAGCATCATTACGGTATCACGAACAGTGCTGCAGCTCCATTAAGCTTCGTCACTAAAAGTAAATGCAGCAACTCGCTCGACGTCTTTAACTTGACCATTTGCAACATAAACGTCACCTGCATTGCCCCTTCAACCAATCGTACTGGCTCCATTTATCTCGTGACACAAAACTGAAAGACCAACACTGAAGCGCTGACATTAAATAACTGGTAAGCCAGAGATGCAATCCTTTTGCCTCTACCGTTCGACCTATACATCGAGCAATAAATGACAACTATAGAAGAGAGGTTCAAGAGTGGGTTAAAACTGGGGGTGATACGACATCAGTGATATGATTCGCTGATGACATTGCTGTCCTCGCTAAAATGAAAAATGTGTTACAAATTTTGTGGAATGAAATGAAGAGTTTCATGAGTACAGAGTATGGACCGAGAGTAAACCAAAGAAAGACGAAACTAATGAGAAGTAGCAGGAATGAGAATAGCGAGAAACTTAACAGCGAAACTCATGACAACGAAGTAGACGATATTAAGGGATTCTGCTACCTTGGAATTATCATAACCCATGGCGGTAAAAGCAATGAGGAGGTAGGAAGCGGCTAGTACAGGCAAAAACGGCATTCATGGCCAAGAGAAGCGTATCAGTATCAAAAATAGGCCTTAATTTGACTAATGAGTCCCTGAGAATTTACATTTGGAGCACAGCGTTAAGTGGTAGTCATTAATGGACTGGAGAAGCCGGTAGAGAAGAAAATGAAGTATTCGAGATGCAGTGCCACAGAAGTATGTGGAAAATCGACTGGACTGCTAAGGTAAGGAAGGAAGAAGTCCTCCTCAAAATCGGCGAAGAAAGGATCGTGTGGACTACATGACAAGAAGATGGGACGGGATTACTAGACATGTTTTAAGACATGAAACAATAATTCTCGTGCTGCTTAAGGGAGCCTTAGATTGCTACAACTGTAGATCAAACCCAAACCAGTCAAAAGATTATAAAAATGGACAGTATCTTATCAACGAAACCTTATTCAGCTTTAATCTTCCCATCAAAACCATCATTTCGAAATTAATCAACTGAAGCATTCCACATGTTTATTTTTTAAAATATCCTATTGTATATTTTTCACCGAACAACACGAATAAAACTACTGTGGTCCCTTCGATTCCACCATCCACCATCCAAATCCACAACAGTAACGGAAAGAAAAGAAATTACGTTCAGATGCATGGTTTCCCTTTTTTCGAGAAATAAGGGTGCACGTGGAACAGTCAGACATGATTACGTCAGGTAATACATTGTTCATCGTTGTACACGTATGTAATAGGACAACTGAAATATTAATTTCGTATTACAGAAAGAAAAGGTTAGGCGTCTTGTATATTTATAAACCAGGACACAGAAATATTGACACATATTGCAGAGATCAAAGAATATCTGAGGACATGTTCCTTGATAATCATAATATTGCAACATCAGCAGTTATGATACTCCCCAGCTTGTTTCCTTCGCATACTTTCATACATTAATTTCTTGGGAGGAAATACACTAAAAGAAAAAAATCGCAACATCAAAAAGTAATTAATGTATAGTAACAAAATTTCGGGAGTACATTTGTCTAGGTAACATATTTTAGCCATAAACACTGCAAGATCACAGGTTAAGGAAAGGGCGCGTTAAGCCATTGCAAATGTGAAATGCTGGTACAGTAATAACCGGTGTGACTGCCAAAATGTTGAATGCATGCATGCAAACGTGCATGCATTGTGGCGTACAGGCATCATATGCCGCCAGTTTGGAGTACGGATTTCCATGCCTGTTGCTCTTGGTCGGTCGAGAGAAGGACGGTTATTGCTGTTTGTGGATGACGCTGGAGTTTTCGTTCGATGACGTACCATACGCGCTCGACTCGAGACAGATCTACATCTGCATCTACGTGATTACTCTGCTATTCACAATAAAGTGCCTGACACAGAGTTCAATGAACCACCTTCAAGCTGTCTCTCTACCGTTCCACTCTCGAACGGCGCGCGGGAAAGACGAGCACTTCAATTTTTCTGTGCGAGCCCTGATTTCTCTTATTTTATGGTGATGATTATTTCTCACTATGTAGGTGGGTGCCAACAGAATATTTTCACAATCGGAGGAGAAAACTGGTGATTGAAATTTCATGAGAAGATCCCGCCGCAACGGAAAACGCCTTGTGTCTGTGGCACCATCTCCCTTATTTCGCGATAATACAAAACGAGCTACCCTTCTTTGTACTTTTTCGATGTCATCCGTCAGTCCCGCCTGATGCGGATCCCAAAACGCGCAGCAATAGGCGCGCAGAGTGTTCGCGTGGTTAGAGGCGCCATGTGACGAATTGCGAGGCCCCTCCCGCCGGAGGTTCGAGTCCTCCCTTGTTCATGGGTGTGCGTGTGTGTTTGTGTGTGTGTATGTGTGTGTGTGCATTGTCCTTAGCGTAAGTAAGTTTAAGTTCGTTCAAGTAGTGTGTAAGTCTAGGGACCGATGACCTCAGCAGTTTGGTCCCTTAGGAATTTGCACATTTGAATATTTTCGCACAGCAATACTCCAGAACAGGGTGGACAAGAATGATGTATGCAGTCTCTTTATTAGACCTGTTGCACCTTCTAAGTGTCCTGCCAATGAATCGTAGTCTTTGGTTTGCTCTACTCACAACATCATCAACGTGATCGTTCCAATCTAGGTTATTTGTAATTGTAATCCCTAAGATCTGGCGATCGAGGAGGTCAAGACAACACGTCGATGCTCTATAGAAAACACTGGGGCCTCACTACTCGAGGTCACTAAAGCACACTTGTACGATGGCGCTCGATGCGAGGGTAAGCTGGTTTGAATCCTGGTGGTAGAAAAAATTTTCACTGCCAGTATTTGGCCAGCAAGGAGAGGAGAGGTGGTGGCCTAAGTTTCCTGATCACCAGATTTACCAGCACTAAATTTCACCCTCTCCCTTCTCTCATCATCATTTTCATACAACACAAAGATTACACCACAATCCACAAACACAATTCATACATGTAATAGTCAAAAAAGTTGTAGTGAAACATATTGCAGATATAACAAAAAAACCACACACACAAACACACACAACAACAGTGCTATGTGGACGAGAGTTATTCTATTGGAAATTATACCTTGGAATGCTCCCGCTTTGGTCGAGCGGTTCTAGGCGCTTCAGTCCGGAACTACGCGGCTGCTACGGTGGCAGGTTCTAATCCTGCGTCGCGCATGGATGTGTGTGATGTCTTTAGGTTTGTTAGGTTTAAGTAGTTCTAAGTCTAGGGGACTGATGACCATAGATGTTAAGTCCCATAGTGCTCAGAGCCATTTGAACCATTTTTGAATATTTCGTATGCCAGTTCAGTTTGAAGTAATAAAACCCGTAACTCCATATCGTTGTTTCGTCTCGAATACCAATGTAAGATAACAAGCATAATCTTTTGCAGATGACATCTTATATTAGAACTAGAATTCTGTGACCAGGCCTTTCTGCCTGGGGTATTGTCTCGCAACACTGAGAAAATCTTTAAGTGAAATATATTAAATTATACGTAGCGGCCACATATCTCGTAGAATCTCAAAGAAAGTTTAGTGTCCTAACCGGCGGGACGTCTCGAAGATGAGCTGAAAGAAAATTACTAATTATTTTCTAGTATGACGGTTAAAAATGGTCAATATTCTACTCCTGCGCAGGAGAGCTTCTGTAAAGTTTGTAAGGTAGGAGGCGAGGTGCTGACAGAAGTAAAGATGTGAGGACGGGGCGTAAGTCGTGCTTGGGTAGCTCAGATGGTAGAACACTTACCAGCGAAAGGCAAAGGTCCCGAGTTCGAGTCTCGGTCCGGCACACAGTTTTAATCTGCCAGGAAGTTTCATATCAGTGCAAACTACGCTGCAGAGTGAAAATATCATTCTGGTACTATATTTTTTCTTCGTTTTCAACTTACATAGACTATTACAGCAAGATGAACTTCGACAAATCGTTCGTTTCTCTTCAAGTCCAATAACAGAAGAAAACGACAAAAGAATGGAGAGTTCAGACACAGAATCTCGAATTTCCGTGGAATTTGTATGTAATGCATTGATTTACTCGCTGGCATGCCTCGCCAGCTATTCATGCAATAACTGTCGATACATGGAATTTACACATTTCAAGTTGATGACCACCTCAGGAGATACAGTACCGTGCGTGGGATGACTACGAGGATGCTCCTTCCGTCGTACTAAATCGCACCCCATGCCATAGCTCCAGGTGTAGCTCTAGTGCGTCTAGCGTGCAGACAGCTTGGTTGCAGGCCCTCAGCTGGGCTTCTTTTAACCAACACACGACCATCACTGGCACCGAGGCAGAAACACCATTCATCAGAAAACACAACAGATCTCCACTTGCCCTCCAATAATCTCTCGCTTGACACCACTGGAGTCGCAAATGGCGATGGTTTGGGATCAGCGCGATGCACGCTACAGGGCGTGTGGCTCGCAGTTGTCGTTGAAGTAACCAATTTGCAGCGCTTCATTGTGTCTCTGTGGTGCCAGCTGCTGCTCAGATTGCAGCTGCAGATGCAGTACGATGCGCCAGAGCCTTGCACCCTCTCGGTAGTACCACGTGGCCGTTCGGTGCCATGTCTTCCTGCAACCGTACTTTCTCATGACCACCGCTACCAGCGATCATGTACAGGGACTACATTCGTGTCAAGTCGTTCCGCAGTATCGCAGAGGGAACATCCAGCTTCTCAAAGCCCTGTTTCACGTCATTCAATCACAGTGAGATGCTGATAATGATGTCTTTGGCGTGTTACAGGCGTTCTTGAATAACAGCAACTCACCAAGTCCAATCTCGAGGGTTACTAACAGTTACAACCGTTACAGCGTGTATGTAAAGCGCACCTGATTTGCACCTCATACTGGCACTACTACCGCCATTCTTATGCGAAATGCGTGAAATTTCAATAGACGTCATCTTTCAGATACAGAAATACGCCTACCAACTTTAGTATATGACGCACAACTTCTTCCTGCTCTTGGGATTTTCTTCCATCAATGTCTATGGGCGTAACTCAGTCCGGTAGCAAATAGATATTCTACTACGTAAGTTTTCCGTCTAAAAGCACTTTTCAGTAATTCATTATGCCCCATTTAATAACCTAAGATCGCTTACAATTAGCCTGATCCTTCAGTAGAGCTACTTTTCTTGGCTCTGAGAACTGTGGGACTTAACTGCTGTGGTCATCAGTCCCCTAGAACTTAGAACTACTTAAACCTAACTAACCTAAGGACAACACACACATCCAAGCCAGAGGCAGGAATCGAACCTCCGACCGTAGCGGTCGCGTGGTTCCGGACTAGCACCTAGAAGCGCTCGGCCACTCCGGCCGGCGGACTTTTCTTGCAGCATGTTTCTGAAGCCTGTTTTCTGTCCATATTCCTTATACTCTCTGCAGGATACTATGGTACGCCTTACTGTGAATGTTCAAAAATTCGGTACATTTTTATTTTCGCATGCTACCTCCGGATTGTTCAATCAAAAATATATAGATTTTAGTATCGTTCTCCAAACTTGTTACAGACGAAATGCAGTGATTGTTCCTCTAATTAAAAAAGTTAACATCTCTTTTGCTCATCCCTGCCCATTAATAATACTTTTATATTATTCTTTTACTTATTCATTATACTTAATGAAATTCGCATTGAAGTCTCTTAATTTAATGATGCAAGTTGGTCTACCATCTGTACGAAAGTCTTATGAAGTGAAGGTTTAAAGAAACACATAAAGCAAAGACGAAGAGTGTAAGATTTCGGTGACAGGAAAACTGGCACTTACGAGAAACAAACGTAGTTTCACTTACACATAAAA
Source organism: Schistocerca nitens (assembly GCF_023898315.1). Taxonomy (NCBI): domain Eukaryota; kingdom Metazoa; phylum Arthropoda; class Insecta; order Orthoptera; family Acrididae; genus Schistocerca; species Schistocerca nitens. Next base: position 716,367,318 of record NC_064614.1, on the reverse strand, counting down.
TGACACGTATTTAGACACTAAACAACTGTTTACGAATTCTACGCTACGAATAGTGTATACCGTACCTGAATGGAGCGCGTATGAAGTTAATGTGGCTACTGCAGTTACTCTCTTTATCATTTCATTAGAAATGGTCCAAGGAGTTTCCAATAAAACAATACACACGGAATTAAAATCTAAAGTAAAGAATAGAATGGAAAACTTTCTTTGTTAAAGTAAATTTTGAGGAACGCTTTTACGTGGCTGTCCTTTGATTTAACTCTGCTAGTTGGAGACAGAAGATTATTGAAACAAATGTGTGTGTGTGCTTTGTTTGTGGACTTAATCATTAGTTAAACTTCACACTCTCCTCTTTGACTTCATGCGAACATGTCCAACTATTGCAACGTGCCATGAACATTTAACGCGTTGTCGTACGGTTTGGGTGAAAGAAAGCAAAAAAAAAAAAAAAAAAGCACCTCCATAGTAAAAAAGAGATAGTTCATTCACTTATTTTTGTAATGGTGCCCCGACACACTGCCATAAGAAGTGGAGCAACGGCGCCGAAGTCGGAAATGGACATTCTTAAGCAACTGGAAGCACTTTACCTCTCTACCAGGCACGTCAGGTAATTACAGAGCTAAAGTGCTTCAGCGGCCACTGGCTGCTACTGCTGCTATTAAATATTCACGCTGCATACCAGGAGAGATGAAATATTCCTGGGCAGCAACTCTCGTGTTTCTATGCCACATTGCCAGTCTTCTTTTTTGCAGTATTGGTGGGAGCGGGGTACGGGAGTTGGTAAGTAAGGTAGCATTTATATTTAACAACTGCAACTACACAGAAAAAAATGTTGTATAATATTACTTCAAAAGCTAATTATGGATTCATAATATGAAGGTAAAACTCTGCTTTAGCAACGCAATACACTCATGAGACACAACATTATTACCACCTACTCAATAGCTAGTCACTCTAACGAAATACGTCACTGATTCTACGTATCAGGTATCCGAATATTGGTGGTACTTTACGGAGGTATGTGGCATTAGACGTCTACCCAAAGGTCATCTAATTCGCGTAAATAACGTTCCGCTGAATTCCGTATGCGGTGATGGCAGCCGATAGCGACCCAGATGGGTTCCATAGGATTTACATCAGGCGCTTTTGCCCGAAGAGACATCAACATGAGTTTACTACAATACTCGTCACACCACTAAGGTACGGTTCTAGCTCCGAGATACGGGCAATAATACTGCTGGAAGATAATATTGCCGTCAGGGAATACATGAACCATGAAGGGATGCCGGTGGTTCACAGCTGTCAGCGTGTCTTCAATTACTACGGTAAGTCCCGTTCAAGCCCAAGAGAATGTCTTCCATAGCATAATATCGCCCCCACCAGCCTTCGTCCGTGGCGCGGTGCGTGTTTCGATTCGCCGTTCGTCTCGATGACGGCGTTGTGGAGACGACCATCGACCTAGTGTAGCCAAAATGTGATACTTCCAAAGAGCCAACACGTTTCCATTGATCGACGGTCAAATCCCGATGGTCTCGGGCCCACTGCAGTCGTAACTGAAGATGTCGTTGGGTCGACATGTCAACACTTAGGGGTGATCTGCTGTGAAGCTCTATATTCAACAATTTTCAGTGAATGGTGTATTCCGAAACACTTGTGCGTGAATCAGCATTGTTCTCTTTCGACAGATATGTCACAGGTCACCATCTATCCTACTTTACAGAGCAGACAAGCCTCCGAACCCCAAGTTCTGGGCGGAGTCTTGTACGTCCAAACATTTAGCATCTGGTGGTGATTTCGCTATCCTTCTACCCCTTTCCGTAAATGCTTACGATACTCGTTCACAGGCTCTGCGTAATAATACCCTGCTCTTTGTCAAAGTCATTTACCTCTATGGATTTCCCTACCTGCAGCCCATATCTTCGCTAGGGTGATCCCCCGTCCGTGTTTGTTCCAGTTACATACACTACTGGACATTAAAATTGCTACACCACGAAGATAACGTGCTACAGACGCGAAATTTAACCGACAGGAAGAAGATGCTGTGATATGCAAATGACTAGCTTTTCAGAGCATTCACACAAGTTGGCGTCGGTGGCGGCACCTACAACGTGCTGACATGAGGAAAGTTTCCCACCGATTTCTCATACACAAACAGCAGTTGACCGGCGTTGCCTGGTGAAACGCTGTAGTGATGCCTCGTGTAAGGAGGAGAAATGCGTACCATCAAGTTTCCGACTTTGATAAAGGTCGGATTGTAGCCGATCGCGATTGCGGTTTATCGGAGCGCGACATTGCTGATCGCGTTGGTCGAGATCCAATGACTGTTAGCAGAATGTGGAATTGTTCGGTTCACGAGGGTGATACGGAGCGCCGTGCTGGATCCCAACGGCCTCGTATCACTAGCAGTCGAGATGACAGGCATCTTATTCGCATGGCTGTAACGGTTCGTGCAGCCACGTCTCGATCCCTGAGTCAACAGATGGGGACATTTACAAGACAACAACCATCTGAACGGACAGTTCGACGACGTTTGCAGCAGCATGGACTGTCAGCTCGGAGACCATGGCTGCGGTTACCCTTGACGCTGCATCACAGACAGGAGCGCCTGTGATGGTGTACTGGACAACGAACCTGGGTGCACGAATGGCAAAAAGACATTTTTTCGGATGCATCCAGGTTCTGTTTACAGCATCATGATGGTCACATCCGTGTCTAGCGACATCGCGGTGAACGCACATTAGAAGCGTGTATTCGTCATCGACATACTGGCGTATCACGCGGCGTGATGGCATGGGGTGTCATTGGTTACACGTCTCGGCCACCTCTTGTTCGCTTTGACGGCACTTTGAACGGAGGACGTTACATTTCAGATGTGCTACGACCCGTGGCTCTACCCTTCATTCGATCCCTGCGAAACCCTACATTTCAGCAGGATAATGCACGACTGCATGTTGCAGGTCCTGTAAAGGCCTTTCTGGATACAGAAAATGTTCGACTGCTGCCCTGGCCTGCACATTCTCCAGATCTCTCACCAATTGAAAACGTCTGGTCAATGGTGGCCGAGCAACTGGCTCATCACGATATGCCGGTCACTACTCTTGATGAACTGCGGTATCGTGTTGAAGCTGCATGGGCAGCTGTACCTGTACACGCCATCCCAGCTCTGTTCGACTCAATGGCCAAGCGTATCAAGGCCTTTATTACGGCCAGAGGTGGTTGAGTACTGATTTCTCAGGATCTATGCACCCACATTGCGTGAAAAAGTAATCACATGTCAGTTCTAGTATAATATACTTGTCCCATGAATACCCGTTTATCATCTGCATTTCTTCTTGGTGTAGCAATTGTAATGGCCAGTAGTGTACTTTTGTTACCGCGTCACGTGCCCCCAACGCCACCAGCAGGCATCAAACGTCGTGGTGGGCAGTGGTTGTAATGTTTTGGCTTATCAGTGTATATTCGCTTTCTTTTTATTCTAACATGTTTCACCTGCACGTGTTAAGAGCCTATAATGGATTCTGCAGTCAACAGACCATCATCAGTAATATCAAGTACAAATATTCTGTTTATTGCCCTCTCAAGAATTTTGCTCTGTCCATTGTGTCTTATACCGATCTAACTGCTTCCTTTCTTGTCTTGTTCCAGCATTGAGTTAGGTGTTCTCATTTCTTGCATTCATGTTGCAAGAGTTTTCCATTTTTTCCAGATTTTACTATCCATCACAATTTCTTTATTAACATTACATCTGTTTACTATTTCCTGATACATTAATTTCTGTTTCTGTTAATTACATTATGGCCACCTAATCTCATTCATCTCTCCTATATATATATATATATATATATATATATATATATATATATATATATATATATATATACGTTACCGCTGGATATATTTCGTATACCACATCAAATACTGACGAACCGATTCCACAGACCGAACGTGAGGAGAGAGGCTAGTGTAATTGTTTAATACAAACCATAAAAAAATGCACGGAAGTATGTTTTTTAACACAAACCTACGTTTTTTTAAATGGAACCACGTTAGTTTTGTTAGCACATCTGAACATATAAACAAATACGTAATCAGTGCCGTTTGTTGCATTGTAAAATGTTAATTACATCCGGAGATATTGTAACCTAAAGTTGACGCTTGAAACCTCCGACGTTCAGTTGCGTGTTGTAACAAACACGGGCCACGGTCGGCGACCAGCATCTGCAGGGACATGTTTACGATGACGACCGTGTTTACGAGTGTGGCTGTAGTGCACTGTTGTGGTTCAAATGGTTCAAATGGCTCTGAGCACTATGGGACTTAACTGCTGTGGTCATCAGTCCCCTAGAACTTAGAACTACTTAAACCTAACTAACCTAAGGTCATCACACACATCCATGCCCGAGGCAGGATTCGAACCTGCGACCGCAGTGGTCGCGCGGTTCCAGACTGTAGCGCCTAGAACCGCTAGGCCACTCCGGCCGGCTTGCACTGTTGTGGTTTGGTCTAGCTGTCGCAGTGTCCGCATGTAGCGCTTGCTGCTATTGTTATTCTTCATTCGTCTCCGCACGCAGACCAACTGTAGTACACCGTGTTACCAGACAGTGATAGTGTAGTGTTGTAGGAACTGTGACCATGGCGTATTCGAATTCTGAAAAGGCGGAGATGATACTCATCTATGGCGAGTGTCGACGAAATGCAGCTGAAGCCTGCAGGGTGTTTGCAGAACGGTACCCGGACAGAGAGCATCCAACGTGCCGCACATTGAAAAACATCTGCTGCCAACTGTATGCAACAGGTATGGTCGTAGCACGCAAATGGGTCCGTAACAGGCCCGTCACAGGAGAAGCGGGTGCAGTTGGTGTGTTAGCAGCTGTTGCCATGAACCCACACATGAGTACACGGGACACTGCGAGAGCCGGTGGACTGAGTCAAGTAGTGTCATACGCATACTGCATCGTCACCGCTTTCACCCGTTTCATGTGTCGCTACATCAGCAATTACATGGTGATGACTTTAATAATCGAGTGCAATTGTGTCAATGGGCAGTAACAGAGAATGCGTTGCAGTTCTACCTGTTTACCTATGAAGCGGGTTTCACAAACCACGGGGCAGTGAATCTACGGAACATGCATTACTGGTCTGTGGACAATCCTCGCTGGCTCAGACAGGTAGAGCGACAGCGACCGTGGACTGTAAATGTATGGTGCGGAATCATTAGCGACCACCTCATTGGTCCTCACTTCATTGCAGGGACCCAAACAGCTGCAACATACATCACGTTTCTACAGAATGATCTGCCAACGTTGCTCGAGAATGTCCCACTGGAAACGCGTCGATGTATGTGGTATCAGCATGATGGTGCACCTGCACATTCCGCAATTATCACTAGGCTGAACCTTGACAGGATGTTCGACGGGCGTTTCATAGGACGTGGAGGACGCATAAATTGGCCAGCCCGTTCTCCTGATCTTACACCTCTGGACTTCTTTCTGTGGGGTACGTTAAAGGAAATGTGTACCGTGATGTGCCTAAAACCCCAGAGGATATGAAACAACGTATTGTGGCAGCCTGCAGCGACATTACACCAGATGTACTGCGGCGTGTACGACATTCATTACGCCAGAGATTGCAATTGTGTGCAGCAAATGATGGCCACCACATTGAACATCTGTTGGCCTGACATGTCGGGACACACTCTATTCCACTCCGTAATTGAAAACGGAAACCACGTGTGTACGTGTGCCTCACCCCTCATGGTAATGTACATGTGCGTCAGTGAAAAAGACCAATAAAAAGGTGTTAGCATGTGGACGTAATGTGCTGTTCCAGTCTCTTCTGTACCTAAGGTCCATCACCGTTCCCTTTGGATCCCTACGTAATTCGGTGCTCTCCGATACACACGATCGAACAGCGGAGGAGTGGTACTCAAGCGTCAACTTTAGGTTACAATATCTCCGGATGGAATTAACATTTTACAATGCAACAAACGGCACTGATTACGTATTTGTTTATATGTTCAGATGTGCTAACAAAACTAACGGGGTTCCATTTAAAAAAACGTATGTTTGTGTTAAAAAACATACTTCCGTGCATTTTTTTATGGTTTGTATTAACCGATTACACTAGACCCTCTCCTCAAGTTCGGTCTGTGGAATCGATTCGTCAGTATTTGATGTGGTTTACGAAATATATCCAGCGGTAATGTTAGGTGACTCAATTTTTTTTTTTTACCTGTCGGTCAGAATGTGTCCAAAATTCGCAACTATACATCAATGTTTGTAACTCCATAATTTCAAGTAATTTAATTATTGTGCACATTCTGTTATTTTTAAAGTGCCACTTAAGTGTGCTACGTATGAGGCTATCAGCGCAGTAGTAACCTAAGCCACATGCTTGGAGAAATTACGTTACAAGTTCAGTCCTACATTATTAAACTCTAGTAAGATGTACGATTGCAATTGGTACCAGTCAATCTGGTATTGTCAGTATAGGACATTTTGTACTTATTTTGTGACGCACCATCGGAGAACTTGTAATTAACTAGCGCATAAACTATAAATTATGACATATTTTGAATAAAAAATGGATTAGTAAAATATACGATAGTTTAGTCAAAACGTAACACTTTAATCTCTTCAGTGTTCTAGGGTTAAAGACTCGCCGTTATAGCTGTCCTAGCTGCTATAGTGATCACCGCAGTCAGCCGATAACATTCACGAAGTATTAGGATAAACTAAAGTTTTTGCTACCAGCAGTTTGTTGTGTTATGTGACGCAATACTGCCTCGAGAAACATAAACTGATAACATGTCGTGTATGTGTGGCGCTCCTGCGGAGCATTCAAGTTCATGAATCGTACCACGACGCGTCACAGTGCAAGCGATTGCGGTATTGTAACCAAAGTGACTGTCTGCATATTTCACACTGAACTGTGGATCGAATGTTTGAATATATCGTACCAGCAGAAAACGGGATAAAATTTCAAGCCAGACTGATTTACAAACTGCATTGACTGGAAAGAATTGTGTGCTCGAATCTTGTGTGATATGGCTTGTTGATTCGAAAGAAGCTGGGAATACACTGACAAGTAACACATTTCTGTTGTAGAGCTCCTTGGACCTCCAGGTAACAACTCCGACTCGTCCAGGCAGACTGAAGGTTCAGTAACGGACGATTCACTATTTTGTCAGCTGAATAACTTCCCGGTGCTGGTGTTGATGCTTGACATACATCAGATGCTGTTGTATCGGAAGCACGTCCTGGTACCACCAACGTAAATGAACGTTAAGGCAGAAGGAACTCAGTCCGGAATAAAAATAAGTCAGCGCGAAATACTGGGAACGAAAAGCGGACAAAAGGGGAAGAATAAGTAACTTCTAAGGGCTGTGTCTTTCATTATCAATGCCTGAAGCCCCATCCATGCTCTTGAAAGAAAAGATGTTATCGGTTATGTACACTTGAACATCAACAATACTTATACGATTAATTACGCAGTTTATCGAATTTCGATCTACAGTCAGCATATTATATTTTTTCTATACTCAGAGTAGTTGCTATGTCGCGCTCTTATGGGCCTGCTACAATGGATTCACAACCTGGAAACAACAGTCCATATCATTTTCACAATGAAGAGGGACTGTAGGCCAAGGTGTGAAAGGATTCTTTAAAAGCATTTTACAAATATCGAAAGTATGGATTTCCAGATTTCTTACACATAAAATCATACACCACTGCCGACCTATGGATGAGAGACGCAACTATGCTTCAAAAAATAAAACACAGATAGAAAGGACGCATGAAGTATAGGAATTCATACAAAATGTTTCACCGTACCAGTCGCGTTTTAAAGGAAATAAATCTTGGAATCATAAATATTTGTCATCGTATCTGAATTTAGAGCAGTTCTATCTTCCGTGTGAAAGATGGCCATTGCGTCCCGGCTTCTATTACGTGCTTTCTTATATCTGCGGTGCATTTTTCGGTCTCTATTTTCACTCTCCTGTGTTTCGTGCTGGAAATTTGATGTTTATGAAAGGAAATATGATGCCACTGACAATCACAAGTAAACTAATTGGGAACGTAAACAAGAATTATGAAACAGAAGGCCGATAGTGTGCAGACGGGAACATAACCATATTCACAAGAAGGGAAGCGTGCGGATGCGTACTCGATTGTTATTGAATTTCATTTTATGAAAACATTACCGACGCCGATGCTAATCACAGGTAGTTGTTACTACAAGGAACGGCTGTGGACATACCGTCTAGGAATCCCCAACTAGTGCACCAACTAAGCTAATGCATGTTTGTAGAGTCTGGAGGAGACAGGCTCTTGCCTTATGTAGCTGCTCAGTCAAACATTTTTATTTTTTTATTTTTTGGATCATCAGTCCTCTGTCAGCTTCGATGCAGCCAGCCACGCCTTCCGGTCCTGTGACAGCTTCCCCATCTCAGAGTATCAAACACACCCGCCATCCTCAATAATTTGTCGGATATGTTCCAGTCTCCGTCTTCCAGTTTTTTGCTTTTTACAGCTGCCTCTAGTATCATGAGAGTTATTCCCCGATCGTCTTATGTTCTACCATCCTATCTTTTCTTCCTATTAACGTTTTCCACTTAATTCTATCCACGCCGATTCCGCTGAGGTACTCGTGACTTCTTGTTTAATCAGTAAACCTAATTTTCAGTACCCTCCTATAGCATTACATGTCAAACGCCCTGATTCCCTTATTCTCAGATTGCTTTCTACTAGATTAATTTCTTCCAAACAATGGTGTCCACATTCTCCTCAAATTTTTGACACTAGTAGACTTTGCCGTGCTAGTCTGCTTCTTACGTCTTCCATGCTATGCATGTCATTCGTGATTTTGCTTCTCAGATCACAGACTCCTTCATTTCGTTTACTTCTTGGTCCCCTACCTTGATGTTCATTTTATCGCTTATCTCGTTTCTGCTACTCTTTACCATGTTCGCCTTCCTTTTATGTGCTCTCAGTAAATTTTTTTGTGCTCCGTAGACTGTTTATTTCGCTCATCATCTCGTATAATACTTTCTCACTTTCACTGAGGATAGTAATGTCATCAGTGAAGGTTATTGTTGATATTTTTCCACCCTGACTTGATCCTACTACTGAATCTATCTTTCAATTCTGTCATTCCTTCTTCGATGCGGAGGTTGAACAACAGGAAAGAAAAGCTGCATTCCTCCCTTAGACCCATTTTAATCGTTGCACTTCGTTCTTGATCTTCTATACATATCGTTCCCCCTTGTTTTTGTACATACTGTACATTACCCGTCTTTCCCTATAACTTACAAATACTGTTATGAGAATTTCGAACATCTTGCACCGCTTTACATTTTATACTGTGAACGCTTTTCCCAGTTATGAAGGTGTCTTGATTTTTCTTCAATCTTGCTTCTATTATCAAGAGCAACTTCCGAACTGCCCCTTTCCTGTCTTAGCCTTTCCTAAGTGGAAGGAAATGGTCGTCTAACAGATCCTCGATTTTCTTTTCCAGTCTTCAGTATATTATTCTCGTAAGCGACTTGGGTGCATGGACTGTTGCGCTGATTGTACGTTGCTTTCGCACTTGTCCACCCTTATTAAGTTCGGGATTGTGTGGATAGCATTTTTCCAAAAAATGGATGCCATGTGTTAGTTCTCCGGTCAAGCAAGGTTTCTTTGAATTTATCTTCTTTGTACTTACGCTAGTCTTTCCTACTTCTGTGACTGCCCCTTTGTTTTAGAAATGTATAATCCTCTTCAACCGAAAAGATTAACGTGGCAATCATTATCGCATTATCTACAACCTTAATGAACTTCAACGTACACCATCATTCCTCAGTACTTCATCATAGCTCTTCTTTCCATGTAAACTTCAGTTTAATCTCTTTCATTATGAAATTCTGGTACGAGTCAGTATCTGCTTCAGGGTACACCTTACAACCTAAAATTTGATTTTGGTACCTGTATGAGATCTTGGTAATACAGCTGGAATCTTCCTATGTCTCCAGCCCTTTTCGAAGTACACTCCTGGAAATTGAAATAAGAACACCGTGAATTCATTGTCCGAGGAAGGGGAAACTTTATTGACACATTCCTGGGGTCAGATACATCACATGATCACACTGACAGAACCACAGGCACATAGACACAGGCAACAGAGCATGCACAATGTCGGCACTAGTACAGTGTATATCCACCTTTCGCAGCAATGCAGGCTGCTATTCTCCCATGGAGACGATCGTAGAGATGCTGGATGTAGTCCTGTGGAACGGCTTGCCATGCCATTTCCACCTGGCGCCTCAGTTGGACCAGCATTCGTGCTGGACGTGCAGACCGCGTGAGACGACGCTTCATCCAGTCCCAAACATGCTCAATGGGGGACAGATCCGGAGATCTTGCTGGCCAGGGTAGTTGACTTACACCTTCTAGAGCACGTTGGGTGGCACGGGATACATGCGGACGTGCATTGTCCTGTTGGAACAGCAAGTTCCCTTGCCGGTCTAGGAATGGTAGAACGATGGGTTCGATGACGGTTTGGATGTACCGTGCACTATTCAGTGTCCCCTCAACGATCACCAGTGGTGTACGGCCAGTGTAGGAGATCGCTCCCCACACCATGATGCCGGGTGTTGGCCCTGTGTGCCTCGGTCGTATGCAGTCCTGATTGTGGCGCTCACCTGCACGGCGCCAAACACGCATACGACCATCATTGGCACCAAGGCAGAAGCGACTCTCATCGCTGAAGACGACACGTCTCCATTCGTCCCTCCATTCACGCCTGTCGCGACACCACTGGAGGCGGGCTGCACGATGTTGGGGCGTGAGCGGAAGACGGCCTAACGGTGTGCGGGACCGTAGCCCAGCTTCATGGAGACGGTTGCGAAAGGTCCTCGCCGATACCCCAGGAGCAACAGTGTCCCTAATTTGCTGGGAAGTGGCGGTGCGGTCCCCTACGGCACTGCGTAGGATCCTACGGTCTTGGCGTGCATCCGTGCGTCGCTGCGGTCCGGTCCCAGGTCGACGGGCACGTGTACCTTCCGCCGACCACTGGCGACAACATCGATGTACTGTGGAGACCTCACGCCCCACGTGTTGAGCAATTCGGCGGTACGTCCACCCGGCCTCCCGCATGCCCACTATACGCCCTCGCTCAAAGTCCGTCAACTGCACATACGGTTCACGTCCACGCTGTCGCGGCATGCTACCAGTGTTAAAGACTGCGATGGAGCTCCGTATGCCACGGCAAACTGGCTGACACTGACGGCGGCGGTGCACAAATGCTGCGCAGCTAGCGCCATTCGACGGCCAACACCGCGGTTCCTGGTGTGTCCGCTGTGCCGTGCGTGTGATCATTGCTTGTACAGCCCTCTCGCAGTGTCCGGAGCAAGTATGGTGGGTCTGACACACCGGTGTCAATTTGTTTTTTTTTTCCATTTCCAGGAGTGTATATCTTCTCCTCCTGTGACTTTTGAACAGTGTATTCGCTGTGGTCAATTGAAATTAATCGCGAAATTCGGTTTCTCTCCTCTTTTATTCCTGTTACGGAGAACTCATTCACATTGACACGTAGAACTTCCTTCTACTCTTTCTCCTATTATTGCTTTCTGATCCCCTTACTGGATATACTATCAAGATAACTTATAGTATTTTGTTTATAGTCACTATTTACTTCCTATGTCAAGTTGCCAAACGTAAATTCCACGGTATGGACATCCCGTCACTGACAAATACGTCTCAGCACAGCGCACACGCAACATCTGTACACCACTATGGCGTGGAAGTTATCTGCTGGCTACGGCAGTCAGTAGAACATAGACATGGAGCAGCACGGGCGTCAAATGTTTCTAGGGGGCGTGTTTTCTGTCGGAAAGTAATAGTAACTTGTGAGCACAAAGACTGGTTCAGTAATTTGTGAGCACAAAGACTGGTTCGCACGGATGTAGCTACTGCAGGAAACGGAACATCGACTCAACGTTTAGTGGTTTCTCCAGAAAACGACTCAATTACAATGGTAACGTAAGCTTTAGACTAGCTTCTGTGGAATGATCTTTGTGTAAATGGAATGCTCCGAATGTAATATGGAATGTGAATGGAAACTCTAAAGCTGCGTACTGTTCATTTGGAAACGTACTAAGAATGCTGTTGTCTTACAGTGCTGTGCGAAATTCGTATAATGAACTGGCACTGCCTAACTTATTTCGTGCTCGGATACTCCCTCCTATGAACATCAATAGACGTCATAACTTTGTTGAATCGTATACTTAACCGTTATGTACTCAATACACTACATTCACGCCACTTGCTATAATGAAGAAAATGTTATTTCAACTGCATCTAGACACTTGTAGTTCTAAAGCTGATTCTTTTCATGATCCGCCAAATGCAATAAAGCGGACCATACATTGTTAAAATCGCTACATCCAGAAAGTCTGGTCCAAATGAATAATGAATAGCATACAGTTTCTAAGGAAAGCGTTCCAAAACAAATTTCGTAAAATTCACTTTCATCCTGCATTTCCAGAAGACGTTTTTAGTGCTATCAAAAATAAATGTCCAAGTCACCTCGATGACATCAGTAATAAAATAATCGTCGTTTCTTCACGCCGGCCGAAGTGGCCGAGCGGTTCTAGGAGCTACAATCTGGAACCGCGCGACCGCTACGGTCGCAGGTTCGAATCCTGCCTCGGGCATGGAAGTGTGTGATGTCCTTAGGTTGGTTAGGTTTAAGTAGTTCTAAGTTCTAGGGGACTGATGACCTCATCAGTTAAGTCCCATAGTGCTCAGAGCCCTTTGAACCCTTTCTTCACTTTTCTCTGAGAAATTTTCGGATAGTCTTAAATTAGCTGTTGTCAAGCCACTTCGCAAGGAAGATGAACATTTTTAAAGATTTAACAGTTAGCCTTATTGTTGGCTGTCTTTTTTTTAGGAAAATTCAGGATAATATTGACAACAGAATTTACAAACGCTAATCAAGAAACAGCTGCAAATGTTTTTCAACCTGAACTCATAGAAAAAATATCGAAGAAAGTCAGAACAAGAATAGACAGAAACAGTCAGACACCAATGTAGTATGTGTACCCTCCTTGGTGCCATTTCAGAGAAATAATACTAATTTACTGAGGCCATATTATGTAACAGTTGATTTTTACAGTTTCAATAAATCAAGTTACCTGTTACTTGATTTCTGAAGATAAATCTCTCACAAGAGAGTGAAATCTTTATTCACAACAGAATATATGAATTACAAAGCCGAGGCAGTGAAAATGAACGTCCTTAGGAATTTCTCAAGCATACTACATGATACCGTCTATTTTTGAGTGCCATGTATTTCAAAAAACTCCAAAATCACCAAATCATTACGTTAACAAATGAATATGGTGAAACATACGTTGGTATATTTTGGCAATATTGATATTCTTAAAAGAAAAATATGTAAATATTTAAGCATTTATATACGTATTAATTGTAGACTCGATGTAAGAAAAAGGTTTGGCCAGAATTTCAAGAAACGTTCTTTAAACTTAAAGGAATAAAATGTATTTCATGGACAAGGATCGAAAACGCTTCTTCCCTTGTTTGAGCTCATTTTCTATTTCCTTTCACAATCAAATTAACCTTGAGAAACACACAGAAATAGAACACCAGCACTACATGAAACATTTTCTTACATGAAATGTTCAAAATACCCTTTCCCATTAAGTCTGGTTAGAATGTGAAGGTGAATAGAAATAGGTAGAATAGACTTCCCAGTTGTAAATCCACTACGCTTTTATTTAAGAGCTCTTGTGTATGGAACACCAGTACGAGATGTATTGTGGACTTGTGGACGGCTGTGAAACAATACACAGTTGTCCAGGGATACGTTTACGCTTCAGAAATTCGGTGCAATGTGGTATGTACTGGTACGCCTCCTAAATTATTTTCCTGTGTGATTCCTATGATTAATGTGTTGTGGAGATGTATAAATTGAGCTTTAAAATGGAAATATGATTTCTAGACCTATGTCCATGTAAAGTATTATCTTCCATTACATGTGTTGCTAACACCTTTTTGCTACACCATATATCTGATTCGCAGTGTAACGTTGTACTGAGTAGCCTATGACTTCCATGCTATGGTATGTCCACACATGTTAAATCTCTGGACTACGTTGTCGTTTAATATTGGTGTGTTTCATAATGGTGCACATTTTTACTTATGAGGATCCTTAGCTTTGTCCTGCCAAAACATCTTATTAGTATATTATGCTTTACTTGTGGAGAAATGATAAAAATGCTGTTGGCTGTATAATCCACTGATTCACCTGAAGCACTGGAAACGCGTGACTGAGACAGATAACAGTTTTAATTTAATTTTTGCTCTCAAGCCACTCGACAAAACAGACGAACATTATGAATGCATTGCCATATAACCATATTACTGCCTTCTTTTTCAAAAAATTTAACATTATCGTGTACAATGGCATTTCTAAATACTTGGCAGAGAAAAAAACTTCTTATTGGCAAAGATTTCGATTTCAAAACGTGTTTGCCAAGTGAACAGCCACCACTTACTTCAGAAGGTATGGGCAAGAATCAATAAATCAGAAATAAAAAGTGTTGTCAGTGGGAATATTTTGTCACTTGGCTGAAAATTTTGGCTGCATGAACCACGATACCCTCACGCAAAAGTTCGAATATTAAGGCAACGTCAAAACTTAGGTTCTGTGAATAAAATGTCAAGTGATGATTCAAAGATGTATTTCAAAAAAATAAATTTTCTTTTATGCGAATGGGTAGTGTGTGTTCTTTGGAACATGTTCGAAAGAACAGACACCACACAGTCATGTAATTGATTTGCCTAGATGGGCAAAGGATCCACGTTCTTCAGTGCGGATGAACAATTACCTCGTGCAGAAATCTCTGGATAGAGAGCATGGAGAAAATAGACAGGAATGGCAGATAGGTGCCGCTCGTTGGGCATGTGGGTCGGCCATGAGGCTTCCGAAATGGTCCGAGCACTTGCGATAACACTGGTGCAGTGCGTAATGCACCTGCCTCGTAAGGTGCAGATCCCGATTTCGGTACTGGTCCCGTACACACTTTCACTCGTCGCCACTAATTTCGTGTGTTGTCTCGTTGCAGTTGATATCAGTAATCCCTTCCCTTTCCTTTTCTTTCTCTCATCCGCACCGCCCCCCCCCCCCCCTCCGTCATCCTCCTTCAACTCCTTCAATATACATATAATAATGTTTTTGTGTTTGTACACAGTAAGCTATAAGTCACTTGTTAGATTGGCATGCAAAAGATTCTTATTTGTGTGAATACTTTCATAGCGTATGTTTAAATACTCTCTTGACAAAGCCAAGGTAAAGAAATTTTTGAAAATACTAGGAGTCAATGTTTTTTTGGATTTTCAATTAACTCATGTAAATATAAACTATAATTTGCTAATTCATTTCATATATATATATATATATATATATATATATATATATATATATATATATATGTGTGTGTGTGTGTGTGTGTGTGTGTGTGTGCATGATGTTAGTTCGGTGCTACCTACGACAGTTCTGCGCCTCGCGTGTACTTCATTACTGTGGAGCTAATATATGTTTTCCCTCAGGTGATACGTTCGAAATACAGGCAAGGATTTTCACTTTTCACATAGTAGCTGTGATTCCGTGGCTTTCACAATTTCTACTGAACACTATGTATACACTTACCTAAAATCAGGCCTGTGAACTCAATAAGAAGGCCACTTACGTAATTTTAATAGTGAATAGAGAAGCTTTTCTATATTTTTAAGGATAATGGCAACGTGGCACCATGTGCATTTTTATTTACGAGTGATCGTGATTTGGACCTATTTCCACTAAAGACAGATACACAGTAGCTGAAACTGATTTTCATCAAACGGATTAAAAGTTTACGACCGATGCTGCCCTTCCTCCTATCTTGGATTATTATTATCTCCAACCGCCCTGTTACTGACGTTACGTTGCTACCCAGGGAATTTAATGACTTACACGAAATGCTGGTACTTATTCACGAAGTGATAGACCGTAATAGAACTCTTAACCACCCAGATTTGCAGCTTCAGCTTGTTGGGGACGTTATTCGGTTTGACATTTGTCGTAAACCTACTGCTAGAGACACTAATAATTCACACCTCCTCCTGCTATCTCCATCAGTACAAGTTGCGTTATTTTAATCTGTGATGCATCGCATTAGTGAGATACCGCTCCGCAGAGAAAGAATTAGGGAATTTTAAATATATCGCTGTAAATAACATGTACTGTTCTGCAGTCGTTGGTAAACCATATAAAGGAAAAACGTCACTAGTTGAGGGCAGAGGTCTCCCGGCCTCGGAGTTTTCGAGATCCAAATCTGTGAAGACCCTATTCGTGGGGAACTCTTTTATGATTCCGCTAAGCTTTTTAAAAGATAAGATTTGAGTATTTCCATCACTACTGATAATAAACTCCAGGTTAGTTATATTCACAATGATTGCCCTCATAAACGTAACTACTCGTGATCGGGTATATACAAATTAGAGTACAGTGAGTGTGAAAAGTCATGCAGAGGCCAGAGTGACAGAATATTTAAGACTAGGTTCAGTGAACACATGCTAACAACGAAAGGCCAAGTTAAACAGAATTTCGCGTTTGCTGAGCATGTTGAGTCAGGCTGGCACAGGTCTGTCACATAAGAAAACTTGAGAATACTACATCTTCTCGAAGCGTGGATATTATTAACCATCTCTCTGTCCATAATGACTAGTTGTTGAACGATCAACCGATTAGCAGAAATCAAGTATGTTGTGATACAATGCTACTAGTATTTACAATGTTGGCGCAATGGTGATGTATATTAATTCTCAGGTCAACACTCTTTTTTCTCAACACATGCTAATCGTACAGGGACAGTCAAGTAGAGTTGGAAAGGATTTTAACAGCCTTCTGTCGTTGTACTCCGAGTTAGCGCTAAAACTTACTATTTGCAGAATATTTAAAGGTAAACTGACTTTTGACTGTCATAGGCAAAAGGGCATCGTGCCAGCAAAGCTTCGTACCTGTATTTTACGAAGCTAACTTTTTAATGACGAATAACAAACTCCCGTTCCATATTATCTTATTAGAAATACCATTTATTGTTTGAAATTGCTTATTACGGGATAAATTGTATACAACATGGCTGCAGATAGAAACCACGATCACTGCATTAGTCCATTATCTCTGCCCATCATACAAGTTGACTTTGCTAAACAAACAAACTTTCCGAAAAGACAATCATACACTCCTGGAAATGGAAAAAAGAACACATTGACACCGGTGTGTCAGACCGACCATACTTGCTCCAGACACTGCGAGAGGGCTGTACAAGCAATGATCACACGCACGGCACAGCGGACACACCAGGAACCGCGGTGTTGGCCGTCGAATGGCGCTAGCTGCGCAGCATTTGTGCACCGCCGCCGTCTGTGTCAGCCAGTTTGCCGTGGCATACGGAGCTCCATCGCAGTCTTTAACACTGGTAGCATTCCGCGACAGCGTGGACGTGAACCGTATGTGCAGTTGACGGACTTTGAGCGAGGGCGTATAGTGGGCATGCGGGAGGCCGGGTGGACGTACCGCCGAATTGCTCAACACGTGGGGCGTGAGGTCTCCACAGTACATCGATGTTGTCGCCAGTGGTCGGCGGAAGGTGCACGTGCCCGTCGACCTGAGACCGGACCGCAGCGACGCACGGATGCACGCCAAGACCGTAGGATCCTACGCAGTGCCGTAGGGGACCGCACCGCCACTTCCCAGCAAATTAGGGACACTGTTGCTCCTGGGGTATCGGCGAGGACCATTCGCAACCGTCTCCATGAAGCTGGGCTACGGTCCCGCACACCGTTGTTAGGCCGTCTTCCGCTCACGCCCCAACATCGTGCAGCCCGCCTCCAGTGGTGTCGCGACAGGCGTGAATGGAGGGACGAATGGAGACGTGTCGTCTTCAGCGATGAGAGTCGCTTCTGCCTTGGTGCCAATGATGGTCGTATGCGTGTTTGGCGCCGTGCAGGTGAGCGCCACAATCAGGACTGCATACGACCGAGGCACACAGGGCCAACACCCGGCATCATGGTGTGGGGAGCGATCTCCTACACTGGCCGTACACCACTGGTGATCGTCGAGGGGACACTGAATAGTGCACGGTACATCCAAACCGTCATCGAACCCATCGTTCTACCATTCCTAGACCGGCAAGGGAACTTGCTGTTCCAACAGGACAATGCACGTCCGCATGTATCCCGTGCCACCCAACGTGCTCTAGAAGGTGTAAGTCAACTACCCTGGCCAGCAAGATCTCCGGATCTGTCCCCCATTGAGCATGTTTGGGACTGGATGAAGCGTCGTCTCACGCGGTCTGCACGTCCAGCACGAACGCTGGTCCAACAGAGGCGCCAGGTGGAAATGGCATGGCAAGCCGTTCCACAGGACTACATCCAGCATCTCTACGATCGTCTCCATGGGAGAATAGCAGCCTGCATTGCTGCGAAAGGTGGATGTACACTGTACTAGTGCCGACATTGTGCATGCTCTGTTGCCTGTGTCTATGTGCCTGTGGTTCTGTCAGTGTGATCATGTGATGTATCTGACCCCAGGAATGTGTCAATAAAGTTTCCCCTTCCTGGGACAATGAATTCACGGTGTTCTTATTTCAAATTCCAGGAGTGTATTTGTCACTGTCGCCTTGAATTGTGATTTACCTACTGTTACTACGGTCTAACGCGCTTCCTGTAATTGAAAATGTTTGTCGAGGTAAAGTTACAGTTTTTATAGTTTATGTAGTCCTACTGATAGCATCTGTCCTTCGTACAAGCCGAGACAAACGTTCCGGATTGAAAACACATTTTTGGACGCATGGAATATATATACAAGGATGTATCATAAATTCATAATTATTATTTCACGTATTTCGCTTCATTTTTAAAGGTACTCCACCTTCATTGCCACAACTACTCTTATCCCAATGACTACACTTGGTCCAGATACTGTCATTTTTTAAAACTATAAAAGTGCGAAAGTTCGAGACGGTCCTCTGGTACCTTTTAGGGAATTAAGATGACGTAATTTGAAGGGACGCTTTTCAATGGCCTTATTTTATTGTTGGTGGCTTCACTTTTTTATATTTTTTATCTTGTATTTCTTTATTTTAATGGCTCAAAATAGGTCTTTGTCTCTTAGATTTCAATATCTGTGACTGCCCCTGACCCTGAACCTTGATATTAGGGTTTGATGATATTGAACGTATACGCTGTGCACGCACTTTAAATTTCAGCGATTTTATTACGACAGAACTTTGATGACGTGTTTTGAATCGATATTTATTTTGTACACATTTTCTTGCTTCATGCGTTCGAAAAAAAAAAGTGTGTGAAATCTTATGGGACTTAACTGCTAGGGTCATCAGTCCCTAAGCTTACACACTACTTACCTAAATTATACTAAAGACAAACACACACACCCATGCCCGAGGGAGGACTACTTTCCTTTTTATTCGTTTTTGTGACGAATAGGTTACATATCCATTTTTTCCGTCCACTTTCCATTTTATGTGGCTTTATGATGGGTGGGTACCATGTCCAACTACTTTTACGTAAGCTTCTACTACATTTTGTTTATTTTACCTGTGCAGCGGTACAAGACAGAACCAAACCCCTTCCTCTATTAGCTTCTAGTAGACTGTGGTATTTTTTTAAAATTTTATTTTATTTTTAGTAGACAGTCTGATGAGACCCCAGAACGGCAAAACGCGTTATTGACATTAATTAACTTGCAACTAAAACTGTTTTATTTGTATTAATAGAGAACGATTCAGGCAGTTAACATTGTATGCTTACAACAGAAGGGAGCACTAGAGCTCTCTATTTTAATGAATTAAAGAGGTAACTTCAGACAGCTGCTCATTAAAAATGTGTACATACACGTTTAAGACTTACAAATTCTAATGTTATTATGAAAACGCGGAGAGCTGAGTAGATTGTTCTTATATTAAATGTCCTAATTAGACTCAAAGTTAGTTCATTTTAATTACGGAAATGTGAAAGAAAACTCAGTTGTGGCTTAATTACCGAGGAAGAGATTGTGTGTTTCCTGCAAAATGTGAATATAAAATTTTAGTTACTAGTCTGGAAGTATGCGGAATTTGTGTTCGACCTCTAGTGATTCACCCATTGTGCCTTACATATTTTAGACAGTTATGAAAATATCTCAAACCAAGGAACGTGTTTTTGTTTTTTATAATATTAATATACTATAACCTCATATGATGGTATGTGAACCTACAAGCGACTGTGACCTCCATATCGCACTCGTACTACAGATGTCACATTTCACATTAGATGAATCAATTTTGTTTTTACTCCTCTGGATTTGACAATGCCATTCCTCTCTGTGAGTCAGAATAGATTGAAAAATAAGATACACCAAAGATATGCTGATCGTCGCTGTCATCGTTTGTCATTTGATTCACGCTGTCTGACGGAGACCTCCACCCAAAGTTACCTATATTTTGCGGTACTCAGCTATATGCATCCACTTTGATAATGTCGTCTGCTGACCTTCCATTGGACAGTTGTCTCAGTCCTGTCTCATGTCTTGTAATCAAGGAAAGTAATCCCTTGATCCGTTCAGCATCTGTTCACCTGGATACATGTCCTGTCCACCTCCAATTCATTTTCATTGCTGTCACAATTAGAACTTCCATTCCGGGATCTTCCTGTTCTTCCCCTGTCCCTCTTGGCATCCGTATTGACTACGTACACTCTGTTTTCGGATATTTTCCGCACTTAAAGTTGAAAGGCGGTCGCTTTGTCGCGTGCTACTTTCACATGTCGCCAAATGTGTGCCATGAGTAAATCATCTGTCAGTCAGTCCCTGTCATCTTTGCATAGCAGAAAGGGCAGGCATCTCCTGTAGCAGCGTTAGATCTTTGCCCGACGCCGGCCTGTCAGAGCGCTGGGCACGCATAATTCGTTTGGTCGACTCATGCAGTTTGAAAGACAGAGGCACTTTTCTCTCGTCTTCCATCCCGGGCGGCACTCCGGACAATACGTGTTTCAGACTCTTGTCTTGGATGTCTGATATGCGTGCATGCGTATCTTTCTGTGTAATGGTACGAGCACGGCAAGCAGCAAGTATTGTGTCTGTACTCACAAAATTCTAAACCGTACGGACTTTTAAGTAACACAGGTAAAGTGGCGCTAATGATGATCTTCGAGCTACATGATAGTGGAGAAGGCATCGTAAGTTAATGGGTTCACCACAAAGTCTCTCTATTTCCCGATTATATGGCGGTGTAGACAAAAAACGACAAAAACATTTGGCTAATACAAATCTAAACTATAAGGCAAATACAATTTTACTACGCTTTCGGGTAGTATCATATTACGTTTTTGCCAATATTCAACTTCAAAACTCAGTTGTGTTATTTCCGTGTTAAAAGTCCTCTCATCTATCCTCTCAACGTTCGTGATTTTATTCTGGGTATGTGCTCCTGACGAATGAGCTAAGTACAGCTATTGACATGGTACACACATACCGTTTATTTTACATTTTATGCGAGACTTTTGCCCTTTTGGGCGTTCTGTATTAATGTTGGACCATGCCTCTTTACGCAGTTTGTAGTTTTATGGTGTTCGAAGAAGGCGTGGTTATCCGCGCCGAAACCTAGGTCAACATCCGGTTTCTGTTTGCAATCGAGGCGGATTCTTTATAATCATTAACAAATTAACTATTCTTTGATGCCTCAGGATGAGTTCTGTGAAGTGTGATAAACTAATTTTTGTCATTTATGTAAGTATTATGCTCACATACATGAATATCCTTGATCTCGTTGTATTAAATCTGATGGATTAATTTCGTTCTTGTGTTACATTCAGGTAGCGATAGTCATGGGATACCTCCTAATATAGCGACGCATCACCTTCTATCTGGTGTAGAGCAGCAGCTCGACCTGACATGGACTCAACAAATCGTTGGAAGTCTCCTGCAGAAATATTGAGCAATGCAGCCTCTACAGCCGTCCATGCCTGCGAAAGTGTTGCCGGTACAGGACGAAGTAAAGGAACTGACCTCTCGATTATGTACAATAAACGATCTGGGTTGTCAAATCATTCGATGGTGTTCAAACCAATCGCGAACTATTTTGACCCGGTGACGAATCTGGGAACATGAGGCCCATGAACGGCTGCAAATGCTTTCCAAGTAGCCGAACATAGCCATTCCCAGTCAGTGCCTTGTTGATAACTTGGGTCCGTGGCTACGTGAGGTCTGCGCCACACTCGAACGCTACCATCAGCTATTACTCTCTGAAATTGCAACTCACCTGACCGGGCCACGATTTTTCAGGCCTTTAGGGTCCAACGCATATGACCACGAGCCCAGGAGAGGCGCTGCAGGCGATGACGTGCTGTTAGTAATAGCACTCACGTCGGCCGTCTGCTGCCATAGCCTAATAACGCCAAATTTCGCCGCACTGCCGTAACGGGTACTGTTATTGTACTTCCCAACTTGATTTCTGTGGTTATTTCACGTAGTGTTGCTTGCCTATTACCGCTGACAGAGCTACGCAAATGGCGTCGATCTCGGTCGTTAATTGAACCCGTCGGCCACAACGTGTGTCTCTGGTGAGGGGTAAAGCCTGAAATTTGGTATTCACTGCGTGACCTTGACACTGGGGATCTCGGGATATTGTATTCCCCGACGATTTCCGAAATGGAGTGTCCCATGCATCTGGCTAGAATTATTCCGCGTTCAAAGTCCATTACTTCCCGCCACACGGCGGCGTATAAATGACAGCTCCGTCAATGCACTGCGATTTTATACTTCGTTTCAGATATACAGAGTGTCCAAAATGAGACTCCAACATTTTAAAATCCTATATCTTTCTCATTTCAGATGGTGGACCTGTGAATCCTGAAGGGGCAGACAGGGCAACTCAACAAGTTTGTGGTGTGCAAATTTGATACGCCAAGTGGCCGTAGTGGAGCTGCAATCAATTGTTGTAGCAAAATGGAGGATATGAAGGAGCGTGCACAAGTGGTCTGGTGGTATGCAGGGACAAAATCGGTGGCCCAAGTGCAACGAAACTTTCGTCGAGTTTACAACAAAGCGCCCCCGTCGTTCAAGACTATAAAGATGTGGTGTGATCAGTTTTTGGCTACTGGGAGTGTTGCGAAAGGGCATAGTGGTGGTAAGCCTGGGATCAGCTAACATCATGTGGAACAAGTGCGGCGGTCATTAGAGCAAAGTCCACAGAAGTCAGTGCGACAGGCAGCACGAGAACTTCGTATGAAACGTTCAACAGTGCACAAAGTGCTTCATCAGCGATTACGTTTGTACGCATATAAAGTGCAGGTTGTGCAAGAAATCGAGCTTGATGATCGACCAAAGCGAGAAAAAGTTTCATGAGTCATGTTAGATCGCACTGCCGCGGACGAGACATTTTTAACACGCGTGATGTTTACTGACGAGGAAACCTTTCACGTGTCAGGGGCTGTCAATCGTCGCAATGTGCGCATCTGGCGGTCCGAAAATCCACATGCACCTAGGGCGTACATGCGCGACAGTCCGAAAGTTAATGTGTGGTGTGGTTTGATGATAAATCGCATTGTTGGGCCGTTTTTCTTTCAGGAGCCTTTTGTGGATGGAGCCATCTACCTGCATATGTCGGAACAATTTGCCGTGCTACAGATAACAGACCTACAGCCAAATGTGATGTTTCAACAGGACGGTGCACCACCCCATTGGAGCCTTGATGTCCGAAAATTTTTAAGTGAACATTTCCGCAACGATGGATTGGCCGTGGAGGTCCAATTCCTTGGCCGCCACGTTCGCCCGACATAACCCCCCCTCGATTTCTTCTTGTAAGGTTATGTGAAAGACCATGTATACGCTACACCAGTAAAGGATATGCAAAACTTGAAACAGCGCATAAGAATTGTCATCAACTCTGTCACAGAACAGATTCTCCGCAACACATGGCACGAAATCGATTATAGACTTGATATACTTCGCGCTACCCGTGGCGCCAATGTTCAAGTGTACTGACCCGTCCACCTGTGTATGAAAACTTGGTGAGCTGCAGTATGATTTCCCTGTATTTGTTCGTCAATTAATTGTGTTTCCTCTCTGATTTTATGAGTTCAAATGTGTGAGTCTCATTGTGGACACCCTGTACTACCGCCGCCTGTTTAAGTGCAGATAGCTATTCCATTACTTTTGTCCCCTCAGTCTATATGAAACGAAGGAAATTCCTTAGAGGCCAACATACTTCCAACTCCTTCTGTCTACACGCATGTAAGAACTCCATAGTTCCGTTTCTAAGTTAATTATGAATAATAATCCTGATACTGAGTTAAAATTATTTTCTATTTATAGAATGCTATCTTAAATATCATTAACTCTTTGTACAAGTGTTTTACATATTTCAGCTTCATTATTACGTTGGGGAGCGTAAATTCGGTGACGTGATGATTACGCGTCAACGTCGGGTGCATATTTGCATCCTTTCTCACAGAGCCTGCAGTCTAAATTGTTTGTTATCTGAAGTTCGATTATTCTTTCTGTGCACTGCGACATATTTTATCGCACTTTGCTGCATTTTAATACGGTCAACCATTAGTCAACTTATCGTTCTCCTGCAGCGATTTCTGGGCCTGTTTTCATCACAACGGGAAGAAATAATTGAAACAGGCGCAGAATCAGCTGCCGCGAGAGTTTTTTAAAGTCATATCATAAATGAAAACGAAAACTTAAAAAAAAAAATCGTTCTCTCTCTCGGCGTAGGCAGTGATTTCCCACTCATAACGGTTAGTACTGGTGCACAACGCTTCTACATCTACGTAATAACTCTGTTGCTCACAATAAAGTGTCTGGCAGAGGGTTCAATGAACCACCTTCAAGCTGTCTCTCTACCGTTTCACACTCGAACAGGACATGGAAAAAACGATCAATTAAATTTTTTGTGCGTGCCCTGATTTCTCTTATTTTGTCGTGATGATCATTTCTCCCTATGTAGATGGGTGCCAACAGAATGTTTGCGCAATCGGAGGAGAAAACTGATTATTGAAATTTCATGAGAAGATCCCGTAGCGACAAAAAACGCCTTTGTTTTAATGATTGCCACTCCAATTCACGTATCATGTCTGTGGCACTATCTCCCCTATTTCACGATGATACAAAACGAACTGCCCTTCTTTGTACTTTTTCGATGTCGTTGTCAGTCTCACCTGATGTGGATCCCACATCGCACAGCAATACTCCAGAATAAGGCGTACAAGCGTGGGGTAAGCAGTCTCTGTAGTAGATCTGTTGCACCCTCTGAGTGTTCTGCCAATGAATCGCAGTCTTTGGTTTGCTCTACCCGCAGCATTATCAATGTGATCGTTCCAATTCAGGGTATTTGTAATTGTAATCCCTAAGTATTTAGTCGAATTTACAGCCTTCATATTTGTGTGACTTATCGCGTAATCGAAATTTAGTGGATTTCTTTTAGTACTCATTTGAATAACTTCACACTTTTCTTTATTCAGGGTCAATTCCTCTTTTCTCACCATACAGATATCTCATCTAAAGAATTTTTCAATTCGTTTTCGTCATCTCATGACTTAACAAGACGGTAAAAGTCAGTATCAGCTGCATACAATCTATGAGGGCTACTAGATCGTTTCCTATGGTGCTAATATAGATCAGGAACGATAGAGGGCCTATCACACTTCTTTGGGGAAGGCCGGTTACTACATCTGTTTTACTCGATGACTTTCCGCCTATTACTCCGAACTGTGACCTTTCTGACAGGAAACCACGAATCCAGTCGCACAACTGAGGCGATATTCGATAGGCACACAGTTTGGTTAGAAGCCGCTTGTGAGGAACGATGTCGAAAGCCTTCTGGAAATCTAAAAATATGGAATCAATTTGACATCCCCTGTCGATAGAACACATTATTTCATGAGTATAAAGAGATAGTTGTGTTTCGCAAGAACGATATTACCTGAATCCGTGCTGACTATGTGTCAATAAATCGTTTTCTTCTAGATACCTCATAATGTTCAAATACAGTATATGTTCCAAAACCCTACTGCAAATCGACGTTAGTGATATGGGCCTGTAATTCAACGCATTACTCCTACTTCCCTTTTTGGGTATTGGTGTGACTTGAGGAATTTTCCAGTCTTTAGGTATCGATCTTTCTGTGAGCGAGATGTTGTATATAATTGGTAAACATGGAGCTATTATATCAGCATAATCTGAGAGGAACCTGACTGATATACAATCTGGACCGGAAGCCTTGCATTTATTAAGTGATGTAAGTTGCATTGCGACACCGAGTGTATCTAATATGTTTCTCATCTTGACAATTGTATCTGATCGGAATTCAGAAATATTTACTTCGTCTTCTTTGGTGAAGGAGTTTCGGAAAATCGTGTTTAATAACTCTGCTTTAGTGGCACTGTCATCAGTAACTTCACCGTTGTTATCGCGCAGTGAAGGTATTGATTGCGGCTTGCCACTGGTGTGCTGTATGTATGACCAGAATATCTTTGGGTTTTCTGCCAGACTTCGAGACAGGGTTTGTTGTGGAAATTATTAAAAGCATCTGGCATTAAGGTACGCGCTGTATTTCCAACTTCTAGAAAACTTTGCCAGTCTTGGGGATTTTCGTTCTTTTAAATTTGGCATGCTTTTTTCGCTGCTTCAGCCCGTTCTGTGTACCATAAGGGATCAGTACCATAACTTATTAATTTATGTTGTATATATCTCTCAATTGCTGTCGCTACTATCTCTCTGAAATCATTCCACTACTTTTCTACGCTGACATGATCAGATCGGAAGGATGTAGCACTCCATCTTTACTCTCACTAAATTTAATGGGAAATTGAGCCATAAATTTCTTTTCTTCCTCATTCGATTCTTTCTTCTCTTCTTTAGTTACCCGATACAGCCATCTGTCTTCTAGCATTTTTATGAAGCACATTTCAAAAACTTCTTCTTTATGGTGTATAGCTCTGGGTTTCACTTTCATGTAACACAGTACTCCAGATAACTACTTTCAGAACACTTCTTGATATATCTCATTAAGATCACGTACTTTGTGATATCTTTATCTCTGATAGCTCCCTTAGGAATCCAGAGGCGTTCTACGCGCGTACTTCCTACAACTGTCTTTTTTCTTCATTTAGCTCTCCCGAAGTACGAAAATATAAAACGAATGGTTGTCCATTATAGGATCCTTATTTTGTTCGATATTCTGGAGTTACTCATTAAGAAAGAAAAGATGCTGTAGTTATGAAATTGTACGTGCACGCAATAACTCATTAGGAAAGAAAATGTACTGCTTTTATGATACTTCATGCACACGTAATAAATAAAATAATTAAATGAAGTATCCTTACTTGACCAGTAATTTAAGCAAGACTTAGTCATTGCTGTATAAATGAAATATTTAATTAAATTATCTTTAGACATCATGAAAGAATTGAGGATAGTATAATACGATATGCGATTCAATCGGTTTGTGTCTGTTTGGTCTAATAGTTTAATTGGTATACGACCATTATTTATTATGGCCAATTTAAGAACCTACCACTTCAAGGTAGTTTTCAAAGACTGAATATTTCATTTTCATGCCGGAGAAGCCAATTCGCTTCACGCCGTTTACCACCAGACCGACCAGGGTACTTATTATCATATATTTTGCTCGACGATTATGACATTTTGTAACTTACTTAAATTTATATTCGATTTTTAGTAAGTCACTACCCTCTCGCAAACCACAGGGTTTGGTTTCAGTTATCTGATTGAAAGGTTCACTTTCTTCGGACACAACTGGACCTTTCCCTTATGAAATCTCAAGTAAGTGCCTTGCACGGAAATGTTTCAGTACTACTGCTTGATGAAGACATGAGGAACAAAACGTTGTCTTTACGATATTGGTAACGATGAGGGAGAGGCCAGAGAGGGTGAAAACGAGTTTCGGAGTGAAGCCGATCCGTCTCGAACAGCACCAAATTTACAGCAGATCTTAAATTTCCCATACGACTTAATGAATCACATCAACAATGACAGATCGTGGAGATGATCTAAGCTTCAGTCACAAGTAAGTTTTGGGAGTTTTCCTCGACTCATCCTCTAATACCTTCCGCCACGGAAGTCGAACACGCGCCAGAACAAATGGACGTGGTCAGCCCATAGAGGGCTCTGCCTCCGCGGCGGCTATTCCGCGCAGCGGCTCTCGCGCAGCAAGGGCCCACCGTAACGCCACGTGCAGACAGCGGCCAATAGCCGCTCCCTCCGGTTTCGTATACAGGGACCCGCTCTGCCCTAGTCCAGTCCGAGGGTTGGATTCCCTCACTTCCTCATCGAGGACTCGCACTGCCTGGGCTACTCTCAGGGTGTATCTTCGACGTGGAAGAGCCCCAGCCGTGCCTGTCGTGTTGTTGCCCGTCTGCACGCCGTCACTGCTGCCCGCCGCCGCCGCCGCCGCCGCCGCCGCCGCCGCCGTCTGGTCGCCATAGCCCGGTGCTTGCCGCCGCCGCCACCCGGTGCCTGCCGCCGCCGCCGCCGCCGCCGCCGCCGCCTGGTCGCAGTCTCTCGGTGCTCGCCGCTTCTTCTGCCGCCGTCTCGCTCGTCGCTTCTGCCGCCGCCGCTGCCGCCGTCTCTCGGTGTTCGCTGCTGCCTGCAATCATGGACGCCCCAACTATCACCATCATCTAGACCTCCCCTTCACCTGCCCCCACTGTAACGTCATGGAGTGCTTCCTCTGGGATTAACCAGGCTCAGCCACCTCCCCTACTCACAGTCTCCTCCCCATCTATCTCCTCTCCATCACTGTATCCCCACCTGTATGTCCCTCCTGCTCCTACCCCCGCTACTGCACCTGCTGCTGCTCCTGCTCCTGCCTCTGCCGCTGCTCCCACCCCCCCCCTCCCGCTCCTGTCGCCCGCCGAGACGATTTTCCCCCTCTCCCCCCCTGCGACTACCACTGCTTCCCCTGCCCGAGTCACCGCCCGCCGCGCCACAGTCACCACCACAGAGCGCCCTACCCTCTCATCCGGTGCTACTGCCTCACAGGAGGGCCCTGCCTCCCACCAGCTCCCCATCTATCCAGTCCCTCATCCCTCCTCCCAGGCAACACTCGCCAAAAAATCTTCCAAACAGCCCAGTGGCGACCTCTCCTCTACTCCCTCATCCAAAAAGCCACGGTCCGCCCCACCTCCCGCTGTCCCCCCTATGGATACCACCCGACCTCTCTCCTCTCCAGCCCCCTCCCAGTATACCTTTGTCCTAGCCAACCCTGATCCGAAATTCCTGGATGCCGCACCCTCACCCATGAAATCCGGAAGTACATCCCCAGTGCACCCATCACCCAACTTATCCCTCGCAGAGACTCTGTCCTCATCAAGTCTCCCTCTCCATCCTTCCATACTGATCTCCTCCGGCGCCTTCCTCGCATCACCTTTGGGCCCCGTGCATCCCTCACCCCATTCCTTACATCCTCCTCTCCTCATCAGCCCCAACCCCCTCGTCGTCCGCCGACCCTCACCGCCGTCATCACAAACTCAGCCCTGTGGTCACAGAGGCTGAGGTGTTGGCGGAACTGAATGCCCACCCCGCCCTGGAAGTCCGCTCTGCCCACCATATTTACAACTCCTCTTGCCCTACTTTCCTCATGCGTAGATTTACAGAGTCCGACTCCTCCATCGACCACCTCCTCACGCAGGGAGCTCTGAATTTCAACCGCCACCACCCTGTTGACCCGTCCCATTCCCCTCCTCAATCCTACCGCTGCCAGCATTGTCTTCTGTAAAACGACCACCTCAAACAAAACTGCAAGAACCCACCCACCTGCCCTCATTGTAAAGCCTCCCACTTCCTTAAACAGTGTCATAACCTCGCCTCCCCCCCCCCCCATCGTGCAACACCTGCAGTGAAACTCACCCCACCTATTCCTCCAAATGCAAAGCCAAGCCCCCTCCCACCAACCCTGAACTCACTGTACCTGTTCGCCCCATTGACCCACCCATCCACCTTAACAATTCCCTCCGCCCTCCCCCTACAGCAGTAGACATCATCTGGTTCCTCATCATCGTCCTACAGAACATCCACCCCTTCCAGCGCCCCCATGCACTCCAGCAGATTTCCCTTGCTGCCCGCTCTGTTTTCCACTTAAACACCTACGTCACATACTCCCACAACCAGGCCCACTTTACCTTCACCCGCCAAGACACCCTCGTTTAAGCATCTCTCTCCCCTTCCCGCACCCTTCCCACCTCCAACCTTTTGGTGCGTTTACAGTATTGTCTCCTCTACTTCAACATTCACTCCCTCCCTGCAAACAAATACCTCTTCATGCATACCCTCTCCCAGCACCAGGTTGACTCCTTCATCCTTAATGAAACCTTCCTCCAACCCCACCATGTTGTCCGCACCTCCCCTTATCTCCTTCACCGCACTGACAATCCCCTTCCCCTAGCCCGAGGCGGAGTCGCTATAGGCCACCTCAGGCATCTCCCTGTCCAGCCACAACCCCTATTCAATGACTCGACCCAACACCTTCTCCTCAGGCTATTTTTTCCCTCCACCATCACCTGTGCCACTATCTATATCCACCCCGCAGCTCCTCTCCCCTTTGACTTCATTTCCCATGTTGACCGTACCTTCTCCACCTATGTGGTTGCCGCTGACCTCAACATTTACAGTCGTGACCCTGCCACCCTTTGGCGGATCATCAGTTCCTTGCCACCCTCCATGGTGACCTTGTTCCTCTCCCACAGCACACCTGTCCTGAAAGTAACTCCACCCCCGATGTTATCCTCACTTCACCCAACCTCCCTGGTCGCATCGCCGTTGATGTCCTCGATCCCGTTGGTAGTGACCATCTCCATGTCCTTCTCATCATCTCCTCTACCCGTCCCGCCACTGCAGCCACCCGCCCAGCTGCCCCTCCAAAGTCTGTCCATGACTACCACCATGCCAAATGGGATGCCTACTTGGAATCCATTGCCTTACAGGTCGAAAGCCACCCCCTCACCTTTCACCACCCTGATGATGTCACCCATGCCTCTTCCTTCCTTCAGAAGACCATCACTGACGCTGTGGAGGCTCATGTCCCTACCAAACTCATCCACCCTCACCGCCCTACACTTCCTCCACAGGCCGTCCTTCTTCTGCGTGAATCCCGCAGGCTCTACCGCTCCTTCCTCCACACTCGTGACCGGGATACTCTCACCCACCACCGCCAATTACAGCGACATATCTGGAACCTCCTTACAGCAAAGAAACGCCGGGACTAGCGCCAGACATGCACACGCCTCAACTCCACCCTCCATGTCAACTCCTCCAAGTACTGGTCAGCCTTCCACCACCTTACTGGTAGCCATCCCACCCCGCATTACCCCATCCTCCATGACGATCGACCCTTTCCTGACAACCTCAGTAAGGCTAACCATTTTGCTTCCCACCTATCCGAGGTCTTCTCCATTCGTGACGATCCCCATTTTGATTACTCCCTCTTCCCCACCGTCCTTGACCGCACTGAAACCTCTGTCCCCCTGCTCGCCCCTAGCTTCCAGTACTTGGATCGGTTCCCCCCCTCAGACATCTACACTCCCATCACCATATAAGACATCACACTCGTCCTCCACTCCAAATGCAACACCGCCCCTGGTCATGATGGCGTCACCTACCATCACCTCAAGGAATCCCCTCCATTCTTCCGGTCTGTCCTTGCTACCCTGTACAATGTCCTCCTCTCCACAGGATTTTACCCCGACCTGTGGAAGACTTCCTGTGTCCTGCTGTTCCCTGAACCTAACAAACCCCCCTCTGATACCTCTTCCTATAGTCCAATCTGCCTCACCTCCGTGTTCAGTAAGGTCTTTGAGGCCATCCTCTCTCGAGATATTCACCACCACCTTAACCAACACTGCCTCCTTTTTCTTACCCAATGTGGCTTCCTTCCTTCCTTCTCTGCCGACGACCAGCTCCTTAACCTTACCAATCTTCTTTCCCTCCAACTTATCTCCCGTCACTCCACTATCTTTGTTTCCCTTGATCTCCAGAATGCCTATGACCGTGTCTGGCATCCGAGGCTCCTCTTCAAACTCCAGACCTATGCTCTCCCCATCAGCTTCGTCCGTCTCATTGCTTCCTTCCTCTCCCATCGTCCTTCCTATGTGACTATCCACAATTCCAACTCCCGTACTTTGTACCCCTCTGCCGGCGTTCCCCAAGGTTCTGTCCTTTCCCCTCCCCTCTATCTCCTGTACACTGCTGATATGCCCAAACCTCCCCCTCCTGTTCATCTTCTCCAGTTCGCTGATGACACCGCCTTCCTAGCCCTTTATCCTACCCTTCAACGATCCCAACATACCCTCCAAACCCACCTTGACCAATTCACTGCTTGATGCAACCAGTGGTTCCTCTGTGTTAATCCCTTCAAGACCCAGGCGATCATCATAGGCCGCACCACCCGCTCCTTCCGCCTCCATGATTTCTACCTCACCATTTATGGCCGTCCTATCCACCTCACTCCTACCCTCAAATACCTTGGCCTCACACTCGACCACCACCTCACCTGGACTCCCCATCTCCTTACCATCCAAAACAAAGCTCACAACCGCCTCTGCCTCCTGAAACTCTTGTCCGGCCAGATGTGGGGTCTGCATCCTTCCACCATCCTTCACACCTACAAATCCTTGATCCGCCCCATCCTTTGTTATGCCAGCATCGCTTGGATTTCCGCCCCTCCCCGGTTCTATAAAACCCTCCAAATCCTCGAACACCATGCGCTCCGCCTCGCCTTCCGCATCCGGCTTCCGTCCCCCACGCGCATCCTCTACGACCTCATCTCCTTCCCCCACCTTCTCCTTTTCCTTGAACACATCCGCACACTATATATTTTCCGCCGCCTTGATCCCACTCACCCGCTGATGTCTCCCTTCCTCTTCACCCCCAACCAGTTGCCGCGCCTTTACCATTGTGTCCCACCCTCTCTCCATCTCCACACCCTCCATCTCCTTTCCTAACACAACTTCCGCCATCTACCCCCCCGGATAATGAGCTTCGCCCTGGCATCTACCCTTCCTAACAACTCTAACCCCATCTTCCTGCCTCCTCCTCAGGGCTCCCTCTCCTCCCCCTCCCTCCTCTTGAGCAGCTTCCCCCTCCTACTCCATCTCTTGTGCCTCTTTTCAATGTCTCTGCGCTCCCTCCTGCCCTGTCTTCCCTCTCCCACCCCACGTGTCTCCTGCCTCTTCATGAACCCACTGATGCCCCTCCTCTCTTCATCCCGCCGCTTCCCCAGCTGCCCCATGCTCTCCCCTCTTTTTCCATCCTCTCTGACCTTTCCCTCGGCAGGTCCCACCTGGCAATTTTATTCTTCGTCGTGTGTTGTTCCAGAGTGTTTTTAATACTGTGTCCGACCTTTCACCTGTGCATGCGCGTTCAGTGTCTTCTCTGTGTTTTAAGAATCGCCAACTGTGTTTTTTAACTTTCTGGTGACTTCTCTAACCGTCCCCCATGAACGTCTCCATGTCCGTGTATTTTTACCTCCATTTTCTCCCCTTACTCTGTTTTATGTTCCCCTTTTTTATCTCCTTATGTATGTATCATTTTATTCTTGTTTTAGTTGTCGTGCCACTCGGCTGAAGAGCGCCGGATTGTGCCGCTGACAGCCCTCCCTTGCCCATATGGGGCAGAGGAATGAAATCACAATAAAAAAAAAAGAAAAAAAACCTAGTCCAGTCGGTCTGGTACTCGCTCTGGATTTAGTATCTCGGCGGTACTGCGTTCTGGTCGTTGCTCGTTGTTGACATTTGCCTGACTCTGGTTCTGAGTGGATTTACTGTTGGTGTTTGGTGTTGTGTTTTCCACAAGCCTCCGTTGTTTATCTCTTCCTTGTTGTGTCGGTCCTAGTCGGTTGTGGTCGGTTGTTGTCAGTTGTCGTTGGTCTGTCGTCTGACTCGTCCTGTGTCTACCCGGTGGCGCGTGCTCCACCGCCGGCGGCTTCCCCACCTGGCGGCTCCGATCCGCAGCCCAAGGCGATCCCGCAGTTGATTTTGGTTACTACACATCCTTTTTATTTTTTATTTTTAGATTTCTAATGTCTGGTTTGATTCAGCCTACCCCGAATTCCTCTATTGTGCCAGTCTCTTAATTTCAAAGCAGTGCTTGCAGCCTATGTCTGTCTGCGGCTGTTGCTTCTACCATCTGCAGCTCGTGCTCAGATCGTGGAAACTATTTCCTGACGTCTTAGCACATGTCCCATCATCTCGCCCCGTCACTACTCTTCATATGTACCTTTCCTCGTCGATTCTTCGGAGAACCTACTCATGTCTTATGTTATCAGTCCTTCTAATATTCAGTGTTCTTTTGTAACACCACTTCCAAATGTTTCGAGCCTCATCTTTTTGCGGTTTTCCCACAGCTCGTAAACCATAAACGTAAAATGCCGATACATCCTTAGAAATTCCTTCCTCAGGTTAAGGTTGAATTTTGATAGTTGTAGGCTGCTTTTAGTAATTATGTGCTTAGCTGAAATTTAAAGCACGCCGAAAACACAGGAGGGATGTTACAGGAAAATCAGTTACAGAAAATATATATTTAAAATCAGTGTTTAGAAACAAGATCAAACATTTCGTTTTCGGCTGCGGGATGTTTAACAAAATTTCTTCTTTAGCATTGTCTGGAACGAGTACAGTAGAGATGTCATGCAATTTTAGTACATACAAAAGTGGTGACAAGTAAATGAAATTGTGACGGTTTAATGCAGCCACAACTGCGACCCGCTTTCAACATCCCCAGAAGGCCGCTTCGTCAGAGAAGTGTTCACGTCGGTCGTAACTGACATGGAGGGGCTCCATGGCCGGCCACGGCGGTGGCGCTGACGCGGGCTGTCGAGCGGCAGCCAACAAGTAGGGTCTACACACCTGGTCGACAGCCTGCGCCGCGCGGTCAGAGGTCGCTTCCAATCTCGACCCGGCGGCGAGTCGCACCCTTCAGTGGATTCTCCAGCTGGCAAATGAACTGAGGCGTTGTCTGAATAGTTTGGCTTTCAAGAGCAGCCTATGAACTTTTGAACGGCTCAGTATAGACCTGCTGCGTGCCAAGCTGCACTGTGTTATGGACGTTTGGCGAGCTTTGCTTCCGCTAATTTAAAAGGTGACTGTGTTTGGTACAAACAATTCTCACTCATTATTACTTAATAGAGATTCTGTGTTAACTTGTGTGGCCAATTGAATGGGAGTTTGTGGGTACTTTCAAGAAGGACTGTAATAATTTTTTACTGTTTTTATAGCCTTCGTTTTATTATATTTTCTATGGGTCCCCATTAAAACTGAAGCGTTCGTCCACAGTCTGGTGGTTACGACCTGAACTTGACTTTATGTAACCGGCAGCCTGAATTTGAAACATTATGTGAGGGTCTTAAATCATGACGTTTTAAAATGTTATAAATCTAGGATCTCAAGGCTAGTACTTTAATTCCGTTATTGCAAATTAACCATTGTGAGAGTTTAAATTTCTGTAAATTCAGTAACCACCTATGTATGTGGTGTTATTTATTTTTTACACATATTAGCAATAAAACTGAAACTCTGACTGTTCCTATCTTCATTACGTTTAGTTTTAAATGTATGATTTTGTGCTGATAAGAAAGAAATTGTTTTTTCAAGTGTTGTTGAGCACACCTCGCAATCCTGCACCACCACACCCACCAAACGCCATATTTTGGTAGCAGGTGTCGTGAGTGGTCAGCGTAACTGGAATTTATTGGGAATGCAGCTGTTAAGTTTAAAAATTTATATTTTATCTTTCAATAAGAAGTTTGCCTGCGTTTATCTTGCTCGGGTTTTCGGAGACAATTTGTTGGTAATTGTGTTTCAGAAAATATGTGCAAGGGAGTTGTCTGGTATCAGACAGTTGTTCAAGGAGATTATTTAGTAATTTACCATTTCAGGGTGGGACATTTCCGGATGCGCAGCCGAGGTGGCGCGCCAGCTGGGAAAGGCATCCGACCGCGTCGTCACCCCACCTAGCTTGGAACCAACCGACGTGAATGATTCCATAGCCAGCATTCCGTGGGTACTGTGACAGCTTGTTTAGTTAGCGTTTGTCTTAGAAATGCCTGGATCAGTACGGCTTTGCGTAGAATTAACATGACAGATACAGGCTGCAGAAAGTTCCCGGAACTAGTTGACGAGTCGTCGCGAGAATGCAGAAAATAATCAGTTATACTGGCGACTCTGCGGCCGAGGGGTAACCTCATCCACGGAACAGACGAATGGTAACCCAGTTAACCAAGGACTGTGTGCAGGTTTTTTTAGGTTTCCTGCTGAACTTCCTAACCATTTATCAGGAATGCTGCAGGGAAATGAGGTTGAGCGATCGCTTGAGCAGTAGGATTTGCAAGACCGCAACGAACTATTTGATCTGTGCGAGAATCAGGTTTACCAAATGTTGCGTCCACGGCATTAGCAACTATCTTTTAAGGAGGCGATTCGGAATAGGTTGGAATTTAGGCGGTCAATATGTAGGAAGTACTTGTCTGCACGGGTGCGCCAAAACTTGATAAAGCAGAACTACGGGGTGCAGTGGCACAATGGGGTTGGAGAAGTGCTTAAAGAGAGTCAAGGACGCTGACAGAAGTCTGTTTAGATGTTCAGGAACGTGATATTACTTACAGTGTCTCGGAGTGAATGCATCCCAGTGACAGATCTAGAGTCGCTTTTAGTGACCAAGCAGGGAGCTTCCGACTGTCGGAAAGATTAATTTTGGAAAGGACGTGTGCACCATGCTGGTGTCTCTCGTGTAGTGAATTGGGTAAGGAGTCAGGAGCCATATGAGAGTCGAGCGTGAGTCAATAAATCACCCTTACGTGACAGAGGATCTCGAGGAGAGGAACTGCTCGCAGCCGAGGAACCAGCCTGACACATGACAAGAGTGGAATTGCACCTCATCCCGGTCGCGTTTTGTAGAAGTATAGAAGGAACACTGAGTTCTGGGATGCCATCCGTGGGTGGGAGTTTAATGAAAAACGAATATGAGCATTTCTGGATCTCAGGAGTTTTCTGAGTCTGTTTATCGAAGATTGGCGACCGGCATGCCGTACTGTATGCAAGCTTCCTTATCTCGCTGGTCAGATATACACGTTGGAGAATCCTAGGGAAATGCAATTGTTCAGGGAAGTTGGCAGGGCCTGCCAAATGCTGCACACTGTGTAAAAGTGCGGAATTGCGGGCACAGTTGTGCACATCTTAACCTGCTATCAAAGCGGAACAGCGACGTCTGTGACTAGACATGTATACCAAATGAGCGGAGACGCTTCCGCTTCCTTCTTTACAGTGCAGCACGAGGACCAAAGCACACCTAATCTTGCATCCCTCTGGAGACTGTAGCCTTACTTCGGACGTATTGACAAATGGCGAGTATTGCAAAAAAAATTAATAAATAAAATAAAAAAGACAAGAACGGGAGATCTGTATTCTCAGTCATTTAAAACTGACTGGGAACTACAATTCTTTACAGCAATAGGTGAAAACGCACTGTTTTCTGTGCCGCCGAATAACAGGTGGTCAGCGCAAGTTCAAGATTCAAAGATACCACAACTCATTTCGTAAATACGAGTGTAGCGGTTTGAACAGTAAAGAACGGTAAGAGAAATTAAGTGCGCTTAAGAAAATGGATGAGGCACATCAACAGGTTCTTACTGTAAGTCATACTGATTGATACCTCTTCAACTCTTCGTTTCTTGTCTTACATTCTTTTCTATTTCACTTTACAACGTACTGTTTTCAGTTTTCCGAATGTTCAAATGGGTGAGAATTTCTAAGGAATCAAATTGCTGAGGTCATCGGTCCTTAGACTTTCATACCACTTAAACTAACTTATGCTAAGAACAACACA
Source organism: Schistocerca nitens (assembly GCF_023898315.1). Taxonomy (NCBI): domain Eukaryota; kingdom Metazoa; phylum Arthropoda; class Insecta; order Orthoptera; family Acrididae; genus Schistocerca; species Schistocerca nitens. Next base: position 716,329,377 of record NC_064614.1, on the reverse strand, counting down.
CACCCCCATGCCCGAGGGAGGACTCGAAACTCCGGCGGAATGGGCCGCGCCATCCGTGACGTGGCGACCCAAACCATGCGGCCTCTCGCGCGGCCAGTTTTCCAAAATGATAATCACAGTACATTTGCCCTGCGAACAAGTTTCAAAATAATAGTAAGAATAGCAAGATCTGGGAAACCGTTTTACAAAAAGGTGTTGATGCTGCAAAACTTTTGTGATCCCAAGAATAGATCTTAAAAAATAAAATACAGCTCGGGTAACTGATATGCATATGACGTGTCGATAATGCTCTGTGCTTAATAGAGGACGTTATGGATATAGTGCCTATGAAAGGGACTACTACCAGTATAGACTTAAACCAAGCTGTCGGGTAAGTTATTGATGGTGTCGGTATGGACTGGAATCGGTTAATCTCATTGACCAAAGATGGGGCATCAGCAATACAAGGCCACCACAGAGGACTCATAGCACTGATGCGCAAACAGCTAGGACGCCAGAAAGAGACGTTTTATGGAATTTACTTCATTCTGAATCTAGAAGCGCTTTGTGCTAAATAAGTGACGTTAAAAAATGACGTGGAGATTTTTGTTCGTACTGTAAACTACTTGAAGCCACATGGGCTTACTCATCGCCAGTTTGGTTGTTCTTGGCGGAATTAGGAGAGGAGTGAGGCGACATACCTTACTATATCGAAGTACACTGGCTCAGTCGAGTTACAATGGTGAAAAGAATTTTGTCTGGCTATAGTAGATTTTTTACACGAAAAGGCAAAGAGTGAACCGAAATTAGAAGACTCTTGCTGCATACCAGATCTTGCATTTCTCGTGGACATTGCACCAAATATGAGCAGCCTGAACGTCACTTTGCAAGGTGAAAATACACCAATTTCTAATATGTTGAAAAAAGTACTGTCTGAAAATACTGCACATTTTCCTTCACTTGGTTTGGTTCAGGAAAGTTCTAAATATCAGGAATAATTGTAATAGTTAAGGAGCAATTTCGAACGTGACGTGTAGGTGTTATTATAATGTCTCCTATCGTTCGTTGCTTTGCATGGTCGTTCGGTCGTTTACGGCATTAGTTGAACGTGTTCTGAATCATCTGTAGATGGAACTGATCGACTTGCAGTGCAATACATGGCTGACGGACAAGTTCTTTGCACTACCAAGTGCAAAATAATTCTACCAAAATTTTCCTCAGCAATAATTTCCACACCTGCATCACGGAGAGAGGTATGATCATATTCCGATCTACTTATGTGTATGAAAGATATTTCTCCACAAGGAAAATGAATAAATCTTCGCCACTGCTGGTGTTTATTGATCTGTTGCACTTTTTTGTGTCCAACATTAAATTTATTGTTTCTCATTACTAATAATAAAAATGTCATTTTTCTAATTTAAAGTTACTATTTTCTTAACTGTGTCTCATCCTACTCCATGTTACAATGGCGAACATTGTTATTTGAAACATTTGGTACTAAACTTGTTGTTCAAGGTATACTTACATGCTTAAAGATAACCCTTGAGTTATTGAGAGACATGTTTTACCCTTGCCATGAAGAGTATTTAGGTCCCTAAATCGGGTGCAAAAGCAATACGGCATATTTATGCATCATTTGCTTTTATGCATTGTTTCAGATGTGTCACGTTTGTTGATAGGGCGATGGAATAACACATCTTCCCATGATTCTATTGTAGACTGTGTAAGGAGCACGAGAGCGTACAGTGTATCCCAACTGAGCTCAAAGTCACATCACTTACATGAAACTGGAAAGAATTCTGTGTGTGTGAAAACCGATCTTATTCAGAAATTCAGAAGCAAAAAAACAAGCAAACCAATAATTTCACGCTCAATAGACTTGGTCAGTGCGAACTGTTTGAAAAAAAAACCGTGACAGCTTTAAAAAATACTGTAATGTCGACCTGTATAAGAATGTAACCTGAAACACACGAAAATTTCTGCACTGGCGTATGGTCCTGGTAAAATAAAGAAACTGACACAACATACATTGCCCAAAGGAAACGAAACAATCACATATTATGAATCTCACCTGCAAAATGAAGTACTAGCAGAAACAGCAACGAAGTAAGACTCCGCAACAGCTAAAAAATACTGATAAAAACGAACTATAGTTGGTACAGGGAAATTGGGTTCATAATCTTCACACAGGATTCCAATGAAACACATGACTCAACCTTTAAGTTCTGAACATATAAAAAAGCTGTTATAGACTGTAGTATGAAAATTCATTCAATCTAATAACTTCCATGGTACAGTAACTTAACTCAGAAGGTCAATCAAAAGAGTAATTATCAAAAACTCGACTGTGACGCGGCCGGCCGCGGAGGCCGAGCGGTTCTAGACCCTTCAGTCCGGACCCGCGCGACTGTTACGGTCGCAGGTTCGAATCCTGTCTCAGGCATGGATGTGTGTGATGTCCTTAGGTTAGTTAGGTTTAAGTAGTTCTAAGCTCTAGGGGACTGATGACCTCAGATGTTAAGTCCCATAGTGCTCAGAGCCATTTGAACCATTTTTTCGACTGTGGTGAGGACGAAGTGGACCAACAATACAACTCTATGAAAATAAAAGTAAACTTTTTATCTCATCAAATAATATCTTGGTCTATGTTCAAAAGGTTTTCTTCTTCCATATGCTATCGAACCATTGTTTTGAGTCATCATTCCTCCCCGTAATAAATCTGGAACTAACTTACTTCCAGAAGTGCGCCCATGCATTACACTGTACACTCAACGAACACCGCCTGCTGCACACCGCTGCTTTCCATTACTGACTGCCAAAGAGTCTACCACTCCACAGTGCTGCCATAGCAGACACAGATGCTGCTGCCTAACAACTGTTTCTCCGACCACAATTCTTCAAGTACTTCATTTTCCGTTACAAATATTAACACATCCAAAACCATCATAAAAAATAGCCATCTTACAATATACGTACAAAAGATATACAGCACCATAAAAAATCTGAAAATTCCATTATTATTTCTGCAGTAGAAATGACCTTACGTACCGTATACGTTATACAATTTCACAGATGTTCTCTTTACCATAGTTTTTAGTACTGAATCCTTCTCTTAGATGAGGTACAAATTCAGTCGCTTTTTTACGTACTTAACTTCCTCCTGTGAACTTAGGTAGGTCATATGTCAGCAGCCTCACGAAAGAAGAATGTCCTTTGCATAAATATGCCACTTTGCACTAAATTTAGTAATTTTGGTATAATTTCACAAATATTATGAATTTCTCTCTTTAGCTGGTTTATACAGCTTTTCTTCTCAGCATATCATAAATCCTTCCTAAGTTTCCTTCTGTTTAACAGTAAATTTTTCAAACGACATCTTACAAAATCTTGTAATATTTACTGATGAATAGATACTTCATCCTCTCCCCGTCTTTTGCCTGAATGCACGATCACAGTCATAGTTATATCTGCCTTCTGTCTGAGGAAATTGTCCATGGATAGTTGATATACCGCTGATGACATACGTTATCCATTCTAATATTAGGTACTGGTTTCAACGTCACTATAGCTAAGTCAGCTGCTGGTCACCGCGATTGATAAAGTTATTTCTTATTTTAAATTACGTATTAAAACGACGTAGCTGGAAGTGTGAGATTTCATTAGATCGAATGCTGCGACATCTCTTCAGACGATTCTATGTTTTGATACTTACAAAATTTTATTAAGTACTCCCTGTTTGGATACAATATAGGAAGCGGAGGATGCTAAAACGTCATTATTTAATTGAATTAACAATATTTGAAGACCTAATCCATGTACATTATATAATTTTAAGAACAGTGTTAATGGAGTACCTCATTTGTGAAAGTATTAGGCATAAATTTTAAAAAATTTTGCTTACTGTATGCTCCATTCAGATTATATGAGATATTAAATGCCTTCCATATGCATATAGTTCTGACGAATGTAACATACATTGCGACATAGCTGTAAATACTCATGTGTGATGGATGACATCAATTTTTGAAAAGTTATAGCCATCTGCAAGCAATATTTAGAAATGCAGCCAATTTATAACGTGACATCTGCTGCTATTGAGGCCATCAAAATTCAAATTAAGCTATTTTTTAAGACCGTAATGTAATACCTGCAATTGGTACGCTTTCACTCTAACATTCAATTCAGGATTTCTGTTCGTGACAGCTGCCTTTTACTGTTTTGTCATTACATTTCTAAATAGTTAGCTACATTTTGTTTGTTGTTTCGTCCCTTAATAAGCATAAAACAAATAGCAGTTTCAGAAGTTAGACAAATTTATAACAGTATCTCCGCATTCAATTACTAAAACACTTTAAAAAACACAGCAATGAGCAATTAATTCAGTCTATAAATATTTTCGTAAGATCTGTAATTACGTCGTATGATTCAATTAGTTCAACTCCATTTTCGTCTTCTTTACAGCCTGCGTGTTTGACTCCATCTCCACATTTTTAATACTTCCAAAGCGTACAATAATCAATTCTGCATAACCAAATCTTTCCCTTTTTCCAGCTCTTTTCTAAATTTTCATGTTCTTCAAATATTGTCTGTTTTTTGTTACTATTCCTCATTTTCCTGTTTCTACTATATATGCTGCAACCTTATATTGAAATCCACTTTCTTTGAACGTTTCACTTACATCGCACTTAAACTATGTTTTCCGTCAATGCAATTTGGGAATCGGACTTATGAAATTATCTTCCCCTTAGCTTCGAGGGAACTATTAATCGACACTTCTTTCGAAACGAAAGGTTGAAACTTCATACACGTCTTATTAAAGTGGAGCTGACGTTCTTGCGGTTCGAAAACTTCGTACCACTTCCTACAGTCTGGACAAGGGTGCCTCTGTTGTGTTCAGTACTTTTTCTTAATACGAACTTTTTCTATTGCCGAGTCTCGGCCAATTCCTCAGAATGCTGCTGTTCGGATGTACAGAAATGTTTACTCATAGCAGCTCCTAAGCTATTTTCTTACACAGAAATTGGAATAGTGCCTTAATTTCAGTGGAAATTTGTGACCTCAGTTGTAATTTACAATGTTTACTTCGTTTCAGGGCAATAAGGTATTCGATATTTGCTAAAACTGCTACTCACAAATCCTTGAAAAATTACAAATTAGTTTCTATTTTTTTAGTATTTAACAGAAAAGCACAAACGATAATCAGTCATCCGATCAGCTGACATGCAGTCTGAATTCATTCACTGTGAAGAAAAGCTAAGATAGCAGGGCGCGAAACGAATTTCTAGCTCACTGATCAGCTTCCTGTGTCGTTAGTCAATAAAATATTCGTCAAATGAATCGGACATATAGGGTTTAAGTGAATATTTTCTCATCAGTAGTTAGTAGTGTTTCAGTGAAATATATTGCCTAAACCTGTTATGGAGAAACAGTACAGAATACAATGATGTTCGTAACATTTCTTCCAGAGTTTCCCCGTCACATATCAAACATGAAAAGGGAATGAAGCAGATAATGTTTGAGAATGGCGAAGTATCAAAATACAATCTTCTTTAGACCGCATTTTAACAGTAACTAACGCTGAATGTTAACAATGATTCAAATTTCTAAGTTATATTTGATTTTGTATTTATAACCGTGTATTCGCCTGACCAAAAGTCTTGTTCCTCCTTCCACCGAACTTCACTAATTCCCACTATATCTAACTTTAATCTATCCATTTCCCTTTTTAAATTTTCTAACCTACCTGCCCGATTAAGGGATCTGACATTCCACGCTCCGATCCGTAGAACGCCAATTTTCTTTCTCCTGATAACAACGTCCTCCAGAGTAGTCCCCGCCCGGAGATTCGAATGGGGGACTATTTTACCTCCGGAATATTTTACCCAAGAGGACGCCACCATCATGTAACCATACAGTAATGCTGCATGCCCTCGGGGAAAAACTACGGCTGTAGTTTCCCCTTACTGTCAACCGTTCGCAGTACCAGCACAGCAAGGCCGTTTTGGATAGTGTTACAAGGCCAGATCAGTCAATCATACAGACTGTTGCCCCTGCAACTACTGAAAAGACTGCTGCCCCTCTTCAGAAACCACGCGTTTGTCTGGCCTCTCAACAGATACCCCTCCGTTGTGGTTGCACCTCCGGTACGGCTATCTGTATCGCTGAGGCACGCAAGCCTCCCCACCAACGGAAAGGTCCATGGTTAATGGGGGGAGGTCTCATAAACTATTCGCCTAAATATTATGATATACATATATTTGAAACCGTCTTCTTAAGCCCACCATGTTACGCTAAAATTTTACATTAGTTTACATTTTAAAAAATCAAAAACGGTCTCATATCTCTGTAATAAAAAATAGCACAAATATAAAATGTGATGTATTCAAGTGGCCCCTGTCCCAGAAATTCACTGTCGAAACGGCATCTTTGTATCTAATACGATTGGGGCTATAGAAGGGGTGTTATGACTTAGCTGCCTCACCCTGTATATATATGTGTGTGTGTTATATTATATATATGTATTATCTATGATTTAATTTTTTTTTCAATTAAATTCAGTTTAATGCTACAAATTTTAGATGTGTTGTCTTGAAAGCCTAAATAGTCTTTACACATAAAATAAAAAGAAGATTAACTAAAGTTCTCAGTGAATAATTTCCAGCATATAGTGCTACATCTGTTGCAGGCAACCATAGTTTGTTCGAAGTTTGATGATTAACTATATGTTCAAGAATATGTACACCAGTCCTGTAGTTGTTACACTATTCTACATTGCCCCAGTGGTATCTCTATGCCTCAGTATCATAGAGTTCATGCACACCCATGAAGGAGACCTGCCTATCTGTCGGACCAAAATACCCTTTGACATATTACTAGGGTTGCACACCTGTAAGTGTGTGACAATGATGTCAGAATATAATATATCGAAATCCAAGATGGTGGTGACAAGACATGCAAAAATCAAGGATGATGGAACTAGACCACTTGCGCTAGTGGGAAATTAAAAAAAAATCCAGAATGCCAGGACTAGCCCAGTAACGCTTTTCAGTCTCTCTGACTTCACAGTCTAAGGTGGTGAAGCAAGTTTAATTGTACTAAGTTTGAAATACTGGGAATTTTAAAAAGTGTATTTGTGTTAGCAGATAAGTGAATAAAACCTGTTTTATATGTGCTGCCCTTCTTTGTATATGCTCAGTACCTCCTAAAGACCTGTAGTGGTTCAGAGAACTTTCAAGTCAAACACACGCATACACCCACCCACCCACCCAAACACACACACAACACACCGTGCACATATTAATCTGCACATTTTCCAACTCATGAACTTCTCCTGGTTCATGTTCAGTCATGTAAACTTTTTAATAGATATAGTAGATTACACTCACTGCACTATTGCAGTTCGGATCTTACGTTCATTATCATATGATATGCTGCAAAAGACTCTACCTTAGGATATTTCATAACCTGAAAATCTTTCGACATTTATACATGTATAAAGAGACATCTATAATATCTTTAAAAAGAATTTCAACAACTTTGTTCTTAGAAATAAGTTAGTCAGCGTGCATCTAAACCAACAAATATTCTGTTACAGAAGTTCAAAAAGTAAATGATAGGTACAGATCACAAGAAGCACCACTGCGCCAATATATGTGGGACTACCGCATTGAGATAATACATAGACCATGTACAGATTACGTTTCTTCTATATCTACAACACATTCCTAGTTCACACATCTTTTTTATTTGCAACTTATAGATCACAATTTCATTTTTGTGCTGCATCTACAACATACTGACTGCAATTCGTATCATAAATAATCTGCAACATAAAGCATCAAATCTCACTTCACATATATTCCTTAGCTAAAACGTACAGCTTACATTCCCAATTTACATATTTTGTATATCTACAAAATTTAGCTTACAATTACAACATGTAGGTCACTGCTAAGTCAACTACTGCACACACAGCAATTGATCCGTGCAACACTGCTTATCTTATCGTCTCTTATGGAATGCTTGTCATCTTTTGCCGACAGTGCTGATTTACACTGCTTTACAGTCGAAATCGTAAGCATCTTGGATCGAATTATATACTGCACAGCCGATTTATTAATATCATATCGCACATTCCCTGTAATCATCAATGATTAGGTCTTTTGCCGATGAGTGATCCACACTTTTGCCGTATGCACTGTGCATTGTGTCTCAGTTTTGAGAGAGTACATTCTTGTGATAAGTCATCTTACATTACACGTACTTGCTTCTTATTGACATACGGGAACTATATATTTAATAACATCATAAATATTTTATACTGTTATATCACATACTTTAACACTTGTCGACTCGAACTTATTCAAGAGATTAATGAAAAGTTCCATCAGCTCTCATTACAAGACTGAACCGTCTGTGCAGTTTTGTATTTAACGAAACTTTAGTTGCTATTGAATTAAGCAGACTTGTCTTTGTTATTGATGAACCTACAGCTGCAGAAATAGCTCTTTTCGATATTTCTAAGGCACTGCTTCCAGATTTCCATTTGGTTATGTGTTGAAGTGGGGTAACTGTTAGGAAAAGTCTCGTATTGAAATACTGATACATCCTTTATTTTTGTTCACATTTACGCCAAGATTCATAATTTCATTTAACATCAAGCCACATTCAAGATCTTGAATAGTTACAGGTATTATGAAAGTCAATCTGTAACACTGGTTGTACACCATTACCTGTCATCGTCTGCGATAGAAGCGTTCTTGGTGGGCATATATTTTTCTGACCTCTTATTTTAAACCCATCACTCGCTATTATGCCAGTATATAATCGACTTTTGAAAGTACTTATGTCACACTGAATGACTTGACTATTTTCGCAAAGACCAGTGATCTTGTTGTTGGCTATGTGGTATTGGTGTTGTCGGGGCATGGTCACTGCGAGACATGTGACAAAAGAGAGTTCCTCTGTAAACCTGATGGGGAGAGAAACATACAGCGGTGAACAGTCAGTCTGCTGGACTCAGATAGAATGTAAACATCCTCCGAAAGCAAACGCTGTATCTGTGGTTATGGCCAGTGGCGCATTGTCGATAGTCAGCAATGGGCGTGAAGGGCAGTGGCATTAGTCGAAAAAGGCTGCTCGGCTTCTAATTGAAGAATGGATAGTTAGTGACAAGGAACTGCTGGAGGGACACCAAGAAAGCAGTTCTACAGGAAACCATGTCCTAGGTTGTCACCAAGCCGGTATATCCACCGACACGGTATGCGCATGGTCAACATTGGTGGCATTGACGTGGCGGACAACAACCTATTGGAGCCGGTGCTCTTGTTTCCAGTCGTTCACACAGCTTTTGCAAGACGGCATTCAAACGCTTCAGTAGATTACAAAGAGCAGAGTCAGAGTACTTTAGAGTTAGTTTTGGCATCCTTATGTGCTTGTGTTCAAGTTAAGTAAAAGTGGTTATGTGCAAACGTCCATGAAAATAAATAAGTTTTAGTTCACTTCATCAAGAAATTATGACTATTAAATAATGGCTTGTGGCTATTGCATGTGATATCGTTTGAAGTGAATACTGTGCATGCAGGGGAAACTAAAGTGAATATTGTGTCATAAAGTAAGCCAGTTCATATCAAGATGCACAGTGCTCACGAATGCGTAAAAGTTAAATGTAATTTAAACTGTTGTTACAATTGTGAATTTATTCCAGACTCCATGATTTCTATGTTGATTCAGTACGGATCTTGTTAGTCAACCTGTCATTCATTCATGTATATCGTGACTTGCTATATTCTGCTACATGAATGAATTCTCTATATGTGGAACTGGTGTACTTTTTCAGAATGAGATTTTCACTCTGCAGCGGAGTGTGCACTGATATGAAACTTCCTGGCAGATTAAAGCTGTGTGCCGGACCGATACTCGAACTCAGGACCTTTGCCTTTCGCGGGCAAGTGCTCTACCAGTACTTTTTTTTTAGACATAAGCATAAGTAATTGCATGGCGTCTTGGCAGTTACTGACTTGCTGATTGGTGGTGATTAGTCTTAGCGATTTTCCTCAGTTCCCTACAATAGTTAAGTAATTTATATCTCATTTAGTTACTATTGTCATTACTATTGACAGTCAAAGATCACATATAGTACAGTGGTACGTCATTATTCATATTACCTGTATGGTGCAAGATAAAATTGATTTGTGTTAATTATTGTAGTTATTTCAGGAAGATATTTTGTGTTGTAGTTCATTGAGACCTCCAGAAAACTTTTGTTCATAATACTATAACCTATCTTGTTAAAGTGGTCTTTCAGCATTCAATAAAGTGCTAATAAAAATACTGAGCCCAGATCTGTGTACACTCTACCCAAAACCCTTTTCACCTAAATCACAAGTTACACAGTACTCAAACGGATCCAATGGAGACTGCCATTACAGATTTTAACCCGCGATATTGATGATTCATCCTGAATTATCTGTTATTCACCAGAAACATGCAAAAGGAGATGTCACAATATCCCAGTTACATTTTAGTTCTGCAAAAAGAAGAAGATTCTCTGAGCACTCTGGTACAGAAAACATAAGAATTAAGGTTATTGTTAGTAACGTCAACCTGAGGGAAATAATGCATGTGCACTGAAAAAATAGCTTGATCACACACACACACACTCATATGGATGCACAAAAGTATGTGCACACATTCACATGTGTGTGCGTGCATGTACAAAAACACGCACACACATACGCTCGCACACGCACTCACACACACACACACACACACACACACACACACACACACAAACACACACACACACACACACACACACACACACACACACACACACACATGCACAGCACAGCAGCAACATCAGTCACATGTTCTCACTTTTAACAAACGTCTTCCCACAGGTTGTGCCGTGAGTCGTCATTCCAGCCCCATCTAACAGTTGGTGCCAGTACTGATTATGCGCTCCTGTCACAGCAGAGGGCACACTTATTTGCTAGTTGGAGGACTACAACGAGACCACATACGTCCATGTGTTAACGCAGAGAGTAGTTATTGCTGAGTGGAGGAAGTGACATCAAATTGGAGCCTACCCTGGAGCTGTGGACATCGACAGACAAGACCTTTCATATGACACCAAGCCATTTATGGCGTGCTATCATGTCTTATGTGCTGGCATGGCTGGCCTAGGGAGTTGGCCAGTGGTAGATGCCCAGTGTAGGTGGAAGAAGGGGCAGTCACGGCCATCATCAGAGAGTATCTCAGCTAAGTGGAAGATGCGGCTTATGCTTGGAGCCAACACTTATTGCCATAGAACGTGATGAACAAGGCTTTGAGCAGTTCTGGGCGATCCATGGATTTCTGGTTGGTCTTGTTTACATCCTCACATGGCTGACACAGAGAGTTCGCTGGTGACAGCAGGCACATATAGATGGCGGACAGGGTGGCCACGGCAGTCAGAAGGTAGCTGCTGTGGGGACGTGACCGTATCAGGATGGCCAGGAAGAAGGCAAAACAGGCGGCAACTGGCTGGGCAACGCTAAGCAGGAATTTTGTGTAGCAAAGCAGCGAGGCAGCCAGGTGGACTGTGGGGGCTATGCTTGCTGTAGCGTGATGTCAGTGTGAGACATCAGTTTGTCTGTATTCGTGGACAATGGTTTGCTTCGTGGGTGCAAGTAATGTGATGCTCCCATGATAAAAGTTGTCGTTAGCTGCAGCGTGTTTTCAGCTGTGATGATTAAAGGAGATTTTTCTGGTTGTGTCCAGCACAAATTTTTGTAGTACATATGACTGAATCTTGCTTGTTTAGTTTGCACCATGCAAGAGGTCACTTTGCAGATACAGAGCGGCCACTGTAGGACCTAGTGTATTAAAACCTGAGTATTTATATTTAATCGTTATTGTGTCCAGTGAATTTTGATCCTCCGCTACTGCTGGCATTCACTGATTTGTTATTCTCATTTAGTGTGGCTGTGTTTAGCAGTGGGGAACAGGGGTTGGCGTGTTCTATTATTTATATTCTGTTCTCTTGTGAACTGATAGGATTGTTTTAGTGAGGGTGTCGGCTTTTGGTGTGGTATATTTTGGGATATCATATGTCACCTTAAGATTTGATCCTTGTGTGTCTTTCTTATTATCCGTTCATTGCTGCGTTGTTAACTGTGGTACAGTGTTCTGTGCCCGCCTTATTGTAAGTCTGAAGAAATTCTCAGGAGAAAGAGACTTTACTGTGTATTCAGTTGTGTTGCATTTTAAGTTTTGCATTTTGGTACATTTATCGATGAATATTTCACTAATGTTCATCTTGTGTTTGCACTCAGGGTTGTTGAATTGAATTAAGACATGTATTTCAAAATTGTTAAGAATTAATACCCCCCCCCCCCTTATCCCCAGAAACTTTCCACTCCCATTTTCCCGTGCAAGAAGTAGTAGTAACTTCATTATTACTTGCATCTTGAAGCCGAGGAGAACGGTCTATCTGTTTATGCAAAGTGTTTCATGATTTGCCAAGTCGACATAAATGCGCTGTTCTTTCAGAGATGAGGCTTGCGCAATCTCCAAGTGCGTTAGATTTCGCCAAGATGATTTAAATGCAAATGGAGTCACCTCCTGAAGGAAATCATATGTCTAATGTGTGGCACTAAAGTGGATCTTTACTCATTTTCAAGCGCAGCTTAACCTGTTAAGCTAGATCAGTAGTGCCAAGTAGCGAGCCTGTGTATTTTTACAGTTATGTTATAATCAAGTTACAAAATTAGTCACATGTGTGTTTTTACTGTTATGTAATAGATCCTTACGTACTTTCATAAATAATACAGACAATTTTAGTGCCGGTTTATTTTGGTGAGAGATTGAACTATTGTTCGCATCAGAGACCGAATTTTACTGTCTATAGAACCTTGACTTTCATTTGAACATAAACAAATTGATACTTACGAAGCTAAACTACCGTATTTGTTGATCTTTGAATTTATGTCTGCGCTTTGCAAAGTTCATTTTTAGTATGCTTTGTCGTGCTGAAATAGGCAAAATATGACGCCTGTGGACAAATTTGCTACTATTTCGTAGTTTACGACGGAGGTACAGTCTGTAAACTTTTTTAGACAGCCTTGGCATCATAATTCAGATCGGTATATGTCCAAAATTAGGTTTTTGTAGACCAATGGAGGCATCACGTGCGTCTTAACTTCTATGTGATATCATTAGTGTCACTATATTTACATACTTTTTATACATAATACCGACAGTTTATATACATCGATATAATCTTATGACAATTTTGGAGATGACAGTCAAGTTTTAGATGTCAGTTGCAGTTTGACCTGTAAGTTACACCACAGTCGCAATCCTTCAGCAGATGACAGCCACTGTTACAGCATGGCATATAAAATGTCAGCTTCTTGTGTTAGAATATTATTTAAGGTCTAGGAGCCAACACTCAAAATCGGATTATGGCACATACTATTCCAGGTAAGGTTAGATTGCTGTTTGAGTTCTGAAAGTATTTCTTTTTAACAGTCTACTATCACTGCCTTCCCTTTTTAGCATATTATTTTAGCCAACATATATTTTGTATAACTATAAAACGATAATATGGACATTTTAGACGTGAAAATATTTGCACCAAGTTTAGTACAAAGATCAGACTTTGGTAATTGTAAAAAACATCTGAATCTGGAAGCTAGATCAGTATTGTCAATAACTGTTCAATGTATACTATAAACTGTTACAGAACAAATTTAACGCAGAAAAAATTATTTTGAAACTCCTTAGCGCTTTGCACTAAGTATGGTAGGCACATCGAACTTTACCCAGTGCCTAGTATGCCTTAACTTGTATGTTAAATTAGTAAAGCCACATGTATTTTCATGAAGAATACAGAAAATTTAGATGTGCAAATACTCTATTTGTATTTACAGTGTGTTTTGGTAAAGTGTAAAGTGCTCATAGGACCTTATTTTGCGAAAATACGTGTTATGTTTACGTGTGCCTACAACACCTCACCATGATGCTGAGAATAAAAGGGCTCGCCATACAAAAACATGACAAACTACCTGTAATAAATGGTTCAAATGGCTCTGAGTAGTATGGGGCTTAACATCTGACGTCATCACTCCCCTAGAACTTAGAACAACTTAAACCTAACTAACCTAAGGATATCTCACACATCCATGCCCGAGGCAGGATTTGAACTTGCGACCTTAGCGCTCGCGCGGTTCCAGACTGAAGCGCCTAGAACAGCTCGGCCACAGCGCCGGATACCTGTAATAAATAATGCACAAATTGTCCTGAAACATCATGCAAACAGATTGTGAAGATTAAATAAAACAAAAACCCATTGACGATGGCACATAGGTGCTGAAACACGTTTGGGAACTTGGAAGAACTGTGTTTTGCATAACTGGCAGACCTTACATCTAACAATTTTAACTGCAATCACGATAAATACAACGAGCTACAAATCAAAATGATTAACAGTCAAATATAAGTTTCACACACAAATGTATTTAAAAATGAAGAAAACAACTAGCGCTCACTATTAGTCGAACGCCGATAATTTTTCACATATTCCCATTATTTAACTTACTACGGAAAAGGACAGAAAAAAGTTAACCATCAATCCCGCACTGAATGGATTTTTAGTTTAATAGTTGGTTTCTTTTATAACAGCATAAAATACGTCAGCTTTTAGGGGTGCATGTGTTTTGATAGGAAACATTTCGGAAAAAGATCTCTCGTGTTTGCCTTGCAGATATACGATTAATGAGATGATTATATTGATAGATTCTGAACTAACTGCTCATTTTTTCTAGTGTGATACTTCTCGCAAGGTGGACGGCGAAAGCCGTATATGTATTGAAAACTTTTTGTTCCGTGATTAAGTTGACTATGATCACGACAAGAGACTGTACTTTCTTCTATTCGTATTTTCCTTATCAGTGTGTAAGTTGAAACGATCTTAGGCCGCTTCAGAAGACAAAGTACCATATCTGGATTTCAGAATTCCTTCAAAATTTTATGAATGATTGTCAGATCATCGATAGTGACACCCCGTATGTGGCTACCATATCTGGATTTCAGAATTCCTTCAAAACTTTATGAATGAATGTCAGATCATCGATAGTGACACCCCGTATGTGGCTTTACAAAAACTGAAAAATCGTTTATGGCTCCCGTCTCCTGGTCTATCAAATTAATCTTCTGAATCAAAAACGATAGCAGTCGCTATACTGAATCGTTAAGCAGAACCAACATACTAAAATATGTGAGAATTCGAAGAGGAATCGCTCAAATTCAGAAAATTACGACCATTGTGACTGAACATTTCCATTTTAATAAAATAACACTGTCTTTTAAGAGATCTGATTCGAGTAACAAGTCCTTTAAGACAGGTTATTCGTAGTGGCATGAAACTGATGTGATCACCGTTCTTAACTTAATTACTAAACTAAAAGTTGCAAGTTATCCCGCTGAGACAGGCGCCGAACCCATGGAACACTGTAATAAATAATTTATAAAATAAGAAAATGAACAGAAGTTAGTCAGTGGTTGTGCCAAAGTATTCGCAAAAGGTTCCAGTCGAAAAAAAAAACAGAGACTTCATCGAAATACGCTTAAAATGCAATGTGATTTCCCGTCAGTTTTTCCTCGCACGTCAGTATATAGTAGGTTTATAGGTTGTATTATTCAAGGTAGTGAAGCAATACGGCAATAACAGTTAAAATTTAAATTTAAAAATTTTTTTAAAATCTGCTGCTGAACTATATTTGTTGAGGTTCAGATATAAATACAATTTTATGCAATTCTACAGCTTCTAAAATGGAGAGGCACTGCTTCCCCTTTTGCCACTGAGTCAAATTCATGCACGACTATTTTTTGTGTCAAAGAAACAGAAGTTGATGGTTTCACAAAGAAAAAACTAAACTTGAAAACTAAGAGCCTCCGTTCAGTGTCGGAGACGTGGTATTTACTGCAATTAAGGAAACCTTGGAAGGAAGGACTCACCAATACAAATTTCTTTTCTCACAACCTGCTTATTCAACAATATATAAACATAAATTTCGCTTTTTTTTTCAAAATCAAAAAATTTATAAAATAATTAAGCTTTTGCAAGAGAAATCAAAACAGCAAACAATATTACAATAATTACAACACGACTGGACCTGCAGCCCACCCTTTATCTGGTGAAATAGCAGTGTTTACTACCGCGCTGGACACAGTTTCTCTTAGTACATGCCCTTCTGTAACACATGAAAACTGTGAAAGCACCAGTGATGACAAGAGTGATTCAGTTACTCAAAACAAATGACGTAACATTTAATTTGGAAGCTATATGTTGAGAGGTTCGGAGTTAAGATATGCACCTGTGCTTAAAGGTTAAACAGATAAGCAGTATGATAATGATAAGGCTTACTTCAACAACGAACCTCTTTATTTCAATCGGCAAACAAGGTGCGACTGGGTCCCAACCCGTCCCTTTTGAGAAGCGTATTTTGACTAAAGCCTTGATGACAGTTGGCTGTTAATATTTTCAAGGTTAACATTGTCAATTATTCAGACGACTCAGATGGAACGTCTTAAAACATTACTTGTGAACACTTGCTACAACAGAACTTACTCGGCGGAACCACAAGATCCAGGTAAAAAAAAAAAAAATGGTTCAAATGGCTCTGAGCACTATGAGAGTTAATTTCTGAGGTAATCAGTCCTTAGAACTTAGAACTACTTAAACCTAACTAACCGAAGGACATCACACACATCCATGCCCGTGGCAGGATTCGAACCTGCGACCGTAGCGGTCGTGCGGTTAGCGCCTACAACCGCTCGGACACCCCAGCTGGCGATCCAGCTAAAATTACACTAATAACGACTCAGGCTTTGAAAGACAGCTTAGTGCAACAGATTGTTCAGATTGCAACTAATGCAATTAAAATAAAAGAATTGGACCGGTTAACATCTAAATCTAACCACATGACCACTGTTTTGTTACACGGCAACCTGTGCCTTAGTACAGTTCATGCGGCCATATTTACGACAAAGAGCTGATTCATTAGAACATTACTGATCGGGTATAAACGAGATAGGAAAGGCAACATAATAGCGGAACAAATTTTCATATGGCAACTAGTGTCTTCACAACACTACAGCCTATGTTTACGGCCAAAGAGCCGACCGAGTAAAACTCTGAGGGTCGGCGACAAACCAAAAAATAATTAGGAGGGAAGGTAGACAATGACGCAAATCACCACGAGGATTACAGAATGTTACTCCCCTTTATCAGCAAGCAGTTCCACGGATCCACGGTGAGTCGTGGCGGTTACTGAGTGGTGCCGACGAAAGCCAGGCAGACGAGGGCATCGAGGAGACGAGCGGTCGTCCGACAAGAATGCTGCCAACCAACTGATTGCGATTTCGGACTGCTGTTCATAGTCGGCGCTGACCTCAGTGAAGCACTCCGGTATCTTAGATCTGCGCAGGTCCTCCTTGCATAGCACGTGGGTTCGGCCGCTCGGACCTTGTCGCCACCTCTTGTCACGATTCTACTGCCAATCCCCAAACATCATGCCTCCTTCTCTCCGTTTTTTTCCCTAATTGATTTTCGATTCCTCGCCCCCCCCCCCCCACCACCACCACCAGATGGGGAAGGGGCGGCCTGATAGCAGCTTAATACGCTGCTCTACACTCGAGAGAAGAGTTAAACAAACAGTGGTAAGATAACAAAAAAATACAAAAAGGTGAAATGCGATGACTTTGTTAATAACTCTAAAATGGCGGAAAAACACGGCGACAGTCTGTTGTCTGTTCGCACGAGATAAAAGACACAACGAGCGATAGTATGGTGGCTGTTTGCAACACTGACAGGGGACGCACAACACTAAACATTCAGTGGAAACAGCCCTATAGGTGACACGGCGGCAGATGGGGGCAGGGGGAGGAGCAGGACCGATGAGGGGGGAAAAGGGGGGGAGGAGTGGAAAAGATAAAATGGGGAGCTAATGGAGGAAGAGGACATAGAAAAAGGGGGCAGAGCGGATTTTAGAAGGAATGGGGAAGGCAGTGGAGGGTAAAGCAAAAGGACTCGGGGGAGAGAAGGCAGTCAAAGAGAGGATAGGCGGAGAATAACAGGTTGGAATGGAGGAGAGGGAGCCCAGGAATTGGACAGAGGGAGCGGGAGGTGAGGATCAGAGTTGATAGGAGGGATAGATGTACGGACAGAGGGAATCATCCGGGAGGGTTAGTTGGTGGAAGCCACCTCGGTAAATGAGATGAAGGGTGTAAATGTGGAGGGTAGGGGGGACACAACGGTGAAGGCACAGGAGCTGGCAGCGGTTGGGTAGAAGATGAGCAACTACGGGATGAGGGGATCAAGGCAGCGGAAGGAGTACAAGACGTGGATACGTTCTACAAAAAGGAGCACATGGGGGAAAGGAATCAGGTCATAGAGAATCCACATGGGATCCAGGTGGTATATACAGAAGGCGAGACGGAGTGCAAGGTGCTTGAGGATCTGGAGGGACTTATAGAATTTCGTCGGGGGGGGGGGGGGATATCTAGGCAGGACTGGCATAACAGAGGATGGGACGTATTAAGGATTTGTAGGTGTGGAGGATGGTAGAGGGGTTCAACCGCTATGGCTGGCTGGAGAGGAGTTTAATGAGTCGGAGGCAGTTGTGGGTTTTGGATTGGATAGAGTGGAGATGAGGGATCCAGGTGAGGTGGCGGTCAGTGGTGAGGCCAAGGTAATTTCAAATGTGTGTGAAATCTTATGGGACTTAACTGCTAAGGTCATCAGTCCCTAAGCTTACACACTACTTAACCTAAATTATCCTAAGGACAAACATACACACCTATGCCCGAGGGAGGACTCGAACCTCCGCCGGGACCAGCCGCACAGTCTATGACTGCAGCGCCTCAGACCGCTCGGCTAATCCCGCGCGGTGACAAGTGCAGCCGTTCTAAAGACACAACCCGCAGATACCAGATTTTCCTCGTAGATACTGGCAATGGAGCTGCAAGAGGGATAGTCGATACTATGCTTGAGCCAGTGACGCCAGGCAGAGCGGTCTACTAACTAAATGGCACCACATGTTTCATTTTTGGAATAAACGCAGAAATTACAAGTTTTATGTAAACTTGCTTACACTATAGTCAGAAAGTTTGTAACAAGTTATCTTAAAAACTAGTCTTTAAATCAAGCAGACGAAACTTAATCAACTTATAAACCAAACAACTGCTGCTCCTTTAATTTGTGAACCAAAAGTACAACTTCCTTGTGATAAATATCTGTTGGTCAGTTGACCTAAACGACGAAGGGATAAGTTGATTTATAGTTTTGTAGCCTGGACAATATACATACCTGTATATAACCTTATTTTTATACAGTTATAAAAATGTAGAGCTGAAACAAGCGATACATACTACACGAAAAGGAGGCCGAGGCAGACCGAGGCGAGGGCGAGAAAGGAAAGAATAGACCGGAAAAACTGGACTCTAAACGACCGTTCCCGGGAACAAGACCACTGCAAGCGCGGTGAATTGTTGACGACCTTCCTGGACACGAGACCGACTACGACCGAAGTGAACGATCGTTCCTTAAAGGTCGTTCTTTGTCCATTGCACTTGTTCGTCTCTAACGATCCACCAAGCCCGAATATCAAACTTTATTCCTTGCCAAGTGAAAGCTGAAGAAAAGAACATGGGGCACACAGTAACTGGTCGTTTCAGTTTAATGCAGCTAAAATACTGGGCTGGTATTGGCTGTTTCATTTAAATGGCAGATAACATGCTAGGCTAGTGAAGCCCAGATTGTCGATTGATGTCTTTCATCCTGGATGTTTACGTGGACATGCGGCAGAGTGGCCCCTTCTCACTCTAGTTCGATATTTGTTTTATCGATATGGGTTAACAGAGAGAGTAGAACATGAAGATTAAATGGCAGTGCAGCAGTGACTTAGTAGCGCAGCGTGCTTGACACTAGCAGTCAGCGTCAGTCAGTTTTACTGTCGTTGTTAATACATATAGATGACCCAAATATCTTTCTAGACTAATCTCGGACTGTTATATTGAACTGGAATGTATAACACTGATTTTAAAATCGTTTTCATTGTAACGGGCTACAAACTGACGCTTTCCGTCACACCGGGTGCCGCATGGAAGACATGATGAGAGGTATTTTTTGGCGCTGACTGTAGCTACACAATCCAACAACGTTATTACAAATATCTGCTGAAAAGGCACACAAAATGCACCTCACAATTTTAAGACGTGTGTGTGTGTGTGTGTGTGTGTGTGTGTGTGTGTGAGTATGTGTGTGTATTCAGCAAAGTCTCTGACAAGCTCAGGCTTGGCAAAGCTATGCCAGGATACTGCAAAGCTAGACAGTTTCTGAATTGACAGAGCTATGTCTGACAAAGATCCTCGCTGCTCTCAGATGCAGACGATACGCATCTGCTGATGAAAACGGTATCATCCTTAATGCAGAAAGTTCTGTGACTGGCTGTGTCGTTTTAATTGCGAGTAAAATACTAGGCTATGTTTGGGAGATCTAAATGTGTGTGTGTGTGTGTATGCATGCATGCGTGTGTATGTGTTTTTTGGATGAGAAGATCTTCGACTATACATAGGTCATTAACTAGGGATTTTTGAGCATATACAAGGAATGGAAGCACACACAATAAACAGATTTTTGTGTTTTCCCAATAGCACAAGTAGCGTTTTTGAATTTCCACGATTGTGAATATATGACAACCATTCTAGTTCCAACATCTTGTGACGTCAGAGAAGCTATAAAGCATGACTGGGCTACTTCTGTCATCTTTGACCTTTCCTTCTCTCTCTGCCGCTATCTAGATGTTTGAATTTACTGCACCGGCAATTTGTGTTCTGATATCTTGGCTTGTGACGTCATTGCTCCTACCCTTCATGTACCCTAACAAAGCGTCAAGGATCAGTTTTGGTTCAGAAAGTAGATAGCTCTCCTATTCCAACCTATATGGGCATTACATTTTTAATTTGTATTGTTATTTATTTTATAGTTTCTCTTCTTTATAAATTAGTGGCGTTTATCATCCGCTATTAAGAGGTAAACACTTCTTGTTAATCTTCTGCTTTGTTCTTTTGACCCGCTGACGGTACTTCGATACGCAGAATGTCCACATATTCTTAAAAGTTGAAATTTGAGAAGTTGCGTTTCAGATATTCGCTGTGTAGTTATGTTAACTGTAGCTCACAAGTTTTGGGCATTTTCAGTTGTTTGTAGATCCTGTCTAAGTGTTTGCTTTCCCTCTGCAGTTGGAAAGTGAGCAATGAAAACGATATATTTAGTTAAACCTTCCTCTACGCATTTCTACATGCCATTCGATGTATATGTGTGGGATATGGACTGTAATCTCTTAGTAGATTTACCATACCGAGTATAGGGCCAGTGACACGAATCCCGAGCCTGGTGTCGTGCATGGGGATATGTTGTCGACTCATCTCGCAATGTTTCTAGTGCCCCAGTCAGACTGCCATTAGTCTAACTTCCAGGCTGGGAAATGTAATTTATTACAAATATGAACTCCTGTGATGTCATAGACTCCATCATATTGTTCACATTTCAACTAGAAAAACGCTGCCATGTAATGCATCACGACACCCGTCCGATATATCCGCACAGATATAGTGCAAAAGGTACCGGAACCACTGTATTTACTACTAAATCTACACTCCACAAAGAGAATTACGATATGTGGCGAAGGATACTTATGTTACCACTATCTGATACTGTCTACACTTTTCCATTCGTCGATGGTGCGTAGTTGGTTAGCCTCCGATTAGCGCTAATTGCTCGCATCTTCTTGTTGTGGTCATTTCGTGGGACATCTGTGGAACGAAGCAACATGTTGCTCACATCTTCCTAGAAGGTGCTCCTCGACATTTCAATAGTAAACCTCTCTGATGCACAACACCGGTGTTGTACCATCTGCCACTGGAGTTTGTATTGTGCATCTCCGTAAGGCTCTTATGCCGTCTAAAGGATACAGTGACGAAACGCGTCGCTCTTAGTTGGATCTAGTCTGTCGCTTCTACTGACCCAACGTAGGAAGGGTCTCAGAATGACGAGAGATACTCAGTTACTTCATTCACTAGATGGTTCTCTATGTGCTCGAAGTAATTTTTGGACAAGACAGAATTACGCTAAACGAATCCCTGTTTGTTTCCCCAGTACCATTCTCTCACCTCACCATCTGTGACGATATGCCCATACACGGGAAATGAATCCCACAATGGTTATTTGTTGACAGTGACAGGAAGTGCATTCTTATGCATATTGTTACCGCTTTCTGAGTGTGAGTAACGGATGGGTTCTAGAGATCTTATCTCGTCTAGATAGATGTTCTGTGTATTAACAGGATTCCATAAAGCCTCAGGAAAGGACGTCTGCCAAGAGAAACTTGTCCATCCAATACTATGTAGATAGTTTTAGGTATTGCTGTATCCAGTTTCTTGCTCGTCTACCACCGATGCAATTCAACATGCGCACCATTCGTGCTTTCCCCAGATATGACCACAGACCCAACTGCTAGTACGCCATTTACATATGAAACAACACTTTCAGCAGTATCTGTCCCATCTAACAGCAGAAAGAGGTTTTCAGTACTGAGATTGTAGAACAGCTGACCACTTATGGGGCCTTGGAGGCAGCCTCTGTGATTACCTAGCTGTCTCCTGCAAGCCAGTGGACGCTATGTCCACTACAGTATTCGACAAAACTCTTATATAGGTATCTGGAGACGCTCTAGGCCCCCGAGGCGTTCGAACATCGCAGGCCACCAAACAAATTCGAAGAAAAAAAAGGGGATGCGAAAACCACGCACCACGAAGTAGTTATTAAAACTAATCACAAATTAATATTCATACAGGTATCGACGGAAAAATGCAACATTGTAAACTCTGGCGGCCAATTGATGAATGTGTGACGCTGCCACTTCACTGTATAGCTGGCAAAGATAGGAAACAGGTAACATTTCAGTATCAGGGCAGAATGTCCTTGCGAGTTCCATGCTGTGTCCTCAGTTCCACAGTAAGCAAGCCTCGAGAAAGGCGCATAAACAGTATACACAGATGTCGGCAATTGAGGGAGGACGTGTAATTGGCCTCAAAGAAGTCGTTGAAGTGATTGGCGAATTGCTCGACATTTGAGAAGGAACGACACTATTCGACGTTATTGGCTGGAACTGGTGAACCATAGCCGAGCACAGCGTCAGAAAGAAGAGGTCGACCTACAGAGTCAACAGAACGAGAGGACCGAACAGTGGTGGGAGGGACAGTCAGAGCCTCGCATTCACCATTATCGCCGATCTGACGTGAAACTGAAACTTCAGTAATCACTAGGACCATTTATAGATAGCTCACAGAAATACGGCGTCCCTTGCTCTAACTTCCTTTGACATCTTTACACCAATACGTCCGTTCGCATTGGTGCAGGGCACATTCGGCCTGAAGTCTGATTGAGTAGAGTAGTATATTTTTAGTGGAAACTTTTCGATTATTTCCACGACAAAATTGGCTCAAATTTCATTGATGTTCTGCAGCTGGAGAACGTGGTTCATTCAGGACCGGGCACGTCTTAGAGAAAGTATCGTCGTGGATGCCAGGTCGATCCCAGACACTGCTAAAATTCTGAATAAAAATCATCAGCAACGGCATGAGGCGTCACCCTCTTTCTCCCAAGGGCCTTGTCAAGGAAGGTGGGGTGCTGGGTAAAGGTTGAGGATACGCTCTTCCTCTTTGGGAAGGAAACTGTTCTTTAAAGGTGGAAAAATCAGTGATGGTGCACTGCATATGTACGCAGAAGTCAGTGGAAACCACTGCATTAAAGGCGCATAATATACTCGTATATCCGCAGGGTCTGAAAAAAGAAGTGATCCCCGCAAAGGTAAGAAGATTCCGAATTAGTCCCCCATTCAGGTCTCTAAGAAGAGTCTACCAGGGTGGAGGTGACCATGCGAAAAAGACTGACTAATACCTACGAGTCAAAGTGTGGAAAGTCAGAAGTATGCATTTCGCTTTACAGATTTCCCTCCTTCCATACCGCATTCAGAATTACTGTCTAGATGTAATGATGGTCAGTGAAAAGAAATGGAAAGAAGATAAGGACTTCTGGAAAGTTGAACACAAAAGTTGTAGAAAATGCTATATCGAGGATACTAATATGAAGGTGGCGCAGAAAGAGTCACTGAGCACCACAGTGATATGATTACTCTCTTCAGGATCAGCAGAAAACGAGCAATAGCTCAGGTACACATAAAGGGAAAGTGTCATTCCCTTTTATCTTCTCCCACGACATGTTTTAAGGTCTTACACCCTCGTCTTCAGGGGACTCAGTGGATCAGATTAGACTATTGTTAGCTGGATGTAGCCAATTGTCTGTTTTGAATTTCATTTCCCTACTAATAAGGTGAAATTTGCACTTAACATAATCTGACAGTAAAATTGCGTAAATTATTAATAGTAATGGAGCAAATGATAAAATGTTCCAGCAGACATGTCTGTAAGGGTTTCCATAAATATACATCTTCTACGTCTAAGGCAGTCACACAAACACTAAACAACAATATAAACTATCAAGAGATTGCACAGATGTAGTAGTACAGTGCCTTGTAAATCGAAGAGCATTCGTTATCAGCTTCCACTACGAATTAGAGATACAGGCAACAGTACATACATATATATGAAATCTTTAAATCTTTACAAACTTTTCGCTCGAGGCTATTACTATTGCAAAAAATTACATATAAAAAAATAAGAAATTCTACCCTCCCACACACAAATTGGCAGCATACAGATACGTGTTACAGAGCACACAAAATGATGTTTAGGACTCAAAGCTTCAAACTGAAGTTGGGATAATTAAAGAAATAGCTGCTAAAATAGTTTAGGACCAGTACTCACAAACAAACTGTTCGAGAAAGTGAGGAAAGAAATAGATAGAAACAAAAATAACAACATTCAAGTAGACATCAGGACAGTACGCATTCACCACCTTAGTGCCACTACGTTAGTACCACTGCCGATGTACTGAGGCTGCTTTGTGTAAAAGGTGATATTGACACTACCAGTAAAATATCTAAGAAATTGCCACACAACACAAAACCCAATAGAGAAATTTTCCAGTTCAAACATCTAAGAGATACAATGCAATGGATGCTCACTACAGTATGTGGTTTAAGCCGGACAAAGCTTCCAAAGTAGATTTAAGGAATACACCAAAGTATTTAGGTGCGATACCTCAAGTAAATATGCGATAGCTACTCATTTTAAAGAGACGCAATATGCTTTTGACAATACAGATAATAATCTAATGATACTTCATCAACTGAACATAGTCCACAAATTTAACAATATTAAGAATTTGAAATTCTTATTTGGAGCAGAAATATAGGCACAACAGACTGAAGTACAAAGCGGAGCCAGTGGTAGTGAACATTTTTGGAGGTTCTCAAGAATACTATTAGAAACACAGTAACTTTTAATACCATCTGTTCTTGAGTAACCGATGTTATGAAAACAACTCCCAGATCACCAAAACGATACATTAACAAATACATAAATAAATAAATAGGTTTTTTATGTTGTGTATGATATCTGTATCTCTGATTCACAATGTAAGCTGGTATCGAATGCTCTTCAACTTACAAGATACTGTATTCCTATGAGTACCTCTGTATAGCCGCTTGATTATTTATGTTTTTGTTTCATCTTTCTGTGCCATCCTCAGACAAACAAAATGTACATTTAAGACGACCTTCAGAGTCATGTTTGCTGGAACATTTTGAAAGTAGCTTTATTAGTATTAAAAAAGTCATAATTTTAGTGTTACATTACGCTAACCAGGGCAGATTTTTCCTTATTTGTAGCGAAATGAAACTTAAAATAATTATCTGGCTGCGACCAGCAATCAAAAATGCAATGTAATTCACTGGGACAACTGAAGACGAGGTTGTAAGTCCATGAAATATGTCGTGGGAGAAAATAAAATTAACTGCCACAGATATCTGTCAAATTTTAACTTTAATGTTATAAATATTCGCAGTTTCCAAACCACAGTCCAACTTGAACGCAATAATTTCAGTAATACAGGCCGATGTCACAGTCAAAAGATGAAGATATAGATAAATACCCACAGATAAATATCATCAGGTATTGAATATGTAATTCAAGTAATGTCGAAAGATTAAATATTCACGATTGGAAGGCTACATTATGGAAAGAATAGCAAGGAATACATACCAGAAAGTATATCACGACAACAGAAAATCTCACGAAAATAATCCCTGTCTAATAACAAGCCGTATTTCGTATGAGATATATCTTTTTACGTGGTTTGTTTTTGTGAAACCACCTGACTTTCCACCTACAGCACCTTATAAAAAGACCTTTTTAGATATTTGATTAACTAAGTAGTGGGTTGCAGGCAAGGCTACCAGAATTCAGCAAAATCACAAAAACTAAATAAAGTTGACAGAGGTTGTTTTCGAAATTTTATTTACGCTCTCTGATGTTCTGAAAAAACTGAAACCCCTTTCAGTAAGTAATGTTCTTTAGTATTCTACGCTTTATGATACCCGTTTCTGACTTCTCTGTTTTTATTCCCTGGATCCACTGATTAAGTTTTCTGTTTGTGTAAACAACTGGGAGCTTTACTTGGAAAAATTGGAGATTGAAATCTGCCTTCTCATACGAACTTGATCTAGGAAAACGGAAGGGAGTCTATTCAGGACGCTCATTTGGAGATTTGAATACCATTACTCTTGAAAGTTGAAAACAGTGTCTTAGGCACCGCTCTACATCGGCAGAATATATACATGCCTGAAAATTTATTTGGTAGGTCTACTAAGGTTTTATGTTTTCTTGTCTGAAGTGTTACTTCGTTCTTAGTCACCCTTACCTTTTTTAAATCTGTCTTTAGGGTTTATCTAATGTCTGATTTTCGAGTTTATTGAGTCTTTTTATTGTAGGTCTTGATAGTGAATGACAGTTCAAGCTTTTCCACTATTGACTAACATTGACTTATTGGGATATTTGTCGGAAACAACGATTTTATCCATTGTAAATGCTATTTCAATTCTCATTCTCAGCATGAAGCAAATGAGAGGTTCTTATACTGGCAATCATAAACTGCGGCCAATTTTCAGCGCGAAATTTTATCAGTTCATATCTTCAAGATACATAAATTCAGTTTCAGAAAATATAGCATCTACTACGACTAACTAACATGTCCATAATGCACTGAATTTTAAGCCTTATGTAGCCTATGTAGCTCTATTTCTTGACGTTTCTCTTCCCACTCTTTTATTACCTCCTCTAAGACACAAAAATATCCGTCAACATATTTTCTAGTGTGGCAAATGTGCTACGAGTGAACTCAGTATTTTCCTAGATGTAAATCAAGGCATTAATACGTAAAATAAATGCTCCCCAAGAACTAAAAAACGGTTCCGATTGTCTTATATATGAAGCAGGAATTTTCAGTACCTAAATCTTTCTATAACCATAGCATTTAGAGACCAGCATTTCAGCAAAATAATCCTGGGCATCTGAAGCACACCAGAGGAAGACGTGCATTAGATCGATATTCAGACATCCTTCCAGATAACTCCAGGGTAACGGACTGAGAAATACTGCCACGCAACGTGTGCGCCATTTGTAAATAACAGAAAGCTGAAATGAAATGGAGCACATGTGCTCCGAAAGCGGCAGTATAGAACACTCTCGTAGGATTGCACTACTACATGCTGACAGATGAATACGCGTTTGCCAACGAATAGCTTTTAAAAGATTGGCAGCATGTTTAATTACCGGAATAAACAATGTAATTTTCGGTTATCCATTCCATAAACGGCGTTTGGATAAAGGTGTATACCCACCAGCAATGCTACTTCGAACGGACATTCATTTTTATCAAATAAATTCATATTGTCAAATGCAAATGTAGTTATTTGTGTGCAGACGTGCGTTTCCACAGCAGTGCTCTTTTGTAGCGGTACTTGCAAATGGCAACATTTTAACAGTTGAAGGGGAAGGTTACATTGCTTAAAACAGAATTACTTTGTTAGTGCAATTAATGCTGCCACCATTTTGATCTCTGAAAACATGCAGTTCACACGGACATAAGACTATTCTATGGAATAAAGACAGAGTACATGAACAAAGTTCGAAGCATAATATATGATAACGCATTTACTTTAAAAAAAAACTTTCTCTGACTAAATAACATAAGGAGCGAGAAAAAAATTTTTCCTACGAATCTCTAAGCTCATCTAACACTCATCATACGTCAATGAAATGTCGGGAATTAAGTATCCACAGTGACTATTTTGAAACGGCAAGTGAAACGATCAGGGCATTTAGCCAAGCGAATTAGCGAAAGATGAACTTGGAAATGGTCCGTATGTTGTTTTGCGATTATAAATGACCAATACGACGATTTCAGGCAGGCTGTATAGAAGCCTTATAATAAATGGCAGGATGAACTGCAACGTTCGTGGGTTTCCTAGGCACTATAGATTGGTACCTCGAAATCGAAGTTATGCTAAGCCACACAAACACACACAACCACACACACACACACACAACACACATACACACACAAAATGAGATATTTATTGCACAAAGCTTTAAAATCAAACTCCATCCATATTTCGTAGAACCCAGTCTCGGCATGTCAAACACCAATCGTCGGTAACTTCCAAGAAGCTTTAAAAAACTCATTATCGGATAATATTAAAAACAAGATACGATCTGAAGTGTGATAGTTCATTAGAACACTTAATGAGGTTTCCAGAAACGTAAATGACCATAGAGGTATTAAAATATCATCAGGTGCTGTCATATTAAACCTTCCTCACCTACGACACACATTCATTAATTTTTCCGATTTAAAATAACATTTACGTTTTCTCATGTTGATCTATTGTTCAGTTGCTTTGGAGCTGGCTTGAATAATTATAATTCATCTGCCATGTAAGGTTCATTTGTCTCCAAAAGTGGAAGTGGAAGGTATATGAGAAGGCGATGTAAAGCACTGAATCACTGAGTCTTTCTCTCTCTCTCTCTCTCTCTCTCTCTCTCCCTCCCCCCCCTCTCTCTCTCTCTCTCTCTCTCTCTCTCTCTCTCTCTCTGTGACTAGCGGTCGGACTTGCCATAAGATGCTTATGAGATATTAATCATATGAAATTATATATACTAGCCACAAATTAAGTCTCAACTTTATCAATGAGAAAGATAGCAATGAATTAAAATTTACCAAGGCTGGAATCCAAACCCACATCGCCTCCTCACTAGGTAGGTATGCTAACCATTGCACAAATGTGCCACTGTGCCTAACACACCTGAACTAATTACCCTACTACGTCTTCGTCTACGTAATACAAACTCCAATTTACACCTCAGGTGTAGGCATGATTTACCCCATTTCGTTCAACATTAAAGTGCTATTCGTATGTTGGAGAGCATCTGCATTACTGACACGAGTTAAGAAGGGGATATTAAGATGGGCTGTAGCATGAAACGGATTTTGTGTCAGCCGCAGAACCATAGTGGGACAGTGTTTAGCACATATACCTAGTGAGTAGGGATCCAGGTTCAAATCCCAACCTTATAAAAATTTCAAATCCCAATATTATAAAAATTATTTTTCAGCCTGTATTCATTAACATAACCTATGAGACAGTTGCGAGGAAGAAAATGTAATGGTGAATTTACAAAATAATACAGAAGTCGCAGCAATATTTAATATTTTACTCCCAGTTCACTAGATCGAGATTTACAATGCAGCAAAAAGAAACTCCTTGAAGCCATAAGGAATAGTAAGTAATTTATTTTAAAAAGCATCAAGAGTGGAATTAAAATGCAAAGTGAAAGGATGTCCGTGATAAGATTCGCTGATTACTTTGTTATCCTCAGTGAAAGTGAAGAAGAATTACAGGATCTGCTGAATGGAATGACCACTCTAATGAGTATAGAATAAGGACTGAGAGTAAATCGAAGAAAGACGACAGTAATGAAAAGTAGTTGAAATCTGACATATTTAACGTCAGGAGTGTTGACCCCGAAGTAGATGAAATTCAGGAATTCTGCTACCTAGGCAGGAAAATGGCCAGTGATGGACGGAGCAAGGAGGACATAAAAAGCAGACTAGCACTAACAAAAAGGTCACGAGAGTTCTACTAGTATCAAACATAGTCCTAAATTTGAGGAAGAAATTTCTGAGGATGTACGTTTGGAGCACAGAATTGTGTGGTTGTGAAACATGGACTGTGGGAAAACAAGAGAATGGCAGAATTTGAGATAGGATGCTACAGAAAAAGTCTAAAATCAGTAGGAATTGGGCTCATAAGGTAAGAAATGACGAGATTCTCCACAGAATCGGCGAGAAAATTAGTATACGGAAAACACCGACAAGGAGAAGGGGCCGGGTTTGTAGGACGTTTGTTAAGACATCAGGGAATAACTTCCATGGTATTAGAGGGTCCTTGTAGAGAGGAAAAACCATAGAGTAAGGCAGAGATTAGAATATATCCAGTAAGTAATTGAGTTCGTGTGTCACAAGTGGTACTCTGAGATGAAGAGTTTGGCACAGGAGGAGAATTCGTGGCGACCGGACAGCATCAACCCCGGAGTCAGAAGACTAATGACTAAAAAAAGAGGTTCTCGCTCGTCCTAGGAATAAAGAAATATTGTAGCAGATACGAGAAAGATACTGGATTAGAACGAAATAAATTCACACACTGGCTGCGTGAGGACTAATTTATAAAATTTTATGTGCTGGAACGCTCCTCTTCAACCACACAACCCCGTTACGTCCCTTAAATTCCCTCAACACAACCCAGCTATAAATATCATAAGTTCCGATATCTTAAGACTTGTGATAAAATTTAGTAGGACATTTTTTTTTACAGATCACTGTTAAGAAATTTAAGTTTTTAAACCACAGGTTATTATAATCAAGATAATAAAACCACAAGTTTTAATACAGACAACAGGTGCTACTGTATCTACCACTGAAGTCGCAAAAGGCGGTGGTTTGGGGTCAGTGGAGTGCACGCTATAGGGTGTCTGGCCTAGAGCTGTCCTTGAAGTAACCGATTTGTAACATTTCGTAGTGTCACAGTGGTGCCAACTGCTGCTCAAATTACTGCTGCAGTTGCAGTACAAGCGCCACAGTCATGAACCGAGCGCGATGCTCTACTCTCTCCATAGAGCCACATGGCCTTCTGGAAACCGCTCTTCTTGTGACCATACATTTTCGTGAACACCACTGCCAGCAATCATGCACAGTAGTTACATTGCTGCCAAGTCTTTCTGTAAATCGCAGAAGCGGCATCCAGCTTTTCGTGGCCCTATTCAAACTCAGTGAGATGTTGGTGATGGCGTCTTTGTTGCGTTCAAGGCATTCTTGACTAATACCAGCTCACCACGTGTTTTAGAAGTAGACGTGATTTGCATCCTCATTGCGACACTACTAGCGCCAGTGTTATGTAACTGGCGCAAAATTTGAACAGTCATAATCTTTGAGGTGTAGAAAGACGCCTACCAACCTTCGTTTACGCCGCGCAGCTCCTTGCTGGTGTTACGATTTTTTCCATCATTATATTTTAAATATGTGGTGCCAGTTTGTTCCAGTTTATTAAAAAAAAATCCCTGGAGAGGTCCAGCGCGTTGCGGCACAAATTAAGCATTGGGCCGATTAAGGCCTAAGGAACGAGTGGAATAAGGCAGATTCAAACTGGAAGGTACGACCGAGAAGCAAAGAGCAGTTATATGGACAGGCAAACAAAAGAAGAAAGAAGAATAACAATGATTACTTTGAATGTTACGTATCAGATTTAACATAACGCGGTCCAACAGATAACTTCTGCAAACTTATTATCAGCTGAAAGGATACCAGTAAAGCTGGTTGAAGGTAAGTCATTGGATATCAAGAGAAAGAATTCAAAAGTAAATTTTTGGTAGGGAGAAATTTGTTCACTATGAACATTTTATACGTTCTTTTGATGTTATTCAACGAATTGTAATTCTTCCTGCAACTGAAAGTGCCTATCAATAAAATGAATACTATTGAGCACAGCCTTGCGACAGCAATGCGAACTTGAAAATGAGTAATGAAAAAGACCTAATACATAAAACAAATTGCTCTAGGTAGTTTTAGGATGAGAACAGACATTTTACATACATAAGAAGCAAGTTAGCAGCAGCCTTTTTTATAACTGATTTATTAGATTTATTATCACGTAGAGTATTAATCTAAGATGTCTGCGTACTATGTTCACTTCCCTGCCCTTCAGATTGCTTACTATCATAAACGAAGTAAGGGACACTCCAGAGCGTGAACATCGAGTAACCAGAGCAAATGCAGTATCCGAAAGCTACACGAGCAAATTAGAGAGAGGTATGCGTACCCATCCATGTTCAAGTGAGAGTAACAGCACAAAATCCGATTGACTACAGACGCGAAGGTGTCCAAACAAGAAAGGATGTCTCGCTGACTTTGAAGTCAACAAACAAAGGGGTCTTAAGACATTGTTGTCTGGGATTAATGAGGGCTATTTCAGTCCCATAATCAGAGACGATTGACTTTGTCCGCGCACAATGGCCCTTTTCCACAGGGTATGCAATATTTCTCTTAAATGTGTTTGTTAGGTGTGGGTTATTGTAATGTGTGTGAACAAACTGAGTGGAAAGCTTGTGTTGTGTGATGATGTGACTAAGGACAGGGTGAAACTCGGTTTCGGAACATAGCCTCTGCCGGTCGATTGGCACTAAAGTGACACTGAGCATAACTGATACACCCTATGGTCACTCCATGAAACATTGCATAGCGGTCTGTAATTCAATCTTGGACAGAGGCATAAATATCGGTGCTCATTAACATTACTCCATCACTTCCCTTTGCTGATCAGTTCCTTCCAGCGCCACTGTCCTAATTGGCTGCATCCGCGTCTGGTGCCACATTTTTACCAAAATCGTTTACCGAAGTTACTCATCCATTTTACTTAATTACAATAATCGCGAATATTTCTTTAAGGACTAGCGTTCAACGATAAATAAGAACGCTTTTATGTTTTTCGTATTTGTTTCAGTATTTGTAAACTAACTCAAGAAAATGCTATGGCAGCTCGCCTGTAATTTAACCAAAATGGTGGTAAATTCAAACCACTGAAAAACCTCTCTAACATGCTGTCATACCTGCCACAATATCGGCTTCAGCTCAGTTTCTTTACAGTGACTAAGTCACTAAAATAAAGGCAGATTTAATTTCTGTAGAGAGACAGAGCAACTATTGCAAAGGTATAACTCATTAGTTTACCTTACACTTGCGATTTAACATTATATTTGAAAGTATAGGCAGTCATACACTACGATGAAATCGACGTGTTACTCTGTAGCTAAGCCGAAAAGATCTTCAGGTAACTCAGAATGTCCGAAACGGGAATCGCCTTTATGAAATCACAACTGTGTTTGAAATAAACAGTTATTACTAACCTATGACATACAAGTCAATATAATGTTATTTATGGTTGAAGGCCAATTTTGGACATAAAGGAAGAAAATTAATGTTATAAATTTTGTCCCTCGCAGAATACCATTTACTTAGGCATTGAGTCACCATGTACATATTTTAACTGAAACACGTTTATTCGAAGAAAGCGATTTACGTCACATTTCATGAAAAAGTAACGTGTCTCTCTGTTCAAAATCAGACTCTTAGGATTCTCTGCACATGTCAATCACTTGCATAATTTATATAGCGGTTGAGTCGGCTGCTAGAATTTGTATGAAGCTATTAACGATTTAATAAGGCTCTTTTCGTTAATATTAATTAAAATAACTTTTGATTGGCTCTGAGTGCCTGTACAACCTGCATAATTTTAAATAGTTCATTTCCTCTGATATTTGACACAATGAAAGGAAAGAAATAATCTAGTGGAATGCAAACTGCTACGTTGCAGGAGTGGTGGATGTATATAAACGAAGCAGTCCCCCACAAAGACTATTTTCCCACAGGTAGCAGAGAATGAATAAGTCTCCTAATAAATGTTACTAAAATCTGGCGCGATGTCAGTACAATAATAAGAAGTAGACACAGAGCATTTAATATCAAACTACCTTCTATAAAGAGTTAGAACATGCTATTATCAGAAATATATCTTACTTATTGTCGGACACCATCTCAAGGATACGACGTAAGTACCAATCAACAGAAGTCGGATAATGATCGTCCACGCACAGTGTATCGAGTTTTCTGCGGATCAGTTTGTACTGTATAAATATGTTGTAAATAAGAGAAATTAATGTAAACATACTTTGGTTTGTCTTCAGAATACATTTTCTGGACACCTCAATGGAATCAGACGATATTCCAGCACAAGATAAAGTTTGATTAGGACCAACCAAATGAATATCGGTATTACCAGAATTACCTCTTCATAAAGGAAATTTTGGGCGAAGGAAGTCTTGCGACCTGGAAGGATACTGTGCACAAGATCAAACATGGCATGAAAGAGTGCAAGGCTACCCGCAAGGGTGGCTTCTGAGATTCATACGTATACTGCGATCGTAGCTAATTCGAACACATCTAGAATTTGGTAGTAGACGATACAAAAAGATATCACACCGTTTTCGAGAAAACGCGATGTCCAGTTAATTGAAAAGACTTTCGTATAGTTCTGGTTTGTTGTTACGTTTGTAAATGCATTTGAGACAGAGGAAATCTTGAAACTACTTGCTGCTATTTTCAATGGCTGAGGAAGTGGTCGTTCTTTAAATAGCGATTTACCTAGTAGATAACGGCAACAAGTATTAGGCTAATTATTTCCATTAAAATGTAGTTAAAATAAAGGATGTGGTTTTACGGAGTACCAAAACCAGAAGAGACGGTATTCTGGGGTATCAAAAACATTGGCTGTGTGCTGACTTTTGCTCTGTAAACACCCTGAATGTATTCGGCAGTGAACGGGCCATTCCTGGCATGCGTGTAGTTGGCGACCGCTGGTGCTCTCTGCTGCCGAGTCAGCGTACACGGAGCACCTGCTGACGAAGCTGGAAGCAGAGGGACAGACAGACAGAGAGAGGGGGAGACTTGGCATGGCGTCATCGTCTGCTCCAGAGATAGGACAGCTCTGCCAAGCGGCTACTGGACTCTTGCCAGACGCCCTGGGATTCAGTCACGCCCCTACCCGAACCCACGGAACCGCAGCATTTCTCATCTCATTTCTCGCTCTATCCCACACTCTACTCTGACCCTTTCTCTGGTCACATAACAATGAATTTAAGCTGGCTTTCGTGACCACTGAAATGAGTCAGAGACAACGCGGAAAACACCACTTCTTTCAAAGGTAACACTTCAGCAGATCACCTCACAAGAACGCACGATCCTTTGCTCATTATCTAATGCTTCTACTTTGGGTCAAAAATTTGGCACCTTCAATAACGCCTGGAATTGTGTATCAATTTTCTTCTCCTTCATCCCTTTGCTTATCAACATCATTGTAACTAACTCAACATTGGAGAAAATTTTTAATAAGTAGTGTTTATTTACGTCAGGTTCTATGGGACCACCTGAGCAAAGTTACAAGCTGCTGCAATGAGTCAAAAAATTGGTGGTTATGCCGATATTAGACCAACAAATTTATTGGACGAAGTTGATTTGTCCAATATATCTAACGTAATTTAATAGAGAACGTTTGTAAAATATCGCCTTTCGTCCAATTTGTTTGATCAAATCTAGCGCCTCGACTTAGCTCGTTTACTGTAACATGTAACTGCTTGGAGCTCTAGCATCACTGCAGCTGTCTGACATCTTTTGTTCATCAACGTGGTTCCGAAATTTAGATGGTGCGTCTCGTCTACAACGTAACAGATGGAAATGTACCAGGCACATAGAGCGCTGTATAACTTGCAGCATAAAATAAGAGGTAGTGAGAGCTATAAAAATTTTGCGGAGATCATTTCGGAGACCATTACGGCCGGGATTGTACCACCGACGATATGACTAAGTAAATCTACGATTTTTGTACAAAAAAAAATATTTGTTAATGGCTATATTAAGCGCTGGCACGGTAGCTCAGCGTGTTCGGTCAGAGGGTTAGCTGCCCTCTGTAATAAAAAAACTGAGTGAATCGCTCAAAACCGAACTTCAATGGGCGTCAGGTGACGTCCGCCACGAACATTTGAAACGAACAATAACGAACAAAATGAGATTACACCAAAAAAAAAAAAAAGGGGGTAGCGTCTTTGATTCATAATCAAAACGTTTTCGGTCCCGGGTTCGATCCCCACCACTGCCTAAATTTTGATAAATAATCAGCATTGGCGGCCGAAGACTTCCGGCATAAGATGTCAGCCTCATTCTGCCAACGGCCTTGTCAAATAGGGCGGAGGTGCGGATAGAGGTTCAGGGCACTCTCTTGTCGTAGGGGTGGGAAATTACCCCTAAAGGCGGAAGAATCAGCAATGATCAACGACATGAGGATGCAGAAGGCAATGGAAACCACTGCATCAAAGGCACGTAACGTGTATCCACAGGACATGTGGCCTCTAATTGAAGAAGTGTCATGATGATCTCTCCATTGGCAAAAGATTCCGGAATAGTCCTCCATTCGGATCTCCGGGAGGAGACTGCCAAGGGGGAGGTTGCCCTGAGAAAAAGATTGAATAATCAACGAAAGGATAACGTTCTACGAGTCGGGGCGTGGAATGTCAGAAGCTTGAACGTGGTAGGGAAACTAGAAAATCTGAAAAGGGAAATGCAAAAGCTCAATCTAGATATAGTGGGGGTCAGTGAAGTGAAGTGGAAGGAAGACAAGGATTTCTGGTCAGATGAGTATCGGGTAATATCAACAGCAGCAGAAAATGGTATAACAAGTGTAGGATTCGTTATGAATAGGAAGGTAGGGCAGAGGGTGTGTTACTGTGAACAGTTCAGTGACCGGTTTGTTCTAATCAGAATCGACAGCAGACCAACACCGACAACGATAGTTCAGGTGTACATGTCGACGTTGCAAGCTGAAGATGAACAGATAGAGAAAGTGTGTGAGGATATTGAAAGGGTAATGCAGTATGTAAAGGGGGACGAAAATCTAATAGTCATGGGCGACTGGAATGCAGTTGTAGGGGAAGGAGTAGAAGAAAAGGTTACAGGAGAATATGGGCTTGGGACAAGGAATGAAAGACGAGAAAGACTAATTGAGTTCTGTAACAAGTTTCAGCTAGTAATAGCGAATACCCTGTTCAAGAATCACAAGAGGAGGAGGTATATTAGGAAAAGGCCGGGAGATACGGGAAGATTTCGATTAGGTTACATCATGGTCAGACAGAGATTTCGAAATCAGATACTGGATTGTAAGGCGTACCCAGGAGCAGATATAGACTCAGATCACAATATAGTAGTGATGAAGAGTAGGCTGAAGTTCAAGACATTAGTCAGGAAGAATCAATACGCAAAGAAGTGGGATACGGAAGTACTAAGGAATGACGAGATACGTTTGAAGTTCTCTAACGCTATAGATACAGCAATAAGGAATAGCGCAGTAGGCAGTACAGTTGAAGAGGAATGGACATCTCTAAAAAGGGCCATCACAGAAGTTGGGAAGGAAAACATAGATACAAAGAAGGTAGCTGCGAAGAAACCATGGGTAACAGATGA
Source organism: Schistocerca nitens (assembly GCF_023898315.1). NCBI lineage: Eukaryota > Metazoa > Arthropoda > Insecta > Orthoptera > Acrididae > Schistocerca > Schistocerca nitens. The sequence goes on along the minus strand of NC_064614.1, from coordinate 716,291,708 downwards.
AATACTTCAGTTGATTGATGAAAGGAGGAAGTACAAACTGTGGTGTCACTGCCAGACACCACACTTGCTAGGTGGTAGCTTAAATCGGCCGCGGTCCATTAGTACATGTCGGACCCGCGTGTCGCCACTGTGTGATCGCAGACCGAGCGCCACCACACGGCAGGTCTCGAGAGACGTACGAGAACTCGCCCCAGTTGTACGACGACGTTGCTAGCGACTATACTGACGAAGCCTTTGCTCTCATTTGCCGAGAGACAGTTAGAATAGCATTCAGCTAAGTTAATGGCTACAACTAGCAAGGCGCCAATTGTATCAGTGCATGTATCTTACGAGCCTCACTTGTGTTGCCACAATCTCCAGATGTCTCATCAAGAACGATGTATACAAGGACGGATTAAAAGTTAAGTAGTCCAGAAGCTACGTACTTTTCTTTATAGCATTCATTAAGTCTCCTGTTTCAGACCTCACTCCATCCTTCGTGAGTTAGCGCGTGCATCTTGGCCGCCTCTTTCATTTAGTGTGCGTAGTGTTGGCAAGTCTGCCGACACTACACAAACATGTTCCGGGAAAATCAGGAATACAGAAATACAAGCCGCTGAGGAATGAAATAAATAGGAAGTGCAGGGAAGCTAAGACGAAATGGCTGCAGGAAAATTGTGAAGACATCGAAAAAGATATGATTGTCGGAAGGACAGACTCAGCATACAGGAAAGTCAAAACAACCTTTGGTGACATTAAAAGCAACGGTGGTAACATTAAGAGTGCAACGGGAATTCCACTGTTAAATGCAGAGCAGAGAGCAGATAGGTGGAAAGAATACATTGAAAGCCTCTATGGGGGGGAAGATTTGTCTGATGTGATAGAAGAAGAAACAGGAGTCGATTTAGAAGAGATAGGGGATCCAGTATTGGAATCGGAATTTAAAAGAGCTTTGGAGGACTTACGGTCAAATAAGGCAGAAGGGATGGATAACATTTCATCAGAATTTCTAAAATCATTGGGGGAAGTGGCAACAAAACGACTATTCACGTTGGTGTGTAGAATATATGAGTCTGGCGACATACCATCTGACTTTCGGAAAAGCATCATCCACACAATTCCGAAGACGGCAAGAGCTGACAAGTGCGAGAATTATCGCACAATCAGCTTAACAGCTCATGCATCGAAGCTGCTTACAAGAATAATATACAGAAGAATGGAAAAGAAAATTGAGAATGCGATAGGTGACGATCAGTTTGGCTTTAGGAAAAGTAAAGGGACGAGAGAGGCAATTCTGGCGTTACGGCTAATAATGGAAGCAATTCTAAAGAAAAATCAAGACACTTTCATAGGATTTGTCGACCTGGAAAAAGCGTTCGACAATATAAAATGGTGCAAGCTGTTCGAGATTCTGAAAAAAGTAGGGGTAAGCTATAGGGAGAGACGGGTCATATACAACATGTACAACAACCAAGAGGGAATAGTAAGAGTGGACGATCAAGAACGAAGTGCTCGTATTAAGAAGGGTGTAAGACAAGGCTGTAGCCTTTCGCCCCTACTCTTCAATCTGTACATCGAGGAAGCAATGATGGAAATAAAAGAAAGGTTCAGGAGTGAAATTAAAATACAAGGTGAAAGGATATCAATGATACGATTCGCTGTTGACATTGCTATCCTGAGTGAAAGTGAAGAAGAATTAAATGATCTGCTGAACGCAATGAACAGTGTAATGAGTACACAGTATGGTTTGAGAGTAAATCGGAGAAAGACGAAGGTAATGAGAAGTAGTAGAAATGAGAACAGTGAGAAACTTAACATCAGAATTGATGGTCACGAAGTCAATGAAGTTAAGGAATTCTGCTACCTAGGCAGTAAAATAACCAAAGACGGACGGAGCAAGGAGGACATCAAAAGCAGGCTCGCTATGGCAAAAAAAGGCATTTCTGGCCAAGAGAAGTCTAGTAATATCAAATACCGGCCTTAACTTGAGGAAGAAATTTCTGAGGATGTACGTCTGGAGTACAGCATTGTATGGTAGTGAAACATGGACTGTCGGAAAACGGGAACAGAAGAGAATCGAAGCATTTGAGATGTGGTGCTATAGACGAATGTTGAAAATTAGGTGGACTGATAAGGTAGGGAATGAAGAGGTTCTACGCAGAATCAGAGAGGAAAGGAATATGTGGAAAACACTGATAAGGAGGAGGGACAGGATGATAGGACATCTGCTAAGACATGAGGAAATGACTTCCATGGTACTACAGGGAGCTGTAGAGGGCAAAAACTGTAGAGGAAGACAGAGATTGGAATACGACAAGCAAATAATTGAGGACGTAGGTTGCAAGTGCTACTCTGAGATGAAGAGGTTAGCACAGGAAAAAATAGTAAGCACGAAACAGTTATTTGCCGTCATATATTCCTCCATTGCTTTACAAAAAGCTTCACTCGTTTTTGGTATTATTGTCTTTAATATGAGCTGCGGTATTCGAGTGCTGTACTGTAAATCAAAAGAACTTTCACCTGCTGCAAGAAGCCTGGAGTGTTACCGTTAAGCTTGTCTTTTGCGGTTATAGAATATCTGAGGTGAGTCTTTTGCTTCGTAATATGAGGTGCGATTTCCCTGAGCACTTATTGAAATGTAACCCTACTCTCGTTCGTTTGTAAGTAAATTTCATACAACTCCACGTCCTCGACATGCAGTTCCCGTACTAAATTTTGTTGTATGCTTTTAATGTCTCGCTATGAAACCCACGGCTTCACCCAAGTACGTTCCTTTCTCCTTTTTTTCCGCTCCTCTTCCAAGTGCAAACACAATGAAATTGTAGTTCACGCGACTACAGAGCACGTAACAAGCTGTTATCCACCATTCTGAAACTTTGACGAAGTACTGGATGACAGTGTAATACCCCCTTCCTGCGCTAGGTCAAAGATCTTTGGCAAAGATCATTGTCCAATATTTGATCAAATTTCTTTATCCAATAAATTTGATAGTGTAATAGCCTGTTAGATACCACCAAGCCACCCAGTTGCGGGGATTTTGACTGATAAGTTTCTCCCGCTGTTCCAAATAGTCCCAGAAATGTTCTCTGACACTGAAATTGGTATCTTGAACGGAGCAGTTACGTACGGTAACTTCCCTGAGCGTTCGTGAAACTAGCTACATATTCGTGCAGTCCAGTGGAAATGGCTTTGTCGTCTTAGTGTGAGGAAGAGCCCACAGCATACTTATAGCGAACGTGGGGAATAAAGGACAGTACTTGATCACCCAGAACTGTGAATTAAATATCCTGGTTCATGTTAACAGTAACCTGTGTAATTGGGACCAAGCCATAGTTCAAAAAACACCATCAAAAAAATCACTGAATTACCTCTGCTCTAAACTACACCCTCGGTGAACTGCATGTGAAACGTCGGTGCACTCAGCACCTCGCAGCATTTTAAAAGAGCTAAAAGCATGACTCCTCCGGTCACATTAAGTGACTCCAGCCAGTTACTGTCCAGTCTTCATTTAATTTGGCGCACTGAGGACGTGCAGCTTTATTTCCGCTCTAAACGAGGTATTCAACTTCAAATGTCCTTTGCATGCAACTCCTTCCGCAATGTTTGTGCAGCAACAACCACTTTAATGCTCAATAATGTCAAGATTGCACTGAAACATGCGAATCTAGTTCTCAAATCGTGGGTTAAATGACAATTTCTTCACTTGAATTTTTTAAAAACTGGAAAGCATTCGCTAATGTTCTAGGTTGAAATTACTTCATTTTTGTACGTGATAGAGCAGTAGCAGCGCCTCCTAGAAAAAAAAAGAAAGTATGTGCACATTCTGCGTGGTGTCACAATATGGCGTTGTGCGCGGACAACAGAAGCTTTAACAGAAGTTTATGGACATTCAAACTACAGGCTGTATTCCGTAATTGGCATCGTTCGTAAGTATAATTACTAAGTGACTGAAAGTGAATTGTTTTTGTTTCTATAGTCTGTACATAACTGGACGATCTTCGTTGAGTTGTGTGCCAAAGTGTAGAGAAAATTACTGAATTAAAATTTCCGGAGGACGAAACAGTGAGGACAAAATGGTTATCAAGAATTCAAGCGAATAACTTCACACCATGTTAAAGTTCGAGGGTGAGTTTTTGTCTTGTTTCAGTTCTCAAAACAGGTTAATTTCAATGATGAATAATTCATTTTATGGTGATTCTCTTTCGTGACCTGAAAAGCCACCCTCCCACTTATCAGCTTTTTTACATTACGTTAATTTGTTGCTGTGCAGCCGGCCGCTGTGAGCCAGCGGTTCTAGGCGCTTCGGTCCATAACCGCGCTGCTGCTACGGTCGCAGGTTCGATTCCTGCCTCGGGCATGGATGTATGTAATGTCCTTAGGTTAGTTAGGTTTAAGTAGTTGTAAGTCTAGGGGACTGATGACCTCAGATGTTAAGTCCTATAGTGCTTACAGCCATTTGAACCACTTTCTTGTTGTGCAGATGCAAGCAGTAGGAACTTTTATCAATCTGATAGTTGAACTTCATGCAGAGATCTCTTCAGCAACACTAGATTCCTTAAATTCACACGGCACTACATTTCCTCTTCAGTATTTATTGCTAATAATACAATATGGTTTCTGATGAAGTGATGTGTACACGAATGTAACCTCAGCATGGAATGGCTGTAGTACTGAGTTATGTTTTCTGCTGCAGAACTTACACTAAGCTGCCTGTGGAAACACATCAAGAAATTTCGTATGGGTCTATGCAGTAAATGAAAACTAAATTTAGACTATCTGTAGCTATCTCTAATACATTAGGCTATCTGTAATAACCTGATGTTCAAAATCCGTGATAGTAATTCAGGGCATAACACTCTCAGCGAAAAATGCTACTGATCTTAGTATACAAATGGTTCAAATGGCTCTGAGCACTATGGGACTTAACTTCTGAGGTCATCAGTCCCCTAGAACTTAGAACTACTTAAATCTAACTAACCTAAGGACATCACACACATCCATGCCCGAGGCAGGATTCGAACCTGCGACCGTAGCGGTCACGCGGTTCCAAACTGAAGCGCTTAGAACCGCACGGCCACACCGACCGGCTCTTAGTATACACAACTAACTATTTACACATAACATCTGCTGTACAAGACTGCCAAGCAAATAAACATATTAAATTATTTTGTTTCCAAACAATTAAAAGTTACTGAGCAAAAAGTTATAAATAATACAGTTATGCCATTTAAAAGAGGAAATGTCGCCGTTCCATAAACAATGAGAGATCAAATCGATTTCTTCACAAATTTTTGACTTCCGGGTCGTTTAATGCACGGACTGCGCTGAGGCCGTCTAGGCGGCCACGGCCTATACGCATGACGTCACAGACCGGTACACAAACTTCCTCTTTTTAGTAGGTGCTGACTATAGGCAGTTAATACACGAAACTGGAAGTGAAATAAACGACCAAAAACTGTTCTTTAGTACTGCAGAAACTTCATCGTATTGATGATTAAACAGCTACACCCGTTCTTTAATTTAACTTTGATTTTATCTGTACCAAAAGAAAATGTATGTTGTGTTAGACTTCTCTATATGTCACTACTAGAGAGAGACCCTGAAAAGAAGAAGAAAATTTACTTTCAGGATTTATTTTCAGGTAATAATGCGGACCAAGTTATCAGCGAAGTGACACATTTCCATATGACACATGTTTTTCATTTTATATTCTCAGTATCATAGTATTGACTTTTCGTGCAGCACAACATTTTTTTCCTCAGGTGTGATTTCATTTTAGCTGCCCGTCATCAATCTCTTTTTGATTTGGTTAATCCTTTGTTTATGTGATTTTTGCTTCCTCGGTATTCTAGTGAGACACCAATGGCTTTCAACGCCGATATTTTTCCAGTTATTGGTCTCACTGACATACCTGTTAATGTGATCGTTTGAAAAATCGCTTGTTGTAGTTTACAATTCATGCGAGGTTAATGTTTGCGCATGCGCTTCAGCTGTACTTCGCCTATTTGTCACCAAGCCTAGCGCACCGTGTGATTTTTGAGACTACTCTCCTCGTTAATTTTGGTGCAGTGTGTTGCACATAAAACTGGTACGCCTGACGCCCAAGATTCAAGTAACAATGAACTAACTAAAAAAGAACAGATAATACGAGTAGAAAAGCTAAAAAATTTAGTTACCTGTTTATAAGAGAAGCTGGAAGTGGTGGCCATGGGCACCCATGTATCGCTGACTTCCTGTGATGCGTCACCAGCCACACACTGTAATTCCGCAGGCCTTACTTTAATTCTCTAGTAATAATCCATTTCAGATTGTCTACCGTCGGAGGATTGGAACACGTTGGTGATGTGGGCCACACTATGGTTGGATATGTGAATGGTAGGAATACTACAAACAGGTTATCAGTGTTTGTTAATTGTGCAATGAAAGAGTCAAAGTTCACTAGATGTCTGGCTCTGGTTAAGATGTAATTGAAAAATATGAGGTTAATAATGTGCATGCTGGACAATGCACACCAAACACCGATCTTTTCAGAGTGGAGACGTTCTTCATGCAATTATGTGGGTTGTCCTGCGACCGGTATTTACAACTGTGGCAGTTTTCATACGTGAAAAATAAAACCAGATCTCATCTGGAATGACGTAAAGCAAGGGGTCCAAGTATGTTAGTAAATTAGCATTTGATATTAGCAGCCAGGTACAATAACGCACTATTTTTTTCCCCTATCCTCACATTTAAAATTTTGACCACACTCATGCGACAGGCTTTTAATTATGATTTAGCACACGATGACATGATGCACGAGATACACCAACCTGCTGCGATAATTTCCTTACCGAATTTTGGGGACTTCTCGTCATGTCCATATGAATTCGGTCTGCAGTTAAACGAGTCCTCACTGTCGGTCGCTATTTCTCCGGACATTCCGAACAGATCCTATAGCCCTCCATTCCCTGTACAGATCTCGAATATTGCTGGTCGTAGGGAGTCTCTTACCAGGATACTTCGCTTGAAAAATTTCCTTACATCCATTGACGCAGCCTGTCTAGGTAATACTTCACAGTATCAACTCGTTGTTCTAAAACAAACTGCTCCATTTTAGTAACAACTCAACAGTACGAGCGTCTAACAACAACTGACGCATGAACTCACAGCTGCACTTAAATTTCCGATAAAACGCGGTGTCACCAACTTTAGAGACAGTGTTGCCATATAACATTACAGGTCGGGATTGATCTATGAGGTCTTGAATATCTGATTTGTACCTGTCGGATGGTATGGAGAAATTGAGATTTCGGGCATTTCTTTATATAGTTTTGCGTGATTAAGTCCCGACGCTGTGCAAAGCTGTCATTTAGTTACGTGAGGTTTGCGATCTGTTATGTTTTGTTTTCCGATAATAAATCATATTTTTTCATATTATCGTTAAAATATAATGACGATAAATATTTGCGGTCATTTGGAATAATATTTTCATAACTATGTAGCTGACGTGGCGTCATTCTTTTACTCTTACAAAAAAGTGTTAATTGTGGGTATATGAAGGATCTGTGTCGGGATCAGTGATTACGGTTCGAGAAATAATTGGTTTGACGAAGTTCAATGGCACACAATTATGACCTTGGAATTGATTGTAGATGTATGCAGTTCAATTTCGTGACAGGCTAGTAAGCGTCGCGAGTGTGTCGCGGTATTAAGACTGCTTTCACGCCGCCAACGTTTTGCTTTAAATTCGCGAAAATACAATTTACGCGAATTTTACATTATCGCGAAAGGGGAGAATATTTGATGGTTATACCACTGTTGATGGGCCGTTGTGGAGGACGTATGTTTGGATAGGAAGATCAATTTCAAAATCCAATATAAATCCTGTTGATCGAAGTAGCCTAGCAACCCAACAGCTCACACGTGGTTATCAGCAGAAACTGTGTACTATTTTTCATGCCCACGTTTACACTTTACATCGAGATGTTAATGATTTGTCGGTGCAAAATAAACATTTGAAAGCATTGTATCGAATAAAAGGGAAGATATAAGGAAGTTTATTAGTATATTCTGTTATTTCACGAACAGTGATATTATCTTATATCGGTGTAGAGCGTTACGTATTATTAATATTGTGACAGACTGATAGTAAGTGCTCTTGTTACAAGTCGAGTTTTGGGCCTGATTAAGAGTAGCTGGTTCTTAGTATCTCAAAGATTAAGTGAAGAATAAAATCACACTTAAATAACGCTGCATCGAAACCCACTATCTGTATACTATATTAAGCTAGCTATTCTGGAATTAGGTGGTACCGTGGCCATGTAGTTGGGTGTTGTCAACAACACATAGTTAAACACAAACATAAACATTTCTCATGCTCTGATATGGACGAGGGAAAGAACAGACGACAACGATGACATACACGTATAGATATACAAACGGTATACGTGGCGCCTTACAATACAACACAACAACGTCACGGTATAGTCACTGCACAAGCATTTCGACTTTAGATGACTAACCGGAACACGAAGCGTACCGGCTTTCTTGGGACACCCTGTATAAATTAGAGAATATCTGTAGTGCTTGGGTGAAATGTGTGGGCAAAGACAGAAAGTTACACAACGCAGGACACCCAGGTGAGATTCCAGGAACATGTGTAATCGAAAAAAAATCACCACTGAGGTTCAGTCGAAGATAAAAAGAAGCGAAACGTCTTTTATTTGGTTGCGCATACGGACCTCATCTCCAAGAAAGTATTAACAATAATGAAATTTTATAGTCTGAAATGAGATGTGTGATACAAAGACCTGCCGACGGCGAGGTGAGAGCTGTTATTCGATTTTTGAGATCTCGGTACTTGAAACCTGCTGAAATTTACCCTCAAACAGAAAGGAAATCAAATGATCGTATGGCGTTATTGGCCGGGACACCCTGTCTTAGATGTTCAGCTGCCTGGTGCTGATATTTTTGTATGACGCCACTTCGGTGACTTGCGCGTCGATGATGATAAAACAAACGCACCCAGCCAGCCCTGTGCAGAGAAAATCCCAGACTCGACAGAAAATCGAACGAGGGGCCGTATGATACAAAGTAAGCAACGCTAACCATATTTGCTTCTGATAAACGAAGACTTTTTTTATGAAATAACATAGATAATCGATGATTGTTCCAGCAAAGTAGAAGTATTAAAATGAGGATAAAATGGTTCAAATGGCTCTGAGCACTATGGGACTCAACTGCTGTGGTCATCAGTCCCCTAGAACTTAGAACTACTTAAACCTAACTAACCTAAGGACATCACACACAGTCATGCCCGAGGCAGGATTCGAACCTGCGACCGTAGCAGTCGCGCTGTTCCGGACTGCGCGCCTAGAACCGCGAGACCACCGCGGCCGGCAAAATGAGGATATTGCTGTTTATTACTATTAGTGTTATTTTTATGTTACTGTTATTCTATTTATTAGCTTCAGCTTTGAGCTATATTTATTATTTAAGCATATTTGTTGAACTGATTTTGATGAATATCACGTCGGTAAGCTTACTAGAAGATCTCGTAGTTCAGCAGCGACTCCGCTAAATAGATTCTCCGGTCACCTATAACCTAGAAAGAAGCATTTACTTCTCGTCGTAGAATTAACGGAGTCTGTATATGTGCAGTTACAGTCCTGCGATGATATTGGATGATCTTTACGGCACTGTAGGATGTAATAAAATCAGAAAACGTGATAATAATGTTTTCCAAAGAACGAATGACCATGCGTGCCGATTCGGCGTTGAAACGTCGAACAAACATCCTTCCGAAAAGACTATGGACGTAGTCTAAAGGCGCAATAGTATATCAGTCACTGTGTAAAGGAAAAAACTGTTTTTATAGCTTTTCACTAAAGAACATGTATTCTTGAATCCTGTACGTTAAGTGCGGAGGCGAAGTAATACCTCGATGACATTAATTTTGCCCTTAAAACTACATCAACTTCCGACAACCTTTATGGCTACCGGCAACAGTACGATTAGTCTACAAAATGACACTGTTGTAGACAAGCGCACTCTCTAGTGAAAGCCTAACATACGCTGTCCACAGAGCAGCGCTGGTGTCACGCTATCATACAGGCGATTTCTGTTCTTCTGACATAACTATTAATTAACATTTTTAACGGTTAAGGAGGTTAATGACTGTATTAATTGACTCAGATCTGTGATTGTAGTTTTCAAATAAATGTGTAACATACAGACTGAGAATGCTGCTATAGTCACAAAGTTTTCATTTATTGTGAATGGATTTCCCACTAACATTACCATTTTCTTCAGCAGAATGAAGTGACATAACAGTAGCGTTTTCACGGGGCATTATCATTTATTTGTCATCTTTGCAATCAAGTCTGCAAAAAATGTTTCAGCTTTTTCAAAACAGCTGTTTTGAATACCTGTTCGCAACTGGTTAACGTCTTCCACCTTCTGCTCTCGACAGAATATAAATTTAGCTTCGAAATGATTAAAAAAGCTTTCACTCTTGCTAAGACGCAAAAGCAGTCCTTGCTGTACTGAGCTGATAGGAGCCCATCTTAATTATACACCAGCATTTTTACCTGCTTTTCCTTCTGGTCTATCCTCTTAAGGATATGCAAGTCAACAGCTCATGTATTAATACACTTATAAAATAGTAACAACTTTGCGTAACTATTTTTCTTCATGATTTTCTGCTGAATGGTTCCTGTGACAACAGCTCTTCTGCCTGGTGATGTAAAAGCACAGTCTACTGGAGTCATGTAAAGGCCCGTTCTAGTAATTTCACATGTTCATCAGTTGTGTCTTGTACCTTCCTTTACTACCGCTCGAGCGAATCTGAAAGATCTCCTTTCAGAGTTATTAGGAGCAATCCAGTTATTATTGGTGTACCAGGTGTAGAAGTAGGAAACTGGAATTTCATTGCAACAATTATACGTCTGTTGTTTGAAACTGATAAACAATATTTTATTCAAAATAGTCTCCATTGCTATTTCTACATTTCTCCCACCTCTCCGGTAGGCTATGAATGCAACGCCAAAAAAGAACTGTTCTTCCTTTGAAGCGAACGACTCAATGAGCCTTTTTCGTACATTTTCATACGAACTGAAGCGCTGTTCAGTGAGTGCGTGTCGCAGTGATGCAAATAGATGATAACCGGACATAGCCAAGTCTGGACAATAAGGCGCATGGCCTAGTATTTCGCAGCTGAACGGGTCGACAGTTTCCCTGACACGTTTTGCTGTGCGTGATGGGGCGTTATCATGTGTTGCCTTTTCCCATATTCCGGTAATTTTTCGATCATTTGCTGTTGGCAGTGATCAATGTTAACGTTTTTACCAGGTTTTAGCAGCTCATAGTAGATGATACCCTCATGATCCCACCAAACTCATAGCAATGTCCTCTTTCCAAAGCGATTTGGTCTTGTAGTCGATGTCGATGGTTTGCCTGGATTCACCCATGATTTACGACGCTTAAGATTCTGAAAATATATCTATTTTTCATCACCTGTAATTTTTCGATAGAGAGACGACTTTCATTTATATCAGGCGAACAGCATTTCACAAGTGATCTTTCGATTTGTTTGATGTCTTTCATTCATTTCATGCGGTACCCATTTTCCAACTTTTTACATCTTTCCCATAACTTCCAACCGAAGAGAAAGGCTTTCTGCGTCGCTTTCAATTGTTCAGCCAGTTCCTGTCAATTTTGAGTAATCCAATAAGGCCTGCATTTCGTTGTCTTCCAACTTATTCGGTGGTTTCCCGCACTCGTCGTCTCTCAAGCCAAAATCACCAGTTTACAATTTTTGAACCGCTTCAAACACTGTGTTCTCCCAAGAGCATGTTCACCGAAAGCTTCGACAAGCATTCGATGCGATTCTGCTGCAGTCAGTTCTCTTCAAATGATAAGAGAAAACCACTGCTGTTCGCAAATAGTAGTTGGTAGGCACAAAACTAGGCATGTTTACGGGTTTGAAACAGACACCGATGTATGGAACTTGGGTTACTGTGTGTTGACATTCGTCGTCAGTCGTTACAGGAAGCAGATGGCGCTGCAGACGCGGCCTCACGTGCTCTACACTGACGGCTACCATCATCTATATGGAAATTCCGGTTTCATACTTCTACACCTGGTATTCACTGCATCAAATCCAAAGTCCGATAACATGTCCTTTATTTCAACTCTAACTAACTCCACCACACGTTCTTCAACTTAATCTGTTTTGTTGACATAAACGACCATGTTCTTCACGCTTACTTGCTTAACAAGCAAAAAATGTTCTCCACTTTATGGTATATTTCCATCTGTTGCAGACTAAGAAAGGCTCTATCCACCTGGGAGGCACAAGAAATCGTAATTTTGACGAACTCTGCGCGCCCTGGGCAGTCTGTATCAGCATAATACAGTACATCCGTGCAGTACTATATTCTACCTGTGCTACATTAATGATAATGTCTCTAGATTTCTCGTTTAGTGCTTTATCTATTTCTTCATTGGAAATAAATGTTCACATTCCATCTTTTTCAAATACTTTCGTAATTGCCGCTGTAAGACTTGTTTCAACGTGGCTGATTTGCCAAATATTTCCAGTCTTGCGAAGTTCCCTTTCCTTTACACTGGTTACATTCGTCTAGCAACACAGACGATCTGTGCACACTATTTTCAGTTACCAATTAGTGGAGGGCAGGGTGACCCAAAACTCCGTTAACATATGCAAATGCACTAATTGCCGGGTTAATGTAGGCAGAGAGGTAACACATGACGCTCACGACTGAAATGAGATGGGGTCTTCCTGAAACCAAGAACCCGTACAAAAAGCGGCCAACAGATGGCACTGAAACGTCGAAGTTCATTACACATTTAGAGGTGTGAACAGCCTCAACCAGTGCCGTATTTAAGGTGGGGGTGGGGTGGAGGTAATTACATCCAGGCTTAAGCTACCACTCCCCCCCCCCCCCCCCGAAATCTGAAATTATAGACATGTTTCTGTTACACACCGCACACCGGCAACAATATCGTAACACAATGGATAGAAAAGAAGGATTAACAACATCATTGTTTTAGTATGTGAAGAAGTGGGATTTTTGATGTTACAATATGCCAACGGCAGACTGTTTCCGAACCAATCTTCGCACTAAAGAGAATCGTCGGTAACTGGCGCGGTTGTACGTTGTGATTAGTTAATAGTAAATATTATCTTAAGGAATTAAAGCTTATTTTTTAACAACACGCTCTATTACATAGCATGTTTTCATTTTTTAGCGACACATGTCAATTTAACACCAAGGGCGAATTAAATAAAAAGCTTATGAGCTCAGTCTCAACATATTACAGTATCCATAAATGAAAGTCGATAAATACAGAAACAGTGCGCATTATAGACGTGGTGAACATATTTCTCGAGCACGCGCTGACGAGGAAATATTGTAGTTTGTTTCATACACCAGTCTCTGCGTTAACAGTTGTTAAGTCGTTGATACGGCAGTGTTGCGAAAACCAGTTTGTTGAAACTAGTATAATGAAATCTTGATTTTTAGAACTAAGACAATGCATAACAAAAAGTGGAAACATTTTTAACTACTTCTCTAGAGCCCCACGAATAGAAGAAACTCGGTTCTTTCATGCCGGGGAAACGGATGTTCCACCAGAGTAATTGTGGCCGCTACTGATTTCAAACAGTAGTAGCATTATTGCTAATTCTAAATCACCTTCCTCCGGTGCAATAAAATAAATAAACGACGGTGCAATAAAATAAATAACGACAAATTTGATGCCTACGTGAAGCTACATTTCCAAAACCTTTTTGTGCCCGTTGACACTTACAATTTCCCCTCGCTTTGCAAAGTGGCCAATATTGTAAGTTCACCGGAAGTTGGACAGAGAAATATTTTTCGTTTGAAATGTTTTTGGTTGCAAAGATGATTATTTCTCCTCTAAGTGGTGTGCGTTTTTCGCTAAGATAATTTGGTTAAAGGCAGTCATGAAAATGTTGACTCCCTGGTAATCTCCAAGATTTCGAAGTGGAAGCATGCCCTTGGATATTTCAAGAAGCAGATCCAGCAAATCTAACAAGAGAGAACATATTTCAAGAAAACAAGTTATGTGGAAAATCAAACTAAGAAATAAGATAACCCAAGTTAGAACGTAAAACAACAACAGTAATTGTTAAAAATTTCAAGTAATAAGATAAAGCAATTATAAACCGAGCAACGCTTACGGTAAGGCTACTATAATCGATGATAACAATTTCGTTTACAAACTGATGAACAAATGATCAGATATGAAACATTTCCTGGACCCGGTGCTTGGTGGAGCAGGTGGAAAAAAACTGAAAAGGCAATAGGCACAGTCCTTATGATTGGGGCGTTGATTCTCTGTGGACGTAAGAAGGTTGCATTAAGGGGACACGGGAACTTCTCAACTATTGAAAATGACTAACAAGATGACAACAACATGAGTGACTTAAGCGCCATTCTAAAATACCGCGCGAAAGATGACGAAAACCTATGACCAAATTTGGAAGGAATTAGTGAATGGGCCAAGTACATTGGTGACACAGCCGAAAATCAGATGATCAGTCGCTTCAGTAACCAAATCTTGGGAAGGATTGTTCAGAGCATTAACGATGCCAAAGGTTTCGTGGACTGTACGGATGAAACTACTGCCGTTGCAGGAATAGAGAAACCCTCTCTTTGTGCCCGTTATATTTCCCCGGATCTCAAAATTCGTGAAGATTTCTTCCAGTTTGTTCCGGTGTTTGACGTCTGTAATTGCAAGTTGGTAAGTTTAGTCTTCATGTGTCATTTGTAAGAGGGCAGGTGCTGCATACAAGTCAGTAAAAGCCCGTGGGGTCTCGTTTATTCATACAACAGGACGACCCTTTATTTTTAACTTCTTATTGTGCAGCTATCAATTTCAGTTTGGTAGTTACCGACACATGCAACATTCCACTTATCAGGCATTCACTAGAAACGTTGGAAATGGTATGTAATGTCTTTTGGCTGCCAGAACATAGGCAAATACTAACAGATTTCGAGTCAAGTGTTTGAAACGTACTACACTCATTAGATGGATTGCGCGTATTTGCAGCGCACAAGATTTAAAGGAAATACAAGTCTATGTTGCTTTGGCTCTAGATAAAAGTCAAGAATTTGACAAGAAGACCACATCCCACGGTGGCATGATTCTGTTAGCAGCGATCACCATCGCAGATTTTGTTGTCTGCTCTGTCATGTGTACTTTCTGAACTGTTTGCACTGGGAGAGTCCATGTGTCGTCAACTCAGCGCCAAGGTACAGATTTTTCGGAGTTAATTAACACTGCCAGGGATCTCAGAAAGGAACAACTGGCAATGAGGGAAAGTGTTGGTGATACTTTCACCCTTCTTTTCTTAGATTGATCGCTACGGTCGCAGGTTCGAATCCTGCCTCGGGCATGGATGTGTGTGTTGTCCTTAGGTTAGTTAGGTTTAAGTAGTTCTAAGTTCTAGGGGACTAATGACCTCAGCAGTTGAGTCCCATAGTGCTCAGAGCCATTTTTTTTTCTTAGATTCAAGGAATTATTTTCGGCCAACGGAGTTCAGATCAAGCCACCACGTATTTCTACCAAGCAAGGACATCGTGCAAATCAGGATACAGATGATAATCTTGTGGGTTTCTTCAAAGTGTCTGTGTTCGTACCCTTTCTGGATGCCTTCATTAGTTTACTGCTGGACCGGTTCTAGACTCAATGTGAACTTTTCAACTGGTTTACTTGTCTTCTACCACGATAAAATGAAGACATACGTATCATTGACGGATCTACAAAACTCCATTCATTTTATGCATCAAATCCATTAGTCGCCAATTTAACAACGACTGCGGCTGAGTTGAAACTCTGTCTTTAACGTCTGAGTCTACTGGAGTAATCTCAAAACGCGTTGGAAACTCTGTTTGTCTGCGTCCGTCCGATCTATCCTGTTTCGTTTCCTACAACCCTCGGCAACTCAACCAGTGACAACGGCTACGAACGAGCGCAATTTTTCCACCCTTAAGAGAATCAAGGAAAGGGCTCGCCATGATGACGAATCATCGAGAAGAAGAGATTGATGTCCAAGCTGTGATAAGTGATATGGCAAAAAAATAGATGGCCGTCTTCATTAAGTCCATTAAATTTCTAGTAAATGGTTTAATCATTTGTTCTGTTTATGTTTACTAAAGTATCAGACAAAAGCAGATTTTATACACTTCAAAATAACGTAACACGGGCCTAGACTACAAAAACAGACAACTGGTAGGTGGTACAAAATGGTTCAAATGGCTCTGAGCAGTGGGAACCCCACTGCATAGCGAGAAAGTTACTGTGTGGCTGTGTGATGGCACTTTTTTTTTCGAGGAAATGTGGGTGTTGTTTTTCAAACTGTCAGAGTGACGGGTGCGACATATGTAGATATATTACAAAATCGCATCACCCTAACCTGGTCGATAAATGAAACACTTTTATCCAGGATGGCGCTCCCCCCCCCCCCCCTCCCCAATACTGTTAAGCGTGTGAAAGATCTGTTGCGCACATTGTTTCCCATGTCTCAATTAGCATCATTATTGTCTGTGGGGTTACCTGAAGGTGCAAATGTACCGCGATCGTCTGACCTCATTAGGATGCTGAAAGACGACATCCAACGACAAATTCTCACCATACCTACTGAAATGCTGTACAATGCTCGACAGAAGATACTGTTGGCGGATGACTGCCGACATTTTGAGCAACTGCTGTAAAGAAAATCGTCTTCGCTAAAAATTGTTGTATTAATTATCCTTTTATAACATGATGCGCCATATAATGATCATTTTGTGCACTTTTTTTGTTTCAATAAAACTGCGTATCATTTTCAGCATGAGTGTCAATTTTTACCTCTCTAGTTACATTGTTCCGGGAACATACCTGCAATTGTAAGTCCGTGATCTCGGGGTAGTTAGCAGGAGACCCGTGTTAGATCCCTGGCCTTGGTGCAAATTTTCAACTCGCCGCTTCAGTTAATATACAGCCGGCATAGTAGCTCAGCGTGTTCGGTAGGAATGCTGGCTGCTCACTGTATTAAAAAAAACTAAGTGAAAGGATCAAGCCGGCCAGCGTGGCCGAGCGCTTCTAGGCGCTACAGTCTGGAACCGCGCGACAGCTACGGTCGCAGGTTCGAATCCTGCCTCGGGCATGGATGTGTGTGATGTCCTTAGGTCAGTTAGGTTTAAGTAGTTCTAGGGAACGGATGACCTCAGAAGTTAAGTCCCATAGTGCTCAGAGCCATTTGAACCATTTTTTGAAAGGATCAACTATGAACCTGAACGGGTGCTATGTGACGTCCGCCCGACCAAATGCAAAGAAACAAAATTATGTAGCGTCCTTGACTAGTAATCAAAACGTCCTCGGTCCCGGGTCCGAATACCGAAGCTGCTAAAATTTTTAATAAAAATCAGCAGCAATGGCAGCCAAAGCCTTCTGGCATAACAAGTCACCCGTATTCTACCAACGGCCTTGTCGAAGAGAGCAAAAGAGCGGACAAAGTTTCAGGGCACTCTCCTGCCTTTGGTTGGGAAACTGCCCCTAAAGGTGGAAGAGTCAGCAATGATCAACGGCATGAGGATGCAGAAGGCATTAAACACACGTAACGTGTACAGAGAGGACATGTGGCCTGTAATTGAAAAGTGTCACAATGATCTGTCCATTGAAAAAAGATTCCAGAATATTTCCCCATTAGCATCCCCGGGAGGGGACTGCCAAGTGGGAGGTGTCCACGACGAAAAATTTGAATAACCAACGAAAGGATGAAGTTCTGAGTATCGTGGAGTGGAATGTCAGTCGCTTGAACTTGTTAGGGACGCTAGAAAATCTGAAAGCAGAAATGCTAACGACCAAGTGGGCGTAAATGAAGTGAAATGGAACGAAGACAAGAATTTCTGGTCAGACGTGTATAGGGTAATATCAGCAGCAGCAGAAAATGAAAAAAGGGTATAGGACTTGTTATGAATAGGAAGATAGAATAGGGACTGAGCTACTGTGAACAGTTCAGTGTTATGGTTGTTCTCATGAGAATAGACAACAAACCAACACCGACGACAATAGTTCAGGTACACATGCCGACAGCACAAGCCGATTATGAAGAGTGAGAAAAACTGTATGAGGATATTGAACATGTAATTCAGTACGTAAAGGAAGATGAAAGTCTAGTATTCATGGGGGACTGGAAGAGCCGGAGAACATGGGCTTGATAGTAGGAATGAAAGAAGAGAAAGAATCATTGAGTTCTGCAATAAACTTCAGATCCTAGTAGCGAATACCCTGATCAAGAATCTGAGGAAAAGGAAGTATACACGGAAAAGGTCTGCAGATAGAGCAAAAGTTCAGTTAGATTACATCATGATCAGGCAGAGATTCCGAAATCAGATACTGGATTTTAAGGCCTATCCAGGAGCAGATGGTTCAAATGGTTCAAATGGCTCTGAGCACTGTTGGACTTAACTTCTAAGGTCATCAGTCCCCTAGAACTTAGAACTACTTAAACCTAACTAACCTAAGGACATCACACACATCCATGCCCGAGGCAGCATTCGAACCTGCGACCCTAGCCACCCCGGCCGGCCCAAGAGCAGAAATAGACTCAAATCTCCATTCAGTAATGATGAAGAGTAGGCTGAAGAGACTAGTCATCAAGAAAAAATGCGCGAAAACGTGGGCTATGGAAGTCCTAAGGGATAATGAGATTCCCTGAGGTAGATGATACTGCGATAATGTATAACTCAGTGGGCAGTTCAGAACGGACATCTCTAAAAAGGGCAACCGCAGCCGTTGGAGAGAAAAACGTAGGTCAGGAAGGTAACTGTGGAGAAACCGTGGGTAACAGAAGAAATACTTCGGCTGATCGACGAAACAAAAAAGTACTGAAGCGTTCAGAGAAACTCAAGATTATAGAAATACAAGTGACTTAGCAACGAAATAAACAGGAAATGCAGGGAAGCTAAGGCGAAATGGCTACATGAAAAAATGTGAAGAAATGGAAAAATAAATGATAGTCAAAACTGACTGACTCAGAATATTAAAACTAAGAGTGTTAACGTCAAGAGTGCAAAGAGAATTCCACTGTTAAACGCAGAGGACAGAGCTGATAGGTGGAAAGAGAACATCGAAGGCGTCTGTGAGGGTGAAGTCTGATGACGCGGCAAAAAAAGAAACAGGAGTCGAATTAGAAGTGATAGGGATCCATATATTATATTCAGAATTAAGAAGAGCTTTAGAAGACTTAAAGCCAAATAAAGCAGAAGGAACTGATAACATTTCATCGGAATTTTTAAAATGATTGGAGGAAGTGGCTTGGAGTTGGTGTGTGGGCTGTATGAGACTGGCGATGTAACATTAGCTTTCGGAAAAAAGCATCCTCACACCTCCCAAAATTGCGGGAGACAATAAGGGCGATTATTATGACACAGAAGAAAGGAAAATAAAACTGAAGGCGTGTTAGGTGAGGATCAGTTTGCTTTAGGAAAGGTGAAGGCACCAGACTGGCAATTGTGACGTTGCAGTTGATAATGGAAACAAGACTGAGGAAAAATTAAAACAAGTTCATTGAATGTACCGACTTGGAAAATGCTATCGGTATCATAAAATGACACAAGATGTTCGATATCCTGCGAAAAATAGGGGTAAGGGATAGGGAAAGCACTGTAAAATACAATATGTTCAGGAACGACAATTAGAGTGGAAGACCAAGAACGAAATGTACGGATTAAAATGGTGTAAGACAGAGATATAGTCTTTCGCCCCTGATATCGAATCCATACATCGAAGAAGGAATGGCAGAAATAAAAGAAACGTTCAAGAGTGGTATTAAAATTCAAAGTACAAGGATATCAATGACAAGATTCGATGATGACGATGCAATCCTCAGTGAAAGTGAAGAAGAATTACAGGATCTTTTGAATGGTAAGGACAGTATCATGAGCTCAGAATATGTACTGAGGATAATTCTAAGAAAGGCGAAAGTAATGAGAAGCGACAGAAATCAGAACAGCGAGAACTGTAACGTCAGAACTGGTGATCACGAAGCAGATAAAGTAAAGGAACTCCGTTACGAAAGCACCAAAATCATCCGTGACGGACGAAACAAGGAGGACATAAAATGAGGACTATCACTGGTAAAGAGGGCATTCCTGGCCAAGAGAAGTGTACTGGTATCAATCATACGTTTCAATTTGAGAAAACAATTCTGAGAATGTCTGTTTCGTGCACAACATTGTGTGGCAGTGAGACATGGACTCTGAAATCACCGGCACAGAAGAGAACAGAAGCATTTGAGACGTGGTGCTACAAAGAAATGTTGAAAATCAAGTGGAATGATAAGGCGAGTAAGGAGGAGGTTCTCCGCAGAATCTCAGAAGAAATGAAGGTATGGAAAACATTGACAAGAGCAAGCGATAGGATGATAGGACATCCATTAAGACATCAGGGAGTGTATTCCGTGTGGCCGACCGGTGTGGCCGTGCGGTTCTAAGCGCTTCAGTTTGGAACCGCGTGACCGCTACGGTCGCGGGTTCGAATCCTGCCTTGGGCATGGATGTGTGTGATGTCCTTAGGTTGGTTAGGTTTAAGTAGTTCTAAGTTCTAGGGGACTGATGACCTCAGTAGTTAAGTCCCATAGTGCTCAGAGCCATTTGAACCATTTGTATTCCGTGTACTGGAGGGAGCTGTAGAGATTAGAAACTGTAGAGGAAGACAGAGATTGTGACACATCCAGCAAATAATTCAGTACGTAGGTTGCAAGTGCTACTTTGAGATGAAAAGGTTGGCACAGGACAGGACGTCATTTCGGGACGCCAAATCAGTCAAAAGGGTGGGAAACTATAGGATCTTAAGTATTAATTTCATAAACTTTGATCATCCATCAACTACGTTGCACACTGAGTTGACAGAAGTCATGAGATACCTTAGATATCACGTCGGCCCTTTTTGCCTGGCATAGTGCAGCAAATCAACGTGGCATGGACTCAACAAATCGCTGGAAGTATATGGCATTTTTCTGTGTACGAAGGGACCTCTCGATTGCGTCCCATAAATGTGCTATGGAATTCATGTCTGGCGATCTGGTTGGTAAAATTATTCACTCAATTTGTCCAGAATGTTCTTCACACCAATCGTAAACAATTTTGGCCCGGTAAGATGGCACATTGTCATCCATAAAAATTCCATATTTGTTTGGAAGCATGAAGTCTTTGAATAGCTTCATGTGGTCCTTCAGTAGCCGATTATGACCATTTCCAGTCAATGATCGGCTCAGTTGGACCAGAGGATCCAGTCCATTCCATTTAAACGGAGCCTACACGATTATGGAGCTACCACCGGTTTGCACAGCGCCTTGTTGACGACTAGGGTCCATGGTTTCTTCGGGTCCCCGCCTTACTCGAGCCCTACCATCCGCTCATACCAGCTGAAATCGAGACACATCGACTCGTCTGTCCAGGCCATACTTTTCCAGTCTACTAGGATCCAACCGATATGCTCAGAGCCCAGGAGAGGCGCTGCAGGCGATGCCGTGCTGTTGCCAAAGGCACTCCCGTCGATCGTCTGCTGCCGTAACCCATTAACACCAAATTTCGCCGACTTTCCTAATGCACACGTTCGTCGTACGTCCCACATTGATTTATGCGTCTATTTCACACTGTGCTGCTGGTCTGTTAGCACTTACGATTCTACTCATACGCCGCTGTTCTTGGTCATTACGTGAAGGCCGTTGGCCACTGCATTGCCCAATGGTTTCAATGGTTCTAAGTACTATGGGACTTAACATCTGAGGTCATTAGTCCCCTAGACTTAGAACTACTTAAACCTAACTAACCTAAGGACATCACATACAACCATGACCGAGGCAGGATTCGAACCTGCGACCGTAGCAGCAGCGCGGTTCCAGATTAAAGTGCCTAGAACCTCTCGGCCACAACAGCCGGCCTGCGTTGTCCGTGGTGAGAGTTAACGCTGTTGTTGTTGTTGTTGTGGTCTTCAGTCCTGAGACTGGTTTGATGCAGCTCTCCATGCTACTCTATCCTGTGCAAGCTTCTTCATCTCCCAGTACCTACTGCAACCTACATCCTTCTGAATCTGCTTAGTGTATTCATCTCTTGGTCTCCCTCTACGATTTTTACCCTCAACGCTGCCCTCCAATGCTAAATTTGTGATCCCTTGATGCCTCAAAACATGTCCTACCAATCGATCCCTTCTTCTAGTCAAGTTGTGCCACATACTTCTCTTCTCCCCAATCCTATTCAATACCTCCTCATTAGTTACGTGATCTACCCACCTTATCTTCAGCATTCTTCTGTAGCACCACATTTCGAAAGCTTCTATTCTCTTCTTGTCCAAACTGGTTACCGTCCATGTTTCACTTCCATACATGGCTACACTCCATACAAATACTTTCAGAAACGACTTCCTGACACTTAAATCTATACTCGATGTTAACACATTTCTCTTCTTCAGAAACGATTTCCTTGCCATTGCCAGTCTACATTTTATATCCTCTCTACTTCGACCATCATCAGTTATTTTACTCCCTAAATAGCAAAACTCCTTTACTACTTTATGTGTCTCATTTCCTAATCTAATCCCCTCAGCATCACCCGATTTAATTTGACTACATTCCATTATCCTCGTTTTGCTTTTGTTGATGTTCATCTTATATCCTCCTTTCAAGACACTGTCCATTCCGTTCAACTGCTCTTCCAAGTCCTTTGCTGTCTCTGACAGAATTACAATGTCATCGGCGAACCTCAAAGATTTTATTTCTTCTCCATGAATTTTAATACCTACTCCGAATTTTTCTTTTGTTTCCTTTACTGCTTGCTCAATATACAGATTGAATAACATCGGGGAGAGGCTACAACCCTGTCTCACTCCTTTCCCAACCACTGCTTCCCTTTCATGTCCCTCGACTCTTTTAACTGCCATCTGGTTTCTGTACAAATTGTAAATAGCCTTTCGCACCCTGTATTTTACCCCTGCCACCTTCAGAATTTGAAAGAGAGTATTCCAGTTAACGATGTCAAAAGCTTTCTCTAAGTCTACTAATGCTAGAAACGTAGGTTTGCCTTTCTCAACCTTTCTTCTAAGATAAGTCGTAAGGTTAGTATTGCCTCACCTGTTCCAACATTTATACGGAATCCAAACTGATCTTTCCCGAGGTCCGCTTCTACCAGTTTTTCCATTCGTCTGTAAAGAATTCGCGAAAGTGTTTTGCAGCTGTGACTTATTAAACTGATAGTTCGGTAATTTTCACATCTATCAGCACCTGCTTTCTTTGGGATTGGAATTATTATATTCTTCTTGAAGTCTGTGGGTATTTCGCCTGTCTCATACATCTTTCTCACCAGATGGTAGAGTTTTGTCAGGACTGGTTCTCCCAAGGCCATCAGTAGTTCTAATGGAATGTTGTCTACTCCCGGGGCCTTGTTTCGACTCAGGTCTTTCAGTGCTCTGTCAAACTCTTCACGCAGTATCTTATCTCCCATTTCATCTCCATCTACATCCTCTTCCATTTCCATAATATTGTCCTCAAGTACTTCGCCCTGGGTTGCCATCTGAGCTCTTGATATTCATACATGTGTTTCTATTCTCTCCAAAGGTCTCTTTAATTTTCCTGTAGGCAGTATCTATCTTACCCCTAGTGAGACAAGCCTCTACATCCTTACATTTGTCCTCTAGCCAACCCTGCTTAGCTATTTTGCACTTCCTGTCGATCTCATTTTCGAGACTTTTGTATTCCTTTTTGCCTGCTTCATTTACTGCATTTTTATATTTTCTCCTTTCATCAATTAAATTCAATATTTCTTCTGTTGCCCAAGGATTTCTATTAGCCCTCGTCTTTTTACCTACTAGATCCTCTGCTGCCTTCACTACTTCATCCCTCAGAGCTACCCATTCTTCTTCTACTGTATTTCTTTCCCCCATTCCTGTCAATTGTCCCCTTATGCTCTCCCTGAAACTCTCTACAACCTCTGGTTCTTTCAGTTTATTCCCACCTTTTTGCAGTTTCTTCAGTTTCAATCTGCAGTTCATAACCAATAGATTGTGGTCAGAATCCACATCTGCCCCTGGAAATGTCTTACAATTTAAAACCTGGTTCTTAAATCTCTGTCTTACCATTATATAACCTATCTGATACCTTTTAGTATCTCCAGGATTCTTCCAGGTATACAACCTTCTTTTATGATTCTTGAACCAAGTGTTAGCTATGATTAAGTTATGCTCTGTGCAAAATTCTACAAGGCGGCTTCCTCTTTCATTTCTTCCCCCCAATCCATATTCACCTACTGTGTTTCCTTCTCTCCCTTTTCCTACTGACGAATTCCAGTCACCCATGACTATTAAATTTTCGTCTCCCTTCACTACCTGAATAATTTCTTTTATCTCGTCATACATTTCATCAATTTCTTCATCATCTGTAGAGCTAGTTGGCATATAAACTTGTACTACTGTAGTAGGCATGGGCTTTGTGTCTATCTTGGCCACAATAATGCGTTCACTATGCTGTTTGTAGTAGCTAACCCGCACTCCTATTTTTTTTATTCATTATTAAACCTACTCCTGCATTACCCCTATTTGATTTTGTAATTATAATCGTGTAATCACCTGATCAACAGTCTTGTTCCTCCTGCCAACGAACTTCACTAATTCCCACTATATCTAACTTCAACTTATCCATTTCCCTTTTTAAATTTTCTAACCTACCTGCCCGATTAAGGGATCTGACATTCCACGCTCCGATCCGTAGAACGCCAGTTTTCTTTCTCCTGATAACGACGTCCTCTTGAGTAGTCCGCACCCGGAGATCCGAATGGGAGACTATTTTACCTCCGGAATATTTTACCCAAGAGGACGCCATCATCATTTAATCATACAGTAAAGCTCCATGTCCTCGGGAAAATTTACGGATGTAGTTTCCCCTTGCTTTCAGCCGTTCGCAGTACCAGCACAGCAAGGCCGTTTTGGTTAATGTTACAAGGCCAGAGCAGTCAATCAACCAGACTGTTGCCCCTGCAACTACTGAAAAGGCTGCTGCCCCTCTTCAGGAACCACATGTTTGTCTGGCCTCTCAACAGATACCCCTCCGTTGTGGTTGCACCTACGGTACGGCCATCTGTATCGCTGAGGCACGCAAACCTCCCCACCAACGGCAAGGTCCATGGTTCATGGGGGGGGGGGGGGGGGGGGAGAGTTAACGCTAAAATTTGGTATTCTCGGCATAGTCTTGACACTGGATTGAATTCGCTAACGATTTCGGAAATGGAATTTCCTATGCGTGTAGCCCCAACTTTCATCCCATGTTCAAAGTCTGTTAATTTCCGTCTTGCGGCAATAATCATGTCGGAAACCTTTTCACGTGAATTACCTGAGGCCAAGTGACAGCTCCATCAATGCATTGCCCTTTTGTACCAAGTTTACGAAATACCACCTACATCTATATACGTGCATGTCGCTACCCCATGACTTTTGTCACCTCAGTGTCTGTACAACACACAGTGTGATACGCAACCGTGGAAATTTCCATTGCCAAAGGTGGTTGTTTGGTAAACGTGGAAAGAAAACAAAAATTATTGTTGAAGAATAACATGTAAGTTCGAAGCTGTGTCTGGGATGGAAATATTTCACCATTTTCTAAAGCAGTTAATTAAAATTAAGAACAGTTTTTTCGTTCTTGCCAAACAGCTCTATACCGCTCCTTAAGTAAGCGCAAGGCAGATACAAAAAGAAGAAATTCTATCGCTATGTAGGACAGAGTGTTTGGCGGCTTCTTACAAACAGTACTTGACGCAACTACGGATGTTTTAGCCGCTAGTAAACCATCCGATTTGTGTGGCCGTGGTCCATGAGAGTTTTCTTTTCCTAACGTTTCGTCCACAGCTGCACTGACTGTCTTCAGAGGTTCTCGTTCAGCTGAGACCTGCCGACTGACGGGTCGGAGAACGATATAAATGCTACGAAAAAGTGGCCTGTTAGAAGTTTTCCACGAAATTGGTAGAAACAATCGTTGTTAAAGATAAAACTTAATTATAGATGGTGGTATGTCAACGATAAAACTCATCTACCGCTTCTGTAGAGCTACTGTTCTTCTATCACTAACTTACATAGCTGTTCCTTTTCTGTCAAAATTATCCTAATGTTTTACACCACTGGCCATTAAAATTGCTACACCAAGAAGAAATGCAGATGATAAACGGGTGTTCATTGGACAGATATATTATACTAGAACTGACATGTGATTACATTTTCAAGCAATTTGGGTGCATAGATCCTGAGAAATCAGTACCCAGAACAACCACCTCTGGCCGTAATAACAGCCTTGATACTCCTGGGCAATGAGTAAAACAGAGCTTGGATGGCGTGTACAGGTACAGCTGCCCACGCAGCTTCAACACGATACCACAGTTCATCAAGAGTAGTGTCTGGCGTATTGTGACGAGCCAGTTGCTCGGCCACCATTGACCAGGCGTTTTCAGTTGGTGAGAGATCTGGAGAATGTGCTGGCCAGGGCAGCAGTCGAACATTTTCTGTACCCAGAAAGGCCCGTACAGAACCTGCAACATGCGGTCGTGCATTATACTGCTGAAATGTAGGGTTTCGCAGGGATCGAATGCAGGGTAGAGCCACGGGTCGTAACACATCTGAAATGCAACGTCCACTGTTCAAAGTGCCGTCAATGCGAACAAGAGGTGACCGAGACGTGTAACCAATGGCACACCATACCATCACGCCGGGTGATACGCCAATATGGCGATGACGAATACACGCTTCTAATTGCGTTCACCGCGATGTCCCCAAACACGGATGAGACCATAATGATGCTGTAAACAGAACCTGGATTCATTCGAAAAAATGACGTTTTGTCATTCGTGCACCCAGGTTCGTATTTGAGTACACCATCCCAGGCGCTCCTGTCTGTGATGCAGCGTCAAGGGTAGCCGCAGCCGTGGTCTCCGAGCTGATAGTCCATGCTGCTGCAAACGTCGTCGGACTGTTCATGCAGATGGTTGTTCCCTTGCAAACGTCTGTTGACTCAGGGATCGATACGTGGCTGCACGATCCGTTACAGCCATGCGGATAAGTAAGATGCCTGTCATCTCGACTGCTAATGATACGAGGCCGTTGGAATCCAGCACGGCGTTCCGTATTATCCTCATGAACTCACCGATTCTATATTCTGCAAACAGTCATTGGATCTCGAGCAACGTGAGCAGCAATGTCGCGATACGATAAACCGCAATCGCCATAGGCTACAATCCGACCTTTATCAAAGTCGGAAACGGAATGGTACGCATTTCTCCTTCTTTACACGAGGCATCACAACAACGTTTTACCAGGCAACGCCGGTCAACTTCTGTTTGTGTATGAGAAATCGGTTGGAAACTTTCCGTATGTCAGCACGTTGTAGGTGTCGCCACCGGCTCCAACCTTGTGTGAATGATCTGAAAAGCTAATGATTTGCATATTACAGCATCGTGTTTATGTCGGTTAAATTTCGCGTCTGTAGCACGTTATCTTCGTGATGTAGCAATTTTAATGGCCAGTAGTGTATCTTTGACAGAGTACAGTTAATAGTTTTATCTTTTACAGGGATTATCTCTACCGATCTCGTGAATCCTTCTTCCGCGCCCGTTTTTTTACGGTATTTATGTCGGTGTCCGTCTCGTCAGTCAGAAATACTCGGCTTAACCGAGCAGCACTTCTGACGGAACCAGGGTGGCTATGCACGACCTTACAACACGGAAGGCTTCAGAGCAGTGAGTTAGGACCGTAACATTCAACACCACGTTGTTGCACTCTGTATTCTGTCTGTCTCCAAATGACACGACATACGCATTCATTCGATTCGCATATGAGTATTACCAAACGTACGTACGTTCAAAGCGGAGACATCGCATTGTCAGCACAATGCCTAACGAATGTTCGTGTCCCAAAAATCTTAGTTCACGGCAGATATGATACGCTTTCAATTTACATTGCAAGTGTTGAAATAGTGAAACTGATTATGAAAAGATAAAAAAATTATTAACAACAATCTTTACTCCATGATAGCCCTCATACAGAGAACAGCAGAAGATAAGAAATGGCTTCCCCACTGTTTCTAATGTCTGTCTCTGTTTGCTAAAAAGATTTAACAAACCAAGTTCTCCGATGCTATCATTGGCTGGAGTTCTCTCGAGTACTATAGTGTCACCACCCCACTAGTGAAAGCAATCTTGTTGCCACCGTGTGCTGTTTGCGTCGTGTTTGCCACGTAATGCCCGTAGCTCACAATGGTGGAAGAGCATCTCCCCTCGTAAAGATAGGCCTTCACGAGCGCCAGTGCGCCTCTTTTACGCGCACGCTAACGATATCGCTCGCCTTATCAGCATTCTACGGCCGAAAGACACAAGACGCTAGTGCTTCATGCGAATTTCTCCTCGTGTTTAGGTTTTGCGCAGATACAGTGAAAATCAAAATTATTGAACGTACAGAATTATCACATTTGTGTTGTTATCAAAGTACAGAAAAACCAGTCGATCTGCTGATGGTAAATTGCTGTAACTCATCATGCTCTATTCCTTCTCTTTTGTAAGGTTTCTAAGGCAACAATAACCGCTTGCCATATGGTGGTATTTATACACCCCCATCGGGGTACCACTGCGTTGCATAAACACTACAGCAACGGCCACAAACGGAAACGTTTTGATCGCTTATATATCCGCTCTTTTAACTGATGCCTTGTCGTAGATGAATATGGTTTCGTCAATATGCATTGAACCATCACCATTCTCACATCTCTTATGAAAAGTTAAAGATAATCTACAAGCTAATGTGAAAACAAAACACTGTGAAATTTTTGCTTCACTTTCACCTGCAGACTGACAAAGTCTCAATAATCAAGCAGGTGTATTTCTTTGGTCATTCGTTACTCAGTGTAACTGCTCCTTAGCCGATAAGGCTTCACTACAGTGAAAAATATTGCCGCAGAATCTCTCTACGAGGCCACTGACGCGCACCTGTGCTGTTCACCGTTCAAGTAGTCAGTTTCTAATCTTGATGTCTTAAAAAATTTTAAAACCAATATTAGGCGGGCAGACGTAGCTTAATATTTCAGAAAACCAGACAGTGAGCAAATGTCCTGTATTAAATTCCAAACATCCCCTCAGAGTCGCATGAAGTGAGGGCATCTGACACTGTTGACGGTGATTCCTCTGTAGGATAGGGAGGTTAAGCCCTGTTGTTCAAATGGCTCTGAGCACTATGGGACTTAACCTCTGAGGTCATCTGTCCCCTAGAACTTAGAACTACTTAAACCTAACTAACCTAAGGACATCACACACATCCATGCCCGAGGCAGTATTCGAACCTGCGACCGTAGCGGTGGCGCGGTTCCAGACTGTAGCGCCTAGAAACGCTCGGCCATACCGGCCGGCTTAAGCCCTGTGGTCCCCTTGGTCGGTTACAGAGGAGCGGGCTGTGCACCAGAATCGCTCTTCAGTCACTCAGTTCTTTCATAAGCATACGACCTTCATCCTGACAAGAGACCACGCCCACTCGACGGACTCGCTTTTATTTCAGTCCTCTAAACCGTTTGATGAGGACCGACAGGCTCTCTCTCCTGTGCCAACTCAGAGTAGCATTTGTAACTAAGGTGCCTAGTTATTTGTTGGATATATTCCTGTCTCTGATTTCCCAGTTTTTAACCTCTGCAGCTCCGTGCAGCACTTTGGAAGTTATTCCTCAACGGCTTAACAAATATCCTAACATACTGTCCTTCTTCTTGTCATTGTTTTTCTAACGTTCCTCTTCTCGCCAACGCTGTGACGAACCTGCTCAAGTCTTTTCTTATCATCCCAACTGATTTTCGACATCCTTTTTTAGCATCACATATCAAACGCTTCGGATCTCTTTTTTTCCGCTCTGTGCTCTGAAAGTGTCTGAAATGTCTGGACATCTACCATTGTAAATTAATATGGGCTGTGTCTGCACTCTTCGCCTTCATTACGGCTTGAACTCTGCTGGGGAGACTTTCAGTGAGATGTCTGAATGTCCGTGGAGGAATGTCAGACCTTTCTTCCTCATGACCCGAAACCAGGGAGGGTAGTTCCATTGGACGCTAAGTTTTGGAGCGAAGTCGACGTTTGAACCATTCCCAACTCGTTCCATTCGGTTCAGGTCGACAGTCTCCGCAGACCAGCCTATCTCAGAAATATTGTTGTCCACAAACCATTGCCAAGAAGGCGCTGCTTCATGACTGGCTCCATAGTCATGCTGATACAATCATCGACTCCGAACTGTTCCACTGCTGTGCGCTCTATACCATGTTGCATGTTCCACATTTATCATTTTCTGAAGCACAATAAGAAGATCACGACGAAAAACAGCCTCATACCGCAGTACTACCTTATCAATGCTTCACTGTTGGTGCTACAGGCGACGGTAGGTAAGGTTGTCCAAGCATTCTTACACTGGATAGGCACAGGGTACAGCACTCCAAGTCACTGGGTTCCTGTCATCCTCTGTTTACTGGCATCGGTATTTACATTATCTCAAGCGTCACCTAGCATTAACTACAGAAACGTGTGGATTATGAAAAGCTGCTCGACCATTGCATCTCATTCCTTCACAATCCCTATGCATAGTTATCGTGCTAACTGGACTGCTGCTGGCACTTTGGAACTCATGAGTGATACCTTCCGCTGATTTCATGCAAATTTTACAGCCACCTTCCGCAAATCCCAACGGTCCCTGTCCTTCAGTATGTGATGTGATGTGGAAAAGGGAATGAATAACCACATCACCAACAATCGACATGTGAAACTTTAGAACGATTGAAATGTCCCCGATGGATTTGATACTCGTGTCCATCCAGTGACTAGTCCACGTACGAAGTACCTGAGCTCTTGAGACCCACCGCTGATGCTGTTGCCGTTTCTCTACTGATAACGCAATACTCTGGGCCTCCTTTTATACTGGCGGGACAGCCGCTCGTGGCATCTAGCGATCAATTCCGCGTTACAGAGGGGTACCAGGATACTTTTGATAAGATAGTATGGCTTCTCATAAATTACGTCCTTAGATTATGAGTGATATTTGATACTGGTAGACTTCCTTTAGCCAGGAATTCTCTCTTTTATAGTTTGTTTTTGATGTCCATTTTGCTTCGTCCGTCATAAATTATTTTGCTTCAGGTTTTCATTAACAACGTTCCACACAGTTATGTTGATACGCTCCCTGTTATACAATGCTATGCAGGAGCTCCGTTTATGCAATATGCGACGGCAGATGGGAAACTGGTCGGAAAAGAAAAACAAGGCGTCATATACTCGTATAACACGTATTTCTCAGTCGTCAGAAGCATTCGTTTTACATTTTACAGGCTTCTTTTCTGCAAAAATATCAGTTCCACAGGTAACGTTGCTAATTTCACCGAGAATGGGGCTGCGATTGCGATGGTAATCGCAAAGAAAGAAAGAAGTATAGTAAGTGAAAATATAGCTGTAAAACGGCTATGTACAGAATAATATTTTACCAGCCACAAGACAAAAATAAAATTCTTCTAAAATAGTGGAGAAGGTCATGAAAAGACACTTGCAACTATGTTAATAATGCGGGACTATCGGAGGAAAAAAAATGGGATACATACGTTTCACAAGTACAAATATTTGCCTCTGCAGGCGGAAGAGAAAATCAATCTCTCTCACGTCTCTGCGAACGAAAAACCTGTCAGCAATGGCAGTCCGTGTGTTATTACGCGACTATTTGAATAGCAGAATAGAAGCAGTCTTTCGTGAACTACTGAGACACAGATATTTTTCCTATAGCTACCAAACACAGTTATTTTCTAGAATGTCCTCCGCAGCTATTCTTGATAAGAAAACTTCTACTTCGCAAAACAATCAGTTTTTAGAAATCAAGTAATTGTCTCCCATTGTTACACGCAAGTTTGAAACTTGGTTCAAAGGCGCTCAGAAACTTGTGATGGTGCAAAAGCGTGACGCCCTGCGACGTCACCTTCGGGCTCGACGAAGCTTCAAACCGCAAGGTCTCGACACATGCGAAAGCAAGACCACAGCTCAGAATGTGACCGTGGGCTTCCGCTGCCGTTGTCACTGTCAGTAAAATTCCTCTGGGCTGTTCACCTCATTGTCAGCTCAGCACAAAACCCTGAGGAAGGCCATTTGCAATAGCGGCCGAAACGTCGGACAGTTTTATATAATGACAATACGGTCAACAACCCACAATAATTTTATTGACATAGCTCTGAAGGTCATGACAGGTGTAAGGTGGGTTAATGGTATCACACGGTCACCAAATTTCACCACAATTCTGTCCAACGTCACCGTAGACGCGTCACACGATGGAAAGGCGTCACATCCCCTATTATCACCATT
Organism: Schistocerca nitens; assembly: GCF_023898315.1. NCBI lineage: Eukaryota > Metazoa > Arthropoda > Insecta > Orthoptera > Acrididae > Schistocerca > Schistocerca nitens. Next base: position 716,259,324 of record NC_064614.1, on the reverse strand, counting down.
TCACCCCTTCTTTGGACGTCTAGGCGATGGAGGTCAGAACCACGCCACCCTGCGATGAAATCACGTGATTTTCTTAAGGATGGCTGAGGAAATCATTTCAGACATACGTCGGCTCAAACAGGTGACATAAAGGGCTTCATTGAAATTACCGTCGCCTTTGTTACTTTGATTCCCACACATTCGCATTCGAGAATGACGATTCGTAGTGTGATCACAAACAAGGCGACGGTCTTGACAACCTTGTATAATGCTGGCAACCCCCGGACATGTTAAGCATAGTCTAAGGATTAGAGATGGGCAAACTTGTTCATCCTCGGGAAATAGTTCACTGGATCGCTCTTTTTTGGGAACCGTTCATTTTTATTCGTTCACCGTTCGTTTGTGCACGGTATATAGTTCTTATGAAAAATTGAAAATTAGCAGTATAGGTGACTGAAGATGGAAGGCGCCGAGAGGGGACACTTGCCTCCTCCCTCGAGTACAGAGTTTTTATTCATTACACAAGTCTCACACACGTGTAGAACTAATTTTCGTGAGTCTGCAAAACCTCTCGTTTAGCCAACTGTGGCTGATCGCAGTGAAACAGGATAAGGTGGCGCACGAAAAACCGCCCCGAGTACAGACTGCTCACGAATTACGCTGGTCCCGGCGGAGGTTCGAGTCCTCCCTCGGGCATGGGTGTGTGTGTTTCTCCTTAGGATAATTTAGGTTAAGTGGTGTCTAAGCTTAGGGACTGATGACCTTAGCAGTTAGGTCCCATAAGATTTCACACACATTTGAACATTTTTTTGAACCAATTACGCACGATTTGTAGACCGCTACGAGCAGAACAGATAAACATGTAATAATTAGGCAGTAAAGAAATAACAAATAAGCTAACGCAAACAACAACTTCGAAACAATAGATGACGATTGATGGGCGACAATGAGCAGTCTATTACTCGGGGCCCGTTTTTCGTGCGCTACCCGGTACCACTGAAATAATATTGTAGAAGTTATCATACTCTCTTTACAAAATATGACACCAGACACTCGATTGTGGAGCACGGGCTTGATTCGGTAGTTAAGTCGGTCTGCCTTTCATAAAAATCAACATGCTGTTTTACCTTGGATCAAAAAATCACGAAATATGGCCACTCGCGTGTGTCGTGCCGACTTCCTTTGCATATGTAGTAACAAAAAACTTGCCTTTTTATAAGTATGTCTTCTGCTGTTTATCGAAATAATGAAGTAAGCTGACATGCCCTTTTGTTACCTGAAAAAATGTATGTATTACATACTACATAATTTTATGTAATTTACATAATTATAAACTACATTTTAATTACCGGTCGCAGACGCTGAATAGAATACGAAAAGAACCAGAAGCCCAGAGTTCAAAAAAGATTTGAAACAGATCTAGAATTGGCGAGCGCAGCAAACGAAACGAACAGCTCGATACTGAACTTTGAGCAGTCGACGGTGGAACTGCGACGAGTGGCGACGCGAAGAAGGATGAGGCAGAGAAAGCAACGGGACCGAGGCTGGAACAAGACCGACCGACATGCCCTTGCGGGAACGAGACCGACGGTTTCGCGTTCCCGGGAACTGTAAGTGTAAAGCCACGACCGAAGTGAACTATGAAAGACCGTCCCTTAGAATTAGTTCCTCGGTCCTTCCGTTCATCTCTGTGAACCGTTCCTTTCGACCCATTAGTTCCCGAACGACCTATCTGTACTAAGGTTATCGTGACCCCTTTGGAGTGTAGTGCGACCGCAATTTTTATTCTGGCGTACATGGTGGAACCATTAGGAACCGCTGTAAACCATTCGGCGGCATTTGACCGTCGTACGAAGCAGCAAATGGTGTTAACGTTTCTCTAGCCTTTCTCTTTCGCGCCCACCCGTACCGTGATCACGCAACACCCTCGCTGCCTCCTACAAACCTTTGTTGAGCATGTCAATAATGTACCTATAAGAGACTTTGAGACCCATTCAGCTAAGTGGTGCCACATGACAGCTCTAGCGGCTAAGTGCAGACAACTGCTTCGACACCACTACGTGTGCTATGCTGCGAACGAGTCAGCTGTTCCGAGAATAAAGGTAGATTATAACGCTGATCTTTCAGTGTTGAATGATGGGTTCTTTTTGGAGCGAAAATAGTGGATATCAATGCATCACCCTCTTATCACAGCCAGAATTCTTGCTGGGGAATTCAGTTCCGTCAATTAATGTAAAAGGTGCTGGTAAGGGAACTGTATTCTATAATGTCTGAAACTACTCTTGGATTTGATCAGCCTCAGGAAATTTGGACTATTTTGATTCGCAGACACGAGTAGGGAAAACCTTCATTAGCGTCTTGTAAGACTTTTGCAAAGAAAGTAAAGTTGTGAGTTTTATGTTCTTATGAAGCAAGGAGTTTAAAGTACGGCATTGTCATTATAACGAACGAATTAGTATTTTCATTTCAAGTAAGAAGTTTTTTCTACTATGAGTAAATTATCCCTGTGATTCTCCCAGTAGTTTACCTTTGCTTTGGCATATTTTAAGAAGGTTGACAGTTCCTGATCACGTATCGACATGATCTAGCATGTACCTGAAACAATCATTCCTAAAATTTCCTAAAAGCGACGAATGGAGTGGTTAACTATGTAGCGTGTTCGGAAATTCCCATTATAAAATTTTAGGACTTGTAGAAGGCAGTGAGTCCATAACCTTCTGAATAGGGAACCATGTACATAAAGGTACCATTTCTGCACAACAGTCGTTTGAAAACAGGTTTCCCAGGTAGGTACGCAACATGGTAGTCATGGCGGGGGGGGGAGTCCTTACGTCGGATCGGCTTATGACATTTCACGTCTATCCTACCTCTCTGACCTAGTTCGAGCCTCATTAACGTGTCTGTGAGTTTTACAGCAACATGTTTTGAAAGGTTCATGAAGGAACGAACGAATCATTTAGTCAGAGCAAATAACTTTCAGTTTGAGCATACGTTCGCTGAATACACCGAAATGATCCTTCTAAATGTTGAAGCACACGGTAATGGAAGGGCTGCTCGTCGCCATTATCAAGATCTCTCTCCACAATGTCCGACTCTGTTGCATCTCTTTTCGAAACAATTACGCAATGGCTTCAGGAAAGAGTACCTCCACTGTCAGCAAGCGTGACTGTCGTGCTCCAAGGCCACACACCCGAAGTGGAAGAGGCCATACTGCCTCATGTTGAAGGGCATCCGTCAACGAGTACATGAGCAATTTCTTTCGCTATTAATGAGTGGAAATACAAAATAAGTGATGTACTGGGTCACGCCTAATCACCTGATAAGACATGATGATGTATGTAATCTTTATGCAACTGTGCAATATTATGGTTATTATCCTGAGCGACATGCAACAAAAACATGTAGACCAAGATATTATAATAAAAATGGTATGGACTTAGAAAATGTAAAGTATTGGCGCCTAGATGATTGTATCACCTTGTTGTGCCTGTAAGAAGTACGACCGATAAAAGTGAAAAACTGTTGTTTCTTTTGTATGTCAAATGTGCAGAAGAAAAAATAAGGAAATGCAATCACAGTGATGAAGAAAGAAATTGTATTGTAACGTGGGTATCAGATGAAGTAAAGCTGGCTGTGGAAATGGGGTATAAGATTTTAGATGTCTATGAAGGATGGGATTTTAGAGATAAAACTAACATGTTGTTTAAAAATTGTGTGAAAGGCTTTTTCAAAATAAAATTAGAAACCAATCAACATAATTTTGAAGATGATGAAGAGGAATCAAAATAGTTAAAAAGAAATCGGATATTGACTTAGGTTATGATAGAATAGAGGAAAATCCTTGAAAACGGGCTGTTGCTAAGAAATGTCTTACTTCATTATGGGGGAAATTTGGGTAAAGGCAAAATACAGTATAAGTCAAAACAGAATATGTAACAGATTGACAGTGGTTTTATGAGATACTACTGCATGACCAAACAGAGAATTTAGATGTAAATTGTTGTGTTGGCAGAAGAGCCAACACCGTGTTACTAGAGGAGGCCGAAATGCACGCGTTTTAGCTCACGCAGACTGGCGTGAGGAGGGAAGAACTATACTGATGTGAGGTCTGGAACATGACAAGGTTCAAAAAATGGTTCAAATGGCTCTGAGCACTATGGGACTTAACATCTATGGTCATCAGTCCCCTAGAACTTAGAACTACTTAAACCTAACTAACCTAAGGACATTACACAGCACCCAGCCATCACGAGGCAGAGAAAATCCCTGACCCCGCCGGGAATCGAACCCGGGAACCCGGGCGTGGGAAGCGAGAACGCTACCGCACGACCACGAGATGCGGGCGAAGATGACAAGGAATTAGAATTCAGAAAGCGGACGTAATTAGTTTGATACTTTAATCCACTAATGATGAACGTTACTCTTGAAGGTACACGATTCACAATATTATCTGTTCACAATTCATTCTAATTACTGAATGTGGCGCCTTGCTAGGTCGTAGCAAATGATGTAGCTGAAGGCTGTGCTAAACTGTCGTCTCTGCAAATGAGAGCGTATGTGGCCAGTGAACCATCGCTAGCAAAGTCGGCTATACAACTGGGGCGAGTGCTAGGAAGTCTCTCTCGACTAGACCTACCGTGTGGCGGCGCTCGGTCTGCAATCACTGATAGTGGCGACGCGTGGGTCCGACGTATACTAACGGACCGCGGCTGATTTAAAGGCTACCACCTAGCAAGTGTGGTGTCTGGCGGTGACACCATATAAAATTTATTAATGAGCATATGGTACAGATGAGGTACAATTTCAAGGATTATTATGTGGAAAATAATACAGCTACAAATATTTTTATAGCTGCATTCACTACATCAAACGCAAGGATTAGAGTGTATGATATGTTAAACGTACTAGGAAAAAATGTTATATATTTTGATACTGATTCTGTAGTATTTATTGATGATGGCACAGTCAACTGAGAAAAAGGTTGTATATTAGGTGATTGGGCAAACGAGTTAGGAGATAATAAATGGATTACTAATTTGGCTTCGACTAGATCAAAAAGTTATTATTATGAGAAAAATTATAAAAGAACTGTGATGAAAGTAAAGTGTATCATATTAAATTACAAGTTATTCAAAAGCTGAATGGTGAATCTATGATCAGATTAGTAGAGAATGAAGTGAAAGAAAAGATACAGTTCGAGTACAATCAGATAACTAGAGATGTTGATACTAAAAATCTAGTCAACAAACAAATTACAAAAGAATTCTCATTTCAGTATGATAAAAGAGTTGTTCTAGAAAATTACAATACAGCGCCTCATGGATATTGAAATAATTTAATTTGATAATTAATAAAATTTAATGAACAATAATTAAAATTATTTATTTTACTTTTGCTTTTAATATTTCTCTTTTATGTGGACTTGCTCAGTAAATAATCCCCGAGTGCGCTGATCAGTCCCACTTACTACTCTCCCATGTCCAGTATGACCTCCGGTCTGTCAGTAATAGAACTTATGTAGGACCAGCTTGGACGATAACGCCGTTCTGGGGCCAATACTTATGGTACCAAGGACCCGTTGCAACAGCTAAGGGCCACCTCTCCTCAGGTGAGGGTTTGTGACACACTGCACCAACAGAATTAATGCATGCATCCAGCCACAGCGGTTACAACGTCATACTGATAAGTGAGCTTATACTACTAAATTCCGTGTAGATTAGACTCGATTTTGTAGATGAAATCACATCACGTACCATCTCTAGCTGTGAAGATTAATTTAATTTTTCTACCCCTTGTGGATGTCTTGCCTTTCTCTTAAAAGCAGTGTATATCAGAATTCCAGTGGAGGTTTCAATTGCAGCATTACTAGCCAGACAAAATTCGCGTCACCAAGATGGACTTGTGCGACATAAACGAAAGTTGGCAGGCGAGTGTCTACATCTGAAAGATGGCTTCTATTCACATTTCTCGCCAGTTGCGTGAGAGTGGCACTAGTAGTGCCTCTATGAGGATGAAAATCAGGTTTGGTTGAAATACATACTGTAACGGTTGTGAGCGTTAGCTACGTTTGAGATTGGACGTGGTAGGTTGATATAAGTTAAGATTATCTTTATGGTAACAAAGACGCCATTATCAATACCTCAAAGAGTTAGAACGAAATTCAGCAAGAGGGCAACGAGAAGCTAGATGTTGCTCCTGCGATATTGCAGGAAGACTTGGCAGGAATGTATTCACTGTGTATGACTCCCGGCAGCCTTATTCACGACAATGTACGGCTCCAGTTGGCCCCGTGGCACTACCGACAGGAAGACCATCGCTTTCGGCGATTGGCTCTGGCGCGTCGTACTGAATCTGCGGCAGCTATCTGAACAGCAGCTGGAACCACAGTGACACAACGACCTGTTACAAATTAGTTACTTCAAGCACAGCTCCGAGCTAGACGCGCTGTAACGTGCATTCTACCTACCTAAAATCACCGCACTGTGCAACTTCAGTGGTGTCAAGCGAGTGCTCAGTATAGGAGAGGCTGAAGGTATGTTGCATTCTCTGATGAAAGCTGGTTCTGTCTCACTTCCAGTGATGACCACGATTTCGTAAAAAAAGGGGTAATTGAGGACATTAAAACAACCAGTGTCTGTGCTGGACACACTGGATCTATACCTGGAGTTATGGTCTGCAGTGCTATGACAGCAGGAGTACTTCCTTGGTTACACTGCACACTCTGAAAATATTGTACTTCAGTCTGCGCACATAACGCTATTGTAACCCAACATGCTCTACAGGGTGTGGAAATGTTACATCGACGCGCTAGATCATCGGCTCTGTTTCCAATCGAGCATGTATGGGACATCATCGGACGACAAATCCAGCATTAACCGTTCCGTTAGTGACCGACCAAGTGCAACAGGCACAGAACTCCCTCCCACAAAATGACATTCGACACCTGTACTACACAAAGCTTGCGTTTAACATTGTGGCGGTTACACCGGCTATTAACGTACTAGCATTTCAAATTTGCAACTGTTTATCCTGCGCTTACATTAATCTGTGAACCTGTATTGTTAATCATGTACCGGGTGATTAAAAAGTCAGCATAAATTTGAAAACTTAATAAACCACGGAATAATGTAGGTAGAGAGGTAAAAATTGACACACATGCTTGGAGTCACATGGGGTTTTATAAGAACCAAAAAAGAAGGAAACAAAGTTATCGGGCCTCTTTCCATCGAGGAAATGCATGATTCTGGTTTTGTAACTGCTACCGTGACGGTTGAGAGGTACGCCGATATGTTACAGAATCACATCATCCCCAGCCTGGCTGATAAACACCTGCTGGAACGAACGATGTTTATGCAGGATGGCGCTCCACCCCATATTGCTTGACGCGTGAAAGGTCTCTTGCGCGCATCGTTTGGTGATGATCGTGTGCTCAGCCGCCACTTTCGTCATGCTTGGCCTCCCAGGTCCCCAGACCTCAGTCCGTGCGATTATTGGTTTTGGGGCTACCTGAAGTCGCAAGTGTATCGTGTTCGACCGACATCTCTAAGGATGCTGAAAGACAACATCCGATGCCAATGCCTCACCGTAACTCCGGACATGCTTTACAGTGCTATTCACAACATTATTCCTCGACTACAGCTATTGTTGAGGGATGATGGTGGACATATCGAGCATTTCCTGTAAAGAACATCATCTTTGTTTTGTCTTACTTTGTTATGCTAATTATTGCTATTCTGATCAGATGAAGCGCCATCTGTCGGACAATTTTTGAACTTTTGTCGTTTTTTAGTTCTAATAAAACCCCATGTCATTCCAAGCATGTGTGTCAATTTGTACCTCTCTATCTACATTATTCCGTGATTTATTCAGTTTTCAAATTTATACTGACCTTTTGATCACCCGGTATGTTACCCAAACGAATGTATACCAGAAATTTGATAACTCTGCATTAATTATTTCTTGCTGCAGCTGTTTTTCCCTTCAGTGTCTGCAGCACTGATCAACATAAATTGTGTCCATTCACGATAAAACCGAATCGATCCTAGTGAGGAGTGAAGAGCATTTTTGATGCCACAATCGCCCTTGCGACGTGTTAAGGCTCGCCCCCGTGTAGGTAACCCACGCCGCGGCGAACGTCGTGACAGCGGAAAGTAGGTCCCCACGATTACGCGGCGCGCTGTTTGATGGCTGGGAGGACGCGCCGCCAGCTGCCCCACGTCGTAAACGCCGCCGCCGCCGCCGCCGCCGCTGCAGCTGCCTTATCTCCGTCGCCAGGCGCCCACGGCACATCAGACACGGCAGACGCAGCCGTCGGAAGCCGTAAAACCCGCCGCGGCCGGAAAGACACGGCCTGCGCATTTAACTGCGCCTCTGCGCTGTGCCGCAGTCGGCCGCGTCTGCAGAGCACCCGGCCCGCAGTCTCGCGCTGCGCTTACCGGATCAATTTCCTGCAGCCAGTGGCCGAGTCCGCTGCTGTCGTCTCTTCTGATCCGGTGCCCTGGGACCACTCACTGTCATATACTTTTTGCCTGCGCATGGCAATCTTGCTGCATCTTGCAGACGTTGCGGTTTCCGTCGGCATCTTTTCAAAAGAACGAACATAGCATAGGGATAGTTGAAATTAAAATGACTATTTGACTCCAAATGGCTGTGAGCACTATACTACTTAACTTCAGAGGTCATCAGTAACCTAGAACTTAGAACTAATTAAACCTAACTAACCTAAGGACATCACACACATTCATGCCCGAGCAGGATTCGAACCTCCGACCGTAGCGGTCGCCCGGCTCCAGACTGTAGCGCCTAGAACCGCACGGACACTCCGGCCTGCCATTCGACTACAGAGCCCCTGTTAACAGGTAGATTTGTCCGTACCTGATAATCCCTTCTGCTGTCTTGACCGTGGCCAGCATCGGACCTCATCTCTAGCAGGGCTTTCTGAAGGTTAATTAACCCGACTGATCTACACCAGGGCCAGTCTGAAACCCAGAAATTTTTTGTTTGTTACTGCGCATGTTAAGATTTACAACATCTTAACTGAAGGGAGACGAAAATTTAATAGTCATGGAGACTGAAATTCCATAGCAGGAAAAGGAAGACAAGGAAAAGTAGTGGGTGAATATGGAATGGGGGCAAGGAATGCATGAGGAAGCCGCCTGGTAGAATTTTGCACAGAGCATAACTTAATCATAACTACCATTTGGTTTAAGATGATAAAACAACATTATATACGTGGAAGAGGCCTGGAGGTAAGGTTTCATATAGATTACATAATGGTAAGACAGAGATTTAGGGCCGGCCGGTGTGGCCGAGCGGTTCTAGGCGCTACAGTCTGGAACCGCGCGACCGCTACGGTCGCACGTTCGAATCTTGCCTCGGGCATGGGTATGTATGATGTCCTTAGGTTAGTTAGCTTTAAGTAGTTCTAAGCTCTAGGGGACTGATGACCTCAGAAGTTAAGTCCCAAAGTGCTCAGAGCCATTTGAACAAGAGATTTAGGAACCAGGTTTTAAACTGTAAGACATTTCGAGGGCAGATGTGGACTCTGACCTCAATCTGTTGGTTATGAACTGTAGATAAACACTGAAGAAACTGCAAAAAAGTGGGAATGTAAGGAGATGGGTCCTGGATAAACTGAAAGAACCAGAGGTTTTAGAAAGTTTCAGAGAGAGCGTTAGGAAACAATTGACAAATACGGGGGAAAGAAATACAGTAGAAGAAGAATGGGTAGCTTTGAGAGATGAAATAGTGAAGGCAGCAGAGAATCAAATAGCTAAAAACACGAGTACTACTACAAATCCTTGCGTAACAGAAGAGATACTGAATTTAATTCATGAAAGGAGAAAATATAAAAATGTAGTAAATGAAACAGCCAAAAAAGGAGTACAAAGTCTCAAAAATGAGATACACAGGAAGTTCTAAATGGCTATGCAGGGATGGCTAGAGGACGTACGTAAGGATGTAGAGGCATATCTCACTAGGGGTAAGGTAGATACTACCTACAGAAAAATTAAGAGACCTTTGGAGAAAAGAGAACCAGTTGCATGAATATCAAGAGCTCAGATGGAAATCCAGTTCTAAGCAAAGAAGGGAAGGCAGAAAGGTGGAAGGAGTATATAGAGGGTTTATACAAGGGCGTTGTACTTGAGGACAATATGATGGAAATGTAAGAGGATGTAGGTGACGATGAAATGGGAGATTTGACACTGCGTGAAGATTTTGACAGAGCACTGAAAGACCTAAGTTGAAACAAGGAGTAGACAACGTTTCGTTAGAGCTACTGATAACTTTGGGAGAGCCAGCCATGACAAAAATTCTTCCATATGGTGGGCAAGATGTATGAGACAGGGGAAATACCTTCAGACATCCAGAAGAATATAATAACTCAAATCCCAGAGGAAGCCGGTGTTGACAAGTTTGAAAATTACCGAACTTCCAGTTTAATAAGTCACTGCTGCAAAATACTAACACGAATTCTATACAGACGAATGGAAAAACTGGTAGAAGCCGACCTCGGGGAAGATCAGTTCGGATTCCGTAGAAATGTTGGAACACCTAAGGGAGTACTGACCGAGAGGTTGTAGGCGCTTCAGTCCTGAACCGCGCTGCTGCTAAGGTCGCAGGTTCGAATCCTGTCTCGGGCATGGATGTGTGTGATGTCCTTAGGTTATTTAGGTTTAAGTAGTTCTAAGTCTATGGGACTGATGACCTCAGATGTTAAGTCCCATAGTGCTTAGAGACATTACAACCATTTGCAGTAATGACCCTACGACTTTTCTTAGAAAATGAATTAAGGAAAGCCAAACCTATGTTTGTAGCATTTGTAGAGTTAGAGAAAGCTTTTGACAATGTTGACTGGACTTATCTCTTTCAAATCCTGAAGGTGGCAGGGAGCGAAAGGCTATTTACAATTTGTACAGAAACCAGATGGCAGTTATATGAGTCGGGGGCATGAAAGAGAGGCAGTGGTTGGGAAAGGAGTGAGATATGGTTGTAGCCTATTCCTGATGTTATTCAATCTGTATATTGAGCAAGCAGTAAAGGAAACAAATGAAAAATTTGGAGTATTAATTAAAATCCATGGAGAAGAAATAAAAACTTTGAGGTTCGCCGGTGTAATTCTGTGAGAGACAGCAACGGAAGAGCAGTTGAAAGGGATGGACAGTATCTTGAAAGGAGGTTATGAGATGAACATCAGCACAACCAAAACGAGGATATTGGAGTGTGGTTGAACGAAATCAGTTGATGCTGTGGGAATGAGATTAGGAAATAAGACACTTAAAGTAGTAGATGAGTTCTGCTGTTTGGGGAATAAAATAACTGATGATGGTCGAAGTAGAGAGGATATGAAATGTAGATTAGCAATGGAAAGGAAAGCGTTTCTGGAAACGAGAAATTTGTTAACATCTAGTGTACATTTATGCGTCAGGAAGTCGTTTCTGAAAGTATTTGTATGGAATGTAGCCCTTTATTAAGTGAAACATGGGCGATTAACAATTTAGACAAGAAGAGAATAGAAGCTTTCGAAATGTGGTGCTACAGAAGAATGCTGAAGATTAGATGGGTAGGTCACGTAACTAATGAGGAGGTACTGAAAAGAATTGAAGAGAAGAGAAATTTGTGGCACAACTTGGCTTGAAGAACCTGTTGATAGGACATGTTCTGAACCATCAAGGGATCACCAATTTAGTATTGGACACAGCGTCAAGGGTAAAAATCGTAGAGGGATACCAAGATATGAATACACTAAGGTAGATTCAGAAGGATGTAAGTTGCAGTAGATACTTGAAGATGAAGAAGCTGAAACGCGTATGTACTCGGTAGCAGCGATGGCGAGGCATTGTAAAATCTTTGACCAGAGTCTGCGCTTGACTGCGCGAGAGTTCAGTAGCAGTTTGGAGAGTAGTAGCGCGTGTGAGATGATGCAGTTGCGCTCCAATTCAGTTGCGAGGCAGTTGCGGTCGAGTCGCACTAGAGTTCAGTTGCATGTAGGGAGTTAGCTGTTGTGTGAGGAGTCGGCGGGCGTCGACATGGCACTCTGGTCAAGATTCAGAACAAGGTATATATTTTAAATAAGGTAATGAAGCAGCATTGCGCACATTTGATAATGTAATGTAAATTAACTGTAGCTAATTTGTTCAAGAATCGCCCCAATAATAATTTGTTTTCAAACATAGCATTTCAGCAAAAGAAACATTTTATTGAAAGAAATATTTCCCTTGGTATTCCTTAAAGAAAAGTTTCCCTTAAATTCAAAATTTTTGCAATGCATTTCCTTCAAGCTATGGCGAAAAATAAGAGCAGATGCAGTTTTACTGAGTTTAATTATTGAACAGGGCCTAAGATCGACATTTCGGTCTATTTGCGTTTTCATTGTCACTGAGATTTCATTATCATTGAATTGTCTTTCATTTTTTTGTGGGCAGCTTACATTTGGGTTAGATTGCTATTTTTCATTTAATTGTCATTGTCTTTAAATTTAATTGCTCTGAGGTTACACTAGGTTCTATTTCTATTCACATTTAAAATATTGACTTTAAAATTTTTGTGGGGAGGTTACACTTAGCACGATTATAATTGTCATTCAAATTTTTGTCACTTTTAAATATTTCTGCGGGGAGGTTACACTTGGCGACATCCGGCCAGGATCGTATTTCTTTGGGAATCTTCTAAGAAACAGTCAGATATCTGCTCTTATTTGCTTAAATATAATTAGGATTTGGCGCAACGCTTTTACTAATTTTATGACTTTCTTTCTTCACATCATCGGCAGTTCGTTGCTCTGTTGTATTTGTGTGTTGCTTTTGCATTGTGCTTATTTGTTTTGTGAATAATTGTGACTACTGTGAAAATGCCGCAAAAGACAGTGAATAGTGTATCGCGAGGTATTATGAACGAAATTACCGACTTAAACAACTTCACCGATAGTACTTGTGACACGCAGTGTAATGATGACAATCCTGCGTTCACTGACAATCAGTGCGTTCCAACCATTAATAATGATGTAGACCATACTGATGAACAAACGAACTCAATTGTCTCCTCTGTTAACGACAATTGATGACGCGGGGCGCCCTATTGTAATGAGCGCTACCCAGCTTAACACACCCGGTTTGGAAAATTCAAATAATGTACAGACAAATTTTTCTAATGAAAATGGGCAATGTACTGAAAGTGCGACGGATTTATTTAATTCCGAAATAGTGTCTGACAGTGTACATCCGAGTGATAAACTCTTTTGTAAATCTCAGAATAACCAAATGGTTACAGAAAGCGAGACAATTCCAGATACACCATTAAACAGCACAGAGAATAGAAATGCTAACTTTGTGTCGGATCCAATTAGGGCATTATTGCTACAAATTCTTGAATCAAACAAACGAAATAGTGAAGAAAACAAACGATTTAAAGAAGATCTCAAACAACAATTTAGTGAAGATTTCAGACAACTTAGAGAACAGAACAAACAAGATAACGAAAATCTCAAACAACACTTAAATGAAAAATTAGACAACAATTCCAAACAGTTAAATGAAAAATTAGACAACAATTCCAGGCAGCTTAGTGAACAAATTAGAGACGTTGCCGTGCAGTGTCACGATACCAAGGAACAGTTACGCGAGGAAATTGAGGCTTGTTCTAGAAAAAAGCAGCGAAGAAATTAGGTCTGTTGCTCAGGAATTAAGGGAAATGCAAACAGCTGCAACAGAAACACTTAGAGACGAAATTAGCGGAGTCGCCAAACAATGCTCTGAAAAAGCTACACAATTACGCGACGAGTTTAAAGCAATGACAGCAGAACTTTCGCGGACAGTGGACGCAAGGATAGACGCGAAATTCGACCAACAGAACTCTCAAATTGACGAACGCTTTAATCTTCACATACAAAACAGTGATACGCGTTTCCGCAAATTTATTCAGGATCAAAATAAAGTCAAACGTCAAGTCATGGAAACAATCACTGCTCAGAGACAAGAAGACAAACGTAAAATGTTTGCGAAGGCTAAAACGTATGTAGACAACAATATTGCTACAGTGTCCGACGAAATTAATACCACCAAACAGTCGAACACAGAATTACGTGACGAAATTTCCGATCTTAAATCGAAAACAGACACATACACAACAGATTTTCAAACAGTGACCGACAGACTCGAACAATTAGAACTAACACAGGATTCCGATGTCGTCAAAGCTGATGTAAAAAAACTGAACGAAACTAAACGTAAGTTGCAAAAACAGATTAATGCCTCTGATTCTAAAACCGATGATCAGGTAAAAATACTGACTAAAAAATGTGATGAATTGGCCAGTCGTATTGACGTTATTGAAAGTAATAATGACAACAAATCAGACGATACTTCACCGGTTTCATTTAACCAAACACCTGAATTTCAAAATTTACAGCAGACAATTAATGAGATCGACTCGTCTAATAACACGTTGCGTAGAAAGTTGTCAAGTTTACAACAAGAAGTAACAGAGATGAAAAGTATTTCAGTTAATGACACATCACAGCAGACGCCACTTTTCGAACATTTGCCAGACTCACGCAGTGCATATAATTTAGGTAATCAACAGAGAGTATACGACTTAGATTCCGAACAGACACAGGCAAATAGATTCTCTTACAATCCTGATCGTGTTCCATCATACAGAGATGATAATTTTGATTACAAACATTTTCTGTCAGTGAGAAAATTTAAAGTATTTAAAAATGACAAGGACACAGATTCTCCCACTAGATTGGATACAGCAATTTATTTCTGAATTTTTACCGCCATTGCGTATAACACAAAAGCTAAAATTTATTTGCAGTGCGTAATAGACCTCAGGGGATTCATTACGCTTTAATGAATATGTGCCGTAGCGTGCATAGGGCCCCGAGCTGTAGTAGTGCTGTTTCAATTTTAGTTTTCTGCACTGCTGCCTTCTCTTCTACTATCCTTTATATCTATCAAAACAGCTCTTTAACTATTGCTCTATTTAGAATTAAGAAAAATGACTAAAGAAAACCCGATAAGACAAGTTATATCGAAAGTGACACTTTTTCATCAGACGCTCAAGAATTGACATCTACCAGAACTTTAATCCCAGACAAAATTCTAATTATCAATATCGTCAAAATTTTCAGCAACAGGAACCACATTTCAGTAACAATAGAGGTTTTTCACAACAACAGCATGAAAGTCAGCCGCTTAGCATACCTAACCAACAATGCAGTCTACAAGGTTAACCAAACTTTAATGTTTCGCCGCGTGCACGTATAGTCTCAGCTCCAACAAATAGTAACGCACGTCAGCAAGGAAATAACTACGTACAGACAACACACTATTTCAACTCGCATCACAATGCGCCGTATAGAAATTACTATCATGACAGACGTAAAAATGATGAGCACAATTTTCAGCGTACATTTAATAACAGTCTATCTTATCAGCAGCAAGAACATCCGCCACAACAAATAATCATGAATAAACCAGACAATAGGTATCATCCAGAACGTAATACGTCAGGAAGAAATAATAGTACAGTTCAAATAGTTGAAATGCCACAGAATCCTGCTGAAAATAATAACACGTATGATAGAATTTAAACAGATACAGCACAGATTGCATATTCCAGTAACGTAAGCAATAATTTTGACACGCAGAATCTTATTCACGAAAATGTTATTAATTTTGACGCCATCCGACACACGTTTGCATGAAAGACATTATCACGACGTACGTAGACGACATTCTTATCGCAGAAGCTAACTGGACTTAACATAATCTGATTCTAGAACGACTGTTACAAACTTTTCACGCACAAGGACTCACAGTTAATCTCAGTAAATCGCATTTTGGCAAAACTTCTATAAAATTTATTGGACACATAATTTCAGCAGAAGGCATTGCGCCTGATCCGGAAAAACTTCAAGCTCTACGTGACATTACTGTTCCTACAACAAACAAGCAATTACGCAGTTTTTTGGGCTTAATTAATTTTTTCGCAAATTTATTCATCACTCTGCTTTAGACACAACTAGATTATGCCAATTAACAGGTAAAAACACTATTTGGTCATGGGATAAGCAAGCACATTCTGAATTTGTGAACCTGAAACATGCTTTGTTGAATGCTCCACTTTTATCGCACCCAGATCTTACCAGAAATTTTTCCATTGCCACCGACAGTTCTAACACCGCTTTAGGCGTACATATTTTCCAGGAGATTGAGGAAGATGGCTCAACAGTAATTAAAAACATCGCATTTGCAAGCCGCATTTTGTCACCTGCTGAACGAAATTATTCCGTTACAGAACTGGAAACGTTATGTGTTGTTTGGGCATTTATGAGATTTCGGCACTTTCTTTATGGGAGACATACCACCGTTTACACAGACCACAGAGCGATACAATTTTTACTTTCGGCTAAATTCACTCACGACAGATTAAGCAGATGGAAACTTTATTTACAGGAATTTAATTTTACAATAGTTCACATTCCCGGCACACAAAATGTTGTAGCAGATGCACTATCTCGTTCTCTCAGCAACAATCAGCAAGACGTAGCAACCAACTTCTGCAAAGCAAATTTCAGCGTCATGTACATTCAGCAAGTTGCATTTGAAAATTTTATTTCGTCGTCGTTACAGGACATAGCAAAAAAGCAAAATAAAGACAACGTGTGGAAAGTAATTAAACACCTTTGGCAAGATTAGAATAATGTTACGATTAGGAACCACTACACTGTACGCAATGACATTCTGTTTCGCCGCTCTCATCCAGACAGCAACAATTGGTTATTATGCATTCCTGACGAACTGGTTAACAAATTAATATGGTATACTCATTTAAGTTATGCACATTACGGAGGCAGAAAATGTTTTCTTATACTGAGACAGAACTGTTATTTTACCAACATGGAAAAACGTATACGACGAGTTTTAGCGTCATGTAAAATTTGCCAGAAAGCTAAGTCAGACACCACTTCACACATTCCTCTATTATATCCCATTGTACCTGTTAAATTAAGACATATGGCCGCAGTAGACATTTTTGGTCCAATTCCGAGAACTAACACAGGTTTTTGCTACATCTTTGTCGCTGTTGAACTCACTTCAAAATTTGTTACTTTCACTCCGTTACGCAAAGCTACTGCTAAAACTGTTTCGAAAGCATTTGTAAAACATTTTCTATTTCATGTAGGGCATGTGATGAGAGTAATTTCCGATAATGGATCACAATTTCGTTCTGCTATATGGACACACATGTTACGAGCTAGAAACATTTCTCCGATCTATATATCCAAGTACCATGCTTCTTCGAACCCTTGTGAACGATTAAGGAAAGAAATTGGTAAACTGTGTAGAATATACTGCCACAAAAGACATATTGATTGGGACACACACATATTCTCATTCCAAGATGTAATTAATTCCATTCCAAATGAATCCACTATGCTATCTCCGTCTGTTATACTGAAAAACGTTGAACCACCAAACAAAATTAAAAAATTAGTAAACTTTCCTACATCTCGTCGATTACGACACCACGAAATAATTGACATTGCGATGAACAACATCAAACGTGCCGCAGAGCGCCGGAGAAGACAGCAAAAACAGGTTTGTACGCGCCGACACTTTCACATTGGACAGAAGATATTAGTACGAACACACTATTTATCCAGCAAAATAAAAGGTAAGTGCAGTAATTTGAACTTCTATACGCAGGTCCATATCGGATTCGCAGCATTCCTCACCCCAATGTTGTACATGTCGAAACTCTGAGAACCAGAAAATCGAAAGGAAACCTCCACTTATCCAACATAAAACCCTTTATTGAGTGAACATACTTTACGATTTATCACACTGTAATGCTATTTACTAATTTTTATGATCATTTCTGCAATTATATTCACGTGACTAATTATTGATGACTATCGTATTTTTTCTTGGCAAGTGCCCGGCAAGGTAAGGTTAGCAGGTCGCTGTTCTTGTCGTTACACATCAGACCGTGCATATTTTCCAGATGAACTTACGCATTTTATGAATAATTATGCAATTCTATGTAGTGACGTATTAATTTTATCAAATTCTCTCTCCATTAAAGTCTTTAATTCTCGCCTCTATTAACTACACTACATACAAGCTGAACACAACGAACGTGACATTTTGTCTTTTTTATGTACGATTGTTTTCATGTTTTGTTTGTATGTACTGTGGAATAGTTAAGGTATAACACACCATTTGACTTTGACATTTTTTGCCCTATGATATCTCAACATCGTGACTATTTTACATTTTTCTTTTTCTTTC
This sequence comes from Schistocerca nitens, assembly GCF_023898315.1. Taxonomy (NCBI): domain Eukaryota; kingdom Metazoa; phylum Arthropoda; class Insecta; order Orthoptera; family Acrididae; genus Schistocerca; species Schistocerca nitens. Next base: position 716,241,046 of record NC_064614.1, on the reverse strand, counting down.
TGCTGCATTGTGATATTCTCTGTACATTTTTACCTTTGAACACTGTCTATGCTTTTGACATATTACGTTTTCTGTCCTGTTATGCTGTATGCTTAATTATGTCACCATAAACCAGTCATTATTTAGAGGATATATGATTTAAATGCAAGGCATTAATCTTTGTTCATCAATTTCAGAAAGAAATGATACGGAAAGGACATAAATTAAACAAAAATGGGAATTTCACATACGGAATAAACGAAAGAAGATGCAAAAACCTTATGAGGAAGAGTAAATGGATCAGAATTAACAAGCATTAACAAGAATATACTATGCACATCGTAAAATAGCAGTCTTAACTAATTTTTTCTTTCAGAATACAAGGCGATTGATGCAGGCTGTCAGACAGAACTACACATCTTAGTTTTAGTGATGAAATATGCTAGAGATAAGGAATAGTTGTGTAATGAATAATGAAGTGATTTTTTGCAGATGATAATGAATGCTGATGAAGAGTAATGATGAAGAATATGATACTATGAATAATGAAGTTTTTCTTTACAGGTGATGATAATAATGAAGTTAAGATAATATGGATAATGAAGTTTTTCTTTACAGATGAGCATGATGTTGAAGTTTATGTATTTATGCTATGTAGTTATTCAAGTATTTGTTGCAGTTTGTTTTGACAGTATGTTTTATATCGTATGGTATGATGACTGAAGATTTTGGAAAGGACAGCTATGGAACACATTTTTATACACATTTCACTACCTGTTAATTCGAAGTTCACTACTTTTCAGCATAGTCTGCGTTTCTTCTTTCAGCTCAATAATCCATTTTGTATTTTTTTTTCTTTTTAGGAGAAGCTTTTCATGATACTTACTAAACCTGTTACTTATTATACATGTTCTAGTACTTGCATTTTTTTTACCCAGTTGTGTCTATCATTTATAAATGTGATCACATATACTTCCTTGTTTCATAACCTTGCTACAGCTGACTCATGACGAATGACGTTACACATTTTTAATTTACAAGACCAACCCAGAAGAAAACTTTTTGTTTTCTTCTTTTCCTCTTCTTGCTTTCCCTTTTAATTACCCAAAGCAATGCATTGCTAGCACAAAAACAAAAAAAATGTATTACCAGTCCCAAATAGTGCTACTAGTTTAATAGAATTCTGAATAATACTGATCAGCTCTGAATAGTATGTCACTTCAGTAATGACTTCTTAATGATACAAAAAAATATATATATAAAATAATGCTTTGTAACTGGCAAATAACTGCCACTGTTTATTGTAATGAGACTACTTATAATGCCCATGATTATTAATGCTATGACTGTAATTAACTGATTTTTAATAATGACTTCTTAATGATGTGTATCACCAGTTTCAAATAATGCTACTCATTTAAGAGAGTTCTGAATAATACTGAATGATGAACAATGTTTTATACTATTCAATACTTACTGGCCATTAAGTGCCGATAATTAATGTAACTAAATGAATTATGTTATTAATTATGCCATTAATTAGCTCCTATTTTCAATGATGACTTTTCATATTTTGGTAACTGGCCAATGAGTGCCAATAATTTGTATAACTCAATGAATTATATTAATGCTATGCCAATAATTGAGTCTCCTTTTCAATGATGACTTTTGATGAACATTATTCTGTCATACTAAATATGCTTAGTGACTGGCCAAGGATTGCCACTATTTATTGTAATACGATTACCCATAATGCCAATAATTTAATTTTATGAACATTATTCTGTAATACTAAATACATGGTACAGAAATGTTCAATAACTGGGCTATGAATGCCACAAACTACTAATGTAATCAAGACTAGTCTGTGACTTAATGTCTTTCACCTTCTGACCTAACTACCAGGAATTACTGTAATATCCATTTGTCCTATCCATCCTCATAATCATGGAGCACTATATTTGGTTTTTGCACTAATTCTACGATGGTGTGCCTTGTAAGAGCGTGGTGTTGACACGACATGCTGTCCACCACCGTGAGCGATGAAGACGTTATTATGGTCCCACTGTTTGGTGTACCTGATGTACTGCCAAAATGATAACAGGAAATATTACTACGACATTTCAGTGTCTTGGATACGCTGATAAATACTTCTGGGAAAAGAACTGCAAATTGTCTCACTTGGTGTTGTACTCCTGTGGAAAGATATGGACTTTCAGTGCAGCTGCGTGCAACCTAAGTGCTACAACCATGATGCAATCCTTCCTATCCCTTCCCTAATTCTTGTAAAATGAAAAAGTCATATACAGTGCGTGTGCACTTCCTTTCTTTTGTTAATAAGATCAGTTATCCTGAAATTACTAAAGACTTGTATAGTGCATGTGCACTTTATTACACTCCTTGATTGTTTGTTTGTTGTAGAAAAATACTAGAGAGTACTACAGTCGGTGTGCACTTTTGTCATTTGTCAGTATAATTTGTACTCATTAGGTTTATTTGTCGTTAAAATGCTAAAGAGTTTTTCAGTGTATGTGCACTTATGTTATATGTTAATATGTTTTCTACTGAACTTCAGTGCCTGTGCACTTTTCTCATTTTTCAATATGATTTGTACTCATTCTGTATACTTTTTATGATTTCCTGATATGTTCAATACTTCAGTGCGTATGCACTTATGTCATTTGTTACTCATTGTATATACATTTCGTCATTTGCTGATATGTTCTCAACTGCAGTGCATGTGCACTCATGTCACTTGTCAACATGATTTTTTGCCATTCTGTTTATTTGTTCTGAAAATGCTAAAGAATTTTTTCAGTGCGTGTGCACTTTGTTATCTACCAAATAACTTGTATATACATTTTTCTGATTTGCTAATATGTTTTGTACTCACATTTTGTCATGTACTCGGTGCATGTGCACCATAATTGCTACATCAGTATATTCTCTGTAATTGTAGAATTAATTAGTTAAGAAAAAATTTTGCCGCGCTTGGCAAGTCCAAATGACTCACCATCGCTGTCAAAATTTTTGCCCCCCCCCCCCCCCCCCCCCCAGTGGAGGGTTATGAAACGCGTATGTACTCGGTAGCAGCGATGGCAAGGCATTGTAAAATCTTTGACCAGAGTCTGCGCTTGACTGCGCGAGAGTTCAGTAGCAGTTTGGAGAGTAGTAGCGCGTGTGAGATGATGCAGTTGCGCTCCAGTTCAGTTGCGAGGCAGTTGCGGTCGAGTCGCACTAGAGTTCAGTTGCATGTAGGGAGTTAGCTGTTGTGTGAGGAGTCGGCGGGCGTCGACATGGCACTCTGGTCAAGATTCAGAACAAGGTATATATTTTAAATAAGGTAATGAAGCAGCATTGCGCACATTTGATAATGTAATGTAAATTAACTGTAACTAATTTGTTCAAGAATCGCCCCAATAATAATTTGTTTTCAAACCAAGCATTTTAACAAAAGAAACATTTTATTGAAAGAAATATTTCCCTTGGTATTCCTTAAAGAAAAGTTTCCCTTAAATTCAAAATTTTTGCAATGCATTTCCTTCGAGCTATGGCGAAAAATAAGAGCAGATGCAGTTTTACTGAGGTAAGAGTTTGAGTTTAATTATTGAACAGGGCCTAAGATCGACATTTCGGTCTATTTGCGTTTTCATTGTCACTGAGATTTCATTATCATTGAATTGTCTTTCATTTTTTTTTGTGGGCAGCTTACATTTGGGTCAGATTGCTATTTTTCATTTAGTTGTCGTCTTTAAATTTAATTGCTGTGAGGTTACACTAGGTTCTATTTCTATTCACATTTAAAATATTGACTTTAAAATTTTTGTGGGGAGGTTACACTTAGCACGATTATAATTGTCATTCAAATTTTTGTCACTTTTAAATATTTCTGCGGGGAGGTTACAAAGCTTGCACAAGATAGAGTAGCATGGAGAGCTGCATCAAACCAGTCTCTAGACTGAAGACCATAGCAGCAACAACATACCGTAACATCCGCACATGCACCTCTCACACACACACACACACACACACACACACAGTCCGCTGCCACCAGTGTAAACATTATGTAAGTGTTCTGTCGGTAAGTGTGAAGCACATTTATGTGAAACGGCACGTAAAGAGTGACATATCACTACAGGAATATAATGTACGGGAAGCATTGTAAGAAGAACTGACAATGGAATGGTCCAATAAGACGTGTTGAAACCTACCCTGAACTTTTTTACACAGGAAGAAGACAACGAAAGAAATGAACTGTCAAAATTTTAGCTGTTAAGAGGCACTGCCGGCATTAAAAAAATAGCTCGAATTTGCCAAATTCGTAGCGCGCCAGTCGCCGGTAGAAATTTACACCCTTACTGGCACTGTAGCAACTGCGCATTAGCAGCTAGGCACACACACAGCCGAGGTCTGCGGTAAATTTGTTAACAGGTAACACGACACAACCCGCTCGTAAGACGTTTTAGGTTTTTGTTCGTTGATAGTTTCTCTGACACTACAGTACACAGTTACTATTCTCTAGAATTAGCCACTCAAGTAACATCAATTACAAATTAGGCGTTGCGCGATTGGTAAGTACTGACAATACAGATGATATTGAATTAATATTTATTGTGCTTCCGAAAAGCATGGCTGCTAACAGTAGATTCTTTTTTCTTCCGGTTTCATAGTAATGTGGAATCAAATTAACGTTCACAGTTTAGCAACGATGAAATACGAAGAACTTGATTTCCAGCCGAAATCACCTACTTCTCCTGAGGACGTACATACGAGTCATTTGTTACTTGATTTCCCTGGCATTCATTCCAATGTTATCGACATTTCGTTTGAAATTACTACTAAGTTAGAAGAAATTGGACATAACTGTGACGATTGCATGAATTGTGGTTCGGATGACGTCAGTTGTACCTCTAACAGTTCTGAAGAAGAATACCTGCCAAGCCAATAAAAAAAGAATAAAACGTACTGTAGCAGCTTTCGGAGACAAGGAAAGGCAGTAAAATATTGGTTAAACGAAGGAGGAAAGGAACACTTGAAGTTACGCAGTGTGCAAGGCGTTTTAGTTTCGTAAAATCGCAGCTTGAACTGTAGAAACGGAAGAATGAATTACATTGAAGTTGTAAGTAGGCTGTTTATGTTTTCTTATTGGCAATGTTACATAGCGCTCTGTATGAAAATCACTGGCTGTGCTGTGTGCAGTCTGTGGCTAGTTTGCATTGTTGTCTGCCTTTGTAGTGATGGGCAGCGGCAGCTGGATGTGAACAGCGCGTAGCGTTGCGCAGTTGGAGGTGAGCCGCCAGCAGTGGTGGATGTGGGGAGAGAGATGGCGGAGTTTTGAAATTTGTAACACTGCATGTCATGAACTGCTATAAATATTATGACTATTAAGATAAATACATTGTTTGTTCTCTATTAAAATCTTTCATTTGCTAACTATGCCTATCAGTAGTTAGTGCCTTCAGTAGTTTGAATCTTTTATTTAGCTGGCAGTAGTGGCGCTCGCTGTATTGCAGTAGTTCGAGTAACGAAGATTTTTGTGAGGTAAGTGATTTGTGAAAGGTATAGGTTAATGTTAGTCAGGGCCATTCTTTTGTAGGGATTATTGAAAGTCAGATTGCGTTCCGCTAAAAAAAATATTGTGTGTCAGTTTAAGCACAGTCCTGTACAATTGTTCTAAGGGGACGTTTGAAAGTAAGAAATATGAGCCAAACGTAGACCTCAAACCATCTGAATGAAAAACTTCGAAAGATTAAGACTGCTCGTGAGAGGCTATGCACCGTTACCGATGGATATCTACGAGACTGGGCCCTTCGAATTGCATCCGACATGAACATTGCTAATTTCCAGGCTTCTTCGACCTAGCTACTCAGGTTCAAGAAATCGTACATGATAGGAAGTCGCAAAATTACCAAGTTTACGTCACGCAAACGTTGGAGCAGCTCCAGTTTTAGACAATGGTACACAGAAATTCATAGCTGACGTAAAGACGCTACTTTCCTTTATCCCCGCAACTGCTGTTTATAACACTGATCAGTCAGGTTTCGTGAAAGAATTGCGTGCATACCGCACTTTATTATTTCGGGATGAAAAAAGACGGAGTCGGTTGCCCAATCAGTGAATGCAATGACTTTCATATACCATAATGCCAGTGATGAGCACGAGTGACTTACTGTTTCCTCAGCTGCATATCTGTCTTAAAATACCGCAAGGCAAATTGGGACCAAAAATATAAAATGGATTGTTTAGTTGCAAAAATCTTGTAATCGACGTATCAGAGTCTGGAAAAACAGAAAAGAATAATTTTTAACATTTCGTTCGATACTTATCCCTACCAGCTGCAGAAACTAATTCATTGCTTTTGTTGGATTCATGGTCTGGATATAACGACGCCTCTGTTTTCGTGGAGGACGACGAAAAATCTATAAATGTAATGTAGATTCCACCCGGAACTACTAGTGTGATTGACCCTCTCGATAAAGAATATTTTCGACAGCGGAAAGGATTTTTCAGGAAATTGTCAGACCACATAATTTCCTATATCCTCTCTCATTTCAGGTTTATTAGCGGAAGAGTATTTTTAAGCTCCAGTCATTTGTGCATCACCAGTTTACTTCGCCACGCTTTAATAATCTGATCAAGTATGCCTGGTATGCAGAGCAATGTCAGACAATGGCCGGGAGCATTTCTGACTGCATCCCATTTCTGTCTAAATAAAACTAGTGGTTACTGCGAAGTGCCTGACTGCAACGCTTTCCTCTTTGTCTGGTGTGCCTGGTGCAAGAAAAATGATTGTTTTTGTCTTTCAATCGACACGTCGCATTTTCGTGACGACTTCAGGCAATAAAAGAAGAACTGTTTCGCTGATAGTCAAACATACAACATTCAAATTTTATTATAAGGAATGGCGTAAAGGAATTGTTATAAAATGTAGTACTGCGAGGCATATTTCATTTCAACAAATTACAAGTCCTCATTGATGGAAGTTGTCTGTGAGATCAAACACTGCCATGATTTTTCTCTGCTAGCCACTTAATTACATGCGCAAGAATTGAACTGTCGATATGAAGCCATTCAAAAAAATGTTTGTATAGTTTAAGTCAGGTTTTCACCGGAGCAAGCAAGCTAACGAGCACGAGCAAAAGAAAATTCTGTCTGGTGTATCCGGTAGGCCTCTTGCAGGTCTTTCAACTGGACGCCACTGCAGCTACTTACATGTCACTAACCTTCCCCAATTACCTCATTGGAAAATGGAGATCTGCAGTTTAACGCGGAATCATGACCACATGTCTTTCGTAGCCACTCCAACATCTGTGAGAAGTGAATGCTCGGTTAAAAATGATAGTGAAATGTTGGGTCTGAACGGGATTTGATCCTGCGCTCTCTGGATCACGAAGCGCGCGTTTTGCCACGAGATCATTTTTGTTTTTAAAAAACAGAATATGTTCATTCGGCCTCACATGCTTAGTGGAAATGCTAGCTGTGTCAGCTCTTGAGATGATGCTCGACGTCGGTAATAAGTGTTCTGTTCATAAATTTCCTCACATTGGCAACGTGAATCCAGGGCAAATTGGCAGCCGATTTACAAGGAAAATTTTGGACCAGTGCTAAGGAGAGATAGACATGTAATTCCGTGTAAACTGCACGATCTCCATGCATGTCACGCTTCCATACAAATTGAGACACGTAAATTCTTCCTTGCCTGCGCCATTTCGCATACTGCGGCAAGAAAAGTGCGCTCGCCATGCAAAATGATCCTCACTGCATAGCAAAGTACCGCATTGTGGCCCTAACAAGATAGATTTGTATCCTGTATGACGAATATTAGCTCCAAAAACTAAAAACTAGTAACACTGCGTTCATAGCCAACGTCCGCTACTTTGTGCACTCTTCCGTTCCCTCCAGTATAAACGATTCTAATCATATACTAGCGAATGGTAGTGAATTTTCTGCAAATGCTCATTCGCACGTGTTCGCTTCCATTTACTCCATTGTAAACAAGGCTTTAGGTGTTTTAGGTGTTTAAAATTGGTGTCTGTGAACTCCGGATAATTCCGCTACGTGGCGCTTCGCGAGTGATTCGCCGAGTCGCGCGCTAGGCGTGCAAGGCTGTACAAATCGCTGTTATAAGCTGTTCTTCGCACGGCAAAAAATGTGTCGCTTCCAACATTTTTTACAAAATACTTGGAGTGCCTCGTGGGGATTTAATTTTTGTGAGTGCATTTCTTTCGTTATCTTCATCCTGTGTAAAAAATTTCAGGGTAGGTTTCGACATGTCTTATTGGACCATTCCCTTGTCAGTCGTATAAGTGTCGTAAGTGAATTTCCTGATGAAAGTGGCTCTGAAGCAGAAGATCCAACAGTAGGTATGAACAAAGCCAAACTGATCAGTCTGCCGAATTGCAGACAGTGATGAAGAAAATGCAGGCCTTCACGGTAAGAATGGTCATTGTTGGACCATAGCTGTCGTTGGTAGCAGAGGCCTGCCAGTTTCTGTAACATTGCAGTCCGTCTTCCAAGAGTGTGGAAATAATGAATAAATCGATTTATAATTAACTGAGAACATCTCAAAATATTTGTGTAGTATGTGCTGTTTCATTAAATTAATAACATCTTTATTTACTTACTCTGCTACTCGATGGTCTCGGGATAGCGTTCTCGTTTCCAGAGCACAGGGTCCCGGGTTCGATTCCCGGCGGGGTCAGGTATTTTCCCTGCCTCGAGATGACTGGGTGTTGTTGTATCGCCTTCATCTTCGTCATTCATCCCCATTACGATCGGAGGAAGGCAATTGCAAACCACCTCCACTAGGACCTTGCCTAGTACGGCGGTGCGGATCTCCCGCATCTTTCTCCTACGCTGTGTCACGGAGTATGGGACATCATCATCATTATCTAATTAAAATGCAAAACATTCTTCAGATACGGATCACTTTCAAGTCTCACCATTGAAGAGGTTCCACGGCACTTCTTGCGTAGTCTCGAATTTTGGATGTCTTAACACTACTACTGATTAAAAACGTACATGACAGAGGTACAATAAAATGAGAGTCCAATTTCATAATAAAACATTCTATATTCAGGGAATTTCTCTAGCAAATGATTGAGGGTCGCTGTGACCCTCGCCTACAGATTGTTTGACAATTTCAGAGGTGTACAGTACGAGGGTTAAATGATTGGAGGAGACAACAGGGGAGTTCTACGGACCAGAACTCGTACTAATCTGTTAAAATATTGCGTATACGAGGAAGGATAAAAAGTATTTGCAACACGATTATAATTCATACCAGACTTTATCGCCAAAATTCACCGTATTGGATTCCTTCTACACTCCTGGAAATGGAAAAAAGAACACATTGACACCGGTGTGTCAGACCCACCATACTTGCTCCGGACACTGCGAGAGGGCTGTACAAGCAATGATCACACGCACGGCACAGCGGACACACCAGGAACCGCGGTGTTGGCCGTCGAATGGCGCTAGCTACGCAGCATTTGTGCACCGCCGCCGTCAGTGTCAGCCAGTTTGCCGTGGCATACGGAGCTCCATCGCAGTCTTTAACACTGGTAGCATGCCGCGACAGCGTGGACGTGAACCGTATGTGCAGTTGACGGACTTTGAGCGAGGGCGTATAGTGGGCATGCGGGAGGCCGGGTGGACGTACCGCCGAATTGCTCAACACGTGGGGCGTGAGGTCTCCACAGTACATCGATGTTGTCGCCAGTGGTCGGCGGAAGGTGCACGTGCCCGTCGACCTGGGTCCGGACCGCAGCGACGCACGGATGCACACCAAGACCATAGGATCCTACGCAGTGCCGTAGGGGACCGCACCGCCACTTCCCAGCAAATTAGGGACACTGTTGCTCCTGGGGTATCGGCGAGGACCATTCGCAACCGTCTCCATGAAGCTGGGCTACTGTCCCGCACACCGTTAGGCCGTCTTCCGCTCACGCCCCAACATCGTGCAGCCCGCCTCCAGTGGTGTCGCGACAGGCGTGAATGGAGGGACGAATGGAGACGTGTCGTCTTCAGCGATGAGAGTCGCTTCTGCCTTGGTGCCAATGATGGTCGTATGCGTTTTTGGCGCCGTGCAGGTGAGCGCCACAATCAGGACTGCATACGACCGAGGCATACAGGGCCAACACCCGGCATCATGGTGTGGGGAGCGATCTCCTACACTGGCCGTACACCACTGGTGATCGTCGAGGGGACACTGAATAGTGCACGGTACATCCAAACCGTCATCGAACCCAACGTTCTACCATTCCTAGACCGGCAAGGGAACTTGCTGTTCCAACAGGACAATGCACGTCCGCATGTATCCCGTGCCACCCAACGTGCTCTAGAAGGTGTAAGTCAACTACCCTGGCCAGCAAGATCTCCGGATCTGTCCCCCATTGAGCATGTTTGGAACTGGATGAAGCGTCGTCTCACGCGGTCTGCACGTCCAGCACGAACGCTGGTCCAACTGAGGCGCCAGGTGGAAATGGCATGGCAAGCCGTTCCACAGGACTACATCCAGCATCTCTACGATCGTCTCCATGGGAGAATAGCAGCCTGCATTGCTGCGAAAGGTGGATATACACTGTACTAGTGCCGACATTGTGCATGCTCTGTTGCCTGTGTCTATGTGCCTGTGGTTCTGTCAGTGTGATCATGTGATGTATCTGACCCCAGGAATGTGTCAATAAAGTTTCCCCTTCGTGGGACAATGAATTCACGGTGTTCTTATTTCAATTTCCAGGAGTGTATATACCTGCCTCGCAACCGGATCGTCTTCCACACTGAGGTGGAAGGCGTCGTACACTTTCAGCACATCCATCTCTGTCGACGTCGCGCGAGGACCGCCATAGGGCAAGGATGAGGCCTTCACTCCGGCGATTAGGTCGTAATCGCACGGACTCATATCGAGTGAATACGGCGGATTTTCCAGTCTCTTCCAGCCTCACTTACGCAGGAGCTCCTGCACGGGGTTGGTCCTGTGGCATCGTGCACTGTCATGAAGGGTGATAGGATGCAGTGCAAGAAGGAAATATTGTTGTGTGCTACGACTACATGCACTTCATTCCTGATCTACGCACATTGCTCATGTTTTCTCAACGTATTGGTAAGTCGCGTGAACTGACCTCCCGCATTGTCAGACAGCACACACAGTCGCTGACTGAAACCTAGCCGTCTCCGCTCATTGCACTAATTCAACTGACCTACTATTATCTACAATTCTACATAAAACGGGCATGCCATGTGACGGACTTCATCGTGTTACGGCAGAATTTACACTAATTTTCATCCAACCATATATTTCCATAAATATACACACGGAAATGCTAGGTAGCCTGCTACAGTTAAAATATCGGGTGCCACACACACACACACACACACACACACACACACACAAACAGCACAAACCTGACGCAGACAATGTCTTGCTGCTGGCCAAGCCAAAGAGAACAATTTAAACTCGTCCAGCCCTTGAAGTGTGTGTGTGTTTGTGTGTGTGTGTGTGTGTGTGTTTGTGTGTGTGTGTGTGTGTGTGTGTGTGTGTATAGATTGGGGGATAGACTGAAATGATTATTATTATTCACGAGAAAGAATAAACTGAATCACAGGCATGGGCTGTACTTATTGCCATCGAACAAGCCTGGTTATCTTTGCCGCGCCTACTGTTCGATATACAAACCATTGCATTCGTGATGGTGCACGACCGAAAGAATCGCGGTTGCGTTCAGGGGCGATTCTAGAAGTCGGTCATCCAACGCGCTGCAGTCATGGACTGTGTGGCTGGTCCCGGCGGAGGTTCGAGTCCTCCCTCGGGCATGGGTGTGTGTGTTTGTCCTTAGGATAATTTAGGTTAAGTAGTGTGTAAGCTTAGGAACTGATGACCTTAGCAGTTAAGTCCCATAAGATTTCACACTCATTTGAACATTTTTTTAGAAGTTGGTCGAGGAGACGGGCTAAAGGAATGTGGGGGGAGGAGGGTTTGGGGGAATTGAATATCGCTTAACAAAAGGAGAGTTGGGGTCCTTTTTGGTAGAACGGTAAAAAAATGCATATTAATAAATAATAAGACGCCCATTTTAAGTTAAATTATATTTACTGATGAGCTGCTCTTACTCTTTTGTTAAAATGTGTTTGAAATACGTTTTAACCTATATTCCTACATAATTATTAAAAAAATGATTGAATCTGTTGCAGTATATATTCGCTGATTTCCGAAGTCATTGAAGTCATTTTATCCAGTGTAATATGACACTCCTTGGGGGGTGGGGGGGCCTTAGCCCCAATAGCCCCCCACCCCCTCCGCCCCTGCCACCACCGTGGTTGCGTTGCCTTACATGTAGAACAGTTGGAATTGGAGTTGTAAGATCCATGGCTGTGAACAGTAGGCAACCATAAAGACCTAAAATGGCGGAAACTTCTATGGTATTGAACTCCACAGACCTACTCCAACTAATCACTGCAAACAACTGAGGCGAGAGGGCCTATCCCGTCAGTTTTATTACCGAGAGTATCGCAACCCAGAAAGCGTCTGGCAGCGGGAAGAGGAGCCGTCAGCGAACCTAGTCAGACTGTTAAGCTTTATCCTGGCCTGGAAAGCCTGGTCTCACGGTTCAGATGTTGGGCTCCCTAGCGTGGAGGTATCTCGTCAGAAGGGGAGAGATATACTGGTGTGCCTCTGCCACGCCACGAAAAAGGTGTGGTGTGTTATTCAAAATAACGGCTCCTACAGCTGTCGTGATATTTCGCCATGCTGCAAATTACTAGGTATATTTAAATCAAGGCTCAGAAAACTACTTCGCTCCCACCGGACAAAAGTCCTCTGGTTACGCAACTGTACGGTGATGGCAGACTACTGGGGAAAATTAGTTGGCGTGGTTTAATTGACAATTCATTTCATCGTTTATCTGAATATTAACTGAATCGACCTTTGTGATATGTCAATTAAATTTTACATTTTGGTGTAGTTTGATTATACCGTCAGAGAAATAAAATGTATTTTATTTTGACTATCTCTTTCTCAGAAAGGTTGGACATGATGATTGTCGTTCCTACAGCACGCCTTGTGGTAAGCTACACAAAAGTCTCCGTAAAATCGGAGTGTGAACTGTACAAATGGAAGAATGAAATACGTTGAAGTAAGAAATATGTGCCAAACGGAAACCTGAAACCATCTGAATGAAAAACTCGCCATGTTTTTTATATCATCATGATCATGATAATCATGATCACTTACCCTCCAGGGAATAGGCTAAATGCCTGTTTCGTTTTCAAAAGTTATTGTTGAGCCCATCTCACTTTCAGCTTATATCTCGTAACCTTTTTGAAATATAATCGTTTGAGGTTGTGAACTACACCTAAACTCGACAGATTTCCTATTTTACATTCCGTCGATATTTGTTGAAGTCCTGAGAATGGAAGTAGTCTAATTAAATGAATCGCCAAAACTATCTGAAACTGTGTAATTGAATTTGAATAAACTTTTCCAATAATTTAATGTTGTTCATTAAAAATGCTGTCCTATGAAGTTCTGTATTGTACAATGAAGGCTTTCACCACCGGATGACATAGCTTCTGGTAAACCTTTCTGGATGTCAGGTCGTGGTCCAAGAAACTCTTCTGTTTCTGACGTTTCGTCCAAGACTGCACTGAACATCCTCAGAGGTGCTCCTCCGTTGAGTCTTTCCGACTGACCGGTTAGACTTCCGAAAGCGACATATATACTGTATAAAAGGTGGCGTTGTCGAAGTAACACATGATGAGCAGTGATAATAATAATAATAATTATTATTATTATTATTATTATGCCGTGTGTTTAGGGCCTCCCGTCGGGTAGACAGTTTGTCTGCTGCACGTCTTTCGAGTTGACGCCACTTCGGCGACTTGCGTGTCGAAGCAGAGATAATCCTTGTTAAAGATAAGACTTAACTATCGATTGTTGTCTTGTCAAAGATAAAATTGTCTAGCGATTCTGCAGAGCTACTGTCCATATGTCGCTAGGTTTCCATGCCTCCTCTATCCTGTTAAAATTATCCTAATGCTTATAAATTTCAATGGCTTTTCTACATAATCGTCGATAATATCAAAATGGCTCTGAGCACTATGGGACTTAACATCTGTGGTCATCAGTCCCCTAGAAGTTAGAACTACTTAAACCTAACTAACCTAAGAACATCACACACATCCACGCCCGAGGCAGGATTCGAACCTGCGACCGTAGCGGTCACGCGGTTCCAGACTGTAGCGCCTAGAACCGCACGGCCACACTGGCCGGCCGTCGATAATAGTTTAACGTTGTGGATAAAATTTCTCTTTCCTGATTGAAGAGCATGCTCTGCTACAGATGATTTCTCTATTTTTCCTTGTCGTCAAGGACTTTTGTGCTCTTTTAGCCGTGTATTTACGCTCCTCTTGGTGTAGTTCCAATATAAACTTTACCACAAGCACACGGAATTTTGTATACACCGCATGTCAACAGAGGAGGGCGTTTATCCTTCACAGCTCGTAGTACTTGACTTATTTTCTTTGTTGGTTTACAGACCAAACGTACAAGAATATAGTAACCTTACTCACTGTGATTCCAGTTAACGAAGTTATGATTTTTATAATGGATATTTTTCCAGGAGATTTGACTGTTAGTTTTAGACATTGCCTTACTTCGAGTCAGTTCCAATTGGACGATGAATTTTATGAGCAACTTGATGGTGTAGCAACTTGTAAACCATTAACTCTTACGGCCGCTCTGGACAAAGCAAAATAAGAAACCATCTCGCTGGTATCGGTTTGTAGATGACACATTTGTGGTTTGGTCCCATGGTAGAAAAGCTTTTGGACGAATTCTTCGATAATCTAAATAAAATTAATCCAAAAATACAATTCACCATGGAAATAGTAAATGAAAGCAGAATATCTCTCTGGTACGTTTTACTTAAGAGACGGTCCGATGGAAGTTTGAAACATAAAGTTTTTCGGAAGGTAACACATATGCACAGATATTTACATAAAAACTCCAATCCCCATCCACAACCAAAGAGAGGGATCATTAAACGCCTTGCCGATAGCGCCGAACGGAAAGGACATCGGAACACCTGAACGCTGAAAGAAGACAATTGAAGCAGGCCTTCGAGAAAAATGGCCACTCAGGGAAAGAGGCAAAGATAATTTTGCGTCCAAGGAACAGAAGACCGAAGGACAAGAATGAACCACAACGACTTTCATTAAAAAAGTAACGGATCAGGTCTGTAAGATTTTACAGGAACATGACATGAGACCGGTCTTTAGACCAACAAAGAAAATAGGTCAAGTACTCCGATCTGTGAAGGGTAAACGACCTCCTCTGTCGACATGTGGTGTATACAAAATTCAGTTCAAAATATGGTTGAAATGGCTCTGAGCACTATGGGACTTAACTTCTGAGGTCATCAGTCCCCTAGAACTTAGCACTACTTAAACCTTACTAACCTAAGGACATCACACACATCCATGCCCGGGGCAGGATTCGAACCTGCGACCGTAGCGGTAGCGCGGTTCCAGACTGAAGCGCCTAGAACCGCTCGGCCACACCGGCCGGCACAAAATTCCGTGTGCGTGTGGTAAAGTTTAAATTGAAACTACCGAGAGGAGCGTAAATACACGGCTAAAAGATCACAAAAGTCTTTACCGACTAGGAAAAATAGAGAAATCAGCTGTAGGAGAGCATGCTTTTCACTCAGAAAACAACGAAGTGAAGTTTTCTCAAGCACAAATTTTATCTACAACGTTAAATTATTATCGACGACTATGTAGAGAAGCCATTGAAATTTATAAGCATTAGGATAATTTTAACAGGATAGAGGAGGAAAGGAAACCTAGCGACATATGGTCAGTAGCTCTGCAGAATCGCTAGACAATCTCTTCTTTGACAAGATGACAGTCGATAGTTAAGTTTTATCTTTGACAGGGATTATCTCTGCTGTGTTATTTCGGCTACGCCCCCTTTTCTATAGTATATTTGTTGCTCTAGGACGTCCGACCGGTCAATCGGCAAGACTCAGCGGAGGAGCGCCTCTGAGGACGTCCAGCTCAGTCCTGGACGAAACGTCAGAAACAGAAGAATTTCTTTGACCACAACTTCACATTCCGAAAGGTTTACCAGCAGCTAATTCTGTATTGTGCCGTACAGTGAAAGTGCCACAATGCGTGACGTCACATTATGTGACTTGCCATTTTAAAACACAAGACAAACCGAATAAAAATGCTGCATTAAATTGTAAAAAGATGTTTGAAGTAATAAATAACCCAAAATGTTTATGTGGAAATGCTTTCTAATTTTAGGAACACAACCTGGCTAAACAAATTTCCAAAAACACATGATGCACGCGCAAATGTTAACACCCTTTTGTGAGAAAAGCTATCTGCATAACAAATGAGATAAAATAATCTTTATCTAATCTGACCCTGACTTTGAAATGAAACAACTAACAGTGAATGCACTAGCTGAAGGAAACAAAGAAGGCCTGGCGCAAATCAAGGACAAGCGGCTATGCTATGCAGATCGTGCTTCGGTCTTAGCCACAGTGTTCCGCTCAGTGGAATGTGGCAACAAACACAGCCCGTACTAATAAATGCGAAAGTAACTCTGTTACGCTTTGACGAATAAATTGCAGAACCGATGTCAATAAAATGTGGGTGGTATGGAGATAACTTGAACGCCGAGGAAGAACATAATCTATTTTAGAAATTGTTTAGTATAACATATTTATTGATCTGAAGAACGTAACGCGAAATATGGAACAGTAATTACTCTTGGAAAAAACTATTTATTCTTTGACTTTTGACCATTGTATTTCTGAAAATGCCTTTATAGTTGCATAGGTTGTACATAATACGAATCAACATGATGAATACAATGCTTGTGCAGTCCTATTCGTGTTTAATCCATACTTTCATGCTAATATCAATCAAGAGCTCGTCACATTTTAGCCGCTGAGGCTCAAGCGTCCTCACAAGTTCTTTGCTGCATTGAAATTTGCTAGGACAGAGCTGATCATGCGTTTAGCATTGGTGTTTCTCGATCATGGGTTCCCAATTTTAGTTCCAGATGGAGTCGGATTTTATTTTTCTGCTCGGGTCTGGATGTGTGCAATGTTCTCATCATCATCAGCTGACGTTTCAAGTCACCCAATTAGAGATAAAAAGACGTGCATCAAGCATCCCGGCCAGTAAAGCCATACGCACATTTCATTCATTTTACTAATACACTAGCGCAGCCATGGATAAGAGCTAGAATATAATGATTATACAATTCTCAAGGTGTTTAATACTTGCCAGTCCAAACGTACATACTAATATTGCACATGCGAAAGCAACTCTGTTATGTTTTCACGTCTAAACCTCTGAACAGATAGCTATGAAATTTGGCGTGACAGAGCTTAAATCCTGATGAGAAGACTGGCTACTTTACTAAGTTTGTAGTACAAGATATTTACTGATTTGAAGAATATTATGCAAATTAAGGAAATACATTTATCTTTGAAAAATCTATTAACTCTTTCACTTTCGGATATTTTCAAATTTGTCAAAATGCTTTTATTAGTTGATATGTTCTACGTAATGCGATTCAAGTAATCAATAAAACGCTTATTCAGTTATAAACGTGTTTAATCTATACTTCCATACCAATACCATTATTACTAATTGCGAAAATAGCTCACACTGTTAAGTTTTCACGACTCTACCGCTGAACCGATTCCTATGGTGTTAGGTATGGAGATTGCTTGGACCCTGAGGAAGAGCATAGGTTAATGTAGAAAGTTGTACCATTTTGAGCATTGTTAACATTTTTAAATATGGTATACGCAAGTCGTATGCAGACGGCGCTGGTGCGATGGCCGGTGATGACTCTCATTGTCTATAAACTATTATGTGAAAGTGAAAATCCAATGTTATTATGCGCACGGTTTATAATATTCAGTTCCTGCACCACCTGGAATAGCTGGAGAGTTTTGGTGTAGATACAATAATAAAACACGACGGTAAACCAGAGAATCATACTTGAAACTTTCACTATACGCAGATGCAAATCTGAATTAGTGCGTAGTTCTAAGGGAGCTCCAGCTGCGGATGTCACTCGAATCCAACAAACCTCCCGTATCCCCAGAACTTGGATGCAGATTATCGCACGGCCTTAAGTGTTGTAGAGACATTACAACAGTATATTAGACGCTGAACTTCACGCGTCTCTTGCAGCTTCCAAGATGCCTGAAGGTTCACAACGGCAGCGTCATTTAAAGACTGTACGACAAACAGAGTGTCGTACCTTTACATGTGGAACGTGGGAGGTTTCCGCGGAGGCAGCGTTTGATTATGATCTATTAACTGATTGAGTTAATCGTAAATTAGTCAGCACAGGGAGACGGATCAAACAGATAGGCACCACAATGAATTAAAATGGAAGCGAGAAACAGTTGGTATGAGTTCCTGTGTTGGCAAAATCTCATTATGTGAGCCAGAAAAATCCCGAAAAACTCTGCTTCTGGACGATTTTAATGAATCGAGGCATTTTTAAATATAATTAGAAAATATAATGCACAGTTTCACATTCCACATAGAGAAAAATAATAGACACAGCCATATCGTAAAACTATTATCTTACATATTCAGTATCATTCATCACAACAAAAATAGCGATATGCGAGCGAAGCGCCGCGTAACATCTAGACAGAACATAAACTTTCGTGAGGAGACAGTGGTTGCAATTAAACTTGCTAAACAAGTGAAAAGTGACTAACCTAAAAATGATGTATTGAGTACTGAAACTCGTTCATGAAAACTATAATGATCATTACAAAAAGTAATTTTTGTAACAAATATTACTCTGCCACAAGGTAAATTACTAACACGATATAGGAGTGAAAATCTGTAACTTCTGAGTGCAAGCCATGTGAATAAACAACCCTATTTAATCGCACCTGAGCAGTGAAACTAACCTAGATCAATAAACAAAAAAACGTACAAAACCTTTCTCCTTTTCAAATACATAATAAAGTTCATACAATCAAGCAATACAGTAACAGCAGTACTTGAAAATCTTGTCAAATTAATCTTTACTTCACCGTTTTATTTCTTCTTTTGAAAAGCTCAATGCAAGTGCCTCAGTGGACGCTCAAGAGCCGGACAGCGGGCCGGTGTGGCCGATCGGTTCTAGGCGCTTCAGTCAGGAACCGTGCGACCACTACGGTTGCAGGTTCAAATCCTGCCTCGGGAATGGATGTGTGTGATGATTTGTAAAATTCAACATCCTCCATATCTTTATCCCTCTACTCTGCGAGCTGTTTCCAGATCGCTTAGTGGCATGTCTAAGACCCAACTCAATAGCTTTTCTGAGAATGCTAAAGCAGGAACAATGCTACTAGCAACCAAGGATCACAATCCTTGTACACAGAATCTTTGTGACGTAACGTATCGACTATTGAAAACCTCTGTTTGAAACGTATCCAGTGTAGAGATATGAAGCATAACAAATTAGATAAAAATTGAGCTCGCATTATTTTTCTTGAATCCAAATATATGTTACAAACCTTACAATCTCAACAACTGTTTCGTCGGTCTTTCTTCTGGCATTCTGATCATATTCACTTTGACATGGTCAAGAATGTGAAACCGTGATCTTAATTTTTAATGTAACTTTTTTTGTCTAGATCACCAGTTTGTAAAATGATATTATCTGTTTAGAATGTGCTAGCATCCACCTTCTGATCTAGAATAGACGGAAACAAATTTTGTTCCGTAAAAAGTTCTATCTACCTACAACACGTACAACGTGAAAAATAAGGAACGCGACGATGCATAAAATTTATCGTTGAAGAGCGTAATGGGTCACATGTTGTACATTCAAGTACTGAGTCGTAAAACTGTGTTGTATTTGGTGATGCTGCTTTTTAAGATACAAAGAGGCGTTCATTGGCTTGAGTGCTCCACTGTGTCCACAGCTACACAACAAAATTTATCACATTAAGATAAAGTTAGACAATATAGTACGTTGTAAAATTAATTTATGGTAATAAAAGCGTACAAAAACTAAAAATTATAAAAAGTGTGGAGAATGTATTAGCAACTAAAAACAATCCTTCTAATGATCAGACTGTTAATTGTTAATGGAAGGTAGAAAAAACGAAGCTGTATCGTCGAAAATCATTTCACGTCAGTGAACTACGATATAATTTAAAAAACAAAATGCAAAATACAGAAAGGCAGAGTGGATGCAGTGTGCCATCGGTAAGTTCATTGCAGCCAGCAGGGGGCACTTCCTACTGGGCGCTATGTCTTATTGCAGTCGTCAGTCACCGATGTAGTGTGCACGAGAGCAAACAGGCCGACACGGAAGTAGTCAGGCCGTCTTCCCATCATCACAGGAGGCAGCAAGCACCGTAATCACTCTTGTTTCTGGATATGATTGTATCACATTTTAATGCACGACGTCAAAGCGTAAGATCACAAGAGCAGCTGTTCAGAAGTATTACAAAGCCCGTCCCCGGTGTCATTTACACTGTTCATTTAAAATCTGTTCTGGAGAGCACTATTTCCTACTCTAGCAAGGCGAGCAATCTCCCTTTACTTCCTGTACGTAGCACTTGGACGTTATGTTCTATATTTCTTATAGAGTGCCTGTTTTCGACAAAGTGTGTACCTACAGTTGTTTTATTTTGGGAGTAAGTATGCTCCTTAAAACGTTTGTTATACGACCGTCCCGTCTGGCCTACGAAAAACTGATCACAGTCACTGCAACTCATTTTGTACATGCCTGAATTTAGGAATCTGTCACGTTTATGAGCATCACCAAACACACAGCAGTTTTGTGAGTTAGTACTTGAACGCCCAATATTTCAATTGTTACTCTCTGTAAAGATACTTTCTAGTATGTTCTTCGTCACTTTTCTTTCTTTTTGTGTATTGTCAGGAGCTATAACTCTTTGCTAAACTTTTCTTCTATCTATTTCAAACTTGAAGATGCATGCTAGTACATTGGAAACTGGTAGTATGGTTCCATAAACTCGCGATCTAGACAATTACAGGTTGTATTTCCCAAGTGAGTTTTTTATCCGTTCAGCATTCACCTCTTTTCTAATTTGTTAATTCCTAATTCAGTATTGACCTGTGTAGCCTTTCATCGCTCTTAGAGATCTCATTTCAGCTGCCTGTATTTCGCTCTTACCCTGCTCTTCCTGAGAACCGAGGTCTCACTTCCTTGTAGCAGATAAACTATGCTATAAAAAGTATCCGGACACCCCAAAAAACATACGTTTTTCATAGTAGGCGCATTGTGCTGCCACCTTCTCCCAGGTACTTCATATCAGCGACCTAAGTAGTCATTAGACATCGTGAGAGAGCAGAATTGGGCGCTCCGCGGAACTCAAGGGCTTCCAACATGGTCAGGTGATTGGGTGTCACTTGTCTGATAGGTCAGTAAGCGAGATTTCCTCATCCCCAGACATCCTTAGGTCCACTGTTTCCGATATGATAGTGAAGTGGAAACGTGAAGGAACACATACAGCCATGACGTACTCGTCTGTAAACTGACAGAGACCGTCGACAGTTGAAGAGGGACGTAATGTGTAAAAGGCAGATATCTACCCAGACCATCACACAGTAATTCCAAACTGCATCAGGATCCACTGCAGGTACTATGATAGGCGGAAGGCGTGAAAACTTGGATTTAATGGTCGAGCGGCTGCTCATAAGCCACACATCACGCCAGTAAATGCCAAACGACGCCTCACTTGGTGTAAGGAGCGTAAACAATGGACGATTGAAGAGTGGAAAAACGTTGTGTGGAGTGACGAATCACTGTCACAGAGTGGCAATCAGATGACAGGGTGTGGGTATGGCTAATGCCCAGTAAACATCATGTGCCAACAGTAAAATTTGGAGGTGGTAGTATTATGGTGTGGTCGTGCTTTTCATGGAGGGGGCTTGCACCCCTTATTGTTTTTCGTGGCACTATCACAGCACAGGCATAAACTGATGTTTTAAGTATCTTCTTGCTTCCCACTTTTGAAGAGCATTTCGAGAATGGCGATTGCATGTTTCAACACGATCAAGCACCTGTTCACAATGCACGACCTGTGCATTTTCATCGTCAAATACAGTGATCTGATCGTCTATAAAAAGGTGCAGGTTTATGATTCCATAATGTGATACCTTTAACCCAGGATTGACTATTTATTTCCATCTTTGTCATATGTAAATTTCTGTCTTGTCTAACACCCTGATTCGCAGGTATCATATCATTCAGGCTCCAGATCTCAGCTGATATACAACAACAGAGCGGCAAGTCAAAGGTTTATTTTTTTCTGTTTTCCTCGTAGTATGTTTATTAAAGATTGTGCGTGTTATTTTATGTTTCAGAGGCTTAACCTCGTGTTTTTGTAAGTGTACGTTCATTCTGTTTGTAGCGCAGTAGTTGCGCAATGAACAGTCAGCTACATAACTCATTAACGCATCGGCGTCCGTTGATGACCCATCAGGAGGGTGGCAAGTAGCATATTTAGGATTCTGTCTCATTTTATATTTCTTCAGTTTGTCTTGCTAGGATGGTTAGGATGTGTGCATGCAGGAGTTTGCCGCAGTTCGCGAGCAGCTGAATGCGCTATTGGCTACGCTCGGTTATTTTCAGGCTGCTGCCTCGGGGTGTAGCGGTGGCGGAGAATCTACTACGTCGCATGGGACACCTCATGTCTCATTTGTTTTGCCCACGGGCTCTGATTCCATGACCTCTCCTAGTGCACCTGAATCCGTGCATCCGCATTTACAGCAGGATGTGTGGCGGGTAGTAACGCGTTCGTGTCGCTCGAGGCGGAGTGCCAATGTAGAGACTTACTGTCTGGCCTCACCCATTCATCCTGTGAGTGGACAGGTCGCCGCTCCTTCAGCAGGGGAGGCCGATAGGTGTCAGAGCTGGAAAGAAAGGCAGGGTGCATTCCGCATGACTGTCAGACGGCCTCATCCGGTATGTGGAGGTGGCCTCGCCTGCAGCTATCCACGTGCAGGGTGCAGCCATCTGCAAGTTGTGGTTCACCTCGGCATCAACGACGCCTGCCGCATGGGTTCTGTGGCCATCTTTATACAGGCAGCTGAGTAAAGGATCTCAACTAAGGGATTCGTCGACTCTGTGACGGTCTTGGCTACAGATTTCTAGACCTGCGTTATGGGGTGGGGGTTTGTAGGAATCGGTAGTTCGAGGTGCTCTGATGAACATTCGCCAGTCGATAGGCAGCAAGGGAAGTCAAACGTCGTTCAGAATAAAGACTCACTGTTAAATAATTGGTAATAAAGTGCCCAAATATGCTGCCCTCCAGGAAATTTCTTGTGCTCCAATTATTCTTGGGATCTAGAGCTGGCTGAAACACGCAGTTGAAAGTTCTGAGACATTTAGCGAGTCGTTGTACGTATATCGGAAAGATAAATGCCATAGTTGGAGGAGTGTTCATTGTGTTTGACTAAAATATTGTCTTCATTGAGGTCAATGGGACAGTGAAGTTATCTGATAGCGTATAACAGGGGCAGGTGAAACCAAATTAATTGTTGGATGCTTTTATTGAACGCCTGATTCACAATTACACAGTCGTTCAAAGAAAGTCTACAGTCAGTAGTGCGTAAATACTCATATAACGCAGCAGTAGTTGGAGGCGACTTAACCTAACGAGTATAGACCGGGAAGTTTATGGATTTATTGCGGGGGATGCAGACAGACAGTCATGCGAAATACTTTTGAACAAGTTTTCTGAAAACTGTCTTGAGCTACTAGCTCGGCAGCCCGTACGCTATGGAAATGATATCTAACAGGATCTAAATATCGGCTCCCAGGTTGATGACATATCCCTCGACTTTCGAAAGGCGTTCGAATCAGTTCCGGACTGTCGCTTGCTCCAAAACGTGCCCCCCTACGGTCTATCCAATCACATATGTGGTTGGATACAAAGTTTTCTAACAGACAAGAGAGTAAGATGTCGTCCTGAATGGGGAGACTTCAACAGAAACAAGCGTAACATTCAGGTGTGCCCCATGGCAGCGTAATAGACGCGCTGCTTTTTACGATTTACATAAAAAATCTGGTTGATGGCATTGACATTGGCATTTGACTGTTTGCTGATGATGCTGTAGTCTACGGGAAAGTAGTATAACACGAAAGTTGTGAACAAATCAATGGGGTATGAAGGCTTTCACGACCGGATGACATATCTTCTGGTAAACCGTCCGGGATGTAAGGTCGTGGTCCATGAAACTCTTCGGAGGAGGAGAAACACCCCTCTGAAGATGTCCAGCGCAGCTCTGGACGAAACGTTAGGAGCCGAAGAGTTTCATGGACCACGACCTTACATCCCGGAAGGTTTACCAGAAGATAAATCAATGGGGATTTGCAGAAAATAATTGTGTCGTGTAATGACTGGCACCTGTATCTCAATACTAGTAAGTGTAGCGTACTGCGTATAACAAAGCGAAAATCCCCATTAATTTACGAGTACAAAATAAATGCCCAGTCTTTGGAAGTGGTAACATACGTCGAGTACCTGGATGTGACTATTCGAAATCATCTCAAATGGAACAATCAGATTACACAAGTAACGAGTAAGGCGAACTGTAGATTGCGGTTCATTGGTAGAGTCCTGAAGCGAAGCAGTCCTTCAACAAAGTAAATTGCTTAGAATAGGTTAATTCGTTGTCTTGGAGTATTGTGCGTCTGGTGGCACCCTTACCAGTTGAGTCTGACTCAAGAGATTGAGAAGGTCCAAAGAAGAGCGGAATGATTGGTGATTGGTACATTTAGCCACCGCGAGAACGTGACAGATCTCACAGGAAGTTTGAAGTGGAACACACTTGCAGATAGACGACGCGCTAAACGGAAGGGCTGATCACTATATTCCAAAATCCGATCTTCGGCCGAGGATATAGAGCATATATTATTACCTCCAACTTTCATATCGCAAAATGATCAGCATTCAAAAATAAGGGAAATTAGAGCTCGTACTGAGGCATTAAGACAGTCGATTCTCCCTCGCGCGATCCGCTAGTGGAACAGATGTGGAGAAATATGACTTTGGCGCGAGTAGTGCCCCCCGCCACCCACCGCTTGGTGGCTAGCGAAGTATATATGTAGATGTAGACACACACGAGCGATTTACTATCGCGAGCCGACAGCATCAACTTCTCTTATGTCTTAGCAGTTAACGTGATTACGGGAGTGAAACTACGAACTCGGGGCGAAGACGAACAAGACAATTGCCCTTGACAGCCAGTGCTGTTTCACAGCCATCGTGCCGCGCGAGAGAACTGGGCAGTGCACACGTGTTCGCAAACTTAGCAACAGCAGCCTTCAGCATGTCATGAATGCAGCGGGTTCGGATGTGGAATTTTTTATTGAAGAGATCAATAAACACACGGAAATATGGGACGCACGTCGCAAGAAGTACAACTATGAAACTGACAAGACAACTGTACGGTATCAAGTGCGTGGAAAGTTTTTTTGAGGGCTTTGCTGCGAAACTGTGGTACTCTCATCTTCTCTTAAATCTGTACAGAGGGTCACGAACCCTCCTTACAGCAACCGTGAACTAACCAATGGATGAGTCCTAAACTTCTTATTGCGTTTATTAAAGTGTTGATAAATGAAATTATGGAACACCGTACCCATGTTGGAGGTCTGTCTACCAGTCGGTTATTACCGCGCGATAACAGTTGCGATGTCATCGCAGAGACCATGCATGGCTCCCTCATGTACACTGAGCTTTATAGCAAACAATAGTAAATGCTATTCAGGGATCTGACGTGTTACTGAGCCACATATTTCCCCTTGGCCTATAAAACACGGTATCCACTTCTTTGTGTCAGCCTACGCACCTCTTACATTAAGAGCGCAAGATTTTATTGGAATTCAAGTTGATGTACACTCAATTGCTCGTTTTATACAATGTAATCCCTAATGTACTGTCCAATCGTGAAGCATCGATTGCACACCAACCGGAATAAGCACCTCGAAACGGCATGAAGAAGGCCCTGACCCGCGCGCCAGTGGAAAGGCTTCAGCGCTGATTTAACCAGCAGCCCGAGGCTGATCGGCCCAGATAGGCGGCAGCCTTCAAAAGCATCAGTACTGGTTATTAGGAGGACTATACGCTGCCTGCGTTCTGCGAGTAATAATACATTATTCGAATACTTGCAAATAGTAGGCGCAGGCAGCCACTTCATAAAGAGAAGTTAAGCAATAGCTTATTTTCTCCTTATAAATAAAGTTTTCATTTAATCTTCATGCGATTTGTACAGATGATTTTGGATTCCTGCTACCGGCCATCGCATCTTCTCTCCTCCCTTGTTTGTGTCAGTGCTGATTCCCACAGTAGTCGACGCGACATGTGTAAAATGGTTCAAATGGCTCTGAGCACTATGGGACTTAACAGCTATGGTCATCAGTGCCCTAGAACTTAGAACTACTTAAACCTAACTAACCTAAGGACATCACACAACACCCAGTCATCACGAGGCAGAGAAAATCCCTGACCCCGCCGGGAATCGAACCCGGGCGCGGGAAGCGAGAACGCGACATGTGTAATCTCAGAATATGTTCAAGAACTTTGTTAGAAATCAGAGGTACTATTTCTGGCTTTATTGTGCTCTTTACTAGCAGATGCGAAGAGATCTATACTCCAGAGGTCTGCAGCATGTTATGGTCAAGAGTGGAGGTAATTGCTTTCGGAATTATATACAAAACCTGACAGGGACACTTCGACCTATCTTTTTGTATGGTCCGTCTTGGTCCCACTCGCGAGTAAAAGTGTCTTTCTACTAATTTTAGTGTCGAAGACGGCCATAACATAGACCAACCTTTTATCGTTTTTTGTGATAAACTGTAATAAAATTTCTGAGGTACTATTTTTTGTGTGTACGGTAGCACAATGAATCAAGTTGTAGCAAGTTAAACTGTAGGTTAAATATGATAGCACACAGTAAAGAACTTGGGCGTCCAAAACCACATTAGTTTAGATGTTATATTAGTAGATACAGAATGGCTCTGAGCACTATGGGAGTTAACATCTATGGTCATCAGTCCCCTAGAACTTAGAACTACTTAAACCTAACTAACCTAAGGACATCACACAACACCCAGTCATCACAAGGCAGAGAAAATCCCTGACCCCGCCGGGAATCGAACCCGGGAACCCGGGCGTGGGAAGCGAGAACGCTACCGCACGACCACGAGTAGATACAGAGATAAATCACCTAGTCGACCGATTAATACACCAAATGCTCTTTTTTGGTAACTTAAAAATGACGTCTGTCGTAGCACATTGAGTTGCTTTGGAAAACAAATTATTAGATAATATTTCACTGCGCAGTGGTCTTTCTTCTCGCAAAGTAAAGATCCATGCATCAGGTTTCATCCACATATTCGTCTGCGTAAGACTGTTAGATTTATTTTGTCTCTTATTGCCAGCTACAACCAAATTCAAAGGCAGATGTTCACCTTTCGTTGTAAATGGAGATGAACAGTCTGGTCACACATCAGCAGCCCACTTAATGTCAATCTTTCCGTGGCATTTTAGTTCAATGAACCACCAATGCTAGCTTGCGGGCGTTTTCTTTCTCACGTTATGCTATTTGTGCGTATTAAACAGATGTGTCGCAAGCAAAGGGCGACAGACAAAATAAGACATCTCTTGAGAACAAGAATTCCAAGTTTGAGCTACACAGAACGTACATGGAAAGGAATGAGCTTTGACGCTTCTATCTGGTAGCTAGTCTTCAAACTGCTGTAGAACCGGGCCGTGGCCAGTCGGGCGTGCCACTAATGTTCTCTTCGCATAGAGGCCGCTGCTGTCGCATTGTCGTCCTGGACAGGGGACGGTCAGCGTGCGATTGGCTGACGTCTTGTCACAGGCCTCTCCGCTCTACCGCTCCCGATTGGCGTGGCGGCGCTTGACTTCACCCCGTAACAGGTAACCTCGAACAGATTGCCCAATGTGGAATCTGGAGCGACCTCCGAAAGTTTGTGACAACTGTTCAAGTCCATTTGAGATAAAGTGACCTTTCGACAGCGTGTTAGAAACTATACCTTAAAACACAATAATATGCATCTTTCTGGACCCTGGTTACTTCATGCGTAGGGCAGTGTCCCCTATTTTCAGCCAGCAGTACTCTACATACATGTGGTAGCACTCCTTTATTATCAAGTGTAGACGGCGTAGTGATATGTAGATGATGCACATTGAAAACAGAACTAATATGATGCGAAACGGAGTTAATCAACAGACCGCCGCCAAAACTCTATTAGCTGGAAAATTTAACTGACCTGCCAATCTTCTGTTTCCTTGACAGTGGTGACATTGAACTGCTCTTCGTCTAGTAGGGGTTTCAATTGCTAAATAGAAACGTATTCATGGAGGGCAACAGGGGGCTGCTATAGACCAGCAAACAGACAGCTCTGATACAGAATTCGGATATATCCATCACGAAACACAATAGCTGTGAGATAGCCTCTCAGCTTTTACAAGAGATCGATACACTCACAATGAACGAGATGACCTGGCCCGACCAGTGCCTTGCTGCAGGTCAAGACGAAACCGTAAAACTGCACTGAACATAAAAGACGAATTATCGACGGATCTCGCAGGTGTTTTGAGAAAAATCAAAGAATCTCGAAGAAACTTCAGAATCAAAGGGGAAATAGTTAATAGCCATGAGTCTACGTTGAAACAAAAGTCCAGACAAAGGCAACACGAACTAGCTACCGGGTCAGCGTGTGAGAAGTATTCATGCCCATAGATCGAAATGCGAATAATTGCTTTGCTGGGAATCATGGCAGAAAATTTCCGAAAGTGGTCTGTTGATAATTTGTGGTATGGTCTGCCAATGGCTGCTATCACGCAACATAAACCAACACAGACTTTTAAAAATGGCTGAAATACCTACGCTGCTAACATGATGCGGCTCCGACTAAGAAGGGCAAAGAAATAGAGAGAGCGTTTCTCGGCACTTTTGTAGATTCCAGCAGAAAGAAGATTCCTTACCCATCCTAGCTGGAGTGGCGGTTACTATCTGTTCCGGTCAGTGACAGCCCGTTGTCCAGGTCTGGAGCCCGGGAGAGTGAAGTGGGGCTGGTTAAATGGAGGTGGAAAAACCTTGTTTCCTCCTGCGCGAGATACTTTTTGCTTAAAATTCACAGTAATTACTCGGAATCTCTCCATCTTGCAAATACTCACATCAAAAAATGTGAAAAATATGTAAAAATCAGCCAACCGGTTGCACTGGTTTTCTATATACCTTGACCAGGTTTCGTCACCTCTGAGGGTGACTTCATCAGAAGGTAAGGTAATTACATGAAGAACATATCGTCATAGATGTACAGTGACGATATGTTCTTCATGTAATTACCTTACCTTGTGATGAAGTCACCCTTATAGATGAAGAAACCTGGTCAAGGTATATAGAAAACCTGTGCAACCAGTTGGCTGATTTTTACATATTTTTCAAATTTGTGTATACGGTTGCTACAAACGTCAGCCATGTTTAAAGTTGTATCAAAAATGTTTCGCATTAGCTCGGTTTCGAGAGTTCCGGAACCTGTACTAAAAATTGGAATTCAGATCAACATAAACATCATTTCCGCCCTTTCTATTGCTCATGAAAACCGCACACTGCATGTTGTACCATCATACAGCGAGACCTTCAGAGGTGGTGGTCCAGATTCCTGTACACACTGGTAACTCTAACACCTTTGGGCCGGGCGGGATAGCCGCGTGGTCTGAAGCTTTTTGTCACGGTCCGCGATGCTCCCATCGTCGGAGGTTCGAGTCCTCCCTCGGTGTTTGTGCCGTCTTAAGCGTAAGTTAGTTTAAGTTAGATTACTTAGTGTGTAGGCTTAGGGACCGATGACCTCAGGAGTTGGTCCCATAAGACCTTACCACAAATTTCCTAATTTCTTCTAATACCAGTAGCACGTCCTCTCGCAATGATGCATGCCTGTATTTGTTGTGGCATACTATCCACAAGTTCATCAAGGCACTGTTGGTCCAGATTCTCCCACTCCTCAACGGCGATTAGAAATGGATCCCTCAGAGTGGTTGGTGGGTCACGACGTCCATAAACAGCCCTTTCGAATCCATCCCCGCCACGTTAGATAGGGTTCATGTCTGGAGAACATGCTGGCCACTCTAGTCGAGCGTCGTCGTTATCCTGAAGGAAGCCATTCACAAAATGTGCATGATGGGGGCGCGAATTGTCGTCAAGACGAATGCCTCCCCAGTATGCTGCCTATATGGATGCACTATCTGTCGGAGGATGGTATTTACATACCGTACAGCCTTTACAGCGCCTTCCATGATCACCAGCTGCGTACCTCGGCCCCACATAAAGGCACGCCAAAACGGCAAGAAACCTCCACCTTGCTGCACTCGCTGGACAGTGTGTCTAAGGCATTCAGCCTCACCGGGTTGCCTTCAAACATATCTCCGACGATTGGCTGGTTGAAGGCATATACGACACTCATCGGTGAAGACAACGTAATGCCAATCCTGAGCGGAGCTTCCGGCGTGTTTTTGGGCCCATCTGTACCACGCTCCATGCTGTCGTGGTTGCAAAAATGGACCTCAGCATGGACGTCCAGAGTGAATTTGCCCATCATGCAACCTATTACAAACAGAGTCGTAACACAACGTCCTGTGGCTGCACGAAACGCATTATTCAACATGGTGGAGTTGCTGTCAGGGTTCCTCCGAGCCATAATCCGTAGGTAGAGGTTATCCAATATAGTAGTAGCCCTTGAGTGGCCTGAGCGAGGCTTGTCATCGACAGTTGCTGTCTCTCTGTATCTCCTCCATGTCGGAACAACATTGCTTTGGTTCACTCCGTGACGTCTGGGCACTTCCCTTGTTGAGAGCCCTTCCTGGCACAAAGTAACAATACCGACGCAATAGAACCGCGCGCGGTATAGACCGTATAGGCATGGTTGAACGACAGACATGTCTCCGCAATATCCTTTCTTCGAGGAGTGCTATTTCTGCAAGGTTCGCAGAAGAGCTTCTGTGAAGTTTGGAGGATAGGAGACGAGGTACCGGCGGAATTATAGCAGTGAGGACGGGTCGTGATTCGTTCTTGGGTAACTCAGTTGGTCGAGCGCTTGCCCGCAAAAGTCAAACCTCTCTAGTTCGAGTCACGGTTCAGCACACAGTTTTAATCTGCCAGGAAGTTTCATATCAGCGCACACTCCGATGCAGAGTGAAAATCTCATTCTGACATAAATTTTTGTCTATTTGTTCTTACACCAGTCACCATACATGAAACAAGGGCTTGGGTATGTGAGAAAATTGTCCCCTCGGGGAAAGAATGAACCCATTCCCCCCCCCCCCCCCCCTAGAAATCAAAAACTTATTTCGGCGTCCCAACAGGAAGAAATCCATGCCCAGAAATTTTATTCCCCCAGAACTTTTTATTTTGGATATTACATGTATGCTTTTCAGCCATATGATATTAGATATTGTTTACTGTGGCTGGCGTATCTTCTAGATTTTCAACACAGCATCTGGGACTTAAGCCTACAAATTGCAAGGTGCAAGTGTGCAGTCACTTTGCAGCTGACAGAGTTCACTATGCCGGGGAAGTAGGGCTATCTTGTAAAAAGAGTGCGAGTATGTAATATGTTTTGATCAAAATGAGTTTGAAGCTGCTGTATAAATCGAAAAGCTAGTTCACTTTTTTTTCATCCCTAACTCTTCCCAGGACCCATTAGTCTTTTTGTGCTGAAGCAGGAGCATTTTTCATTTTGGTTCCAAGCTTTTACTTTACCATAATATTGACATTAGACAGCCACGCTTGGCAACCGATGTAGATTTTTGTTGATTTGGGCGATAACCTGATCCAGTTTAAATTTGTTTACTGTCTTTCGAAGCGTGTTGCTTGATGCCGCGGAGTTTGTAGTCTTATCTTTTCAGAACCACGTAGCTTGAGTTTGGTATAGTCAGTCTGGCTCCTCTACGATTACCTGCCTGGTATAGGTGAAGTCCAGTGTAGCATAGTGTTACTCGGAGCACACAAAGCTCACCACGAAGTAAATGTTACATGCCCATGTAAGATTTTCTGTTTAATGTTTTTTTTATTTTTTAGTTTCTGTCGTATTTTTTATTATTTTTATTATTTTGTCCTATATTTTTAATTTAATTCAACTTTTTATTATTTTTTTAAATTTTCTCTTTTATTGTTACACACATTTTGTTCTTATACGCGTGAGATTGTATATGCAAACATGAAAAATAAGCATAAACGATACGGAAAGAAATATTAAATACTATGTAAAGTTTATGATCATAACGTATGTAAATAGTTTATATTACGTAGATAAAGTTACTGTACGAAAATATTACGTAGATAGAGATACTTTGAAGCTTATTATATTGCAAGCTGAACGACTCAAGCAGCAAACAGTAAACTATAGAAAAGCATACATCTTGTTATTATCACTTATTTTAAAAGTCTTGTCACTGTTTATTTAAAATGTGCAGTGACAAAAATTGAAAAGCAAGAAATCGCCGCCAGAAAAACTCACTGGAATAATTTTGCTACGAAATGTTGCAATAGCCAGTCCCAATTAAGTATGAGTGTGATGAGCTGAAAGAAGAAGAAGAGCTGCGAAGGAATGTATGCACGGCAAATTACTATCGACTTTTCAGTCTTGTAAAAATTGACGAACTTAAAACTCTTACCACAAGGCGGTGCTGAATCCGATACGTCTTACTTTTTTCCGTTTGCACAGGAGACAACGCCAGTATACCTAATTAACCTGATTTATAAAGGGAAAACAATTTTTTAGCTGAATGTCGTATACGACACGGCCTTGTGACATGTGTCCTGATACTCCTTCTTGTGACAGGATGTTTAGGCTTGTTTTGTCTGAAAGTAAATTTTGTAGTAGATAGCAGTGTTTGAAGAAAACGCAGTTCAATATTTTGTGTTTGTTAGAAATGAGGTGACATTTTTTCTGACTGTTATTTTTATAACAAATTTTTGCTTCGTCGTCGATAAAGCTCTAAATTCTCGATCAAAAAATACAGGCTGTTCAAAAAAGGTGGCAAATACTTGGAGAGGTGGTAGTACTCATCGAAAGTAGGAAAGTAAGTCCAGTAGACATGGGTCAGGAGAAGCATACTTTCCGAGATAAACACTTGTTTTTAGGAATGGTTATGCGACGCTTGGTTCAAAAGATATGGTGTGAATTTCCATAACTAGCATGTACGGGCTGACGTAAAACCACAATCAATTCAGGAAAGAGGGTATGAACACCGATTCTCAATCAATGTATGGACAGGTGTACTTGGCAACAGACTAATAGAGCCATACGCGCCACCACAAAGGTTAACTGGGGCGCATTATCTGGACTTCCTCATTACTGTGTTGTCTACCTCTCTGGAGGCTATGCCACTGCAGCAACGAATACAAATGTGGCTCATGCATGATGGCGCAGCAACACACTTTCGTCACAATGTGAGCATACATGTAACGAAGACATTTCAGGACTGCTGAATTGGTCGGGAATGAGGCGGGGGGGGGGGGGAGGGGGGGAGGCACACCTTGGCCTGCTCGTTTCGCAGACCTCAGTCCCCTAGACTTTTGGTTATGGAGACACTTGAAGGGACTGGTCTAAATGGTTCAAATGGTTCTGAGCACTATGGGACTTAACAGCTATGGTCATCAATCCCCTAGAACTTAGAACTACTTAAACCTAACTAATCTAAGGACAGCACACAACACCCAGTCATCACGAGGCAGAGAAAATCCCTGACCCCGCCGGGAATCGAACCCAGGAACCCGGGTGTGGGAAGCGAGAACGCTACCGCACGACCACGAGCTGCGGACGAAGGGACTGGTCTACACAATGCCAATCAACAATGTGCGGACACTAAGGGCTGTGTTTCAATGCGTGCCAGCAGGTACTACTACTGGGTATACTTCAAATGGGGCCTCATTTCTTACGCCAGAGGACAGAGGGGTGCATTGTCAGGAATGGATGGCACGTTGAACACCTCCTGTAAACATGTGACTATCGCATTAATTATGTATTACCGGATATTTTTATTGGACTTATCTCAGAAAATATGCATTTCCGAACCCATGTTTATGGGACTTATTTTTCTTGTTTCGATGACTACGACCACCTCTCAAATTTTTCGAAACTTTTCTTTGAACACCCTATATATCATACTGTACAGTACTTGACATAATTTTGGTTTAATACGTGTACTGTTCTGCGCGTCCAAAGATTTTTTCATGATTTTAAGCCCCTGGTGAATACAATCTGTAACGTAGAAACAACGAAACGATAACCAACCGGAATAACTAGCTTTTTAATTACAACAAAGCGTAGGATCAAAATGCAACGCATTTATAAGAAACACATTTTCATGTGGAAACGGGTGATTTTTCTCACGTAAAACCGAACGATGAAAGATTTTTGCAAATGCTTCTTATAATTACCGTAAGAATATATTTTTTATCATCTGTATCACTTTAAACTGTATTTTTTATTTATCTGTTTTACAATGACAGTTTCCGCGCATTCAGTTCACGTAAGAAAGAATTTTACTTGCTACATTTAGCTGGACTTTAAGCCATCGTATCTCCAAAACGGATAACGATTGTTGGTTAAACTATTTTGTTTTTGACTTTATCCATTTATCTACTTTCGCGCAAAGTTTGAACCGATTCTTATAAGTTTACAGTATAGATGCGACGCGCTCCAAAACGTACTGGAAATCATGTTTCTTGCCATAAAATCCAAACGAAGCAAGATTCCAACCAGAAAAACATATCATACAACAATGTCGTATACACCGGTGGACGAAACATGAACCACCAGTATCGCTCCAGTCCGATGTTATTTAAGGGTGACTGTTTTTCCTTTTTTTTTTTTTTTTTTTCAGGAAAATTCAAATGAGGGGGCTCCTTATGCATGTGAAATCCGAAAGATGTACTTACAAATGGTGCCATCAGCTGAGGTTAATTTCAGCCCAATCAAAATGTCTTGCAAAAGGAATCAATCGTTTCGCACTTTTTATCTTTGTGCCAGCTCCTGTTCGTCATTCCAATCTTCCTTAATATACTGTAACGTAGCTGCAGTACGACAGGTGTTGGAATTGCTATGCAAATGGCAGCTGGTCTGGGCTAAATCAAAAACTTTTCACCCCGTGTTCTTAGCTCGGATAGGAACGGAGCACCGGGATGCCCTCCTCACCCTCCTCGCGCGACTCCTCGCGTCAAAGTTCCGAGTCCTCCCTCGGGCATAGGTGGGTGGTGTCCTTAGCATAAGTTAGTTTAAGTTAGATTAAGTAGTGTGTAAGCTTAGGGACCGATGACCTCGGCAGATGGGGCCCATAAGATCTTATCACAAATTTCACTATTTCCGCATTTGTTACAGTGCTTAAGCGCAGTAACGACGCACATTAATAAACATGGCACATAAGGATAAGACTTAAACTACAGCTATAGTGACTGACGTCAAGACCAGCTAGTGTTTAGACTAACGTGTACCTAAAGATACCAGAACACTGCCTACGCTGCTGATGTAGCGTCAACAGTGCACCTGTCGTCAACGTCGACGGTCCCGAGCTCGAACCGCAACACCGCTTACATTTTGAATAAAAATCATCAGCAATGACAGCCGAAGACTGCCGGGATAAGTAGTCACCCTCATACTACCAATGGCCTTCTCAAAGAGGGCGTAAGGAGTTCAGGGCACTTTCTTACCTTTGGGTGGGAAAATGCTCCTAAGGGAAGCAGAATCAGCAACTGTCAACGGAATGAGGAACCGGAAGACAATGAAAACCACTCCATTAAGGACACATAATGTGCAGCCGTAGGACATAGGGACTGTGACTGAAAAAGTGTCATAATGATCTCTCCATTGGCAAAATATTCCAAACTTGTCCTCCATTCGGATCTCCGGGAGGGGACTGGCAAAGGAGAGGTGATCATGAGAAAAAGTATGAATATCACTGTTCGACATGGGTTCTATTTCTGATATTAAAGTTTGTGCTTCTAGACCATTTTACCATGGGAAATTCAAATATGTAAACAAAATATCGTTGTCAGGGATACTTTTTATGTAATATGTATATATATGTATATTCACAATTTAAGGCATACACAGAGACGTTGTAGAGAAATACGGGTATGTTGCCGTATCCAATAGTGATAGTACGTGATAATTTCTTGTGCAACAGCAGGTGCTAAGAATCAGACATCATTAGGTTATCCGCCGCCACACCTATGTCATTAAGACAACCTGAAACATCTCATTAACTCGAACGGCGACAGCCGGTCGCTGCCTCGGCAGTAAAGCTTCACGCCTCCTAGGGGCAGGTGCATAGAGTTTACAACAGTGGTGTTAGCCGCAATTTGTGTCAGTCTTAACGAGTGGGTGTTTTGGCTGACAAGTAACTGTGTGTCATATTTCCAAGCACTGTTGAATCTTTTAGTTCCTGTGTGTAAACTGATTGAGCCTGGTGCTGAAGGTAAAACGACTGCTTGTTTTTACACATCAGCGTTCCTCTAGTTCCCTACTATTAATTTAATACAGGTGTATTACCAGAGTGGTATTTTTAAATTTGCACAAATACCACGTCGTCGTGGATGTTGATATAAGCCGGACTACTTCTGCTACATCTGTGGGAAGTTCACTTTTGCCAGAAATAGGAAGAAAATTTCTTCAATCATAAAGAAAGTATACAAACATTACTTTGGAGTAGAGGTAGGAGACCAAGATAAAGAATGGGCACCACATTTCTGTTGTGCTACATGTTACTGCAAACTAATTCAGTGGTGGAAAGGTAAAGAGAATGTGGCGTTGTTTGCTGTTCCCAAGGTGTGGAGGGAGCCTAAGGACCATGTTACTGATTGTTATTTCTGTCTAACAAAAATTCAGGGTTTTACAAACAAAAAGTCGAAGAGGCACATTGTTTACCCAGATCTGCCTTCAGCGAGAATGCCAGTGCAGCATTCCGACAACCTTCCAGTACCTTCAAGAGCCCGAGGTCAAATTCCGAGTGACAGTGAAATAAGTAGTACTGAAGAAATCACAGATGATGATTCTTTATATCACTGCACAAGTGAGTCATCGCCACATTTGTTAACACAGGCAGATTTAAATGATTTAGTACGTGATCTAGGACTAAGTAAACAAAAGGCGCAGCTGCTTGGTTCAAGATTACAAGAGTATAATCTACTACACCAAAGTACCAAAATCAGTGTGTTCAGGCACAGAGAACATGCCTTTATTTCTTATTTTTCAACTGACGAAGCACTGACATTTTGCAAAGACGTTGCTGGCCTGATGAAAGTGCTGAACTTCACTTATATTTCACAGGAGTGGAGACTTTTCATAGATGCACCGAAAACAAGTCTGAAGGGTGTTTTGCTCCACAACGGAAATAAAATACCCTCTGTTCCAGTAGCTTACGCTAGTTTGACAAAAGAGAATTACGAATTCGTACAAAGGAGCTAAATTCATTAAAATACAATGAACACAAATGGAAAATATGTGCAGATTTCAAGCTAATTGCTATTGTACTGGGAATGCAACAAGGCTACACAAAGTATGCCTGTTTTCTTTGCGAGTGAGATAGTCGAGACCGAAATTCTGACTACGTGAAAACGAAATGGCCTAGGCGAAGATGGAAAGTTGGCGAAAAGAATGTACAACGTGAAAGTCTGGTAGCTCCTGGATATATACTACTTCCACCACTTCACATCAAACTTCGTCTGATGAAACAATTCGTGAAGGCCATGGATCCTACAGGCTGTGGGTTTGCATATCTAGCTACCAAATTCCCCCATCTTTCAGCTGCAAAAATAAAGGAAGATGTATGTGTGGGCCCACAAATCAGGGAGCTGCAGAAAGATGCAAATTTTGAAGCATGTTTAACTGATAAAGAAAACACCGTATGGGACTGTTTCAAGATGGTGTCGGAAAACTTCCTTGGAAGAAGAAGAGCTACTAACTACAAAGCAATGGTGAAGGATATGATCAAAGCATATCAGGATTTGGGGTGCAATATGTCTTTGAAGGTACATATGATGGACTCTCATCTGGACTACTTCACAGAGAGTTGTAGTGACATATCGGATGAACATGGGGAAAGATTCCATAAAGACATTTCTACCATAGAAAGGCGCTATGAAGGGAAGTGGGTACCTTCTATGTTAGCAGATTATTGCTGGAATATCATTCGAGAGAAGAAAGATTCACAATACAAGAGAAAAAAGTGATGTGCATTACAATGCAGTGGCTCATTGTTTGTCAATTTTCTGTAATTTCTCATGTCAAATAAATGCTTTAATGTGTATACACAAAGGTTACTGTGTTATATGTTAGATCCCACCCTCCATTAATGTGATGAACTTATAACATCATAAAGATGTGCATTTGTTTGTCGAATTTCACCTCACGTTTGCTGCACTATATCAGGAACTGAAAAGAGAAATAAAATTGCGATTACTCATAAACTATCCCTGACAGAAAAAAACCAAAAACAGTTTTCAATTCAGCACTCAAAATACAGCTAGGATCACAATATTTTTTATCAGAAATAGAAAAAAAGTTTTTTTTTGTAGAACAGTGTATTCAACGAAAGAATAACGTTCTACTACTCGGGGTGTGGAATGTCTGAAGTTTGAGCGTCATGGGGAATTTAGAAACCTGAAAAGGAAAATGCAAAGGCTTAATCTAGATATAGTGGGAATCGGTGACGTGAAATGGAAAGAAGACAAGGATTTCTAGTTATATGAGGATAGGGTAATATCAACAGCAGCAGAAAATGGTATAACTGGATTATAGTTTCTTATGAATAGCAAGGTAGGGCAGAGAGTGTGTAATTGTGAACAGTTCAGAGATAGGGCTGTTCTCATCAGAATCCACAGTAAGCCAACACCGACAACGGTAGTTCTTATATGTATGCCGACGTCGCAAGACGAAGATGAAGAGACAGAGAAAGGGTATGAGGATACTGAATGGGTAATTCACCACATAAGTGGAGAGGAAAATCAAAAGGTCATGAAAGATTGGAATGTGACTGCAGAATGTGGAAGCAGTAGAAGAAAGGGTTACGGGAGAATACAGTCTTGGTGCTGAGAATCTACATCTACATCTACATTCATACTCCGCAAGCCACCCAACGGTGTGTGGCGGAGGGCACTTTACGTGCCACTGTCATTACCTTCCTTTCCTGTTCCAGTCGCGTATGGTTCGCGGGAAGAACGACTGTCTGAAAGCCTCCGTGCGCGCTCTAATCTCTCTAATTTTACATTCGTGATCTCCTCGGGAGGTATAAGTAGGGGGAAGCAATATACTCGATACCTCATCCAGAAACGCACCCTCTCGAAACCTGGCGAGCAAGCTACACCGCGATGCAGAGCGCCTCTCTTCCAGAGTCTGCCACTTGAGTTTGCTAAACATCTCCGTAACGCTATCACGGTTACCAAATAACCCTGTGACGAAACGCGCCGCTCTTCTTTGGATCTTCTCTATCTCCTCCGTCAACCCGATCTGGTACGGATCCCACACTGATGAGCAATACTCAAGTATAGGTCGAACGAGTGTTTTGTAAGCCACCTCCTTTGTTGATGGACTACATTTTCTAAGAACTCTCCCAATGAATCTCAACCTGGCACCCGCCTTACCAACAATTAATTTTATATGATAATTCCACTTCAAATCGTTCCGCACGCATACTCCCAGATATTTTACAGAAGTAACTGCTACCAGTGTTTGTTCCGCTATCATATAATCATACAATAAGGGATCCTTCTTTCTATGTATTCGCAATACATTACATTTGTCTATGTTAAGGGACAGTTGCCACTCCCTGCACCAAGTGCCTATCCGCTGCAGATCTTCCTGCATTTCGCTACAATTTTCTAATGCTGCAACTTCTCTGTATACTACAGCATCATCCGCGAAAAGCCGCATGGAACTTCCGACACTATCTACTAGGTCATTTATATATATTGTGAAAAGCAATGGTCCCATAACACTCCCCTGTGGCACGCCAGAGGTTACTTTAACGTCTGTAGATGTCTCTCCATTGATAACAACATGCTGTGTTCTGTTTGCTAAAAACTCTTCAATCCAGCCACACAGCTGGTCTGATATTTCGTAGGCTCTTACTTTGTTTATCAGGCGACAGTGCGGAACTGTAACGAACGCCTTCCGGAAGTCAAGAAAAATAGCATCTACCTGGGAGCCTGTATCTAATATTTTCTGGGTCTCATGAACAAATAACGCGAGTTGGGTCTCACACGATCGCTGTTTCCGGAATCCATGTTGATTCCTACATAGTAGATTCTGGGTTTCCAAAAACGACATGATACTCGAGCAAAAAACATGTTCTAAAATTCTACAACAGATCGACGTCAGAGATATAGGTCTATAGTTTTGCGCATCTGCTCGACGACCCTTCTTGAAGACTGGGACTACCTGTGCTCTTTTCCAATCATTTGGAACCCTCCGTTCCTCTAGAGACTTGCGATACACGGCTGTTAGAAGGGGGGCAAGTTCTTTCGCGTACTCTGTGTAGAATCGAATTGGTATCCCGTCAGGTCCAGTGGACTTTCCTCTGTTGAGTGATTCCAGTTGCTTTTCTATTCCTTGGACACTTATTTCGATGTCAGCCATTTTTTCGTTTGTGCGAGGATTTAGAGAAGGAACTGCAGTGCGGTCTTCCTCTGTGAAACAGCTTTGGAAAAAGGTGTTTAGTATTTCAGCTTTACGAGTGTCGTCCTCTGTTTCAATGCCATCATCATCCCGGAGTGTCTGGATATGCTGTTTCGAGCCACTTACTGATTTAACGTAAGACCAGAATGAGAAAGGAGAATGACTGACTGCGTTCTGCTATAAATTTCACCTGGTAGTAGACAATACTCTGTTCAAGAAACCCGAGGATGGAAAGATACCTGAAAACGGCTGGGAGATAACGGAAGATTTCAGATTCATTAGAACATCGTAAGGGATTCCGAAATTAGATACTGGATTGTGAGGGTTACCCACGAACAGATATAGACTCAGATCACAATCATTCAGATCACAATTTACACACACAGCGATGTAAAGTAGGAAGAAGTTGTCAATGGGCAAAGAAGTGGGATACGGAAACACTAAGGAATGAGGAGATCGCTTGAAGTTACCTAAGGCTACAGATACTGCGATAGGGAATGGCTCAGTATGTAGTTCAGTTGAAGAGTAATGGACACCTCACAAAAAGGAAATCAGAGAATTAGGAAAGAAAAACATAGTTGAAAGGATAAACTATAGGTAACACAAGAAATACTCGATTTGATCGATGGAAGAAGGAGGTACAAAAATGTTCAGAAAAGTTCAGGAATAGAGAAATACAAGTCACTTACGAATTAAATGAACAGGAAGTGCATAGAAGGTAAGGCGAAGTGGCTGCATGGAAAATGCGAAGAAATCGAAAAATAAATGATTTTCGGAAGGACTGACTCAGAATACAAAAAAATCAAACCAATCTTCAGGGAAATTATAAACAAGGATGGTAACATTAAGTGTGCTGTGGTAATTCCATGTATTTAAAAAGATAATCGCTTTGTAGAAGGGAAACATTCTGAGTAAGACAGTCCAGTTCCCTGAGCTCACAGGTGTTAAAGAAAACGCGGGGTTTAACAAATTCATTGTGATCTTGAAAGAATTACAAGGATAGTTTTATAAGGGCTTTGAGGACACTGTCAATCATACATCCGTGTTCGAGGTTTTATAGACACATTTTGCCGTTTCAGCTGAAAGCTCCCCTGTGCACGTGCGGATGTAACTGATTGACCCGCAAGGTAATTCCAGTTTTAATGACAAATATTTTTACATTAAAACTGTCCCCGACGTCTACATTGCTTTCCTGAAGTAGAGTTTCCAAGTCTCCATAATGATGTTGTAGAAACGCTACAAAAACGATATGTTTGTATGAAAGACTTTTTTTTATTATGAAACTAAATAAGTGGTAACCTTAGTGCGAAACTTTGAGAATTTCTTTGCCTGTTCATATGGAGACACTTTGCGCCAAACAAAAATTCTACTGTATTTTCATTATGCCAAAAATAATTAAATGAAAATAAAAGTTTATTTTGTTTCTTATCTATGTTAATGATGAGAAATGTGAAATATAAAAGTATGTAGCATGCAGTGTGAGTGCAGTGTCATTTAAATGCGGCGCGTTTGCCATTTTCCTCACTTCCGCACCCCCCCCCCCCCCCCCCCCAGCAATGCTAAGCGTTTTGCCACTCACGACCAGGTACGGCCTGCGAGCCGAGATCTTGGCTGCCCCTGGTGGAAATGCTTCTCAATGAAAACCTATCCACTCTTTTCTGATTGGTCGTAGCCAACTGGCTGAATGGAAAACCGAGAGCTGCTGTTGTTGCAAGACATAATTAAATGAAGTGCACAATGTGTAGGTCATTATCTACTTAAAATAAGTTTTAATTAATTTATGGAAACCACAAAAATCCTTAATTTGGAAGATCGGACAAGGGATTTGAACCCCTCTCATCCCAAGTGTCTGTGCTTTAAGCGTTGGGTCACACTGTCTGGATCAAAATCATTGTAAGAGGCCCATCATGAAATTAGTTTCCCATTTACTTTTTTTAAAAAAGATTATTTAGCTAGAAATATGGCACATGCGCAACAGTTCTACGATGTAGCAATCATATTACAACCAGGCACGTCTTGACAGCTGTCTGTAGCGCTATCACAGAGGCGCAAAATGGAGATCCTTGTTGTTTCTCCGACGGAATGGGTGATTCCGTCTGTGATAAAGTTTCCTTACGTACAAAAAATAGCGCTGAGAGAAATTCCTCGTCACCTGTGCCAGGTGTACAAGCTGAAAGTCATGAGGAATTAGATACTGCGTCGCTGCTCGACGAATGTCGTCCAAGTGTCCGGTACGAGCGACGAGGTTACGGAGCTAGTACTGCTCCAGGATTATGAATTACAGTAGCTATTTTCACATTGTGATCCCTGAGGCGTGAAATCATCACTAAGCACCAGCTTTTCGGGGGAGTTTGTGCCAGGTGAACGGCGAGAAACTTGACATCCGAACACAAAATAAATCTCGTATATAAACCATTGACATTATTGTAGCGCTATAATAATGAAGATGACGAATTCTTTCACAAGATGCTCAAGGGGGTTGCGACATGAGTTGCTCACACTACCCTAGAAACCAAGCATCAGTCGCTGCATTGGCGTTACAGCAAATCTCCCACCAAGACAAAGTTCAAACAAAACCTGTGCGGAAAGTCGTGTGCTCGGTGTTCTGGTACAGGAAGAGGGTTCCATGCTTAAACGTCCTCACCAGAGATGTAGCAGTGAGCGCTGACCCTTACTGTGAAACACTGCGAAAAATGCAGTGTGCCAATCAAAGCAAAAGGCATCGAATGCTAAGGGTGGCGAGCACCAAAGCAGTATAAATTACTCTCGTAGTAACTCTTACTTCTTTAGTACATTACTTCGATAGTAATACGCTCTTTTAGTGAACTGTTGGAGAGATCAGTTCCTATTTGCTTCTTTAATTGTAACTAAACTCCATTTTACTAAAGAAATAAGCCAGCAGATTGCTAGCACTTGCATTACGTTCCCTCTCAGAAAATATTGATTGTCGGCAGATATTATTGCACGTTGAATAAAACGCAGAAGCTCT
The DNA here is from genome assembly GCF_023898315.1 of Schistocerca nitens. NCBI lineage: Eukaryota > Metazoa > Arthropoda > Insecta > Orthoptera > Acrididae > Schistocerca > Schistocerca nitens. Next base: position 716,197,358 of record NC_064614.1, on the reverse strand, counting down.
TACACAAACATCACAAGCACAGCTTAAAGTAATTTGGAAGGACCTGAAAGCGGAAGCAAAGAAAATGGAAGCTAAATGCAATCGAGAACAATTTCATACTGGCGATGGGGTAGGTGAGACAAAGATCGACGATATAAGCCAAATTGTTGTTGATATGATCCAACTAGTTTTCGAAGGGATAGTTGGTGTTAAGGACAATGACACTTCTGAAGATAATGTGATACTTTCAAGTAACTTCGATGATGATAACTGCTGAAGGTGAAACTTTATCCCACAGTCATGAACCTCGCCCTGCATTCCCTGGTGGGAGATTGTCAGCAAAAAATGGTTCAAATGGCTCTGAGCACTATGGGACTCAACTTCTGAGGTCATTAGTCCCCTAGAACTTAGAACTACTTAAACCTAACTAACCTAAGGACATCACAAACATCCATGCCCGAGGCAGGATTCGAACCTGCGACCGTAGCGGTCTTGCGGTTCCAGACTGCAGCGCCTTTAACCGCACGGCCACTTCGGCCGGCAGATTGTCAGCAGAAGCGCACAGCAAAAGAGGAAGAGAACATCCGCTTGTAGTGAAGAGCCGAGAGAAAGACAAAGATAAGTCATGGAAGAAGAGCATAACCTTAAAATGGAAATTATGATAAGTTCAAGAATGTAATGGAGCAAAATTCAGGTTACAGTTCTTCAGCCAATGACTTTGTATCCTCAATTAAGAAATAAAGTGAGAATGTTAATCTCCTAGCAAAAAAATGAAGAAGGAAGAAAAAAAGAACACAACTATAAAACTACATAAAATAAATGAGTCACTTTTCATTGCATTAATGACAATTCGGTGGCTTATTTTTTCATTTGAGAAGGAAATGCCTTTACACTAACTTCTAATTTTACTAGCAAAACAAGTACAATTTTAGTTAAAGTAATTAAGTATAACAGACCTGACAGCTTGGCCTCCCGAATCTGCTTCTGTATGAAATGCATATAACTCGTTGTCATGCACCTCCACAGCATGAGTGTGAAACACGTATCACCTTTGATGTTTTATAGAACTGCAGCAGCAACAATAACGTTCCCACACTTGTTTGGTTTAAATCGTATTGTTTTATTGAGAATTTGGAAAAGTTTCTTCCAAACACCGAACGCTCGCTCTATCACACATCTGGTAGCAATATAGGCTCCATTGAAGCGCCGTTCGGCTCCTGTGCGGGCTTGTAACACAGGCGTCATAAGATGTTTAGAGTGAGCATATCCACCATCTCCAACTAGCAACCCATCACACTGTCCATTTGCAAATTCTGCAGCAACTCTACTATTGTTCGTAATGCGTGCATCATGCGTGGAACTCGACCAATGGCTTACCAGTCCAAAACTTTCATACTGGCGTAACAGATGATTTGTGTATTGATAGAAAAGAAATTCTTGCGATCTATGAATAATTCTGTTTGTGCTCCAGAACGACAAAATATGGGTATATGTACACAATCTATGGGCTCTATGACATTTGGGAATCTGCCAGTACGATAGAATCCCCATTTATTCTTTGATATATTTTCTTGGCTCTGTGGCATGGACACATACAGTGGCTTTAAGGCAGTTACACTGCTTATCACACTGTTACAAGCTCTTCAAGCAGTAGTACAATGGATATTAATGAGATGCCCTGCTATAATTTGATAAGTATCTGTGCAAAAGATTCGCAGTCTACATATAACTTGTAGTATAGAAGACACAGCACGGTTCGTGTCAGAATTATGCTGCAGTAACGGCTCCAGCAAACCAAGTATCAGCTCAAAAGATTCCTTACGAAACCCAAACCACTCTTTGAAATCACTGCCGCTATACATCACAAAAGGGTCTCTTCTCTCCATTACAACCCTCATTCTTGGGATGGTCAACTCTTCCTCCATCTCCATATATTCTTCTTAGTCCAGGAAGTCCATAGAAGTCGACACTTAAAGAACAGAACTCAAACATCGCATCTTACTCTCTTACTTTATTACTACTACTGCCTAGGAGTAAATTTTAGCTTAGTTCTTCCTTAAGTTACTAACGTAGAAATTTACTCCTGGAGTAATTTACTCCTTTAGTTCAGTACTATCGACTGGAAGCAGCCGATTTCCTTCTATCTTAGTTAATTAATTACTACTTTAGTTTCTCTTACTCCTGGTTAGTGCTCGACACCCGTAGAGTAGGTGTTACTTTGGTCCATGACAATAATCGCCAACACGTGGGTGATGCACAACAACTGTTCTGAATGTGTTAGGTTGTGAGCTGTTTCATCATCGGCCGTATAGTCCTAATCATGTCCCCAGTGACTTCTATCTTTTCTCTCACCTCAAGAAATTCCCGCCCTCCGGTCTGCATTTTCGCGATGATGAAGACCTGAAGACGACTGGCACGTGCTGGTTTCATTTGCAGGCGGCATACTTACAGGGTGTTTCAAAAATGACCGGTATATTTGAAACGGCAATAAAAACTAAACGAGCAGCGATAGAAATACACCGTTTGTTGCAATATGCTTGGGACAACAGTACATTTTCAGGCAGACAAACTTTCGAAATTACACTAGTTACAATTTTCAACAACAGATGGTGCTGCGGTCTGGGAAACTCTGTAGTACGATATTTTCCACATATCCACCATGCGTAGCAATAATATGGCGTAGTCTCTGAATGAAATTACCCGAAACCTTTGACAACGTGTCTGGCGGAATGGCTTCACATGCAGATGAGATGTACTGCTTCAGCTGTTCAATTGTTTCTGGATTCTGGCGGTACACCTGGTCTTTCAAGTGTCCCCACAGAAAGAAGTCACAGGGGTTCATGTCTGGCGAATAGGGAGGCCAATCCACGCCGCCTCCTGTATGTTTCGGATAGCCCAAAGCAATCACACGATCATCGAAATATTCATTCAGGAAATTAAAGACGTCGGCCGTGCGATGTTTCCGGGCACCATCTTGCATAAACCACGAGGTGTTCGCAGTGTCGTCTAAGGCAGTTTGTACCGCCACAAATTCACGAAGAATGTCCAGATAGCGTGATGCAGTAATCGTTTCGGATCTGAAAAATGGGCCAATGATTCCTTTGGAAGAAATGGCGGCCCAGACCAGTACTTTTTGAGGATGCAGGGACGATGGGACTGCAACATGGGGCTTTTCGGTTCCCCATATGCGCCAGTTCTATTTATTGACGAAGCCGTCCAGGTAAAAATAAGCTTCGTCAGTAAACCAAATGCTGCCCACATGCATATCGCCGTCATCAATCCTGTGCACTATATCGTTAGCGAATGTCTCTCGTGCAGCAATGGTAGCGGCGCTGAGGGGTTGCCGCGTTTGAATTTTGTATGGATAGAGGTGTAAACTCTGGCGCATGAGACGATACGTGGACGTTGGCGTCATTTGGACCGCAGCTGCAACACGGCGAACGGAAACCCGAGGCCGCTGTTGGATCACCTGCTGCACTAGCTGCGCGTTGCCCTCTGTGGTTGCCGTACGCGGTCGCCCTACCTTTCCAGCACGTTCATCCGTCACGTTCCCAGTCCGTTGAAATTTTTCAAACAATCCTTTATTGTATCGCTTTTCGGTCCTTTGGTTACATTAAACCTCCGTTGAAAACTTCGTCTTGTTGCAACAACACTGTGTTCTAGGCGGTGGAATTCCAACACCAGAAAAATCCTCTGTTCTAAGGAATAAACCATGTTGTCTACAGCACACTTGCACGTTGTGAACAGCACACGCTTACAGCAGAAAGACTACGTACAGAATGGCGCACCCACAGTCTGCGTTGTCTTCTATATCTTTCACATCACTTGCAGCGCCATCTGTTGTTGAAAATTGTAACTACTGTAATTTCGAAAGTTTGTCCGCCTGAAAATGTACTGTTGTCCCAAGCATATTGCAACAAACGGTGTATTTCTATCGCTGCTCGTTTAGTTTTTATTGCCGTTTCAAATATACCGGTCATTTTTGAAACACCCTGTATAAGAAGAAGGAATACGAAAGATTATTCGCACGATATGTGAAATGTCTCAATTCCGGTGATGATTATGTCGAAAAAACTACTCAACCGCAATTGTATCTGTTGCTTATAAAATTTTTCATTTAACAATTGTTATTTTTAGAAAAAGAAGGGTAACATAATTTTTCATGGCCATTATATGAAATTAACTCACATGTACGGCAGATAGCAATGTTATTGCTAGACTTTGTGTGTGTGTTTCATTGCATTACAAAGAAGATTCTTCACAGATGAGCCTCCTTAACGAGGTTCCCCTTGTTCACAGCAGTACAGATGATGTAGCAGTGAAAGCGGAGAAAGTAGGCTGAAACGTAAAATTTAAAGTCCGATTTCAGTTATGGAAAAATCATCGTAATTCCGCAATAACTGTTCAGATAACGAGAGAAAAAATATTGCTTCTTAGGAGTAAAAAAAAGTTATGTTACAGTACGCTCGTTCGCCCACTGCTTGAATACTACTCAGCAGTGTGGGATCCGTACCAGATAGGGTTGATAGAAGAGATAGAGAAGATCCAACACAGAGCAGCGCGCTTCGTTACAGGATCATTTAGTAATCGCGAAAGCGTTACGGAGATGATAGATAAACTCCAGTGGAAGACTCTGCAGGAGAGATGCACAGTAGCTCGGTAAGGGCTTTTGTTAAAGTTTCGAGAACATACCTTCACCGAGGAGTCAAGCAGTATATTGCTCCCTCCTACGTATATCTCGCGAAGAGACCATGAGGATAAAATCAGATAGATTAGAGCCTATACAGAAGCATACCGACAATCCTTCTTTCCACGAACAATACGAGACCGGAATAGAAGGGAGAACCGATAGAGGTACTCAGGGTTCCCTCCGCCACACACCGTCAGGTGGCTTGCGGGGTATGGATGTAGATGTAGATGTAGGTCGTAAAATGAAGTTATGCTTTAGGAGGTCAGCAGCGGTTTACACCGTTAAGTTAATTTGATAGACTTTCATCAATGACAAAATGAAGTATATAGGTTACAGTCATTTAGATGTGTACTTGTCTATATATTACGCACAAGAGGTTTGTCGGTTTTTCTACTTTATTCCAGTGTCTTTTAAACAGACATACTTGTACCTGCTTTCATCTCATGCAGGCATCCTCTTTAGAAAACCCTCGGGTTATAAAAATATTACCATTTGCCTAGGTCACTTACCACCTGAAAACAGTGTGTCGCATTAATTAAAATTATCAATTTACAGTGTTCAAAGAAGATGAATAACAGCATAACAGCACGTGTGAAAAGAGTAATTTAATCTAGAGATTTCGCTGTAAAGGAAAAATCTCATGGTTCATGTGTTTGAGTACACTGAAACCAGTAATATTTCAGAATCCCTTTATTGAAAAGAGGGAATTACGCGGTGCAGTGCTTTCATTAATTAGCCGTATCTCTTACAGCAGGGCTTAGCGAGAGGTGATAGACGCATCGCATATGGCGATCGCGAAAAAATGTAGTGGCGGGACAGCAACATCAAACAAATATTCATTGAGGTTTTTTTACGATACTTGCGAATATAAATTCACATTTTACACTTTATACTGTCACCCACAATATTCATATGCTTTGTGGAGTGTTTATCTCGTTGATAACATGCAGAAAACTGTTTGCTGTCGTTTCCAATTTATCACTGTTTATTGTTTGGCAAATAATTGCAAAATACCTATAGATACGGAAACATAAGCAGAAAATTTCATAAATTTAGTTACAGCTGAGCTCATTTGATTAACGTCCGTGAATTTTCGACGCGTCGAGATTGGGCGAAGTGAATCGGCGAAGCAGTTTCACTGACGTTTAGTGGTCCGTATAAGTGACGCGAGAGAAGTGTATCCTTCTTGTACCCTGACAACGTGAAAATTAACTACTATTTCCAGTCAGTCAACTGCTTAAGTTGGACTACTCCTTCATTAGTTGCAAGGAGTCTACATTAATAAACTGACAATATGGACAGTATTACAAAACACAAAGATACTACTTGTTCTTTAAAATGTCCATCAAAAAACTTTCAAATTGCTGGAAACAGCCCCAAAAGTACAGATGTAATCAAGCAGTCAGTGCAGACGACCACAAGCAAAACACTGACACGTAAAAGGAAACTGTCATTCTTGAGCTCCAATATGTGATCAACAGTATCCGGACACCTGGCTGAAAATGACTTACTAGTTAGTGGCGCCCTCCATCGATAGTGAAGGAATTCAATATGGTGTTGGCCTACCCTTAGCCTTGATGATAGCTTCCATTCTCGCAGGCATACGTTCAATCAGGTGTTGGAAGGTTTCTTGGGAGATGGCAGCCCATTGTTCACGGAGTGCTGCACAGAGGAGCACTTGGCCATGAAATCCAAGTTTTCTCACCTCCAGCGTAACTGTCATAGTACTTGCAGTGGATACTAATGCAGTCTGGAATTCCTGTGTGATGGTCTGGATAGATATCTGCGTATTATACATTACGACCTTCTTCTACTATCGGCGGTCGTTGTCAGCCAACAGACGAGGTCTGCCTGTACACTTTCGTGCCGTAAGTGTCCAAAATGCTTCAAATGGTTCTGAGCACTATGGGACTTAACATCTGAGGTCATCAGTCCCCTAGAACTTAGAACTACTTAAACCTAAATAATCTAAGGAGAACACACGCAGCCATGCCTGAGGCAGGATTCGAACCTGCGACCGTAGCGGTCGCGCGGTTCCAGACTGAAGCCCCTAGAACCGCTCTGCCACAGCGGCCGGCGCTGTAAATGTCCCTTCACGTTTCCACTTCACTAGCCCATCGGAAACAGTGGAGCTAGTGATATTTAGGAGCGTAAAAATCTCGCGTACAGAAGTATGACGCAAGTGACACCCAATCATCTGACCACGTTCGAAGTCCATGAGTTGCTTGAACCACCCCATTCTGCTCTCTTACGATGTCTAATGACTACTGATTTCGCTGGCGTGGAGTATCTCGTAGTGGGTGGCAGCACAATGCACCTAAGATGAAAAACGTATGTTTCTGGAGGTGTGAGAATACTTTTGCTCACATAGTGTACATTACATTAAATGAATAACCTGGATACGGAACCCAGCCCGAGTTACAGGTTGCTTAGCTAATGGTTTCCAAGGTCAAAAACGGTTATTTTTGAATACTTAATATAAATAGTGACTGAAATTAAAAATTTTAAATGCTGATGTCATCTACTTACTAACCTGTGAAATCTTATGCGAAAGATTCAACCCTGAAAGACAAGAGTTACAGTTTTAAACAGTGACGCTTCTGTTTTGGGGCAGAACAGCTCATCGCATGTAAACTTCGAATTGTATTCATCCAGTATTTGAAAACAATATCACACAGTGACTTTCAGCAAACTGTATACATAGTTTGAAACCTCTGCAAATCTTCTACCCAGTGAAACCACACACAAAATAATGAAAGCAAAAAAAGTTTATAGATTACTAAATTTTCGTTGTTTATGCAGTGAAACTGCCGGAACAGGCATTAGGTTTTAATTTGTTTCTCGCTAGCTGACAAACCCGGCATTGCCCAGGTATTCAATTTGCCAATTATCTGCAAAACAATTCTTTACATTCCTTTAAAGTAGTTTGATTTTATGAAGTAGACACAGTTTCTGTAAGCTGAGGGCAGCTGCTTTGGTTGTGTACAACGAGATTCTTTAAACATCCCTATGGAAACGCCTCTTCATAGTTCTATAAATGGCTATTATTTTCGCCTACAGCCATTATCGCTTCACAGTTGAAACCTGTGAAAAGCACTGCCAGGTGTCAGCGATTTCCTTAAATTGATTCCACTGTAGGAGTGTATTAGGAGTAAAGACTAAATGTATGAACACCACGATGCGGTATTTTTTCACTCATCCCAGTGTTTGTGACATCATACCTCGTGACGTATGAGTCATACAATGACATATTTTTGTAGGTACGTTCAGCAGCATATGTGGATGCTGTCTGCTGTGAGGTAACTGGCGAGTTGTGGCGCCCTGAAAATATTTTAAGTTCGGAGTTGGCGTAGCCGGACGGGCTGCTCGGCGGGCAAGGGGCTCGTAGGCGGCCGCGTGGTGCCGCACGTTAGTTGGAGCAAGAGGGCCAGTCCCAGAGTCTAGTCCAGGCCGACAGCGTGGCTGGGAATTCCATGTTGGCGCTGTGACGAGGACTGTGCTTTGTGTTGATGAAGGAGATTTGTATGCCAGGAGTGACAAAGATGGCGGACTTTGTGAAACCATAATGGCAGACGTTTCACAGTTCATGCAGAAATTAATAATAGCCAGAGGAATTACGATACCTTCAAAAGAAACAAGTAGATTACCACTATTTGCACGACGATTCTAATGGTGTAATCAGATTTTCAATATCTTTATCAGTTTAAAGTTTATTATCTGACTGTAAATTATACAAGTAACACTCAGCAACGAATTTAAAAAATCTAAACGTTTCATCCGATTTTGTCGATCGACGTGTCTTTAGAAAGCTATTAGTGTAAACCTTAACTGGTATGAATTACAGGCATGTAACTTGAATAGTTAATGAGTAATTGGAGGTCAAAAGTGGCCAGTTCCTATTAATCACATCAGGCTGTTAGTACTCCGCAGTTACACGAAAAAACGGTAGCAAGATGCTTATAACTATGTTTATTCGTCTATGTTTTTGTTTATATCCGATATGTACTATTCATGAAGAAATTGATCAAATATTTACTATGTTTTAGAAGGCACGGAGACAGGCTACTCTCTTGCTTTTGTTTCTGTTCCTTTGATATGTGTTTATTTTATTTGTTTATATATTTAATAATGTGTGTTACAGCATGTTTATGGTCCAGCCATAGGAATATTTATTTAATTTCAAGTTATTTAAATGTAAATCCAGTATTTCATATGTGTTTCAATATGTTTTTGAGTGTGCATTGGCTCGAAGAAATGGCGGGAGCGCTATAGCCAATCACAGCTCTCGTTAATGGGAAGACTGGATGGAAGTGCTGGACAGTAGAATGGTGTGCTGGACGAGGAGGCGCGACGGTCGGTCGCAGGAACTACGTGGTCGCGGGAGATCGAAATATTCCGTAGTGCCGACTTGTGCACTTGTGAGATTTCCGTGGCTTCTGCAGTGAAGACATAGTATGCGTTTAGAAGTGAATATCTCGCGAGCTATGTTGACCATTACTAATTACGTGAAGTAGGAATCTATTGTTTCCCTGTTATTCAACTTATAATTTATTTAATTGCTCGACCTTCGACGCCAATGAATGTTTTGCATTATTAAAAGGCATTCTTAAAGGTACTTCTGCTATTCTACTCATCATTAAAGTCGTCAAAAATAGTTCCTGCAGATTTTGTTTAATTGCAATCTTTCATTTATAAATTTCTATGTTGCATTGAAAATTCGCAATTGCCGAGTGTTACGTACCTTTGACCAGTAGATTCATGTGTATGTTCATATCGTATACTGTAGACTCAGCAGTATTTGGCTTCTAATGTGGCAACTGCGTATCACAGCCCCTAGACACGAAACCAGCTAAAACTTTTAATATTTCAACCCTGAGTCTGAGGGTACTTAGTTGAGGCCACCACACCACATTATTTTACTTGAAATCTCACAGTGCGAAATACGTTGCGAATAGCAATAGTAGTAAAGAACTAATAAATTCAAACATCATGTGTGATGTGACAGTTCTCCAAGCATATCAGTCTTCATGACATCATATCTCCAGATCTATGTTGCATACAATGATATAATACTGTAGCTACATTCTATGGAATACGCGGATTCTGATTGCAAAATATGTTGTGAATAGAGCAGGTGCGAAAAAATAAAAATTTAAATATCATGCACAATTCAGCAGTTTTTTACGCATCTCAATTTTCATGACGCCATATCAGAGGTGATTCGCACCCCCACAGCGATTATAGCCTACCACTGAGGGATGTGTCTACAAAAAATGGCTCTGAGCACTATGGGACTTAACAGCTATGGTCATCAGTCCCCTAGAACTCAGAACTACTTAAACCTAACTAACCTAAGGACTTCACACAACACCCAGCCATCACGAGGCAGAGAAAATCCCTGACCCGGCCGGGAATCGAACCCGGGAACCCGGGCGTGGGAAGCGAGAACGCTACCGCACGACCACGAGATGCGGGCGGATGTGTCTACAAACTTCGGTTGAAATCGGCCCATTGTTTTAGGAGTTGATGTAGAGCATACACACACACACACACACACACACACACACACAGACAGACAGACAGACAGAGAGAGAGAGAGAGAGAGAGAGAGAGAAAATCACTCACACTAATATCCATTTTTATTATATGTGTGTGTTTATTTACTAACTGTATTCGCAATGCAAAAAAAAGGGTTTCTAATGGCTTTGAGCACTATGGCACTTAACTGCTGAGGTCATCAGTCCCCTAGAACTTAGAACTACTTAAACCTAACTAACCTAAGGACAACACACACATCCATGCCCGAGGCAGGATTCGAACCTGCGACCATAACGATCGCGCGGTTCCAGACTGTAGCGCCTAGAAACGCTCGGCCACTCCGACGGGGCTATTCGCAATACATATCACAGGTAGTGATCACATATAGCACTGAGTGTATCTGCAAAATTATATCATTGTACGACGCATGGTTTAGGAAAAATGACGTCATAAACATTAAGATACATGGAAAAGTAGATTTTGCTAGAAATGGAACGCAAATTTCCCAGAATATACTCATCCAGGATTTGTCAATGGGAGCACTTAACGACTTCCAGCAACCTTTATCATGTTTAACGTCAAATTTGTATCACATTAATTTATTTGTAAAGTAGTCGTAAGTCTTAAGCTGTATTACACATGCTAATTCGATTCTTTAAAGAATATGGTTCACTGGCACATTATTCAACAAGTAATACTAACAGAGTGGCGGTGAAACTATCGTTACTATTGAAGCTAAATTTAACTTCAACACTTTAAGATTAGATTAGATTAGATTAGGTTCAGTTTTCATCCCACATACCCAAAAATGAGATGATCCTTGTGGGTGCAGAACGAGTCGCAAAGTATAACACAAAAAGCATGAAACATTTGAATATAATACTCAAAAACCTGATCATTTGTCAGGAGATTGTCAGAACAGTAAACCGGAACTGCTAATATTTACAGAATTACGAGTAATACAATGTCAGAATGAAACATAGTTATGCCCTTTAAATAAATTTTTCATGCACAAAATACATTTTGATTGTTCTGATCAAGTGCTGTCAAAACCGAAATCTAAGAGACATTTTTATCCCTTAGCATGATCAAACAGTTCCTGTTAAGATATTCATCTATAGAGTAGAAGGAGTTGCCTATCAAAATGTTTAAACTATGATTTAAAGGAAAACAAGTTTTTAATGATTGCTAGCAATTTATTGAAAACGGGTGTTCCTGAATATTGGACCCCTTTTGGGACCTAGGTAAGGGATTTTAGGCCCTTATGCAGAATGTTCTTATTTCTAGTATTGATAGTATGTCTTGAGCTATTGGTTGGAAATAGAGATATATTACTTCCAACAAATTTCAGCAAGGAATACATATACTGAGAATCAGTGGTTGGAATACAAAGTTCCTTTAACAGGTTCTACACGATGTTCTTGAATTTGTATCATAAATGAGTCTTATCACGCTTTTACACACTAAAAGCTTTTGCTCAGTTTGACAAGTTACCCCAGAGTACGTTCCTGTATGACATAATACAATGAAAGTAAGCAAAGTATGCAAGTCTTTTTATATTTATATCTCCAACATCTGACAACATTCTCACTACTAATACAGACTTGTTTAGATGCTTGAGCAATTCTGTGGTATGTCTTTCCCAACTGAATCTATTATCGATTTGTGATACCAGAAATTTAACATATAACCTCTTTGATATGTATGTCTTCATGCATTGTGCACATGCTAAAAGGAAATCTTTTGGAGGTTCTGAACTGCATATGATGAGTCGTTTCAAAGTTCAATGACAGTGAATTAGCTTTAAACCATGACAGTGACAATTTCATTAGCAGCTATCTCTAAATCTGTACTTGCCTTGCTACATATTCATCTGCAAACGAAACAAACATAGCACCTGGCAATGTAACAGACGAGACGTCATCAAAATCAATGGACCCAAAATAGAACCATGAGGAACACCACATGTAATTATTTCCCAGTCAAATGAAGACTTACTGCAGAGGTATTTCGCAATGGACACCCTTTGTTTTCTGTTAGATAAGACTCAAATCATTTGTCAGCACTACTGTTGACACAATAATATTTCAATTTTCTTAAAAGAATGCTGGGATTAACACAGTCAAAGGTTTTTGACAGCTCACAGAAAATGCAAGTAGCCATTAATTTGCTTTTGCTATCTAATTAATTAAGTACATGCTGCAGATAATCAGAGAGAAAATTCCAAGAGCTAGATCGAGGCGATGAAGGGGTGGAGGGGGGGAGGGGGGGAGGAGGGCTGCTGTGTCTTCTTGCCACATTATGGTGTAACTCGTGCTTGTAGCATCAAGAGGACTGCTGCATCAATCTTGCTCGCCCAAGTTTGCCATGCCGTTTTAAAATGGTCGCGCTTGTCACAGGTACCATGAACTTCTCTTTCCAAGGTATTAGGAGACTTAGAAATGGAAGTCAGACATTATTACGACACTTTAGGCCACTTTAATTGAATGCTGCACTACTTTTCATAGTGGTACTGCCACATGACATGGGATATGTCCAATATAGTGTCGGACCGTCTCTCCTCTGGTGAAGTGATGCAACTCTATGAGACATGGACTCTAACAAGTTGCTGGAAACCCCCTGTGGAAGTATTGAGCTTCTATAGATGTCCATAATTGCGAAAGCGTTGCCGCTGCAGGATTTTATTGACAGAACTGATCTCTCGATTATGTTCTATAAATGTTCAGTGGGATTAATGTCGGGTGTTCTTCTTGGCCAAATCAGAATGTTCTTCAAACCAATTGCGAACAGTTATGACTCGGTGACATGGCACATGTCACCAGATCACAGTTGCAACGAGAAGCCCTCTTCTATATTGTTCATGTCGATCGGTGCAGTAGGATAGCCAGAGTAGTGATATCGTTTTCGGTTCGTTATCCGAAGTTACTATTCTGTAAGCTTCTGAGACGTGTTATCGATGGGTTCTCACGCCGATTTTTCGACAACCATATTGAGGTTTTAGGTTTCAATATGACCCACCTGTTCGGTTTGGTATGATTTATTGACACCGAGAATTTGTTATTTTAGACATATTGAGCGGCTTTAGCTTCGGATTTTGTGATTGTGTTACTGAAGGATCACCACTACACAACCGAGTGGAAAGCGAATTCATAATAGACTGTTTTCCTTTGTTAGATATACGGTTTGTATTGTTGTTACTATGAATGATTATAACATAAAAAAATAGTTTCACAACTATTGTCACAAAATACTTGTAATTTTTACCTAATTAAGAGTTTAAAAAATCATTAAATTTCAGAAAGTTGGCTCTGGTTACACATCAGTGTTAGATGAAATTCTAGTGAATGCCCAAACTTTTTTCCTTAAATGGTTTACTTAGACATTTTCGAAACACATTTTAAATTTTTAAGTAACAATGAAAAGGAATTTCGTGAAGCCTGATAGAGAAAACCTTTCAAATTTCATGTATTTAAGGCTTACACCCGCATCATTCGGCAACAAAGTCACCCTGCCTCTCTCTTGACAGCGAGTAGGGCCATAGTAGTTGTAGTAGCCAACCATAATCACCATCCAGTAGGGAATAACTAAAGAGATCTCAGCGTACTATGAACATATGTATGCATCAAGAGTAACAAACGAAGAAGAATACGATGAGCTCTTTGGTGCATATCTTCCACGAATATCGCGAGATGATGATGAGAACATTTCTTTGGACATCACCAAGGAATATGTATGGGAAATCGTGCGCAGTTCCCCCGCTAGGAAATCTGCAGTACCCGACGGACCGCCCATTGAATTCTATAAAAGATTTTGGACCCTAATAGGTGTAAGACGTTGTGGTCTCCTGACCTTCATTGCTTACATATTCCGCTCTCACAATCATATTCCGCACATCAAGACGCTTCATTCGAACCCAAACTCGATCAGATAAAGTCAATGTTGTATGAATTCATGTAAAAGATATGCAAATAACTAATAAATCGCAAGTACGCATCGTGGATGAAATACTCAAAGCTGGCATACACACATACATTCCAGACACAGCAGTCACAAGAGCTTTTAGTTGGAGAGAGGCAACTGCACGCCAGGAGGCCAGTCCCAACCCATCAACGTCGGCCGGTGTCCGCCTGTGGAGCGGACAACGTTCGCCCGAGGGAAAGGAGAAACGACGCCGTGGTCGGCTTAAAAGCAAATTCCGCTACATTGAGTGGGAGCTGCCAGCCTACACATTCTTTACACATAGCACGCAGTTTCAGAGATTTTCACAGGGAGACAGCAAACGCCAAACGCCGATACTACAGTTTTCCCGATTGGTCGCCTTAAACGAAACATCATTCTCCTGTTTTAGAAGAGCAATGCTGATTGGCAGACGATATTTCTGACGCCTTGAGCTGAAGGAGTAATGGAAGAGACCGAAAGATACCCTTTCACGTCTGTCGTGGAGAGGCGCCGTTCCATTATCGCTCTTGGAGCGAGGAATAAGTCTCTCCTCAGTACTTCACTTGGAGAGCACCTCTGTCGAGAGTGAATCGAAGTGCGACTCTCTATATTGACTCCTTGCGATTAGGCGTTGTTCACTGTGTTGGCCGACACACTTATTGTGTGGTGTGAATGGACAGAGGTATAGTTAAACGCCTGCGAGCGAATTTTTGAGTGGCATCGTGGTGGACTGGTTATCTGACCGGTGTACCACGCCAATAGTTAGACTAGGGGCGAATAGGAATCCATGACTTCATCAAGGCATAGGGAGAGTTTGATTGGCGAAGGTGAATCCTGATAGACGGAGCGTTATCTTATTTGTCAGCAGCGAGCGGCGCATACATTAGTCATCGCAGCTTACGGTGTTGTGCGCTACAGCTATTGCGAGCCCCATATTTCCTCCACAACAGTACACTTCACTGCATTTCACACGCGACAGCCAGACCGTACCCAGCAACATTCTAAGTGATGATTATTCAAGTGGAGTAGGCGCACCTCTCAGCCATTCTGCCAAGTCAACAACCATCTTAGCCGGCCGCGGTGGCCGTGCGGTTCTGGCGCTGCAGTCCGGAACCGCGGGACTGCTACGGTCGCAGGTTCGAATCCTGCCTCGGGCATGGGTGTGTGTGATGTCCTTAGGTTAGTTAGGTTTAAGTAGTTCTAAGTTCTAGGGGACTTATGACCTAAGATGTTGAGTCCCATAGTGCTCAGAGCCATTTTGAACAACCATCTTAAACTTTGAATAGAAATTTCATTAGCGAATCTTATCCTTGAGAGGGAACTTCATATTCCGCAAAAAAGAACCAGGATATAACTTGTTCAATCTATAACTAAGAGTGCCATTGTGAATTATCAAAATTTTTGCAAAATAAATAATAACTTTCGTTAGTTTCATGTTTTCCTTACACTAACTAGCACTACTCCAGTACCAAAGTAGCCCACTAGTTATGTAAGAAATTTTGTGAATTTTTGTGTCATTTCCTTACAGCGGACGACTCCAGAAGATATTTATTGCTGAAAGTTTTTCAGGCATTTCTCTTTAGAACGTTAGGAGCGTCTGTCTGAGTTCTGTTGTAGTGTGGGGGTGCAAATTGCATTTTGCAGGAGCCACAGGGTAAAGTGTACATCTCAGATTAATTCGTCACACACAGAAAATAGCGACCCTGCCAGGATAGGTAGAATAGGTAAGCTACCAGGATAGGAATGTGTCAGGATAGTTAGGTACGGCAGGTCACAGTGGTAGCGCTTTGAAGAACTTTCTTTCATGTAATAAATAGCTGTTTGCAAAGATTGGGATCAGAATAGATACAGGCAGTGAAGAAAGCTGAATTGTAGGGAAAAGGGCGTGTGTTATAGTGTTGGAAAAGTTTGCATTTTTTACTATTTTTGTGTAGTTGTTAGGGCTTAGAATTTTCAGGTGATAGGCACAGACGCAGAATGACGCAGAGACGCAGTGTGACGCAGCATCACATAAATTAGAATTAAGAAATGACATTTTTCTCCCTTTGCAAGGGCACAGGTTGAGATTGGAGACTGTAGCAGAGCAGACAGAACATTAGCCGAGAAGTCACAACGTTGTTGTTGATGTCGGTTGAACCAACTGGTAAGTGGTCGTACAGTTTTGTAGATAGGCTTGTGGTGTGTTGAAAGGATTTCCATGTTAACAGGAGCCCAAACCAAAAGGTTACGTGAGAAACAGCAAGTAGACAGGATGGGGGAGAGTCAACCAGACAGACAGCAAGAAAATGAGTTTATTGAGAATAGGACAGAAGGTGAACTTGAGAATAGGACAGACGGTGAATCAGAGAACAGGACAGTCGGGGAGCTGCAGAATCAGCAGGCTCAGTTAGAATGGGATAAAACTGAGACAGATCAGACAGATGGGAATCGAATTTCCAGAATACCAGAATACGAAATTCCAGGTAGGGCACAATTTGAGCCCGAAATAGACAGCCCACGTAGGAAATGGCAAAGATTAAAGGCGAAACGAGCACAGGAAATGCGTTTGTTTGCCGCATATTCAGGGACAGAATACGCGTCAATACAGTCAATGAACCGGAAGTTAGCTAACGTTCAAAGAGAAGTAGACAGTGAGGAAGAGTGGCAACATTTAGAATACGTCGAACCTATCTTACACATTCTAAATATGCCCCAACAGCAGACATAGAATTTTGCGGAGCCACGAGCGCCACGAAAAGATTCCGTAACAGACGCAGCTGTACCTGCAAACACAAGATATACACAAAAAGAGGGCAGAATGCGGAGTTGTTTGCGCCAGGTAATGGTCCAATGACAAACGCAACTAGTCCTCAACACAGACAGCACCGGTTATCGCCGTTATCAAACTTAGAAACGCCACAGCATAGCCCAGTAAACGACGTAACTGACCGAGTAGAAAACAATAAATCGAGAACACATAGTTGAGCAGAAGGTAGCGTTACAGGACAGGACGCGATCATGGAGATGTTACTAAAAATGAACGATAGTACAACGAAACAGAATACACAGTTGATGGAACAGCATAAGCAATTGAAACAGGATAATCAGGCTATTAAGACACAGATCTAACAGGTTAAAATCCAGATGGAAGAAGGGATCGCCAGAATTGATAGTCAGATCACTCAGATAAACAAAGACGCTAAAGAAACTAGAGAAAAAAATCAGGTACTAACACAATGTCGGCAGCAATTACGCACTGACGTGGACAAGGTCCAATTGGAAATCGTAAACGTTGGTAAAAAGGTGGAACGTTTTACGAAAAAAGCCACTCGAACAGCAGTACAAATTTCGGAAGAACAAGCAATTCAAAGCAAGGTCGCAAAGATTGCACTGAAAAAATATGATCAGCGGATTAATAAAATAGAACTTAAAAACAAAGATCAGTTTGAAAAGCTTCGAACAAAGTTGATACAAAATATCGAAGAAAAGATCGAGACCGATTACACCTGTAGCGAAACAACTGACGCGTCAAGCATTAATTCAGTACACGAACACGCGCCGTCTAAGAAAGTTCAAGTAGAACCAAGGCTAGACGTAACATTCGCGCAGAAATCGAAACAGAAAACCCCAATTAAAGTAATACATTACATGCCACAGGATCAGGCACTGTACGTAGAAAAACGGAACACATACATTCAGCCGATACCAATCGAAAGACAGGCAACTGAACCAGTAAATCCAGTGACATAACATAATAGCAGCACAGGTACTATACCACGAACGACGAGAGTAGAAACACACGAACAATACTTTTGTTCACCAATGACACGATATGACATCATGAGTCAGGAAATTGAGAATAGGCTGACAGGCAGTAAATTACCAGAGAATAAACACGACGACACAAGCAGTGCAGATTGAGTCCATGAATCAGCCACAGACCGGGTTTATGAGTAGATATGATACAGACCACTTCCTTACAGTTAGAAAATTTCACCATTTCAAGGAAAAAGGCGGTAGCTTGCATGCACGCACATTCATCGACCAGTTTCTAGTAGGCTTACCAAACCACTGCAGCATAGCTCACAAACTTGACTTCATTTCTGCACATATGTCAGGGACAGAGGTGATGCAAAAGATCGCGGCTACCTGTACGTGTTACCTACAGTTCAGAACAGCATTTCTCGAAATAAAATGGTCCAAGGGGGCGCAAAACAAAATTAAATATGAGTTACTTCAGATGACACCATATGAAAACTCAGGAGAGAAAAGCGTGGTAAAATTCTTTGATACAATGGAGAAAAAGAATCAATGCCTATACAAACCATACAGTAACGGAGAGCTGATACGTCTGTGTAGAATGAAATTACCGGTAAAGTATCAACAGGCGACAGTAGGAAAAAATGAAAATACTGAAGAATTCAAAGAGGTTTTAAGGGAACTTGAATTTATGTTTAAAGAAGACGAGGTTAAAGAAAAAAAGAAAGGAAAGGGAACAGCAAAAGGGGAGAACTAGGAACGAATATTCCAATAATAATAATAGTAATCCTAACACCAATAATTTCAGACAATTTAACAGACAAGGACAGTGGCACAATGGAGACAATTGGCATAGAAACGATAACCAGAATAATTGGTACCGAAATAGGAACGCTAATGGATACTCACACAGTGGCGGATATGGGTTTAGGAATCAAAATGCCAACGGTCAAGGGTACTTTGAAAGAGGTCACGATGTTAGAAACAGCAACTGGCGAGACCAGGGCGTGAGTAATTACCGAGGAAATTATGGTCCACAGAGACAAGAACAACACAGCAAAGAGAAACCAGATGTAGAAATTAGGCCACCAAAGACTGCAGAACATAGAGATTGAATTGAAAAATGCGGAAGAGGTTAGGCAAACTAACGTCCACCCTATCTTATACTTCCCATTAAATAAAAGTTAAATTAATAGATAAACAAAATAACACGTTAATTAAAAGAAAAAGAGACACAATACATACTAACAATCTCCTGTAGTATCAAGTACACTACAATATGCACACAAACAATGAATGGTACACAACAATTAAAAGAATGAAAAAGTGGTAGGACATAACTAGAATAAAGAAAAGAAATCATATATATACAATAATTTTGCCAGTATCAGAAAATTTTTGCATTATATAAAATCAGAGTATTTTTGTAAATAACAAATATATGTAAAACAAAAATTGTAAATATTTCTACACATCAGAAAGACAGTGCCACCAACACAAATCACCAGCTCCCTTGACACCAGATGCTTCGAGATAGCGACGGAGAGGGTACAGACATGTTGAGAAAGCACTTAGGGCAATAACAACAACATGAAGACCAACGGCACACTGGAAATGCAGGTTGCAACCAGGTTGGACTTCAGGAGGACAACGTGCAGCATGGACATTTCATATGTCACGACACTGCCACACAACAGAAGAGTGTGGGGAGAATCACAATATGACGAGACGACAATGAAGGCACAAAAAATTACTATGATCTACAAACTCATCAAGTAACAGTTGGAAAGGCAGTCAGATCCTACAAATCCTATATCACTCCTACCCTAAAATTCACATATTCCTAGCCCAAGAAGAACAGAAGAATGCAAGAAAGAACAGAAGAACAGAAGATGCAAGATGAAGAAGGGCAGAAGACAGCAAGATACAAAGCAAATTGCTACAAACGTCTTTTCATGAACTTTGAGGCATGGCAACTACTACAACCACCTCTCCAAAAATAAACCTTGAATCGTCAGACAAATACAAGCGAACGGCAAACGGAATATTAAGTACTACCAACTAACATTACCTAGAAATAGATTCAGCAAAATGAACAGTATTCTCCCTACCACATCATCAAATCACCATACCGAACCAGGTGTGAAGTACCAAGACGTCACAGGACAATATTTGGTGACGATCGTCGTTAGTCAACTACAATCATCGAACTACCATACTGTCCCAGGTGTGACAGCAAAAGAGGACCAAGACATCACTGTTTATGCAGTAAACCAGTCATCATCATCGGTTAATAGTACCACTCCATGATGACAATGTCAACAAGTAAGACCTGGCATCACATGCTAGAGTGCTTCTCTCTTGATTTGTGACACCCATACAAATGAGTCGACGCCTTCCAGTATTTCAGTGGGGATCGTCGAGCACAGAAACTGACACAGTAAAAAAGGAAAAGACTGATATAACACAAATGTAGAGTTAAGGAAATGATATATTTGTAAAAGTACCTTTGTTCTTTCTTCTAAAAGTAATTATTTTTATTATGTATGTAAAGTCCACAATTTATAGATACCTTAAACCTCTTGTAGAGAAACTTAGTTAGTATAGTTATACAATCTCACAAACTCATGGAAAGTCTAATTATTTCTTTTATATGTGGAATTAGAAAAATATTTATGCAGGAATTTTCTTGTTTAAGTAACATTCAAAAACACCTTTTAGCGGTAATAATATTAATACCGAGGATATATTTAAGAGGAAACACTCCTTCTTTCTTACAAAAAAAAAAAAAAAAAAAAAAAAAAAGACACTGACACATAAAGAAAAAGATAATGTCTAAATAAATAAAACAAAGAAACACAACAGAACTTTGGCGAACATTTGCGCAAGCTTGACTAAAGAAAAGATATAACCACACTAAAACATGATACACAGTGCACTTACGAGGTTAGAAAAATTAATACTGTAAAAACAAATTTTTGGAAATGAAAAAGAAAAACAGAGACACATACTGGCAACGACAAAGAGTAACAACCTTTCTGAAGTCTATATTTGCCTAACAACAAAACATAAACTGTAAATAAAAAGAAAAAATAGCTATAAAGAAATCATTAGAAGAAATTGTTAAGAATGGCTCAGAAAAGTTTATTGGAAAATCTAAAAGAACAATTTTTGCCTGACTTTGTCAATGTTTTCCTCGGCATTGACAAACCCCAGACAAAAATTTTGTGAGAAGGAGGGAGGTATGTAAGATATCGTGGTATCCTGACCTTCATTGCTTACATATTCCGGCCTCACAATCATATTCCACACATACATTCCAGACACGATGTTCACAGGAGCTTTTAGTTCGAGAGAGGCAACCGCATGCCAGGAGGCCAGTCCGAACCCATCTACTTCGGTCGGTGGCCGCCCGTGGAGCGGACAGCATTCACCCGAGGGATTGGAGGAACGACCCTTTGGTCGGCTTAAAAGCAAATTCCGCTACATTGTGTGGGAGCTGCCAGCCTACACATTCTTTACACATAGCACGCAGTTTCAGAGATTTTCACAGGGAGACAGCAAACGCCAAACGTCGATACTACAGTTTTCCGGATTGGTCGCCTTAAACGAAACGTCATTCTCCCGTTTTAGAAGAGCAATGCTGATTGGCAGACGATATTTCTGACGCCTTGAGCTGAAGAAGTAATGGAAGAGACCAAAAGATACCCCTTCACGTCTGTCGTGGAGAGGCGCCGTTCCATTGTCGCTCTTGGAGCGAGGAACAAGTCTCTCCTCAGTACTTCACTTGGAGAGCACCTCTGTCGTGAGCGAATCAAAGTGCGACTCTCTATATTGAGACCTTGCGATTGTGCATTGTTCACTGTGTTGGCCGACACACTTATTGTGCGGTGTGAATGGACAGAGGTATAGTTAAACGCCTGCGAGCGAATTTTTGAGTAGCATCGTGGAGGACTGGTTATCTGACCGGTGTACCACGCCAATAGTTAGACTAGGGGCGAATAGGAATCCATGACTTCATCAAGACGTAGGGAGAGTTTGATTGGCGAAGGTGAATCCAGATAGAACGAGAGTTATCTTATGTGTCAGCCGCGAGCGGCGCAGACAGCAGTCATCGCAGCTTACGGTATTGTGCGCTACAGCTATTGCGAGCCCCATATTTCCTCCACAACAGTACACTTCACTGCATTTCACACGCGACAGCCTCGACCGTACTCAGCAATATTCTAAAGGAGAATTATTCAAGTTGACTAGGCGCGCCTCTCAGCCATTCTGCCAAGTCAACAACCATTTTAAACTCTGTGTAGAAATTTCATTAGCGAATCCTATCCTTGAGAGGTAACTTCACATTCGGAAAAGAACCAAGATATAAGTTGTTCAATTCATAACTAAAAGTGCCATTGGGATTTCTTGGGATTTTTGCAAAATAAATAATAACTTTCGTTAGTTTCTTGTTTTCCTTACACTAACTAGCACTACTCCAGTACCGAAGTATCCCACTAGTAATGTAAGAAATTTTGTGAATTTTTGTGTCATTTCCTTACAGCGGACGACTCCAGAGGATATTCATTGCTGAAAGTTTTTCAGGCATTTCTCTTCAGAACGTTAGGAGCGTCTGTCTGACTTCTGTAGTAGTATGGGGGTGGAGAATGGATCTTGCAGGAGCCACAGGGTATAGGGTACATCTCAGATTAATCCGTTGCGCAGAATAACAGAATCTCAGATCAACCCCACGCTCACATAGGAGAAAAGTTCACCGAAATTGTCAATGAAGTCTTACAGGGAAGCCAGTGCCTGCAGAGTTCAAACAATGCATAATCGTGTCGATCCCGAAGAACAGAGGCTGCAAAAAAATAAACAAACTATGGCCGATTTCGCTTTTAAATTCGGATTATAATATGGACTTCCTGCCAAAAACCTTCGACATCATCTAGAGCACAGCAATGGGTGTTAGTCCACATATCTCCGTTAACTGCCAACCGACAAAACAAATGGAAATGAAAAGAAGTGTTACCCAGGGAAGCCCTTATCTATGCTCCTGTTTGTTATATCGCTGGAACCTTTCATGAGACAGCTACAGCACATTATAACAGGGATTACCATTCAAGGAAGAAAGAGCGTGATAGCTGCTTACGCGGACGATGTAGGTGTAATCACGAGACCAAGCAGATGTGATACAACTCGAGTTAGTACTTACAAATTATTGTCACGTAGAAGAAGGGGTAATTAGAATAATGACGAACACTAACTTCACTTAACGAAGGTTTATTCAGCACTTGCAAATACAAGAGCGCGGAGTGAACTGCCTCCTGCCAGAACACATACGGTATATATATAGCTACACAACATTCCATTAAATGATTCTTGACATTTGTGGATACTTCTAGAATGTACTCAAATCGAACATAGAAACTAAAATTGTACAATCCAGGTGAGTTTTGAACACATGATCCTCCATGCAACAGTTTAGTATCATATCCACTAAACCACTGCGCTACACAGCTTCTGCGACATTGCTCTCTCCTGAAGTTACGTCGTCGTAGTCCGAGAAAGAAGAAGTCAATCCTAACACGCTGGAAAGGCGTTTCGGCTGGTGGAATTGGTGTGAGTCGGCCAGGTAGTTTCTGAGGAACTACCTTTCTCCTCTGGAACTCTCGACAGTGCGACACATAGTTATGGACACTTCTAAATATATCTGGCCAGAAAAATCTCTTGCGGATTCCATCGTATGTCTTAATAAATCCTAAATGTCCGGCCTCAGGTGTGTCATGGAAACTCTGTAGAACATCTAAGCGCAAGTGTTTAGGAATCACTGGTAGCCACCTCTTTCCAAACGGATCAAAGTTTTTCTTGCAAAGTAATCCATTGACTACCTTAAATTGTCCTTTCACATCCTCTGACCGATTTAAAGCAAGCATAATTTGAGATATCTTTGCTTCATTCTTCTGCTCAGCAGAGAGATCCTGGAGTGCAGCCAGCCGGTGTGGCCGAGCGGTTATAGGCGCTTCAGTCTGCAACCGCGCGACCGCTACGGTCGCAGGTTCGATTCCTGCCTCGGGCATGGATGTGTGTGATGTCCGTAGGTTAGTTAGGTTTAAGTAGTTCTAAGTTCTAGGGGACGGATGACCTCAGATGTTAAGTCCCATAGTGCTCAGAGCCATTTGAACCATTTGAACCTGGAGTGCAGCGAGACAGTCACTATCTTCATTAAAGTCTTGATGGTCTTGTACAGGGTTTCTTGAGAGACAGTCGGCATCTTGGTGTTTTCTTCCACTTTGGAGCACTATGGTAATGTCATACTCTTGAAGTCCGTCCCCCTTAGCTGAGTGGTCATCCCAACAGAATGTCAATCCTAAGGGCCCCGGTTCGATTCACGGCTTGGTCGGAGATTTTCTCCGCTTAGGGACTGGGTTTTGTGTTGTCCCAATCATCATCATCATTTTAATCCCCATCGAGGCTCAAGTCGCCGAAGTGGCGTCAAGTCGAAAGACTTCCACCTGGCGAACGGTCTATCCGATGGAAGGTCCTAGTCACACGACGACAACGACAACTCTTGAACGTAGTGCCCACCTGGCGAGTCGTCCTGTTAGATCCTTAAGACCTGTTAACCAACAAAGGGAATGATGGTCTGTAACAACTGTGAATGGCCTTCCATAGAGATAATGTCGAAATCTGCACATGGCCCAGATCACAGCAAGACGTTCTCTTTCTGTAGTTGAGTAGTTTCTCTCGGCTTTTGTAGATGTCTTTGAAGCATAGGCTATAACCTTCTCTTTTCCATCGGAAATTTGCACCAGAACAGCACAGATCCCATACCCGCTGGCATCTGTGTGCAGTTCTGTAGGTGCTCTCTCATCATACAGACCAAGTACAGGGTCTGTCGTCAGGGCCTTTCGCAGCACATCGAAAGAATCTTGTTGAGCACCACCCCAGATAAAAGTAGCATTAACCTTGAACAACTCTTGGCGTGGCCTGGCTTTGTTACAAGAGTCTTTGATAAAATGACGGGAACAAGAAAATAATCCGAGGAAGCTTCTCACATCTCTAATACTTTTAGGAATAGAAAATTCCGCTATAGATCTCACCTTTTCTGGATCTGGCCGCACGACTTCGTTTGACACAAGGTGTACAAGTATTCTGATTTCTTTTGCTTCACAGAGACACTTTCTTGGATTAAGTTTCAGTCCACCTTGTTCGACACACTTAATAACGGCCCTTAATCTTCTTATATGTTCATATAATGTCTCTGAGAACACTATAATGTCATTTAAATAACAAAGAATCGTCTACCACTTCAGGTGCCTTAGAAGATTATCCATCATCCGTTCAAAAGTTGGTGGTGCATAACATCAACCAAACGGCATTACCTTAAAGTAATACAAGCCCCCAGGGCTGATGAATGCAGTTTTCTCACGATCAGTCTCCTCTACTTCGATTGGCCAGTATCCCGAGTACATGTCCATGGTTCAGAAAAACTTAGCCCCCTTCAGATAATCTAGTGTATCGTCAATTCGTGGAAGAGGGTAAACGGCCCTTTCAGTTATCTTATTAGGCTTCCTGTAATCAACGCAAAAGCACCAACTGCCATCCTTCTTCCTGACGAGGACCACTGGTGACGACCATGGGCTCTGTGAAGGCTGAATGATGTCATTCTTCATCATTTTCTCTACCTCGTCGCAAATTATTCGACGCTCCGTTGCTGATACACGGTATGCTCTCTGGCTTATTGGTTGACGGTCTCCAGTGCTAAGCCGGTGCATCACCGTCGATTTGTCTTATTTGCTCCTCACCTGCGGATTGAAGAATGACAAGCAGCTTCTTCTATTGTTCGTTGGTGAGATCTGGTGATAGTCGAGCTAGAAGATCTTGTCTCGTAGTGGTAGCGCTAATTTCGCCCATGGAATGGGAGGTTAATATGACGCTCAGCTGTTCTTCAATTAATGGCTCAGTGTTTGCTACGCACATGCGTCTTGGAAGGATCTGCGGTTCTTCGTGACAGTTAACTATCTTAAACGAGACGACAGAGATTGGGATGATCAAGTTATTCTTCAGTGGTATGCTTCTCTTACATTCCACTACAAGATCCATGAGTTGATGCATGGCTTGACACGCGACAGTTACCTTTCCAGCTCTTATTGCAGGAATGATCACTTCATCCAGCACACATAGTCTCCACACACTCGGATGCGCATCTTCCGGTTTACAGTATCTCATCTCGTCTAGCATAATCTTCGAGCGACTACAATCTATAATTGCCTGAGAAGCTTTCAAAAAGTCCCATTCGAGAATGACGTCATGACTACACTCTTGTAAGTTGATGACTTCTAAGGGTTGTGTATGGCACTTATACGAACACGGATGGTACATCTTCCTGTAGGTTTTACATATTTCCCATTAGCTACCTTCAGCAGAGATGTTTTGCTGTCGACGTATACTGTTTTCTGCAACTGGCGACGGTACTTCTCAGAAATGACTGATTAGGATGCTCCAGAGTCCACAAGAGCTTGGGCTCGTCGGCCCTCCATGAGGATATCGACGTAGTTTCCTATCATTTTTGTAGTTATCGCCGCGGACTTTTCTCTTCGGCAGGCTTTAGTTTTCCAGGGTTGCGGCGGCTAGGTGATCGGCTGGAGCTTCTAAACGGCGATGGAGACCTTGATCGGCGTGTTGGGGAGCGTCCTCTCCAGCGACTAGCTTGCGGCGATGGTGACCTACGTCGTCTTGCACTCACATCTTCTTGTTCATCTTCGTCGTCGGCTAAGATCGGTCTGCTGTCTTCTGGAGCGGGCGTCTTCCAATATCTGCCGCCTTTCTCGACAATAGCGCACCACATGTCCCGGTCGTCCACAGTGGAAACATACTGGTTGATTATCCTGGGTATGTCCCGGTCGTCCACAGTGGAAACATACTGGTTGATTATCCTGGGTCCTTCAGACGTCAGTCTTCCTTGGTGCCGAAACAGGTTCCGCATGCGCCATTGTAGGAACGTAACTGCACCTAGGTTTCGACTTTTTCAACGTTTTAAAGGGAAATAAAGGACGAGAGATTGGATTCAATGTCTGTTCCACTTCCTCCCTTATGACCTCTTGAAGCGTCTCGGTTTTTTGCTCGCCGTGCAATCCAAGTGCCTTCTGAAATTCCTCTCTTACTATCTGACGAAGAACACTTGTGAAATCAGTTGCTTCCTCCATCACAGACATCGATACGACGTTTGGAAGCCGTATAAACTTATTGCGTGTAGTTCTTTTTTGATACATTGTCTCGATAGACTGGCACCATTTGATGAAGTCGTCTGCTGTCGAAAGCACTTTCAGGAGTAGGGCTTGATACATGTCCTCAGCAACCTTATCTTCCCTCCATTCTAGGATCCATTGTTTTACGCAGCTCCAAGACGTCTTGAATGTAGGATGCTGTCGTTTCTCCTGGACGCTGTGCCCTGCACTTTAATTTTCTTCATCCTTACACTTCTGTCGTTGTGTGCCGCCGAAATACTTGCGCAGTTCCGCCTGGAATACTTCCCAGCTTGTGAACTTCTCCTCGTTGTTCTCATACCATTGCTTGGCAGTGCCCTCCAAGTAGAAAAATACGTTAGCCAAACACACTGTGTCATCCCATTTGTTAAATTTGGCTATACGCTCATATATCTTCAGCCACTTGTTGGGATGTTGGCCATTGTCACCAGAGAACCCGGAAGAATGTCTCATGTGTTGGCACACAGTTGATGTCATCGTAACGTCCTCTTCTTCTTCTGATAGATTGCGATCTTTTGAGTATGGCTCGAACTCGGGTTTCTCGCCACGTAAGCGGCGGCTCTGTCTTGGCCTGTTGGGATCCACTGTGTCGTCGATAATGTGCACTATCAGAATTTCCAATACCCAGCGCCTCCACCACAATGATGTCACGTAGAAGAAGGTTTATTGAGCACTTTCACATAAAAGAGTGCGGAGAGGTCTGCCTCCGGCCACAACACATACAGTATATATACAGCTACAGAACATTTCAGTACAATGATTCTTGACATTTATGGATACTTCTAGAACGTACTCGAACCGAATATAGAAATTAAAATTGTACACTGGAACTGAGTTTTGAACTCACGATCCCCCTTGCAACCGATTAGTATCATGTCGGCTACACCACAGTGCTACTTAGTGTACCCAACCAGGTGCGAGGTTAAATGAAAACAAAAGTAAATTTCTAAATATATAGCGGCTTGCTAACTTGCGCATTGAGTGGGCGAACCATGTTAATGAACACAAGGCTTTTGGAATAGCATTGACAACTTCCCTTTTAAAAATGATGGCAATAAATTGGCGGGAGGTAGCAAGAAAAATCAAGGGAGCTTTGATTGAAAACGGTTAACGTGGCATAGACCAGTTCCAGAGAATAGTGTTCATCAACACGTATATTTTATCCAAGAACTACTACATAGCATAGGTTCCCCCCATCCCGTCTGTGGAGGCGAAGACGATCATGTCCACCTTAGCAAAGTTTTTATGGAAATGAAATTGTTTAGAGGGTCGGTGAAGACAACAGTGTTGGATCCAAGCAATGGAGGAATGGGACTAACCGACATCAAGTCTAAAACGATGACATTTTATGTCAAACGAAAATGGAGCATAATGTGTAACGATCCAGGGTACATTACAGGAAAGCTAACGACATTGTCAGGCCAGAAAGTGTAGAGCCATTGATTAATACACAAAAAATAAGTTTTAAACTAAAACAAGTTAGGGAGTTTTATCTTGAACAAAGCTACCTCAGCAAAATGCTTTTATACTCCAAAAACGTTACAGCAAAGGCAATTTTAACTGAAAGACATACAAACTAAATATGCTGAAACAGCATGGAATGTGGTCTGGAAGAACATCAGTAGCGATGTTCTTTCGTCTGACGCGAGAACAGCGTGGTACAAGGTAGTCAATAACAGCATCAGCACTAATCAGCGTCTCTTTGCCACTAACTTCAGCAGCAAAGGCAACCTCGTTGATATTTTGCCTCATCGGTAAACATGTGGAGATCGGATTATCAACTGGAGGTGGACCAGGGAGAAAATTGCTCAACTAACAAGAACTTTAGTAAACAATGTACCGACTAACTTCTTCTTCAGACCAGAAGAAAATTACTACCCTCAGGCAAAAAATAGCGCAGTGATTTTGTTAATGGGCAAATATACAAGTTACATTTTTAACAATATTCGGAGCAACGAACATATTGAATACAAGATGTATATGGAAATGGAATTCGATAATACACTGAAGTATCAGAATCACAATAACAAATATGGTAACATGCTCCGAATTGCATTCTACAGAATGGGTATAGGTTATGAACACGGGGATTCTTTGTGGAGAGGGGATGGGTTGGGTCACATTCCCGACCCTAACCTCACCTGCAAGTCACACATGAAAAATAAATCCGTAGCACAGCAGATACAAGAATATGGCGGCAAACATCTGGTGTCAGTCATAAAGGAAGGACGCGTTCAGAAGGCTGGAACTGACAAAAAATAACAAGTCAGTGAAGGACTTGGCGATGTTGCTGTTCGGGAATGCTCTTCTGTCCACGTAATTTAACCTGGAAGGAACACACATCAAGGATTTACTGAATGATTGATTTGGGTCTGGGAAGTGATAATGAGGAATCTCAGGCTGCAAAGAAGGAAATGTGCATGCTTAATTGCCACCAGTTGGAGGTGACAGTGAAGATGCTAAATGTGTGCTATTCCTAAAGACTGAATATCATTCCTCATTCTACGAATGCTTTAATTTATGACTTCAATTATCTGTCACGTTATTTATGCCATTTCATTGTAAACT
Organism: Schistocerca nitens; assembly: GCF_023898315.1. NCBI lineage: Eukaryota > Metazoa > Arthropoda > Insecta > Orthoptera > Acrididae > Schistocerca > Schistocerca nitens. Next base: position 716,167,655 of record NC_064614.1, on the reverse strand, counting down.
AGCCATTTTTGTGGAATTAATTGAAAAATATTCGGATAATGCAACTAACTGCAGTGTCCAAAGTCGTAGGTTCATACCGCTGGGTATGAAAATACTGATTTCCTCCTCGTGTTTGTAGCACATTCTGAGAGTTATTTAAACGTCAAAGTTAAGTACTTTTCTGAAATATTCGTTGTAAGAGAGCTCTTTCTCAATAATCAGTATCTTAGATTTCGTGCCTTCCACATGTTTAAGAAATGAAAGGTGAAATTGCTGTGCGAGAAAGAACTCACAGTGAAATTTATATTTTTTCTTGTCACAAATAATTCATTTTTTTCTGAATATGCAGCGATATCCGAGTGCGTCGTCAGCCAGGAATCTGAGAGCCCAACATAAATTTTTGCAAATGGAAGTAGCAGAAATGGTCTTTATACTCTTGCTTGCCACAAGTATTTATCTGCGATCGAATTCTTAACAATAGTAGACAGAGGTGAAAGATCTCCGCCGTAATTTTTTTATACTATACCTCCATACACGAAACATTTTGATTCATCAGATGCATGTTAGAAACTACAACGAACTTCAATAGCTGCATTCGCCACACTCTCTCGTTTTTGTTTCTAAGAACCAAATCATTGATGTATCATATAGGGAAGTAGACTACTTCATCATTTGGATCCCTAGGAGTGAGTCACAACCACATTATATGCATCTTCTTATGCTTTGACACTCTCTTAATTTTAGTGGTTCATGGAGTTATGTTCCGTCTATGCAAAAAATTGAGGGCAGTTTTGTTATTGCCATTTAGCTCTAATTGTGAAGCTCTTTCTCTTGGATAAAACATCCATTTTTTTCTCAAATTGCAACAATTTGTTCATCTGTACTTGTGCATCACATCTGCCGATTTCCGTCCCATTCGGATATATTCCTTCGTGGTGCGACCTTATTTTTTTTTATTTGTTTTTATCTTTCCGTAAAGTGTATGACTTACCTACCTTTCCTAAACTTTATGGAGTGGTTCCGTAGTCACTGATTGAGCAAAATGTTTTCGGGGTAAAAGTGGAGTTACAAGGGAGTCTTAAAGTGTTAACTACCACCACGAGAAAATAAAATTACATTATTAATGGTTTTATTTGTTTCCACGTACGTGTCTGCAGTCCTGGTGCACATTTAAATTCCTGCGCTACGGTACAGTATGACGCCATTAGAGGAGCTGAAACAAAACAATGCAGCGCATTGATTAAGTAGGGTAACCTGCGGTAGTTCGTTTTCGGCACTTGAAGGGGAACAATGCTGAAACAATACATGCTGAGTTTGTCGAAGTCTGTCAAACACACCATGATATGAAACAGCGTTTCGGCGATGCAGACCACTGTTGTAGCCAAACAGTTATGAAGAACGAAGTGGCAGACCGACTCAAAGTACGACGGGGTATTGTGTGTGAAGTTGGAGTTCGAAGACCGCTGTGTATTGCAGTCCAGGTGATAGTGAAAAGCTAAAATCACACATGAATCAGTTTCTAATGTCTTCTTCGACTTTATCTTGTTCCACTTTATGAACATCAAAAAAGAAACCACCCGCTGGGTTCCTCGGTGACTTACACCCGTTCAGAAAGTCCACCAAACCGTAGCAGCTGTGTCAGGTCCATTCCGATTTCTTTAGCCGCCTAATCATCATGAACGTGCGATAAGTGCATCATTACGAGCTCGAGATCAAGTACCAAAGGAAAGAGTTGAAGCATGAAGATTCATCATCGCCCAAATAAAGCGAAGTCGGAACCAGAATGGGGAAAGACGATGTTGAGTGTTTTTGGGTCCGTTATGGTGAAGCGTACACTATGTGATCAAAAGTGCTGAAAAGGACTTACAAGTTCGCAGTGCCCTCCATCGGCAATGCTGGAATTCAATATGGTGTTGGCCCACCCTTAGCCTGGATGACAGCTTCCACTCTCGCGGGCATACGTTCAATCAGGTGCTGAAAAGTTTCTTAGGGAATAGCAGCCCATTCTTCCCAGAGTGCTGCACTGAGGAGAGGTATCGACGTTGGTTGGTGAGGCCTGGCACGCAGTCGGCATTCCGAAACATGCCAAAGACAGGCAAGTGTTGTGACAGTGCAATGCGAAACAACAAGCGGTCAAACCTCATCCCCGAAAAACACAATAACACCATCACCTCCGAATTTTAATGTTGGCACTACACACACTGGCAGCTGACGTTCACCGGACATTCGCGATACCCACACCCTGTCATCGGATAGCCACATTGTGTACCGTGATTCGTCACTCCACAAAAGGTTTTTGCACAGTTCAATCGTCCAATGTTTACGACCCTTACACCAAGCGAGGCGACGTTTGGCACTTACCGGCGTGATGTGTGGCTTATGAGCAGCCGTTCCACCATGAAATCCAAGTTTTCTCACCTCCCGCCTGTCATAGTGCTTCCAGTTTATCCTGATTCAGTGTGGAACTCCTGTGTGATGGTCTGGATAGATGTCTGCCTATTACACATTACGACCCTCTTCAACAGTCGGCGGTATCTGTCAGGCAACACAATAGGTCTGCCTGTACGTTTATGTGCTGTGCGTATGCCTTCACGTTTCCACTTCACTAGCCGGCCGCGGTGGTCTCGCGGTTCTAGGCGCTCAATCCGGAACCGCGCGACTGCTACGGTCGCAGGTTCGAATCCTGCCTCGGGCATGGATGTGTGTGATGTCCTTAGGTTGGTTAGGTTTAAGTAGTTCTAAGGTCTAGGGGACTGATGACGACAGATGTTAAGTCCCATAGTCCTCAGAGCCATTTGAACCATTTTTTGCCACTTCACTATCACATCGGAAACAGTTGACCTTGGGATGTTTAGGAGTGTGGAAATCTTGCGTACAGACGTATGACGCAAGTGACACCCAATAACCTGACCACGTTCGAAGTCCGTGAGTTCCGCGTAGCGCCCCATTCTGCTCTCTCACGATGTCTAATACCTACTGGGGTCGCTGATATGGAGTAGCTGGCAGTAGGTGGCAGCGACATGCACCTAATATGAAAACGGTTGTTTTTGGGGCTGTCCGGATACCTTTGATTGCGTAGTGTAGTACCGAAACCTGGCGTTGTTAGTGTGTGTCCAGATGTAGCGTGAGTCGAAGCTGCCAAAGTTCATTGTGCAGAGGATAAGGACTAGGTTGTAGTGGGTGGGACACGTTCTTTCGAAACGCATTACGTTTACTACAGTTCCAACCACACAACAAATATTTCCTTAAGAAAATACACTAAAACCTCCACCAACACTTTCTTTATTAGAAAGTTCTGAATCCCAAAACTCTGCAGTAAAGAAACAGATGAGCTCACACACAATTGTAATAAAACGATACTAATGGTTTCCTATACAGATATAATGAAACAGACCCTAATACCTTAATTCCAGTTAACAGTCGGGTGTACCGTAATTTCATGACTTGATCAACTAGCTAGAAACAACATCACTAATGCAGATACCATTATCGGGTTTACCACCAGATCTTATTGTGTAAATTCCACAATATTTCAGGGATACAATTGCTTGACATCTTCAGCTGGCGCAATACGAGGAGTGCGCGGGAAGACGCTCGCAGGTGGGAGAAAAAGGCGCTCCTAGTGCCTCCTGCTGGGAGTCGCAGAAAAGGCCTTCCGCGTATTTTCCCACTCCTCGATGTCATGGTCAGTAGAATAGGTGCTCGACTGGGATATAGAGTCTATTGCAAACCAGTTCACAAGGAGCTATTTTTGCAGGCCACAAGTTATCATCAGCCGGCACATCGCGGTAGTGTTTTACGCCCTTTGGCGCATACAGCATTCGCTCTCAAATGCCGACGGTCTATCTGGTGACCTACACACCTTAGAACGGTAGTCCAACAGACTGGCTATTCCGATGGAGAGATACGCAATGCATACCGTTCTATACATATTCAAAGCATGGATGTAAATGAAGATGCGAAGGCAGCCACTGCAATGGCGTTCTTGCGCTATTTTGGCAGCATGTCTTCTAGAATAGAAAAGAATCCTCAAAAGGTTCAACATCTAGTGTGGTTTTTCGGTCGTCAGTGAAGTTAAAGAATTGATCTTTAGGAAACGTGGCGTCCAGAAGATCCTATGCTAATGTGGAAGATCTTATACCGGGCAGACGCACCAAACCCTTGTAAGAACGATGCGCCGAACACCTTCGTCATACACGCCTGGAGCAAATTGATAAATCAGTGATGGTGGAGCATTGCCTGGACATCGCATATTTTACGAAAAGACTGACATTTGAACCCGATCGTCATCTTTCTGGAACTGTGTTGTTAGGGAGGCCATACATATCACTACGGCAGATAATCTTGCAGGCAGCAACTACCACCACCTGAAGATGTTCAGCAGTTGTATCTATGAAATATTGTGGGATTAAGACCATACGATGCGGCGGCAAACCGAGAAGTGTATTTGTTTCAGTCCGGAACCGCGCTGCTGATACGCTCGCAGGTTAGAAACCTGCCTCGGGCATGGATGTGTGTGATGTCCTTAGGTTAGTTAGGTTTAAGTCGTTCTAAGTCTAGGAGAATAATAACCTCAGATGTAAAGTCCCATAACACTTAGAGCCATTTAAACCATTCTGAATACGCCTTTTCAGTCGCGAAATATTTTGATTGAGCGACATATAAAAATATTTTCAAACAATTGAACAACATGTTCTTATCTATTTCCAACAACTAGTTCACATAATGATACAAATCATTACTTGTCTGCATAACACAACGCAAAAACGTTCTCGTTTTTCAAAATGGGTCACTCTCGATAGATCTCAGGCAACTACAACCCAGTCAGTGAGGCTTACACAAAGATACCATCCACCCCTCTTCAAGTACAGTAAACTGACACGACAGCCACACGGAAACATTAGCCAACCCATGAAGCGAAACTCGCCAAATTGGAAGTGAAGCGTGAAAGCTTTGTCCAACATTGGCCCCAACTAGTGCACAAAAAAATATTAATATTCGATGGTCACAGATACGGACCAACTAACCGCTCTGCAGCGGCATGGCAAGCAGAGTCCTGTGTGCTGAACGAGGTTATGTCTTGGTACTTCCAAACCGAAGGCTGGATGGACAAGGAGGCTACATCGGTGTGTCAGGTAAGCCACAGGTGCAACCAGGCAGCTCCACAGTTTAGCTGTTCCCAGCCCCAAGTTTCAACGAGAGGCCCGCCCACGTATCAAAGCCTGCGCAACTCGCAACGACTTGGGGTCGGCACACAGTTTCTTCCTCTTCTTTCTTCGGCTGAAGAAACCACTGCGCGGCAGGATTCGCAGGCGCCTCCAGAACAACGGCGACGTAATTTGTGAGGTGGACAGTTTCCTGAACATCCAAAATCAGACTTCTACAACCAAGGTCGAGTATGTAGAGATTTATTGTCATCAGGTATCATGGTCGCAGCTTGAATTTTTCGAGGTAGTGATTAATTATGACTAATACTTGTAGATCTCATTACATACATTTATTTTTCAAGTGAGTAGATTCCTTCACTCAAGTGAGATTCTGATGGGTCAGTAAACTTCCTTTCTTTTGTCGCCTTGACCTGTTTCCAACTCTAAACGTTTTCCACACAGTAATATCTTTAGATATGGAAGTGGAAGTCAGAAACTACATAATGAATGGAATAAAGGTTTCAACAGTTTGTTTTTTCGTTTGTAAAGAATCTTTCGTCTGGGCAGTTGCATTTGTCTGGTCAAGCATAGGGTTTCTGTTCTGCAGTCTAGGCCGATCACTTATTTCGTTATCGACTTGCGTCAGGAGAGCTTGCGCAGTGCTCAGCTGTTACTGCTTGAACCTCTGAGATGCACTCAACAAAATGAATTCCTGTTGCATTACATTAAAAATCTCTGCCCTGCAAATGAAATCGAGAGTTCAACTTTTTGGGGCAGGTGTATTGACCTCATCCATTGCTTTGATTCCTGTTCCGTTCCAGTCGTTTAAATACGTATTTCTTCCGCAGTAACAAACATGCGCGCAAATTCTGTGGAATTCCTTCTAAAACGTTCAAGAAATAAGTTTTTCCTTATATGTTTGTCTACTTTTGATAGCTACAAGGGTCAGGGATTTTCTCTGCCTCGTCATGACTGGGTGTTGTGTGATGTCCTTAGGTTAGTTAGGTTTAAGTAGTTCTAGGGGACTGATGACCATAGATGTTAAGTCACATAGTGTTCAGAGCCATTTGAACCATATGATAGCTATAACAACTGTCTTAATTGAAGTTTTCCCACATTTATTTCTTCGTGTAAAGTGTCATTTCAGACACATTTACAGTACCACCAAGTACATATTCCCGACGTTTTCATTCGGGCATGCAATTGTCTGATATCCTTCACACGAATAATTTCCTTAAGCAGTACGATAGCAAATACGGATGTGTTTTTCTTTAGTTTTGTGTTTGAAGTAGCTGACTGTAAACTTTCACAATCCTCGGATAAATTAATGAAGATGACAACTCGCCCAAAGCAAACTGTTTTACAAAGGTACATTATTTAATTTTATTCATTTGAGCGAAATACAGGCAACATGACTACCATAAAAATGGGCATCTTTATTACTTAACCCCCCCAAAGCAATTTTATAAAGGCACGTTATTTAATTTTACTCATTTGAGCAAGATACAGACAACATTACTACCATAAAAATGGGCATCTTTATTACCTAAATATTACTCTGTGACAACAGTGATCGTAGCTTTTGAATCATAAAAACAGTAGCTCTGTTCATCATTCAACATAATATATCTCTGGTGCAATGTGTGCTTGCAAAGAGCCACTATTAGTTATGGAGTCCATAAGCATATGGATTACACATGAGCTGGTCACAAAGCTATTATGTTTGCAGCTGAAAAAATATGCACGTGGATTCCCTGTAAACATTTTGCTACTGCCGATAAATTTGAAGAGGTAACTAACTGAAGGTAAGTTGAGCAATACGTTCAGACCATTCTGTATAGGATTTATATTTCACTAAAACTTTCTTCAGCGGTTAGAAATAAAAACAGTTATTTCCGTAGATTATATGACTAGTTAGGTGACAGCATAAGCACTCACAGAAATAAGTGTGACGATTGATACTGTACAAAACAAGTCTCAGTAACTAATGTGAACAGTTCACTAAAAAGACAGAAAATATAACACACTGTTGTTTAGAATACAGTATTAATAGTGTGATGGTTTTGTTTTTCTCGTACCACTGAACTGCTAAGTAACTGATAACACATTGATCTAATTGTATTACTATGAGGAAACAGTGTTAAATGTAAGTCTTATGCTCTATGTTTGTACCATTCGGTACCACTGAACTGTTGCGTAAGTAAATACGAAAAACTTACCTTGCTTAATATTCACGGAATTTCCGTTATTAAAGTTGTAAAGCGCTGTACAAGGAGAACCACTTCTCAAAATGACGTCAAATTTGAGCAGTATATTACTGACTCAGGTGGGAAAAAACACCCTACATTTCTGTCCAAACAAAATCACCCACATTCAGGGATTCTTTTCTGCTGATCGACCAGAAAGACGATTTTTTACGAAAATTTGACCAATAGGTGTCCTTGTAAGCATTACACTAATCACATCAACAGACGCGCGGCACACAGCTGTTCCCCAGTTTGCGTCCAAGACGTCCAACATGACTGTTCCGTGAAGGATCGCGATCTGCTGGTAGAGGTCATTTACAAAAACTTTGAGTTTACGCCATTAGCCCTGCAGAAGCTCCAGACAGTCAAGGGTATGAAAACCAATTGTTCCGATATCTGATAAGGGTCTGGAGAATGGCTACAAAATTTGAAAAGACAGGTTCTTTGGAACTGCAATATGGTACAGGGAGGAAAGCGGCCGATCCGACGTTGTCGAAGATGTGACCAGAGTATTGCAGAAGGGGTCGAGCAGTGGTGTGCAAACATACAGTGCACGGAGTATTGCCCGAACTTTGGACGTGCATGAAAGCATGGTACATAAAATCTTACGAAACATCCTACATTTACATCCACACAAAATCACCCACATTCAGGGATTGCTTCCTGCTAATCGACCAGCAAGACGAACGTTCGTCTCGTAATTCCTTGCCCGTGTAGATGTGGACAATGAATGGCCGTGGAACATTCTGCGGAAAGACTAACTCTATTTCCATTTCCTAGGACATATCAAAAAGAAGCAGAACAGAATACGGACAATCGAAACCACTCCATTCTGCACAGGTATCTGTGTGACGTCGTTTATAGTAGGACCTTTTTTTTTTTTTTCGAGGAGACGAGTCGCGCGTATCATGTTTTCTGTATCATCATTGGTTAAAGCTATTTGAGCCTTTTGTGCAGCTACGTCATTCCAAACCTTGAACGGTGTGGATTTTTATGCAACATGCCACTCCTTCGCACATTGACAGTCAGTGAAGTGGTTGCGGCGAAGGCATTTCGGAAATGATAGCATTTTGAGTCGTCATTTCCCTACAGCGTGGCCGTCTAGATTATCTGATCTTAATGCGTATGACTCGGACTATGAGGTTATCTGAAAGATGTTATGTTTACTGTTCCAATTACAATCGTAGTAGCTGAACTAAAGGCACGCATTGAGTAACGTATTCTGAACGACGACCCCCAGACACTCCCATGTTGTGGAACTTACTGTTTCTCGATTTCAACTAGTGGCTAATAATGGGGGACAGCATATTGAACATGTCTTACGCCAGTAACACGACAGTTATAAGCTGACAGAAATCTGCGTTTTACGCGGGTCTTGGGCCCCAGGATAATTAAAAACTGGTGTCATTTTGCTTTTATGCGATTTTTGGCCTCGAGACAGTTCGATTTTTGCCATCCAATGTGGTACGATCTAGCCATGGTGGATGGGCTTACCTAACAGTATCACAGCTGTCTGCTGCGGAACTTGTGCAGTCATGGATACTGAACAGTACGGATTAGTAGGACGGTGTAATGTGTAAATCAAACGATATTCGTCGTAATGCGTTTCATCTATCTTTTATAGCCGACCTTATTTACGTTAATATCCTTGCAGTGTCATTATCCAATATTAGCCACCAGTTTCTCATTTCGGAACAAGACAACTGTGGATGTCAAAAGAGTCACATTGCATGATGAAAGATCGCATTACAGTTCACGGCAAATGCAATTTTAATACTGTCTGCCGCTTTGGTAGCACTTCCTGTATTGCACAGTGAAATTCTGCACCCTGTATTGAGTTCTCAAGCTCCCGAACGCTCATATTATTCTCTGACTGGCATGCTTTATGTCTGCAAGTATGATACGGTAAAACATTAAAGTCAATCTGAAAATTTATGTTCGATATCGTGTGGAATATCTCTGCTTGTTGCATATGTGACTAGTTACACAGGTGTTGGAATTTGGTTTCTTTTCTGTCATCGCCAATGGGTGCAACAGGAACTGGCGCAGTGAAACAGTTTTCGACTGGCGCCACAGGGGGCGCTTTGATGTTCGCCGCCAGCCACAAGCGCAGCCGCATCAGAAATCTCCGCATCGCCGCCAATGTCATGGACTTCTACGCTGTGATGAGCGAGGGCCACAGGCAGAAACGGTCGGTTCACGTTCGGTGTTGGCGACTGTTCCAGTACGGATATCCAGGGTTGCAGTTCGCAGCTACAGCTCGCAATGGAGATCAATCTACAAGACATAGTCTACAAGTGGAGTCGCCTATAGACTTCACACAGTGACAAGTATTTACTACAGTGATTGACAGAGTGGCACCCAGGAAGACATTGTCTTGTTGACATTGTATCCAGTAACAGGCGCCTTGAAAGACCATTGCTTAGCTTTATCTGTCAGCGAGCACATCCGACGTGCTGCTGTATAACATTAGTTAAGAATTGGAGCTTAGCAAAGTGTGTATTTATACGACACTTATTTGTTTCCACTGTAAGAGTTCCGCCGTCCCCCTCGGAGCATCTAAACCTAAAACGACATGGGTGAGCTGTTCTACCCAGGCGATCTGTGCACATCAGTTCCACCAAACAAACTAATTCTGAGTGATATCTATATTTTGAAGAATTCTTTTTGACACATGTATTTTATTTCATCTCTGATATCATGTTAACAAAACGGTGCCACGTTCATAGAGGACGCATCTTTACAGCATCACATCATTCCTCTAAACATCGTTTTGTAAGTAGGCTGTTTAGGTTTTTATGTTGGTAACGCCACGTACCGCTCTGTATGAAAATCACTGACTGTGCTGTGTGCAGTCTGTGGCTGGTTGGCATTGTTGGAATATTCGCTATTGTAGTGTTGGGCAGTTGGATGTGAACAGCGCGTAGCGTTGTGCAGTTGGAAGTGAGCCGCCAGCAATGGTGGATCTGGGGAGAGAGATGGCAGAGTTTTGAGAGCGGACGAGCTGGAAGTTTGTCCATCAGAAAAAGGAAATTTGTAGGACTGGATGTCATGAACTGATATATAGATTATGACTTTTGAACACTATTAAATTAAATACATTGTTTGTTCCCCATCAAACTCTTTCATTTGTTAACTATGTCTATAAGTAGTTAGTGCCTTCAGTAGTTGGAATCTTTTATTTAGCTGGCAGTATTGGCGCTCACTGTATTGCAGTAGTTTGAGTAACGAAGATTTTTGTGAGGTAAGTGATTCATGAAAGGTAAGGTTATTGTTAGTCAGGGCCATTCTTTTGTAGGGATTATTGGAAGTCAGATGGCGTTGCGCTAAAAAAAAAAAAAAAAAAAAAAAATCTGTTTCTGTTTAGTGATGATCAGAATAAGTAAAGAGAAAACTGTCTGAGTACGTTGAGTTTCGCTCAGCTCTTTGAAAAGCTAATAATGTAAGAGGTTTTCCAGCACTGACATTCTTTTACTTTCAAAGGGAAGTTTCAGTTTTTGCAAAGTAGAACCATCGAAACAAGGAAAGTAACGAATGAAAAGTGCGACAAGTGAATAGAAAGGTCAAATGCGATTTTAGTAAAGACCAGTACCAAAATAGAATAGACAAACAGTATATCACTGTCAAAATTCATCACTCGAAGCAGCCTCTTTGTTTGTTTTGGAATTCAAACAATCCATATTAATGTAAGCACGGTATCCAATAACGAATCCAAAACAAATATAGTAAATTCCATTGCAGAATTCATTGCATTTCTGATAGTAATACCAAAGTGGGTTGTGAAGCTTCAAACATCAGCGTTGAAGGATTCCACACTCAAGGAAAGCGACTTCGAGGTGCCAGAGTATCGATAAGTAATTATGTTACAATGGATCGTCACCTTAAATATGACATGATGATTTGTAATACATCATATGTACAGCCATCATCCTCAGTGACTGTGGTTATCCATATCTCTGTGATTTTTCAATGTTTATATCACAGCCCTCTTTCGCCATCATCAGTAAAAGCATTTTCATTCTGTTGAAAGGAAATAAAAAACTGGGATAAGTGTAACAGTGACACTATTTTCTACATCTTTTCTAAAGCATTTTTATTATAAAATACTGTATTACTTTATTTACTGTTTTATACACGTGGTGCTTTTATTTTCAGTATCAATTTGTGTGAATGACAATAAATCATTTACAAAACCGAATAACTTTAAGAACAGTTGTACTCACATTTCAAAAGACGGGCACGCTGCAGTATTATATAAATCCGGAAGAAATGTAAGTAACAAGCTACAGATATTTAGTAACTGTGAAGGCGATCAACAACAGCCTATAAACTCCCAGTGACATAGGCAACGCAAAAAGAGCTACAAACGATTATAGGGTGTGGTGCTTCTGAAACCAATCAAGTTAACACATCTCATTGTACAGCGACAATAAAATGCTTCTTAATGAAGCTGGCACCACTTCCACCATGGTATTAGCTTCAGTTTCCTAGCTCTCTTCTTCGTGTAACGTTAAGCACATAGAGACAGATTAATGCTAATGTGTTTTTCTTTACAAGCCAAATACCCAACTAACAGAGAAAACAGTAAATGACAGGTTTCGTTGCTCTCAGCTTAAGGAGTACTGTTACCAACGATTCCGGTGACAGAAACATGGTAGGGAAAAATAAATTTCCAAATGTTCCGTGATTATGTGCACTCGCGGATGGGAGGAATTTGTAGTAGGATTTGGCGAATATTTTCGTTGCCCTTGGCGTGATTTATTAACGAATAAACGCTGCGTGCATCTGGACCAGTTTATTGTTAATCTTTCAGTCAACTAGCGCTTGGCTTTCATTTTTAGAAATCATATAAATAGCGGTTTATTTTTTTCGCTTTGCATTATTATTTTTACTGTTACAGACAACCAAAATGCTACTCACGGGGCCGGCCGCGGTGGCCGTGCGGTTCTAGGCGCTGCAGTTCGGAACCGCGGGACTGCTACGGTAGCAGGTTCGAATCCTGCCTCGGGCATGGATGTGTGTGATGTCCTTAGGTTAGTTAGGTTTAAGTAGTTCTAAGTTCTAGGGGACTGATGACCTAAGATGTTAAGTCCCATAGTGCTCAGAGCCATTTGAATCATTTGCTACTCATGGGCGAGAAATTCATCAGTATTATTTTTGTGTTAATAGTCAGTCACAGATTTTCAACGCTATTCTGCTCACTGCCACACAATTAAGTTTATTCGGTAAATAATAATGGCTGTACAGCGAACTGGTATTCGTTTTGAGATCCATTACGAGGGGATTTTTTCTTGTAATATGCCAACAAAAATTTTAAAGAAAGTACGCTAAATGAAAAAAAATAAAATGCTGCATGTATCTTGTTTTGATCAGAATTTTAAATATCACAAAATCTCCAAAGTGTGTGAATGCGTTGCCCTATACACACTAAACAAGGACTTTTTTTTAATATTTTGCTTGCTAAATATGTGGGATTAATTTAAATAGTACTATTACTGCTAGGTTTAGCTTTCTACTTGTTGTTTCATTGAAGAACATTCGTCGCCAGTATGAGCAGTGTTTTTTCATCTAAACTACATGCATCCATTTACGCATGACTATATGTATTAAGTCATTGAAAAATTTAACTCATTTACAATACAAAAAGTACTAAACTTATTTAGTGTGTCGAAATGTGCCAGAGATATATTGGGAAATATTTTTAAGTAACTTAGTTTTTACCGTAGAACACACAGTATGCTTTTCAATTTCGTTAAGGGATTCCGTTTTACAAATCGTTGCGGAAAGTAAGAGGCGTTTTAGGCCCCTCCTGTTTTGCTTACAATGCTAATAAAGTAAATGAAACAAGAAAGAATCCCTACTTAGGTAGAGCCTTTTCTACTCAAAATAGGCATTGCACCTGATTTCATATTTCTGCTGTTATTTAAAACAACACTAGTTTGACATAATAAAGTTGACCTGCTAGTTTCCGACTACTTCCTTTGATGCAGGAGCAAGTTTAGGCCGTTCACATGTTAGTATTACCCGATCACAGAAAATTTCAGTAAACTATATCCACCTCATACCAGGCCAACTTAAAAAAAAAAATTCCACGAATGTTGCTTTTCCTCGCAGAATGATAAATCAAGCATAACTAAAATAGTTGCTATCCGTTTCTATTGTCCAGCAACTTCGTACCGCATGGTTGGACATTAATTGTGCCGTTTTTTTTCTCGGTGGCTGTGGGTCTGTAGTCAACACCACTTTCCTAGGCTCTTAGGTAAAACACTTAACGACCTAAAATCAAGGAGCCGTTTCATCTTCAGATGTTTTTTATTATTTCTTGACCACAATTTGGGGCAGCAAAGAACCTTTAGTTCATTAAAAGTGGATCACGAAAAAACACATTGCGATTTAGAATTATACTTAAAATTTCTTTTCTGTCTGATACCTTCAGATTAGCTAAGTGCACCGTATTATATTTCATCGGACCACGAAGAAAATATATTCGTACATATTGTGAAAATGTGGGTATGTATGTTCGACATCTCCTCTGAAAGTACTGGACCGACTTAAAACAAACGTGGTATACTTATCGCTTTTTGTATGGAAAGAATCACTAGGGGACAAGAACACCATCACCTAGGTGGTGGTGACAAGAACCACCTACCTATGAAAGTGGTAAGAATGAAGGTGAAAAGCGTAGGTCACGACGCGCGATTATACAGATTTTATTAATCCAGTTATTTGAGAAGGAGCTCACTTAGCGACTTGCAACAAACGTTACAAACAGTTTAAAACCTTTACGAAACAATTTATTGCTGAGATCCTCCACATTATGGTGAAAGTAAAAAGCTTATCACCTACATTTTCGCTGTTCATTTTCGCACCAGGCAAGACATTTTAATTTATTACTTCCTTACTACTGATCATATTCACGAAACGTATTGAAGACAGTGTTCAGATATACCAATGAACGTACCTGCAAAATCATATTTTTTTACGACACATACTTCAGGATATATGGCGTCATAAACACTGAGATGCGTGAAAAATTGCCGCATCATTCATGACATTTAAACTTATTATTGCTAACCCACTTAACCGATTACGACGAAACTTGTAAGGGAATAGCTAGAGCCCTGAACAAGTGTGCAGTAGAAGATATAAAAGATACTTATTGGTTTGGAGTATAGTATGTGAAGTAGGGAAAAATATTTACCCTTTGAAAAAGCTATTTACTCTTTTACTTTTGAACTTAAAGATGATTATTTGTGAAAATACTTTTCTTGGTTCATACGTGCTACGTGATATGTTCAGAATAATGAATAATATACAATCTTCAGTGTGATTAATCCATACTTCCACACTATTTGTTGCATAAATTACACCAGGGCTTCCCAACCTTTTAAGCTGACGGACCCCTTCTTCAGTAGAAAATCCATGGCGGACCCCTAGTCAGTCAAGAGCACAGTAACTTTAAATTTCAGAGTGAAACCCTTGGGAACTGAAAGCTTCTAAATGCAAGTGCCATGTTCCCAATAACCCCCCCCCCCCTCCCCCTGAAGTATCAATAGTCTTTGGTTTAGAGATGAATGAAAACAACTTGAAATTAACGATCCAATTTGAATTCCCACTGTATCCAGACACTTACTAGTGGATTTACTCCCTTAGTTCAACACACTATAGCCTGATTAAAATTACTTGGTAATTGACATTTCACACTTTGGAGCTGCCTTCCTCCAAGAGCAATCAACGTCACGTCTAAACTGTTCGCTGTTGACAAGCTGCCGCTTGTGGTCTGTTCACTTCCACTGTTTGGCTACTGTTGTGTAAGGAGCCTGCATATTTAGTAACAGTCTCGTGTGTGTGTGTGTGTTGTAGTGAAATCCGAAGAAAAATGTTCAAATGTATGTAAAGTCTATGGGACTTAACTGCTGAGGTCCCTAGTATTACACACTATTAACCTAAGTGTCACTTCCGCTAAGGAACACACACACACACACACACACACACACGTGCGCGCGCGCACACACACACATACGCCCGAGGGAGACTCGAACCTCCGGTAGGAGCAGCCGCGCAATCCACGACGACATGGCGCCCTAGACTGCGCGGACATTCCGAGGGGCTGGGAAGAAAAGAGGCAGAACCATGGTTCGGGATACAAGCACATCACGGAAGAAAAGAGGCCAAGGAACTGCCTTTAAAGGACTACTGTGACATCTGTTGTGCAATGTGTAGGAATTCATTCACTCAGTTTACATGCGTTTCCAAAACCGGATTTCGTAAGCCGATGTCCCAGTTCGGCTTTTGGTTGATCAGGTAACACTTCAAAATCGATTCTGGAAATCTGCTTTTATAAAGCCGTTTTCCAGTTCCGCAATCCATTTTAGTGCCCATGTAAACAGCTCGGAAAGTCTAGTTATTTTTACGTCTTTGCGTATCTACTGAACGGCAGCTGTCAGTCCATAGCCGGCAGCTAGCAGACGGCGTTGCAACAGTGTACTGTCAGTTGGTAGCTGGCAACTGGCAGGCGGCGTGGCAAACGTTTAGCAACAGCTGACAACTCCAACTGTTACTTGGACACTATATCGTGGCAGTTAGCTTCGACTGTACACAAATTAGGAAAACAAACAGAGTGACTCTCTTGTTTCTATATAAGAAGACAAAGCATTTAACAGAACGTAAGATTATTTTTCTCGTGACCGAGTGGTTCTAGGCGCTACAGTCGAATCCTGCCTCAGTCATGGATGTGTGTGTTGTCCTTAGGTTAGTTCGGTTTAAGTAGTTCTAAGTTCTAGGGGACTGATGACCTCAGAAGTTAAGTCCCATAGTGCTCAGAGCCATTTGAACCATTTTTGAACTATTTTTCTCAAAGGAAACAATTCTGGCGGAGGAGGTTTACCTTTTACAAGGTGGCACGTGAAAAGTCCTCATTTGTTTATGCTCGTAGCCAGTTGCCACAATATAGTGTCAGAGTAATAGCAAGTAATTGTAATTGAAGTACAGGCAGGCCGTATTTTTAACTGGGAGGACCGAATACATTATAAAGAAAAGAAATTAGCCTTAGAGATCATTTTAATTTCCGCAACAATAACATCAATGCCAGCAGAATTCAATTAATAATTATTTTGTAAATTATTGAAGATAGAAACAAAATACCTACAGAGTTAAAGTTCAGGTACGTTAACTAAGCATCTACGAAGAAAAATCCTTTCTTCTTTACTATAGGAATAATAATGGAATCCTAATTTGATGGTTGAGGGTGCTTCTGCTGACACAATTTTGTAAAGTTGGGTTCAATTCTTGACAACTGGAGACGGATGTCTGGTTCCACATCTAGACAGCTTCGGTACTTAGTTTTGTGGGCAGCATGGATCGAGAATCCAGATTCACGCATTTATGTTATGGCAAACGGAAGAAGTACACGTTTTGCCTTTTCAACAAGAGAGTAGTATTTGTTGTTATCCAAACTGATCCAAAAGTGTGAGTAACTGTTAATGTCAAAACTTGACTTCAAGGTAGGGTCTGTGGCAATTTCTAACAACAACTCATATTCATTTGATGATAGAATGTTCGGCTTTTTGGATACAGTGAATTGGTTGACCACCCATTCGTATTTCTGCGGCTTCTCATCTTCAGCTGTTGGGAAATAATGCTCCAACAATGACATCAAACTTCGGAGATGTTCCAGGATTTGCTGAAACAAATTCTTCCGAAGCCCCAATGTTTTGTTTATCAAAAGGCAAGTATACACTCCCAATTTCCGTCATTAATAAGGTCTGCTAAATTGATGTTACGCTCTAAAAGGATAGCAAAGACTTCCAACCGTAATTCGTGCATCCGACAGAGTGCATTCCCACGTGAGAGCCACGTGACTTTTGTGTGGAGAAGCAGGGAACGATTAAGGCTTCCCAATATCTTCACACAGTATTGTGAAAAGTCTTGACTTCAACGGCCTTGATTTTATGTGGTTAATGATTTGAATGGATTCGTCTATAACTTTCTTGAACGAAACAGGCATTTGTTTCGTAGCTAAAGCGTATCTGTGGAGAGCACAATGAGTACTGCTGCGATTCTTGGCGTTTTCTTTTATTTTCTTTATCGTTCCGACTGTAGGACCCGTCATAGCTTTTGCACCATCTGTGCACACATCTATGCAATTAGACCATGAAACTTCGTTAGTTATTAAAAAGTCATCCAATAGACGGAAAATTTCGGCACCTGTTGTGTTGGCAGGTAGTGGTCTGCACAATAAGAGGTCCTCCTCAAAACATCCTGAATATTCATAACGGACAAAAGCCAATAGAATCCCTAATCCTGCAACACCAGTGGATTCATCTATCTGCAGAGAAAATGAATTGTATTGGATGCGAGAAACAAGAGTGTTTTTCACATCATTTGACATATCAACAACGCGTCTCTTGACAGTATACTTTGATACAGGCACCGAAGATACAAGCTTTAAGGCCTTTTCGTCTGATATGCAAGAAACAATAACATTAACGCACAGCTTTATGAGATTTTCTGCAATGGTATGAGCTTTGCCAGTTTTTGCCACTCGACAAATAAGCTTTTAATGAATTTTCATTAATTGTTTTTGCATGAGTTTTCATGCAATGCTGAGAAGCAGCTAGTTCAGCACTCTTCCTTTTGAAAAAATCGATGTTTTTAGCCTGGAAATCCGGGTGAGTACCTTCAAAAAGATGGAATGTAACTGGAACCATTGATCTGTTCTGAAGGACTCGCGCACAAATTACACACTCAGCTGTACCCTCCTTTGTATCCATAAAGCCCATTTCTAAATAGCTTTCGCTGTACTTATTGGTTATTCCACGTCTTAAGGATATTGCAACCAATACACTTGCAGCGTTTTCATATAATAAACATGTGGGACTCCATAGACTCGGACGATTCAGATTCCGTAGGAGTATTCTAATCAAATGCCGATAAGCCGTAAATACAATATTCCAGTGTTCTATTAAAGCTATCTGTGAGGAAGAAATCAAACAGCATAAAGCTGTGTAAAACAAATGTTCTTTCTCGCTGTCGATTTTAATAAATAACCTGTACATTGTTGTTTAAAACTATATATAGCCTACGTCAATCTGCATCGTGCATCGTGTAAACATTTGAAATAATTTGAACAAGAATATTACGAGATTTTTCTGACAACTTTTTGCTAACAATTTATTGTCCAATTTACATTAAATTATCAGTCAAACGTACCGTGTAAAAATCGGTCAAGAAGTTTTCGAGATTTTTTCTAATAACCTTTCCCCTTTATGTAGTACACATATAATTATATATCATATTACTAAAAATATGTATTCTACATCGGTTCAACTATTTATTACAGTATTGTGTAAACATTCGGCCAATAACGTTTCCATATTTTTTGTAACAATCTTAAACACGAATCTGTCTTTATATAATAGTATAGATACTTAAAAATAGCTTGCATTATTGGCAACTTAACGTTAATCTCATGTAGACATAAAAATATTTCAGCATTTCTTTCACTGGCAAATAATGAAAATAAATTGAAATAATTTCAACTTTACAACTCCTACTCTGTAAATGAATTTCTTATTAGATACTATGTATGTGGTTGGTTTACATTTACCAAGTTTTGTTGTAGATTAAACAAGAAAAATCTATTCTTAAAACGGTCAGCATGTAGATATGTTTTCACGTAGGTAATTATCTAATTTGTGGAACTACTGACGTTTCACTTAGTGGTGAGTTGTCGTGTCGATGGAAAATGCAAATAAATGAATAAACTAAATAGCTGTTGTAATTTCGCCAATGAGTAATTTCAGCGCAGCAAGGAAAGGGAGTACAGTTTGTCGTCTACTCTTTCCATGTACGTATTTCATAAAATCCTTTCGAAGTCGTTATTATTTATAAAAACAGTTCTTTGTGCAAGCTTAATAACTATCTGCGACACATTCTGAAATTATTCTCCTTCGACTGTGGGATTACAAACTTTATCTCCAAACGCTTCACAAATGACAGAGCCCTTTCCAGAAATCAGAACGCCGTGCGCTTGCTGGGATACGAAGAGTGATTTCATTTATTTAAAATGGATGCATCAGCCCTCACAAGAAAGTTTCTTTCATCTGTCCGCAGAATGACATGATTATCGTCCGAACTTTCTGGAACGGAATGTGTAATCTCTGCCACTTATATTATGAATACATCATGAAGTCATTCTTTTTACTCCCCAGATGTCGTTTTATTTCTCTTCTACGTTATATACCGTAAAGTATGTCTCCGTAAAATGTTAACAAACTAATCCGGACTAACTATTGTAGATCACAGGGACTTTATTAAAATCTCGTAAACTGTAGTTACTGGTTCTGCTTGATAAAGACTCTTCTATGCTACCTAGGTGACGAAAATAAAATGTCGTGTCTTAAATTATGACGAAACAAATATCAGTTGCAATAAATGTGGTTGTGACGTGGCGTCTTTCGTGTCTTCTTATAGGTAATAGGAACTCAATGCAACACTGCAGGGTCACCTCAGTTCCCGAGCGACATCGCTACAGTGCAGTGCATCATCTTTTACGCTCTAGGCAAGGAACTGAATTGTTGAAAGGTTTGCAGTAAGCGTTATACTTATTTGTTTGTTCAGTAATCAGGAACAAACGTTTTACTTATTTACTTTATCGTTTAGTTGGATTCTTATTCCGTTAATAAAAAGTCAGTTTCAAGTCTGTTGAATTCTTTAGGAACCCTTGAACGTGACATCATATGACCTGCAGGTGATTGTAATTTATTTTTTATCCAACTAATCATGTCATCGACACAGTTTTCCAGTGAAATAGGCGTAAGTAAACCAGAGTCTCTGTTACAACCTGCACATACACGTCTACTATCTATGAGTCAACCGTTTTCAAAGTTCTGTATTTTCCTAAGTTTTACATGTACCAATATGACTGATGTATGAACAGAACCATAAACTCGCAGTGTGCTTTGCTCTCACCAGTTTGTGTTACAAGCCCGTGCCGTGACAAAATAGCGACAAAGCAAGAAAATAATTGTTGTGTGTTCGAATATGCGTGATATTTGTGAGTTACAATAGATTTATATGTAAAGGTTAATCGCCTCAATGCTAGAGTGTGGGACACTGAAAATTCTCACGAAGTTATGATTCAACGTCGAAGGTTAATGTTTCTTCCGTAGTGCCACAGATTAAGCTGAATGGGATTGAAATTCTCATGCTGCGAAATTAGAAAAAGCGACCTGTTTCATTTGGTGAAAACTTTCTAAAGCGAAGGACGCTTGAATATTTCTTTATTTACAAACAACCGTTAGGACAGACTTTGCTGTCATCTTCAAGTCATCAAAAATTTATGAAATGAGTTCATTTTGAGTTGAACCTCAGGCCAAGTATTCATGTAGTTAATGTGAAACCACTACGTATGTGGACATGGCCATATGCACAAGGTGCAGTTTGATTTTAAATGGTTTTTTATGAAAAGCCTTGACATAATATGCTACTTATTATCTCCATGGCAACTTGGCATGAGGTCCAACTCAGAAAGAACACATATCATAACATAAAGTTTGAAGACCTGAAAATGACAGAAAATTATGTCGAATCCAGTTGTAAAGAAACGTTTATGTGATCTTGGTTTCAGAAAGTTTTTACGGAGCTAAATGGGTAGTTTTTCTTCTGTGACATGAGTCTCAGCTTGATACGTAACAATTGACTGCTGATTCCAAGAATCGCATCTTCCAACAAGACAGGGCACTCCTCCTAAGAGCACTGATGTTCGTCACTACCTACAAGACCAACATCCATATCGTTGGATTTTTCAAAATGGCGAAGGTAATGGGGCTCTGTTCCCTTGTTCTCTATCCCTACCCATAGGTCAGCTGATGTAACGTTTGTGACTTTTGGTTCGGTGGCATAGTAAGGATCATGTTTACCTACACAAACTGCCAACTACCATGGAAAAGCTCAGAAAAAACATCAATGCTACTGTGATGACCATTGACAGGATGTTGCTACACATTGCATGGACGTGTGCCATGTGACCAGAGGGGTACAAATATAACGTTTGTGGAGTGCAGAATGCAAATTTCCTGAATTTATGCTTGTATTCGTGCCTCAGTCATATTGCAAATCTAATACTTTGGAAAATATAGAGTTTTGGAAACGAATGAATCACTTATAGTAGCACTGTATTATGTCGGATGGTCTCTTCCTTTCTTCAATACTTGATTTTGTTACTTGTCTGTATGGGTTATTCTTCCCCATCATTTCCATAATTCCTCATCATTTTCTCCTGCTTTCATCCAACTGCACGTTAGCCCACTACATTCCTTAGTTAGTTGTGTATGTCGTAGAGAAATTTTGTTCCTTCCTGTAACAGCTAGCGCACGAGCTTGTAAAGGAGAGAGCCATAAGCGAGTGTTTTCCAGTTATGAAACGAGTGTTGTGGTACAACCAACTTCGTTAAAAACTTTTTCGATCTATTTCTCTAATTAATTCTTGCCTGCTGGTTTGTCTTTTTTGTTGTTACAGTTCTCCCCGAACGAGCGGGCTGGCATTGGATTAAACCTCTCTTCAGCCAAAATGTCTTACATATTTAACAGAACATTCAAAACACATAAAAATCGATGACAGTAGATGTCTTAAAATATTCTTTATTGAGAAATTTTGGTCTCTAAAATTTTTTACATGAATATAATGACTGATAATGATGGTAATCCAACTGCGGCACAATAATGATGTTCGTGGTGCATGAAAATGGCCATGTGCATGATGAAGCCTCGTGAAGCCACGGGTAGCGACTAAAAATCATTGAGGGGGGAGGAATTGAGAGGGAGGAAAGTGGAGGGATGTTGCTACGTGGGGCGTTGTGACTACGGTTGAATTTCATAATTGAGAGTTGGTTGAAATTCCGGATGGGGAGAGTGGATAAAGCATGGGAGATAACATATGGATGTCGTGGTACAGCATGGTACCTGTATTGGTGATTAATGGATAGAATACTGGGTGCCCAGGCTAGGATTTGTCGTTTGTGTATTGGCTCCGAAGGTGCAACAAGAAGCGAAGAGCCGGCCGCGGTGGTCTAGCGGTTCTGGCGCTGCAGTCCGGAACCGCGGGACTGCTACGGTCGCAGGTTCGAATCCTGCCTCGGGCATGGGTGTGAGTGATGTCCTTAGGTTAGTTAGGTTTAAGTAGTTCTAAGTTCTAGGGGACTTATGACCTAAGATGTTGAGTCCCATAGTGCTCAGAGCCATTTGAACCATTTGAACCAAGAAGCGAAGAACGTGTCAGAAGTGAATCCATACATAATATACAAATGGGTGTTTTATGTGTGATTGTGTGTGTGTGTGTGTGTGTATGAATGTTCCACATCTGCTCCTAAACCACTCGACTTATGTCATCCAACTTGTTTCAGTTGGAAGTTGCTGTAAGGCAAAAATTGCTGTGAGGGTAAGAATCACCTACCTATCAAATGGGTGGGGGTGAAAAATAAGCGTAGCCAGTGACACTTGAATTTCCAGATTTTATTCACCTTGTATTTGAGAATGGTAGCACTTAGCGATTTGCAGCAAACTTTACACATAATCTGAAGCCGTTACGAAATTTTTTCTCGCTGACAAACCCCACAGATTGATGACTGGAAAAATATTAATCATTTACTACTTTTTTTCGCTGTTCATGCAGTATCGGATGAGGCATTACGTTATAATTTATAATCTCTTTGCCGCTGACTGTATTCGTGACAAATTTTGCAAACAGTATGCACATATACCACTGAATATAAGTGTAAAATTATGTCGTCGTACGACGCATAGTTCAGGAGATAGCACGTTATGAACAGTGAGATGCGCGGAAAACTGGCGCATGGGGCACGACTTTCACATTTACTACAACAGATTTTGCAGACAGTATCCATATATGTTGCTGAATGTACCCACAAAATTATACCATTGTATGACGCATATTTCATGAGACATGAAGTCATGAACATCAAGAACGATGCCAGACACTGCGTGGTATGGGGATGGGCGCTCAGCTGTAAATAAATACCTGCGCAACACCGGGTTTCTCTTCTAGTTGGCTGATATGGGTTGGGAGCTGGAGAAGGATGCAGAAGGTGAGGTAGAGTGCATGCCATTCCAGGATTTGCGGGGACTTTTATAATTTAGGGGAGGTAAAGATCCAATTAGTGTTCGCATATGTTACGGTATACGGCTGACAACGAATCTACATGTGGGATAATCGTAGAAATACTGAGATCCCAAGTGCAACCGGTTTGTATTTTCAGCAGTTTTAGTCGTTTTCGTGCTTTGCGTTGGACATGAAGGAGAAGCACATTCCATATTAGGTTTCTGGACAGTGTTAGCCCTAAACATTTTACCGTATTAGACATAGGGATGGGCTGGTTGTAGATGCAGAGGTGGAAACCTGGGCGACACCAATGCCGAGTAGTGCGACCAGATACGTGGCTTGCCCTTTTGCGGATTCAGTTTCCATGTGTTACACAAGTAGACCAGGCGTCATACGACAGTTGGAAAGTGGGTCGGCGTGTAAGTGGGCGGTGTCGTTAGCACATTGCAGGATATAGGTGGGGCAGTGGCGGTTTGAGTATGCCTATAGGGAGGACGACAGGGCAGAGCATTTGGGCACACCTTTTTTTCTTTTGTGGGGTCATCAGTCTTCTGACTGGTTTGATGTGTGCCACGAATACCTCTCCTGTGCCAACCTCTTCATCTCAAAGTATGTCCTCAATTATTTGCAACATGTACTCCAATCTCTGTCTTCCTCTAAAGTTTTTGCCCCCTATAGTTTCCTCTGATACCAAAGAAGCCATTCCCTGATGTCTTAATAGGTGTCCTATCATCCTGTCACTTCTTCTTTTCAGTGTTTTCCACATATTCTTTTCCTCTTCGATGCTGCACAGAACCTCTTCATTCCTTACCTTATCAGTCTGTCTGATTTTCAACAATTGTCTGTAACACCACATCTCAAATGCTACGATACTCTTCTGTTCTAGTTTCCCCATGGTTTATGTTTCAGTACCACACAATGCTGTGCTCCAGACGTACATTCTCAGAAATTTCTTCCTCCAATTAAGGCCTACGTTTGATACTAGTAGACCTCTCTTGGCCAGAAATGCCTCATTGCTCCGTCCGTCATCGGTTATTTTGGTGCCCAGATGGCAGAATTCCTTAACTTCATCTACTTCGTGACTATCAATCCCGATCGAAAGTTTCTCATTGTTCTCATTTCTGCTACTTCTCATATTTTTTGCCCTTCTTCGATTTACTCTCAATCCATATTCTGTACTCATTAACCTGCTCATTCCATTCCGCAGATTATGTACTTCATCTTCACTATCATTCTGGATAGCACTGTCGACAGAGAATCGTATCATTGACATCCTTTTATCCACTCCTGAACCTCTCTTTTATTTCCATCAGTGCTTCTTCGATGTACGGACATAACAGTAGGGGGGGGGGGGGGGGAGGAGCGGAGGAGACTACATCCCTGTCTTACTTCGTTCTTGGTCATCCACTCTCATTATTCCTTCTTGGCTCTTGTACATATTGTGTATTACCCGTCCCTCGTTATAGCTTACTCCTATTTTTCTCAGAACATCGAACACCTTGCACCTGTTACATTGACGTACGCTTTTTCCAGGTCGACAAATCTTACGAAAATGTCTTGGTTTTTCTTTAGTCTTACTTCTATTACCAACCACAACGTTACAATGGCCTCTCTCGTGCATTTATCTTACACTACGAAGAGACCATTCGTAACGGAAGAAATACTTCAGTTGATCGATGAAAGAAGGAAGTACAGAAACGTTCAGGGAAATGCAGGAATGCAGAAATAAAAGTCGCTGAGGAAGCAAACTGATCGTCATCTAGCACATCATCAATTTTCTTTTCCATTCTTCTGTATATTATTCTTCTCAGCAAATTGGATGCATGAGCTGTTAAGCTGATAATTGTCGCACTTGTCAGCTCTTGCCGTCTTCGGAATTGTGCGGATGATACTTTTCCGAAGTCAGACTGTATGTCGCCAGGCTCAAATATTCTACACACCGACGCGAATAGCCATTTTGTTGCCACTTCCCCCCCCCCTGATTTTAGAAATTCTGATGGAATGTTATCAATGCCTTCTCCTTTATTTGATCTTAAGTTCTCAAAAGCTCTCCTAAATTCTGATTCGAATACTGGATCCCCTATCTTTACTAATTAGACTCCTGTTTCTTCTTCTATCACATCTGACAAATCTTCCGCCACATAGAGACCTTCAATGTACTTTTTCCGCCTATCCACGTTCTCTTCTGCATTTAATAGTGGATTCCCATTGGACTCTTAATGTTACCAGCCTTGCATTTTGTGTCACCGAAGGTTGTTTTGACTTTCTTGTATGCTGAGTCAATCCTTCCGATATCATTTCTTTTTCATGCAGTCATTTCGTCTTAGCTTCCCTGCACTTCCTGTTTATTACCTTCCTCAGAGGCTTGTATTTCTGCATTCCTGAATTTCCCTGAATATTCTTGTACTTCCTTCTTTCATCGACCAACTGAAGTATTTCTTCTGTTACCCATGGTTTCTTCGCAGTTAACTTCTTTGTACCTATGTTTTTCTTTCCAACTTCTGTGATGGCCCTTTTTAGAGATGTCCATTCCTCTTCAACAGTACTGCCTACTGAGCTATTCCTTACTGTTGTATCTATAGCCTTAGAGAATGTCAAGCGTGTCTCGTCATCCTGTAGTACTTCTGTATCCCACTTCTTTGCGTGTTGATTCTTCCTGAGAAATTCTCCTCCTACTCTTCATCACTACTACACTGTGTATTGTCTATATCTGCTCCTGGGTACGCCTTATGGTGCTGTGATTTCAGAATCTCTGTCTGACCATGATGTAATCCAACTGAAATCTTACCGTATCAATCGGTCTTTTCCAAGTGTACCCCCTCCTCTTGTGATTCTTGAACAGATTATTCGCTATTAGTGGATGAAATTTATTATAGAACCTAATTAGTCTTTCTCCTTTCGTATTCCTTGTCCCAAGCCCACATTCTTCTCTAACCTTTTCTTCTACTCCTTCTCCTACAACTGAATTCCAGTACCCCATGACTATTAGATTTTCATCTCCCTTTGTTTACTGTATTTCCCTTTCAGTATTCTCATATACTTTCTGTATATCTTCATCTTCAGCTTGAGACGTCGGCATGTATACCTGAACTATCGTTGTCGATGTTGGTTTGCTGTCGATTCTGGTAAAAACAATCCTATCGCTGAACTGTTTACTGTAACACACTCTCCACCCTATCGTCGTATTCATAACGTATCCTACACCCGTTGTACCAGTTTCTGCTGCTGTTGATGTTATCCTATATTCATCTGACCAGAAATCCTTGTCTTCTTTCCATTTAACTTCGCCGATCTCTTCTATATCCAGATTGAACATTTGCATTTGCCTTTTCAGATTTTCTAGCTTCTCTACTACATTCAACCTTCTAACATTCCACGCTCCGACTCGTAGAACGTTATCCTTTCGTTGATTATTCAATCTTTTTCTCATGGTAACCTCCCGCTTGGCAGTCCCCTCCCGGAGATCTGAATGGGGGACTATTCCGAAATGTTTTCCCAGTGGAGAGATCATCATGAGACCTCTTCAATTGCACTGCATATGTCCTGTGAATACACGTTATGTGTCTTTATGCAGTGGTTTCCATTGCCTTCTGCCGTTGATCATTGCTGATTCTCCCGCCTTTATCGGCAGTTTCCCATCCCAAGGACAAGAGTGTGCCTGAACCTCTGTCTGCTCCTCCACCCTCTTTGACAAGGGCGTTGGCATAATGAGGGTGACTTCTTATGCCGGAAGTCTTCGGCCGCCAAATTCTGATTATTAATCAAAGTTAAGCTGTGGGGTTTTGAACCGGGGATGGGGTTGACCTACAGTGGGTGAAATATGCAGGAGCCAGTGTGGTTGTCTGTGACTTGGTGACAGAAGGAAGCTGTAAGAAGGAGGTAGTTAACTGGGAGTGCATATTTTTGTAGCTTGACTTGCAGTCCAGGATGGCATACGTGTTTAGACACCTTTAGGATGTCAGAGAATAGAAATATGGGAGAATAGAAATATGGCGGATTCTGATTTATTAACTTGATGGTGGATAAGTTGGGTAAGGTAATGAAATTGGACATCAATTTATAGCTGGAACGAAAGGCATACTAGATTTTGGGGATGGGTTGATGTGATCTAACATACTGCTGGATTCATTGAGTAATGGTTGTTTCAATGAATTTGCTGAAAACTGACTTGAAGCTGATAGGTCGATAGCATGAGCTTTGTGAGCGTGGTTTGTCAGATTTCTGGGACAGCAGGACTTTAGGCGTTTCCACTGCGCTGTGTAATAAATTTGTGGGGGAGGGTAATGTAAATTGTCTTACCCGTTCTCTGACGATGCTTCGAAAGTATCTCAGTCTAGTACTTAATGGACGAACGCAATAACTTCAGTTTTAATTTAAATAAATTTCATACCCTAATTTTTTTTAGTAATGTATTGATAGGTGCTACAGCTGACTAGGGTTATCAAGAACTAGAGATACGATAGGGTGAGAAACATCAAGTTTCAGGCAGAACCCAGAGTATCGAAACTTTATGAGGTTCGGTGTTGGGGAGGAGGTAAAAGGACGGCAGAAATTAGCTTAGCGTTAGGGCTTGTCGTACCGCCGACGATGTTGTCGCTACAGGCGAAGCGTATAAGAACAACGGTGGTCTTTATTGGCCGCTTTTTGTGTGGGCAATGTACGACCTAATTTGTTAGCATGACTCGTTAATGTCGCAATTGTCGGTTACGCTCCCGCTGAATTTTTGTAAATAAGCTAATTAGCGAAATTATGTATAAATAAGTAAACTACTGGATAAATACCGAAGAATTAATACTGTAGATGAAACGAAATTAGTAGTTACAGTTAAAACTAAATAATTCCTTATTACATTCTGTTTACATGTACGTGAGTGGTGGCCACATATAAATTGAGGATCAAACTAAAAAAAAATAGTTAAATAATTATTGATATTTGTATTTGGTGCGAACAGATCACCGAATACAGAAACGCGCGCGACCGAAGTTCTTTTAACTGCTCCGTAAATCACGAAAATTAACAGAAAACATCCAAAGACCGTAAGGGCAGTTTTCTCCTTTCAGTGGCGATGTAAACAAGATTCGATATCCCGGTTAAACCCGCGAAAGAGCGAGAAAGTCATAATGAGTACACGATTAGAAATATCACCTGCAGGAAATAGGAAATAGTTAGAGTTCACAGCTGCCTCTTATACCCCCCCCCCCCCAAAAAAAAAAAAAGCCCATGCAGTCATTATTGAAAGCACAGTTAAAAAGACCAAGTTTCGTGAAAATAAGTGTTTCAGATCCACTACGATGCTAAAGAGTTCACTTCATACTTAGCTGCTCGGCGCACAGACTCGCGACAAAAGCACATTCACCCACACGGACCAAAGACAAAAGAATTCGACAAAATTCCGCCGACCAAATGTCTTGCCTACCCTAAACACCACTGAAGTCAAGATACACATCGATAATAACCACCCTTAGTATTTATTCATACACTTAAAGTACTAGATTACAGGGAAAATTATGGCTGTTGTTTTGCGACCTTTCATTAAAATATCCAAATAGTATTAAATAAGTTATTGACAAAGTACATATAGCATGCCCATATTTAGTTTTGCAACGTTAAGTCGCCTCCTAGGATCCGTCTGTATGTACAGGCTAATCTCAGGAACTGCGGTAGAGATTTTAATCAAATGGTTCAAATGGCTCTGAGCACTATGGGACTTAACATCTATGGTCATCAGTCCCCTAGAACTTAGAACTACTTAAACCTAACTAACCTAAAGACATCACGAGGCAGAGAAAATCCCTGACCCCGCCGGGAATCGAACCCGGGAACCCGGGCGCGGGAAGCGAGAACGCTACCGCACGACCACGAGCTGCGGACAGATTTTAATCGGTTTTCACTAAATGTACTGATTCACGAGGGAGCTTTTAATTTACAAACGCTTCGTACAAATTGTCTGAATTAAGATAAATCAAAATTTAGTTGTGCAAACGATTCCACTGCCACCTACCGAACAGCGGCCACTGAGTTATTATAAAGACTCACCACGTTTACAACTGGTTTGATGGTAAAAGAAAATGGTATAGCGGGAGGTTAGGATAGAAAAGGCTTCAGGATCGAACCCTGGCCAAGTCAGTTTCTTTCCCTCTGCCTTTTAACCTAGAATTCACCTGCCACTGATGTATAGATGCGCCAGAAACTAAACTTGGCTCGGAATCCCCATTATATTTCAACTACCCTATCCCCAGTTTCAGAATTGTTTCGGGACATGCAAGTCACCTAACTGGTATCCATTTGATTGAAATCGTTTCAGAAGAACTGCCTAGTGAAGAAACATGCAAATCCAACATCTGTTCTTTTCAATTATTTATGTCCGGAGGAAAACACAGCATGGTGTGCAGCTTTACTTCGATTATGTAAAGAGAGTTTTGCATCAGTGCAACAAATGACTCAACTTCATGCTTTCTGCTTCCCTTGAGTCAAACACAGACGTGAACACGATTCTCTGCGTGTTGGAGCGAAAATTAGTACTTACCTGGACTCTTTAAAATTACACAAAAGGCTGTTAAATGCATCTTCATTGGCGAGAATGAGATTTAGACATGGGTACGATCTTCTGGATTGTACTTTAGAAATGCCTTCCGTATGAATACACAAGATTTTTAAATATTTCTACAGATGGTTCGGGGACGCATTTTGAAATATGACCACAATTTCAAATTGCCAATTTCTGCGTCCCTCAGATTACCAGTCGCATTTCGCACTGTTACTTCTCTGCAGCTCCTTCCAATAATGAATAGGGAGTTACTCAACTTTGAAGTATTGTAATAAATATGATCAATAACGAAAAGATGACCACCACATCATCAGGATGTGATGTGAGACTTACAATTTAAATTAAAAGAAAATTTTAACCAATAGTTTCCATGCAGTAGTTTGGGAAGAACTGCACAGTGAAACAATATGCGGATCATAAATACGCGGTGTTTTGTTTTTGTTCTTCAAGTAAAGTGTTTTCCGAAAACGTATACTATGTGATCAAAAGTATCCGGACACCTGGCTGAAAATAACTTACGAGTTCATGGCGTCCTCCATCAGTAATGCTGGAATTCAGTATGGTGTTGGCACAACCTTAGCCTTGATGACAGCCTCCACTATCCCAGGCATACGTTCAACCAGGCGC
The DNA here is from genome assembly GCF_023898315.1 of Schistocerca nitens. Taxonomy (NCBI): domain Eukaryota; kingdom Metazoa; phylum Arthropoda; class Insecta; order Orthoptera; family Acrididae; genus Schistocerca; species Schistocerca nitens. Next base: position 716,136,990 of record NC_064614.1, on the reverse strand, counting down.
TGGAAGGTTCCTTGGGGAATAGCAGCCCATTCTTCACGATTGCTGCACTGAGGAGAGGTATCGATGTAGGTCGGTGAGGCCTGGCACTAAGTCGCCATTCTAAAACATCGCAAAGGTGATCTATAGGATACATGGCAGGCTTCTGTGCAGGCCAGTCCATTACATGGGCGTTATTGTAGTGTAACAACTCCGCCACAGGCCGTGGATTATGAACAGGTGCTCGATCGTGTTGAAAGATGCAGTCACCATCCCCGAACTGCTCTTCAACAGTGGGAAGCAAGATGGTGCTTAAAACAGCAATGTAAGCCTGTACTGTGATAGTGCCACGCAAAACAATATGGGGTGCAAGCCTTCTCCATGAAAAACACGACCACAACATAACACCATCGCCTCTGAACTGTGCTGTTGGCACTACACAACCTGCCAGATAAGGTTCACCTGGCATACGCCATACCCATTCCCTGCCATCGGATCGCCACATTGTGTATCGTGATTCGTCACTCCACATAAGGTTTTTCCACAGTTCAATCGTCCAATGTTTACACTCCTTACACCAAGCGAGGCGTCGTTTGCCATTTACCGGCGTTGTGTGTGCCTTATGAGCAGTCGTTCGACCATGAAATCCGTGTTTTCTCATCCCCCGCCTAACTAAATGGTTCAAATGGCTCTGAGCACTATGGGACTTAACTTCTGAGGTCATCAGTCCCCTAGAACTGAAAACTATTTAAACCTAAGGACATCACACATATCCATGCCCGAGGCAGGATTCGAACCTGCGACAGTAGCGGTCGCACGGTTCCAGACTGTAGCGCCTAGAACCGCTCGGCCACCCCGGCCGACCCCCGCCTAACTGTCATAGTACTGGCAGTGGGTCCTGATACAGTTGGCAATTCCTGTGTGATGGTCTTGATAGATGTCTGTCTATTACACGTTACGACCCTCTTCAACAGTAGGCGGTCTCTGTCGCTCAACAAATGAGTTCGGCCTGTACGCTTTTGTGCTGTACGTGTCCCTTCACGTTTCCACTTAACTATGACATCGGAAACAGTGGACCTAGGGATGTTATGGAATGTGAAAATCTCGCGTACAGACGTATGACCCAAGTGACACTCAATCTCCTGAACACGTTACAGGGTCATCTCGCGTACAGACATATGTCACAAGTGACACCCAATCACCTAATCGTCTTCAAAGTCCGTGAGTTCCGCGGAGTGCCCCATTCCGCTCTCTCTCGATGTCTAATGACTTCTGAGCTCACTGATACGAAGTGCCTGGCAGTAGGTGGCAGCATGAATCACCTAATATGAAAAACGTATATTTTTGTGGGCGTCTGGATACTTTTGATGACGTAGTGTACTTCAGAAACTTTGCTTCGTTTACGTACAATAAGTGCTTTCAGTAGCGCAGCAGATGTGTCAGCTTTATTCTTCCTGCTTTCCCTCACTAAAAGCCACATATGGAAACGATTCTTTGCGTGGCGCTGCAAAGAAATCTGTCACTAGGAGTCCACTACAAAGAATTGTGGCATGAGTCTCAACAAGGCATCATAGTGCGCACAGAGCTTCACAAGAGGAGTCGTGTAACACGAACTACGTGTAGATCATGTGTGTTTCATCTTGTTTTTTTTTCCGCCTTTTATTAGTGCCACCTCAGACAGTCTTCGATACATACTGAATCATTCGATACCTATCGAGTCTTTCACGCACACGTACACCCATGATAGGCGTACTTTGGTTATAAACTTATTACTTACATGACGATTTACTCTCATCACTGGCATGAAATGTCACTCCAAACGCCAGTTCAATATTGCACACTTAACAGACGTATCCCCAGACAAATTTTCTGGAGTGCGCTGCTTTCATCGCGTAAGTTATATGAAACTGATGATATTCACTTACTTAACGTTGTTCTCTGAATTTTATTCGTGGGTTTACTCGTGGCACCAAACAAAATACACTACAACAGTTAAGTCGTCTGGATATAGATACTTAATGCTACCGGTGAGGATCTGGGCCGGGTGGTTAGTGAAATAATAAATTATGGTTACTCGTTCATTAGGAAATCTTAGGTAAGGATCTGAGACGTACTGCCTTCCTTTTACGTCTAGCTCCGGACGATTTATAGTTGTGGTACATTTGCATATCAGCCTTTAATAAATTCGATAATAATCCTTTATCCAAATGCTTGATTTGAAAATTAGTTTATTACAATGTTAACTGACATCGTCATCTTTGATATGATTCGTCGTATGATCAGAATGCTACTGTGGTTTAATTGTCATCAATTTTATAATTTATCATAATTAAAGACGATAGTAATTTTTATAATATTTCTCCTTGAATCATGCTTGAAGCGGCAAAAAGATCATATCATCGTTACGATTATTCTGGTACATTTATTAGGGGTCCGTGCATCATTCGGTAAAAGTAGAAACCTTTTAGAGTCACCCTGTTGTTCATCTGCCTGTCTGCTCTCCAGGAATGAGAAGAAATATCATAGACATTTCTATCACATACTGAGGTCTATGGTCTCTTGGAGGTGTAATAAATGTAAGGTTGTGAGATAATGAGGCCAAAAGGAACGGCCGTTTACGTCACATATTTTGATAGTCTTAAATTCACTCATAAAGACCTATAGGGTACTTTCCATTGTTCTACAATGATGAAATACGACGAGACGTAAGGTTACACAACACATATAGGAAAAAAACAACTAAAATCGGTAAGTTCTCATTGTTGTTGTTGTGGTCTTTAGTCCAGAGACAGGTTTCATGCAGCTCTCCGTGCTACTCTACCTTCTGAAAGCTTCTTCATCTCCAAGTACCAACTGCAACCTACATCCATCTGAATCTACTTAGTGTATTCATCTCTTGGTCTCCCTCTACGATTTTTACCCTCCACGCTGTCCCTTGATGCCCCAGAACGTGTCCTACCAACCGATCCCTTCTTCTAGTCAAGTTGTGCCATAAATTAAAAAAAAAAGAAAAAATGGTTCATATGGCTCTGAGCACAATGGGACTTAACATCTGAGGTCATCAGTCCCCTAGAACTTAGAACTACTTAAACCTAACTAACCTAAGGACATCACACACACATCCATGCCCGAGGAAGGATTCGAACCTGCGAACTTGGCTGTCGCGCGGTTACATACGTGACCTACCCATCAAATCTTCAGCATTCTTCTGTAGCACCACATTTAGAAAGCTACTATCCTCTTCTTGACCAAACTATTTATCGTCCATGTTTCTCTTCTATACAAATACTCTCAGAGAAGGCTTCCTGACGCTTAAATCCATATTCGATGTTAAAAAATTTCTCTTCTTCACAAAAGCTTTCCTTGCCGTTGCCACTTTATATTGCGTACCCTCTCTACTTGGACCATCATCAATTATTTTGCTCCCCAAAAAGTAAAACTCATCTACTACTGTGTCTCACTTCCTAGCGTAATTCCTTCAGCGTCATCTGATTTAATTCGTCCACATTTCATTATCCTCGTTTTGCTTTTGTTGATGTTCATCTTATTTCCTCCTTTAAAGACACTGTCCATTCCGTTCAACCGCTCTTCCAGGTCGTTTGCTTTCTCCGCCAGAATTACAATGTCTTCAGCAAACGCCAAAGTTTTTATTTCTTCTCCATGGATTTTAATTCCTACTCCAAATATTTCTTTTGTTTCCTTTACTGCTTGCTCACTATACAGGTTGAATAACCTCGGGGATAGGCTAATACCTGCCTCACTCCCTTCCCAACCACTGCTTCCATTTCATGCCCCTCGACTCTTATAAATGCCATCTGGTTTCTGTAAAAATTGTAGGCCTCTACATCCTTATATTTGTCCTGCCAGCTTGGCTATTTTGCACTTCCTGTCGATCTCATTTTGGAGCTTCTTTTTTCATTTGTTATCCAAATTCAAATAAGAAATAGAAACAAACAGTAGTTCTGCATTCTAGCCGACTGGATCCCAATGGTGAAAGTCAAACATCAGGCCAGGATTGTCTTGATTGCTTATATTACGCGTTTCTAAAATTATCCTTCATCAGATATCCGGGCGCGATTACTACATATGATACGGCATTTCAAGATGTATCTGAAACAAACACTCGCAGACTAAGGTAGTAATTGCTCCTGGATATGTGATGATGTATAAATACCTAAATGCGTCATTCGAGCAATATAGCCTGTTATTGAATGGTGTTTGACTTTCTCCGTTGTGATCCACTCAGCTTGAATGGAGGACTACTGACAGTTATAATAGTAGTCGCTTGCCTCCTGCGTGAATATCTCTCATTTATACAGGGCGCACATGAAGTCCAGGAATACTTTCAATTATCTATTGCACGAGATCCAAACATTGTACAGATATGATACATACGTCATTTTGAAACCCTGAATTTTTTTTTTTTTTCATTTATACTGCCACAGCGTAGTTTGCTAATTTGCCGATAGTCAGCGCTAGTCGCAAACCTGGCGAGTTGAGGTGCGGACCGAGCTTTCTGTAAGTTGGTGTTGAAATGGTTCAAATGGCTATGAGCACTATGGGACTTAACATGTGGGGTCAAAATGGTTCAAATGGCTCTGAGCACTATGAGACTTAACTTCTGAGGTCATCAGTCCCCTAGAACTTAGAACTACTTAAACCTAACTAACCTAAGGACATCACACACATCCATGCCCGAGGCAGGATTCGAACCTGCAACCGTAGCGGTAGCGCGGTTCCAGACTGAAGCGCCTAGGACGGCTCGGCCACATCGGCCGGCTGCTGGTGTTCGACAACAACAAGTGTGTTACAGCTGTTCAATGGATGTTTAGAATCAAGTACCGTAAGAAGCCACTAACAAGGAAGGCTATTTACCACTGGCACAACAAATTCGCTGCGACGGGTTGCTTGTGCCCGGAAAAGAGAGGCGGAGGTCCCAGTGTGAGTGAAGTGAATGTGGAGCGCGTACAAGAGGCTTGGACATGTTGCTGCAATTGCTGATGCCTCAAATGAAATCGGTCTCTCCACTCATCTTTCAGCAGGATGGGGCTCCACCCCATTTTCATAGTGAAATTCGTGGGTACCTGAACACGGGGCTGCCGCATCAATGGATCGGCCGTGCTACATAAGGAGACAGCTGTTTCTTGAAATGGCCACCCGTATCATCAGATCTCACTCCGTGCGACTTTTTTCCGTGGGGACCCATTAAAGATCTGGTGTAAGTACCGCCTCTAGTACGTGACGTAGCAGAGTTCCGGGAGAGAATACGGGAGGCGACTGCCACAGTCGACGACGCCATGCTGGGACAGGTATGGCAAGAATTCGATTACCGGGCCACTCATGGTTGGCATATCGAATGTTTGTAAGAAAAACTTTGCGAGTTTGCCTTCAAAATGCAATATTTATGACATCTGAACAATGTTTAGTTCTTTTGTAATAAATAATTGAAAGTGCTCCCGAACTTTATGTACACCCTGTGTTATCGAAATTAAAACATTCTCCAAAATCTTGGAATCCTAGGGACCGGTACCTTGTCACTATCAATTCAGACAGTAGGCAAAAATGGTCGACATTTTCCATTCCCGGAATGGAGAAACAGTCTATATTCATAATTAAGTTTGTACGGAACCCTCTATGCACGATCCCCACTCGCACCTAGCCAATCCTTTTTAAGCGTGTTTGAAGGCTCTGTTACGCAATTTCGTTGAAAACATATAATATTAATCCTTCATTTCGTCCATCTTTGTTGCTATTGTGTCGTCTCTGCCCTTTCAGCCAAGTGCCTCACGCTACAGCCTCGCATCCGAGTGTTCCACTATGCATTCCACAAATACCTCGCTCGCTTCGCCTGCCCGGCTGGCCGTCAAGACATTAAGCACCGCTTCTTACATTATGAGCTGGCTTCTCGTAATGTCACACGTACAAGATCCGATATTGAAAGGGTGGACGCAGATATTTGCCTTGACCTGAAAGGTACCATACCATTATCAGGTCATGCTATTCAGGGAAACCGTGGAAAATGTACATCTGGATACTCATATCAGGATTTGAACCGTTGTCGTCCAGAATTCGAATCAAGTGTTGTAAACCACTGCGGCACGGTGCACTGCGCCGGTCCTTCGAAGGTGCCTCTGAAACAGTAAAATCTCTGATATAAGAACGTAGGCTTCCACGGCCAGTGTCACAGTGATTAAAATTCTTCTGGGTATTATGCCGCGCCATTGCTAAAAACTAACAACAGTCATAAACTAAAACCGACGTTTCGGCCCAATTGCAATGGCCTTCCTCAGGGCATGACTGGTTTTACATGGGAATAGGTGCTTCTATTTATTACAGACTATCGGTGTCTGGCGCCACTGTAGTGAAACTTTTAATTGGCCCTCTAATATGATTGGCTAGTCATGACGTAAGGGAAGATGGAAGGAAAGAGGCTATTCGTGGATGTCCATATCGTCAACGATTGGTAACTGTCCGCCAATCAGCGTTCGGCTTCTGGTCGGCAAGTTTTCCTCCTGGTGTGCGCGGAAGTAGACTGACAGTTGCTCTACAGCTGTTTGTGCAGCTACATCCGTGTCCCATGTAGCTTCTGCGCCGCGACCGCTCGCGGCCCGTTGGACTGGGATGGCCGGCAGCCAGGACGCTGGGAGTTTGTAGCCATCTTCTCTGTTGATGCTGTCAGGCTGCTTAATAATTTCGGTCGCCTCCCGTATTTTGCGTTCTCGCGTCCACGATTCTTTCGCCGGTACTCGGGCTTCCTGGAACCTGATTGGCTGTCCACAGTCACGGTGGTGTTCCGCTGTCACAGATTTATTACGTTGTTGTAATCGTACATAACGTTCGCGTTCTGCTACTCGTAAGCTGACAGGTCTCCCTGTTTCTCCTATATAGGCAGCGCCGCACTCACGCCGTAGTTCGTAAACGTCTGCAGTGTTAAGATTGTTGACTACATCCGTGGTGGAACCTATCATTTCGTGGACCCTGTGACTGCTTCGAAAAATCGGTTTGAAACTCGTCGGCGGAGGATGTTGCCTAGCCGTTCACTGACGTCTTTTACATATGGTAAGTTTACCAGTGGAAGCTTCTCTTCTTTTCCTTCTTCTCGTGTTCTGCTCCCTTTGGTTTTAGCTACCTTTCTTATGATGTTGTCATCATAGCCGTTGACACGAAGCATATGTTGTAGCTCGTTTAATTCTTCTTTGATGTTATTTTCATCGCTTATCCGGTAGGCTCGGGCAGTTAACGTATGCAGAACAGAATACTTTTGAGCTGGATGGTGGTGGTTCTCCGCGTGCAGGTACCGATTAGTGTGCGTTGGTTTCCGGTACACTTTGTGTCCCAGTTTACCTTCGGCAGCTCTGTATACTTCCACATCTAGAAATGGCAAGGTACCATTGTTTTCAGTCTCATGTGTGAACTTTATATTTTTGTGCGGGCTATTTACGTGCTCGAGGAAGTTTCCCAATTCCGCTTCACCGTGAGGCCAGATAACGAATGTGTCGTCCACATATCGTAGCCAACAATTCGGACGTAACGGAGCAGAAGCTAGGGCCGTTTGCTCAAAGGCTTTCATGAAGATGTCCGCAGCTACAGGGGAGAGCGGGGAACCCATTGCCACTCCACCTAAGTGTTCGTAATATTTTCCCGCCAGGTGAAGTACGTAGATGACAGCCATAAGCGCACCATATCGCAGATATCTGGTGGGATCCGATCCTGTAGAATGCGCATAGTCTCCTGAATAGGTAGGTTAGTGAAGAGAGACTTGAAGTCAAAACTGACCATAATGTCTGATGGCTTTATTTGCTGTTCCCTAATCAGTTGTATGAAGTGGAAGAGTCTTCCACGTGGGAGTCTGTTTGTCCCACAAGACGGCGTAAATTAGGTGCCAGATGTTTCGCAACATACTCCGCTATCCTGTTTCCCGCCTACCCACGCACGGCACTCTTTCGTGTTTGGTCGGTAACGCCACCAGTCATTCATAATATTAAATTAATTCTTTTGTTAATCTTTGCAGGATGATTTTGAGTAACTGAAATTTCAGTTATGTAGACAGTAGAGTCAGTCTTCAGTATTGCCATATTGGTTTCTTAATGATTTAAACATTAAAGACCAATATTAGAAGTTATGCATCTTGGTGCTAAATCTGATGTGGTACTCCCTACTATCCGTTATCGCTCAAGGACAACTCAGGCTACTCTCATCACCTTTCCGCACTCCCGACCCATATGGCATGATGGAGTTGTAAAAGTTCCGTAGGCTTCCGTAGATTACATTAATTTTTCTAACGTAGTCTTCCTTGTAGCTTTTGGTCAGTTAAAGTCATACTTTCGTTACCTGTACGTCGTATGTATTGCGTACCAGTCGAGGGTTACCTCACAACGATCGCTTTCTTTACGTAGGCGATCAGTGTCTTACTAAATTCCCCCAAAACTCGGAAGCGGTGAATTGTCGAGAAACTGAGTGGAGATATACGAAGGGCCGGTAACCTACAGAACATTTTTGTCGTACGTAGCTATACTCCTGTCTGTGAAGAATAACCAGTATTTATAGCGAAACCGAAAGCGCCAATTTTTAATTCAGTTTTTATCCAAGAATTGTTGATTTGTGTGTGAAACAGAGTGATGCTGTAGTAACAATGAAGGCTTATCGTATATCGCTAGAAAACGTAATTTGCTCAACAAAAAATAAAAGAATAGGGAAGCAAAATATATCAACCATCGCTTCAATACTTCGCCTAACTAACATGAAACATGTTTCTCTAATTCAAAAACAACTTTTGTATTTACAGTAATAACAGGAACCTCTTGCCTTCGCTCATGATGAAGAACGCTTTACTGAGTACAAGCTAACAACAATAATTACACATATATTTTTATGTTTGGCCGGCCGCGGTGGTCTCGCGGTTCTAGGCGCGCAGTCCGGAACCGTGCGACCGCTACGGTCGCAGGTTCGAATCCTGCCTCGGGCATGGATGTGTGTGATGTCCTTAGGTTAGTTAGGTTTAAGTAGTTCTAAGTTCTAGGGGACTGATAACCACAGCAGTTGAGTCCCATAGTGCTCAGAGCCATTTTTTATTTTTATGTTTGTGCATCTAAACTGTCCTTGAAGAAAATAATTGCTTTGGATACATATAATCGCAAAATTTACGCGATGAACTAGTTTTTATTACTTACAAAATGCAATTTATTTTTGCTAGAATAGAAAATACACAATGGACTATCATTGAATGATGGGCGGTTCTAATAATGGGCAAAATAAACTACAAACAAACAGAAAAAAGCTGAGGGAAGTCGTCGGCTCCCATTTTCTCTCTTACACGTTCATTAATGTCTCTTTTCCTACGAATTTTACTAATACTGTGGTAATCCTACTATTTCCTACGTCATTTATGTTGGGTACCAAGGCTACCGAACCTTAGTTTTGGTAGAGCGCAGCTCTAGGCATGATCATGTCACTTGTGGGTGGGTATCCTGTCTTTCCCACCGGCTCGCACAACTGCACCAACGTGTACAGTTAGACACGCTTATTAAATATACCAAATTTGGACATGTGGGGAAGTTTGCATAAGTGAGGACAGAGCTGATTTTTTTCTTCATATTTATTGCCTGGGGTTTTACTCATACTAATACAGAGGTAACACTAGTTCTCTATACCAACTAGTTCGATTCAAACTAAAAGATACTTATGCTCAACACAGGCTTCCGAATTCCGGTGTAGAATAGAGATGAAGATGGAGTCAGATTGTGGGCAGTTAATGTATCCTAGGAACGTGTAACCATTAAACATGTAAAATAAGATCCGATGTTTCAGGATTTTATACTGTTTACGATTTGGTGGCAGACTGAGTTTGTTGATATATAATCAATCCAGTTCGATATGAAATGCATTTTCCAGGAGTATTTGCTTTAAGGTATGGTATAAGTATGTAAAAATATTATTGAAACAACATCCCTACACTCAACACAGTGTAGTCGTTTTACAGCAGTTACAGCGTCAGTTCTCTTTTCTCGGCAGACAGGTTTTTAATTTTCTCCCGGACATTTGCCAGGAGGTACCACTTTTCACATGAATTGTTCGCATTGCGATTTTCAGTTGAGCATCCGTGAAAATCGGTGATACGATTTCGTTTAGCTGAATGATTTTTAGATATATTTTTATTGAAGGTTCAGCGAAATATATTTATCAAATCGGACGCGACATATCGCATTCGAAATAATATCCTTCACAGCAATAGTATGTGTTTGGTTCACAGGCACTATGTATGAAAATTGATGTCAAGGAAGAAGTTCTATATGTGTGCAACACGAAGACAAGTATTTTTTTTCTGTAACTGACTACTAAATTAAGCGATTTAACATATATTGCGGCTCATATTTTTTTTTAAAAAATTCAGAATTTAATTAATTATTAGCCTTAAGATACATGTAAAGTTAATGTGAGAAACCGCAACTTTCCTAATCCTTACCTGCCAATAATTTTAATGCCACGTAATTATAGTTAAAGCAGTGATACACACGACAATATCGCCTCCTCTAAGAGTTTTAACCTTCCCACTACATTGGTACCAATCTGAAATCCAGCCCAACTTTATCTCCCACTCTATAGAATCTACGTATTACCAAAACCTAACTCCCCACAAACTGTTATCCAACTCAAAACCGTATGCTAAACTTTGACTAAACAGAACCTAATCTGAACTGTAACTGATCTGTATGCTACTAGTCTTTACGTTAAATGCACAACTGAAGTAAAACTATTATCTGGCCCTAATCAACATTTCACCTAATCTCGCGTCATGACGACATCATTGCAGAGTTCTCTAAAGCACAACAGCAAATAGCAAGCAGGCAGCGGCTAAGCTGTATTTCTGTTTCTGAGTACATATTCAAACTGTTGCATGTGGTAATGAGTAATGATAAACAGTGCGATGGGGAGAGTAACTTCACTTGATCTTCACTCATAGCGTTGGTGTGAATAATGTGCGTAACAAAGTGAATAATGATTTAAAAAGGGTAGAATGTTAACAGAGCATTTTTATAAAAATCAAACAAATTAATCAATTGATATGTTAATGCGTGACTCAGAGAAGTGAGGTGGTCTTCCTCTCAGCTCGGAGCAAGTTAACTAGAGGACAATTAATCATTCCTAGCTGCGCAGTGCTGCAGTCTCACCTCAAACTTCTTCTCTTCACAAATAATAACTTTATGCAAAATATATATTCTCTTCGCTTTCTAATGTAATCGTCTTACTCGTCCTTGCTGTCCTTTACAATCAATCTTTCTTCATCTAATAGATGCCATCACAAGTCAACACACCACTACTGAATACGTCAGTCACCTCCATACCTCAACGATCAGAATGTGCAGATGCAAAGACCAAGGATTTTTTAACATTAGCGTAATTTGCTCTCGCTCTGATGTGCACATCGATGACATACAAAAAGCAAATGAATTGACACCTTACTGAACGTTGGATTTCTTCTCCCCGAAATAAATGTAAATACATTGCAGGAATGTCTGTTTTAGGTAAGAAGTAGCGACAGGCTTCCAAAAAGACACTATACAACAGAATCTTTCGAATGACATTCTGCACTGGAATAACTCAGTAGTCCAAACAGAAAAATTAATATTTTATACAACTGGGTTTCATTAGTTTTCCAGAGTTCAAATGTTGATTTTTTTCTGTATCGAATATTGTCATAAAGCGTATTATTCGATTTACCTAATACAACAGAATAAGAAGAGAGGTAATACGACATGTCTATAACGTTAGATAATATTGCTGGACTGAGTCAGTAGTGACATTCATGAAATTGATAGAACGGCATAGCATTGAGATTTCGATGTACTACGAGTTACCTAAGGACAATGCCTAATTAATCGTATTTCTTACTGTCTGGCATGTTATCTGCCTTGCAAATGATTTTCAAAAGACAGAGTACCAGCTATGAACTGAATATTCTTGACAAACACGATGACAAAGAACTATATTCCATTTAAAAATATACTTTGACTCTTGGTCGACAGCTGTGTCATTATTTAAAATATGAGTCATTGCTCCGCTTGAATGAGGGAAAGAAACGATTGTGGGCTGGAGAAATAACTGAAAGATTCAAAGGAGTATCAAAACGACCAGTGTCTAGACAGATTACAGCTATCTGGAAGAAAATATTTTTATTGTTAGGGTAAATAGCTCGGTTTGACAGTAGACCTGAAGCAATAGTCACTCATCAATAATTTTTAGTTCGTACAAATTCCGGATTTAAACTATGTGTCATCATAGTCACAGGCTTACGCATGAACTTTAAACAGTTTCAGTACCTAGTCTCTAGCTACAATCCTTAAAAATAGCCTCACATGTAGACTGTCATAGACGTAATGCCTGTAATCTTGGGAGATGGGATGAAAGGATATCAACACCTGCAGTTTAAATTGCTAGTATTTTTCAAACCACGCTAGCTGAAAAAAGACCCACTTCACTTCCACTTCATTTTGATTTCTTTTCTGAAAATATTTATTATCACTCCATAACATTAAAGCACATCGTAGATTTGAAAAATCAAAAGTTATTATTCATCTGATAAGTTTCTTTGTAGCTTGTTCATTTTCTTCCATAGCTACCTCTCAACAACAGTTGACGACAGATGCCTTTTGCAATTACAATATCAGCGCACATCCACATCAGTGGAGACGGTACTGGTCTGAAGATAATCTATGTGTGGCTGAAACCGGCTACGATACAAGGTCGCTGAGGTTCCAATTATGAGTTCATAAACGACTTGCAAGCAATGTAGACTCACTGGATTTTCCTAGTATGAACCGAAGTCTGCAATCTGCCTTATCTACGACTGAGGCTATGTGACTATTCCATTTCATATCCCCAAAAATTGTTTTACCCAGGTACTTTATAAGAGTGTGCCATACTGACAATGTAGCTAAAGTATATTTTTTTTCATTTTGTTCACTGCATATTTTTTCATTTTTGTACATATGAAATTGCCTGTCTTCGCATCACTTGTAAACCTATTCCAAATCTGACTGAAGATAGGTGCAGTTTTTTAGAGGATACATCATCATCTATAATAGCATCATCTGCCAAAAATTAATATTGTCTGCGACTCCATTAATATAAAACATGAACATCAAGGGGTCCAATCCACTTCCCTGGAGCAGTGACTAAGTTACCTCTAAGCCTGTCACTGACTCTATATCAAAGATAACTGCGTCCTCCCTACAAAGAGACAATCAAATCACAAACTTTGATACACCTTATAATCTTACTTTTGTTATTAACTATTGGTATGATGCTGTGTCCAGTGCTTTTCGAAAATCAAGAAATATTGTACTTAGCAGACTGCCTTGATCCATGGCTTTCAAGATGTCATCGTGTAAGAAAAACCGAAATTGAGTTTTACATGACCGACGTATTATGTTCCAAATTCCTCATGTTCTCAGAGCTCAGAATATGTTCTAGGATTCTACAATGAAATAGAATGATAGTTTTGTGTATCACTTACTGTACCCATCTTGTAGATGGCTGCTATTTTGAATTTTCCGAATCAGTGGGAAAAGCTTTCTGGTCTAGGGACCGATGGTATATTACGGTTAAAATGGAAGCTAAATCATCCGTAAATTTTGTGTAAAATCTGACAGAGATTCCGTCGGTTTCAGGAGCTTTGTTTAGTTTTATCAGTTTCTTGCTCTTTCTTAGCGCCACTGATACTCGTCCTTGGAACGGTGCGACAAGTCAGCTGGGGATGTAATTCTGCAAGTTCCTTTGTACGGAAAGGTAAGAAAACGGAATTTAGAATTTCTCATTTTGCGTAGCTACCCTTATTTTCCGTTTCTGTATCATCCAGGAGCGTCGGGACTCTAATCTTGAACTCCATGGCAGCCTTTACGTATGACGTGAATATCTTTGGGTTCTATGAGATGTTTAGGTAAGATTCTGCTACGGTAGTGACTGAAAGTTCCACGTTTTGCCCACTTGACAGTCAACGCGTTTCATTCTTCATTTCTTTCTCTCAAACCTATGTATGCTTTTGCACCTACAGCGCATAGCTGGGAAACATTAATCAGAAAGTTAACTTCGATAATCGTTAATCCGTTTCTAAAAAAGTTAACTTCGTTAAACGATAAAGCGTTACTTTGCGGGAGATTTTCCGGAAGTTAAAGTTAACCGTTAGTGAAATGAGCAAGTGAATTAAGCGTATTACCGTTGCTTAAATAGAAATGTTTTGGCTGGGGTAGATAAGGTAGCACGTTGAAGATTAATAAAAACAGTTTAATCATTTAATTATTTGGTTTTATAATTATTTATTTACAAATGTTAAATCACGGGAGAATCAAAATACAGGTGCATATTTTCCTTCACGAACAACATGTCAAAGTATCCATCCGAGAGAGGTGGTCATTTAGGAGACATAATGTCTAACATTGGAGGGCATAGGGGTATTATACTCAATAAATTAATTCACTAAAACATTTTCCCAAAGAAATATAGCATCGTTAAATGAGTCTTTTGACTTCATGACTAGATACATTTTGACTAGGCTCTGGGCTTTATTTTTTTATGAATGTGTTACTACTTGGCTTGCTTTCAGATTGTTGTGACAGATAGCATCCGATTTTATGACTTAGTTCCCTCAGTCAACGTACTGACAAAGAGTAGTACTTAACGCGAACTCAGTAAACAAACAACAATAAACAGACAATGCCAACGCTCGCACTCAATTGCTCACATCAACCGACCGCACCCCGATGAAGCTACACACCTACACGACCCTAACTTGTAAGAACATGATTTCCTCGTGTGGCGCGGCGTCATTTCTGTCATAAATAGGGGGCACCTAATTAATGATTAACAGACACAAAGAAAGTTAACGGAAGATAGAGTCCGTGGGCGTTTTCTAACATTAACTTAAAGGTTAGTCCGTTACTCGGAAAGTTAACTTCGCTAATTAACGATTAATGGATTAACGGTCTTGTGCCCAGCTATGCTACGAAGCATAGTTTCTCTAGAAGAGTATTTACAGTGATTTCAAGCGATGCAGGGAGTCTCCCGTCATGAACTGTTCTACTAGGTTCCTATCCTGTGCATGGTCGACTACTCTTTTCGACGTGAGCCCCGATGCCATTACTTACTCCTGTCCAGAGCTAGACATTTTGAGCTCATCTTTGAGATATGACACCCCTTCCTCTTCACCTACGCAACTGTAAGTGTAAATCTCCCACTTATTTTAACTACCCTTCGTACTTTTACTTTCTACGACTACATAATGCACACTGATATCAGTTTCTACATGGATTCACACAGAAACCAAGAGCCCATCTTCTTTAACTTACTCTAATAACTGCACTGGGGAATGGTATCCTTCAACGTGTAAAGAGTGGTAAAACTTTTGGGTTGCGGATATGTAGGACAAGATAGTATGTGATGAGATTTTGGATAAGGATTTTCTAGGTCTTGATGACCGTGGAAGGATGTAACGGTCTTTTGGATACATTTCAGTTCTGCCCACCCAAACACTTATTGATCTCAACAGTTTGCTGCTCCGCTGTGCTCCGAAGTCGCACCCGCGGCTCCTCAGTTGGTGACACGTCTCGCGGGCGGCAGTCAGGTGATGGAGGCGGCCTTCCAGGGGGAGCCGTCGGCGGAGGCGGTGCGGCAGGTGGTGGGCCCCAGCGGGACGCCGCTGAGGCTGCTGGCGCTGTGGGCGGCGCCTGGCGCCGGGGGTGGCGTCGGCGTCTGCCACAGGGCTCTGTGCCTGCTCTCACTGCTCATGCTCACCGTCATCCCCATGTGCACTGCCTCCAAGCTGATCATGGCCGACGACGTGGACTTGGAGGAAATTACAACTTGCGGCCTCGTGATCGTGTCAACTGTGGGCATCCTTATTAAGGTGAACACCTGTGTTATTTCCAACTCAGGATCATTCGGACCTCTTAGTAGTCACGTATTGCACACATGGGATGTCTGCTGTTTGTTCTTTTGCTCTCGACGTCTAGCTTTCGTCAATAATAGTAGTGTGTGGTGAGCATACGAGCCAAAACAATGACTCATTACAGTAAAAGTATTTTTATCTGCTCCGTCATGTTACAGCTGAGACAACTGCATGTATTATATTTCGCTGTCAGTAGCATAAACACTTCCTTAACTACAAATTCGTTTCAGAAGTCATGATATCCTGCCATTTGCCAAGGTTGGAGAGGAGGGGAGGGGAGAGGAGAGGAGGACCACCCCACACCTCAACAACTTTTGCTTGAAGCATCGCCATCCTCAACGCCGAGCACCTGAGATCAGCATCAGCACTGCTTAATCTCTAACGTCACTCCAGGAATAAAAACATCCTGCCACATGCCGAAATCAAGGAGAGGAGGGTCTCGCCAACCTCCGGCACTTTTGCCAAACATCATGAAACACTCCTGTGTTATGCCCCCACACATGTTACCTCTATCCATAAACAGTAAAGTATGTAAACTGACAAGCAGTTGTCGACTATTTTTGCCTTACTGGCGTCCAACATTCGTTGTAGGACAGGCTCACGAATGACACTGATCAATTTGATTTGAAGCTATATATCATGAGCCATGGAATATTGGAATGAGTAGACACCATGTTTCTCTACAAAAAATTAAAAATCAATATTTGCTTGTATAAAAATAAAAAGAATGAAATAGGAATTTTTATTTTTTTGAAAATGAGATTTTCACTTTAAATACGATCCCACAAGCGCTCAAAATACAAATGAAAGCGAATAAACATTCACTTCACACCTGTTCCTGTCACCAGCAGATTGTTGCACTGTAGATGACATGTACTTAGCGCCACCAGCAGATGGCTACACTGAAAAGTCGACCTCGGTTCGATCTATGTACCACACCAACCCATGGCTCTACAGTGAAAGCCGTCCTCAGATCGTTGGTTGACCCATAATTAATTAGTTCTCATATGAGCAACAGATGGCTCTTCTGTAAAAAGGCTACAGATTTTTAAATTAAATATTTTTCACATTTTCACAGTTAGGATGTTGTAATTAAAATACCTGCAAACTATGTCGGCACCGGAAGAAATACAATGTGTACATAATGTTATTTGTTGTTGTGGTCTTCAGTCCAGAGACTGGTTTGATGCAATTCTCCATGCTACTCTATCCTGTGCAAGCTTCTTCATCTCCCAGTACCTACTGCAACCTACATCCTTCTGAATCTGCTTGGTGAATTCATCTCTTGGTCTCCCTCTACGATTTCTACCCTCAACGCTGCCCTCCAATACTAAATTGGTGATCCCTTGATGCCTAAGAACATAACCTACCAACCGGTCCCTTC
Organism: Schistocerca nitens; assembly: GCF_023898315.1. NCBI lineage: Eukaryota > Metazoa > Arthropoda > Insecta > Orthoptera > Acrididae > Schistocerca > Schistocerca nitens. The sequence continues at coordinate 716,119,690 of NC_064614.1, read as the reverse complement.
TTTTTGTCAAGTTGTGCCACAAACTTCTCCCCAATCCTATTCAATACCTCCTCATTAGTTATCTGATCTACCCATCTAAGCTTCAGCATTCTTCTGTAGCTCCAAATTTCGAAAGTTTCTAATCTCTTCTTGTCCAAACTATTTACTGTCCATGTTTCACTTCCATACATGGCTACACTCCATACAAATACTTTCAGAAACGACTTCCTGACATTTAAATATATACTCGATGTTAACAAATTTCTCTTCTTCAGAAACACTTTCCTTGCCACTGCCAGTCTACATTTTATATCCTCTCTACTTCGACCATCATCAGTTATTTTGCTCCCCAAATAGCAAAACTCCTTTACTACTTTAAGTGTCTCTTTTCCTAATCTAATACCCTCAGCATCTCCCGACTTAATTCGACTACATCCATTATCTTCGTTTTGCTTTTGTTGATGTTCATCTTATATACTCCTTTCAAGACACTATCCATTCCGTTCAACTGCTCTTCCAAGTACTTTGCTGTCTCTGACAGAATTACAATGTCATCGGCTAACCTCAAAGTTTTTATTTCTTCTCCATGGATTTTAATACCTACTCCGAATTTTTCTTTTGTTTCCTTTACCGCTTGCTCAATATACAGATTGAATAACACCGGGGACAGGCTACAACCCTGTCTCACTCCCTTCCCAACCACTGCTTCCCTTTCATGCCCCTCAACTCTTATAACTGCCATTTGGTTTCTATACATATTGTAAATAGCCTTTCGCTCCTTGTATTTTACCCCTGCCACCTTCAGAATCTGAAAGAGGGTATTCCAGTCAACATTGTCAAAAGCTTTCTCTAAGTCTACAAATGCTAGAAACGTAGGTTTACATTTCCTTAGTCTAGCTTCTAAGATAAGTTGTAGGGTCAGTATTGCCTCACGTGTTCCAATATTTCTACTGAATCCAAACTGATCTTCCCTGAGTTCGGCTTCTACTAGATTTTCCATTCTTCTGTAAAGGATTCGCGTTAGTATTTTGTAGCCGTGACTTATTAAATTGATAGTTCGATAATTTTCACATCTGTCAACACCTGCTTTCTTTGGGATTGGAATTATTATATTCTTCTTGAAATCTGAGGGTATTTCGCCTGTCTCCTTCATCTGACTCACCAGATGGTAGAGTTTTGTCAGGACTGGCTCTCCCAAGGCTGTCAGTAGTTCTAATGGAATGTTATCTACTCTCGGGGCCTTGTTTCGACTCAGGTCTTTCAGTGCTCTGTCACACTCTTCCCGCAGTAACATATCTCCAATTTCATCTTCATCTACATCCATTTCATAATATTGTACTCAAGTACGTCGCCCTTGTATAGGCCCTCTATATACTCCTTCCACCTTTCTACATTTCCTTCTTTGCTTAGAACTTGGTCCATCTGAGCTCTTGATATTCATACAAGTGGTTCTCTTTTCTACAAAGGTCTCTTTAATTTTCCTGTAGGCAGTATCTATCTCACCCCTAGTGAGATAAGCCTCTACATCCTTACATTTGTCCACCAGCCATCCCTCCTTAGCCATTTTGCACTTCCTGTGGATCTCATTTTTGAGACGTTTGTATTCCTTTTTGCCTGCTTCATGTACTGCATTTTTATATTTTCTCCTTTCATCAGTTAAATTCACTATTTCTTCTGTTACCCAAGGATTTCTACTAGGCCTCGTCTTTTTACCAACTTGATCCTCTGCTGCCTTCACTACTTCATCCCCCAAAGCTACCCATTCTTCTTCTACTGTATTTCTTTCCCCATTCCTGTCAATTGTTCCCTTATGCTCTCCCTGAAACTCTGTAAAACCTCTGGTTTAGTCAGTTTATCCAGGTGACATCTTCTTAAATTCCCCCCTTTTTGCAGTATCTTCAGTTTTAATTTACAGTTCCTAACCAATAGATTGTGGTCAGAGTCCACATCTGCCCCTGCAAATGTCTTACAATTTAAAACCTGGTTCCTAAATCTCTGTCTTACCATTATATAATCTATCTGAAACCTGTCAGTATCTCCAGGCTTCTTCCACGTATACGACCTTCTTCTATGATTCTTGAACTAAGTATGATTAAGTTGTGCTCTGTGAAAAATTCTACCAGGCGGCTTCCTCTTTCATTTCTTACCGCCTATCCATATTCACCTACTACGTTTCCTTCTTACCCTTTTCCTACCACCGAATTCCAGTCACCCATGACTATTAAATTTTCGTCTCCCTTCACTACCTGAATAATTTCTTTTATTTCATCATACATTTCTTCAATTTCTTCGTCATCTGCAGAGCTAGTTGTCATATAAACTTTTACTACTGTAGTAGGCGTGGGCTTCGTGTCTATCTTGGCCACAATAATGCTTCACTAGGCTGTTTATAGTAGCTTACCGGCATTCCTACTTTCCTATTCATTATTAAACCTACTCCTGCATTAACCCTATTTGACTTTGTGTTTATAACCCTGTATTCGCCTGACCAAAAGTCTTGTTCCTCCTGCCACCGAACGTCACTAATTCCGACTATATCTAACTTTAACCTATCCATTTTCCTTTTTAAATTTTCTAACCTACATGCCCGATTAAGGGATCTGACATTCCACGCTCCGATCCGTAGAACGCCAGTTTTCTTTCTCCTGGTAACGACGTCCTCTTGAGTAGTCCCCACCCGGAGGTCCGAATGGGGGACTATTTTACCTCCGGAATATTTTACCCAAGAGGACGCCTTCATCATTAACTTTACAGTAAAGCTGCATGCCCTCGGGAAAAATGACGGCTGTAGTTTCCTCTTGCTTTCAACCGTTCACAGTACCAGCACAGCAAGGCCGTTGTGGTTAGTGTTACAAGGCCAGATCAGTCAATCATCCAGACTGTTGCCCCTGCAACTACTGAAAACGCTGCGGCCCCTCTTCAGGAACCACACGTTTGTCTGGCCTCTCAACAGATACTCCTCCGTTGTGGTTGCACCTACGGTACGGCTATCTGTATCGCTGAGGCACACAAGCCTCCCCACCAACGGCAAGGTCCATGGTTCATCATGTATCCACTGTTTAATTGAGATTAATACAAGAATAAACGTTGTAAGACACAAATTAATTAATGAGATGTCATAACATTGCAATTAAAACCGCAACAGAGTTGTAAACTAATTACTTTCTGCATCTAAAATGTTGAAAAAATTGAAAAATCTGCAAACTACATCTGCAGCGTGGAAAACGCCATGTTCACATAGTTAACAGGATAAATGAGGTCTTTAGCCCCCGATTTCACACTGTCACGAATATATTGCTGCACGGTTAAAAAACACTACTGCGCTCTAAATTAATTATTTATCCATATCTAAAATGTTGAATATCTCCAAAATAGTTCAGCAGCGTGAAAAGGTAGAGATGTTTACATAGCTTGTTGAGATTAATACATCAACAACGCTGTTTCATGACACAATGTTGACAAAAAAATCTGCATATTATAAGAAAGTACAACGTAACTTCCACATACACACAAATTCAACACATTAGTGCCCATAATTCTGAAGTATGCACCCAAATCGTAAATTTCAAGGACTAACAACGGTTGATATTTTAGAAGTTAGACCTAATACTACGATAGACTTACTCACAAAACACTCTCAAATTATAAATTTACGCGTCTTAATATGTTCCCAAGCACCATTTCAGAGGGCAAAGATAATACGTGTTATCTCTAGAAAAAAATATAAACGAAGCTATAAATGCCTATTATCGCTATTATTATAAATGACTGAGGCCTACTTCAGACTATGTAAATCATATCAGTTTGCAGTCAAAAGACTCCCTAAAGCCTTTGTGGAACGAATTTGTCAGACTTTATTGCTCTCAATATTCTAAAACATAGCAGTACATAAAGGACGTTGTTCACACATGTAAATACCTAAAGTGAGTATTGCATCTTCAGAAACTATGGCTCAAGAAAATAAAAAACTATACCAAAAACACATGCATAAAACGGTCGTCATGCTGGGGGAGGAAAGAAGATATAAGGCACTCTTATTACCAAAATATTACTTAGAAAACACAAGAAAACGTACATTTTGTAAACAGGTGACCAAAGATGGTAATGAAATGTTACATTTCCAAAGACAATACAGGTATCAGTGTTGATATCTCGGAAAACATTCGTATCATATACTGCGAAACGTCTAACACTTTGCAATCACAAAGTAAATATTCCTGCATAACCTTCCTGTTTAACACTTTAAAATACATGTTGATCGCAATACAAGCTGAATCTCTAAACAAATTGAATTTTTACGCCTTCCAGACACCAAGAGCCATTATAATACTCCTGAAATCTAACACAAGGCTTTGAATGATTACCCTTCATTACTATAAATGCTAAACAAATGACGCAACGCATCTTAAAGTGATGCTATTTTCTGTAACGTATAGATACACTATGTGATCAAAAGTATCCGGACACCCCCAAAAACATACGTTTCTTGTATTAGGTGCGTTGTGCTGCCACCTACTGTCAGGTACTCAATATCAGCGACCCCAGTAGTCATTAGACATCGTGAGAGAGCAGAATGGGGCGCTCCGCGGAACTCACGGACTTCCCCGTGATCAAGTGATTGGGTGCCACTTGTGACATACGTCTGTACGCGAGATGACCCTGTAACATGGTCAGGTGATAGGGTGTCACTTGTGTCATACGTCTGTAAGCGAGATTTCCACACTCCTAAACATACCTAGGTCCAACGTTTCCGATGTGATAGTGAAGTGGAAACGTGAAGGGACTCGTACAGCACAAAAGCGTCGTCTGTTGACTGACAAGAGACCCCCGACAGTTGAAGAGGGTCGTAATGTGTAATAGGCTGATATCTATCAAGACCATCACACAGGAATTCCAAACTACATCAAGATCCACTGCTAGTACTATGAGAGTTACGCGGGAGGTGAGAAAACTTGGATTTCATGGTAGAACGGCTGCTCATAAGCTACACATCACGCCGGTAAATGCCAAACGACGCCTCGCTCGGTGTAAGGAGCGTAAACATTGGAAGATTCAACAGTGGAAAAAGTTATGTGGAGTGACGAATCACGGTACACAATGTGGCTATCCGATCACAGGGTGTGGGTATTTCGAATGCCCGGTGAACGTCATTTGCCAGTGTGTGCAGTGTCAACAGTAAAATTCGGACGCGATGGTGTTGTGGTGTAGTTGTTTTTTTCGGATAGGGGGTTTGCACGACTTATTTTGTGTGGCACTATCACAACACAGGCCTACATTGATGTTTTAACACGTCCTCGCTTCCCATTGTTGAAGAGCAATTCGGGGATGGCGACTGCGTCTTTCAACACGATCGAGCTCCTGTTCATAATGCGCGGCCTGTGGCGGAGTGGTTACACGACAGTGATATCCCTGTAATGGACTGGCCTGCACAGAGTCCTGACGTAAATCCTACAGAACACCTTTCGGATGTTTTGGAACGCCGACTTCGTGTCAGGCCGCACCCACCGACATCGGTACCTCTCGTCACTCTGTGAAGAATGGGCTACCATTCCCCAAGAAACCTTCCAGCACCTGATTGAAAGTATGCCTGCGAGAGTGGAAACTTTCACCAAGGCTAAGGATGGGCCAATACCATATTGAATTTCAGCATTACCGATGGAGGGCGCCGCGAATTTGTGAGTAATTTTCAGCCAGATATCGGGATACATTTGATCACTTATGGTAGTGTATGTAGACGTAGACGTAGAGATCATGGTGTTCTAGAAAAATAGTGGATAACAGTTTGAAACGACGGTAGAGATACTACCAGTGTTTGATGCTGCTTCAGCTGGAATATACGGTTAACATCAAGCCCTCAGACAGATTGTCCATGTTCGGCCTTTCGATAAGCAAAGCACAAACAAATTGGCTGTAGCCTTACGAGGTACGATACCTCAACATTGTAGGTTAACAGCACGCCAGTGCCGGTTTGCAGAGACGAAGAAATCAACGTCGTAATACCCGGAAAACACAGACAAAACAATGTTATTACAGCAGCAATAGTAGTGCAGAATCACCAATAACTGCCGATGTGAAGTAATTATTTCCTATAACATAATAGTTGAAAAGAAAGATACAAGTGATCATATACATACCTAAGTAGTTTTTCAGAAGAATCAGACACAGCCTATTCCGCAGTGGTCTCCAGCCTGCTAATACAATGTTCCTTAGCCAAGGAAGACGTGATAAGTTTCTGGATACTTTGTAAAAATCAACTGGCACCGAGTGAAGCACATCGAAAATTTTGTTGGAATACGTTTAATACACTTAAGGAGTCGTACACAGGGTCAAAGCACATGTTCCCTCCTATTCTCAGGCATAAGATACTGTTACAGACACTATTTGGATTCTGAATGTAGTAGTGTTCTGTCCCGATACATACTAACTGCAAGTAAAATTATGACGATAACAACACAGTAATAACCATTTCAAGCGATTAACGGTGATGGAATAACAGCTTGTAACGACAGTTTAAAAGCGCTCCATGGTAGCCTTCTGTCATATTCCGATGGTGAGCCTCTCTGCACACAGCAAAAATGTCTATTCTTGTGTTTGACTGCCATTTTGTTATTCCTTTGGTTTTAATCTCTACAAAATATTGTTCTATTGCTAGGTTCCCAAAAACGAGGCCACCAATTTTTATATGCAATTTAACCATCCTCTATAAGCAGATGTAAGTGGGAATGGAGCTTTATAAAGAGATTTTTCTTGTGTCCTTTAATGTAGTAAACAAGCTTCAATCCATCATTTTCGTCTACGACTTACTGCTGTTACCACTGCTTTTAGAGCAACTGCAGTTTTCTTCTATTCACCAGTCGTAGGCGTATTTCACCATACACATTGTTTAAGGCAATATATAAGCCCGTCCTACACATCTGAATTTCACTTGCAGTTTATTGTCTCCAGTTTTCCTTTTTTGGCTTCCATTCAAAGTTTTCTTTTTGGTAGACGCATCACAGTAACTGCACATAAGTCTGTATGATACATTCACTCTTTTTCTTAGGACTGGTGGGATAACATTGATCGTTAGCACCAGTCCTAATCCGGAATTTTCTGTATTTGACGATATTATGGAGTACAATGTCATTGATTTAGAGTAGTATGTTTCCCGTGCTTTTATACAGCAAGTCCGTTTAGTACTTTGCTGTCTTTGTTGGAGTTAATCTTAAGACTCTCCACGTTGTTTACAAGTAAATAATTAAAACTGTACGCCAGCAGACCATAGTTTGTACGACTGCAAAGGTATGTGTTTCATGACTTGTGTCTGATTTTCAACTACTCTGTCATGGAATAACAGTACGTCACTTCGGCAGTTATTGGTGAGTCTGTACCGCAATTGCTGTTGTAATACCATTATCTTGTCTTTGTTTTCCGCGTATTACGGCGGAGGCAGCAAACCAGCACTGTCAAATTGTTAAACTGCATTGTTGAGGTACAATACTCCTTAAAATTTGTTGTCGTTTTGTTTGAGATTTGCTGATTCGAAATTCCAACATGCAAGATGTGGTTGAGGGCTTGATATTAAGCGTATATTCCATCTGAAGCAGCATCACGAGCTTGTAGAATCTCTAATTTTTCAGTTGTGATCCACAAATTTCTTAGAAAACGCCGATTTCCACATTTACGTCTACGTATCTATACATCACAGAGAACAGAATTTCTCTATGCGTTGTGTAATTTTTTTAGCATATATAGCAATAGAGAGTACTCATTCAAAGTCTTGTGTTAGCCGTTAGATCTATTATGGTGGCTCAGTTCGTCTGCAAGGTGTACAAATTTTCGTATGGATTTAGCTTATATTACAATAAACACGTATTTTTGTAAGTTAAATAGATAATTCAGGTGCAGCAATATATAATTTTTGCTTAAAAAGTGTGTGACATCTCACAGTATACGACAAATAGTTTTTTCCGAGATATCGACTCTGACACTGAAACCTACACTTTGGGGCCATACTTAAGAATTGTTGAAGCACTGGTTCAGGGGATATATGTATACATGGGAATTAATTCACACTTTCTCTTACACTGTAGACATTTGTGACGTCACCTTGCCTGATTTGAGTCAACGTTTCTTTTTTCATATATTAACCTCAATTAACTTTGTATGCATCGTGTTTCTTCCGTTACCTTGTAAATATTTCATTTGAATGTTGTGAGTTAGCCTAAGTAGTTTGTCTGTTTGCCTGCTTAGCTAACATTTATACTTCTGCTTGTATAAGCTTTGTCAGGGCAGCTTCACAACATCGAATTTTTAAGCCTAACTTCTAAAACGTCAAACGTTATTAGGCGTTAAGAGGTTCCATTTGGGTACGTACTTTATAATTTGAGACACTAATTAGGAGCATTTGTGAAAGTTAGCTTTCGCTTTGTTTTACATTGAAAAAATTTATTGCAATATTGTGATATTAAACAGCGTTTTTCATGTATACACTTCAACAGTCAATGTAGACTCGCCATTTTTCGTGCTGCATGTGTGTTTTGCAGATATTTTAGAGTTTCTTCAACGTCTGAGACGTGGAAACATAATTAATTTAGAGCTCCGTTCCGTTTTTCAATTATGCTGAAAAACACTGGTGACAGTACGGAATCGTGGTCTAAAGGTCTATCTTCTCATCAACTGTCTATGTAAACACTAAATTTTTTCAACATCTTAGATTAATTGATTTACAAGTCTGTTGCGTTTAAACTACAATATTATGACGTCCCATTAATTAACTTCAGTCTTGCAGCGTTTTTATATGTCATCTTAACAAAGTTCAGGATAAATATTGCGCTCCCTTACCTCCCTAGGTAATTATCAAATCCTTGTGCAGCACCATATCTCAAACGATTGTCTTCACATTTTCCAGCAGTCTCTGATTCACTGCCATACATTGCTGTGCTCCTGCAGTACATTCTCAGAAATTTATTCCACACATTCTGGGCTGTGTTTGGTATTAGTATATCATATACTAGTAGATTTCGTTAGGTCCATTAAACCTTCTTTGCCTCTGCTAATAGGCTTCTTATGTTCTTCTCACTTCGTCTGTCATAGTAGCAGAATTCCTTCACTTCATCTACTTCTTGGTCACGAATTCTGAAGTGAATTTTCTAGCTGATCTCATTTCTGGTACTCCTCATTAATTTCTTCTTTGTTCGATTTACTCTCAATTCATATTCTGCACTCATTAGACTGTTGATTCCATTCAAAAGCTCCCACAATTCTTATTCATTTTGACTTAGCATAACTAAGTCATCTGCAAATGTTGTCATTTATTTATTTTAATTCTGAATTCTAACACCATTCTTGTAACTTTCTTTTATTTATGTAACTGCTTCTTCGATGTACGGATTGAACATTATTGGTGAAATATTACATCCTTGTCTTACACTGTTTTTAATTCAGGCACTTAGCTCTTGATCTTCTTTACTCTTGGTTCACATCATATTACTCTTATTTCCCTATAGCTTACTCCTGTTTTTCCCGAAAGTTCGAACACTTTGTGCTGTTTTATATTGGCGAAAGGTCATTCTAGGTCCACAGTTCTTTCGAATATGCCTTCATATTTCATAATTCTAGCTCCCATTATCAAGCACAATGTCAGGAGTCCCTCTCTCATGCCTTTTGCTAAAGCGAAACTCATCGTCAGTCTAGCAGATATTCAATTTTCTTTTGCCCACGTTGAATGCAAGAGCCTTAGCCTTAGTACTCGGGCTTATTTGTTATTATTATCTCTAGTACTGTAAGGATGGTATATTTATAAATGTCCCATTATGTCTTCAGGCTCATAGATTCTACACAACACCTAAAATAATCGTCTGCTTGCCACCTCCCCCAGTAACGTCAGACATTCCGAAGGAATGTTATCTATCCCTTCTGACTTGTTTGATCTCAAGTCTTCCTAAGCCCTGTTAAATTCTAATACTGCATCCCCTATGCCTTCCATACCGACTCCCATTTCTTCGTTCACGTCATCAATAAGTCCTCCTTCCTCTTAGCTGCCTTTAATGTCTTCCTCCTATCTATCTGCTCTCCAGCTGCACTCTTTATTACCACTATCACTTTTGATTTCACTGAAGACTGTCTTGACTTTCCTCTAAGTTGAATCAATTGTCTGACACTCTTTCCTTTTTTCGAGTTCTTCACATTTTTCGTGCAGACAATTCGTCTTGGCTCCTCTGACCTTTCTACAGACATCCACTTTTCTGTGTCCTCGGTAGGTCTTACAATCCAGTGTGCGATTTCGGAATGTAGCTGAACACCATGTAATGCAGCCAGAGTCTTCCTGTCTCAGGACCTATTGCAAGTAGACCTCCTCTTGTGTATTCGTTATAACTAGCTGAAATTTATTGCAGAACCTACTATTTCTCGTCTCTCATTCCTACTGTCAAACCCCTCTATGGTCTACCTCTTCCCCTATTATAGTTTTTCTATCCCCCTTGATTAGTGGATTACCTTCTCTCTTTACATACGGCATTGGACATTCAGTTTCTCCATATTCTTCGTCCAGCACTTAATCGTTTGCTTGTGACGTTGATATGTACACCTAACTGTTGAAATTCACCATCAATGATAAGATCCGCTATCTTTGTAAAAAATTTTATTTTCTTTGTGCTTTACATGTTGAAAATAAAATAAATCACAAATATATGGAATATTATCTTTGATGATAAACTTTTGTTGTTGAGGTTTGTTTGCTGCCGATTCTGACAAAAACTATTGCTGAAACGTTCACAGTAATTCACTCTCTGACCTACCTCCCTATTCATAACGATTCCTATTCCCATTATGCCATTTTCTGCTGCTGTTGATACTATCCTATATTCCTCTGATTAAAAATACTTACTTTATTCCCATTTCACTTCACTGACCGCCACTATATCTACACAAGTTCACAACACTTAAGGACGAAAGTAACTTTCGCATGATGTGACAGTGCCAAGCAACATAGTTGGATGAAAGAACTGTTACAGAGTAGTACAGAAGGTAAGGGAAAGAAATACCTAATGACAAGAACAGGAATAACACATTTGTTTAAAAACAGTGGGGGGGGGGGAGTGTGATCGCCACTGATGGATATGTTTGCTCTACAATGAGCCCCTGTGTTGGCCACATGATTGGTCTTGTCGTAGGGCGTTCTATTTCTCCAACTGCTGGATGGTCGTCGCTTCATGGATATGTGCTGCAACACATCTCTCCCAACGCATCGCACACGCGCTCAGTGGGATTTAAGTAGGGAGAGCGGGCAGATCGTTCCACTCTCGGAATATTTTCACGTTCCAAGTACTCCCCAACCTGGGGTGTTCCTTGCGGAAGCATGTTGTCATCCATAACAAAGGAGTCAGTGGCGAATGCACCCCTTAAAAGACGCACTTGGGGAAGGAGTACAATGTCACATAACGTTGACCAGTGAGTGTATCGTTTGTAATGATTTGGAGGTCTGCGTGCCAATGCAACATTATATCCCCCCACACCATTTCTTGGACCATAATGACTATGTTCCATGGTGGTGGATGTATTCGTATATGGCCGGAGGAGGGCACATACAGGGTGTAAAGGGTATAAGTGCAGTTATTTCTACTGATGCCTCGGAACGATGTACTGAACAACATTGCATAAGTATTTACGTATTACCACACTAAAAATTATAGCCATTACTAATCCTATGGTGGTCTAGCGGTTCTAGGCGCGCAGTCCGGAACCGCGCGACTGCAACGGTCGCAGGTTCGAATCCTGCCTCGGGCATGGATGTGTGTGATGTCCTTAGGTTAGTTAGGTTTAAGTAGTTCTAAGTTCTAGGGGACTGATGACCACAGATGTTAAGTCCCATAGTGCTCAGAGCCATTTAAACCATCTTTATTTGCATGAAGTGTTGAGTACCATTTGAACCAACTAATCCTATGTTATTAATTTGGTTAGTATCTCCAAGTACACTTGGCAAGAGCTTGCCATTAGTGCTACTTTTACCCTGGACAGCAGGTCAGGCGTCGAAATATGGATGCGTGGACGCAAAACGGTTAGTCTATACTGACAAGTTGTAACCTCCCCACAAAAGTAAATTGAAATTAATAATATTATGGATAGCAATTCTAATTTTTGTGTGACCTCAGAACAAAACTGATTCCCATTTATAATCTCCGTGCACAAATGCATTCACATTTAATGTACCCACAAAATTCTTTTCTCATTTAATGTAAGCTCGAAACAGAAAAATTCCTAAACCTCATAATAAAAAATAAATTCAGTAACCTGGTAAAATTTGGACGACAGCAGTGCTGCGTCATGGCCCTGTAAGATCATTCTGAATAAAAAGCAAAAATTCTTACCTCAATAAAAAAACGGCGAATATATCTGCTCTTACCTATATTTTTTTTTTTTTTTTGACGCAGCTCCGTGCAATGCTGGCTTATACATTTGTGATTTGTGAAAGGAAGCAACTGATTTTTTTAAAATGAAAGCTTGTTTTTTTAAAAAAATTAATTTATATTACCAAAATTATTATTAGGACATTTTTAAAACATTTGGATGACAGTTCAGATACATTACTAGATATGCGCGACGCTGCTTCTTTACCTTATACAATAATACACCATCTCCAGATTCCTGACCAGAGCAGACTGCAGACAAGCGCAGACAACCTCAGACAAGCGACTAGCCACAACTAATTGATACAGTTACACGGTTCGTACTGCAGTCAACACTGCTCTCTGGTCAGCGATTCTATATCGCAGGCAGCGCATACCTCTTACATAACCCTCCACTGGGGGGGGGGGGGGGGGGCAAAATTTTGGCAGCGATGGTGAGTCAATTGGACTTGCCATGAGCAACAAATTTTTCTTAATTAACTAATTTTACAGTCACAGAATATATATATATATATATATATATATATATATATAAGTGCAGACAATTCTACGTTGGCGACTAATTCTACGTTGGTGTACCTTACAAGAACGTGGTGTTGACACGACATGCTGTCCACAACCTTGAGCGATAGAGATGTTATTATGGTCCCACTGTTTGGTGTACCTAATGTACTATGCACTTATATATATATATATATATATATATATATATATATATATATATATATATATATATATATATATATATATAAGTGCAGAACATGAAATAAAATATAGTGCACATGCACTGAGTACAGAACATATCAAGCAATGACAAAATGTATACGCAATGAGTACAAAACATATTAACAAATGACATAAAGTGCATATGCACTGTAGTACAGAACATATCAGGCAATGACAAAATGTATACGCAATGAGTACAAATCATATTAGCAAATGACATAAAGTGCACATGCACTGTAGTACAGAACATATCAAGAAATCATAAAATGTATACGCAATGAGTACAAATCATATTAGCAAATGACATAAAGTGCATATGCACTGTAGTATTTTTTTACCATTTTACAAGAACTAGGATAGGAAAGGGAAGGATTGCATCATGGTTGTAGCACAGTAGGTTGCACGTAGCTGCACTGAAAGTCCATATCTTTCTACAGAAGCACAGCACCAAGTGAGACAATCTGAAGTTCTCTTCCCTGAAGTATTAATCAGTGTAGCCAAGACACTGAAATGTCGTATTAATATTCAATGTTATCATTTTGGTAGTACATTAGGTACACCAAACAGTGGGACCATAATAACATCTCTATCGCTCAAGGTTGTGGACAGCATGTCGTGTCAACACCACGTTCTTGTAAGGTACACCAACGTAGAATTAGTGCGAAAACCAAATATAGTGCTCCATGATCATGAGGATAGACAGGACAAACGGATATTGCAGTAATTCCTGGTAATTAGGTCAGAAGGTGAAGGACATTAAGTCTTATGCCAGTCATCATTGAGAATTACACTAGTCTATCAACTGATTTGAGTAATTGGAGGCACTCATCGCCTAGCTAGTGAACATTTCTGTACTATGTATGAAGTATTACAGAATAATGTTCATAAGTCATCTGATTATAGTGAACATTGGCACTCATTGCCCAGTTACAAACAATTTTATGCATTATTCAAAAGTGATCATTCAACAAGAGTTAATTAATGGCATACTATTTACATAACTCAGCTACTAATAGTTATCATTGGCACTCATTGGCCAGTTACAAACCATCAGAAGTCATGCTTCAAAACAGGAGTTAAGAAGTGTAGCATCAAGCTACTAGTATTCATATATATAGCATGTAACTGACATAATACAAATATAAGGAACAGTGGCATTCATTGACCAGTTACTAAACATATAGCAAGTATTAAATATTACAAAACATTTTTCATCATTCAAGTGACATACGACATATTTAAAATAATTATTGGCACTCATTGGCCAGTTACAAAACATCAGAAGTCATCATTCAAACGGGAGCTAATGAGTGTAGCATCAAGCTACTGGTATTCATATATAATAGCATGTAGGTGACATAAACAAATATAAGAAACAGTGGCATTCATTGGCCAGTTACTAAACATATAGCAAGTATTAAATATTACAAAACATTTTTCATCATTCAAGTGACATACGACATATTTAAAATAATTATTCGCACTCATTGGCCAGTTACAAACCATCAGAAGTCATCCTACAAAACAGGAGCTAAAGAGTGTAGCATCAAGCTACTAGTATTCATATAAATAGCATGTAAGTGACATAATACAAATATAAGAAACAGTGGCATTCATTGGCCAGTTACTAAACATATAGCAAGTATTGAATATTACAAAACATTTTTCATCATTCAAGTGACATACGACATATTTAAAATAATTATTGGCACTCATGGCCGGTTACAAATCATCAGAAGTCATCATTCAAACGGGAGCTAATGAGTGTAGAGCATGTATGCATTATTACAAAATATCATTCACTATTACTCAGAACTCATCATTCAAGTGACATATGACATATTTAAAATGTAACACATTGTAACTATTACTCAAGGTCTGTGATTAGAAAAACATCATTCAGTATTACTCAGAACTCTCTTAAACTGGTAGCATTATTTGGGACTGGTAATACATTTTTTATGCTAGCAATGCATTGCGTTGGGATCGATAATTAATTGCTGGGGCATAACAAAATTTACTCTTGACTTATGAGGATAGGTAATGTCATTCGTCATGAGTCAGCTGTAGCAAGGTTATGAAACAAGTAGAGTATATGTGATCACATTCATGAATGACACACACAAATGGATAAAAAAATGCAAGTACTAGAACAGGTTTAATGACCAACTGCTTATAGATTAGATTAGAATAGATTAGATTAGATTAATACTAGTTCCATGGATCATGAATACGATATTTCGTAATGATGTGGAACGAGTCAAATTTTGCAATACATGACATAATTAAGTTAATTTAACAACATACTTAAGTTAGTATAACAACTTTTTTATTTTTTTGTTTTTTTTTAATTTTTGTTTTTATTTTTTATTTTTTTCTTAATTTATATCTAAAAATTCCTCTATGGAGTAGAAGGAGTTGTCATTCCGAAATTCTTTTAATTTCTTCTTAAATACTTGTTGGTTATCTGCCAGACTTTTGATACTATTTGGTAAGCGACCAAAGACTTCAGTGGCAGTATAATTCACCCCTTTCTGTGCCAAAGTTTGATTTAATCTTGAATAGTGAAGATCATCCTTTCTCCTAGTATTGTAGTTATGCACACTGCTATTACTTTTGAATTGGGTTTGGTTGTTAATAACAAATTTCATAAGAGAGTATATATACTCAGAAGCTATTGTGAATATCGCTAGATCCTTAAATAAATGTCTGCAGGATGATCTTGGGTGGACTCCAGCTATTATTCTGATTACACCTTTTGTGCAATAAATACTTTATTCCTCAGTGATGAATTACCCCAAAATATGATACCATATGAAAGCAATGAGTGAAAATAGGCGTAGTAACCTAATTTACTAAGATGTTTATCACCAAAATTTGCAATGAACCTTATTGCATAAGTAGCTGAACTCAAACGTTTCAGCAGATCATCAATGTGTTTCTTCCAATTTAATCTCTCATCAATGGACACACCTAAAAATTTGGAATATTCTACCTTAGCTATATGCTTCTGATTAAGGTCTATATTTATTAATGGTGTTATACCATTTACTGTACGGAACTGTATGTACTGTGTCTTATCAAAATTCAGTGAGAGTCCATTTACGAGGAACCACTTAGTAATTTTCTGAAAGACATTATTGACAATTTCATCGGTTAATTCTTGTTTGTCAGGTGTGATTACTATACTTGTATCATCAGCAAAGAGAACTAACATTGCCTCTTCATGAATACAGAATGGCAAGTCATTAATATATATTAAGAACAACAAAGGACCTAAGACTGACCCTTGTGGAACCCCATTCTTGGTAGTTCCGCAGTTTGAGGAATGTGCTGATCTTTGCATATTATGAGAACTGCTTATTTCAAATTTCTGCACTCGTCCAGTTAGGTAAGAATTGAACCATTTGTGCACTGTCCCACTCATGCCACAATATTTGAGCTTGTCTAGCAGAATTTCATGATTTACACAATCAAAAGCCTTTGAGGGATCACAAAAGATCCCAATGGGTGGTGTTCGGTTATTCAGATCATTCAAAATTTTATTGGTGAAAGCATATATGGCATTTTCTGTTGAAAAACCTTTCTGGAAACCAAACTGACATTTTGTTAGTACTTCATTTTTACAGATATGTGAACCTACTCTTGAGTACATTACTTTCTCAAAAATTTGGATGAAGCTGTTAGAAGGGAGATTGGACGGTAATTGTTGACATCAGATCTATCCCCCTTTTTATGCAAAGGTATCACAATAGCACATTTCAGTCTATCAGAGAAAATGCCCTGTTCCAGAGAGCTATTACACAGGTGGCTGGGAATCTTACTTATCTGTTGAGAACAAGCTTTTAGTATTTTGCTGGAAATGCCATCAATTCCATGTGAGTTTTTGCTTTTAAGCAAGTTTATTATTTTCCTAATTTCAGAGGGAGAAGTGCGTGAGATTTCAATTCTATCAAATTGCATAGGTATGGCCTCTTCCATTAACAGCCTAGCATATTCTAATGAACACCTGGATCCTACTATATCCACAACATTTAAAAAATGATTATTAAAAATATTTTCAACTTCTGACTTTTTGTTCGTAAAGTTTTCATTCAATTTGATGGTAATACTGTCTTCCTGTGCTCTTCGTTGACCTGTTTCTCTTTTAATAATATTCCAAATTGTTTTAATTTTATTATCAGAGTTGCAGATTTCAGACATGATACACATACTTCTGGATTTTTTAATAACTTTTCTTAATATAACACAGTAGTTTTTATAATGTTTGATAGTTTCTGGGTCACTACTCTTTCTTGCTGTCAGATACATTTCCCTTTTCCGGTTACAAGATATTTTTATACCCTTAGTAAGCCATGGTGTGTTAAAAGGTTTCTTACGAGTATATTTAACTATTTTCTTGGGGAAGCAGTTTTCAAATGCATTTACAAAAATGTCATGAAATAAATTATATTTTAAATTGGCATCGGGTTCACGGTACACGTCATCCCAGTCCAACTGCTGTAGGCTTTCCCTGAAATTTGCCATTGTTAAATTGTTGACTGAATGTACTACTTTGGAGGACTGTTTAGTATTGCTGAATGGAGTTATGTCATATATTGTAACTAGCTGTGCACCATGATCAGAAAGACCATTCTCAACAGGCTGAGCATTTATCTGGTTAAACTTATCTTGGTCTATAAAGAAGTTATCTATCAGTGAGCTGCTATCCTTTACCACCCGAGTAGGAAAATCAATAATGGGTGTCAAATTGAAAGAACTGAGTAATACTTCAAGGTCATTTCTGCTATTACCCTCTTTCAGAGAATCTACATTGAAGTCACATTAATTTCATGAATAGCTTCTCCTGGGAAAAAAAAAATACAGAATGGACTATTAAGCTGAAAGAAGAAACGCATATTATGCTGAAAAGTAGTGAACTTCGAATTAACAGGTAATGAAATGTGTATTAAATATATGTGTTCTCTAGCTGTCCTTTCCAAAACCTTCAGTCATCATACCATGCGACATAAGACATACTGTCAAAACGAACTGCAACAAATACTTAAATAACTACATAGCATTTCTTAACTAACAATAAATATATAAACTTAAAACTGGTGCGTTTAGTGGCCATATAAAGTTTATTACTATCAACACCTGTAAACAAAAACTTCTTTATTCATATCACCATAACTTCATTATTATCATCACCTGTAAACAAAAACTTCATTATTCATATTACCATATTCTTCATCACTATTCATCACCATTCATTATCATCTACAAAAAGACACTTAATTATTCATTATTCATATTACCATTTACTTCATACAACAATTCATAGTACAGAGTTTCATATTTCTAGCATATTTCATCACTAAAACTAAGATGTGTAGTTCGGTCTGACAGCCTGCATCAATCGCCTCGTATTCTGAAAGAAAAAATTTGTTAAGACCGCTATCATACGATGTGTATCGTAGATTCTTGTTAATGCTTGTTAATTCTGATCCATTTACTCTTCGTGACGAGGTATTGCATCTTCTTTCGTTCATTCCGAAGGTGAAATTCCCATTTCATGGTAATCCACTGTGGTTTGTTTAATTTATTTCTTTTACACGTTATTGCTTTCTGAAAATGATAAACAATGATTAATGTCTTGCATTTAAATCATATACCCATTAAATAAAAACTGGTTTCTAGTGATATAATTGAGCATACAGCATAGCATGACAGAAAACGTAACATGTCAAAAACATAGACAGTGTGCAGGTGCAAAATTGTACACAGAGTATCACAATGTAGCAGCAAAAAAAAATGTAAAATAGTCACGATGTTGAGATATCATAAGACAAAATGTCAAAGTCAACTGGTGTTTGTTATATCTTAAAGATTTCATAGTGCATACAAACAAAACGGGAAAACAATCATACATACATCAAAAATGGAAAATGTGCACGGTCTGACGTGTAACGACAAGAAAAGCGACCTGCTAACCTTACCTTGCCGGGCACTTGCCAAGAAAAAATACGATAATCATCAGTAAGTAGTCACATAAACATAATTGCATCATTGGTCATATAAAAATCAGGAAACGGCATTACAGTGTGATAAATCATAAAGTATATTCATTTAATAAAGGTTTTATTATTGGAGACATGGTGATTGCCCTTACTTTTTCTGGTTCTCAAAGTTTCGACGTGTACTACATTGGGGTGAGGAATGCTGCGAATTCGATATGGACCTGCTTATAGAAGCTCAAATTTACTACACCTATTCTTTCCTCTGCTGGATAAATAGTGTGTACGTACTAATATCTTCTGTCCAATGTGAAAGTCACGGCGTGTACAAACCTGTTTTTGCTGTCTTCTCCGGCGCTCTGCGTCACGTTCGATGTTGTTCAGCGTAATGTCAACTATTTCATGGTGTCGTAGTCGACGAGATGTAGGAAAGGTTACTAATTCTTTAATTTTGTTAGGTGGTTCAACATTTTTCAGTATAACAGTCGGAGATAGCATAGTAGATTCATTTGGTTTGGAATTAATTACATCTTGGAATGAGTGTATGTGTGTGTGTCCCAATCAATATGTTTTTTATGGCAGTATATTCTACACAGTTTACCAATTTCTTTCATTAGTCGTTGACAAGGGTTCGAAGAAGCATGGTACCTGGATATATAGATCGGAGAAATGTTTCTAGCTCGTAACATACGTGTCCATATAGCAGATCGAAACTGTGATCCATTGTCGGAATTTACTTTCAATACATGCCCTACATGAAATAAAAAATGTTTTAAAAATGCTTTCGAAACAGTTTTAGCAGTAGCTTTGCGTAACGGAGTGAAGGTAACAAATTTTGAAGTGAGTTCAACAGCGGCAAAGATGTAACAAAAACCTCTATTAGTTCTGGGAATCGGACCAAAAATGTCTACAGCGGCCATGTGTCTCAATTTAACAGGTACAATGGGATGTAATGGAGGAATATGTGAAGTCGTATCTGACTTAGCTTTCTGGCAGATTTTACATGACGCTGAAACTCGTCGAGTACGTTTCTCCATGTTGGTAAAATAACAGTTCTGTCTCAGTATAAGAAAACATTTTCTGGCTCAGTAATGTGCGTAACTTAAATGAGTATACCAAATTAATTGGTTAACAAGCTCGTCAGGAATACATAATAACCAATTGTTGCTGTCAGGGTGAGAGCGGCGAAACAGAATATTATTCCGTACAGTGTAATGGTTTCTAATGGTAACATTATTCCTATCTTGCCAAAGGTGTTTAATTTCTTTCCATACGTTATCTTTACTCTGCTCTTGTGCTATGTCTTGTAATGACGACGAAATGAAATTTTCAAATGCAACTTGTTGAATGTACATGACGCTGAAATTTGCTTTGCAGAAGTTGGTTGCGATGTCTTGCTGATTGTTGCTGAGAGAACGGGATAGTGCGTCTGCTACAATATTTTGTGTGCCGGGAATGTGAACAATTGTAAAATTAAATTCCTGTAAATAAAGTTTCCATCTGCTTAATCTGTCGTGTGTAAATTTAACGGAAAGTAAAAACTGTATAGCTCTATGATCTGTGTAAACGGTAGTGTGTCTTCCATAAAGAAAATGCCGAAATCTCGTAAATGCCCAGACAACATATAATGTTTCAAGTTCTGTAACAGAATAATTGCATTCAGCAGGTGACAGAATGCGACTCGCAAAGGCGATGTTTTTAATTACTGTAGTGCCATCTTCTTCAATTTCCTGAAAAATGTGTACGCCTAAAGCGGTGTTAGAACTGTCGGTGGCAATGGAAAATTTTGTGGAAGATCTGGATGTGATAAAAGTGGTGCATTCAACAAAACTTGTTTCAGGATCACAAATTCAGAATGTGCTTGCATATCCCAGGACCAAATATTGTTTTTACCTGTCAATTAACATAATCTAGGGGTGTCTAAAGCAGAGTAATGAATAAATTAACGAAAAAAGTTAATTAAACCCAAAAAGCTGCGTTGTTGTTTCTTCGTCGTAGGAACAGTAATGTCACGTAAAGCTTGAAGTTTTTCCGGGTCAGGCGCACTGCCCTCTGCTGAAATTACATGTCCAAGAAATTTTATAGAAGTTTTGTCAAAGTGCGATTTACTGAGATTAACTGTGAGTCCTTGTGCACGAAAAGTTCGTAACAGTTGTTCAAGAATCAGATTGTGTTCAGACCAGTTAGCTTCTGCAATAAGAACGTCGTCTACATACGTTGTGATTCTGTCTTTAAGTTCTGTCGGAAGTATACTATTCAAACCGCGAATAAATGCTGCTGAAGAAATAGTTAAACCGAACGGTAATTTACAAAATTGATACCAGTCACCAAAACAGAGAAAAGCCGTATACTTTCTGCAGTTCGGATGGGGTTGAATTTGCCAAAATCCCGATTTCAAATCTAATGTGGAATAAATAGCAGTACCATGAAATTTCTGTAGAAGGTCTTCTAGTGTCTGTGGGCGATCTGTTTCATTAATAATAATGTCGTTGATGTGACGCGAATCAAGTACGAGGTGAAGTGAACCATCCTTTTTCTTAACAATATGGAGCGGGTTTATGTACGGACTAACTGCCGGTTCAATAATTCCTTGGTCAAGCATAGCTTGCAATTCTTTCTTAACTTGTTCTCTGTGAATATACGGAATGGGATAATGATTGGCTTTAAATGTGTCGTGCTGTTTAACTTGAAATTCACACATAAAACCGGACATAGCGCCAGGAACGTTGTCAAAAACTGGAGCTTGCTGTAAAAGAGTTTTGCGTAGTTGCGTGCGTTCATCGTCTGTATTTGGACTGCTCTGTTTAACTTTATCAGAAATCATTTGCATAACGTCATAGTCAGCTTCGTCTGGAGTATTATACGTACGTATCTGTGAACAATGTGGAATGACAGTCTATGTTACGTGATGCGGAAATAACCTCTGTACAATTAATTGTTTGTTCTTATGCAGATAAAGAGTGCTGAAATTCTAATGCCAGTTGTACATTTTCATCCTTTAACATTAAATAGGAGTTTTGAAAGTCAATAATTGCGTCGTGTTGTACCAGAACATTCGTACCTAAAATAACGTCTGTCGTCAATAAGGGAACAATCCAAAAATTTGAGTGAAATGTATGACCTGCAATACAAAATGATAAATGTGTCTGTAATTTTTTTTACATCTACTCCTTTAACAGATACTGCTCCTTTTACTTTAGTTTTGCCTAATGGTAACGTGGGATAGGTATTCTCTTTGTTACATTCGTTGAGAGTTTCCTCATTTATAACTGACATAGGTGATCCGGAATCGATTACTGGTGAAAATTTGGATGATCCAATCTTTACTTCAATGAGAGGGTGTGAAATGGTTTTTTGAATAACTGGTCTTTCCTGCAAAATAGTGTCTTGGATGTCGTCAAAAGTAATAACATTTTCGTGAACAAGATTCTGCGTGTCAAAAGCATTGCTTGCGTTACTGTAAGATGCAACCTGTACTGTATCTAGTCAAATTCTATCTGACGTGCTATTATTTTTGGGAGGATGCTGTGGCATTTCCACTATTTGTACTGTTCTGTTATTTCGTCCTGACGTATTACGTTCGGGATGATATCTACTGTCTGGTTCATTCATGATAATATGTTGTTGCGGATGATTTTGTTGTTGGTAAGACCAACTGTTATTAAACGTACGCTGAAAATTATGTGCATTACTTTTACGTCTGTCATAATAGTCATTTCTATACGGTGCATTGCAATATGAGCTGAAATAGTGTGTTTTCTGTACGTACTGATTTCCTTGTTGCTGTGCGTTACTATTTGTTGGAGCTGACTCTATATGTGTAGGCGGCGAAACATTAAAGCTTGGTTAACCTTGCAGACTGCATTATTGGTTAGGTATGCTAACCGGCTGGCTTTCATGCTGTTGCGGTGAAAAACGTCTATTGTTACCAAAATGCGGTTGCTGATAATTTTGACGATTGCTGAAAATGTTGTACATGCTGATGATTAAAATTTTATCTGTTATTAAAATTACACTGGTAGTTCTTGTCGCTTCGGGACTGTCTAAAGAAAACTGTCACTTTCGGTAAAATTTGTCATATCCGGTTTTCTTTACTCGTTTCTAATCCTAGATAGACCGATATTTGAAGAGCTGTTTTGATAGATATAAAGGATAGTAGAAGAGAAAGCAGCAGTGCAGAAAATTGAAGATGAAATAGCACTACTACGGCTCGGGGCCCTGTGCACGCTACGGCACATATTCATTAAAGCATAATGAATCCCCTGAGGTCAATTACGCACTGCAAATAAATTTTGGTTTCTGTGTTACAGGCAACGCCGGTAAAAATTAAAAAACAAGTTGTTGTATCCAATCCAATGCTAGTTTCTGCATTACAGGCAATGGTGGTGAAAGTACAAAAATAAATTGTCGTATCCAGTTCAAAGCGTGTACCTGTGCTCTGTCATTTTTAAATACCTTAGATTTTTTTACGGATAAAATTTGCTTATAATCAACGTTATCGTCTCTGAATGTGTGAACAGGTTCAGGATTGCATGAGAATCTATTTGTTTGTGTCATTTCGGATTCTAAGTCGCGTGGTCTCTGTAAATTACCTAAGTTACACTGGCTGTGTGAGTGTGACAAATGTTCAGAACGTGGCGTATGCTGTGACGTGTTAGTGACTGAAACAATTTTCATTTCTGTCACTTTAAAACATTCGTCAATTTGGCTGTTCTGTTGTTCAAATTTCTTATCGACTTCTGTATCCAGAGTGCGTGGAACTTCTGCTGACATTAATTTAAACTCGTCGCGTATCTGTGTTGCGTTTCCTGAACATTGTTCAGTGGCTGCACTACTTTCATCTCTAAGTAATTTTGTTGTCGCTGCATCTGTATTACTTAATTCTTGTGCAACAGATCTAATTTCTTCACTACTGTTACTAGCACAATCCTTAATTTCCTCACATAATTGTTCTTTAGTATCATGATGTTGCACGGTAACGGCTGTAATCTGTTCACTAAGTTGTTTGTTCTGTTCATTAAGGTTGTCGTGTTTTTCGTTCGACTGTTTGAAACTTTCATTAAATTGTTTGCACGATTCATTAAGTTGTTTATAATTATTGTCTAGTTTTTCATTAAGTTGTTTGCAATGGTTGTCGAAATTTTCATTAGGTTGTTGTACGATTCATTAATTCGTTTGAGATTTTCATTAAGTTGTTTGTGCTCATTGTCTTAGTTTTTCATTCATTTGTAGTAATAATGCCATAACTTGATCCCAGCCAAATTATCAGCTCTATTCTCTGTACTGTGTGATGGTGTATCTGCATGTGTCACGTTTTGTGTAACCATTTGGTTATTCTGTGATTCTTGAAAATGATTGCTAATCGGATGTGCACTGTTGGTCACTACACCGGAATCAAATAAATCTAACGTATTCTGATTACACTGTTCATTTTCGTTAAAAAAAATTATCTGTTCGTTACGTAAATTTTGCAAATTAGGCGTGTCAAACTGGGCAGCGTTCATTGTATCGGAACGTGCCGCGTCATCAATTGTTACATTTACTCTGTACATAATTGGATTTGTTTGCAAATCATTAGGATCAAAATCAATATTAGTGGTCGGTACACACTGATTATCTGTAATTAGGGGATTATCACTATTACACTGAGTGTCGCAAATATTATCGGTCTAGCTATTCGAGTCGGCTATTTCACTCATTGCACATCGCGATGTACTGTTAACAGTTTTGCAAACTACATTTAAGTAAATAAGAGCAGATATATGACTACTTCTCAGAAATTCACAAAGAAATACGATCCTGGCCGGATGTCGCCAAGTGTAACCTCCCCACAAAATTTTTCACCGCAAAACCTCTCAACAGAAAATGTGAACATAAATAATATTCACGCCAAGTGTAACCTCCCCATAAAATAAATTGGAATTACATAATAATTATTATGCATAGCGATTCTAATTTTTGTGTGACCTCAGAACAAAATTGGTTCCCATTTATAATCTCCGTGCACAAATGCATTCACATTTAATGTACCCACAAAATTCTTTTCAGTGCTGCGTCGTGGCCCTGTAAGATCATTCTGAATAAAAAGCAAAAATTCTTACCTCAATAAAAAAACGGCGAATATATCTACTCTTACCTTTTTTTTTTTTTTTTTTTTTTTTTACACAGCTCCGTGCAATGCTGGCTTATACTGTACATTTGTGATTTGTGAAAGGAAGCAACTGATTTTTTTAAAATGAAAGCTTGTTTTTTTAAAAAAATTTATTTATATTACCAAAATTATTATTAGGACATTTTTAAAACATTTGGATGACAGTTCAGATACATTACTAGATATGCGCGACGCTGCTTCTTTACCTTATACAATAATACACCATCTCCAGATTCCCGACCAGAGCAGACTGCAGACAAGCGCAGATAACCTCAGACAAGTGACTAGCCACAACTAACTGCTACAGTTACACAGTTCGTACTGCAGTCAACACTGCTCTCTGGTCAGCGATTCTATATCGCAGGCAGATATTCCACGTAGTGCTGCAATACAATCATCCAAACAACATCCGGTGGTAAAGTTCGTGGTAAGAGTGTTCAACGTAGAGAAAAAAATAACCAACACACTGATGTGTTTGCATGTGAAGGTAACACATATAAAATCATCTGCATTTATACGTGTTATATCCTGTATAGTGCACCGAAGAACATCCTCGAACATGATCGTTTTGGTGATCCAGGTAGTATTATGTGCGGAGGCATAATGCAACATGGGCATATTGTCGCCATGTTTGTCTTTCAGGGGGGAATTCGGTACCGACTTTGTTTTCACGGACGACAATGAGTGGTTGCATCGAACAGTGCAGATACTCCCGCTCTTGAAAAGAGAGGATATTCGGCGAATGGACTGGTCTGAACGCTCCCCAGACTTAAATCCGATCGACTACGAGTTGGGGAGACATTTCACAGCACATCCAAATGCACCAACGACCGTCCAGCATTGGTGGAGGAATGAAACATCCTGCCACGACAAGTCCTTACCAAACTTGAGGTCGGCATGGGAGTTTGTTGCAGAATATGCACTGCCGACCATGGTGATCAAACGCCCTACTAGAAACCATGTCCCACGTATTGTACTGTCCGTGTTACCATCAAGATTCGTGGTGACTTGAGTGTAATTATTGTCTTTGAATTGAAGTGTAATTTCTGTTCGTCTTATTGTATATTTCATTCAGTTACCTTCTGAAATATATACTGAGAGAACAAAAGTCATGCGATACCTCCTAATTAATATCTTGTCAGACATGCTTTAGCCCGATGTATGGCAACTACCCAATTTAGAATGGATTTAGCAAGTCGCTCGAGGTTCTCTGCAGAAATATTGAGCCATGCTACCTCTATAGCTGCCCATAAACGCAAAAGTGTTGCCGGTGCAGGATTTTGTGCATAAACTGACGTTTAGAATGCTCGATGGGATTGATGACTGGGCGTCTCACTCGCTAGAATTGTCCAGAATGTTAAACTCATCTATTCGGAAGAATTGTGGTCCGGTGACATGTCGCATTGTCATCCATAAAAATTCCATCGTTGTCTCGGAACATGAAGCCCATGAAAGGCTGCGAATAGTCTGCAAGCAGCCGAACATAACCACGACCCAGTTCATTCCATGTAAACACAGCCCACACCATTATGGAGTGACATTAACTTGCACAGTGTCTTGTTGACAACTTAGATTCATGGCTTCGAGGGGTCTCATCAGCTCGACCAACTGGAACCGAGACTCACCTGACCAGGCCACGGTCTTTTGGTCGTCTATGATTCCAGCGATAATGATGGTGAGCCCACGAGAGGCGCTGCTAACTATGTCGCGCAAAGGCACTCACGCCAGTCGCCTGCTGCCATAGCCCATTGAGGCCAAATTTCACCACACTGAACTACAGATACGTTCGTCGTACGTCCCACATTGAGATCTGTGGTTGTTGCACGCAGTGTTGCTTATCTTTTAGCACTGAGAACACTTCGCAAACGCCGCCAGGGCCGTCGGCAGCTGCTTGTCCGTGGTGAGAGGTAATGGCTGAAATTTGGTATTCTCGGCACAGCCTTGATGCTGTGGATCTCAGAATAGTGCATTCCCTAGAAATTTCCGAAACAGAATGTCCCATACTTCTAGCTCCAACTACCATTACGCGTTCAGCGTCTGCTAATTCCCATCGTGCGGCCATAACCACATTGGAAACCTTTTCACATTAATCAACTGGGTACAGATGGCTGCTCTGCCAAGGTACTCTCTTTTTGTACTTTGTGTACCCGATACTACCGCCATCTGTATATGAGCATATCGCTATCCCATGACTTTTGTCACTTCAGTGTACTGTAGCACATCTCTCTATGTATGGTCCAAATTTCATCGAGGTACACTACTTCGAGTGACACCTCATGCGAAAATTAATGTCGTCCTTATGTTTTACACATCACTGTATATTAAATAAATTTCCCTTACTTTACGTCTGTGATCACAAATTTTCTGTCATTAGACAACCGGTTTCAGTCTATAATGACCATCTTCAGATCTGTTCTATAAAAATATGTCCTAATGTACTGTAGCCATAGTGGCATTGTGAAATGTTAAACACAGTACTAGCACCAGCATCGTCAAATACACTCCTGGAAATGGAAAAAAGAACACATTGACACCGGTGTGTCAGACCCACCATACTTGCTCCGGACACTGCGAGAGGGCTGTACAAGCAATGATCACACGCACGGCACAGCGGACACACCAAGACCCGCGGTGTTGGCCGTCGAATGGCGCTAGCTGCGCAGCATTTGTGCACCGCCGCCGTCAGTGTCAGCCAGTTTTCCGTGGCATACGGAGCTCCATCGCAGTCTTTAACACTGGTAGCATGCCGCGACAGCGTGGACGTGAACCGTATGTGGAGTTGACGGACTTTGAGCGAGGGCGTATAGTGGGCATGCGGGAGGCCGGGTGGACGTACCACCGAATTGCTCAACACGTGGGGCGTGAGGTCTCCACAGTACATCGATGTTGTCACCAGTGGTCGGCGGAAGGTGCACGTGCCCGTCGACCTGGGACCGGACCGCAGCGACGCACGGATGCACGCCAAGACCGTAGGATCCTACGCAGTGCCGTAGGGGACCACACCGCCACTTCCCAGCAAATTAGGGACACTGTTGCTCCTGGGGTATCGGCGAGGACCATTCGCAACCGTCTCCATGAAGCTGGGCTACGGTCGCGCACACCGTTAGGCCGTCTTCCGCTCACGCCCCAACATCGTGCAGCCCGCCTCCAGTGGTGTCGCGACAGGCGTGAATGGAGGGACGAATGGAGACGTGTCGTCTTCAGCGATGAGAGTCGCTTCTGCCTTGGTGCCAATGATGGTCGTATGCGTGTTTGGCGCCGTGCAGGTGAGCGCCACAATCAGGACTGCATACGACCGAGGCACACAGGGCCAACACCCGGCATCATGGTGTGGGGAGCGATCTCCTACACTGGCCGTACACCACTGGTGATCGTCGAGGGGACACTGAATAGTGCACGGTACATCCAAACCGTCATCGAACCCATCGTTCTACCATTCCTAGACCGGCAAGGGAACTTGCTGTTCCAACAGGACAATGCACGTCCGCATGTATCCCGTGCCACACAACGTGCTCTAGAAGGTGTAAGTCAACTACCCTGGCCAGCAAGATCTCCGGATCTGTCCCCCATTGAGCATGTTTGGGACTGGATGAAGCGTCGTCTCAAGCGGTCTGCACGTCCAGCACGAACGCTGGTCCAACTGAGGCGCCAGGTGGAAATGGCATGGCAAGCCGTTCCACAGGACTACATCCAGCATCTCTACGATCGTCTCCATGGGAGAATAGCAGCCTGCATTGCTGCGAAAGGTGGATATACACTGTACTAGTGCCGACATTGTGCATGCTCTGTTGCCTGTGTCTATGTGCCTGTGGTTCTGTCAGTGTGATCATGTGATGTATCTGACCCCAGGAATGTGTCAATAAAGTTTCCCCTTCCTGGGACAATGAATTCACGGTGTTCTTATTTCAATTTCCAGGAGTGTATATACAAATAGCATCATATACAAGAGTCAGCTTGTCAGCAATACTACTGTTCAAAACAGCAGTATGTTTTGAACAATAGTGCTGCTGACAAGCTGACTCTTGTATATAATCTTATTTATGACGATGCTGCACGAAATAAGTCCTTTGCTAGTCAACTGTGATACACCTGCAGTACCATCTGTCACTGCAGGCCTAGTGCCCGGCCTCTCATCTGCACCGTACTGCCATGTATCGAAGGTTCTCTGTCTATGTCGAGAATATTTCTTGCGTTTGGGCCTTCTGTACCTTCTTCCCGCATCCATCTGACCCTAAGCGTTCACGTTTAGTTTACGTCCTCTCTATGGGAGTTATTTCGCGTCCTATGACCTCTCCCGCAATGGTCAGAGGAAAATCTTCCTCTTTGAGCAGTGTTAACTTGATACAGATTATCATTTTGCTCATGATTGTTGTTATTCCGATTGTTTCTTTCATTCAGGCGGTTATTATATTTGCTAAAACTGCAGAAAAAGTACGGTGGTTATTGCCTACAAGTCTCTTGTAATCTTCTGGTAATTTCTTCAAGAGTTTCCATATGATTTCGGAATCACTCCTTCGATTCCTTGAGTCAGCCAATCTCCTATACCATGACTAACAAAATTCTTTCTTGTTCATTCAGTCTTTACCTCCGTACATTTTCACCATTATAATCTCACGCCAGAGGCTATTTCGTACCTGCTCGGACCAATACTCATCTGAGAACTTCTGTCTAATTCACTGGAGGTCATTGCTTCAGTGCTTAAGTTAACTCCCCATTGTTTAGCATCTCATGCTAAACCACTAATTACAATATTTAGTTTTTCCTGATGTGTGATAATTTCATGAAATAGCCTTTCGCAGTTATTAATAAAATCTACAGGGGGTAATCCACTGTTCTCGGTAAGCATCAAATTTTTCTCCGCCCTATAGTACCTTGTAAATTGGTATTCTGTCTACCACATAATGGCCGTTACATGTAATCTTCCTTTCTGGGTCACTAAGTTTTTCTTTTATACTGGAAATGTTATTGCAACACTTCTCTTCGCAATAATCTACTTTCCTTTCTAGGTTTTTCTCAGGCTCTCGAACAGTTAGTCTCGGTTGAGAAATCTGTTCTTTGTTCGCCTTCGTAATTGCTTTCTTAACAGGAGAAAATCTTTCCTCAACCCTTAACTCTCCCATAGGCTTGAACTGTTCCTGTATTTTCTCTGCTTCGGTTTCATGTCTGTCATTAATGCCCACAATTTCGGCTGTATATGACTTGCAGTTTCACCTAAATCTTTCACATCTTTCTTCATGTTAATCAGTCTCTCTGTCGGAAAACCTATTTTATTATTCACTTTTTCTAACTTTTGGGTATTCCTTTCCATTTGTTCACTCGGTTTCTTAAGTTTTTCGTTCATACTAGCAGTGTTTTCAGATAGATTTTTAGTAACCTTAGCCTGTTCCTGACTAATTTTATTCTGACTTCCAAATTTTTCATTTTGAGCCAGCATTTGTTCGCTGAAATTTGATGTGTTCTTGTTTTGCGCTATCAGTTGCGTATGCGTACTGTGTAGTGATGCATACATATCAATCGGTTGTTGTTCATTTTGTTGACTATTGTCTACCCCCTTGTCTTCCTCCTCTTTTTTTCTTAACCTGAGATGGGATTAACAGCATAGAAGTCTCTTTCCCCAAATCAATATTTTCTACCTGCTTTCCCATCAGTAAAATCGATTGCTCTCTGACCTGCTCTTGATCACTGTTTTCAGAAGTGTCATCGCTCTTACCCTCCTGCTGTACTCCTCTATACTGCATATCCATTTTTAATAAGTGCTTAAACCACATATATAATAATTTATACTGCTGTACCTTTCTACTAACTGCTTTAACAAATTCGTGCTCCTCGGACCTTTATACTTCTTCCAAAAGAATCCTATCTATCTGTACAATGTATAACTGTACTTAGCTACTTATGGATTCTTAACTGCTGTAAAAGGTCCTGTCACCAGGTGCCACGTACAACGCTGCCTCCACTATTGTAATTTAGTGTGCTTTGACCTAAATAACACAAAAACCTTTCTCTATGTTGTCACGTATAATATACCCCAAAAGAACAAATAGTCCTGTTATCAGAAAAGCCACATATAGCCCTGTTACTAAGATTTAGCTTAGTTTCTGAATAAAGTACACTATGTAAGGGTAGTCTTGTTATTAGGAAAAGCTAATCAATACAGTTACCCTTTTTGCAGGATTTGACCTTATGTCTGGTCTAATGGATAAGTAAATCAGACTATTCATTTCTTTTCCTAGGATTTTACCCAGGACAACTCAGTTCCAAGTTCATTTAGTAGTTCAGAACGTGTACTAATGGTCGCCAGCCTATCTAGGCAATTAAGCAGTGAAGTATTTGAAAAGCAGAAGTATGAGTTTCTGCCTACTTTCTTCCTACTGTTTAATTTGGTTCTTCAAATAAATATTACTCCGTGTAAATAATGTTGGTGTAGACACTGGAATTTCTTTTTGACTACTACACCCTTATACATTACGTTTTCAGAAGAGAAAAAGCCGAGTAGATAACTTCAGGAAATTCCCCATGTGAGACTTTCAGAAAAGCATTTTTTATAATAAACAAATTTAAATACTAAATTACATAGATACTGAAGAACACACTTTTTATATTGAACATTTCACTTCAAGAAAACATCCTTACTGGAATTTACTTTAAAAAGCTATTATTGTTTGAACTAACTCTGTATATTCAATCACCACATTCTAGAAACTTAGCTACACTCTGATTGAATTTTACGTAAGCAAACTTTTACTATAACACTTTGCAGTGGTTCAGAAAACGCAGAAACAATGTAAATGGTGCTTCTTTATATTAACTTGGCACTTCATAAGTCTGTAAAATAGGATACTCGAATTCATCAAACACCAGGAAAGAACCTTATATAGGTGTGTGATTAAGATGAAATAACAGGGTGAACCAATTTCTTTAAAGCTCAAGAATGATTATTAAAACATAGTTTAAATTAATGGTTCACCCCGTACAAAAGTAAATTTACTATAAGAAACTCTTATCCGATGGCTGTAGGCTTGGGTGTGGCGAACAGTTATAGTAGCTACACTACCCACAGTACGGCCTGCAAGTCTCTTGCTGCGTGGGCTCAATTTCTCTTCTTTGCGTCGTTCAGTTCTACTTACAGTATCCCAACAACTCGCAGCTATGTCGTAAGCCGTTTGCATTCTCCATCCGAGGCATTCTGTGTGAATTTTCGGGCAAATATTTTCCTGCTCCACAAAGGTGTTGCCTCAATCGCTGCTGCCTACAGACTGTGTGACTTACTTTCCGCTCGGTTGCTCTAGGTAGCTCGCCAATTCGTCCTTTCACTTTTAGCACTCCCCAGAGCCACTTTCGTTTTAAACGAAAGCACAGTGGCTTTTACACACCACCTGTTTTTATATTGTTGCTATTTGTTTAGATTAACATGAACAATTTATACACACAAATATTTTTAAATACGAAGGGTCATCAGAAAATTATTCAACGTAATACACAATTTACATAGTATTTTACCTACATTACTCACATACAACGCAAAGAACTTCAATCTCCAGTATAGTACACTTTACATTGCACATACAGAAAATGTAGTACCAATATGCGTCAATTTGAAAGCAAAAAAATAATTATAAAAATCTAAATGAACCAGAAATAAATATTGCTATAAGGAGACTTCTACATTATCTCATGTATGTTTTCTGAATTTTCCTTGCAAGTTTATTTTTAATCATGAAAAATGCGTTAAATATCGCAAAGTGTACTTAAATAAGGTTTGAATGTAAACTGTAGGCTGCTCCGTAGGTCAATCCCTTACCGCTTTATTTGGCACTGAAAATCGTTCCTTTCTGCATGTCAAATCAAATTATGACCGTTCAACTAAACTGAGGCCTCGAGCTTGCTACATGTCAGTATATCACAACAGATAAAGTTTTTGGCATGGTCTGTATAATCCTCTAGCCCCAATTTTGAGCAGACGAAAATATATCGTATTCTTAAGATTTCATTCGCATAATGTGTTCACCTAATTGCAATAAGAAGGAAGTTTCCCGCATGTCAGCGGTATTGAAACGTCATCACGAAATACAATTTCGTAAGCTTTCCGTACATAGTATTAAAGATAATGCTGCCATAAATAAACCTGAGAAGAAAAGACAGTTCAGCTCTAACATAATATTCTGCTGCCAGTTTCATCTTGGTACATAGTTCGAAAATTTAAACAAGTTGAATGAAATTTAAAACTTTGCGTGTGATTTGTGTAGGATGTAAAAACTCTCCTCCTTATATCAGCATGCTATCAATCGTTAATTTTTAACATATGGTCGAAGTCTTGTAATTGAACGAGTAACCCATAACAAAATAAGAATTTTTATTGGCTGATTGCGAAAAGTAAAAGTCGCTGCGTGCTCAGATTACTATTATTATTATTCTAATTAAATTTACGTCCTGTTTTTGCTATTTGTCAGGCCTTATCTTTCAGGCTGACATAAAACTGAAACTGTGTACAACACGGTTATAACACCGAGCGAGGTGGCACAGCGGTTAGCACGCTCGCCTCGAATTTGGGAGGACGATGGTTCAAACCCGCGTCCAGCCATCCTGATTTAGGTTTCCCGTGATTTCCCTAAATCGCTTCAGGCAAATGCCGGGATGGTTCCTTTGAAAGGGCACGGCCGAGTTCCCTCCCTAATCCGATGGGACAGATGATCTCGCTGTTTGGTCCCCCCAGTATCACCAAACTCATCGAAGTCGTTCTTTCCCATAATGTCGTGGCAGGCTCTCGTTGATAATTCGTTTAATAGTTTTTTAAGATAATGTGCCTGGTAGAAAGAAAGGCAATGTATTATTTGATTGCGACGGGCAAATACGTTTGCGGCTAGAAAAATGAAACTAATCCCAGTTTTCATTCACAATATTAAATTCTATTAGATGGGAGACCAAAAGTTTAGTTGTAATTATCAGGGATGAACGCTCCACTCATATTCTCCAGTTGGACGCTCAGCTGCTTTTAGCGAATGCTAGAAAATGGCAGTACAACATATTAACATAAGCATTAAATTAAAAACTTTTGACAAAGTGCATTCAGAGGAGACTCCGTCGAATAATATGTGCATTTGTAATGTGCGAAATAGTTTTCACTGTGCCTTCCTAAGGACCCTTTTTTATGAAATTGTTTCATGAGACATTTGGATCGTTACATTTACCTAATTACCTAAAAGTTTATGCTGTGCTCCTGTAGGTTAGGGAAACAAATCTTTTTGTTGTCAACAGCACTTTGTTTTATTTGTGGACTAAACAGGCAGCAACTCGTTGAAACATGTCAATGAACTCAAGTGCGCACGTAGTTCTTAATTGGAAACATTCTGTCGGACGTGACAGTCCAGAAACGTTCGAGCAGAAATGATCGAGTGTGATGCATTGACCAAACTTTTGTTCGTTTCAGGCAATATGCTTCGTCCATCAGCGCGGCACTTTGCAGCAGATGGTGAGACTGATGGCCGTCGCCCAGAGAACGCACTGCAACGCAGAGGCGAGCACTCGTATTCGACACGGCTACCAACGGTTCGCAACCAGGCTTTTCCTCTGTTTACAGGTCAGGTAAAACATGAGTGTCTTCTAAAATCGTCAGTTCCGCCTAAATTCTAAAAGTAATTATATAGAAAGCCCGCCCCCATTTAATTAATTTAAACCTGTCACCTCACGGCAGACAAGGACCCTGGTTTTATGCCGTGCACCTTCATATCAAATGTGACCTACCTGTAAGTAAATGCAGTCTACGATTATTAAAGGACTGTCACAAAGAGCAGATAAAAAAAAACCTTCCAGTGAGGGTTCCGTATAAACTTAGTTATGTATATAGACAGTACATTCATTCTGAAAATCTAGAAACTCGACGAGTTTTGCCTGTTATCGACATTGGTACTGACTAGATATCGGTCCCAGGGATTCCAAGACTTTCAAGAATGTTTTAATTTCGAGTTTGAAATCGGGTAACAATACAACAAAATAATATATTTTTGGTGATATATAATTACAAATTAAAAGATTTCTAACTTTTTCCTTGATTTGTACTGTAAAACCATGCTTCTTGCCAAATTTCATGGTTCCATATCAACAGAAAGTATCTTATAGGTTTTAACTACACTATGTGATCAAGAGTATCCTGACACCTAGCTGAAAATTACTTCCGTGGCGCCCTCTATCGGTAATGCTCGAATTCAGTATGGTGTTGACCCACCCTTACCCTTGATGACAACTTCCACTCTCGCAGGCATACATTCCATCAGGTGCTGGAAGCTTTCTTGGGGAATGGCAGCCCATTCTTCACAGAGTGCTGCACTGAGGAGAGCTAGTCTGTCGGTGAGGCATGGCAGGAAGTCGGCGATCCAAAACAACCCAAAGGTGTTCTATAGGATTCAGGTCATGACACTGTGCAGGCCAGTCCATTACAGGAATGTTATTGTCGTGTTACCATTCTGCCACAGGCCGTGCATTATGATCATGTGCTCGATCGTGTTGAAAGATGCAATCGCCATTCCCAAAATGCTCTTCAACAGTGGGAAGCAAAAAAGGTGCTTCGAACATCAATGTAAGGGCTGTGCTTTGATAGTGCCACAAAAAATAACAAGGGGTTCAACCCCCTTCCATGAAGAACACGACCATACCATAACACCACCGCCTCCGAATTTTACTGTTGGCATTACACACGCTGGCAGATGACGTTAACCGCACATTCTCCATACCCACACCCTGACAGCGGATCGCTACATTGTGTACCGTGATTCGTCACTCCACACAGCGTTTTTCCACAGTTCATTAGCCCAATGTTTAAGCTCCTTAATCGAGCGAGGCGTCGTTTGGCATTTACCGGCGTTATGTGTGGCTTACGAGCAACCGCTCGATCATGAAATCCAAGTTTTCTCACCTCCCGCATAACTGTCATAGTACTTGCAGTGGATCCTGATAGTTTCAAATTCTTGTGTGATGGTCTGGATAGATGTCTACTATTTACACATTACAGCCCTCTTCAACTGTCGACGGTCTCTGTCAGTCAACAGATGAGGTCGACCTGTACGGTTGTCTGCTGCACTTATCCCTTCACGTATCCACTTCACTTTCACATCGGAAGCAGTGGACCTAGGGATGTTTAGGAGTGCGGAAATCTCGCGTACAGACGTATGACACATGTGACTCCCAATCACTTGACCACTTTCGAAGTCCATGAGTTCCGCGGAGCACCCCATTCTGCTCTCTCACGATATCTAATGACTACTGAGGTCGCTGCCAGTAGGCGGTAGCACAGTGCACCTAATAGGAAAAACGTATGTATTTGGGGGATGTCCGTATACTTTTGATCAAATAGTGTACTTGTGTGACCCACAGGCCGTATCTTCTGACAGCACTGACTTAGCAGCTTCAATTCTTTACACCACCAAAGAGCCGTATACATCAGTACATGACATAGATTTCAACTGGATACCTCTATTCAATCCTGGCAGAAAATGGTCTTAAGAGACTGAGGATAAGACAGTCCGATAACAAATGGAAAAAAGTTTCTTTTCATGTGATATGACAACAAATTAATAATTTCAAATTTTTCCCTCACTTATACATTTCTTCTTGCCAAATTTTAGGATTCTAGACTAACGGGAAGTACCCTACAGGTTCTGATGAGTGAGTTTCCAAGTGTCAAAATACATAAAATAAAAAGCTGTATCTTTTGATTTCAAGGAATCAGAAGCTAACTTTTATTACAGCAACAAGGAGCCGTACACGTAAATTTCAGCTTGATACGTAAATCCGTTCATAAGAAAAATGGGTTTTAACAGACGAACAGAGAGTCTGACAAAAAATAAGATATTCTTTCGTATTATATAATTACTAAGTAACGATTTTCCGATTTTTCCTTCCCTTGTAAAATAAAACATTCCTTCTTGCCAAATTTCAAATGGATTTTGTAGACCTTATTATATGATACACATTTAAACATGTCCATCGCTGAGAAAAAGGGAAAGGCGGACAGACAGTCAGATAACAAACGACAAAAATACTTTTTTCGTCTGATGAAATGGAAAATTCATAATTTAGGGATTTCTTTTCCTATGATTGTTCTCTGAATTCTTGCTTTTTCTCAACTTTCATGATTATAGACCAATTTCAGGTAACCTGTAGATTTTGATGATTGAGTTTGCTTCAAAATATTATTGACGTTAATGGCCGTCCCTTTTTACTGCGTTGACTTAAATGCAAACTTCCATTATACCGCCAAGGAACCACACATCTTAGTATATGATATAAATTTAAAATTAGAAATTTACCCATTATGGAGAAAACTTCCCCCATGAACCATGGACCTTGCCGTAGGTGGGGAGGCTTGCGTGCCTCAGCGATACAGATGGCCGTACCGTAGGTGCAACCACAACGGAGGGGTATCTGTTGAAAGGTCAGACAAACATGTGGTTCCTGAAGAGGGGCAGCAGCCTTTTCAGTAGTTGCAGGGGCAACAGTCTGGATGATTGACTGATCTGGCATTGTAACATTAACCAAAACGGCCTTGCTGTGCTGGTACTGCGAACGGCTGAAAGCAAGGGGAAACTACAGCCGTAATTTTTCCCGAGGACATGCAGCTTTACTGTATGATTAAATGATGATGGCGTCCTCTTGGGTAAAATATTCCGGAGGTAAAATAGTCCCCCATTCGGATCTCCGGGCGGGGACTACTCAAGAGGACGTCGTTATCAGGAGAAAGAAAACTGGCATTCTACGGATCGGAGCGTGGAATGTCAGATCCCTTAATCGGGCAGGTAGGTTAGAAAATTTAAAAAGGGAAATGGATAGGTTAAACTTAGATATAGTGGGAATTAGTGAAGTTCGGTGGCAGGAGGAACAAGACTTTTGGTCAGGTGATTACAGGGTAATAAATACAAAATCAAATAGGGGTAATGCAGGAGTAGGTTTAATAATGAATAAAAAAAATAGGAGTGCGGGTTAGCTACTACAAACAGCATAGTGAACGCATTATTGTGGCCAAGATAGACACAAAGCCCATGCCTACTACAGTAGTACAAGTTTATATGCCAACTAGCTCTGCAGATGATGAAGAAATTGATGAAATGTATGACGAGATAAAAGAAATTATTCAGGTAGTGAAGGGAGACGAAAATTTAATAGTCATGGGTGACTGGAATTCGTCAGTAGGAAAAGGGAGAGAAGGAAACATAGTAGGTGAATATGGATTGGGGGGAAGAAATGAAAGAGGAAGCCGCCTTGTAGAATTTTGCACAGAGCATAACTTAATCATAGCTAACACTTGGTTCAAGAATCATAAAAGAAGGTTGTATACCTGGAAGAATCCTGGAGATACTAAAAGGTATCATATAGGTTATATAATGGTAAGACAGAGATTTAGGAACCAGGTTTTAAATTGTAAGACATTTCCAGGGGCAGATGTGGATTCTGACCACAATCTATTGGTTATGAACTGCAGATTGAAACTGAAGAAACTGCAAAAAGGTGGGAATTTAAGGAGATGGGACCTGGATAAACTGAAAGAACCAGAGGTTGTACAGAGTTTCAGGGAGAGCATAAGGGAACAATTGACAGGAATGGGGGAAAGAAATACAGTAGAAGAAGAATGGGTAGCTCTGAGGGATGAAGTAGTGAAGGCAGCAGAGGATCAAGTAGGTAAAAAGACGAGGGCTAATGGAAATCCTTGGATAACAGAAGAAATATTGAATTTAATTGATGAAAGGAGAAAATATAAAAATGCAGTAAATGAAGCAGGCAAAAAGGAATACAAACGTCTCAAAAATTAGATCGACAGGAAGTGCAAAATGGCTAAGCAGGGATGGCTAGAGGACAAATGTAAGGATGTAGAGGCTTATCTCACTAGGGGTAAGATAGATACTGCCTACAGGAAAATTAAAGAGACCTTTGGAGAGAAGAGAACCACTTGTATGAATATCAAGAGCTCAGATGGCAACCCAGCAAAGAAGGGAAGGCAGAAAGGTGGAAGGAGTATATAGGTGGTTTATACAAGGGCGATGTACTTGAGGACAATATTACGGAAATGGAAGAGGATGTAGATGAAGATGAAATGGGAGATAAGATACTGCGTGAAGAGTTTGACAGAGCACTGAAAGACCTGAGTCGAAACAAGGCCCCGGGAGTAGACAACATTCCATTAGAACTACTGATGGCCTTGGGAGAGCCAGTCATGACAGAACTCTACCATCTGGTGAGCAAGATGTATGAGACAGGCGAAATACCCACAGACTTCAAGGAGAATATAATAATTCCAATCTCAAAGAAATCAGGTGTTGACAGATGTGAAAATTACCGAACTATCAGTTTAATAAGTCACAGCTGCAAAATACTAACGCGAATTCTTTACAGACGAATGGAAAAACTGGTAGAAGCGGACGTCGGGGAAGATCAGTTTGGATTCCGTAGAAATGTTGGAACACGTGAGGCAATACTAACCTTACGACTTATCTTAGAAGAAAGATTAAGAAAAGGCAAACCTACGTTTCTAGCATTTGTAGACTTAGAGAAAGCTTTTGACAATGTTGACTGGAATAATCTCTTTCAAATTCTGAAGGTGGCAGAGGTAAAATACAGGGAGCGAAAGGCTATATACAATTTGTACAGAAACCAGATGGCAGTTATAAGAGTCGAGGGGCATGAAAGGGAAGCTGTGGTTGGGAAAGGAGTGAGACAGGGTTGTAGCCTCTCCCCGATGTTATTCAATCTGTATATTGAGCAAGCAGTAAAGGAAACAAATGAAAAATTCGGAGTAGGTATTAAAATTCATGGAGAAGAAGTAAAAACTTTGAGATTCGCCGATGACATTGTAATTCTGTCAGAGACAGCAAAGTACTTGGAAGAGCAGTTGAACGGAATGAACAGTGTCTTGAAAGGTGGATATAAGATGAACATGAACAAAAGCAAAACGAGGATAATGGAATGTAGTCAAATTAAATCGGGTGATGCTGAGGGGATTAGATTAGGAAATGAGACACTTAATGTAGTAAAGGAGTTTTGCTATTTAGGGAGTAAAATAACTAATGATGGTCGAAGTAGAGAGGATATAAAATGTAGACTGGCAATGGCAAGGAAAGTGTTTCTGAAGAAGAGAAATTTGTTAACATCGAGTATAGATTTAAGTGTCAGGAAGTCGTTTCTGAAAGTATTTGTATGGAGTGTAGCCATGTATGGAAGTGAAACATGGACGATAACCAGTTTGGACAAGAAGAGAATAGAAGCTTTCGAAATGTGGTGCTACAGAAGAATGCTGAAGATAAGGTGGGTAGATCACGTAACTAATGAGGAGGTATTGAATAGGATTGGGGAGAAGAGAAGTTTGTGGCACAACTTGACTAGAAGAAGGGATCGGTTGGTAGGACATGTTTTGAGGCATCAAGGGATCACAAATTTAGCATTGGAGGGCAGCGTGGAGGGTAAAAATCGTAGAGGGAGACCAAGAGATCAATACACTAAGCAGATTCAGAAGGATGTAGGTTGCAGTAGGTACTGAGAGATGAAGAAGCTTGCACAGGATAGAGTAGCATGGAGAGCTGCATCAAACCAGTCTCAGGACTGAAGACCACATCAACAACAACATGAGGAAAAATGTATCTTAACGGACAGACAGCCTGATAACTAAGGACAATTTATTTTCTTGTGATATACTTACAAATTAATGATTTCGCGAGTTTTCCTTTCCTTTTACTGTGAAACCCTGCTTCTTCCAAAATTTCATGATTATAGGTAAACAGCAAGACGCTTGTATATTTTGATGACTGAGTTTGCGAACATCACAGTACAGGATATAAAACGGCCGCATCCTTTGATGGCACTGACGTAGAAGCTTCAGTTTTCTCTGCTGACAAGAGACTGTAGAGCTTATTACGTGACATAAATTTCAAATTGATACATCTAATCTTTCCTGAGAAAAAGGGTTTTTAAAAGTCGGACAGACAGACAGACCGACAACAAAGTGTCTATAAGGTTTCCGTTTTTACAAGTTGAGTTAACGAACAGAAAACTGAAATAATATTCACTGTAGACTTCATGCATCTACTAATAACAAATCGTGTCGTCGACGGACTGCAGATCACGTTACGTCACGGAACGTCAGGGTTTCTTGGGAAGGAAGTTTTGATAGTATCGTCTGCTAGCATCGTAAATTAACGTATTTTCTCTTCGTCACTCGTGTTATAGTAGTGGATTACTTGCTTCTGCTTCTTTGTTATCTCCATTTTCTTATTATGCTTTGTTTATGTAGCAAATGCAACTGTTCTATGCTGGATATTTTTTCAAAAAAAATGGTTCAAATGGCTCTGAGCACTATGGGACTCAACTGCTGTGGTCATAAGTCCCCTAGAACTTAGAACTACTTAAACCTAACTAACCTAAGGACAGCACACAACACCCAGCCATCACGAGGCAGAGAAAATCCCTGACCCCGCCGGGAATCGAACCCGGGAACCCGGGCGTGGGAAGCGAGAACGCTACCGCACGACCACGAGATGCGGGCGATATTTTTTCCATTCGGTGTTCTTACAGAAACGAAAAATTATTTAGGTTTTGTAATAACAGAAGATAGCTGACGCCCACAATGTATACAAATGAGAACATAATTCAAAAGAAACAATTTCCTTTTCGTTACATTTTAAGTGAAAAGGTCAGCTTCAATGCATTGGTTATGTCGTTATTAGTACATAAGGGGGGAAAACATAACTGGTACGGTAAACGGGCTCTCTCTATTCCTTTACAACTATAATTTCTTGTGTTTGTGTGTCTGTATCTTCCCTCTCAAAGGAACGTCGATATTTTGAAATTATATTTTACTTCTCGGCACCTTACCAAACAAAAGTAATCTACAGAATACGTTATGAAGTTTGCCTTGGCTGTTAACAAACTTTGTCGGTGTTAGTTTCTAGATTTAGATACTAAACTGTTACTTTTTGTATCTCGGACGGTAAGTCATAACCTCTTTTTCGCAGTTTTGCACTGGGCTAACCGAATCGAAGTGACATGACGTGACTGACAGTGTATATAGAAGCGGACGTCACGGCACCATTAAGGGACGCCCATTGATTTTGCTCTTCAAAGCTAACAGCCCACGTTATCCCACGTATCAGAAACAAAGTGTTTCTACAAAATGCCTATGTCGAGGTAACAGAGCTTTAATATTACTGGTATTTAAAAAAATAATGTAATATTATATTTATCCCTTTTCCTGGTGGCAAAGCTCCTGAAATGGTGAAGTGGTGCACAGAAAATTTTTTCTTGTGGATAATGAAATTATATATTTCGCCAACCAGCATCAGATTCCCATCAGACCGACAAGAACGTTGACCAACGGCATTGTTTAGAGACCAGTGACCGATCTCAAAATTACCCAATGTGCGTAATTACATTGCCCTGATACTGATAGAAAAGACCGGTAAAACGGTCTTAGGGACGCTGAAATAAAATTTTGGTAAAATAATAGCCGATTTAACACTAGTAGCGTTCGGCTGCGGCCACCAAACAATTCGCCGGAAACTCTCCTTCGCTGCAGCATGAAAAAGTTCTAAAATGCAGCATAAAAATTTGATATGGGGAGTTAATGAAAAAGGGAAGTAGATTGTTAATTTAAACGCGGCAATTGTAATTAAATTAGCGTAACTATTTAATCAAAGTTACAGATACGAGAGCGACTATTACATTTTGTGAAACAGCCATCGAAAACAAACGAGAGAGAGCTCACAGCGCCTGCTTTTATACAGGGTGGAGCAGAGGAAACGTAGGTTTGCATTACTGAATGATTGGGACACGGTTTGATGAAAATAATAGAAAGTGATACATTTCATAATGCAGTTTTGAAATGTATGTACAATGTCTTGGATATGACGTCCTTCTTGCTGGATACAAATCTGGATCCTATCCCGAAAGTTACGCATGGCTCTCTCCAACATTTGACTCGGCATAGCTACAATTTCCTGCCGAATGGAATTCTTCAGGTCATCGATTGTGCGAGGCTTGTTCATGTAGACTTTTGATTTTAAATATCCCCACAAAAAGAAGACACATATCGACAGATCGGGTGAGCGAGGGGGCCAGTAAATATCACCATATCTCGAAATAACATGCCGTGGGAACATTTGTGAAACCACTTCCATGGATGCTCTCGCCGTGCGGGCTGTGGCACCGTCCTACTGAAACCATGTTTCTCTCATGTTCACTTGACGCCATTCAAGTTCTGGACGAAGAAAGTTGTTTAACATTTTAACGTAGCGCGCCGATAACACAGTAATTGCAGTTCCTTCCTCTTCAAAAATATAGG
Organism: Schistocerca nitens; assembly: GCF_023898315.1. NCBI lineage: Eukaryota > Metazoa > Arthropoda > Insecta > Orthoptera > Acrididae > Schistocerca > Schistocerca nitens. Next base: position 716,076,133 of record NC_064614.1, on the reverse strand, counting down.
GTCCAACAATCAAAAAAATTGTTCAAATGGCTCTAAGCACCATGGGACTTAACATCTGAGGTTCTCAGTCCCCTAGACTTAGAACTACTTAAACCTAACTAACCTAAGGACATCACACACATCCATGCCCGAGGCAGAATTCGAGCCTGCGAGCGTAGCAGTCGCGCGGTTTCGGACTGAAGCGCCTAGAACCCCTTGACCACAGCGGCCGGCGTCCAACAATCCCCATCTTTGAAATGCAACACCACACTGTTACTTTTAAACTGTGGAGAGGTCTTCAGTGTTATAGATGTGGGTTCCCCGGCTCCCAGTACCGACAATTTTGAACATTGATGTAACCGTCTACGTGAAAATGTGCTTCATCACTCATGAAGACTGTAGCATCTGCATCCACCGTAAAAATTTCGTCAATTACGCGACAAAACTCTCTGCTCTGGACAAAATCCCCTTCACTAAGCTGCTGGACGATCATTATCTTTGACGGGTGAAGCTTAAGATCATTGTGTAAGATGTGGTGACGCGAACGACATGACACCCAGCGCTACAGCCTGTCGTCTAGCCGATCGTTTTGGACTAGCAAGAACTGCCGTTCTCACTCGGTCTACATTTTCTGGAGTACGAACTGAACGGGCAAGACCAGGCGGTTTCTTTTTCATCACAGATCCTGTACTAAATGCTGCAACCCATCGGAGTACAGTATTTCGACGAGGCACTGCACCTCGACGTCCAACTATAAAACTTTGACAGAAAAGACGTTGCACTGTGACTACGGAATCACTGTGTCTAAAGTAGTGCTCGACAACGAACACACGATGCTCTACGTTCCAACGCTCCATAGCGACTGAAACAGCATTGTATGGGCAGTCTGCCAAGATTCATTCAAAGTCAATACCCCCTCTCGTCACCGCGTACTAGCGGTTCAAAAACCATGCGTTTCCTCTGCTCCATCCTGTATAATGCGAACAAACTAGAGAGAGAGAGAGAGAAAGAGAGAGAGCTCACAGCTCCTGCTTTTATATACTCCTAAAAGAAATTACGGCGTCTCCCTTCAACTTGCTTTACAGTTGCGATACATAAACATTTCTCTGGAATATTCTTTATCGGAACGGCAAAAAAATACATTCCTTACATTAAATCGTGATCTTTTCTCTTTACTTTACAGATTTATTTACACAGTAAATGTATTTTAGCCTTAATTAAAACACTGGGGCATAGTCTATTAATTATTAAAAAAAGTAACTTTTCAGCGTCTACAAAGGGAATCTCTCTATTCTAGCGATATAATGACTTTCTAAATACATAGGACGCATTACAGACAAACCCACGTCATCCCTAGATCACGTGACCACTGTGCCAATGTATATTGCCAACACAAAATAAATTCTGCTCATCTTAATGCTTACTCCAGAGATATTTCTACTGTATGGAGTTGAAGACTGTCGTCATAATTCACCTGAAACTTTGAATGACAATATAAAAGTGGAAATCGATCCGCCCATATTCTAAACTCACTGAAAGCGCTAACAGAAACCTATCATTTCCCACGGCAGATACGATTACAAAATGTATCGCAGACAGAAATCTATGACACGAAAGTTTACTTAATTGACCTTCACGTAAATGCGACACAAATGTGCAAAGCTACGAACAATCTATACAGAATGAAGTTGATTCAATGGGCCCGTATCAGTATCGTAAGACAAAGCATCGATACGACAACGAAAATTGACACGTCCTATCATGACAGTAGCCAGAATGGATTTCTACATGTCCGGCCCCAATAAAAGCTGACCCGATAAGTCATATCTTCCACCACCAGATGTGCTGTTTCAGCAGGTAGATGATTATAGAATTTCGAAGCTGACAAGGGACTATCGTAGCTCACGCTAATATGCGTTCGTGAGAATAAGTGTTCGTGTAAAAGCAGACGCCCTTCAATGTAATGTTTTCGTATGTCCGTTGGCACAGACAAGTTTTACGCAGGAGTCGTTTAGAAACTGTCAAATTCATCATCACAAGGAATGAAAAATCGACTCACATTTTAACTCTTGTACTAGTAGTACGGCTTCCGATCCACTGGGCTGAGTCAATCTTTCCTGTTCTTTAAGCGCAGATACAGGCACCATTACTCGTCACTTGTAACCTGTAATAAGATCCCTCGACGATTCTATGGCCACTTCCTATTCTGTCACTAACGAAAATCGTTCAGTACACCAATTTTATACGTGGCCAACGTGTACCTAGTAGTTGATAACATACGGTGAGACGCTGCGTAAAGAAAAATCTCATCGTCATTGTTAGTAGTACTTTCACGTTATGCATTGCCTTTCCATGCACTGTTTTCAACTGTAAAAATACTATTGTTGAAAACAGAGACGTTCACAATCAGCAGGGGCAACGTCTGCTCTTCTAAATAGTCGAAAGTGTGTGGACCATGAGGTGAACCCAGACTTCAGTAGAACTGAACACAACCCGAGCACGAGTCGATAGGGACGAACTGGGTCGGTTAATAAGTTTGTGCCATGATTTTTTTTGTTAGTACAATGTACAGTAGCTTACATTACAGTACAATACACAATAACAAGATTGATGAACAGACAGTTATGTAATCGCCATCCTTATTAAAGATGGCGTGTACTGGAGTACGAAATTATGGAAATGGGAGAGGATGTAGATGAAGATAAAATGGGAGATATTATACTGCGTGAAGAGTCTGATAGAACACTGAAAGACCTAAGTCGAAAAAAAGAGCCCTGGAGTAGACAGCATTCCATTAGAAATACTGATAGCCTTGGGAGAGCCAGCCCTGACAAAACTCTACGATCTGGTGAGCAAGATGTATGAGGCAGACGAAATACCCTCATACTTCAAAGAGAATATAATAATTCCAATCCCAAAGAAAGCAGGTGTTGACAGATGTGAAAATTACCGAACTACCAGTTTAATAAGTCACGGCTGCAAAATGCTAAAACGTATTCTTTACAGACGAATGGAAAAACTGGTAGAAGCCGACTTCGGGGAAGATAAATTTGGATTCCGTATAAATGTTGGCACACTGACCCTACGACTTACCTTAGAAGACATAGTAAAGAAAGGCAAACCTACGTTTATAGCATTTATAGACTTACAGAAAGCTTTTGACAATGTGGACTGGAATACTCTCTTTCAAATTCTGAAGATCGCAGGGGTAAAATACAGGGAACGCAAGGCTATTTACAATTTGTACAGAAACCAGATGGCAGTTATAAGAGTCGAGGGGCATGAAAGGGAAGCAGTGGTTGGGATTGAGTGAGAAAGGGTTATAGGCAATCCGCAATGTTATTCAATCTTTGTATTGAGCAATCACTAAAGTTTATCGATGACATTGTAATTCTGTCGGAGACAACAAAGGACCTGGAAGAGCAGTTGAACGGACTGGACAGTGTCTTGAAAGGAGGATATAAGACGAACATAAAAGTCTTGTTCCTCCTGCCACCGAACTTCACTAATTCCCACTATATCTAACTTTAAACTATCCATTTCCCTTTTTAAATTTTCTAACCTACCTACCCAGTTAAGGGATTTGACATTTCACACTCCAATATGTAGAACGCCAGTTTTTTCCCCCTTGTAACGACGTCCTCATGACTTGTCCCCACCCGGAGTTCCGAATGGGGGACTATTTTACCTCCGGAATATTTTACCCAAGAGGATGCATGCTCTCGGGAAAAATTATGAATGTAGTTTCCCCTTGCTTTCAGGCATTCGCAGTACAAGCGCAGCAAGGCCGTTTTGGTTAGTGTTACAACTTCACATTAGTCAATCATCCTGACTGTTGGCCTTGCAACTGCTGGAAAGGCTGATGCCCCTGTTCAGGAACCACACGTTTGTCTGTCCTCTCACCAGATACCCCTCCATTGTGGTTTCATCTACGGCACAGCTATCTGTATCGCTGTGGCACGCAAGCCTCCCCACCAACGGCTAGGTCCATGGTTCATGGGGGGCTTGGCAAGGTGGACACCCAAACGGAACAGATGGCGTCGCAGTGTCAGGCATGTGCCGAAAATCTTTCCGCTCTGCCACAAAAATTCTCTCCTTGGTCGAAGTCGCAATCACCATGGCGACGTATGCACATATAGACTTTCCGGGACCTTCTTGGAACTCGTTGGTTGACTTTGGTAGACTCTTATAGAAAGTTTCCTTTGCTGTGTCAATGAACTCGACAAAGTCATGTAGTACAATTCAGGCGTTGTTCTCAACTTTTTACCTCTACGGTTTGTCTTAAGTCAGTGTCGCACAACGGCCCTCATTTGCCGTCAAATGAATTCGAATCATTCTGTGTACGCAATGGCATACAGCATCTAACTAGTGCACTGTTCCATCCATAGACAAAAGGCAGAGCGCAACGTTTTGCCAGAACCTTCAAGCAGCAGATGGCCAAACTTCACACTTTACGCATCAGAGATCAAGCATTGCAACAATTTCTCGCCTCCTATCGCTCGCAGTAGTAAAGGAGTTTTGCTATTTGGGGAGCAAAATAACTGATGATGGTCGAAGTAGAGAGGATACAAAATGTAGACTGGCAATGGCAAGGAAAGCGTTTCTGAAGAAGAGAAATTTGTTAACATCGAGTATAGATTTAAGTGTCAGGAAGTCGTTTCTCAAAGTATTTGTATGGAGTGTAGTAATGTATGGAAGTGAATCATTGACGATAAATAGTTTAGACAAGAAGAGAATAGAAACTTTCGAAATGTGGTGGTACAGAAGAATGCTGAAGATTAGATGGGTAGATCACATAACTAATGAGGAGGTGTTGAATAGGATTGGGGAGAAGAAAAAAATGGTTCAAATGGCTCTGATCACTATGGGACTTAACAGCTGTGGTCATCAGTCCCCTAGAACTTAGAACTACTTAAACCTAACTAACCTAAGGACATCACACACATCCATGCCCGAGGAAGGATTCGAACCTGCGACCGTAGCAGTCGCGAGACCACCACGGCCGGCTTGGGGAGAAGAGAAGTTTGGGGCACAACTTGACTAGAAGAAGGGATCAGTTGGTAGGACATGTTCTGAGGCATCAAGGGATCACCAATTTAGTTTTGGAGGGCAGCCTGGAGGGTAAAAATCGTAGAGGGAGACCAAGAGATGAATACACCAAGCAGATTCAGAAGGATGTAGGTTGCAGTAGGTACTGGGCGATGAAGAAGCTTGCACAGGATAGAGTAGCATGGAGAACTGCATCAAACCAGTCTCAGAACTGAAGATCACAACAACAACATCGCTCGCATTTACGAGATGGACCTTCGCCGGCAGAATTGCTTCACGGCCTCCGCCATCGGACACTGCTCCACCATCCTCAACATGCGGCTTTGAAGGAAGACCGGAAGTATCGCTTCGCGCCCCATTATATTGTGTTTTTCAGGGGTTTTAGCGGCAGCAGAGGGTGGGCGAGAGGTGAGATTCTTCGTCGATTTGGCTCATGTACGTGTCTCATTTCAGGCCCAAACGGATTGCAGCACCGACATCACGGTCACATTCACCACTGTCAAGTGCACAGTGATTCTTCTATATCACTTCCCACAGATTCACGGATCCCGAGGCCGGCTCGGCCACAGCATCCGCAGAGGGTTTTATCACGACATCATGGGACGACCCCATGGAGACGGAGCATTTACCTCCTCCGCTTCCTCTCTTCCTACCAATGGAGTAGGACCCCCTCACGCCACAGCAGCCAACGCATTCTATATCTTGTTATGGGCCTCAGGGGTTGAAATCGTACCCTTCTGGTCGTTTTCCGGGGGGACGTTTCTGCCAGATGGCGGAGTACGACTGAAGGTCTGCCGTCCCCTGCAGCTCAAGCTTCTAGTCCATCGCAGTATCCACTCTCCTGCCTCCTCAGCGTTGTCGAGCTCCCTATATGACGACGGCCCGTCGCTTTGAGGTGGGGGTGGGGGGAGGGAGGAGGAATGTTACGGCGTAAAGTCAAGCGCCGTCACGCCAGGCGGGGATTGGAGAGCAGAAATGGCTGCGACAAGGCGTCGATGGCTGGGTGTTGTGTGTGATGTCCTTAGGTTAGTTCGGTTTAAGTAGTTCTAAGTTCTAGGGGACTGATGACCATAGATGTTAAGTCCCATAGTGCTCAGAGCCATTTGAACCATTTGAATTTGACAAGGCGTCAGCCAATTGCATGCTGACCGACCCCTCTCCAGGAAGACAACGCGACAGCAGCGGCCTCTATACGAAGATGACATAAGCGCCACGCAGGACATGTCGCGGCCCAGCTCAACATCAGCATCAAGACTGGCAACTAAGACACAAGCGTCAACTCATTTATTTTGTCTGTTGCCCATTGCTTACGGCACATCTGTTTAACACATCGTTAAGTACTGTTTTTTTTTTTTTTTCCTTTTCGTAATAAAAATTCATTCATACTATTTGCTTGAATGTTATCTAGCGATCCGAGAGTGTAGGTAGACACCCCACAATTCGACGACTAGGCAGGATTCAACAGTGCCTATGTTTTTCTTTCGAACTTCTGTAATTTTCCGTTTCAGAGATGTCCATTCCTCTTTAAATGTACTGCTTACTGAGCTATGCCTTGCTGCTGTGTCTATTGCCTTAGAGAACTTCAAGCGCATCTCGTCATTCCTTAGTACTTCCGTATCCAATTTCTTTGCGTATTGATTCTTCTTGACTAATCTCTCAAACATCAGCCTACGCTTCATCACTGCTACATTGTGATTTGAGTCTATATCTGCTCCTGCGCACGCCTTAGAATCCATTATCTGATTTCGGTATCTGTCTGATCATGATGTTATCTAATTGAAATCTTTCCGTTTCACCTGGCCTTTTCCATGTATACCACCTCCTCTTGTAATTGTTCAACAGAATATTCGCTATTACTAGCTGAAATTTATTACAAAATTCAATTAGTCGTACTCCTCTCTTATTCCTTATCCCAAGCCTATATCCTCCTGTAACCTTTTCTTCTACGCCTTCCGCTACAACTGCATTCCAATCCCCCATGGCTATTAGATTTCTATCTGCATTTACGTACTGTATTACCCTTTCATATCCCTATATACTTTCTCTGCCTCTTCATCTTCTGCTTGCGGAGTCGGTATGTATACCTGAACTATCGTTGTCGGTTTTGGTTTGCTGACGATTCTGAAAAGAACAAGCCTATCACGGAAATGTTCACAGTAACAGACTCTGCGTAAGTTTCTGTGAAATTTCCCTTCTTCAGTTAAGAAAAACTGAAAGCTGTCATTTTTGTTGTTCGTCAGATTTTCAGATTGATTAAGGATCGCCAATTTGAGTGTACAATGAACGTTAGAGAATAGTGTGCATAGACTGCTTTCTATTCTTCACCGAAAACTGTCTAGAGAATCAAAAATAAAACAAAGGAATTACAAAACAATCTGGGAAATTATAGGGAAGGACGGGCTTAGATTATCTTAGATAATTACTTGATAAATAAATTTACTGAAGTTCATTCAATTACAATTGGTATAAATTGTGGTTTTCTCCACAAATTTCTGAGCATTGGCCGAAAAATACATCATCAGTACTTGCAGAGGATGTACCAGGGAAGATGGAATAAAAGTGCGATGGCTGACTCTTGTTGCGTGTTAAGAGGGACGAACGTTCAGTGACGAAATCAGAAACGCGAAATTTCGAAAATTAAGTGTAACAGACTACTGACAATGCTGGCAAGAGTACTGTGTATAGTTGTATTTTTACGATGTTCCTATAAAAATAAGCAATAATTACTATAAAAATATAGAACTTGACTGAAATTTCGGTTTAGTATTTGTGCTTCAGCTACTTAATTCTTTAAAATACTACACCTTAGTTTGTGAAATGTTCGTATGTGAAAGAAAACAAATTAGAGTAATTTTAAAAATCGGGTTTACTAATTGATTATAGAACACTTATTTGTGAGCAATTGTGTGACAGCAGTTTTAAGGCTGGTTCGTGTTACCTGTAGTTCAATGCAGCTGTTTAGCTCCGATCCTCTGCAGGTGGTGGCAGGTGTGTTTCCAGTCGTGGGGTGGGGCCTGGCCCCCGTACTGTCGTGCGTCTTCTACTCGGCCAACTCGTCTCTGCCATGTGGGAAGACGCCCTTCCCTGTGTGGCTGCCACCAGCCCTCCAGGTGTCTCCAGGATACGAGGTGATGTACATCACGCAAGTTTGTAGCCACCTGGTGACAACCAGCACGACCACTGGCGTGAATCTGTTCTTCATCAATCTCATGCTGATGATCGCTGCTGAATTGGATGTCCTGAATGAAAACATTTCTGATGTCCGCAAGGCCACTGGTACATCAGCTGGTGGTGAAGTTGAGGAGGACGCAGTAGCATCCTATGTTTTCACCGCTGATCGGCGAACCAGCACGCAGAACGTGTTCGGAAGACGAGACATCTCAGATGGCGTGCAGTCGTCGGCCTCGGTTCAGCGTCACCCGTCTGGAGACATCATCATCGATCCTGATGATGAGATGTACCAGCAGCTAGTAGTGAACATACGGCATCATCAATATATGATCGAGTAAGTTATATGAAACATCAATCAACATTTCAGATATACATCATAATACTAAATTGAGTATATACACTGTTGAGCCCAAAGATTACGACCAACTGGTAACTGGCGCTTTGATCCATCTTTGGAACGCAATACAGCAGCTAATCTGTGGGACACGGAATCGACAACTCCTTGGTAGTTCTCCGGAGGTATGTGGCAGCAGACGTCTACGCAGAGGTTATGCAGTTCCCGTTAATTATGGGCCTCTGACTAGTGGACGCGGATCTGTCGTTCGTTAGCGTCCCACATGTGTTCCTCCGGATTCAGATTAGGCGAATTTGTGACTAAGAGCTTAACGTGAGTTCACCATCATGCTCCTCAAACCACTTTAGGAAGAATCTGAGTTTTTCACACCGACTGTTTTTCTACAGGGAAATACCATCATCTTCAGGGAAGCATGAAAGGATGCAAGTCGTTTGCAATAATGATGATATAGTCCACAGCTGTGGTGATTGGTTACGAACCTATGTCCCTTGGAAGCCCTAGTGAACTGTATAATACTACCGCCAAAGGCCTGCGTCCATGTGACAGTGAATGTTTCGAGCAACCGTTCGTCTCGATGATGGTATCCGGACGCAACCATCACCTGATGTAACACGAAAAGCCATTCATTGGATCAGGCGACATACATCCATTGACCCACAGTCCAGCCTCGATGTCTGTGAACACTGCAGTTGTAATTGACGATGTACTTGCGTCAGTAAGTGAGCATTTAGGGGACATCTGCTGCAGAACCCACTCTTTAACAATATGCGCTGAACGAAGAGCTCGGAAACACTCTCACCTGCACCAGCGTCGTACCTTGCCATCAGATCTGCCACAGATCGTCGCCTATCCCGTTCTACACTGCAAAAAAATGGTTCAAATCGCTCTGAGCACTATGGGACTCAACTTCTGAGGTCATTAGTCCCCTGGAACTTAGAACTAGTTAAACCTAACTAACCTAAGGACATCACACACATCCATGCCCGAGGCAGGATTCGAACCTGCGACCGTAGTGGTCTCGCGGTTCCAGACTGCAGCGCCTAGAACCGCACGGCCACTTCGGCTGGCTTCTACACTGCAGTTAAGCCTCCACCCTCCACGTTCTGTCACGGCACGTGGACGTCTGACACCTTGTTAGTAACTCGTCATCTTACCATGCTTCAACCACTTTGCATAGATGCTCACGACAGTAGCGCCCGAGAGGCCAATTGGCTTCGTCGTTTCTGAGCTGCTCATTCCCAATTGCCAGGCGATAAAAATCCGACCTTTGCCACTCCTGTCCCTATATTTCCCAATTTACCACCCGGCATCGTCAATAGAACGATTCCTCATTCGTCTCGACTGCGCTTACGTACTTTCCATATCGTATCAAGCGCCTGCAGCGCCAACAAGCAGCATTTCATCTCGGGGTGGGCAGTGGTCATAATGTTTTGGCTCTTGATTGTGTCACAGTGAAACTGGTTGTGTTACTTTAAGACGGATCGCAGTATAACGATGAGTATGGTCTGAAGATGGAGAACAGTGCCTGAAACAGGTAATCTTGAGTTAATAAAACAGCGATCGACTACCTTTCTTATAAGGAGGAAGACTTTATGGAAAGTAATTTAATAGCTCCAAACCCTAATGATGTGAAGCACAACCGTAAGTTTGCTTTATATTTTGGTTTGTCTGAAGCACCTCATTAAGGGGTATAACTAAGGATCCCCTACAAAATTATGTTACCAATATAAGGGTCATAACTAGTGCCCCAGCTTCAGGCATGACTGCAATGACCGCTCTAGCTCCCCTACAAAAACGGTTGAAAAGAAAACATTAATACAAGCGATAAATTATTTTAGCTGAGAGTGCGATTTAAAAACAGCAATCCAAGCAGAATTACTTGGAAGCAAATAGAGCATACTTTCATGTCAGCTGATTTTGTAAAGGAAATGACGAGCTAATGTGGACCAGACATTAATCATTTCTTCTAAAATATTGCCAGTACTGGACGTCGTAGAAGAAATGTTTTTAACAAACAGCTTTGGTAATACCTGACTGACATGATGAGCAGCAAACTGCAACAATCTGCTGATGATGCAGCACTGTATGGAAAAGTGTTGTCGTTAAATGACTGTGCGAAGATACAGGATGACTTAGATAGAATTTCTATGAAATGTGATGAATGGCACCTTGATCTAAGTTTTAAAAAAGAAAGAGTAAGCCGGTGCAGAAGAGGAGAAAAACAATCCTATAATGTTGGAATAAAGTATTAGTAGCATACTGCTCGAAACCTCAATTAAGTGTCGAGGCGTAATGGTACGAAACAGAGTGAGTACGGGTAGAATGACGTAGAGAAGGATAATGATTGACTTAATTTTATTGGGAGAACGCTGGGAAACTGCAGCTCATCTATAAAGGACACCATATGTAAAACATTAGTGCAACCCACTCTTGAATACTGCACCAATGTTTGGGATTCCCACCAAACAAGACTAGAGGTAGATCTCGAAGAAATCTAGAGGCGCGATGGTGGATCTGTCACAGGTTGGTTCACTCAACACGCGAGTGTTACTAAGATTGAAGATTCTAGGTTTTTAGGCCAAGTCATGTTTCTTCTGTAATTCTGCTACCCAGATTTTAGCTAAAATAATGAGAAGGAGAGAGAAAGCCAACATGAAGTAATGCATTAACAGCTGCGGGCTGGTAGCTGTTCTATGCGTGGTGACACTTGGGTCGGATTAACAGGTTTGCGAGATGAGGCTAGCCGCGCTCTGCGTTAAACTGCACCACACCACGCTGATGACCATAGCAGGTGGGTCGACGTCATGACACCACGGCAAGTCTCTTGTCATGGGTGACATAACTAGGAACAAGGTATTAGTGATACGAAAGTGGCTTAGAGCGATATACGTACGTCTGGATTTTGAGGCAGATGACATTTTCTCATGACCCAAATTCAGCACCGTCACCACAACGCCAAGGGCAATGCCGGACAATGAGACGACTGGCCATCACCAGCTGCGGCCCTGGGTCAAGACCAGGACGCACCTGCTGCCACAGCATTACGTTCCTCATGGATCTTAGTGCTACAACCCCACCAACATGCCATCCACGTCTGCTGCCACCAGCACTGAGTTCCTAGCTCGACTTAAGTGCCTCAGTGCCAGCCACAATTCGACTTTTGCCTGAGGGCAACAAGACGACGCCCTCGCACATCCGGCCTGCCACGGGCCTTCTGTAAGTATCGCAGGATGCCTATGCAACCTCTTGGCGGAAACCGGCGCGAACATCAGCGCCGCCTGTCACGATAGTGTGTGAGGCGTGTTTACCTCACCAATCTGTGATGCATCATGTGCTGGAATTAAACAAAGGCGCTCTTTACTGGCAACAGCGTTTGCACTGGGCCTACAATTCTGTCACCACCACTCACTCACCAATTGAGTGCAACTAGACTCTTCACTCCTACACGAACGATTTTTCGATTCCTCTGTTGGCATCGTCTTCGGGAACTCGTAGTGTTTACAGTTAGCCTAACACTGTCAAAGACCAATGCACCGTTCTATTCTCAATCCTGACACAAATTTACAACAGGTTAGCTCTAAGATGAATGCAAACCAGACTACTTCACGAACAAATCTTCACTATTCCCGGTTAAAAAGGAGCAGCCGCTGGTAGGGTATGTAGTGCCTCTCTCTTGTCCCATGGTGATTTTTCCCCGCCTCCATCCGATCCACATTACATGTTTTAGAGTGGACATACAACAGGTTGTTACAAGGCCCTTAACAAAGAATTTTTTCCGACTTGCCCACTTGTCACCATCCTCCTTTATTATATATATACTCTTGTGTTGCTGTCATTCATTGTTAAATGCTTGTGGCGATTGATTGCTAGTTTGCCTCATTTTGTGCAGACAGTCACTGGATCTGTGAACTAGCCTATATCAAGGACAAATACACTGCTGCCACCGTAAATGCAACACCAAGAAAGACAAGAGGTAGCACAACAAAATTTATTTTGTAGATAACATGTTGACCAAGTATCAAATGATTACGTTTACAGACGTCTGTGACATGTGGTTCCTGCCAGAATCAGTAGCCAGAGTAGCCGCCATTGTTGGAGATCACCGCTGCCACACGTCTCGGCATTGAGTCAAAGAGACGTTGGATGTGTTCCTGGGGTATAGCAGCCCAAGCAGCTTTCACACGTTGCTAAAGATCATCTGGTGTGACAGCTGGGGATGTAATCTGGGTCACTCGTTGAGCAACCATGGACCACATGTTTTCTATCGGCGAAAGATCCGGAGAGCGAGCCGGCCAGGGAAGCAATTCAATCTGGTTATTGGCGAAGAACCTTTGGAAAATGCGTGCCACGTGTGGTCGCGCATTATCCTGTTGAAATATGGCTGTGGCCGAGCCCTGAAGGTAAGGAAGGACAACTGGCTCCAGCACCTCGGATATGTAGCGCCGGCTATTTAAAGTACCGGCAATGCGTACTAGAGGCGTGCGAAAGTAATATCCAATACCGTCCCATACCATAAAACCCGGTGCAAGACCAGTGTGGCGGTGCATAATGCAGCTGTCCAGCATCCTCTCTCCACGGTGTCTCCACACTCGAATCCGACCATCGTGGTGCTGCAGTGCTGCAGACAGAAGCGTGCCTCGTCAGTAAAGACAACGTCATTCCATTCTGCCGTCCACATCCGTCTGTCATCACACCATTGGCGACGGAGACGTCTGTGGTTCTGCGTCAATGGTAGACGAAGCAATAGACGTCTTGCGGACAGACCACTCTGCTGTAAACGGCGTCGAATGGTACGCGCAGACACTGGATGATGCGTTACAGACGCAATGTGCGGTGCTATGGTTCGGGATGTCACTGAGCGATCCGTCACTACCATGCGCACAATTTGCCTATCATCACGTGCAGTGGTGCACCGAAGTGAATGCGATCGACCACGTCGGTCCGTCGTACCCTCCTGCATCCAACGGTCACATATCCGCATTACAGTTGTTTGGTTTCGTCCAACACGACTAGCGATTTCTCTGTATGATAATCCACAATCTCGGTAAGCCACTATCCTTCCTCTGTCGAACTCGGATACTTGATCAAAAGATGTTCGCTGTTGTCTACGAGGCATAACTGATCGTCTTGTGAAACAAACACAAGGTAAACACACGTGCCGAACGTACACTCGTCGAAATCGCCAAGCCTTAAATGGCGCTATGAGGTGGCGCCACAGGCGCGCGTGATGTGCATCTGCGCTGAAATCCTAATCAGTTGCATATCTCATCGCTGCAAACCCATGGTGTAAATTTCACTTGATTCGGATGCTTCCTTCAGGGTGTTGCATTTACAGTGGCCAGCAGTGTAGTTAAGGGTAAACAGCGTTGACACCACCAGTCTGCAGAACTACAGAAACTCGTCCTAATCAAAAAATCCCGCACCGCAGTGCTAAATCAAATGTCGCGTTGTATACTTTACGATTGAGTCAGCCATGGTACACCAAACTGCATGTGAACACTACTTACAGGCTGCTTGTGAGCCACCGTTCAGCCTGTCTCGGCTTTGCTCGGTGTTTCTCAGAAGCACTCGGTACAATGCGACATTTCAGTTAGCACTGCGGAGCGGGATTTTTTGGTCAGCACGAGTTTCTGTAGTTTTGCAGAATCGTGGTATCAACGCTGTTTAACCTTTGCTATTTGTCCTTGATACAGGCATGGTCACAGATCCAATGGTCTTTCGCACAAAAGGAGGCAAACTAGCAATCAATCGTCACAAGCATAAAAAAAAAGTACAAATGTGTGTAAATTCCTAAGGGACCAAAATGCTCAGAAAATCGGTCCCTAGACATACACACTACATAAATTAACTTGTACTAAGAACAACACACACACACACCCATGCACGAGGGAGGACTCGTATCTCTGGCGGGAGTGGCTGCACAATCAGTGGCATGGAGCTTCTAACCGAGCGACCACCCCGCGCGGCAAGAATTTAAATATGAATGATAGTAACAGACGAGGAGGATTATGATTCTAAGTATCTAGCAGTAACAGAAAGGGAGGATGATGGTTCTTTGTGTCTATTAAGCAGTCGCATAATAGACGGGAACCGCCAATTTGCTATGGAACACCATTACAACGCCGTGCGGAAATTAAATAAAGATTTAGCTGACGACGAAAGAGCGAAAGAATGCAATAGACAAGATTCATTGTCCTGTACATGTAGAAGCACTTTGTGCTAAATTTGCAGGCGTGGAACACGTGATTACATTCTTGGTACGAAATTTGATGAAGTCGCACACAACTTTTTACTGTCATTTGAAGCAGTTCTGGGCAGAATTGAACGAAGAGTAAGGAAATTTCAAACATTATTGCAAAGTACGATGGTTAAGCCAAACGGACATTTTTTGAATAAGTTTTCGATTTAAAATATGCTATTGTTGAATTTAAGGAGGAATAAGAAGACAGGAACGAAAATTATAGCATCCGGAAAGGATGCAAACCATGAATTTTAAGTGAACTTGACAGCACACTGCCCAAAATGAGATATTGCAAGGTGATTCTGTTTTGATAGAGATGACTTTGAAAAATAAACTCACATTGTGGAATGGACGAATTCTGGCAATAAGCAAGTTCTTTTCACTAAGCTTACTGACGTTAAAGAAGACTCCTGGTTTGAAGAAGTCAATGTTGCCTTGAAAGAATTACCAGGATAATTTTCTAAATGTTTTGAGCACACTGCTAACCTTGCATCTGTTTTCAAGCTGTTTTCTCGGTTATTTGCTGTAGCTGTTAAAGCACCCCTGTGCACGCATATATATAACTGACTGATCAGCAGGGCTAATCCAATTTAAAAGATAAATACTGTTGTGTTAGAATTGTCAAGGCAGTCTCTGTTGTTTTCTTCTGGCAGAGTTTCCACATCTCCATAATGAGACTGAGAATGTGACAGAATATGTCGATCAACATATGTGTGTGGAAGGCTTTCTTCAGTTACGAAAGTAAATACGTCATGATTATGGGACAGCGTAACAATTGCTGTTTGCCGATAATTTGTACCAGATTAAGAATTATGTCCACAGTACTCCAAAAATAACCGAATAATACCGGAAAATTTGTTTCGTTCGTGAAATGTGTTGTTGAGAAATATGAAATCTGGTCAAATGCAGTGCAACTGCATTACCATTTAAATGCGGCACATCCGTAGATTCCACCTCTTCCCCCTCCTCATACTCATTCAAGGGACCTGGCGGTGGGAGAAGTATGCAGGAAACCAACAGGGCTTTGGCATGCGGGCAAGAGCCACTCTTGCATGCCGATTTCTTTGCTGTCCCTGTTTCATGAGGTAACTGTACCGTTACACTAACAGGACGTAAAATTTTGGATGAGAATTTGGTTTTGTCGTGCATTTAACGTGTACATCTAGTTGTTTTACAGTAGATACAGCTCTACAATTTCATCTATTATATAAGGCGCAGTCAAATTAAAACGAGACAGATGGTAAACTGTTCATTATTTTAAAAGCAGTCTCCATTTTAATGCGTTTATCCGACTGTGGCACGAGAAGGTTCGAATGGCTCTGAGCACTATGGGAGTTAACATCTGAGGTCATCAGTCCCCTAGAACTTGGAACTACTTAAACCTAACTAACCTAAGGACATTACACACATCCATGCCCCAGGCAGGATTCGAACCTGAGACTGTAGCGGTCGCGCGGTTCCAGACTAAAACGCATAGAACCGCTCGGCCACACCGGCCAGTTGAACGAGAAGGACAATGCCTTCATGGAAAAGAGGTTGCACCGCCTACGGAACCATGATTGTACCAAGGTATGCTCCTCTTCACCAGAAGCAAATCGATGGCAATGAATGTCTTTCTTCAGTGGTCCAGAAATATGGAAATTGCGTGAGGAGAAATTGTGAATGTATCGAAGATGTGTAAGAGCTTTTCAACGAAACTTCTGCAACGTAGTCTAAACTACCTTGCCAACATATGTGCAAACTTTATACTGCAACAGAGGGATGCCATCTGTCAATATTCCCGTGTGTTTGGACTACAGTGCTGAAGTTTCGAAGGGAAGCCATTACAGTCCCGATATCTCCCTGCGTGATTACCATATCTTTGGTGGCCTGAAGAAAGACGTCCGTGGCCGTCTATTTCCTTCGGAAGAAGATATTCACGCCTTTTCTTTATGTTTTGTAGGCAACCATAAACATTTTCCCACGAAGGCAGTGACACTCTTGTCTCAAAGTGGGATAAAATGTTAACAGTAATGAGAATTACTTTTGAATTAATATAGAGTTTTCTTACTTTTTCCATATGTCTCGTTTCCATTTGACTGCCCCTAATACGTCAACCAGAATATTACATCGCCGACATGGGGTAACACCAAAGCAAGATATCATTTACTGTCGGAACAGAGAAGAAAAAGAAGAACACAAAAAAACTCCATTTGACACTCGTTAAAAGATTCACGAATATTCCATGGTTAATCTTTCATACACAGCTGTGTTTGGCGCTATTGTAAGACCAATCTATTGTTTGCTAAACCGGTACCACTGCCCCTCGCGGTTATCCCCGTAGCGACTCTTTTGTTTTGAATGACATACTATAATCTGTTTTCAATTACTGCATGTTATGCGATTGTAAAATTAAATGAAATATCATTATCGATAAATAAGAAACTACATTTATCATAACATGTCCCGGACGATTTTGCTAAGTGGGACAAACTGCAGGAAACGTGCCCTTAGACTATAAGGAGCAGGAAACCTGATATGCACATATGGTCGGAAACACATTCCAAGAGAGTTACACCCACTTGGAGGCGGAGATGAAAGATCTTTGGGTGTGTAGGTTACAATGATTGAAAGAGCTCTTGAGAAAACATCAGGCAAATGGGAATTTTCTGTCTCTACAAGTGTCTTAAGCTGTCGGCGCACCGACCGTGCTGTCGAACGAGTTCAACTTCCTGCTGAACGCTCAGAAACGATGCGACTTCTACACACGATACGTGGACTCCAACGTGGTATACGCGATTGCTACGCGCTCCAGCGGTCGTTGTCGGCTATATCTGGCTCATGAATCGAAGTGTTTACGAAATGTTCAAAATGTACAAATGTGTGTGAAATCATATGGTACTTAACTGCTAAGGTCATCAGTCCCTAAGCTTACACACTAATTAACCTAAATTATCCTAAGGACAATCACACACACCCATACCCGAGGGAGGACTCGAACCTCCGCCGGGACCAGCCGCACAGTGTTTACGACATGGACGGGGGTAAAATACCTATATTAGTTCTCTTTAAATGTACTTTCCTCCCTTATCCATATCCTAGTCAGGCAGTTCTGTCTGTGGTATTCATAAATTAAAACTTCGACATCCTTGAAAATATTATGATGCAATAGGGAAAGTACCATGTCGTGTCAATAAGGACATCGGCTTATAAAAGTTCCATTACAAATGTGCGATACAAATTTACAATAGTTCTCCACGTAATATAAAAATTGTCTCATCATTCTCACTTTTTAGTGAAACATTAAGATCACTCATACTTGATCACTGTCAGTATTAAATAGCAGAATCTCTACAACAGTTGAATTAGAAAACTTAAAAGAAAAAAAGGGCGAAATATCTTACTGCAGGTAGTGCAAGATATCCTGCAGATTAAGCCAACAGAATAAATTCACTCGTCAAAAGGAGTGCACTTTTACTTACTCAACATCTAATATTATCGTATATACTTAAACAAATAAAAAAGTGTTCAAACAAATTTCGGGCTTGCAGCCGGTCGTCGTTCAATACTTCGCACGATATTTCAACTGGGCACCTGCCAGTCATCTTCAGGTGAGCCGTCGCAGACTGGCGATAAAGTTCTCCGCTCCGCAATATATAGCGTACTGTAACTATTCTGCGCATACGTCGAAAACTTGATAGTTGAACCAACACTGCCCGCCGGCAGCGCCCTCGCTGGTGGAATAGCGGAACTCAGTCGCCCTCTGCGTTGCTGTTTACCACGGCCGTCGACGCACTCTGTCGTCTTCGATTTGAGCAAATCGTGGAGATGATGGGATTCCATGCACTGTCCAGCTGGTAGCCGCTGTCACGGTTTAACAGATTTTCCGCCAGTCGTATTTCTACGGATTCTTTAATAATGGAGTCCCAGGAAGACGTTGCTGTAGACAAAATCATTGTTTTCTCATACTCCATTGAATGTCCAGTAGAAATACAATGTTCAGCAAGAGCGGACTTGCTTGGCTGCAAAAGGCGGGTGTAACGTTGATGTTCAGTGCAGCGTTCTTTCACGGTGCGTGTGGTTTGACCTATGTAAGCCATACCACATTGGCACGGTATCTTGTAAATTCCGGCCCTTCGTAGTAACAGATTGTCCTTAACTGATCCCACAAGGTCCGCAATCTTCGATGGTGGGCGGAAAACCACTTTTACCTGAAATTTTCGGAGGATTCTCGCTATTTTAAACGAAGTGTTGCCAACGAAAGGAAGAAAAGCTAAAGATTGTTCCGGCATGTTCTCCTCTTTATTCACTTCCTGCTTCTTAGTTTTAACTGTTAGTGCCCTGTTAATCTGCCGGATGGAATACCCACTTTCGCTGAATACTGTCTTTAGATGGGCGAGTTCTTGAGATAAGCTATCTAGATCTGAGACAGTATGAGCTCTATGAACAAGCATTTTAAGCAAACTCATGGTTTGCGATGGGTGATGGCAACTCGATGCTTGCAGGTACAAATCAGTATGAGTGGGTTTCCGGTAAACTGAATGCCCTAGAGAACCATCATTCTTCCTTCGAACCAGGGCATCCAAGAAAGGCAAACAACCATCTTTCTCTATTTCCGTGGTGAACAGGATGTTGCTATGAATGGAGTTGAGGTGATGTAGAAACTCCATTAATTTATCTTCTCCATGAGGCCACACTATGAAAGTGTCATCCACATAGCGCCAAAAAACTATTGGCTTCAGGGCAGCTGATTCAAGCGCTCTCTCTTCAAAGTCCTCCATAAAAAGGTTGGCGACCAAAGGAGAGAGGGGGCTACCCATGGCGACACCGTCAGTCTGTTCAAAATATTCTTGATTAAACATAAAATAAGTTGAGGAAAGTGCGTGCCTGAACTAAGCAGTGATATCAAGCAAGGGACTTAATTTTGCACCTACACCTACAGCACCGCCATTAATAAGTATTTTGAGTGGTGTTGAAGAAGCTGTACGACGTCTTCCTTTGGATGCCGCAGACGAAATAAGAAGGGAAACTTGCCGTGCTCTGTTGAAGGCTCCTACTCAACGCAGTAATTTAACGTCTGCAGAAAGGGCTGCATTACGAAATCTGAGAGAGGACCCTGACGTAGTGGTATTGAAAGCTGACAAAGGTAATGCAACTGTTTTGTTACCTCGTGGTGTGTATAAAGATAAGATGTATGGTCTGCTAAGTGACTCTACCTATAGGAGGATTGATTACGATCCTACAGGACGTGTGCAACGAAAAACTTCAGCACTATTAAATTCCTCCTCCTTACCGCAAGAGACCATCAAGAGGTTAAAACCACATGGTTGTGTACCTCCAAGACTGTATGGCCTTCCAAAGATTCATAAAGAGGGTCTTCCTCTGCGTCCAATAGTGAGCAACATTGGAGCTCCTACATATGATTTAGCTAAACATCTCGCTTCCTTACTGAGACCTTTCGTAGGCAAGTGCTCACATCACATACGAAACTCAGCTGATTTTATCAATAGACTGGGGGCTCTTCGTCTTAGCAGTGTAGACCTTCTAGTATGTTTTGATGTGGTCTCACTTTTTACAAAAGTTCCTCTTGCAGATTCTTTGACACTGATTGGTAACATGTTTCCTGTTGATATCACTGCTTTGTTCAGGCACGCACTTTCCTCAACTTATTTTATGTTTAATCAAGAATATTTTGAACAGACTGACGGTGTCGCCATGGGTAGCCCCCTCTCTCCATTGGTCGCCAACCTTTTTATGGAGGACTTTGAAGAGAGAGCGCTTGAATCAGCTGCCCTGAAGCCAACAGTTTTTTGGCGGTATGTGGATGACACTTTCATAGTGTGGCCTCATGGAGAAGATAAATTAATGGAGTTTCTGCATCACCTCAACTCCATTCATAGCAACATCCAGTTCACCATGGAAATAGAGAAAGATGGTTGTTTGCCTTTCTTGGATGTCCTGGTTCGAAGGAAGAATGATGGTTCTCTAGGGCATTCAGTTTACCGGAAACCCACTCATACTGATTTGTACCTGCAAGCATCGAGTTGCCATCACCCATCGCAAACCATGAGTTTGCTTAAAACGCTTGTTCATAGAGCTCATACTGTCTCAGATCTAGATAGCTTATCTCAAGAACTCGCCCATCTAAAGACAGTATTCAGCGAAAATGGGTATTCCATCCGGCAGATTAACAGGGCACTAACAGTTAAAACTAAGAAGCAGGAAGTGAATAAAGAGGAGAACATGCCGGAACAATCTTTAGCTTTTCTTCCTTTCGTTGGCAACACTTCGTTTAAAATAGCGAGAATCCTCCGAAAATTTCAGGTAAAAGTGGTTTTCCGCCCACCATCGAAGATTGCGGACCTTGTGGGATCAGTTAAGGACAATCTGTTACTACGAAAGGCCGGAATTTACAAGATACCGTGCCAATGTGGTATGGCTTACATAGGTCAAACCACACGCACCGTGAAAGAACGCTGCACTGAACATCAACGCTACACCCGCCTTTTGCAGCCAAGCAAGTCCGCTATTGCTGAACATTGTATTTCTACTGGACATTCAATGGAGTATGAGAAAACAATGATTTTGTCTACAGCAACGTCTTTCTGAGACTCCATTATTAAAGAATCCGTAGAAATACGACTGGCGGAAAATCTGTTAAACCGTGACAGCGGCTACCAGCTGGACAGTGCATGGAATCCCATCATCTCCACGATTTGCTCAAATCGAAGACGACAGAGTGCGTCGACGGCCGTGGCAAACAGCAACGCAGAGGGCGACTGAGTTCCGCTATTCCACCAGCGAGGGTGCTGCCGGCGGGCAGTGTTGGTTCAACTATCAAGTTTTCGACGCATGCGCAGAATAGTTACAGTACGCTATATATTGCGGAGCGGAGAACTTTATCGCCAGTCTGCGACGGCTCACCTGAAGATGACTGGCAGGTGCCCAGTTGAAATATCGTGCGAAGTATTGAACGACGACCGGCTGCAAGCCCGAAATTTGTTTGAACAGTCAATTCGCCGGGAAAATTTTAAAATTCACAAATAAAAAAGTGTCCGAACTTATTAAAAACACGAAGGTTGAAAAAAAAACAATATTTAGATGTAGTGGGACGTGAACTACAAACCAACAATGTTATTATATTATGAGTCCATGACGCTACTCATAGCGCCAATGTGCTCACTGCAGTATTTAGTTTATCTACCTCGTTACTATGTCCTAAAGCTTCACTCGTAGCTAAATTACCAACTGAATTTTAATTATAACAAACTATTCCAAGAACAATGCGTTTTAATGGATCCTCAACATGTCGTTGCCGTCAAATGGCATACTCTCATAATACGTAAGTTACAATAATTATTTTACCACGAATATGACGTTTGTCGTAATTTCATTGCAACGAATCATACAATTAACGGCTGTTTGCGAGAGTTCCTCGGAGTGCTAGTGCTCAGAAACGTATTATATACATACGAGGTTCAACTGAAATCCAATATGGCGCCTCACAACTCTTCACCGAAGGGACACGGCGTGCTTGTGACGTAGCTAGCGTTCTGCTGTCTCATAGATCAACGTTCAAGCGCGCGTTCAGAATATCTGACCTACTAGATATTGCTCTGCCCGTTCGGAAAGACTCAACAACGTGCTATTCAACGCTCTGACTTCAGAAACTCGGCTCGCTGAACCCTCAACGTTCGGATGCACGGTCCGTGTGCCGACGGCTTTAGCTCCACTCTCAACTGGGCAGTGACCCATGAACCATCATCATGTAATAACCAAATTATTCTTCGTACCACCAATGGCTTGTCTTCCAGCAAGGGAGGCAGGTTCATCCACAAGAAGTGCAGATGTGCCTTGTCTGACAGACATTGTGGAAGGCGCAATAAAGGTAGTCTCATCTGTGAACAAGATGAATGACAGAAATCCCAATGCTGCACATAGCCCCACACACACACAGGAATACTGAGAACACGATCATTTTGGTGGTACAGGTGACATGGTGTGGGGAGTCGTTATGTTGCCTGGTCATACTGCCCTTAAAAAGTCAGCGTTATTGTGTTACTGTACTCCTTTCCAAAGCGCATCGTTCAGAGGTGCTTTCAGTCCTGACTCTTGACCTGAAAGATTTTTTCTGAGTGATTGGCGTGACTATATCGAACACAACACGTGGAGGAGCTCTTGGCACTAGAGAATATTCGGAGAATGAATGGGCCTGCCCGTTCCTCTGACTTAAATCTCATCAGGCACTTGAGCTATACGTCGGGGACAACTGCTCGACGGTAGATGGTGCATGAGTCCAGATGCACAAACGACCATCCAGCACTTGTCAGCAGCCTTCGTGGACCAATGCAATGCCCTACCACAGGAACTCCTTACCAACTTCGTGGCCTGCTTGGGAGGACGTTGCAGATTAATCACTGCTGTCCGTGGTGATCGCGCACCCTGTCAGTAACCAAGTCCCGTCATTTTTAATGTCCAGAGGACGGTAATAAATGGCGGTGACTCCAGTAATGTCTTTGAATAAAAATGTCATTTCCGTTCGTCTCATTTAGTTATCCTCTGTATTATACTGTTACGCCGTTTATTATGGTGCAAGTTACATTGTGCTATGTTACTTGACAGTGTAACATCATGCAAAAGTTACTTTCGTCCTAAAGTGCTGCACAACAGTGTATTTATGTAGTTCGTTGAGGACATTAGTTAGTGTTCTCAGTACTTTTGAATTCCTCGTGCTAAACCACAAGTGACAGATCCTCAGGGCGTCCAAATTACTTTTTGTTGGTTTCCAGCATGTCAAAAACATACAGCTGGAAAAGTGTAGGGGTAGTATTGACCCCTGAGGTAGTCTTTCATGCTTATGAGATTGTCCTGGATTACTCACCAGTATTAAGCCAGATAATCGATTTGATTTAGTGACCGAAAATTGAAATGTATGCAATTGGAAGTATCTATAAAGATCTCATCCACATTGGAAGTCTTCTCAGCGATGGATGAGAACTTCCAATACAATGAGTCACTCGCCACAAACAGAGCAAGGTGCTAGACTTAACGCTGGTCACTTAACAGCAGCGAGAGAGACAGGTGACTAATCTATAATGTAAAATCACGTAGTCTTTCGCGATCCATTAGTTCTGTTAAAAATTCTCGGTACTCACACTTACAAATATTGCCACTTGACCATTGGAAAGACTATGGAATTTAGAATGCGTGAACGCCTTTAATAGAGATAAGACAATAATACTAAGTAGAGCGTTGGGGTGTTCACTTTGCACCGAGAGACTGCACGGGAGTAAGTCCCGGATTACAAATGATGGAAACGATGACGCTGCGAGTGGCGTGACGCCCATCGTTCAGAATACAATCCCTGGTCGCAGTGACCGTTAGTGAATCTATGCATCGTCGTTACATCTTCAACAGTCAGTCACTTTCCTGACAATGACAGCCTCGGGTATTGTCGAAAGCTAGCTTCGACCATTAATGCTAGAAAGGCATTGGCAACATTTAATAGCAGACCCTCATGTGTCCGAATCACCTAACCAACCAGCGGAATACGATCTTTAGTTTAGTATACTACAGGCTACTCACGTTTGTCGTGAAACATACTGCACCGTTATTTCTGTTCTTTTCTCTTTTTCCTTATTCCCATACTCGTCGTTGTGATTGCTGTAAATTCTATAAACATTAGTGTCTTGTCTCAAACTAATGTATTTGTAGCTCTCTGTCACCTGTTAAATGTAGCCCATGAGAAATATGATATTTTACTTCTCTACAATGGTTTTATATCAGCAACTTTTTTTTTCTAAATGTTAGCTTAGCTGCAAGAACTATTGTCTCCAAATTTTTCATAACTGCATATTTATACACAGAATTATATGTGTATTTTGTTTCTGTTTCAGGTCTGTCACACTGCTGCAAACGGCAATGGATTACCCAGTTTTTATTCTCTTATTCATGAACATGTCTACCATATGTGCGAACATATTAATCATTTTTGTGGTACGTGTAATATGACAAGTGTAAGTTGTTACTAAAGCCATGTGAAACAGAAATAAGCTGCATTTTCTTATGTTTACAACTGTGTGATTCACACGAGAACATAGCTCTGGTGATAATAAGAGCATATTTCTCGACATCCAACTCACAAGGGACAGGTATTTCTGATACACGAAGAGGTTTCTCGAGCTTACAGGGGACAAAGATAATGCTCCGATAATGGATATAACATCAACTCAACATAAGTAGGAAATTTTGATTTAGATAACCGAAGAGTCGTAGGTGAACATTTATTAGAATGTTGTGAACAAATAGCTTGATGATCATTAAGATGCTAGCAAGAATACAGTTAACAAGAGGACATACCACGGAAAACTTGGAATGTTGAAACATCATCATTGTGAAGGAACGTTACAACAATCCTACGAGGTCCATCCTCATCTACCTTGGACACGAAGCGACAGATTAGCTTTAACCGTTGGATAAACACAAGAACGTGGTCAAAATAGTAGCATTCGTATTTGAAAAGAAAGGTAAAATCTGAATCACTCAATCCGTTAACAGGACCTCTGGTCTGACGAATAGTGCAGTCTTTCGTTCGCCGTCACACTATGATGGAGACTACCCAGCACCCCTTTGATAGCACTCTGAGAGGAACTGGGGCTGTCTTGGACAGTCTGGAAAGAGAAAAAATTCCTACCCCTCTCCATGATCGAACCAGAGATCTCCAGGGCCGGTGTCCCGCACTCTACCCGCACGAACATCAGGACCAACGCAATAGTAAAAGATAATATTATTATTGGAAGGAAACTATGAGAGTTTGGTACATGTTATACAACTTAAGGTGCTTCAGTCTGGTTAATCTTCATAGCTGTTCCATCTGAGGTAACATATGTTAAACATTTATCGAAACTTCTAATGCATGAAGCAACTCAGTACTTCTTATTTTCTCGTGCCAATTATCAAGTACTAAGCGTAGATTTATGTTATTTGAGTGCTAGTCCAGAAACTGAACCCAGTTTCTTGCGTTCGTAGGTTACCTGATAAGGCCTTAATTCTGAACTCGTGGTCAGATGTGTCCTCTGTCAGTATTTCTATCCTTCTCTTTTAATATTCACTGGGGTCATTCCGACTATCTTTCTAGATCAGGGTAATGAGAGAAAGTAAACGCAAGAGAAAGTCAGTTGCTTTGGGAGTTCTGCTCAATTATGATCTGAAGAACGTCTTCTGAGTATGTAATAGCTGGAAGATGATACTTGTAAAGTGAGGCTTTGAGAATACTGCGCTAGCTGGACAAGAGACAACCATTTCTCGACTGGATAGAACTTTGTTGCAGGAGACATGAACATACACTTCGGCATATGTGATACTGCCACAGGTGGTCATAAAAATAGTGTTAGTAGTGTTAGAAACTTATAAAATATTTTTAAAAAATACTACACTTACTTTACAACCCAATGCGATCAAAAACATTTTTCGGAGAAACTTTTAATATTTTTCGTACACTGCAGTATTTGCTCTAGTTTTTTATCTTGAGCAACTCTAGTTTTATACGTAGAAATAATCAACAACCAATTGCAAAACAGAAATTTAATTTCTCAACCGGTTTCGGCCACTTACTGTCCTTCTTCAGAAGATTATACCTCTCGCTTTACTTGCGAGTGTCAACAACAACATGCATACACGCCTACGGCATTTTGGCGTATGCCTCTTATCGTTGACTCTCGCAAATAATGTCACAGATACAAACTTCTGAAGAAGGGCACTAGCAAGTGCCTGAAACTGGTTAAGAAATTAAATCCCTTTTATGCAGCTGGTTGCTGATTATTTCGATACAAGAAAAAAATTATACTTCTCTACATACGATGACAAACAGTGGATAACATTTATGTTATGTGGGTCATAAGTGATGCAGAATTTCATCCATTTGAAGAGTACACCCTGTTGGGAAACTCTTTATTTGAAAGTCAACAATATACAGTTCTCAACCTCCAGAAAAGCGTTGTTTCCTCACAGCCCGCTTTCTTTAGATATCTAGGATGTTGTGCTCTCTCTCCTAGTGTTTTGCCAACGACGGTTTGATCAAAATAAACGATTTTTAAAAAGGATAAGAGACTATCACAAGCTCAGTAAACACACGGAACTTCAAATTACCAAAAATAAAAAAAATAGTTTAAGCTTTTCCGACCTCTTGTTGACGCGTTACTCTTTTGGGCGCAACTCGGGATTCCCGGCCGGGGACAATTTTCATATCTGACAGACAACAGAATTGTAAATACGGCTTTGGAAACATTTACCTTTAGCACGAACCCATCATAAACGTGTCAACGCCATAAAACTCGCCATTGCACTCCGCAACGAACATGAGGCTAAAACGGGGTAAGGTCAGAATAAAAACGTAACACTAGTAGCACTTATACACTGACCTTATGCAGTATATTTTTATTTTCTAGACACGCCTTGGAATAAATGCCCTATGATCTTTTGTCTGTCATTGGGGTGTATGTTTCCTGTTGACTCTTTCACTAGCGAATATTTATAAAGCATTTCCTGTGTACAGCTAAATCAATCCGTCCTCTGCAGAACAAACTGCGCGACGTTTCTAACAGACTGTGGTCGAGATACCGACGCGTTGCAAAGGCCAATATGAAAACCTAACGACTGTTAGAAGCTGAAGAGAACTGTCTCAAAAATTAAACATTGAAGCTGTAAACAATTCTGTGTGACAGCGATATTTCAGAACAAACTAAAATTGCTATTCCATTTTCTATATGCTGTAGAACGTTTCCACATATAGGTCTTGCTGCAATCGTGCTCTGAATGCACACCTAGTATTTTAATTTTACGAAACAGCGCAAAGGACTTACGTAGGGTGATAAAAGAAAGTTATGTTAAAGGTAAATTAAAATTTATCATCGTAAGACTCTGCTGCGTATTACATAATGAATTTCAAGGCGAACAACAAATTTCAGGTAGTAAAATTGTTCGATATTTAGCCAGGTTAAAGAGATTTTACAAGATATTGTGGTGTCAAGGCAGGTATATTCCATCTTTACCGATCTCACTTTAAATAAAAGACTGTTCATTTCTTTAGAAAAGGGGAAGTAAGCAGTACTGTATTCATACAAGTATATCATACACTATTAGTCACAATGCATTTTCAATGTTACAACATACCCCGGAAAAAGTAATGGGACAGGAACTATGCACCTTTATCTGAATCATTTATCAGATAGTCTATTCTATCAGTGCAGTGAATTTCAACGTCCACCCTTCAGTATCATTAGCCTTACTAACAGTATGCACTATTGTTGTTTCAGAACGGCATGAATCCTGCGTCAGCCCTCAAGTCTGTAGTGGCAAGCCTCTTTTTCATTTCTGAAACTGCAATTTACTGTTGTTTTGGACACATCATCGTTCAACAAGTGAGTATGGGAAACAGGAACGACATCCTCTATGTTAATAGTAAATCACTGATTTCATTGGTAGCTTAAATCGGAGTATTGTGTTATACTAAGTCTATGTCTTGAACACTACACCTGCTCCAATAATCTCATTTCAGAGAATATAATATACTGTGATTTGCAAACAAGTATGTTTACCTGTAAAAATAAGAAATGCCAACATCCATAATTTTTATAAAACATATTAATTCCACGACCTGTTTCGACACTTCATTTGGCCTCTATGCATACTGAATGGTGATACCCAACCCTCGGTGTATTAGGATGGGTTCCACGTATATCCACTGGTCTCGTGGACTTCTGTTTACACAATGTGTGCGCTGTAGCCGTCTAGCAACTGCCTGGTGGAAAGTATTATAATGCACATACATTAAATTGTTACAGAGTTTAGTGATAGTGTTATTATACAGGAATATTTCTGTTGTCTGGGATTTATATATGTACTTCATTCATCTCTACGCTAAATGTAATGCGTTCGTTTGATAGTTAAGTTTCAAGGACGACCTTTTCCACACACTGTCTACCCCAATGGAACAACAGTCATAAGGACGACCTTCTGCACACGTTCACTACCCCATGGGAACAGTAGTAATATTGTTATTTTTTACTCTATTTTAAGGTTTTATAGACAAGATTAGCATGTATTCTTGGTTTTCAAATGATGTATTGAATTGTTCTTTGAAACTAAACGCGCCTTGTGTGTGTTTTGTCGTGTTGCGCACTCTTGAGTCTATTGAAAGTCGCCTTGTTTATTTGCAAGTTCGTTCGCCAGTCTCCCCAGATTCTCTCCAACTCCAAGTCGACCTAGTGTAGCTGAAACTTTCTATAATAATTAGAATGACTGGAAAGCGCAATATTTACGTTCGGGTCTCACCTAATTATTTGTCACAGATGGATGCACGTTTATTTTTTCCTTGAATACAACTTTTACTCTTACTATCGAGTTTTAATACGTAATGTTCGCAATTATAAATTCCCTTCGTCTTTGTCAGAACAAGAACAAAATTGGAGTCGGTAACATCACATTCGACAACAGAGATAATATAAACCAGAGATAATGAAACGATAATGTTCGCTTTCCTTATGCAAGGAGTAACGTCTTTAGTTCCTACACACAGCACGGTACCTGACACAGTTATTTCAAAAACAAAACCGGATGTTACACTGTCACGTTGACCATCCCACAGAAACATTGATTGTTTCGTGACTAAATGTGGTCTTTGTGTTAACTCGGTGTATAAGCTGTCTCCATTCCACATTTAATCCAAATCCATGCAGCCGTTTCAGTATGAAGAACAAACGTACATGTACACACTCACAAAAATTCGCATTTATATATAAGACTGGGAATTCAGGAGGTTATCTCCATACCGGTACATGTCCATCCGTTTTCTTAATATTTTAAGTACTTCATAATCTCCACTGTATCTTCCGAAACTGCAGATATTGAGTTTAAATACATTGAAGCTGCAAAGAGACTGGTACAGGCATGCGCATTCAAATACAGAGAAACGTAAACAGGCGGAATACGGCTCTGAGGTCGGCAACGCCTATATAAGTCAACAAGTGTCTGGCGCAGCCGTTAGATTGGCCCACTCGTGTATCCATGATGACTGCACTACATAAAGCTTCACACATCGCCTAGGCCCGTCAACACCTACATTGGACTGTTGATGTCCTTTCCATGCGCGTGATGTTCATATCTCAAAAACGTCCATCCTAGTTCTGTCTTTCTTCTTCACTGTCCACATTTGAGCACCATAGAGGAAAACACTATATACAAAACACTTCATTAATCTTTCTTCTTATTTCGGCCTTATCGCTGCAGAAAGCTTTCCTTTTTCCTCTTTCGCTGTTGCTTTTTTGCTGATTTAATTTCTGTGTTACTCTTCCAATCGCATTTTATCTGCTTCTTAAGTATTTGAAGCTTTGTACGTGTTCCAATCCTTCTCCATCGAGCATTGTCTCTGCCCTTTCATTTCCTTCTGGTGACATTTCTTTTATTATCTGTCTACCGATTCTCATTCGAAAACTGTTGTCCTGACCTTCAGTAGTATCCACCATATCCCCTAATTCATTTTTACTATATGATTTATATACCTGCACATATACAGGGTGAGTCATAAATGAGGAAAAATATGTCGAGGACCTGATACTGCTGTAGTGTTGCGGAATAGTAAAGAGTTGGAAACGTGGAATATTGTCAAAAATTTCGCTGCCTATGCCGAGAGCCAGAGGCAGTAGGTTAGCCAAGAGGTAAGAGGATTGCACATGTATTGGAATGTGTCGTCACACAGGGGGCAGTGGCCTGGTTACACACAAACAGGCGAGAGAGAATTGCTTAGCACGCGGGTTTTTGTTAGACGGAGACTTTCGTAGAGTGTAAGACAGAGGTATAGCGTCAGCTGTACTGCATTTCATAACTTCGCGTAAGTCTGCCACAACACCACGTAACTCTGTCACAAGAACTCCTAAGGGGCGAATACGACAGATACATCAGCAGTATAAGTGGAACGAATGCGTTCATTACAAACGAGCATGACGTCAGGAGGTCGCTCGTGCTTCCTTTAAATACGTCAGCTTTTATAGCAACAAGGCACTCGCAGTTAGACTTGAGTTAGATGTGTACTGGGTCGCTGCGTAGTGCTCAGCTCGGTGATCGACATGTTAATCTTTATTAATGAGATGTTGCAGTAAGGGCGGCCCATCCAGCAGCAGACGTGAGGGGACAGTACCAGCTCTGGACCTCTCTGCTGCCGCCGTCAATCATCAACCCAGGATTAGCAGACATCACGGCAGACTCGCTCGCCGCCAATGCTGACCACATCAGTGAGCCGTCGTCGAGATCGTGTGGGGTCTAGGCCCTGTGCATCCGCCGTCACAAACAGGTGAGCCGACGACGTTGGGGGACTGCAGCCTGTTCCGCCTGTCCACCGCGGACGAGCCACCAGGAGGAGCAGGGAAGAACGAGAACGCTTCTCGTGCCGACAGCGCCGGGACTCCAAACCGGAGCCACCTACGCGCAGCGGCCTGCTGTCCGCCGCCGAGCAGGCCGGCCAGCCGGGCGCCGCCAGCCACGCACGGCCGAAATATGGGCATTCCATCGCTACGTCACAGCACGCGGCGCTGCGCTAGCAAGACTGGCGCGGCCCGGAGCTGGTGTCATGACTCCGAGTCAGTGAGGACTCGGGGAAGGTCGTTGATATCACCAAGCTCAGCCAGCATGTGTTACGCGGGCCACATTGTACTCGGTAGGAATAAAGGTGTCATGAATTAATAATGTTTCTTGGCGTTTCTGACGCGTCCACAGTCATTTTCTAGCACCCTGTCAACTGGAGAGGTCACCGATCGGCTTCCAGTCCATCGTATTTGACCGGGACCACCGGGGCGCCTACACTGCTAAGCGTAACACATGGCGCGCCGTTGTTAATTTCGTCCTCCTCGGTGTACTTTGTATGTAAAACAAAAACACCCCTTACCCATTGAACGAGATACCGACAAGCCTCACGATCACGACATGTCATTCACCCATAGACACAACACATGACACACCAATGAGCTGATATGTATCTGCCAGCTTTTGAAAGATACGAGAAAGAACAAATCCATTCGTAATGTATATGAAATTGTATCAGAACTTGTGACTCAAACGTTGCCGGCGGTAACGGAGTGTGCAGTCCCATATTAGGGACTGTGTGTCCTGTAAGCGGAAAGAATGGTCAATGGCGGAAGTAAAACCGCGGCGTGCATGACGTGTTTACAACACTTCCGCGCTGCTCACTCTGCCCAATACTCGCCGTGTCGATAGCTGCTAATGTCCGCGTTGCAGTGTTACTACAGTACCATGGCAAGTTTCACAAACGAGGAATACGCTGACATCCACCTCACCTACGCGCTTGCAGATGGAAGATCTGACGTTGCAAATCAACTGTATCACTAGAGGTTTCCTAGCCGGCGCCTTCCATCCGCAAAAACGCTTTACTCTGTGGACAGGCGCTTGAGGGAGTACGGTGCATGTGTAGCACCTCGAGGATTTAGTGGTCGTGGTCGAACGTCGACGTACAACGTGGATGACGAAGAAAAAAGTGTTACAAACTGTTGCGAAGGACCGAACAATAAGCACCACGTCTCTCGCCACTGCGGTCGGAATGTCACAATCTACTGTTATGCGAGTACTCCATAGAAACCATTACCATCCTTTTCGCATGCAGAAGGTACAGGCATTATTGCCGAAAGTCTACCAGAGGAGGCTGGACTTCTGAAACTTTATCCTATGGCGTCACACCCACGACCAGCATTTTTCACGAATAATACTGTTCACCGACGAAGCCTATTTCAGGAGGAGGGTATAGTGCATTCACATAATTGGCACGAGTGGGCTGAAGAAAACTCCCGCAGCACAGTGATACGAGGGTACCAACAACGATGTAGTGTCAATATCTGGTGTGGTATTATTGATCACCATCTCAAAGGGCCTCATGTGCTAACACAAAGGCTTACAGGAGAGCGGTCTCTGCGTTTCCTGGATGCTACATTACCGTAATTGTTGGAAGACGTTAGTCTGGCCTCTCGTGTGAACCTGTGGTACATGCATGATGGTTTCCCCGCTCACTTCAGCGGCACAGTGCGACGCCACCTGGACAATACCTTCCCTTCGAAATGGATCGGTCGTGGAGGCCCTACAGCATGACCAGCAAGATCGCCAGACCTGAATCGACTGGATTTCTTTTTGTGGGGCCATCTGAAATCTGTGATTTATGAAGGAGAGGTTGTTGATGCCAACGCCCTTCAAAGCAGGATACAACATACCTGTGATATTACCGCAAAGAGATACAGACATGTTGGATCGTGTTCAGCAATCCTTCCTGCGAAGAATTCAACTTTGCCACATGTATCGTGGCCGTCATTTCCAGCAGTACTTATAAACAGCCACTGCAGCTTCTGGTCATGCGTTTCTATGTCAATTTCTATTTGTACAGCTGTATCGTATTCGTTTGTATTAACTGCCACATACCTGTGTAGTTGTATTTTGTAATCTGCATCTATGTACTCGTTTCTTAAAACTAAGTCTGGGACACAAAAACTATGTTATAAAACATGCATGTAGAGTAGTGCAGCCCCTCCTCACGTTCCTTTCCATATGCCAACTAACCACGATACATAATACCGGCCAGCGTAACCGGTATGAGACAGATGTGGGCGCTGTCGTTGCTCGCAGTGTCACGCAGACCGTCGCTTAACGACGTATGCCTCGCCTTCTTGTGAGCGGCTAGACTACCTACAACACTCGCATGTTGTGCCATGTTGCCGATCTGTCCCCTTGGCCAATGTCTGCGCACAGTAACACCCTAAAGGCCACTTCTGATTTCCAGATTTTTACCGTTCAATTTGTCGTTTTATTGACATAGGAACATGCGGAAAACGAATTTATGTTTATATCTCAGTGTGTGACACTTTTCACGATATGTTTTTCCTCATTTATGACTCACCCTGTATATGTACATGCATTACCTTGATGTGACATTACATACTATTAATTATTGTTTTCTGTTTGTAGTCTAAATATAGGTTGACTTGGGTTGTGATGATTGCAAATAGAAAACCTGTGGTTTGTCTATTCACATGTTTTTGAAGGACAAAGAGTCACATTCTTACATCAAATTTTTGCATGTGACTGACACTGTGTATTCGTTTTTAGTACTTGTCTGCTTTAACTACATCTACTGATTCATAACGACATTTATACGCCACATTTGGTGACATGAAGTAGCAGAATATGCGGTCTGTGGTCATTCTTTACCACACTTCTTGATTCTTCCATGATTTTTTATGAGTTCTGTTTGTACTATCTTTGGCACTTCGCCTGACGAGTACGATTACCGCGTCTAGAGTTTCTGATATCTTCTGACATAAGTTGATATTATGATTAGTAAATGTTATGTGAGCCAAGACAGAGGATATGTTATAGTGAAGTGCCATTGTACCGATATGTATGTATAAATAATCAGTGTCCAGCTCTTCAAGTAACATTCCAACTACAAGTTTTAAAACTTCCTTCTGTATTTGTCCGTTTATTCTACATTGTGTATATTGTGCCGTTATAGTCCTTCAGTGATTATGGTTTTATGAACGTAAACCGTCAGAGGAATGAAGTAATTTTCGTACAGCGGATGGTTGCTAATGTACACTCCTGGAAATGGAAAAAAGAACACATTGACACCTGTGTGTCAGACCCACCATACTTGCTCCGGACACTGCGAGAGGGCTGTACAAGCAATGATCACACGCACGGCACAGCGGACACACCAGGAACCGCGGTGTTGGCCGTCGAATGGCGCTAGCTGCGCAGCATTTGTGCACCGCCGCCGTCAGTGTCAGCCAGTTTGCCGTGGCATACGGAGCTCCATCGCAGTCTTTATCACTGGTAGCACGCCGCGACAGCGTGGACGTGAACCGTATGTGCAGTTGACGGACTTTGAGCGAGGGCGTATAGTGGGCATGCGGGAGGCCGGGTGGACGTACCGCCGAATTGCTCAACACGTGGGGCGTGAGGTCTCCACAGTACATCGATGTTGTCGCCAGTGGTCGGCGGAAGGTGCACGTGCCCGTCGACCTGCGACCGGACCGCAGCGACGCACGGATGCACGCCAAGACCGTAGGATCCTACGCAGTGCCGTAGGGGACCGCACCGCCACTTCCCAGCAAATTAGGGACACTGTTGCTCCTGGGGTATCGGCGAGGACCATTCGCAACCGTCTCCATGAAGCTGGGCTACGGTCCCGCACACCGTTAGGCCGTCTTCCGCTCACGCCCCAACATCGTGCAGCCCGCCTACAGTGGTGTCGCGACAGGCGTGAATGGAGGGACGAATGGAGACGTGTCGTCTTCAGCGATGAGAGTCGCTTCTGCCTTGGTGCCAATGATGGTCGTATGCGTGTTTGGCGCCGTGCAGGTGAGCGCCACAATCAGGACTGCATACGACCGAGGCACACAGGGCCAACACCCGGCATCATAGTGTGGGGAGCGATCTCCTACACTGGCCGTACACCACTGGTGATCGTCGAGGGGACACTGAATAGTGCACGGTACATCCAAACCGTCATCGAACCCATCGTTCTACCATTCCTAGACCGGCAAGGGAACTTGCTGTTCCAACAGGACAATGCACG
The DNA here is from genome assembly GCF_023898315.1 of Schistocerca nitens. Lineage (NCBI taxonomy): Eukaryota > Metazoa > Arthropoda > Insecta > Orthoptera > Acrididae > Schistocerca > Schistocerca nitens. The sequence goes on along the minus strand of NC_064614.1, from coordinate 716,040,733 downwards.
TCCGCATGTATCCCGTGCCACACAACGTGCTCTAGAAGGTGTAAGTCAACTACCCTGGCCAGCAGGATCTCCGGATCTGTCCCCCATTGAGCATGTTTGGGACTGGATGAAGCGTCGTCTCACGCGGTCTGCACGTCCAGCACGAACGCTGGTCCAACTGAGGCGCCAGGTGGAAATGGCATGGCAAGCCGTTCCACAGGACTACATCCAGCATCTCTACGATCGTCTCCATGGGAGAATAGCAGCCTGCATTGCTGCGAAAGGTGGATATACACTGTACTAGTGCCGACATTGTGCATGCTCTGTTGCCTGTGTCTATGTGCCTGTGGTTCTGTCAGTGTGATCATGTGATGTATCTGACCCCAGGAATGTGTCAATAAAGTTTCCCCTTCCTGGGACAATGAATTCACGGTGTTCTTATTTCAATTTCCAGGAGTGTATTTCATATCTTTTCCATGTAGTCTAAAAAGGAGCATGACGTCTGGGAAGCTCAAACATAGTATCCTTCATCCTTTAAATTTTACCCCCTTGTCACCAGTGGGCAGTAGTCAATCATGATTTCCAAGGAAACATTGAACCGAGTGGGATGCAGCTGCCTTTTCTTACTCTTTCTCCTAGGTCCGCCCAGTTTGTACATTCTATTCTCACTTTCACTTATGCTTTTTGATGTAAATATAGTGATTTTATAAGTAGTCTGGTTTTCCAGTCCACACTCTTTTCCCTCTTTGGAATTGCTACGTTATCCCAAGCTACACAATCAGCTGCCTTTTCCAGGTGTGTAATACATGTATATCTCTTCCTTTTCAAGAAATCTCTCTTCCAAACTTCTCAGTTTATCTATTGTACCTCTTCTGCCTGTATTCCGCCTAAAAGCAAATTTCTCCTCTGCCAAATTCTCCACCATCAGCTTTCCGAGTCCTTCATTAAAGCCGGCCGGAGTGGCTGAGCGGTTCTAGGCGCTTCAGTCTGGAACCGTGAGACCACTATGGTCGCAGGTTGGAATCCTGCCTCGGACATGGATGTGTGTGATGTCCTTAGGTTAGTGAGGTTTAAGTAGTTCTAAGTTCTAGGGGACTGATGACCTCAGAAGTTAAGTCCCATAGTGCTCATAGCCATTTGGAGCCTTCATTAAAGGTTCTTCACAGAAAAGGGGCTAATCGTCCCGTGCTCACTGTACTCCTTGGGTCCCTGTTTCTGTGGCACTGAAATCATTACCGTAGTGAGAAGGTCCTTTGGCCAGTCACCACTATTACACAGTTTGTTAAAAAACTCAGTGCTTCTCTTACTTCTTCTTGGTTGAAACATTTTAGTACTTCTCCTGGTATCGTATCTGTACCAACTGTTTTCCCATTTTTCTGTGTGGCTGTTGCGCTCTTTACCACTTCCATTATGATTGATGGTCTTTCTTCATCATTTAAAGCGTTTACGTTTCAGACTGTTGTTTTGTGATCGGCCATGCAACTGTTCCAAGAAGTGCTCCCGTCTCTGGAGTACGCCCTCACGATCATTGTACAGCCCAATGACATTTTCACGCTGCAGTAGAGGATCGCTGATATTAAACATTCTGGCATATTAAAACTGTGTGCTGGACCAATATTTTTTTTATTCAAGATATCAAATTTTAAAAACTGACATCCCCGACTGCATCTTAATTGTAAATCTGTTACATACATCCTATTACTTTACCATTCCGAAACCATTTACACAAATCGACTGAGCTACCCAAACACAGCTCACGACCTGTCCTGACAGCCTCACTTCCGCCAGTACCGCATCTCCTACCTTCCAAACTTCACAGAAGCTCTCCTGCGAAACCTGAAACACTAGCTCTCCTCGAAGAAGTTCGGGTCTCGGTCCGGCATACTCTTTTAATCTGCACAGGAAGCTTCATATCACCGTACACTCCCCTGCAGAGTGAAAATTTTCATTCTGGTAGTATCACTCAGTCTGTGACTAAGCCATGTCTCCGCAGTATCCTCTCTTCCAAGAGTGCTAGTCTTGTACGTTTTGCACGAGAGCTTCTTGAAGTTTGGAAGGTAGTAAATGCAGTACTGGAGGAAGTAAGCCTATGTGGACGGATAGTGCTTCGTGATTGTGTATTTCAGTCAGTAAAGCTCTTGCCTGCGGAAGGCAACGGTTCCGACTTCGAGTCTCGGTTTGGCACACAGTTTTAATGTGCCAAAAAGTTTCATTGCAAATCATATTTTAGTCTTAACTGAGAATTTTTACACTAGCACTACTTGGTGAGCTTTAGTCCCTTGTTGTAGTCTTTTATTTGTTGTACAATAAATCATATGTTACCTTCCTAATCATTTCTTCAATTGCGTCGTACTCCTCTATTAGCCATTTTCCTAGCCTGCTCTTTTTCTCAAGATACTTCATTATTCAGCCTGCGATTGATCTTCCTTGCATTTTCATTGTTCTTCCTTTTGAGTTTCCTTCTCTCACCCATCTTGGAAACCGTTTTCTGTTTAACTCATGGTTTTTTGGCCATTTTCTATTTACGTTTCCCATAATTTTCTGCCCTTTCTTTATGATTCCATCGTTCCGCATATTCCAGTAATCATTCACGTTATCAGATTGTTCTGTGTCTCGCACTGTCTTAATAAGCCGAAACGATAGCACAATTTTGGTAAACATTTTTGGAATACAGTGATCAATTAATTGTTATATTTTGATTAAAATTCAGTCTTGATCACGTTATATCTGTTTTAATGGGTAACCGGTTTCGGTTTTTTTTATAAAACCATCATCAGACCTGTGAATAAATTTTAAGAAATACTAGATACCAATCTTTAAATGAATGAAAAAGTCTAATGATGTCAAAATTTTAACAAAATAAAATAAAATTAATTATACCCATTGGCTCCCTTGGGTTGGTAGGTGGAGCTCTCCTTGCTGCTGTGCAGTCAACTGATGGTTATGAGTGCTGAGCACGAGCTTAAATATGCAGAGGCTCCGCCTACTTCCTGTCACACTACTTCATAACTGCCAATCAGCGTTCATAATATGACGCCATCGTCAAAGTATAAAAGTAGGAAATACACTAATAACATAAAATTGATTCATTTAAATATCTGATTAACAGATAGTAGTTATGTCTACAACTTATTTATATTTAGGATAAAAACAGTGAATTACGATGTGTGATAGCTGTGCCCTCTATGGACAACCTTAATACTATTACAGTGCCAGTTACATCAAAGATGAAAAATCCTTGGCGTTGTGGTATATATCGATTATACCGAGTCGCCTACATCACACTTGCATCTTTGTTGCATGCTGCAGAATCGTCTTGTTTTAACTGTAGTTTTTATGGCAATGTTCTTTATAGCATTAGGTTAGCAGCCAATAGTACGTTCACATTGTGTATATCTGAATAACTGATGAGACTGCTGATGCTGCATATTTTACATATATTGCTTTTGCCATGGGTATAACTAATCTTATATACATATATATATATATATATATATATATATATATATATATATATATATATATATATATATATATATATATATACACTCCTGGAAATTGAAATAAGAACACCGTGAATTCATTGTCCCAGGAAGGGGAAACTTTATTGACACATTCCTGGGGTCAGATACATCACATGATCACACTGACAGAACCACAGGCACATAGACACAGGCAACAGAGCATGCACAATGTCGGCACTAGTACAGTGTATATCCACCTTTCGCAGCAATGCAGGCTGCTATTCTCCCATGGAGACGATCGTAGAGATGCTGGATGTAGTCCTGTGGAACGGCTTGCCATGCCATTTCCACCTGGCGCCTCAGTTGGACCAGCGTTCGTGCTGGACGTGCAGACCGCGTGAGACGACGCTTCATCCAGTCCCAAACATGCTCAATGGGGGACAGATCCGGAGATCCTGCTGGCCAGGGTAGTTGACTTACACCTTCTAGAGCACGTTGTGTGGCACGGGATACATGCGGACGTGCATTGTCCTGTTGGAACAGCAAGTTCCCTTGCCGGTCTAGGAATGGTAGAACGATGGATTCGATGACGGTTTGGATGTACCGTGCACTATTCAGTGTCCCCTCGACGATCACCAGTGGTGTACGGCCAGTGTAGGAGTTCGCTCCCCACACTATGATGCCGGGTGTTGGCCCTGTGTGCCTCGGTCGTATGCAGTCCTGATTGTGGCGCTCACCTGCACGGCGCCAAACACGCATACGACCATCATTGGCACCAAGGCAGAAGCGACTCTCATCGCTGAAGACGACACGTCTCCATTCGTCCCTCCATTCACGCCTGTCGCGACACCACTGGAGGCGGGCTGCACGATGTTGGGGCGTGAGCGGAAGACGGCCTAACGGTGTGCGGGACCGTAGCCCAGCTTCATGGAGACGGTTGCGAATGGTCCTCGCCGATACCCCAGGAGCAACAGTGTCCCTAATTTGCTGGGAAGTGGCGGTGCGGTCCCCTACGGCACTGCGTAGGATCCTACGGTCTTGGCGTGCATCCGTGCGTCGCTGCGGTCCGGTCCCAGGTCGACGGGCACGTGCACCTTCCGCCGACCACTGGCGACAACATCGATGTACTTTGGAGACCTCACGCCCCACGTGTTGAGCAATTCGGCGGTACGTCCACCCGGCCTCCCGCATGCCCACTATACGCCCTCGCTCAAAGTCCGTCAACTGCACATACGGTTCACGTCCACGCTGTCGCGGCATGCTACCAGTGTTAAAGACTGCGATGGAGCTCCGTATGCCACGGCAAACTGGCTGACACTGACGGCGGCGGTGCACAAATGCTGCGCAGCTAGCGCCATTCGACGGCCAACACCGTGGTTCCTGGTGTGTCCGCTGTGCCGTGCGTGTGATCATTGCTTGTACAGCTCTCTCGCAGTGTCCGGAGCAAGTATGGTGGGTCTGACACACCGGTGTGAATGTGTTCTTTTTTTCATTTCCAGGAGTGTATATTTTTTTTAAAAAAAACAAAATAGTAGATGCTTTTATTATAAAATTTCGTCAAAAAGGTCGTAATAATATTTTTCGCGAAAATCTATTTGTTCATTGAGCAGCATTGATGATTTGGTTTTCAAATGAGCATATATCTCGATTTCTTCTAGGATATTCATCAGTAAGCCTTTATTTGCGTAATGAAGAACTTGTAAATTCTGTTGTACTGTCCCCTCAGCATGATTATTGAATGTTATATGATGACCAAAAACAGACTTTGTTCGTGAGGTACCTGACGTATGTTCTTTGTACCTTACTGCAAAATTTCGACCTGTTTGGCCGATATATATTTTTTCACAGTCTCTACATTGGATCTTGTACACTCCTGATCTGGTAGATTTTCCATTATCTTTATTTACGGTATATCTTAATTTTTGTTGTAAAGTATTGTCAGTTGTAAATGCTATTGTTATTCCAGAATTTTTGAATAAATTAGTGATTCTATCTGATATGTTTCCCATATATGTCATCTTCATATATTTTGGATTACTTATTAGTGGAGTACTTTGTGATTGTTGTACTTTATTAAAAATGATATCTACCTGTCGTGTGTCGAAAGAATTGGTTTTTGCAATTTGTTTTAAGATGGTCATTTCCTTTTTGATCTCATTAGCTTCTAGCGGTAATTTTAGTATTCGGTGTATCATAGACTTAAAAAATGCTTTTTTATACTTTGTCAGGATGACATGATGTAGCATTAATAATAACATCAGTGGTTGTAGGTTTCCTGTATATGGTGAATAAATATTTCCCGTTGTTATTAATTATAGTGAGATCTAGGTAGTTAATAGATTTTTGATTTTCATGCTCAACTGTAAATTGTAACTTCGGATGCATAGAGTTTAATTTTATAGCAAGTTTCTCAATTTCGTCTTTTGAACCATTATAAAGTAATAATGTATCGCCTACATATCGCTTGTAATATATGATTTTATTTGCGGTATCAGGGTTATTTTTCAAGAATTGCGTCTCAATGTGGTTTACGAAGATGTCTGCTACTGTCCCAGCCAAAGAATTTCCCATTGCTAAGCCATCTTTCTGACAATAGATTTTAGTATTAAACGAGAAATAATTGTAATCTAAAGTGTATTCAAGTAGTTCTATAAGTTCGATTATTTCGTCTTTAGTCATATTTTTGTATTGTATTAAGTTATCCCTAATTATATTAATCGTCTCAGTAATTGGTATATTTGTATATAAATTTTTAATATCTAATGAGGCGAAATTTGCACTAGTTGGAATGTCTATATTGTGGATTTGTTGTGTTAGTTCATAACTGTTTTTGATACTGAAGTTGCTGTCATATGTATAGAGTGCTTTCAAAATTTTATTAAGTTTCATATTTAGTTTATATGAAGGACTACTTCTGTAGTTGACAATAGGTCGTATAGATTTCTCTTTTTTATGTAGTTTGATCTGTGATCTTAATTTAGGTATTTGGGGATTCATATTTTTCATCATATTTTTTTCCTCAGGGGTCAAGAGGTGATTATTTTCATCGACTAGTTTCTTAATCTTTAATTGGAACTTTGGAGTGGGGTCTTTAGTTACTTCAACGATCCCATTTTCATTAAAAAATGAGAGTGTTTTAAATATATAATCATCTTCTTTAATAATTACAAGGGTATTTCCTTTATCGGCCTTTACCACAATTGCTTTCTCTGCTAGTAGTTTATTATTGATATTTTTAAGTGTTTTGTCTTCAGTTTTTCTATGTAGTTTATTTTTCTGTTTTAAAATTAAGTCCTTCGTTTTTAGGGCTATCTTACATGCTTCAGATTTATTTATTTTCGATATTTTGCTTGTTGCTATAACATCAGCAATTATGTGTTTAACGTTGGTATTATTTAGTGGGGGAGGTAAGTTATATTTTAAGCCTTTGTCAAGTAGCGACATTTCGGACTTTGTGAACTGAATATCTGTAAGATTCATTTTCCTTGGATAAAAGTGATGTATATGGTTGACCTTTTCTGAAAGCTTATTTTGTTGTTTAGCTATAAGTAAATCAATTTTTCTCTGATGTATGTAAAATATGCAGCATCAGCAGTCTCATCAGTTATTCAGATATACACAATGTGAACGTACTATTGGCTGCTAACCTAATGCTATAAAGAACATTGCCATAAAACCTACAGTTAAAACAAGACGATTCTGCAGCATGCAACAAAGATGCAAGTGTGATGTGGGCGACTCGGTATAATCGATATATACCACAACGCCAAGGATTTTTCATCTTTGATGTAACTGGCACTGTAATAGTATTAAGGTTGTCCATAGAGGGCACAGCTATCACACATCGTAATTCACTGTTTTTATCCTAAATATAAATAAGTTGTAGACATAACTACTATCTGTTAATCAGATATTTAAATGAATCAATTTTATGTTATTAGTGTATTTCCTACTTTTATACTTTGACTATGGCGTCATATTATGAACGCTGATTGGCAGTTATGAAGTAGTGTGACAGGAAGTAGGCGGAGCCTCTGCATATTTAAGCTCGTGCTCGGCACTCATAACCATCAGTTGACTGCACAGCAGCAAGGAGAGCTCCACCTACCAACCCAAGGGAGCCAATGGGTATAATTAATTTTATTTTATTTTGTTAAAATTTTGACATCATTAGACTTTTTCATTCATTTAAAGATTGGTATCTAGTATTTCTTAAAATTTATTCACAGGTCTGATGATGGTTTTATAAAAAAAAAACCGAAACCGGTCACCCATGAAAACAGACATAACGTGATCAAGACTGAATTTTAATCAAAAAAAAAAATGAAACGATAGCAGTTCAATAATTCTTTCTTCCCCGATTTTTGCTTTCGCTGGGATCCCCCTGCTTCTGCTTTTTTAAATTTTATTTCTTTTTCTGTCATAAGGAAATTGTGGCCGTTTTTAGTATCTACACCAAATAATAATGCGACTTCTTGATTCCGTTTCTGTGAATAATTCCGCTAGCATAAAATCAGTGTAGTTTCTGTATAAATCCCTAAGTCGTGTCCATGCGTAGGTCACCCTGTGATTTCTGAACCATCCAGTTGTTACAACTATGCCTCTATGATTCCTTCCTTCCGATTTCCCACGACAGGGTTTCAATCACCTGCTAACGTCTTGCAGTGTCCTTGATTATTGTCAATTATTTTCTCTATTATATTACACATTCCCTCTACGAGGAAGTTAGCAATACACCTGGATAACCTACATATATTTTTGTACTTCTTTCAGCCGTACGCTCATATCCATTCAGCTGCATAGTCTACATTTTCCACACTCTGAGCCATTTCCATTGTTGTAATCTATCCTACTCTATTCCTTCCTTTAATTTGCCATTTGCCATACTGAACAGTACATTACCTATTCATATGAAAGCAATTCTCAACGTTCATCCCACCTTATCCCGACAACTCCAACCAGGTTCACATTATTCTTTTCCATCTTTACGATTCCCTAATTCTCCTGCTTGCAACAGCTTTCTGATACTGTAGATATCGACATTTGTTTTGATATTATTCCTCCTCTGAACACACCAGCCTCCCTCCCCTCCCCATGGAGATCAAAGCGTAGGATTGTTTTAGCTCCTGATATTGGTCTAAATTGTGAGCAAGCCATGTTTGAATGTCACATAGGGATATACTGGTGTAGTTACTCGTTCATAGTGACATTTCGTGTTGCGTTTTTACTTTACCGTATGTTGGTAGTACACCCTGATGGAAAAAAAAATCATAGTGGTACGAAAGGGTTGTGCGACATTAACGAAGGTTGGCAGTCGTGTTTCTACATATGAAACATGGCGTCTATTTTCATTTCGCGCCAGTCGCATAAACGTTGTGCTAAAAGCAGCATTATGAGGATACAAATCAATAAGTTTCTTTTAATTTACGTCAATGGTCACAAATTTTTGTTAACAGTTTACCGGTTTCGGTCTATAATGACCATCATCAGATCTGTTTCATAAAAACAAAGTCCTAATGTACAGCAGCCATAGTGGCATCGTAAAATGTTAAATGCAAATGTTATGACGATGCCACTATGGCTGCTGTACATTAGGACTTTGTTTTTATAAAACAGATCTGATGATGGTCATTATAGACCGAAACCGGTAATCTGTTAACAAAAATTTGTGACCACAGAAGTAAATTAAAGGAAACTTATTGTATATACAGGTCACTGTTTTATTAGCGACAATGCCACAGCTTATGATACAGAACAAGTTTGCTTCCAGTACACGCTGTAACCATTGCGATCGTTAGTTGTCTTTGAGACTGATCATGGTGAGTTGATGTTGACAAGAATGCTTTTAAGACGACTACGATGCCATTATCAACGCCTCACTGAGTTCGAACAGGTCTATATCTACATCTAGATCTATATGGTTACTCTGAAATTCACACTTAAGTGCCTGGCAGAGCGTTCATCGAACCATTCATACTACTTCTCTACCAGTCCACTCTCGAATGGCGCGTAGGAAAAAGGAACACCTAAATCTTTCCATTCGATCTCTTATTTCTCTTGTTTTTTTACGATGATCATTTCTTCCTACTTACGTGGGTGTTAACAAAATATTTTCGCATTCGGAACAGAAATTTGGTGATTGAAATTTCGTAAATAGATCTCGCCGCAAAGAAAACCGCCTTTGTTTCAGTGACTGCCACCCCAACTCGTGTATCATATCAGTGACACTCTCATCCCTTTTGCGCTCTAACACGAAACGAGCTGCCCTTCTTTGTACTTTTTCGGTGTCCTCCGTCAATCCTACCGGGTAAGGATCCCACACCGCGCAGCAATATTCCAGCAGATGACGGACAAGTGTAATGTATGCTGTCTCTGTAGTGGGTTTGTAGCATCTTCTATCCGGTTTATTTTAGTACCCATGTGGATGACCTTTCACTTTTCTTTGTTTAGTGCCAATTGCCATTTTTCACACCATACAGAAATTCTCTCTAGGTCATTTTGTAATTGGAATTGATCGTCTGATAATTTTACTAGACGGTAAATTACAGCGTCATCTGCAAACAATCTAAGGGGGCTGCTCAGATTATCATCTAGATCGTTTATGTACATCAGGAACAGCAGAGAAATTATCTTGCGGAACGCCAGATATCACTTCTGTTCAGCTCGATGATTTACCGCCTGTCACTACGAACTGTGACCTTTCTGAGAGGAAATCACGAAACCAGTTACACAACTGAGACAATACTCCATATGCACGCAATTTGATTAATAGTCGCTTGTGATGAACTGTATCAAAAGCCTTCTGGAAATCTAGGAGTATGGATTCGATCTCAAATCCCTTGTCGACAACACTCATTACTCCATGGGAATAAAAAGCTAGCAGTGTTGCACAAGAAAGATATAATCTGAATCCGTGTTGGTTATGTATCAATAAGTCATTTTCTTCAAGGTGATTCATAATGTTCGTGTAACAGTATATGATCCAAAAGCCTACTGCAAATTGAGGTCAGTTATATGGGTTTGTACTTCAATGGGTTACTCCCATTTCCTTTCTTGAATATTGGTGTGACCTGTGCTACTTTCCAGTCTTTAGGAACAAACCTTTCGTCAAGTGAGCGGTTGTATATGATTGCTAAGAAAGGCGCTATTGTGTCTGCATACTCTGAAAGGAACCTGATTAGTATACCATCTGCACAAGAAGACTTGCTTTTCTTGAGTGATTTGAGTTGTTTCGAAACAGCGAAGATATCTCCTTTTATGTCACTCAATCTAACGGCTGTTCTGGTTTCGAATTCTGGAATATTTACTTCGTCTTCTTTCGTGAACGAATTACGGGAAACTATTTAGTAACTCCACTTTAGTGACATCATCATCGGTAATAGGGCTAAGAGAGGCTATATGTTCCTTTGCGTTACTGCAGAAAGACTTGGCAGGAGTGTAGCCACTGTGCGTGATTGCTGGCAGTGGTGATCACGGGAATCTATGGCCTCAAGAGGATCAGACTCCGGATGGCCAAATGATACTACCAAAAGGGAAGACCATCGTGTTCGGCGTATGGCCTTGGCGCATCGTATTGCATCTGAAAAAGAAATCTGAGCAGCAGTTGGTACCACAGTGAGACAACGAACTGTTACAAATCGGTTACTTCAAGGACAGCTCCGAGCCAGACTCCTTATAGCCTGTATTCCACTGACCTCAGATCACCGCCATTTGCGACTACAATGGTGTCCAGCGTGCGTTCATTGGAGGGCCGGGTGTAGGTCTGCTGTGTTTTCTGTTGAAGGCTGATTCGGTCTCGGTGCGAGTGATGGCCGTGTGTTGGTTAGAAAGAGGCCAGTTGAGGGCCTGTAACCAACCTGTCTGCGTGCTGGACACACTGGACCTACACCTGGAGCTATGCTCTGGGGTGAGATTTTGTACGACAGCAGGAAAATTCTAGTGGTTATCCCACGCACTCTGACGCCGCAATTGTACGCCAGTCTGGCGGTTCGACCTGTTGTGCTGCCATTCATGAACAGCATTACAGGCGTTCTTTTTTTTCCAGCGGGATAACTACTGTAGCCCAACATGATCTACAGTGTGTTGACACGGTGTATTTGCTGCTCGATCACCAGATCTGTCTCCAGTCAGCAGGTATGGAACATAATCCGAAGACAACTCTAGCGTTATCCACAAAGAGCATTAACCATCCCTGTTCAAATTCAAATGGCTCTGAGCACTATGGGACTTAACTTCTAAGGTCATCACTCCCCTAGAACTTAGAACTACTTAAACCTAACTAACCTAAGGACATCACACACATCCATGCCCGAGGCAGGATTCGAACCTGCCACCGTAGCGGTCGCGCGGTTCCAGACTGTAGCGCCTTTAACCGCTTGGCCACACCGGCCGGCAACCATCCCTGTATTGACCAAGCAAGTGTAACAGACATGGAACATCACCCCACAAACTGACATCAGACACTTGTACAACACAATGCATGCACGTTTGCATGTTCGCATTCGACGTTCTGGTGGTTACCGGATATTAATGTGCCAGCATTTCATATTTGCAATGGCTTGTCTCGCTCTTACATTAGCCTGTGATCATTCAATATTAATCACTTAAATAAGTTATTCACGAAATATCATTATTTTACATTAACTATTTTTTGTTGTTGAGAATTTTCTCCGTCAGTATACTTTAAAAACTCTTAAATAAATTTACAGAAGAATTAAAAACCTTTTGCCACTAAACAGAAGATTATAGTTACTACCGCGAAACACACACGCGCTGAATAAGCTGTCACTGTAGCTTCTGCTGCTTCAGCCAATAAATATTTAAAACTTATCCGAGTCTGTTTTGCTTATAATCCGTATGAAATTTGCAGGAATGTCGGTGGATAAATCTATATAACAATAAAATATAACTGCTGAAGTAAAGCAGCCAATTCTAGAATTTAAATAATTCGCTTGCAGGGGCCATAGCCTCTCGTATAATTTCATGTAGCCTTCTAAATGTCTTTATCATAATTTACATTTTCTTATCGCATGCCAACCTGAAATTTCTTCAGTAGATGTCTACACAGAAGTTTTATTCAACTTGAAAAATGTCGTTGTTGAAGGGTTTGTTGGTTGGTTGATTTGTGGGAGGGAACCAAACAGCGAGGTCATCGGTCCCATCGTTTAAAAGGTGATGAATAAATAGGTGATGTGTACTTGTTCCAGCAGTGAAGGCTTATCTTTTACCATGCTGAATGTCATTGTTTCTTACGGCAGCATCACACGTCTCCACAGTCGAGGTCTTCTAGCTCACATCTGTGCGGAAGCAGTTGACTCGGAGGTAGCCGTGTTTTATCTGTAGGAATCGAAAAACGTTTTACAACAATTGAAGAGCAGAAACAAGAAGTCATCTTCGTTTCGAGCACAAAAAATTATGGGTAGCTCATATCACCATTAACAATGATCACTTTTCTTTAATAGTATCAAACACATCAAGCGAGATTTGGCGGCAAGGGAGGCGGGTGGGGGTAGGTGACGGGTAGGAGTACAACACGCCCTCATTTCAGAGACTGGTGGAGTGTGAGATACGGTTTCTGACACCCACCCTACCCTCCAAATTCCCCCAGAGATGTATATGTTCCACATTTGAGCCAGGGTAAGGAACTTAAGAATGACGCTGTACTTCAGCAAATGTACGAATAGCATTTTGGTTGCCAGCAGTTGCAGACTTGAAACAAAAAAGCCTCTAAGTGCCAAAATTATAAATTTCAGGAATATGAGTGTTTAGTACACTAGGTAATTAACGGTCATAATTGCACGATTAATATGATTTATTTGAAAGTTAAGCATAGTAAAGCTCTAATTTCCAAAGAAAATTACAAACATTGTATTGTTACAGTATAAAAAACTTACTGAAAGTGGAAACGTAATGAAAAGCTCTCAGTAACACTGTTCAGTACTCAGCAAAAGCATACTGGAAGTTAATTATGCTTTTGTATAACCCTCCGTGGTCATTATTTGTCAGGTACTGCGTCACTTCAATCAAACGTTCCTTCTTTTCTTCACAGATGTGGCTTGAAACATCCAGGGAAGGTAGCTGTATTTTCTTGATGTCCTTTACTCGTACAGCTTTCCTCAAAATAGGGATACCTTCTCAGGCTTCCATTTCATTTAAACTTCTCCTGATCTTAACTCCATGAGGCTTATGTTTGTCTAACCTCAGCCTCTGTACTTCGGATATGTTGGCTCTGAGCACTATGGGACTTAACATCTATGGTCATCAGTCCGCTAGAACTTAGACCTACTTAAACCTAACTAACGTAAGGACATCACACAACACCCAGTCATCACGAGGCAGAGAAAATCCCTGACCCCGCCGGGAATCGAACCCGGGAACCCGGGCGTGGGAAGCGAGAACACTATCGCACGACCACGAGCTGCGGACTTCGGATACGTTTAGATTTGCTGTCTGTATATAGCAATCTGCTGTTTCCTTGAAATATAAGAAGTCAGACGAATTCACGTTGCTGACTATAAATGGCTTTATTTGTCATGGCGATTGTATCATGTACTTGGAACGTTTGGTAAAGCTAGAATAAACATTCTGTCCAGTTATGGAGTAGGTTATCGATCAGTAATGAGACTTACCTCGTATGACACGCAGGTTTTTCTAGCAATACATTTATTACTTGAACTTAATAATTCATTCCATTCATTTTGCAGTTTTCTCCTCGTTGCTGTCACAGCAACTTCTCCTATAATACGTCGTTTTTGTACACTCAGACTGTTACAAGCATCTGCTGCCTCCTCCATTTTATCTGGCACCGAGCTGTAAACGCGCTGAACATAGAGCCTTACATGTGGTAACAGCAGTGGCTAATAAGCGTCATGCCATCCGTTGCTTGCATTTGGAATTACGTTTCCTTCAATGGCAATTTGAGCCTTTCATATGTTTTTGGGCTTGGCACGTAGATATCATTTCACACAGAACTTCAAAATCCAATTCCACTTAGAGCCTTTTTTATTTCAGGTCTTCAGTTTTTGCTTGGAACTGTGTCTTTGAGGCAACTATCTGTCAGACAATGTTGAACGTCTGATATGTCCAACTACGACCCGGCCTTTCCTCCTTTCTCTCTGTTCGTTCCATTTTTCATTCCGTGCGTCGTAACTCACCGCAAGGAGAAGTGCTAATGGGGTTCACGTTCTGTCACTATACCAAATGTTTTCTGAAAGCCACCTTCATTCACTGCTCCCTTGAATCTAGCCCCTGCACTTTCTACTTTTTCAATCAAATTATGTTTTCATTTTTTCCTTTAAGATGGAACGCACAGTGCGTGTAAAATAGCAATGAGCATTATCCGTAACAGCTGTGTGCAGTAAATCTATGTTCAGTGTGTGTGTGGTTTGAGGTTTTCTGGCGCTAAACAGCGTGGTCATCAGTGCCCAAACGCATAGAAACAAGAGCACATGCGGTGAAGGGACGAAGACGGACAGCGAACAAGGAGAACGGCTAAAAGACACAGGCCTGACGCAGTTCCAAATCCTCACATACATAGGCAAAACAAGAGGAAAAGAAACGCACTAAAAAAGGAAAGTAAACACAAGGAAAAGAGAACAGAAATCGAAGTGAAACAAGTAGGTAATCGTGACTGGCGGACCTCTTACCTAAAACCTGGGTGAGCCAGTCACCCAGCAGCACATTAAAATCCTCTCCCTAAAATCCGAGGCAACAAATTGGACAGGACACAAAACCGTAAGACCTTAACCACAGTCGTTGCGTCGTCTTGCAAAATAGAGGGCAAATCCGGTTGCAAGGAAACCACCTCCCTCTGGTCAGAGAATAAAGGACAGTCAAGTAAAATATGGCGGACAGTAATCTGGACGCCACAAGCACTGCAGATTGGGGGGTCCTCCCGGTGGAGTAAAAAACCATGCGTTAAGGGACTGTGCCCGATGCGGAGGCGAGTGAGGAGAACCTCATCCCGCCTCATGTCTGGTAGGACGTACGCCATGGCCACGTGGTGGCCTTGACCAGACGCAGCTTATTTTCACCAACTGCCAGCCACTCCTCTTCCCATTGACGCATAACACGAAAACGCAAAATGGAGGTAACAGCATGGAGGGGGACGGCACATTCAACAACGTGAGGGAGGGAACATGCATCTTTGGCAGCCTCATCCGCCAGTTCGTTTCCCTAATACCCACGTGCCCCGGCACCCAGCAGAAAGAAACCTCCTTCCCCTGCCTTTGCAGTTGGAGTAGGGCATCATGGATGTTCTGGACGACCGTATCCGCTGGGTACAAGTGTTGCATGGTCTGAAGGGCACTCAGGGAGTCAGAACAGATGAGAAACTTAAGACTGGGAACACATCTCATCCGCTCCAATTCCCGCAAAATCGCAAACAATTCGGCATCAAAGATGGTAAACGCCGCAGGAAGCCGTAACTTGACGACTCGATCAGGGAAAACAACAGCACAACCAACATAGTCCCCCTGTTTAGAGCCATCCATAAATACTGGTACATGGTCGGGATGCTGATTTAAAATATCGTAAAATAAGGAGGTAAAAACAAACGCAGGAGTGTAGCTCCTCCGGTACTCTGACAAGTCTAAAATGACGCTGGGCCTCTGGAGCAACCAGGGAGGCAGGCGGGTAAAACCCTGGAGTTGGGGTGCCACACGCTCCGCACCAAGGAACTCAAGCAAATGCTTGGCACGAATCCCAAATGGTCTCGTTGCCCTGGGACGACTGGAAAAAGAGACGTTCCATAGGCGGTCGGGCAACAGTAGGGTACGCAGGGGAGGTAGGACAGGCAAGGAATTGACACGCCCGTCGCACCATGAGGAGTTTCCGCCGGATGGCGAGCGGCCTGATACCCTCATGGTGCACTGCGTCAAGAATCTTCAGATACGAAGGCCTCGCTGACCCATACACGGTGCATCCATAGTCA
Source organism: Schistocerca nitens (assembly GCF_023898315.1). Classification (NCBI taxonomy): domain Eukaryota; kingdom Metazoa; phylum Arthropoda; class Insecta; order Orthoptera; family Acrididae; genus Schistocerca; species Schistocerca nitens. The sequence continues at coordinate 716,024,359 of NC_064614.1, read as the reverse complement.
AGACGCTACCGGACGAAAGCCCTATAAAACTGCAGCAGACGCGCCCGATCTGCTCCCCAGGACCGATGGCTCAGACACTTCAAAATATTCAGTGCCTTCAGGGCCCGCACCTTGAGGTCATTAAGGTGCGGCAACCACGACAACTTGGAACCAAAAGTGAGGCCCAGGAACCTCACAGTGTCTCTAAAAGGAAGAATGGTGTCCCTCAGACGTAATTCAGGGGAGGTAAAAGCACTTCGAGAACGATTAAAGTGAACACACACACATTTGTCTGCAGAAAAGGTAAAACCCGTCTTCGCAGTCCATGCCTCTAATCGCTCTATGTTCATAAGTGGTCTCAGAAGAAAGTGCAACTAATATCTTTCCGGCTCATGACTTTTTTCTCAAAATTAAAAGACCGAAATCGTTACCATGGAGCAGGACCTAAGGAACTGGGTCCATACTTACTACTTTGCGTAGTAATATTCATGAATTATTTCTTATTGCACAACAACGTAGCACTGACTGCCTAACACACCTACGCACATTATCGGTATACAAATATGCTTAATGGTTTAGCAGAAATAGTATTTCTCATTCACGCTAAACCTAGTCACTGAAGGGGTCTTCTTGTCCCCACATTAAAAATGTAGTTTGCTTGCCATTGCTGAACCAATATGTCATCAGATTGTCCGGTGTCTGTTACGGCAAACACATCTCTAAGGAGCACCGAAGATCCCAGTTGATCAAATATCATTTATCATTAGAAGTTTAAGTCTACTTGCGACAAATATTTTTCAATTAAGTGATTGCTCACGTTCTAATAAACTGAAACAAATGTACTCAGGATTTATCATCAGAGTAACCACACAACAACATGCGTTGGTTCATCGTGAGAAATTTGTGACGAATTTTCTCTTCCCCAGAAGATATAAAATCATGCCAATATGTAACAGTGGGTTGGCTCATGTTAAATTTTCGTTCTGTGGCACTGAACTGAATTTTCCATCTCTCTCCATTTCATACTAAATTACTAAACGATATGTATGCAGTCGAATGTTCTGTGATTGACTGACCTAAATAAGGTGCAGTAACATGCGTTTACAGAGGCCGAATTTTGTACTGCGCTGGCAATCAGTTTCGAATTTGTTTGCTTCTGTCTCTCACCCTCCCGCCCTTTCAAATATTTACGTCTGTTTCCAAATGAATGTAACACGCTTAATGCTACGAGTTGCGTAAATTTAACGAGCTATCGAATTACGTGATTATGGCCATTTTCCGTGTTTAATGAGCGGCTAGTCGGTGATTAAAAGTGACTTCACACGACTCTGTGAGTCTTCGAATCGCAGGATAGTCTATCTGAGCATACATTCCGTTGCAGTTGCCAAGAAAAAGAGCGATTCATTCCAGTTACTGGTTTTGGAGGAAGGTGTACGCATGTAACTGAAACGCAACACTTGCAATGTCTTCCTTGTACTAGGCTATGTGAGTGTAGAATCAAAAATGTTTCTCCCAACAGCCAACATAGAAAATAAAGACTATCAAGAATCAGTGACGTAAAAATTTTTCATTCAAATACATAAAGTCTGCTTTCGAGTCAGCTATCATATCTGGCATATAATTAATAGTTATCCGCCTTTCTGCCACCATCCGATCATTAGGAGTATCCTGATATGATTAGCAACGTCAAATGTTGTGTACATGCAGGTGTTCATGTACCTGTGTATAAAGTATTTAACATTTATCCTCATAGTACTGCTAATGATCTGATGATGACACAAGACCGAAACGGGTAATATTGTGCATTTAATAACAAATTGATGTGAAACGAAAATGTTTAGCTGCGAAGTTCTTACCAGCAATAATGTAGCACATGAATAGAGAGGCTACATGTGACTAATGGCAAGTTTCAGTTTCACTTGCTGTCCAAAGCGAATTAGTGATCCCTGAGCTCACAGAAGTCGGCATAAGCGAATTAAGTTAGCGCAGCGGTGACGGAACCGAACCGTCGTCGACTGGTGACAGGTAACAACTGCTGATGAATCCTCGACACCTTTGTTGGTGGGAAGAGGGTAATCATCTCGAACGAAGCTCATATAATCAGAGTCACACATGAAGTGCCAGGTTCGTCAGTGGAAAGCTAACACTTGCATTACTGGGAAAACACAACAAGGTGGTGCCATTCAGCTTGGGAATATGATTTACAGCATTTCACATTTGCAATAGAGTTACCAGTTTCTCTTTACACAATATTCCGACAAGTTCCCTTGTTGTTTTCGTTGGACTTCGAGCACAGATTTCCTTGTCCGCTCTCTGGACTTCATATAAACTGTGAACGACGTAGTTTGTTCACGACATTTATGACCGAGTTTTCTGCGGGGGATCGGAGGAAACAAGATTCATTTTCCAAACCCCGGACACATAGACAGCCATGGGAGACTATAGGTGTGGGGGAGCAAGCAGTGCACTTCAGTGCATGTACCTATACACTCTGTCACTGGAGGAATGGTCAGTATTGAGGGAAATGACTGGAACGATCATTGGAAGCAAAAACGTTATGTGCTCTTCTTCGTCTTTGGTAATGTGAAACACATCTCTTCTATTGCAAGCTCTTTGCCTTGTATATTTTGAAAGGAAGTAATATAGACCAAAACAAGAAGAAATTGTTGTGTAAACATGTGCTCTTAAGTACATACCTTAAGATCTGTGAGCACTTGTCCATCCTCGCACTTGTGGGACATATAAATCTTCTACTGAAAAAAGTGGTCATATCTCTGATGCTATGCGTTTTAGATACCATGTTTATTAAAAAATTATTTCTTGTTTTGACCATTACTATTTCTTCCCTAAATGTGGAAAACAAAGAATTTATAGTAGAAGATACTTGTATCATGCAACCGAAGATGAAGAAGTGCTCATAGCTCTTAAGGTTTTTAGAGCCCATGTATAATGGAATTTATAGCTTCAAAAGATTGTTCCTGTGATTTGACTAGATATCGACCATCCCTCTTGGTATGCACTCCTGTCATACTAAATGACTTAAGACGGTACACAAGGTACGTTTCCAGCTGGACGTTGTCTTACTAACGGCATTCACGGGCAGTATTTCACACAGTTATGGAACGGACTGTATTCTACTCATTAAGAGATACAGTCTTACGTTAAAGATACACCACAATAACGCGTATTTATGTTAGAAACTGCGTGTATGCATCGAGGCAGCATTACTTATGCCGCGTAATTTAACCAGCGTATACTCATCGAGTGTTTGGGAACGGAAGCATTTGGCGACTCGAAGAAAACTTCAAACACAGTTTTGAACGTCTTCGAAAATTTTTTCGTTGACACCCCGCACAAAATAATGAAAAGAAAAATCTTACCGCTTACTCTACAGTTTAGCTGTGGTAAAACTTCAGCATCAGACATGACGTTTAACCATTTCTTTGCTAATTACTCGGAAAATATTTTGCAGACAATGCCCTTCTATACCATTGAATACACTATCAAAATTTATCACTGTACGACACACAGTTCAGCAGACACGTCGTCATAAACATTGAGATGCATGAGAAACTAACTTTTCTTAAAACGGAGCTGCTGATGCTGTTTTTAAAATGAGAATTCGATTCTTTAAAAAATGCAGCTGTTGGGGGCGGGGGATTTCTGATTTTGTTGCTGGTGAACTCTGGTTTAGCACGACACGGCACAACAATCCCTTCGCAATTATGTTTCCTGTATACAAAAGAATTATCTTGTTACATCGCTGTTATTCTCAGCGGCCGGGCACAAAACATACGCGGCCCGAAATCGACCGATGTCTACCGACCTCAGCCGACCCAGAGATAGCTCCCGTTCAAGGCGTTGTAAACGAACTGCACACACTGCGTGCCGTCGTAGCCGTCTTTAAAGGACGAGTCGTTCAACAGAAATACAGAACCAACAGAAATTCTTTGCCAGCGCTATAAACAAAGCTACGAATAAGAAAACGGTAAGGATTGCCATTCTGCAAAAACTACTTCATAAACGAGAAAGCAGAGAGCTATTGAGGTGTTTTCCGATGTATTTAGCCGAACTATTAGCCGATTCCTGTGCTGCACTTAATCCAAGGCCTCTTTCTCTGTTAATGAAAGTATGTGCCAATTTAACTTCTACTGCCTCCCTCAATACACCTTCCCTGAAATTAGTAGCCGGCTCCGTTACGATGGTGTGGTATCTTTGTGCTCACTGAAAGGCATTGTTCGGTCACAGCTGAACTAGTTGTCTGCTGGACTCGTGTGTAACGTTTGTAATCCTTACATCTTTCTTCGAGAGTTCTTATAGTTTGTCCTACGTTCGTACTCAAAATAATAAAAACTATCGGGAAACCTTTACGTAATTGGGAATTGACCACTACACGTCATTAGAGGTGGCCCCGACAGTACAAGAGAAGGCGAGGTGTATTGTGTGTTCAGTGGTGAAGCAAGAACAATAGAACGGGTCGCTCAGGAGAGCTCAGTGATGTCTGAAAGCAGCCTAAGTTGTTGCTTAAGTGATTGTTAAGTGGAGACGCGGAGCTACAGCCACAGCTGAACCAAGGTCACGAAGATCACGTGTACTGGCAGACAAGGACCGTCGAACAATCGCATGAAACCAATGCGGAAAGCATCATTCGTGATGTCCAGTGTGCTTCAAGCACTCCTGACATCACAATAACTCTGCGCATGGATTAAAAAGAATGAACTACGGCGGTCTAGATGTTCTTCATAAGCCACAAATTTCTGTAATCAATGCTACGCAACGTTTAAGATAGTATAAAGAGCGACGCTACCGAACAGTGGATGAATACAAAACGATGATTTGGAGTGATGAACCACACAGTCCGATGGAAAGGTTTGGGCTCGGTGAAAGCCTGGAGCAAGTTACCTGTCATCATGTGTACTTCCAACAGTAACGTGCGAAGGGGGTGATACTTACGTACGGGGCTGTTTCTCGCGGTTAGGGTGTGGTCCCCATACTGCGCTCAAGAAAACGCTAAATTCGGCGGGATGTGAACGCATTTTACAGCATTGTGTACACCGTACAATAGAGGAACAGTGCACAGACGATGCCTGTTGGTATTAAAAAGACAATGTGTACTGTCATAGAGCAGCAAGTGTGAGGGAATGTTTTGAGGACAATACTATTCTTGAAATGGGCTGCTCTTTCCAATATCCCGACCTGAACCTAATGGAACACACACGGGCCTAGTTAGAACCCCGAAATCGCTCCAGACCTCAACATACAACATTCCTACCTTGTCTATTAACGAAGAACAGGCTGTCATTCGTCCACAGGCAATCAAATACCAAGTTAACTGTGTCGCTAGTAGAGTTCAAGCCGTCATAAAGGCGATGCCTGGACAAATCACAATTTACTGTTCACTGACTGATGTAAACATACGTTTATTCAGATAGTGACCGATACGCCACTTTCGCACGTAAGGAGTGTACCGCAAATTTTTGGGCCTCTAGGTTACCTGCCAAGCAACACAGTAGACCTTTTTGATAGCCAGGAACGTTAATGAGCTCTATCCTGCATTAAAGCAATCTTGTTCCTATTTACTTTTTCCAAATTTCAATTTGTGGGTAAGTATAAATTTCTAATAAACCACTGGTAGTGATTTCTACGAAAAAGGAAGCCCTAGCGACTCGACGACCGTGCAACAGGTAACACTAAACATTCACTTTCTAGAAACCATAAACGTTCTGGAGGGTTTTAGTTGATGTCTGCGATCCTGAAATGCGGCAGTTAGTATTCGTTATTACGTAGTATCGCCTCCTCTCTGAAAACTTTACATTATAAAGAGCTTCTGTCATTACCTTCCTCCAGAATTAAAGTTTGAAAATCCATTTGGTACAGTCTGTGCTATACTTAACATCGTGCATAAGCTGAAATTGCAGGCATAAAGCTATTAATACGTGTGATAGACGATTTGAATGATAGGATTTAATACCGGATTGGCGTACGCGAACGTCATTTTATACGGAAGTGTTTGGTCCCTCTGCAGACATTTCTTTTGCTCCATTTTCTATTTCGTTCATCAACATAAAGGTGTTTCGAGTGGAGGCATTTATCTGTTAAGTACCCTGTTTATGTAGGTTGCACTGCTAGGGTTGATCTAAATTCTTCATACAAGTCCAGTTGTTTTTGTTGCTCCACGTATCTCAACCCAGTAACTCACACTGAACTTGTATTAAAAAATCGTCCTTTTACTTGTTCAAAGAGTACTGGCGTCGTAGTCCAATGGTCGGAAGAAAAACTTAACATTATTTAAGTCAGTTCACCACAGGAAAAAGTTTTTAAGTTTTAAATTTCTCATCCAATAAGGTTTCTATATGCCTGTATTAACTGAATTCTGTTTGTTTACCACCAATAGAATATGTAGATTTCACAGCATCCAATCTTCCCTTGCCCTTTTCCAGAGCGAGCGTCTGACCAATTCCGCGTTCAGCTGCAACTGGCCAGATGGCAGCGCACGTTTCAAGCGCTCGGTGCTCATCTTCATGCTCAGGGCTTCACAGCCGATGGAGATAACAGTTGGAAAAATGTACTCCTTGTCAAGGCAGACGCTCCTGCAGGTAGGTGATGGTTAATCTAATGATACATTGTGCCAAAGCTTCATTTTAATAAAAGTAAAGCTCTCCATGGTAACACCAATAATTTACGAAACTTTGAATGCTTCACAGAACTCTAGTCAGTCACCATATTTTCCAGAAATTTTGAGGCTCTTTGCGTCTCCACAAATAGAGAGGGACGACCCGAGATGGATTATTCGTATGGTAATCTGAAGACAAACTTCAGAAGTCTAGGGATAGCGACATGCACATATACAGATGGCGGTAGTGTAGCGTACACAAGATATAAAAGGGCAGTACATCGGTGAAGCTGTCATTAGTACTCAGGTATTCCATGTCAAAAAGTTTCAGACGTGATTATGCCAGCACTAAGGGAATTAAGAGACTTTGAACGTGGAATGATAGTAGGAGCTAGACGCATGGGACATTCCTTTTCGGGATATTCCGACATCCACAGTGTCAAGAGTATGCCGAGAACATCCAATTTCATGCGTTACCTCTGACCATGGACAACGCAGTGGCCGACAACCTTCACGTAACGACAGAGAGCAGCGGCGTTGTCAGTGCTAACAGACAAGCAACACTGCATGAAATAACCAGAGAAATCAATGTGGGGCGTACGAAGAACGTATCTGTTGGGACACTGCGGCGAAATTTGGCCTTAATGGACTATGGCAGTAGACGACTGACGTGAGTGCCTTTGCTAACAACATGACATAGCCTATAGTGCCACTCCTGACCTCGTGACTATATCGGTTGGACCGTAGATGGCTGGAAACCCCTGGCCTGGTCAAATGAGGCCCGAATTCGGTTGGTAAGAGCTGATGCGAGGTTTCGAATGTGGCCCAGACCCCAAGAAGCCATGGAGCTAAGTTGTCAACAAGGCAATTGTTCAAGCTGGTGGTGGCTCCATAATGGTGTGGGTAGTGTTAACATCAAATGGACTGGGTCCTGTGGTCTATTTGAGCCGATCGTTGACTGAAAAGAGTTTTATGTTCCCAAACAATTATGAGAGTTCTATGAAATAATGCGCCATATCACCAGGCCACAATTATTCGCGGTTGGTTTGGAGAACATTCTGAACAGATAGAGTGTATGATTTGGCCACTCAGATTGCCAATCATGAATCCCAACGAACATTTATAGGACATAATCGAGAGGTCAGTTCATGCACAAAATCCTGCACGGGCAACTGTTTCGCAATTAAGGACGACTATAGAGGCAGCAAGGGTCAGTGGAGTTCCAACTATTGTTGATTCCGTGCCACGTCGAGCTGCTGGACAACGCCGGGCAAAAGGACGTCTGATATGACATTAGGAGGTATCCCATTACTTTTGTCACTTCAGTGCAGATCCCATTTTGGATTAAACAGTGAACCTCTCATCATTATCGCTTTATGTCTTTCAAGTAAGAAAAGAAAGAGTCGTATGCCATTGTTGGCTGGGTGATGCCAAGGAGGTGTTCAGCTGCCTAATCGTATGAGTTTTCTGCCGCACTTTATGCGTCGGATCTGTACTTTGCTTAGTGTAAGAAATTGTAACTGGTGTGTGTACAATGTTTGATCTGTATGATGACGACACGTGGAGGTGAAACCTAGTGTGGGCACAGGATCAACTCCTCTTGAATAGCACCAAAAAAACAGCCGAGTGTTATATGCTAACGGGAGGGTCACTATCAACGGCTTCGCATGCCCTCATTTCAGGAGAGACCACAGAGAGGGTTACAAATTAATCGAGGATTAAGTACGGCACAGGGGCAGCCGTGGCAATACATCAGAAATTTGGAGTGCTGTCCGACAACAGGACGAAATGGTAATTTCTGCAAGTAGTCGCCCTCCCCAGATTCCCATACGTTCCGTTCTGTTTTGTCTGAATAGGACGTTGAGGCTGCCCGTCCAGCGGAACCCTATTGTCCTTCCGGAGCCCCAAATTAGGCTGGACAGCCAGTACTGGTGTTTAGTCCTTTTTAATAGCGATCTCTGTTTCTGAATCGCCATTAGCGCGCCTGTCCCAAGCGAAACGCTGTTTGTTCTCCGAAGTTGGTGATTCCCATGAGCCGAAAGCAACAAGATACAGAAGATCTTGTAGACTCAGTTAATGACAGGTTTCCCCAGAATCGAATTGAAATAAAAGTGCATTAGTGCTCCTTACCACTCAAGTAGTTAAGCGTGGAAGTAATTTGACCAAGAAAAGCAAGCATCGTGTGAATAAAAAAAGAGAATGAAGATGGCAGCCAAGACAAATGCTTATCACTATCTAAATAGGAATAAAAATGTGAGAAGATGGCTTGACACAGGCTGACATCATCCAACTCCTCGTGCGTGTATCTAGGATATCGTAACTTCCACCGAGCATGGCGGCGCTGGACTTGGGTTGTTGATGTGACAAGGTATCGAGATGATGGAAATGGGTGCAACAGATGATGGCAGCCCATGGTACCACGGTCCTTTATTGTTTAAGTATTATTTACAACCATTCAGTCTTACTGGGCACGAGTGTTAATCTCTGGGAACTCAGCGATTGCGGCAAATACGCCGTTACATTTGTCCTCCCAGCGCGGTTCCAGTCAATGACAGAGATTACCTAGCCCCACTGATGCTGTGTTATGCCCCATGGATTCCTCGAGTAGCAAAGGCCGTAGCAGATCCGGCGCGGTGTCTTGTCCCGGTGAAGGTGACCACGTGATGGTGAGGTGACCAAGTGTTGGCGAGGCGACCCAGAGCTCCAAACACCGTACTAGAGGACGAACGGGTACAGCTGTTTGCGCGGGCTCTAGCGGGCTCGTGGGATGCCCGGAGAACAAGAAGGCAGCTTCATCCCGACGAGTAGTCCTGCAGTGGTGGCAGAGCACAGGGCCGCCGAAAGACCAGGCAATCCAGTCCCGTACGCAGCCAGTGCCCGGGACAAGATGTTGCAGCAACAGGCGCCGATTCATGCATTACAGGAAGGACTGAGGTTCATATCCTCACGTGACCATGATAAATCGGATCGGATCCATAATTATTGTTTGCGGGATCGTTCGGAAAACAGCTTTGTAACAAACAACAAAGGTTCAGTCGAAGTCTAGCCTAATTCCATCGACACATGTATCTAGCCTTCCAAGAAAGGAAGTATAATGTTAAAGGTCCTATCAACCACAGGTCTCACCTCCGTAATCCCGTATTCAAGGTCGCTAACGCAAGATTGTATTCCATTCTGAAGTAACCTGTTCAAATCCCTGAGGAAAGGGTTTGGGGTAAAGTTTTAGAGCACTAGACTTTCCAGCAACGATGTGACTCACGTTCCAAACCTCTCCAGAGAAGAGTGTCTTGGGAATCAGAGTCTCTGACACTGCTAATTGCGATTCGCCCCTTGGCTGCGGACGTTCCCTTTTTACTTGAGAGGAATAGACCACATGCTGGAACAGGTTAAACCCGTCCCTTCCCTCATCATGATTTACCACAGAAACACACACACACACACACACATCCATTGCAGGCACCTACAAGAAGAAGATACATTTAAGTCGTAATTCTCACACACCGCGAGGAGTGAAGCCACTGAGCACGGGGGAAGACAATAAGACAATCGCTTTCCGTTGGGTGTAAGACCCCTCTTTCTATTAACGATGAGCTCTCAGAGACGATGTACAGGGTCAGCTAGGACAAGAATGACGAAGGAAGTCTGCCGAGTTCTTTTCAAAATAGCTTGTATGCGTGTTAATCGATCCAGCAAAGCCACGGCTTACCTAAATCAAGGTTGGATGCGGTGATATGACTCCCGGCCGTATCGGATCTAGTGTCAATCATAGCGGCATCTAGCACCCTAGTAACCCTTCCGGTATGATATCGCTGGTATCTAATAATGTGTTGTACGTTATTTCGGGCAATTGTTCCTTATACTTCTCGAGAACAATAAAGTACGTGAAAGTACTTTGTTTCACATCGTTTGATATTTCTAGGAGTCACCTTACGTATATCGTTAAAAAGTAATTCAGGTTACAACGAATTGGTCATGTATCTGAAGTATTAACTGGGTTCTCCTTTCCGAACCCAGTCTGACCACAATTGTCAATATTCTCAAAATTCCAGTTGAGAAAGAATGAGAATCTTTTCAAATCACAATCTTTTCAACTAAATACTGCTGACTCCTAGACTTTGTGAAGTGAGTAACATCTCTCCATGGTTTATTTACGTCATGAAAAGTTTGCCGTTGGCCTCCAAACTATTGCTCGTTACATATCGGCACTCGTCGAAACATTTGGTGCCCTTACGAGACGACTGCTTCCAACCTCAGTGATCTAACAGTTGTAATACTGCACATGAAATGTCTTCGCAGTTGCAAATATGAACAGCTATCAGCTGTATAAGAGAATGACGACAGTGAGAATTTGTGGCAGACCGGGACTCGAGCCCGGATTTCCGCTATACGCGAGCGTTCGCCTCAACGGCTTTCACTATCCGTGCACCAATCACGGCCAGACCCAGGCTTCCAAATGTCGTTGTTTCTACGTCACAACGTGTACACATATATTATGTAATTCCCGTATAGTAGAGGACATTTTAATTGGAAGCCCCTGCCCGGTATCACCGGATTAAAAAAAAAAAAAAAAAGAACCACTGCATCGTTCTTCTTAACAACACTGGCACTGGCAATATCGTACTTGTAGCACTTTTGTAGCGATGGTAATCCTTGTACTACGTGTTTCAATTTTTGTTTTGTGTGAGGAGGACTGAGTGCAATAAAGATCGATTATTGGGTTTTATAGCTTTATGTAATAGTGAATCATGGATAAAGACAACTTTAGTATATTAAACACTCCCTGTACACCTACAAAACGTAACCTTGATCGTGAAACGGATGAAATAGATAGTGAATATATTAACCTAAAAATGCCCCCATAAGGTTGATACGACTATACAGAAATGAAAGCGATTTCAGAAGTATAAAAGTCGATGGGTAGTGGAACATGGTGTTTGGCTAACTAATGATCAACAGAACGAATACAATGGAAACTGCAAATTATTTGAAATTGTATTTACAATTTATTCAGTTGGAATAGATCTGGTTACTGTAAAAATCCTTAGTGCATGCATGTGTTGTGATGTATGTATATATACTGTTACGGTTATGAAGGCTGGCTGTACAGGTGGGTGAGGTAAACGGTTTATTCTTGTTAGCTTTAGATTAAGTAACACCTGAAAACAAAACATCATCAGTATAAATTAGGAATGATAAAAAAACTTCTAGGCTTCTTCACTAATTTCAGGACTCTGCTTCTGCTTCTTCGTCTATAGTTCACCTTGCAGTGATTAAAAAAAATGTTACTGGGGCTGAACCAGCCTTAGCACCTTATAGTATAAAACATAATTTGCCCTACAACCGTACAGACTGTACTGTAAAAGTCAATAAAGTCGAACAGACCACGGGTAATACTGCCGGTTCATAGTGTGCAATGGGCACAATATTTCGGCCATCAGACGTGTCACCTTCGTCAGTTGCGCTGACCAACTGAGCTCCTGATTGGCTGACTGATTTTGACTTTAGGGGATGTCTGGATCCCGTTTCTTTTGTAGTTATGGCACTTGTGGTGCCTTGCCATCTTAACTGCTCTACTCGTTTGCCTTTTTAATTCTCATTCTTCTTTTGTTACACTGTGTCTCTTACTGCGCGCTTTATTCAGGTAATAGGCACGGCCGCCTCCTGAGGTTGCTTTAAAAAAACAGGTGGACCACCCCTCCCCCCACCCCCCCACGCCCACGCCGGCGTAATGGCCAACACGAAAAAATCTATTTCCATCTCTGCCTTATGGTTAGCTTTCACTAAAGCAAGGTCTCGCAAGATGTGGGTACTGTCGTGATTGCGTATGTCTGGTTAAGGTTAACCGTTAATAAGCACTCATCTGTGAGCCGTGTTGCGGCTCGCGTTGGTGCTGTTTGTAGGTTTTTGCCCTCTGTTGCAGGCCAGACGGTATGGTTTAGTTGGCATGGTTGCGGTTGTTTGTCCTCTTCTCGTGTTGACTGGCGCCTCTTGGTTTCGCAAGCGTTGCCTGTCCGCTAGTGGCAGCAGCTGCGGTTATCGATATGTAGTAACTGTTGCCCTATCTTTGGGGCGACGTCGTTGTTTTACCGTGTTGTGTGAGTGTAGCAGTTCGGTGGCGACTCAGGAGGAGAAGCCAGGTCCGCGCAGTGCCAGACACGCCGGGACCACTTGCGGCACGCATGGACCTCCGGATGGAAGGGCTGTGGTCACAAGGGTGCACGACTTCGTCGTAAACCGGATCCGGCAAGCTTTAAGTTGAGTGCATTTCAATCCAAGTAGAGCGAAGTCAGTCACCCGTGTGGGCCCCGTAGGACGTATGTCATGTTGTGACAAATTATCATCGCACCGTCATGTGCAGTTTGGTGGATCTGCGTACCGCTTAGTACTTGAAGACCCTGCTGTGTTAAAAGCACATGGCTCAGTGATTAGATGGTGTGGTTACTCAACTGTGAATTAATAAAGCAGCGAAGAGATTTGTTTCATTCTGCCAACCATCGTCAGAGTTGTCACAGTGAGTTCAGTGTGCATTTGTGTACCTAATGAATTTGATGTCACCCATTTGGTACTTGGTTTTGGCTCACTTTGGGATTGTTTCCGCACTGACGTGTGGTTGCTGATTCTGGTTGGTTATATTTCGGTTTTGCCTCGCACGCAAATCGAGTGGGGTTTTAGTTACTGTTAGTTTGTCTGGTGTTCTGTACTGTGACTTGTTTGGACAGATTTTCGGGTTTTTGGAATCGGACGGAAATATGGTAGTGGTTCCTTTCTCGTTCCGGGCGCTCTAAACACAGAATTCTGAGAACGTAGTGCAGACCGCCGGTTGCGGCTTTGGCCTATTGTTCCATCGTTGCATTTGGTTTATGGGACGTCAGGTAGCTTCAGCAAGACTATCATTAGTCATTCGTTAGACTGCCATTTGTCTGAGTTACCATCTTGTGAAGTGAATGCAACTCTTGGCTGCCTATCTCATCGCTCGCGAAACTGTTTGTTGTCGGACCTTCTCAGAGGTCGATTGCTGGAGTACCGTCTGTGACTGGTCCTTGTGTTTTATTTTTTTTATTATTTATTAGCATACCTTGAAATGCCTACATTAAAGGTTATGTATGTCTTGTTAATAGTTCTAGTTGCCTTCTGGAATTAATCTAGCAGTGTATGGGTTGTGTTACAAGGTTCACCATCATCTTATTTCACCCATTTGGTGAGCAGTTGCTTGTTCCTTTTAATTAACCTTTGCTTGTATTTGCTATTTTAAAGCAGGTTCTCTAAATCTTTTTATATAATTGCCTTTCCTGGCAAGTAAGGCCTTCTGCCGTGATTGTGATAATTTGCTAAAAAAATTGATATTTTTATTTTAGCAGTAAGCGTTAAAACCTTAATTACTGCCACTCCAGGCGTCTAATACCTTCTACTGTGTTTGTGGCCACTTATCTTTTAATATTTCAATACCTGTAAGTTGTAAATTGCAGCGAGTTCTTAAACATTCTTAATTTATTGCCATTCTTGGCGTGTAAGGCCTTCAGCCGTGATCACAGTGGATTTTTTAAACATTATTTGTATCTGTATTTTATGGTGATTTGCTAAATTGTAACGCACTGAAAACACTATCATTTACACAGTAGTTTATTCCTTCATTAATATCGTGTGGCATTTTTTATTTATTGTTGAGTCTGGAATTACTGTTTTAAAAATAAATGTGTGTAACTGTAAAAGGCAACCAATAGTAACTGATTACAGTCCCGTCCACAATCGTAATCGAATCCTGGCTTCTCTTGACCATGAGGTTTTAATCTGGTCAAAAATTGAAAGAAGGGTAGAGCGATTTGATTGGCAACGGGGGGGGGGGGGGGGAGAAGCGCGAGAAAGAGAGAGAGAGAGGGGGAGGGAGAGAGAGAGAGAGAGAGAGAGACGAAGTGCCAACGGGAAAAAAAGCCTTTGCAATAGTTGGGTCGGATAGTAAAAGCAGTAGCTGATATCTTGCTGACTGCGACAAGTCATACAAGGATACGTTATAGTGATAGAGGGTATCATACAAGCGAATACCGTGTCAAGACCATCTTCGTCTTAAGAGGTCAGTCCGTTACGGTGCGGTGCTGTTGTGTAAGCTGTGGGACACTCCTGCAGCGCTGCACCTGTTGTGGCTGGGCGCCGGGTTAGACCCAGATCGCCCAGCGGTGTGTGGTAGGCGTGCTACGTAGCCAAACGACCGGAGACGTTCGGTCGCGTAGTGGCACCACTCTTCCTGCGTTGACTGCGCTGACAGGTTAGAGTGAGGGACGCTGCCTAGAGTCCACTGGGTAGCGGATGACGTAGCCGATGCCCTCGAGCGTCTTGATAGCAGTAGCGACCCACTCATCGGAGCAAAGCTGCTCGGAGCCACTGGGTTTCCGTGTTTTTGCGGCAGCACCAGTGTTTTCCTTCAGTGCGTCCGTCGCGCTGTGTTTCTCCGCCAGCTGCTCCGCGAGGGGAGCGGCGGCAGGTGTCGTCCCTTCCCCTGTGGCGTTCGCACGGACATCGTGTCCCAACTGCGAGCGCAGTTGCCGCAGCTTGCTGTACGGTTCCTCCGTCTCTGCAGAAAGGGTGGCCTTTAGAGCTGCCCTCTCTCCATCCGTGGCGGCTTTGAAGGCCGAAATCGCATCCTCCGCCCCGGCCGCTAGCATGGCGAACACCTCCCGCGGCTTGCAGGGCCTGCTCTGCTACCGGCGGCGGCCGGTCCCCCGCGCCACTCTCACTAGCGCGGTATTCCGGACGCCTATGGGCAGTGGAAGGTACCTTCTCAACTCTCAGTTCCGTCTTTGTTAGGCGGCGTCATCGTCGCTTCTGCTCGGTTTGCGCCTTGTCCCCAGCGGAGCCGTCGCTAGCAAAAGACTGTCAGCCACGCCAGTTGGCCACATGTGGCCCTCCGCAGCGAGCGCAAGTTGGCGCCTCGTCTCGTCGTCCGTCACAGGTGCGGGTATCGTCCGCACTTCACGCACTGCGGAGACCTGCGGCAGTAATTAGCCACATGCCCCTCAGTTTGTCACCTAAACCACTGGGGCTCAGCGTCCATACCAAAGGGGAGAGCTTCGGTGGTCACAGAAAAGCATAAGAGCTTCCTTAGCCCGAAGATGTCGCCGTCATCCGTCGCAGTTTGAACGACGACGATGTGTAGCGGCGGTTGCTTCTTGTTCGTCCGATTGTGCAATTTTGCAGTTGCGCCCCGGAATCCGGCGCGTAACAGCCTCTCTTGGACCGCCTTCTCGTCGCAGATCCGTGACAATCGGACTAGACTTTTAATTGGATCATTTACCGACCCCCCCCCCCCTCCTCCGACTCAGAAGATATAGTTGTTGAACAGTTCAAAGAAAATTTGACTCTCATTTCAAATACGTTCATCATTCATCAAATTATAGTCGGTGGTGACTTCAGTCTACCTTCGATATGCGGGAGGCATAAAACTCATCCGGAATTGTACAGGATGCTTTCTCACAAAACTATTTTGAATAATTACTGCATGAGGCCACTCGAAGCCTAAATGGTTGCGAAAGGATACTTGATCTCTTAGCAAGAAATAATCGTGGTCAAATAGTGAGTATGGTAACGAATACAGGGATTAGCGACCACAAGGCAGTTGCTGCCAGGCTGAATACTGTAACACCTACAACCATGATAAAGAAACGCAAAGTATATCTGTTTAAAAAAGCTGATAAAAATGCTCTTAACGCCTTTTTAAGAGACGATCTTCACTCCTACCGGCCTCATCATGTAAGTGTAGAAAAGTTGAAGAATGATTTCAAAGAGATTGTATTGAAAGCAGTTGAGAGATATATACCACATAAATTAATAAGTGATGGTATTGATCCCCCATGCTAGACATAATGGGTCAGATCGCTGTTCCACAAGCAGCGAAAAAAGCATGCCAAATTTAAAAGAACGCGAAATCCCCAAAACTACCAATGTTTTGCAGAAGTTCGAAATATGGAGCGTAATTCAATGCGAGAAGCTTTTAATAATTTCTGCAATCAAATTCTGTCTCGAAATCTAGCAGAAAACCCAAAGAGATTCTGGTCAGATTCCTCAAGTCACACCAGTACCCAAAAAGGGAAGTAGGAGTAATCCGCTGAATTACATATACTGTACATATACTGTATTCAAACATTATGAAGTATCTCAAAGAACCGATTTATTGACACATAGTCAGCAGGGATTCAGGAAATACAGGGATTCAGGAAATATCGCTCTTGCGACACACAACTAACTCTTTATACTCGTGAAGTAATGCTATCGACAGCTGATGTGAAATTGATTCCATATTTTTAGATTTCAAGAAGTCTTTCGTCTTCTAACCAATCTGCGTGCCTATGGAATATCGCCTCAGTTGTGCTACTAGATTCGTGATTTCCTATCAGAAGGGTCACAGTTCGTAGTAATAGACGGAAAGTCATCGAGTAAAATAGAAGTAATATCCGGCGTTCCCCAAGAAAATGTTATAGGCCCTCTATTGTTTCTGATCTATATTAACGACATAGGAGACAACCTCAGTAGCCGTCTTATATTGCTTGCTGATGATGCTGTCATTTAAAGTCTTGTAAAGTCACCAGATGACCAGAACGAATTGCAAAATGATTTAGATAAGATATCTGTATGGTGCGAAAAGGGGCAATTGACCTTGAATAACGAAAAGTGTGAAGTTATTCATATGAGTACTACAAGAAATCCGCTAAATTTCAATTACGCGGTAAGTCACAGAAATCTGAAGGCTGTAAAGTCAACTAAATACATAGGGATTACAATAACAAATAACCTAAACTGGAACGATCACATGGATAATGTGGGTAGAGCAAACCAAAGACGGCCATTCATTGGTAGAACACTTAGAAGGTGCGACAGGTCTACTAAAAAGACTGCTTACACCACGCTGTCCGCCATATTCTGGAGTACTGCTGTGCGGGGTGGGATTCGTATCAGGTGGGACTGACGGATGACATCGAAAAGGTACAAAGAAGGACAGCTCGTTTTGTATCATCGCGAAGTAGGAGAAACAGTGCCACAGACATGATACGTGAATTGGATTGGGTTGTGTTGTGTTGGGGGAGGAGACCAAACTGCGAGGTCATCGGTCTCATCGGATTAGGGAAGGAAGTCGGCCGTGCCCTTTTCAAAGGAACCATCCCGGCATTTGCCTGAAGAGATTTAGGGAAACCTGGGAAAACCTAAATCAGGATGGCCGGACGTGGGATTGAACCGCCGTCCTCCCGAATGCGAGTCCAGTGTGCTAACCACTGCGCCACCTCGCTCGGTCACGTGAATTGGAGTGGCAGTCATTAAAACTATGGTGTTTTTCGTTGCGACGGGATCTTCTCATGAAATTTCAATCACCAGTTTTCTCCTCCGATTGTGAAAACATTCTGTGGCACCCACCTACATAGGGAGATGTGATCATCACGATAAAATAAGAGAAATCAGCGCTCGCACTTGCTCGTTCTTCCCGGGCGCCGTTTGAGAGTGGAACGGTAGAGAGACAGCTAGAATGTGTTTCATTGAACCTTCTGTCAGGCACTTTATTGTGAATAGCAGAGTAATCACGTAGATGTAGATTCAAGAATAGTAGAAAATACAGCACTCAGAATATACAACCTGATGGTATAGTTCATTGCAAAATTACACTATTTTCTTTAATATAGAATTTGGTGACAGCTTTGAGAGCACAAGCTATTAATGAAAACATTCAAAAATTGTGTTATGGTCTCTTAGGTACAGCACAAACAAATACAACTTTTCTTGTACGTGAATTCCGAGCAAAGGGTGCTCCTACAACACCGTCGCACACAACGGCAGGAACAATTAATGCCTCGATAGACGGACTGCAAGTCAGCCGGCGGAGGGACAAGCAGTGTATTGACAGACTGTGGGCGTACGAAATGGGGATCGCTAGCCCCAAACAGATCGAATGCTCACGCCCACACAGCAGTAAAAGGCCCACAAGCAACCAAGTGTAGTACAGACACTGACTGCGTGCACACAAAATCAAATTAGCACAACTAAGCACAGAACACGCCAATTAACCATTAAGTGCAGTGAGACGACTTCAAACAGTTGCGTAAAATGTAAATTACAAACACATGAGGGTAACAGTCATGTCAAGTGAACAACCCATGGCAATTAAATCTCAAAACAGTTGGGTCAAAACAACATCCAAAACTGCCATAAATCTAGTTCACGAAATATTCAGTTTTAAATCTGGCTTACAGTCATCGCTTTTTCGGTGTCGAGGGAACACCCTTAGCTCCCCTTAAAATATCTGGCGGAATAACGAGGCTTTCGAATACGACTGGCTGATTGGAAATAGACAGTGCGGCATGGAACACACTAAATGCCAGTACTGAGAGAGGCTAAAACAACAAATACCCACAATGACCACAGATTTTCAGTGTAATAATGTCAGTGAAACAACTCAAACCCAGTCGCGGATAACTTGAATGACCCGACCCACACAATAAATCATGAATATGTATTCAGAATTGAGGACCAAACGGCAAACTGCGCTTAAAACAACTTCGGGGTACACACACCTGCAGATATAGAGGACAGAAAAATGATCAAATAAAACTACGCTATCACAGGAAAATCACCTTGAAACATTTCCAAGAGTCCTCGTCTGACAGCATAAATTGCCTAACTGGCAGACAAGTGAAGCAGGTCCAGATAGCAACGGGCCCCCGGCGCCTAGGCTCCCCGGCTCGTCCACAACACACCGCAAGTAATGGCGACACCGACCAAATCCACGACTACTTCGCGTGGCACTTGTCACGCTCGTACTGCCCTCACCTCTCTCCAACACCCCGTTGTTCGTCCGCCAGAGCGCGCTATATCGCTCTCAGCTTGCAACGGACGACCAAAGATAAAAACAGAAGGGGGAAAGGAATAAGTCGGCTGTGAGCGCGAACCCCTGAGAGAACAGCTCGTGGGGGAAGGGATATAGGTTGACCGCGCTTCCTCAGGAGCTCAGTTCGGCAGCGCACCTGAAAATGGCGACATGTCTGATCACCGAAGTATTGCGCCCGTTCGTCATAATGAACTGGCAGTACACCCGCGCGAAGTGTTCGATCGACAAATATGTCGAGAAGGACTTACAACTCACAAAATCAGTTACGTTAATTAATCTACAGCTTCAGATATTCGTCTGGCCAGAACCAAAATAGAAATGCTAGTTGCATTAATACGCTCCTCAAATGAAATAAATTTTAAAACAGAGACAGTTTATTTTATTGCTTTCAAACTGACGACACTAACAAACAACACATAAAACACGAGGTACTGGCGGAATTAAAGCTGTGAGAATCGGGTGTGAGTCGTGCTTGGGTAACTCAGTTGGTTCTTAATTTAAAAAATGAGTTAATGTAGCAACAATGAACTTCAACAAGTGTCATAGGACGTCCGCACCGAACAAATACAACGATCAATTACGAACAAAATGAGATTAAAAAAAAAGTTGATAGAGCACTTGCCCGCGAAAGGCAAAGGTCCCGAATTCGAGTCTCGGTCCGGCACACAGTTTTAATCATCCACAAAGTTTAGTATCAGCGCACACTCCGCTGCAGAATGAAAATTTCATTCTGGAACACTAAAACTGTTTCCATTATTGGCACAATATTTTACAGCCAAAAATGGCATTCTGCTTAAGTTAAAGGAAATTTGTAGAAATACGAGTAGTAACAAATCTTCTGATAGCATGTTGCAAACAAATCGAAAGTTAATGAAAAAATTTTAATTCTCTTCACACTATATCTCAAATAAGTGCTGACAGCAAAAAGCTAATTTGGGACTTACACATTTTTTATTTACAAATATGAAGGATTTGGTATCTGATTTGATTAAAAACATTCTTTATTTACAAATATGAGGGATTTGGTTCCTGATTTGATTAAGAAAAACAGTCATGCACACACAAAGCCTTACTGCATGAGACATCACATGCGTTTCGTGTGAATGTAAAATGAACGTAATTTTGAAAACTTATGCTCATTTTTCCCAGTGTCGTAAATCTACATGGATACTCTGCAAATCTCATTTAAGTACCTGGCACAGGATTCATCGAACCACCTTTACAATTCTCTATTATTCCAATCTCGTATAGCGGTCGGAAAGAAAGACCAATTATATCTTTCCGTACGAGCTCTGATTTCCCATATTTTATCGTGGTGATCGTTTCTCCCTATGTAGGTTGGAGCCGGAAAAATATTGTCGCATTCAGAGGAGAAAGTTGGTAATTGGAATTTCGTGAGAAGATTCCGATGCAACGAAAATAGCCTTTCATTTAGTGATGATGTCCAGCCCAAATCCTGTATCATTTCATCGACACTCTCTACCATATTTCGCGATAATACAAAACGTGCTGCCCTTCTTTGAAGTTTTTCGATGTACTCCGTGAGTCCTATATGGTAAAGATCTCAAACCGTAGAGCAGTATTCTAAAAGAGGCCGGACAAGCATAGTGTAGGCAGTCTCCTTTGTAGACATTTGTAGACCTGTTACGTTTTCTAAATTTCCTGCCAATAAAACGCAGTCCTTGGTTAGCCTTCCCCACACATATTCTGTGTGTTCCTTTTAATTTAAGTTGTTGGCAGTTGTAATTCCTAGGTATTTAGTTAAATTTACGGCCAATAGATTTGTCTGATTTATGGTGGAACCGAAGTTTAACGAATTCCTTTTAGTACTCTTGTGGATGACCTCACACTTTTTGCTATTTAGGATAGGGCTGCCAATTTTCGCACCATTCAGATACTTTTCACCTACATCGTTTTGCAATTTGTTTTGATCTTCTGATGACTTTACTAGTCAATAGACGACAGCGACAGCTGCAAACAACCTCAGACGGCTGCTCAGATTTTCTCCCACATCGTTTATATAGAGAAGGCACAGCAAGAGGGCTGTAAAAGTACCTTGGTGAACGCCAGAAATCACTTCTGTTTTACTCGATGACTTTTCGTCAGTTACTGCGAACTGTGACCTCTCGGACAGGAAATAACAAATCCAGCCACGTGACTGAGACGATATTCCATAAGCATGCAATTTCACTACAAGCCGCTTGTGTGGTACTGTGTCAAAAGCCTTCCGGAAATCCAAAAATACGGAATCGATCTGAAATCCCTTGTCAATAGTACTCAACACTTCATGCGAATAAAGATGGTTTAAATGGCTCTGAGCACTATGGGACTTAACATCTGAGGTCATCAGTCCCCTAGAACGTAGAACTACTTAAACCTAACTAACATAAGGACATCACACACATCCATGTCCGAGGCAGGATTCTAACCTGCGACCGTAGCGGTCGAGCAGTTCCACACTGAAGCGCCTAGAACCACTCGGCCACACAGGCCGGCGCGAATAAAGAGCTAGTTGTGTTTCAAAGATCAATGTTTTCTAAACCCATGTTGACTTTGGGTCAATATACTGTTTTCTTCGAGGTAATTCATAACGTTCGAACACAGTATAAGTTCCAAAATCCTGCTCCATATCAATGTTAACGATATGGGCCTGTAAATAAGTGTATTTCTCCTACTAACTTTCTGGAATATTGGTGTGACCTGTGCAACTTTCCAGTCTTTGGGTACGGATCTCTCGTCGAGCGAACGGTTGTATATGATTGTTCAGTGTGGAGCTAATGCATCAGTATACTCTGAAAGGAACCTAATTGGTGTACAGTCTGGACCAGAAGACCTGTTTTCTTAAGTGATTTAAGATGCTTCACTACTCCGAGGATATTTACTTCTAAGTTATTCATGTTGGCAGCTGTTCTTGATTCGGTTTCTGGAATATTTATTCTTTTGTGAACGCATTTCGGAAGGCTGTTTCTAGTAAATCTGCTTTGGCAGCACTGTCTTCGATTGTATCTCCATTGCTGTGGCGCAGAGAAGGCATTGAATGTTTCACGCCGCTAACGTACTTCACATACGACCAGAATCTCTTTGGATTTTCTGCCATGTTTCGAGACGATGTTTCGTTGTGGAACCTGCAATAAACATCTCGCTTTGAGGTCCGCGCTAAATTTCGAGCTTGTGTAAAAGATCGCCAATCTTGAGAATTTTGCGTCTGTTTAAATTTGGCATGTTTGTTTCGTTGTTTCTGCAACAGTATTCTGACCCGTTTTGTGTACCAAAGAGGATCAGAACCGTCGTTTGTTAATTGATTTGGAATAAATCTTTCAATTGCTGCCGATACTATTTCTTTGCATTCTAGCCACATGTGGTCTATATTTATATTATTAACTTGGAAGAAGTGGAGATTGTCTCTCAGGAAGGCGTCAAGTGAATTTCTATCTGCTTTTTTAAATATGTAAATTTTTCGTTTATGTTGAAGGATTTAAGGGTTAGAATATTCAGTCTCGTTACGACAACCCTATCTTCACTAATCCCTGTATCCGTTTTGATGCTCGGTATTAACCCTTTGTCTTGTGATAGCGTCTTTCATTCATAATCAAAACGTGTTGGGTCCCGGGTTCGAATCCCGCTGCTGCTTAAATTTTGAATAATAATCAGCATTGGCGGCCGAAGACATACTACATAAGAAGTCACCACTCATTCTGCCACCAACGGCCTTGACAAGGAGGGCGGAGAAGCGGACAGAGGTTCGAGGCACTCTCTTGTCCTAGGGGTAGGAAACTGTCCCTAAAGGCGGAGCAATCAACAAAGATCAACGGCATGAGGATGCAGAAGGCAATGGAAACCACTGTAATAAAGACCCGTAACGTGTATCCACAGGACATGTGGCATGTAACTGAAGAAGTGTCATGATGATCTCTCCACCGGCAAAAGATTCCCGAGTACTCCCCCATTCGGATCTCCGGGAGGGGACTGCCAAGGGGGAGGTTACTATGAGATAAAAGATTGAATAATCAACGGAAGAAAAACGTTCAAAGGGTTCGGGGCGTCCAATGTCAGAAGCTTGAACGTGGTAGGGAAACTAGAAAATCTGAAAAGGGAAATGCAAAGGCTCAATCTAGATATTGTATGGGTCAGTGAAGTGAAGTGGAAAGAAGAAAAGGACTTCTGGCCAGATAAGTGTAGGTTAATATCAACAGCAGCAGAAAATGGTATAACAGGAGTAGGATTTGTTATGAAAAGGAATGGATGGTAGAGAGTGTGTAACTGTGAAGAGTTCAGAGACAGGGTTGTTCTTAGCAGAATCGACAGCAAAGCAACACCGACAACGAAATTTCAGATATACATGCCAACGTCGCAAGCTGAAGATGAAGAAGTAGACAAAGTATGTGATGATATTGAGAGGATAATACAGTACGTAAATGGAGATGAAAATCTAATAGTCATGGGAGACTGGAATTCAATTGTAGGGGAAGGAGTAGAAGAAAAGGTTACAGGGGAATATGGGCTTGGGACAACGAATGAGAGAGGAGAAAGGTTAATCGAGTTCTGTAACGTTTCAGCTAGTAACAGCGAATACTCTTTTCAGGAACCACAAGAGGAGGAGGTATACTTGGAAAACGCTTGGTGATACGGGAAGATTTCAGTTAGATTACATCATGGTCAGACAGAGATCCAGAAATCAGATACTGGATTGTAAGGCGTACCCAGGAGCAGATATAGACTCAGATCACAACATAGTAGTGATGAAGAGTAGGCTGAAGTTCAAGACATTAGTCAGGAAGAATTAATACGCAAAGAAGTGGGATACGGAAGTACTAAGGAATGACGAAATACGCTTGAAGTCCTCTAAGGCTATAGATACAGCAGTAAGGAATAGTTCAGTAGGCAGTACAGTTGAAGAGGAATGGACATCCCTAAAAAGGGAGATAACAGAAGATGGGAATTAAAACACAGGTACAAAGAAGGTAACTGCGAAGAAACGAATGGTTCAAATGGCTCTGAGCACTATGGGACTTAACTTCTGAAGTCATCAGTCCCCTAGAACTTAGAACTACTTAAACCTAACGAACCTAAGGACATCACACACATCCATGCCCGAGGCAGGATTCGAACCTGCGACCGTAGCGGTCGCGCGGTTCCAGACTGTAGCGCCTAGAACCGCTAGGCCACTCCGGCTGGCAAAACTGCGAAGAAACCATGGGTAACAGAAGAAATACTTCAATTGAATGGAAGAAGTACAAAAGTGTTATGGGAGGCTCAGGAATACAGAAATATAAGTCGCTGACGAATTAAATAAATAGGAAGTGCAGGGAAGCTAAGATGAATTGGCATTGAAAAATGTGAAGAAATCGAAAAAGAAATGACTGTCGATAGGACTGACTCAGCATACTAGAAAGTCAAAATAACCTTCGGTGACATTACAAGAAAGGGTGTTGACAGTAAGAGTGCAACGTGAGCTCCACTGTTAAATGCAGACGAGAAAGCGGATAGGTGGAAAGAATACATTGAAAGCCTCTATGAAGTGGACGATTTGTCTGATGTGATTGAAGAAACAGGAGTCGATTTAGAAGAAATAGGGGACCTAGTATAAGAATCAGAATTTACAAGAGCTTCGGAGGACTTAAGATCAAATAAGGCAGAAGGGATAGAGAACATTCCATCGAATTTCTAAAATCGTTGGGGGTAGTGGCAGTAAAACGTCTATTCACGTTGGTGTGTAGAACATGAGTCTGGTGACATACCATCTGACTTTCGGAGAAACATCATCCACACAATTCCGGAGACGGCGAGGGCTGTCAAGTGCGAGAATTATCGCACTATCAGTTTAACAGCTCATGCATCTAAGTTGCTTAAAAGAATAATATTCAGAAGAATGGAAAAGAAAATTGGCAATGCGCTAGAAGACGTTCAGTTTTGCTTTAAGAAAGGCAAAGGCATGAGAGGGGCAATTCTGACCTTGCACTTAATAATGGAAGCAAGACTAAAGAAATATCAAGAACCGTTCATAGGAAATGTCGACCTGGAAAAAGCGTTCTACAGTGTAAAATGCTGCAGGATGTTCGAAATTCTGAGAAAAATAAGAGTAAGATGTGGAGAAAGACGGGTCATATACAGTATGTACAACAGCCAAGAGGGAGCAGTAAGAGTGGACGACCAAGAACGAAGTGCTTGTATTAAAAAGGGTATAGGACAATTATTAGTCTTTCGACCGTACTGGTCAATCTGTACATCGAGGAAGCAATGATGGAAATCAAAAAGAAGGTTCGGGAGTGGAACTAAAACTCAAAGTGAAAGAATATGATTGATACGATTGGCTGATGGCATTGCTATCCTGACTGAAAGTGAAGAAGAATTAAATGATCTGTTGAATAGAATGAACAGTCTTAATGCGTACAGAGTATCGACTGAGAATAAATCGAAGAAAGACGGAGGTAATGAGAAGTAATATAAATGAGAACAGCGAAAAACTTAATACCAGAACCGAAGGTCACGAAGTGGATGATGGTAAGGAGTTCTGCTACCTAGGCAGTAAAATAATGAGTGACGGGCGGAGCAAGGAGGATTTCAAAACCAGACCAGCAATGGCAAAAAAGGTATTCCTGGCCAAGAGAAATCTACTAGGAAGAAATTTCTGAGAATATACACTCCTGGAAATTGAAATAAGAACACCGTGAATTCATTGTCCCAGGAAGGGGAAACTTTATTGACACATTCCTGGGGTCAGATACATCACATGATCACACTGACAGAACCACAGGCACATAGACACAGGCAACAGAGCATGCACAATGTCGGCACTAGTACAGTGTATATCCACCTTTCGCAGCAATGCAGGCTGCTATTCTCCCATGGAGATGATCGTAGAGATGCTGGATGTAGTCCTGTGGAACGGCTTGCCATGCCATTTCCACCTGGCGCCTCAGTTGGACCAGCGTTCGTGCTGGACGTGCAGACCGCGTGAGACGACGCTTCATCCAGTCCCAAACATGCTCAATGGGGGACAGATCCGGAGATCTTGTTGGCCAGGGTAGTTGACTTACACCTTCTAGAGCACGTTGGGTGGCACGGGATACATGCGGACGTGCATTGTCCTGTTGGAACAGCAAGTTCCCTTGCCGGTCTAGGAATGGTAGAACGATGGGTTCGATGACGGTTTGGATGTACCGCGCACTATTCAGTGTCCCCTCGACGATCACCAGTGATGTACGGCCAGTGTAGGAGATCGCTCCCCACACCATGATGCCGGGTGTTGGCCCTGTGTGCCTCGGTCGTATGCAGTCCTGATTGTGGCGCTCACCTGCACGGCGCCAAACGCATACGACCATCATTGGCACCAAGGCAGAAGCGACTCTCATCGCTGAAGACGACACGTCTCCATTCGTCCCTCCATTCACGCCTGTCACGACATCACTGGAGGCGGGCTGCACGATGTTGGGGCGTGAGCGGAAGACGGCCTAACGGTGTGCGGGACCGTAGCCCAGCTTCATGGAGACGGTTGCGAATGGTCCTCGCCGATACCCCAGGAGCAACAGTGTCCCTAATTTGCTGGGAAGTGGCGGTGCGGTCCCCTACGGCACTGCGTAGGATCCTACGGTCTTGGCGTGCATCCGTGCGTCGCTGCGGTCCGGTCCCAGGTCGACGGGCACGTGCACCTTCCGCCGACCACTGGCGACAACATCGATGTACTGTGGAGACCTCACGCCTCACGTGTTGAGCAATTCGGCGGTACGTCCACCCGGCCTCTCGCATGCCCACTATACGCCCTCGCTCAAAGTCCGTCAACTGCACATACGGTTCACGTCCACGCTGTCGCGGCATGCTACCAGTGTTAAAGACTGCGATGGAGCTCCGTATGCCACAGCAAACTGGCTGACACTGACGGCGGCGGTGCACAAATGCTGCGCAGCTAGCGCCATTCGACGGCCAACACCGCGGTTCCTGGTGTGTCCGCTGTGCCGTGCGTGTGATCATTGCTTGTACAGCCCTCTCGCAGTGTCCGGAGCAAGTATGGTGGGTCTGACACACCGGTGTCAATGTGTTCTTTTTTCCATTTCCAGGAGTGTATGTATGGAGTACAGCATTGTATGGTAGTGAAACATGGACTGTGGGAAAACCGGAACAGAGGAGAATCGAAGCATTTCAGAGGTGGTGCTACAGACGAACGTTGAGGAAAGGAATATGTGGAAAACACTGATAAAGAGAAGGGACAGGATAATACGACATCTGTTAAGACAAGAGGTAATAACTTCCACGGCACAGAGGGAGCTGTAGAAGGCAAAAACTGTAGAGGAAGACAGAGATTGGAATACAACCATCAAGTAATAGAGGACGTGGATTGGAAGTGCTACTCTGAGATGAAGAGGTTGGCACAGGAGAGTAATTCATTGCGGTCCGCATCAGACCAGTCAGAAAACTTATGACCCCCCCCCCCTCACCAACAAAAAAAAAACACTTAACAAAGGATTATTTGTTGCTACGAGGTGAAGTGTGTTGGCACGACCGCTTACTATACGCGTGGGCTCATGAACTAGCTGCTCGATATAATTTTCAGAGAATGCGTATAGCACAGTTGCGGATGATGTTTTATGCGTACCTCCAGAATTAAACATGTATTTGCGCCAACCTATCGAGGGCAAATTAAAGTCACCACCAACTATAATCGTATGAGTCGGGTACGTGTTTGAATTCAAACTCAGGTTTTCTTTGAACCTTTTAGTAACTGTATGATTTGAATTGGGAGGTCGGTAAAAGGATTCAATTATTATTTTATTCCGGTTGCTAACAATGACCTCTGCCCATAATAACTCATAGAAACTATCTACTTCAATTTCGCGAGTACTAACAGCAACAAACATGCCACCGCCAACCGCGTTTAGCCTGTCCTTTCGGAACACCGTTTGATTCTTCGCAAAAATTTCGGCTGAGCTTATATCCGGCTTTAGCCGGCTTCCAATGCTTATATCGATTTGAGCATCAGTGCTTTGTATTAGCGCTTGGAGGCTTGATACTTTCCCAACACAGCTACGACAATTTACAACTGTTATACCGATGGTTTCTGTATCTACGTTCCTCATGTGTTTGACCTGCATCCTTTGTAACAGAAGCCCTTCTTGTGTTATCCCGAGATAATATAATCTAAAAAACCGCCCAGTCCACGCCACACAGCCCCTTCTACCCGTGTAGCTGTCTCCTGCACATAGGGGACAGCTGAAATATGGTAAAAAATGTAGAATCAGTTGAATGAGACTTTCATGAAATGAAACGCCATGTGGGAAACAAGATCGCTTTTTCTTTTACCCTGGCCAGATACATTATCGAAATGGAAAGCCATCAGAACTTATTTTGTAAGCTTAGGAGAAACCTGTGCGAATGCTTTTGTAAAACGTATTGATGTTTAACATTGACGATCTTGATTGTATTTTACTTGCACTTTTCGTAGCCATATTTTAAATTCGCTTAACAAAACTGCAAAATGCCTGGAAGTCAACTGGATAACTATTTTACATGTGTATAATATCATAAATAATCTTCAATCGGACTTATTCAGTAGGATGATGGTTAAAATCTATCCGCACTCGTCCAGAATTAGGTATTCAACGATTTACCTAAATTTATCCAGGACAATGCTGGGACTATTCCTTTGAAAATGGCACGACCCATTTCCTTACACATTGTTTAATAATCGGAGTTTGTGCTCCATCTGTAACGATCGCGATGTGAACAGGACCTTAAACTCTAACCGTCCTTTTTTAAAAATTATGGGCTAACAAAAAGAAAACAGTATATCTCCTTTGGACTGAAAATGGCAGAAAATTGAACAACTGTCTTCAGCTCAAGTGACTTGTAAGTTTCGCGATTTTTTAAGTAATTTATTAACAGAGCTTTAGAGTAGCTAAATAAGTAGTTCTATTTTAATGACACCAGATGATTATTTACACTAAGCTGCACAATTGACG
The DNA here is from genome assembly GCF_023898315.1 of Schistocerca nitens. Taxonomy (NCBI): domain Eukaryota; kingdom Metazoa; phylum Arthropoda; class Insecta; order Orthoptera; family Acrididae; genus Schistocerca; species Schistocerca nitens. Next base: position 715,994,952 of record NC_064614.1, on the reverse strand, counting down.
CTCTTTGGCCGTTGTTTGTGCCGTCTTCTAGTCTGAGAACTAAGCAAGCTAATTGTAGCACCGCAGTTTTCCTACTAAGTACGCCTGCATTTGTGCGCTTCACACCAGGCTTTTGAACTACTTTCTACGGAAACTCACTTAACTTTATGTCCATCTTGTTAGCCGACTTTAAGCGCCTCTCAGTCCCAATATCCACTTCAAGGATGCATGATAATTAACAACTTTAAATTTACGACTATGCATACAACAATGGAAACACGAAATACCGCATGTTAAATCTAGTATATCTTTTTTGGTAGTCAAATAGTTGCCCTCAGTCTTATTTAACTGGTGAGATAAATATTACACTGGATGCTGCTTTCCACCTGTTGTGCTACTTCAATCGGTACCTAACGCGGTATTGCTTGCATAGCATGGTAGTAAAAATTCTTTGCAAAAATCACGATAAACTAATACAAGGTCTGACGTTAATATCCCCTTTAAATTTTGAAATGCTGTTTGACGTTCTGATGTGTAACGAAATATAACTCCCATTTTTTAATAATGTAGTCAGCGGTTGTGCAATTTGTGAAAACTCTGATAAATTTTCGATAATAATAAGCTAACCCAAGAAATTACTGTAATTCTTTTAAAGTTTATATAACTGCTATATCACGCCGGCCGAAGTGACATGAGGATCTGTCCTAACATCATCTTGGCTAGCAATATGTCCAAGGTAATAAACTTCTGAACATGCAAAATGACATTTGTCCATTTCTGCGTAAGACGAACTGTTCTTAACCTGTGAAATAATTCCCGTAAGTGCTTTACGTGTTTATCTAAAGCTTCATCAAAAAATATTATGTCATCCAAACACGTCGCAAATTTTTTAGGTTCCAAATTCCGAAGGACTCTGTCAAACAAGCGCTGGAGTTTTGCAGACGCGTTCTTTAAACCAAAAGGGCATTCTGCAGCATTGGTGCAGTAAACGTTGTCTTGAGCCTATCTTCCAGGTATACGTCAGTTCTGTGATCGCCAAATCCATAGCGTAAAAGAATACACACCTCCCCAGATTATCCAAAATTTTTGTTATTTTAGCTACCGGATATGCATCAGTTACTGTTGTTCGACTGAAAATTTGTAATCACATTTCGATATTTTTCGTTCGAGCAGGTGCTATATTTCTTACAGTACTTTGGTATGTGATTGCTCGTTGGAATCTAATTCTGTCTTATGGAAGTGGCTGCCGACGGGCCTTCTGAATCAAATGAAGCTTTCTGCTGCGTGACCAATCGCTACTCTTTAAATTAATTACGCAACTCACATGTACTGACCGTTTCCTTGTTATTAACCTTCTTAGTCTTCTTTACCAAGTACTTCTAGTGTAGCTATTATTAACCCCTTCAGAAGAGTTACTTCGTCCATTCCGAAATTTTCCATGCTTATTGGCATGATAATCTAAAAAAAAATGGTTCAAATGGCTCTGAGCACTATGGGACTCAACATCTCAGGTCATAAGTCCCCTAGAACTTAGAACTACTTAAACCTAACTAACCTAAGGACATCACACACACCCATGCCCGAGGCAGGATTCGAACCTGCGACCGTAGCAGTCCCGCGGTTCCGGACTGCAGCGCCAGAACCGCTAGACCACCGCGGCCGGCATGATAATCTGACCCTCTACGTTTTACGCATGTGCTATACTTCCTCGTATAAAACAATAACGCTCATCTAAAACGTCGTCACCCAAAAGAGGTTCTATCAAATATAAAACTTGCTGCTGTACATTGAGATCTGCTGTAACCCAGATTAGGTTCCCTGAACCTACCGGTACTCTGTCAGACAGAATAACTTTTAATGAAGGTGCACACAGTTTATCTGGTACTACCTCAGCAATAGATGTATCTTTCAACTGCTGTACACATCGGATTCGAATTCTTATTGAGTTCAACTGTCTGTTCCCAAACGTCCATTTTACCATGATGCCTAACCAGAATGTCTAATCCAAGTTTGTAGAAAATTCCTGTTCCACAGTTGGCAACGCCTTCATATGCTCATAAAAACATACGCTTCCTATCCTAAACTTGAGCTATGTTGTCCAAACTGAACCTATACTATTATTCCTTACTGCGCTCAGTCTGTAATTCTCAGTTTTCAGTCTCCTCTTGCCCACGATGTCCAGGCCCACAAAGTACATGTGCCCCGTATCCTCTAGAAATTATTACTTTTTATGATCCATTCAAGCTACCAAGCAACATTCGGTCTACTCTTACGTTTTTACTCAACCGATGTTTATTGGGAACGCTTCCCGAGACAAGGGACATACCCGTTGGCGTCTAATGTTTTCCTTTCGCCATTCTATTTGCCCTATTTTTCGGATCCATAAACTCAAACGTTATGCCCTAAACGTCTGCGATTGTAGCATATTGGCTGGTGACCTAGTTCCTTCAAATGCCCCATCTGACCACAACGGTAACATTTCTTACCAGACGCAAGTATCTGTCCCTTATTGCGCACATTTGTTGCTGTAAATATTTATTGCGAGTGCATGGCAACACAAAGTTCTGCAGCTAAATGCTCAGCGTTTTCTATTTGCACCTGATTTGAAAATATCTGGGGGAATCCCTCTCAGGAGTACGTCTAAAGACCTACTCTCTGCTTCTTTAAACATGACTCAGTCTGCATCTGGCTTTTGTGTTGGCTCGTAAGTCTGTGCATTCACTTTGCGTATCATGTCAGAAGACGTCTCAACCGTTTCATCTACTCCCTGTGTCAAGCTACTGAGTTACTCCCTCGAAAGCCATGCACTGTTTGGCTTCCTATGCCTTTGCTGTACACCATCTGCTAATGACGACGTTGTGGACGCCTTATTAAGAACTTCATGATTCATGACATAAGTAACTTGACAATCTACAAGTACGTTTTATCTGACTACCTATTGAACTCGGCGGTGGCTAATGCATCGTTTATAAATACGGGATCATCCTCAGATGTTCCAGGAAAGGGGTTTATGGAATTTGAAGCTGCATGATTAGCGGATGAGAAAGGAATATTTACTACATTTTTACTTTCAATCAAGCACGATTGTGGCTTCTATCCAACTGAAAAATCTTGTTACTGGTGACTTAGCCATTCATTATATACTTTCTACTGTTCAGTGTCCTCTTACAAATTAGAGCCTTGATCCATATGAGCGGGTATCATATCATTAGCGCTAGCTGCTCGCATCCGTGCCATGTTTGTGCAGTTTACTTTCACCTTTTTTTTTCTCGACGATCTCGTAAACTGAGATATGGCCGGGAGAGTGGTATGCTGACCACATACCGCTCCATATCGGCATCCAGTGACGGCTGCGGCCTGAGGATGACACGGCAGCCGGTCGGTATCGTTGGGCCTTCGTGGCCTATTCGGGCGAGGCAATAATCTGCTGCGTGACTATGTCTTCTACATGTATCATATGTCGCAGGTATAGATTTATCACAAGGTGCACAATGACCGGTCAGATTAAAAGTTTTATATGTCAGAACACGCTACTCTTGCCCACAATTACACTTAAATTGAGATAAATTAACTGGCGCACTTTGAGTACTAAAGTTAACTTTCCAGTATTTAAGTCCTATTCTGGACATGTCAAAATATAGTTTCCCTCAGAATAAGTACAATGTGTCTTTCAAACTTGCTCTATGTGAATGTCGCAGAAGTTGGCGTGCGAGGTTGGAACCACTTCCAGAATAGATATCCTCCTTAAGCTTGACCAATATCTTGCCCTCCAATTCCATTTCATGCTGGTCTTCAGGGCGTCTTATGTCCAATTTGTAGGGTTTGCCCACTCGTCGGTTGGAAACTCCTGCTGTTGCGTCAGGATGGAGGCTGGTTCGTCTGAAGACGCAGTAAAACAAGATTAAATATTGCTTCTTGTCGCTGTGTCTTGTACAGCAGCTGGTGGCTTTTTAAGATGGAGTGGAATCTGGTGAATCCCGACTCAGGGCTGCCGAAGGTCGCTGCGTCAGCCCCGAGAGCAGGCCGTGAGTTGGAGTGTCATGGGTTCCCTGCCTGTAGGCGCTTCCCATCTGCTATGGACGAGGAAGTGACCAAGCTGTGTGTATGTTTGCTCACACGTCATCCTGAGAGTATTCGATCTCCCTCAGGTCAGTTCCCATGTTGTCCCATCAGATGACGCACAGTGTCGGATGCCTTCATGTCTTGTTGAATACTGATTCTGGCTCACTGGTTTGGTAGTCCTTCTGATCCAAACGATGCTGAAGTTTCACAGCAGCTGGTGCCCCGCACTGGAATAATTTTGGTAGACTCGTGGACTGCCATCAGTGGTAACTTCAATAATGGATGCTGGTTTGCAGTAATCCATGGTTACAGAATGGTGGTCATCGCTTCAGGCAGTCATAATATGACCAATATTGCAACAATCTCACACAGGACGTTGCAATACAGTAATCAGAGAAGTTTGTGCAAATAACATGAACGCCATTGATCCTACTGACTGACTCTCTCTAGGCTAGCAGAGTTGAGTATTTGTGGCGTCAAGGAGTGGCTTTGCTGTGTGACGTCACTGTAATCACCGAATCAGTCTCGATCGTTGGGACTGGTCAGTGGTCTTCATTTGTGCTGTATTAGCTTAACCAGTTTGTTTCAGTATCATAACAGCTTCATAAACCCATAATAGGTGTTGTTGCACCCTACCTAGTACTTCTTGCATAATGTTATGAGAGTAAAGAAGGCAGGTCGGTCTGCACTTCTCTTAGAGTTTTTTTGCTGAGCTCGCTTGCACTCTCGGGCAAAAATGTTAATGTTGCTTTCTTGGTGACTTGCTAGCCATGTCTAAATATTTATGCCTAGTATCTGGCTCACGCTGATACTTCTGTGTGCTTGAGAAATGCTGGAGCTTACAAACGTTTTCTCTCTCCCATTCCCTTACTATCGGGATGTATAACAATTCAGAGAGAGAGCTTGTTTGTGATGAAGATGTGAAGCATATCTGAATCTGATAAAAATGAATTACTTATTTATCTAAACATAAATATAATTTCAAGGATACTGTGAAACGTTTTTACAGTGAAAGTATTTCTAAAAGCAATAAAAAATAATTTTTACATAATGTAATTGAACAAAATAAGTAATACTTTACTGTGAATCAATGTGTCCCCCCCCCCCCCCCCCGTTCAATGTACTTTACTCATTCTAAGAAAGGCTGGAAGCCCTATCCATAATGTAGGTACAGGATATTATGTAAACAAGATCAGCAGTTCCAGTGAAATTCAAACTGCAGGTACAGTCTGAACAGCGCGACCGCTACGGTCGCAGGTTCGAATCTTGCTTCGGGCATGAATGTGTGTGCTATCCTTAGGTTAGTTAGGTTTAAGTAGTTCTACGTTCTAGGGGATTGATGACCTCAGATGTTAAGTCCTATAATGCTCACAGCCATTTGAACCATTTTTTGAACCAAACTGCAGGATTATAAAAATAAAGCTGTTGAGAGCAGTCTTTACTGCTGGGATTTATACGATCGTCAGTGGTATGCCGTTATAGACTCTCCCAGCAAGTTTCATTGTCCATACATCTGGTGCATGTCCCTTGTAATTTATATTAATTTACATACTGGTAGTCGTATGTGTTGCTCTTGTTAGGAAATGATTATTTCATAACAGGATAAAGCGTTTTGTGCGATAGAATTCTCACAGACGAGATCCATGCAGAGCAATTTAGTATTAAGTGAATAGCCAGCAGTCAATTTGAGTCGAGAGATCAGTGGTGATAATTTTAGATTGTGCTGCACATAAAATATTCAAACAATGGCGAATTACGAGGAAAGTTTACAACAAGAAGTCAACCAAAATCAATGCTTTCCGTTAGTGGATACCATCACGGAAACGCATGAACAATGTAAGTGACCGAGCATGGTGACACAGTGGTTAACACGCCCGCATCTCGTGGTCGTGCGGTAGCGTTCTCGCTTCCCACGCCCGGGTTCCCGGGTTCGATTCCTGGCGGGGTCAGGGATTTTCTCTGCCTCGTGATGGCTTGGTATTGTGTGCTGTCCTTAGGTTAGTTAGATTTAAGTAGTTCTAAGTTCTAGGGGACTTATGACCACAGCAGTTGAGTCCCATAGTGCTCAGAGCCATTTTTTAGTGGTTAGCACACTGGACTTGCATTCGGGAGAACGACGGTCGAACCAGCGTCCGGCCATCCCGATATAGGTTTTCAGTGTTTTACCTAAATCGGTTTAGGCAGATGCCAGGATGATTCCTTTGAAAGGGTATGGCCGACTTCCTTCCTGATCCTACCCTAATCTGTTCGCTCCCCTCCCCCCCAATCACCCAACGAACAAAACAAGTAACGCCTCGTCTAGTCTAAGATGTTTCTAATTTCGTCTTTCAACTATCGTTTGATTATAATCACTTTGCATTTGACAGTGAAGCACCATCGTTGCCTATTAGATGACAGGACCGTTGGCATCTTGCAGTCCACCGTAGGAACTCTGCATTGTTACTGTCTGCTCGACATACTCTGTTGCCACTGTCGGTTCATCGCGAAAGGTCGCAACGCAGTTCATAGCTCTCGTTCGGCCGTGAGGTACAATGCAATTTTAATCGCACTATGATGAAATTATCCCCTCACAGGATGAACATTCCACATTTCGAAGACACAATCGGGATTCCATGCTCTCAAATAGGCGCAAATATGGATGAGGTAGCCAACGGAGTACATGGGAGGTTCGTAAACATTTGAGAACCGCGCAAACAAAACTCTAGATTGGCCATACCAGGATTCCTGATATGTCGATGCTGCTGGATTATAAAAGTAAGGGAAGCTACATCTGGAATGATATATCATTTTCGGTGTATCCGCGAAAACATAAACCCCACAGTTATGACACTATCGAGGTCTTTACCTCGAGTTGGTCTATTCCACTGTATTTTGATTACTCCACTAAAACGCCGTATTTGTTCTTCGATGACGGATAACTGAACAGTGTATGACAACACAAAAACTTCTGTTTTGGAAAATAAGTACCACATACGTTAATATCGCTGCCATAGTCACCGACGACAATCTGAGGAAGCGCAAAGTTGCGATTCCTTGCTGAAAACAATGCGACGTTGTTCATGAACAGAGAGTGCTTCCTGGTCGTAGCACCGCTCCAAGCAGCCGTTTGTGTTGGGTTGTTAACGGTAGTCTACGCTTGTACAGTATTTACCTAGTCCGTCTATGGCCAGTCTCCGATTATTGGTGCCGGATGACACGAAGTGGTGTGGGGAGTGCATTACTTGTTCTCAGGTGGAAGGCGCAAAGGCGAAGGAGGATGTGCTTGGTGTACAATACGGCGATTATCCGTTGCGGTGGTCACAAGTGTTTTGCGGGAAACTTAACGACGCTTATGTCTGCTCTCACATTCCCATGCAGTCCAGTATCGGGCCACTGTCATATCCGAAAGCCCCACAAATCTGGATACTGCATGATTCGTCCAGACGGTCTAATACAGTCCCACAATGAGGCCGTTTGCTAGCTCCGTCAGTTGCTGATAGCCCTGTCTCGAACGAGTACACGGCATCTCCGTGTCCTTCACGGTGGTCATCCAACATCTGACGCTGTTTATGTCATTTATAAACCTTACTAGGACATGGTACAACACTAAATGCGAACAGCACTAACACTGTCGGGTTGACGTTTATCTGCCACACAAAATTGCAATTGTCGACATTTACATACCCACAAATGGTGCGTAGTTGTACCAAGTTACTTTGACATCCAACCATATCTTCTCTGAATTGCCCTTTTTTTGTCAGGCATTGTATATTGCAATTATCTACCATATGTACGCAGTCGCAATATAATGGAAACGTGTTGTGTATGCACTCAAAGTCTTAGTCACATCTGTAAGAACAATAAAATGGAACGTATTCTATCCTTGATGACGACAGGTAAGGTATAATTTTGTATGACACCGAGTGTAAAGTGCCTGCAATCAAAGTGAAATTATTTATCTACAATACTCCAGCGGAAGGGAGTATTTCAAAAAGACTTACTCGGATGCAATACCCGTCAATTCAGTGAAACGCATCTGTTTTAATTTGACTCACGGAGTAAGGTGGCTGGTGAAGCCCTTTATGCCGCCCGTCATTCAATGATTGTACCGGGTGAGATTTTGGTACAGAGATAATTAGGATCGGTGCAATTGACAGAAACATTCGTCCAACTCGTTGAGTTCATAACAAGGATACAGCTGAAATACGCTCAGAAATCGTAAAACAGAAAGGAAAAAAATACAAAACGAGGAGAGCTGGAACTAAACTGTAATATATTGTGTTTTCGAAAGAAAGGGGAATTGAGGTTACCGTAGCCAACAGGAACACGTAGATCGCTGAATGGATTATTTCGCTGCAGCGACCGCCACTGACAACTCCAGAACACCAGCTGAAGTTCAGACCTCGCAGCGAACTTCCTTTCCGCCTGCAAACGCAACTGACCCGCTGCTTTCTGCGCATAACCGACGCGTCGGCTGCAGGCTTGATGGGAATTCTGCAGGCCACGTCCACCATTTTCCGCTCGGATACAAAGTGGCGGACGAAACAAGTTGTTGCACAACAGACAGCAAACCACCACTAGTCAAAATTGACTACATATCAGGTTGGTTCACAACGACGAGACCAAAGACATTTAGTCTCTAAAATCCGTGTTCGCTCAATTAATATTACTTGGGTTACGGAAGTAGCACCAGTGAAGCTTCTTGGCACATTAAAACTTAGTGCCGGAACAGTTCTCGAACCTGGAACCTTTGTCTGCTACGGGTTAAATTTACTGCCGACTGAGCTACCCAAGCACCTGTGTTTGCAGAAACTTCACAGTGAGGGGTAAGATTCTAATTTTTATATAGCTGATAGCGTTAGATTGTAGACATGTCATACCCCAAAAACCAGATTTTGTGGCAGATACAGAAAATTTAGTTCAGCTGGAAACACTGATAGTTCTCTGATCAATAGCTGTGTCAACGTAGATAACTTTGAAATCCAACATGTAAAAAATTCCCGAGGCAATGAAAAATAGTATTTTCATATTGTTAACACCCTTTTGGATAACAACTTTTTTGAGATAACTGTCCAACATTATACCCTTATGTTATTAAATGACAGGGTATACATCGAGCTAAGGTAAAGTTAGGAAATATGATAGCTTTTAATCATTTACCATTTGCGTTAGGTCGTCACTGAAAATTTAAAACACTGAAATTAAAAAAAAAAAAGTCAGAACTACTGATCAAATCCTGTCAGATTTTAATAAAAACACACGACAGTTTGAACACCAACTCTAAACATCATTAGCGTCAATACCTTCATGGACCCATAGCAAGAAAACTGTGCACCTGTGGTCTTTTTCTCATATAATTCTGTATCCACAGCTCATTAATAACCGGTATTCCAACAGTAGCAAAATGTGAGGAAAACATCAGCGTGCTAGAAACAGAAGACTTCGCCATGTGCACGAAATTGTACAGGGCTCTATTATTGGCGATCCGAGGCTATGGAATCACATGCAGTGGACTTTCGACGGACAAAATGTAACTGCTTTTATATACAGGATGATTTTTATTAACGTTTAAGAACTCTGGAAGTGAAGTAGATGGCGTTGAGACGTAGGGCTGCAGACGTCAGGACATACCCTAAAAGTGGATGACTAATGACGAACTTATGATGTCACCAAATTACGTGAAAGAGAAATGTAGTCTAATCATGCCGGTATGGGGCAGTATTGTACGTCATTCCGTTAGGTTACTCTGTTTTCATTCTTGCGAGAGTGAAACGTCATTGGAACAGTCATCGAAATTCCATGGACACTGGTTCAGAGTAGATTAAAACCATTTAATACCGTCGGCATATTAATGAATAAATAATGAACTGAACCATACATTTCTATTAAATCATGTCCTTAGTTACGACCAAGAGAAAAAAATGCTAGTGCGAGAGTGAAAAGTCATCAGAGTAGTCAGCAAAATTCCATGAGCACTGGTTCAGAGTAGATTAAACCAATCAATACCTTAAACATATACCGAATGATCAAAAAGTCAGTATAAATTTGAAAACTTAATAAACCACGGAATAATGTAGATAGAGAGGTAAAAATTGACACACATGCTTGGAAGAACATGGGGTTTTACTAGAACAAAAAAAAGCAAAGTTCACAAAATGTCCGACACATGGCGCTGGACAGCAAAACGTCAGTGACTGCGTATGACAATCGTGTATAAAAGGAGCTGTAATGAGAGAGAGAATCAGATGCGCCAGCAGTCGCAGCATGTTGACGTTACCTGAAAAGGCGCTTTTAGTGGAGCTGTATTGTCAGAATGGGGAGTGTGCTAGTTCAGCGTTACGATCCTATCCCCATAAGAAGGGGATTCGAACGGGTAAAAGTCCGTTGACAAATGCAGCTGTGGCGAGAAGGATTTCGAAGTTCGATGCCACGGGTTGTTTAGACGATATACCCCGTAGTGGCCGACCGAGCACAAGGCGTAATGATGCTGAGACAGTTTATGAAGAAATGGAGACTGTAGCGGGTTCGTCTATGCACGGGGAAGTCAGCGCTCGTGCAGTCACACGTCGCACCGGCATTCCATACACTACTGTTTGGTTGGCACTTAGGCCTACCCTCCGATGCTATCAGTACAAAATCCATCGGCATCATGAACTGTTACCTGGCTATTTAGTGAAGCGGAGGGAATTTGCGGTGTGGGCGTTTCAAAAGATGGCGGAAGATGACGATTGGTTGAGTAACATGTTGTGGACCGACGAAGCTCATTTCACGCTATGACGGTCTGTCAACGCCCACAGCTGCAGAATTTGGGCTACTGAAAGTCCTAGAACTGTCGTGAAAACTCAACTGCATGACGAGAAAGTCACGGTATGGGTTGGATTTACCACATCTACCGTTATCGGGCCTTTTTTTATTCGAGGAAATGCGTGATTCTGGTTTTGTGACTGCTACCGTGACGGGTGAGAGGTACGCCGATATGTTACAGAATCGCATAATCCCCAGCCTGGCTGACAGACACCTCCTGGAATGTACGATGTTTATGCAGGATGATGCTCCACCCCATACTGCTAGACGCGTGAAAGATCTCTTGCGCGCGTCGTTTGGTGATGATCGTGTGCTCAGCCGCCACTTCCGTCATGCTTGGCCTCCCAGATCCCCAGACCTCAGTCCGTGCGATTATTGGCTTTGGGGTTACCTGAAGTCGCAAGTGTATCGTGATCGACCGACATCTCTAGGGATGCTGAAAGACAACATCCGAAGCCAAAGCCTCACCACAACTCCGGACGTTCTTTGCAGTCCTGTTCACAACATTATTCCTCGACTACAGCTATTGTTGAGGAATCATGGTGGACATATTGAGCATTTCCTGTAAATAACATCATCTTTGCTTTGTCTTACTTTGTTATGCTAATTATTGCTATTCTGATCAGATGAAGCGCCATCTGTCGGACATTTTTTGAACTTTTGTATATTTTTGGTTCTAATAAAACCCAATGTCATTCCGAGCATGTGTGTCAATTTGTACCTACCTACATCAGTTTTCAAATTTAGACTTTTTGACCACCCGGTAAATGAATAAATAATCGATCTGAACGTCGCTCTTATGCTATTGTTCAAAAGTAAACTGTTTGAAACAGAACGTTACGCTCATTACAAATGCGGAACTACTAAATATCAGAAACAGAGATCAAATAGTGTGTGCTACCTGCATAAACTCACTGCTTTGATGAGTTAATTACAGCGCGATGGGCGTTTAACTGTGGAGAAAATTTATTAATTTTGACTGTGTGTGCCTTGCAAACTATTAGCCAAACAATTGCTTGTCACTAGAGCGCTAAAAAAAAAGAAAAAAAAAACAATCCTTCATAATACAACTACGCAGACACGCACATTCGGATGACTCGTCAGGCTTCCCTAGTAGTGTACAGTAGTACATATAGCCTTCGGCAGTATTACATGAAGCTGGTGTACTACAAATAAAGTCACATATTGGTGAAATCGCACGTTCGTACGATTTCACACCTGAATCGAGTATACTGTTTCCACCGACAACAATGACGTAAGAGGGAACTCAGTCTAGATCAGGATAATGATATGTAAGCAACTAATTCACTTCTATTACAAAGATATTATCCTATTATTCGACGTGGTTGATTCCGGGGAACAACTGAATAGTTGGTAGCCGGACAAGATCCTTAATCGCTGTGCTCCGTCGCTCATTTTCATTGGTTCTATGCGACATACTACTACGTAAGGTAAATCATAAATACGGTTACACAGTTTATAGAGAGATGAGCTACAGTAGTATCAGAAAAGAGGTCAATACAAAATATTTTCATTTCTGTCTCATTTATGAAATACCCTTTTACGAAAGAAGGACTGAAGAATACTAATTAACGTCCGGTCGTATATGATGCCTTCCGAGACGGATCATAAGAAGGGATTAGTGCGGAGTAGGGATGGAAGTCGACCGTATCCGACCAAAGGAGACATCCCAATATTTGCCTTAAGCGATTTAGGGAAGTCACAGAAAACCTACATCTGGATGGCCGGACAGGGATTTGAACCATCGTCCTCCCAAATGCAAGTCTGACACTGATTGTATCTGGCGCGCCGATTGAATTTGCGAGCTCAACACACTGATTGGCTGTCTTCATACTCAATTAACTCGAAAACGGCGGAACGTATCGAATTTTTTTCTTAACATTTATTTCTCAGCACAACCTGGCTTGCAATTACCGTACAACGTTTTCAGACTGTTTATGGCCACCCTGTATAAACACTTTTTAAACCCAAAGGCAGTAACCAATGACAGAACCATGGGTTATAATAACATCCACAGATAAAGCCCGCGAAACCAGTTATAATTTAACAGAATTTTTTGGACAATCTAGCTAGGAAGCTATAGCTATTATGATTGAAAGTACAACCAAAGCTAGATAGCCTTGCGGCGGCACTGAGAGAGCAAATTTTACACTACTGGCCATTAAAATTGCTACACCAAGAATAACGGTTATTCATTGGACAAATATATTATACTAGAACCGACATGTGATTACATTTTCACGCAATTTGGGTGCATATATCCTGAGAAATCAGTACCCAGAACAACCACCTCTGGCCGTAATAACGGCGTATTGTGACGAGCCAGCTGGTCGGCTACCATTGACCAGTTGGTGAGAGATCTGGAGAATGTGTTGGCCAGGGCACCAGTCGAACATTTTCTGTATCCAGAAAGGCCCGTACAGGACCTGCAACATGCGGTCATTCATTAACCTGCTGCAATGTAGGGTGTCGCAGTGATCGAATGAAGGGTAGAGCCACGGGTCGTAACACATCTGAAATGTAACGTCCACCGTTCAAAGTGCCGCCAATGCGAACAAGAGGTGACAGAGATGTGTAACCAGTTATACCCCATACCATCACGTCGGGTGATACGCCAGTATGGCGATGACGAATACACGCTTCCAATGTGCGTTCACCGCGATGTCGCCAAACACGGATGCGACCATCATGACGCTGTAAACGGAACCTGTGTTTATCTGCTCTGCATAGAAACTAACAGTTCTTGATCGTTAGGAGAGAAATTTATTTTGTACTTATTTGCTGCGCTTAGCTTTTAAATAGTTTTTCTGGGAAAACCTAGCGTAGTTTTCGCGTCTCGTATTTCAGTGAGTGTTTCTTGATTATCAGAGTAGCTCATCAGAAGATTATCTTGGGAATTTGTCACCGTATAGAGTAGGGTAAACATAGTCATGTGTAGGGACTGTGGTTGTTGTGAGCGGACGCAAGGAGAATTGGCCACTCTTCGGAGGCAGGTGGAGGCTTTGTCTGTTAGGCTCATCGAGCTCGAGGCGCAGGCGTCGGCTCGTAGTGGCGTTTGGGCAACTGTGGTGAGACCTATGCCTACTTCGGTGGCCTTGGAATCACATGGAACCCCTGATGTCGATGCGTCTTCCGGCAGTGAGCATCTTACCGGTCAGCCATCACTCCAGGGTGAATGGCGGACAGTGGTGGGCTCGCGCGTGCCTGGCCGAAAGGCGAAGGTGGGATCTGGCCGCGTGGCAGCTGCCTTACCCCTTTCCAACAGGTACGGGGTGCTTCCTAGTGGTGATGACATCGTTTCCGAGCCACCACAGGATGCCTCGCCTGTTGGGCCAGTGGCCGATTCTCCGGCAAGGTCCCGACAGTCACAGAGGGCGGGCCTATTAGTTATAGGGAGCTCCAACGTTAGGCGGGTTATGGAGCCACTCAGGAAAATAGCGGGTAGGTCGGGGAAGAATGCCAGTGTGCACTCGGTGTGCTTGCCGGGGGGTCTCGTCCGTAATGTGGAGGAGGCCCTTCCGGCAGCTATTGAACGCACTGGGTGTGACCGGCTGCAGATAGTAGCACATGTCGGAACGAATGACGCCTGCCGCTTGGGTTCTGAGGCCATCCTTGGTTCCTTCCGGCGGCTGGCTGATTTGGTGAAGACAACCAGCATCGCACGCGGAGTGCAAGCTGAGCTTAATATCTGCAGCATAGTGCCCAGAGTCGATCGCGGTCCTCTGGTTTGGAGCCGTGTGGAGGGTCTAAACCAGAGGCTCAGACGACTCTGCGACTATAATGGTTGCAAATTCATCGACCTCCGTTATTGGGTGGAGAACTGTAGGGCCCCCCTAGACAGGTCAGGCGTGCACTACACACCGGAAGCAGCTACTAGGGTAGCAGAGTACGTGTGGCGTGCACACGGGGGTTTTTTAGGTTAGAGGGACCCCCCCTTGGGCGAAACGATAAAATACCTGACGGCTTACCAGAGAGAACATTATCATCGTTGATAAAGAACGTCCGTCCTCAGAGACCAAAAACAGGAAAAGTTAACGTAATATTGGTAAACTGCAGGAGTATCCAGGGCAAGGTTCCTGAATTAGTATCGCTTATTGAAGGAAATAGTGCGCATATAGTATTAGGAACGGAAAGTTGGTTAAAACCGGAAGTGAACAGTAACGAAATCCTAGACACAGAATGGAATATATACCGCAAGGATAGGATAAACGCCAATGGTGGAGGAGTATTTATAGCAGTAAAGAATTCAATAATATCCAGTGAAGTTATTAGCGAATGCGAATGTGAAATAATCTGGGTTAAGTTAAGTATCAAAGGTGGGTCAGATATGATAGTCGGATGCTTCTATAGACCACCTGCATCAGCAACCGTAGTAGTTGAGCGCCTCAGAGAGAACCTGCAGAACGTCGTGAAGAAGTTTCGTGATCATACTATTGTAATAGGGGGAGACTTCAATCTACCAGGTATAGAATGGGATAGTCACACAATCAGAACTGGAGCCAGGGACAGAGACTCTTGTGACATTATCCTGACTGCCTTGTCCGAGAATTACTTCGAGCAGATAGTTAGAGAACCAACTCGTGAAGCTAACGTTTTAGACCTCATAGCAACAAATAGACCGGAACTTTTCGACTCCGTGAATGTAGAAGAGGGTATCAGTGATCATAAGTCAGTGGTTGCATCAATGACTACAAGTGTAATAAGAAATGCCAAGAAAGAAAGGAAAATATATTTGCTTAACAAGAGTGATAGGGCACAAATCGCAGAATATCTGAGTGACCACCATCAAACGTTCATTTCTGAGGAAGAGGATGTGGAACAAAAATGGAAAAAATTCAGAAACATCGTGCAGTACGCCTTAGATAAGTTCGTACCGACTAAGGTCCAAAGCGAGGGGAAAGATCCATCGTGGTATAACAATCATGTACGAAAGGTACTACGGAAACAAAGAAAGCTTCATCATAGGTTTAAGAGTAGTCGAATCATAGCTGATAAGGAAAAGCTGAACGAAGCGAAAAAGAGCGTAAAGAGAGCAATGAGAGAAGCATTCAACGAATTCGAACATAAAACATTGGCAAACAATCTAAACAAGAACCCTAAAAAGTTTTGGTCATATGTAAAATCGGTAAGCGGATCTAAATCCCCTATTCAGTCACTCGTTGACCACGATGGCACCGAAACAGAGGACGACCGAAGAAAGGCAGAAATACTGAATTCAGTGTTCCGAAACTGTTTCACTGCGGAAAATCGTAACACGGTCCCTGACTTCAGCCGTCGCACGGACGCCAAAATGGAAAATATTGAAATAAACGATATCGGAATTGAAAAACAACTGCTATCACTTAGTAGCGGAAAAGCATCCGGACCAGACGAGATACCCGTAAGATTCTACAGTGATTATGCTAAAGAACTTGCCCCCTTTCTATCAGCAATTTATCGTAGATCTCTGGAAGAACGTAAAGTACCTAGCGACTGGAAGAAAGCGCAGATCGTTCCCATTTTCAAGAAGGGTCATAAATCAGATGCGAATAATTGTAGGCCTATTTCGCTTACGTCAATCTGTTGTAGAATAATGGAACATGTTTTATGTTCTCGTATTATGACGTTCTTAGATAATACAAATCTCCTTCATCATAACCAACATGGATTCCGCAAACAGAGATCATGTGAAACTCAGCTCGCCCTATTTGTCCAAGAAATTCACAGTGCCGTAGACACTGGCGAGCAGATTGATGCCGTATTCCTGGACTTCAGGAAGGCATTTGATACGGTTCCGCACTTACGTTTAGTGAAAAAAATACGAGCTTACGGAATATCGAACCAGGTTTGTGATTGGATTCAGGATTTCCTAGAAGAAAGAACACAACATGTCATTCTTAACGGTTCAAAATCTGCAGATGTAGAGGTAATTTCGGGAGTACCGCAAGGAAGCGTGATAGGACCTTTATTGTTTACAATATACATAAATGACTTAGTTGACAACATCGGTAGCTCCGTGAGGCTATTTGCAGATGACACGGTTGTCTACAAGAAAGTAGCAACATCAGAAGACTCATACGTACTCCAGGAAGACCTGCAGAGGATTAATGAATGGTGCGACAGCTGGCAGCTTTCCCTAAACGTAGATAAATGTAATATAATGCGCATACATAGGGGCAGAAATCCATTCCAGTACGATTATGCCATAGGTGGTAAATCATTGGAAGCGGTAACGACCGTAAAATACTTAGGAGTTACTATCCGGAGCGATCTGAAGTGGAATGATCACATAAAACAAATAGTGGGAAAAGCAGGCGCCAGGTTGAGATTCATAGGAAGAATTCTAAGAAAATGTGACTCATCGACGAAAGAAGTAGCTTACAAAACGCTTGTTCGTCCGATTCTTGAGTATTGCTCATCAGTATGGGACCCTTACCAGGTTGGATTAATAGAAGAGATAGACATGATCCAGCGAAAAGCAGCGCGATTCGTCATGGGGACATTTAGTCAGCGCGAGAGCGTTACGGAGATGCTGAACAAGCTCCAGTGGCGGACACTTCAAGAAAGGCGTTACGCAATACGGAGAGGTTTATTATCGAAATTACGAGAGAGCACATTCCGGGAAGAGATGGGCAACATATTACTACCGCCCACATATATCTCGCGTAATGATCACAACGAAAAGATCCGAGAAATTAGAGCAAATACGGAGACTTACAAGCAGTCGTTCTTCCCACGCACAATTCGTGAATGGAACAGGGAAGGGGGGATCAGATAGTGGTACAATAAGTACCCTCCGCCACACACCGTAAGGTGGCTCGCGGAGTATAGATGTAGATGTAGATGTAGATCCGAAAAAATGACGATTCGCCAATCGTGCACCCAGGTTCGTCGTTGAGTAGACCATCGCAGGCGCTCCTGTCTGTGATGTAGCGTCAAGAGTAACCGCAGCCATGGTCTCCGACCTGATAGTCCATGCTGCTGCAAACGTCGTCGGACTGTTCATGCAGATGGTTGTTGTCTTGCAAACGTCCCCATCTGTTGACTCAGGAATCGAGACGTGGCTGCACGATCCGTTACAGCCATGCGTATAAGATGCCTGTCACCTCGACTGCTTGTGATACGAGGCCTTTGGGATCCAGCACGGCGTTCCGTATTACCCTCCTGAACCGACCGATTACATATTCTGCTAACAGTTTTTGGATCTCGACCAACGCGAGCAGCAATGTCGCGATACGATAAACCGCAATCGCGATAAGCTACAATCCGACCTTTATCAAAGTCTGAAACGTGATGGTACGCATTTCTCCTCCTTTCACGAGGCATCACAACAACGTTTCACCAGGCAACGCTGGTCAATTGCTGTTTGTGTATGAGAAATCGGTTGGAAACTTTCCTCATGTCAGCTCGTTGTAGGTGTCGACACCGGCGCCAATCTTGTGTGAATGCTCTGAAAATCTAATCATTTGCATATCACAGTATCTTCTTCCTGTCGGTTAAATTGCGCGTCTATAGCACGTCATCTTCGTGGTGTAGCAATTTTAATGGCCAGTAGGGTAGTTAAGGTCAGTCTTGCAACGACCATCCACGGAAACACATACGCCCCTCTGCTGGAGAGCTGAAAGGCTCATCTTTTAAGATGTTTCTCACCAGATTAAAATACCGTCATTTCTTTGTTGATGGTGCATTGAATGAAGTACACAGTAGCTGCTAGCGTTTCACTCACTGCTGCCTTCGGTCTGCCGGTAATTCGACCTTCAGACTTAGCATGTTCTAACCCAAGTCTCTTCAGCTGCGGAATGCCGAAAGTTGGAAGCGTGTGTCTCAATTTGGCAGAAGGCAGGCAAGGACAGCAGGCTTCAAATACAACACAAAGAAAAACATTGCTGTGTCGGCATCGATGCACTTGAATCACGGTTGCTAGCGGTTCTACGGCTAGTTAGGGTTAATGCCACTAAGCGAAGGACGTTCTCTGAAGCCGACACTGCGCAGGCACCGGTCTTAAATCGGACAAAGGGGAAATGCCGCAAGCACTAACGCGAAGCCATAGCATTAGTAGATAGATTATAGCGTGCAAATATACAATAGAGCGAAGACTTCTATCGATAGTAGGTTGAGAGCCGAAAAACGGCGCAGAAACAGTGTAGTACATCCGAAGTAGCTGCGGAGAAACGGGAGTGAGAGATAAACAGTTCTTGCTTGTCAGGATATGCTCGAGTATTCTATGGGCGTTTTTGGTTTCGTATATCGCTTAGCAGACAGGAGTTAATTTATTCAGCTTGGACAGTCATTCAGGAGCGCATTCGTCTGTGGCACGCTTTTAGCGTCAGCTCGTGCTATGCCCACTTGTAGCGGCAATGGAGACAGCACAGCCTGCAGGGTACACGTGCTGATGGGAAGTGACGTGCTGAACTGGTGTTGTAACACCCCACCCGTCACTTATCTGGTTTTGGTGTGTGTTCACCCCAGGTAATTGACTAATAGATCAACAGAGAGTGCAAAACTGCCGCAATGTCGGATAACGCAAAGAAAGTAATAAGACTCTCTGACTCCTGATTGAACTGCGGTGGCAGTGTTGACATTAATTGATTCAGAATTGATCCCTTTTAATTAAGAAGGGGTGCACATTGATGTTATATTCAGCTATTGAACACCAGATGCAAATGTTGAACATAAAATTAATTAACAAAGTGACTTGGGATTTCAACTACTTGATTGAAAACAGATGCAGTCGATTAGCACAGATTTATTTTAACTCATGACTTTCAATCATCACATTACATGACTCTCCTAACAGTCAGTGGTAATACATTGCGTTTGCGTGGATTAAAGCGCGATAAATCAAAAGTAATTCCTATCGACTGACCCAGGCGTAATGCGAAGCGCGAGAAGAATTCTACAATACACGGCCCATGAAACCCTCGTGGAAACTTTGCCGACGTGATCCAGCAAGTTAATCAATGGCCGGAGTGGGCGCAATATCACCGAATTCAGCGTGGCGGAGCGGTGTCATTGTGCGGACGTCGACCGACCTCGTGGTGCTGCAAGGCTGCGCTCGTCTATTTACTCCTAGCTATCTTGCTCAGTGCATAGCTGAACCGAAATTTCCTATCTCCAAGCTCAATCG
Source organism: Schistocerca nitens (assembly GCF_023898315.1). Classification (NCBI taxonomy): domain Eukaryota; kingdom Metazoa; phylum Arthropoda; class Insecta; order Orthoptera; family Acrididae; genus Schistocerca; species Schistocerca nitens. The sequence goes on along the minus strand of NC_064614.1, from coordinate 715,975,001 downwards.
CTCCGTTTGCTAAGTCCTAAACTGCAGAGATGCTCACTCTTTCTCAGGTAAGCTGAGTAAAGAACGCCACGTCCGCACTCTAGGCAAGCTCTGAACGGAAGATTTCTACAGAGACTTCTCACAGTCCGCTCTTTGCCTCAGTTTCCCCTCCAGCAAAATCACTTACGCCAATTGCAGCACAAGTCGCGTTAATTATGTGTCGCTTCGCAGCACCGACCAATGCCTGCTCTGGGAAGTGAACAAATTCCCACAAAATTTCCCCTCTTCTCAACTTCTGCTACATAGCTCCTCCCAGGCCACCCATCAAGGTTAGCGTCTGCACAGACACCAAGTTTTCTGGAATTCTGACTCCCAGGAGAGTACTTCCAATTCCTTGGTCCTACGTTCCCATCGGAGGCCGGCGTATTTCATGCTGACGCTCTTCACCTGATTTACTACAGGCTCTGCGGACCGTGAATTCACCGTGAAGTTGCTCTAGTCATGAACACGTATATTTTGACCTTTGTTGACCGCTCCATCGTAGCTTTGCGCGGCTTTCTCGCATGTTTCACAGAAAACAGGATGACGGACGTTTATCAACAGGCGTAAAGTTCTCCGTCTGTTTCCCAGTACATCAGTATGGCGTCAGGGTCAATCACCCATGCTGTCACTCATCTTAAGGCGGCTGGAGGCCGTGCCCCGTTACCGCTTTCTCAGAGCTTGAGCCGCCCTAAGCTGCCTATTGTCGCTTCCCTTCGCCATTCCCCATCAGGCCACGTTCAATTCTAAATACTTCCTTGGGGTAAACTAGCGTCCAGTAAATCGACTCATTTCCACAAAGTTTTCATGTCGTGTGAATTACTTTAAAACCATCACCTGACATTAATTATTCCACTATGTCCATACTATACCCTCTACAAGATGCATTGTGCCTTGCCAGTTATTTTGTTCAGCCCTACTGTTCGCTCAATGTGAGTTAGGTGATCTTTAATGACTTCATGTAAGGGGCATAGTTCTTGCCATCTTACAGTGTCATCGGCAAAAAAGTGGTTCAAATGGCTCTGAGCACTATGGGACTTAACTTCTGAGGTCATCAGTCCCCTAGAACTTAGAACTACTTATACCTAACTAACCTAAGGACATCACACACATCCATGCCCGAGGCAGGATTCGAACCTGCGACCGCAGCGGTCACGCGGTTCCAGACTGTAGCGCCTAGAACCGCTCAGCCACTCCGGCCGGCAGTGTCATCGGCACACCACGTTGAGTCGAAAGTGGCGGCCAAGCACTGGTCGTTGCTGCGATGCGTCTTCTCCATTGCGACAGATTGTGGCGTTGTCCGCTGTCAAGCTCTCAACCAATGGCTAGGAAGCACCGAGAAGCAACTGGCGTCCGCAGCTTTGGCAAGTGGTCCACAAAACACCTTGATCGACTAGAGATAGAACGATCATATTCACAGGACATGTACATTAGTACGTTTTGCACAAATGGTTAACAATTCAGTCACCTCGGTCAGCATGTGTACTGTTGCCTAATAGTCATAGGTTCCATCATTGGCCCTGATAACTTGTTCCATGCATGATGGCATCGACGCGTGTAAGGCGCCAACGGTGTCCTATAGTACAGCCACTATGTTGCATTCACCTGGTTTCAAAGTTATACTGTTGTGATTGGCACTGTGTGACTGCGCTGCACCTGTCGTTTCACCATATCCCACAAGTTTTCGATTGGCGATAAGACTGGTGATATGGCGGCTCAGGACAAAATGCTGACATTCTGTGACACTATGAGGCACGTGTTCGTGCAGCAACAAGTGGTCGTACATCGTCTTGCTGAAAAATTGCGTCTGGAATGGTGTGCAGAACGGGTGTGACTGTGGGTCGCAGGCTGTCATTCACGAACGTCATACTGATCACAGTGCCCTGGACACGCACAAATTGTGATGTTTGGTTGTATCAAAGAGCACCCCATACTATAAGGCTGGACAAACTGATGGAAATCCTAAGGAAACATGGAGCTGACTGGAGGGATAGACAGCTAATTAGAAATTTATACTTGAACCAGAGAGCAAGAGTAAGAATAGGAGGTGTGATGAGTGAAGAAATTGAACTGGGAAGAGGTGTAAGACAAGGTTGTTGTTTATCACCAACACTGTTAAATATATATCTAGAGAAAATTACTAGTGAAAGGTTTGATGAAAGAACGTCTCCTTTGTGTAGGGGGTCGGAGAGAGGAGTGTATAAGATATGCAAGCGACATGATTGTGATGGAAGAGAGTGCAACAGAGGTGGAACAAATGTTAGATGATCTGAAAACAAAGTTAGAAGAATATGGAATCAAGATTAACAAGAATAAACCGAAAAGCATGGTAATTGGAGGAAATGGAAGAAAATGTTGTATGAAAATATGGGGAGATGAAATAGAGCAAGTGAATAACTTCAATTACTTGGGAAGTGTAATAATGGTTTATATGTATTGCTCAGCAGAAATTACGAAAAGAATTGCAATAACAAAAGAAGGACTCTAGAGGAAACGGAAATTACTTTCTGGACCACTAAACAAAGATCTGAGGAAAATACTTGCCAAACGTTACATCTGGTGCGTTGCACTATATGGTGCGGAGACCTAAACATTGAGGAAGGAAGATGAAAGAAGACTGGAGGCACTAGAGATTTGGATATGAAGAAGAATAGAAAAAGTGAAATGGGAAGACCGAGTAAGGAATGAAGAAGTGTTAAGAAAAAAGAAACATGCTGAAAGTAATCAGAAAGAGAAAACGGAACTGGATTGGACATTGTATGAGGAGGGACTGTTTATTGAAGGAAGGAATAGAAGGAATGATGGAAGGAAATGGGGGAAGAGGAAAAAGAAGATATTAGATGCTGGACGATATCAGAGGAGCCAAATATTCAGAAATGAAAAGACTGGCTATGAACAGACAAAAGTGGAAGAGACTTAACCTATGAGAAGACCTGCCGTAAGGCAGAATATCATACTACTACTACAAGGCCTTGAGGTGGCACTGTATGTTTTGTGCCAATGCAGTCACTGTGACGCCGTCCCCCAGTCTGTGGCGAACCAAAATGCGACCATCATTTTGAAGCCCGGAATCGTCCAACCGCCAGGGTAGCCGAGAGCGCTAGTGCGCTGCTTCTTGGAATCGGGTAGGCCCTCCTCGTTAATCCGCCGCACAGTTTCGATCTGGGGGCCGGTATGCCGGCCAGTCTGGATGTGGTTTTCAGGCGGTTTTCCACATCTCGCTAGGTGAATAGCGGGCTGGACCCCACCTTCCACCTCAGTTATACGAATTGCAGACATTTGAAAAAAAGTTCCCACCCTTCCATGGCTTACACTAGACGCAGACAGCTGGGGTACACTAATTCCATCCTGGGGGGTTCGGGGTGGTGGCAGGAAAGGCATCCGGCCGCTTGTCTGTAGTAACAACACATGTACCATAATTACGGTTAGGTATAACTCCAATTGCAAAAGTGCGATAAGAAATAATGTCTCTCTCATTGTAGGCTTCCAATCCTTCAAGAGGTTTCTCAGTACCTCTCAAAACAGCAATTGTTAACCATGCATTGCCACTAACTACTTCTGTCGTAGTACAAGAAAATTGAATCTTGCAACCAACAAAAGTAATAGGTCCTTGTAGTAACTCCTGTTGACCAGTCTCATTTGGTGTAATTGAAAATGTATCCACTGTCTTGTACACTGGCATTCTGCTCCTCCTCACGTATCTTCTGCGACGGTAAGGCATGGCTGTGTGCTTCGTGCGGCTGCCTCGAGTCGAATGAGCCTGCAGCTGCCTCAGAACAGGATGTACTTCCTGCCCCCCACCCGTGCGCGCAGCGCCAAGCGCGCCGATTGCGCAACCACTTCCGGTGATAAGTTTGATTTTCCAGCAACACGGGCCTAGTAATACTAGGGCCCGTGTTGCGCTCTCTCTCACACACTCCACAGCGCTCTCTCTCGCACACTCGCTGCCTCGCTCAGCGGCTAAGTTCCACTCAAGGTCACGCGCCACACACAGAAACACAACTGCAATACACACAGCCAAATCAATAGGAACACGGCCGACCCCGCAATGGCGTGGGACAAAGGCCCCAAGAATGAAAAAAAGAAAAGAACCTGGATTCGTCTGGAAACACTATCTGATACCATTCATGTCGCCAGTGATCTCGCTCCACACATCATTGCCATCTAGCATGATTCTGCATATTCGTCAACGGTAGGCAGAGAAGTGGACGACGCACAAGAAACCCTGCCGCAGTAAACGGCAACAGACTGTCATCTCTCTCAATGTACAATGTGCTACACTCGTCCACTGTTGCGCCAGAGACTAGGCGGACGCAGGTCTGTCCTGCATTGCCATTCGGATGAGTTGTCGATTTTCTCGGAGGGTTGGTCTGCGTCATGCGACCCTACCCATCTCGTCGTGCTCTGCGGCCTTCCGTGAACCATTCTTCACACAGTCGTTGCACGGCCGAAGCACTTCGCCATACACGAGCAGCAGTTTTCCGGATGGAAGCATCACATTTTCTCAAAAAATGGCTCTGAGCACTGTGGCACCTAACTTCTGAGGTCATCAATCCACTAGAACTTAAAACAACTTAAACCTAACTAACCTAAGGACATCAAACACATCCATGCCTGAAGCAGGATTCGAGCATGCGACCGTAGCGGCTCCCCACGTCGGAGGTTCGAGTCCCCCTGGGGGACGGGTGTGTGTGTTGTCCTTAGCATAATTTGGTTTAAGTTAGATTAAGTAGTGCGTAAGCTTTGGGACCAATGAGCTCAGCAGTTTGGTCCCATAGTACTTCCCACAAAATTCCAATTTGACGATACGATTCGCTCATACTTCCGCGAGGCATTCTGCGCATCTGCTCAAGTCACACTGATCCATTACCTCCGGTTTATAGCGACAACGAGACCCGCAGTTACATTTTACCGGTCTGTCCCATGTCTAGTCGTTCAAGTTGTTTGTCCTCAACTGGACTGTACTTAACGGCACTCGAAAGCTGCGGCTAACAGAGTCTGCCGTGTTTCTTGTCCAACTGACCGAATAACGACGGCTTGGCTTTATCAGGTATAATAGCTGCCGCTCTCTGCTGACTTTGCATTAGTGGCAGTGTCGGTGTGTAATGCCCAACACTCTGGAACACAGGCAATGACAGAAGCAGTCATAAGCGTCTGTAGGTCGTCCTGTAGAAACTTACTTGAAAGCTGGTCTGATGGCATGGGTAGTTGCTTTTGCTGCTCGCACAGTTCAGTGATCAGTGCTTCCTCTCTGTGGCTCTGATCTGGATACTGCTCTGGGCTCCACCTCTCTACCAAGTTCTGTTATACTTTTAAACCCTTACAGTAGAATGACCTGGAAGGAATTTAGAATAGCTATTAATGTAAAGTTTGTGTGAGCATCACTGTATTCTAACCATACTAACTGTATGTTCTAACACCTAAACATTTAAATGAAATGTTCTGAAAGTCTTGTAAGGTTGTTGCAGGGTGGGATCTACTGAGATATAACTGTTAACAAATAATTCGATACATTGCGCCATTTCCGATTTAAAGTCTGGAGTTAGCCAGTCAGGTCGTAGTGTACACAAAATCAAGAGCCCTGCCGGAGACAGTGTCGCCCAACCTGTTTTTCGTTTGGTTTCGTAACTGAAATTTATGACTTCCGAAAGTGGCAAATTGTGACTGATAATGAGCATTTAATGAAGTGGTAACTCACGGATCCACAGATGTCTGTGCGTTATCGCATTTTAGCACAAGCAAGTTCTTGAATTTTCGAGCACATTACGACCTGATTGGCTACCTTAAATGCAAAATAGCTCAGAAATGGCGCAGACTATCGATTTTTTCCTTAATAGTTATTTCTCAGTACAATCTCCCCGGCAACGCCCATACAAGCTCTTCAGACTGTTTCTGACTACTCAGTATTTATGCCAAGGGATCATCTAAAAGGCGTGTATTCTGTAGCACAGTGAGACACTCGCACCATACGAAATGTTTCAGCCACTGAATTGGTGTTGGAGCAATAATAAGAACTGTTTCTCGGGGTACCACAAACAGTGTCTGCTTTACCAGTGGTATCACTGTCCAACCGAATCTGATAAGAGTAGGGTAAAAGATTTTTTCGAGAATACTTGTACTTACGTCAATTTGATATTGATATTATTGTACCTATTTTAAGAAAATAATAATTAGAACAAAGATTTTATTACTAAGAAAAAAATGGTTTGTAGTGTTATGAATGAACCTTTTTAGACGGCACGTGTAGGACGTACTGAGAGTGTGTACCGAACTACTGGACACTTACTGTTCCAGGCCACACATTAATTTTGAACTGCTAGAAAAGTTTGCCTACTCTGTTTTTATGGTTGCAAAAATGTACTATTCCATCTTTCTCAAATGTTGCCAAATTTTCAAACGGGACAATGATTACATTGGAGTTTTCAGTTGTATCGATGATTTTCTTTGATAACCTACCAAAATATGCTTTGGTTAGTGGCTGTAAACCTTATTTCTGTTTTACTTCCTAATTGTTCGAGGTAGAAGTCAATCAAAAATTCAAAATTAAATACTTTTGGAAGTATGTTTACTGAGATGTTTGCTTTCTTTTGTTGTGAAGAAACTGGCACCAAACTTTGTTAAAGAATTTCTTGTATATCTTGTTTACCTGTTTTTCAAGCATGTAATCAGATTATCATGTGTTTTTTAACAATAGCTTGCCAGCTTTCTAAACCATAAAAAAATGCTTTCGGTCATTAGCCTACAAATGGGTTGTCTTTTGTCCATCGCCATTTGACACAACTATCACTTTCACTGCATGTGGGATATTCTGTGATTTTTTTGTTAACAAGCTGGATTAAATTAATATTTCGTCTGGCCGACAAGCAAATACACTGAATAAAAGGTACCAGTCCATTGATTACAACACTCATCAACAGCGAGTAATTTGTTTTCGTGTGCATAAATCAGTTATTATTGAACATCACGTTCTCATTTGAAATACGTTAGTATATAGCACAGAATGTATTAAGAAGCACAATAACATCAGTTTTGTTCATTATGTCTACAGGTGCTGAACGGCGCATATACCTTATTCAACATGTTGTATCGCCTGAATAGCACAAAATGAGTTGAACAACGCTGGCAGCGATGTAACAGTTCGTGGATGGTTTTACTTCATCTGGAAATTTACCAGGAATGCACAGACGTAATTCTTGCAAAACAAGGAAATCTATTTGTGTTTGCACTTAAAATATAGGTTAGCACAATTTATTTTTTGTTGTGATTTGTAAGAGTATGAAATATAGAAAATACATCATGTATAAAATAGCATTGTCATGACAATGTTAGCTGTGGAAGTTCTCTTTCTTGAAGGAGGAGTGTTTTAATTAATGGTTTATTAGATAACCTGAAATCCCGAGCGCCCCTGTTCAATATATATGCAAGTTCGTCTCTTTTGTAATAATCTGGCTTAGATGTACCACTGTTATAAAGGCTCTAAGTAAAAATCCTTCGAGATGTTTGACCTCCTTACGGATCATAACTAGCGCTCTAGATCAGGGCCTGATTCCTCAATAAATTTCCACTGCTATTACAACTGAATTGAATCACTCTCTAACATATACTAGATGTATCATAATTCATGGTGCAAACGCATACAGTTGAAAGTAAAAGTCTCGGTAAATATAGGATCTAAAATGCATACCTTAATAGCTACGAGCAATTTTTCGTCGTCGATACTGTGAAGCAAATCTCTCTACTGCAAGCTCTTTACTTTCCACATTTCTGGGAAGTAGTAGTATGGACCAAACCAAGAAAAAATGTCCAGTAAAAATTTGCTCCAAAATGCGTACCTTAAAAGTTATGAACAATTGTTCATTAGAAGAGATGTGTTTTCAAGTAGCGAAGATGAGCATATGCTCATAGCTCTTAAGGTATGCATTTTAAAGCTCATGTTTACTGGGCATTTTTTCTTGTTTTGGTCCACATTACCATTTCCCAAAATATGGGAAGCAAAGAGCTTGCAATAGAAGAGATTTGCTTCAAAGTTTCGAAGATGAAAAATTGCTCGTAGCTCTAAAAGTATGCATTTCCAACCCTATGTTTACTGAGACTTAACTGTGATACACTCTGTATAGTAATGACACTCCTGCAAATTTTTGTTGTACACAGCAACAGCAGCGCTCTAAGCGGCCGAAAAGCTACACTTCAAAGTACGATATCGAGTGAGTGCGGATAAACTATCGTTACAATTGAGAGCATATTTAGTGCCATAAAAATCGGAAGTTACTAAAAGTTGACACAATATTTGACACTCTAGTTTCCTAAATACTGTGGGAGGTTCTGAACAGTATATTACAGGACAATTTATTCTCTTCTAACCTAGGGATATTTTCTGAAGTAACACTTCTTTTAAGAAGAGAAAGTTACTAATAAGCAGCAGAAGACTGACCTTTTGAAGAAAGACCTCTTCCATTCGATCAGGATAACTTATTACCACTCACAAATGAATGGTGCTCCACCTATTCGCACTGCTTTTTACTAAAAGTAAGTTTTATCGGTACCTCTGTGATTTCTAGTTACTATTTTAAATGTTTTTCTACCTTCCTACAACCTAATACGCTTATGACTGTTCTTTAATTACTTTGGCTAGGAAGAGTTTCTGATGACTGTTTTAAACTGAAGGATGCCAGTTCAATAACTAAACATGCGATACTGAAGTAACATTGCTTGTTCTTACTTCTTAGTAACACTTCATTTCCTTTAGGCAAGGTCCACACTTACCCAGAGCATTACATACAAGAAAAATACTATGTTTTTAAGACTGGTCTAAGGTAAGTAGAATGACAGTGTAACTTTGTACCAGTTTTAAAACTGACATTATACTCCAAAAGGCATAATTAGCATATATTTTCTCATTTCCAAGCACTCGATAAATGCAGACGAAAATGTTACAGTGTTCGTTGTGATATGTAAATATCTTGTGCCCAGTAATTCCAAAAAATGGATAAATTGCTACAAAGTTTCTCAAGTTGACTGTATATTAACTCAACAACATGAAGTTTTTTTCCCTACTCTTATATTACAATAGTAGATGTGGAAAGTAGAAAACTTGGAATGAATGCAGTATCTACATTGTTTAGCGTATCAAATAAGCCACAACAACCCAGCTGTAGGGAAAACCACGCATGAGTGATAATAAAACGTCAAATGCAAAGAAAACGCGGAAAAAACCGGTTCCACAATTCTTGCTACTTCTTATCCACAGACGGCAAGAATCTTCCACACAATTGTTCTTGAAGCAAAAGTAATTTATATACAATTTATAAAATATATTCACGGACTAGAAAGTTGAATGAAGTGTAAGACTGCGCTAATCACTAGACTTCATACAAAGCTGTTACATGTCAAGGGAAGTGTCTGTCATAATGAAGCTATGGTCACAGGTTCGAATCCTGCCTCGGGCATGAATGTGTGTGATGTGCTTAGGTTAGTTAGGTTTAAGTAGTTCTAAGTTCTAGGGGACTGATGACCTCAGAAGTGAAGTCTCATAGTGCTCAGAGCCAATTGAACCATTTGTCATAATGATGTAACAGAAATAGATGCTTCTCAGTCACGAAATATGTGTTTATATTCCTTTGCTTTCAGCGAGTAAGTTGCAATTATACATATATTCAAAAGAATTTCTTCATGAATAATTTGTAGTTGTCAGTTAACCAGTCAAATTTGAATATTTTTACATTTATTCCACAATCATTCATGTCTCGTGATAACATATTAACACTTGGAAGGCAAGCATGTAATGCCAGATTGTTGATTACGTGCAAAAATAATTCAAACAGAACATTAGCATTACGGGTTAGTTTCTTACCGCTAGGAGCGCTAGTGTCACATAGTAACAACTTTCACATCTGTGAGTCTCGCAGCTGTATAATTATGATATTCTGTGATTGAACTGACAGGTTCATGGAGTAATTATGCCTTTTAGTGTCGCACGTCTATCTGAAATGTGCGCTTTAGGCAAATAATTAGCGAAAATAAAAGGAGCTTATTCACATTCCATTTCTTTCTTTGAATCAAACCACTGACCACTGACAGCAAAATGTAAAATTTCCTGTTAAATACATGACAGACAATGAAAGTCGTACAACTAAACTGCCTATCAGTTTGATTTTTAATCAGTAATAACTGCAATAGTCCGGACGTGGCGTAACCTTAAGAACGCCAGTCCAGAATAAAAGCAATGTAACGACTATTTTTCTTTGCCACATTAGTATCTATTTTTCATAAAACAATGGCTGGTTGTTGAAGTAGTGCCTCTTTCCTTTGGGAATGGTTCCGCAGTTCCTTCGCATCCACATCAGTTCTGAGTACTCGACGCCCTGGACACGAAGGTCCATGGCGTCTAGGACATTCTGTCAGGCCTAACATGCAACAGACTTTTACACATTTTTAAAAATCTATTTTTTCTCTTGCCATCATTCCCTCGTCAGTCAGCAGTTGCTTAATTCCATTATATTCACTTTATCATTGTAATTTAATACCAGGAGTAAAAACAGTACATTGTTACCTGTTTTTTATGAACGCTTCGTGCAGCACTCGTGTGGGCAGCATGTAACCTTTCGCAGCAAATGTAGAATGGGTCCATCATGCCAATTGGGAACAATGAATAACTACAGAATATTATTAAAAAATATATCCAAAACTTTTATCGTTCCATTACTTGAAATTAAAGAGATTTTTACACTTATATCCATCCATACGCCGATGCATGTCTGCCAAAAGTAGAATAGGTGTTTCACCACATCTGAAAGACGAAAGTTTGTATAGAGTGTGAGTAATACTGGTACTTTCAATATCGTGCCTGCTGAAACGTGGGTTCTATTATTGCTAATCCAAAATATGTACATTATAGTAAAGGAAGTCCAAATACTACGTTGCATAACGTGAGATGGGAACAATTTAAGAGCAGAAAACATTGAGAAATAAATTCGATACTACACATAAAATTTTTAATAAAATTGGCTTTTCAGTTGTTCTTAATATCAGCTGTGTATATCTTCGCATAATATGTACTCATCTCTAAAACTAGTAATGATACTGAAGACGTCGGAGTCGAGGCTTATCAGTGAAGGTATTGCACCTGTATCAACTGAAGTTTCATATAGATTAAATATGTCCCTTGTTCAGAATTATATCAAAAACATTTCTGCAGAAATTAAGCAAAAACTGCAAGAGTTTGTCAACTTTCACCTATGTCACTACACTAGCGAAGTTTCAAGAAAGAACAAAAGGAAATGGAGAAAGGATTAAGTTAAAAACCGTTTAGTTTTTCAGAATAAATTTTGGGATAATGTTATACGTGAATAAATGCGTTCATTGTATCAAACCATCAGTAGAATATCAAGCAACCTTTCAAAGTACTTCAGTGACGTTATTACCCAATCTGCATATTGAAAGTCCCATGAAGCATATTAGATGTACTTCGGGGCGGGTGGGAGCCTATATCATTTACTAGAAAGCAAAGAGTCAAGGAGGGCATCTCCAGCAATAAGGCATGCACTCATTGACTGACTGGGGACACAACTTGAACGTTTTTGCATGATATCTGACTACCACTATTCGTGTTATTTACAAATAGGGAAACCACTGTATTATATTATCCAACGATTAAGATACTGATATTTCTCGAGTGACATATTTATTTATTAAATAACTTACAAAAGATAAATGTGTCCAATCGAAATTTTTTGGCTGCCTCTAGAACTGCTTTGGTGATAAAAGCTGTCCTCTGTCCTTTTGTAGTAATAAAACTTTTTATGTTGCTTGGAAGGTGTATCATACGTAAGTCATGACGATTCGGTTGGTTACCAAGGGTTGTGTGTATGGGATGATTTACAAATGAATTTCACGTCGTTCAAAAAAAAAAGAAAAAAAAAAGAAATGGTTCAAATGGCTCTGAGCACTATGGGACTTCACTTCTGAGGTCATCAGTCCCCTAGACTAAGAACTACTCAAACCTAACTAACCTAAGGAGATCACACACAACCATGCCCGAGGCCGGATTCGAACCTGCGACCGTAGCAGCAGCGCGTTTCCAGACTGAAGCGCCTAGAACCGCTTGGCCACTCCAGCCAGCAATTTCATGTTGTGTCAACCTTTTTTTTTTTTCCTATGACACAAATGTATAGAAGTTCAAACGTCTTTGCGTCGACAGCTGTGTAGAAGTAATATGTCAGGTTAGATGATTCTTCATCCAGTCCAGATAACGACAGCTTTAGAAGACACAGAAGTATCAGTGTTAGGCCCAAAGAACGCCAGTGGTTAACTTCTGGATCATGCGCAACAAAGTGCTAAGATTGAAATGATCCTAAAAGGCGGTGAAGCTCACATAATAATAGGAACAGAAAGCTGGTTCAATGTGAAGTTAACAACAATGTGATTTTTTTGGGAGAAATTGAACCGTACATGGAAATAATAGACTAATAGGAAGTGAAGTTGATGTATTGATTGTAATAAACAGGAAACTCTTATCCATCTAGACAAAAGCGGGATCTGTATGAGGGATTGTTTTGGCAAGATTCAGTGTCTGTCCACCACCAGACTAACCTCCTGATGTCTAATATCTAGTATCTAATGTCATATCTAATATATTTTATATCTACTAAAACTAATGTATTTGCTCTAGTGGCAACAGCAAACAGTTCCGACCTATTTGAGGACGTCCACATCAAAATTGGTATCAGTGACAATGAGGCAGTTGTAACAACAATGATTACCAAAGAACAATTGACAACTAAATCAATTTGGAAGATTCATATGTTCAGTAAAATACACAACTATGAAGTTTTGTCCTATCTCAATGGCGAACTTGTAACATTTAGCTCAGGATATCAACATGTGGAGGAACTTTGGCTCAAGTTTAAAAGAACAGTTGACTATGTAGTGGATAGTAGAAAAGTTCATGAGGGGAGAGACACTCCATGACTTACAATGTGAAGGAACTTCAACAAAAAAGAGAGGCTACTGCAGAACAGGCGTAAAACAAAGCATAGAGCTATAGATAGACAAATAGATAGATAGATAGATAGATAGATACTGAACGAAACGCGTTTGGCTATCATGAGAGTGATGCGTGAGGTCTTCAGTGACTACCGAACTAGAATACTGTCAAAACATCTCTCACAAAACTCAACGAAATTCTGGTCGTATCTAAAGGCTGTTAGTGACACCAAATATAATGTCCAGTCACTCACGGACGAGACGGGAACTGAAACTGAGGAGCAGGAATGCTTAGCTCCGTTTTCAAATGTTCCTTTCTGAAGGAAAACCTAGGAGTATTGCACCAGTTTAAATCTTATATCACTGGAAACATGAGTGAAATACACTGACGAAAAAGAATCACACCACCAAGAACGAGTTGGCCGACATGAACGAAAGTTGGTAGGCGTGTTTCTACATCTGGGAGATAACGTCTATTCCAATTTCGCACCATTCTCGTTATTGTTATTGTTGCACTAGTAGCGCCACTATGCGGACGCAAATCAGGTTTGCTTTAAAGCACGTCGTAACGATAGTGGGCGTCAGTTGCCTTAGAGACAGGAAATGGTGAGTTGATGTTAGGCAAGAATGCCTTTAAGACGGCAAAGAGGGCATTATCAACTCTTGACTGAGTTTGAACGAGTCATGTAATAGGGCTACGAAAAGCTGGATGCTACTTGTGCGATATTGCAGAAAGACGTGGCAGGAAGGTAAGCCACTATACATGATTGCTGACAGCGGTGGTCACCAGAAAGTAAGGTTGCATGACGACTATGCTGTGTATGGTCACGCGGCACTACACCGAGAGGGAAGACCATAGTGTTCGGCGTATGGCTCTAGCGCATCGTACTGCATTTGCAGCAGCAATCTGAGCAGCAGTTGGCACCGCAGTGACACATCGAACTGTTACAAATTGTTTGCCTGAAGGACAGCCCCAAGCCAGACGCCCTGTAGCGGGCATTTCACTGACCTCCAGACCGTCGCCAATTGCGACATCAGTAGCGTTAAGCGGAGCTCGCTGGAGGAGGGAGGAGGGGACGGGGGCTTTTGGGCAGAGTAGAGGTGTGTTGTGTTTCCTGATGAAAGCTGGTTCTGCCTCTGTGCCAGTGACAGTCGTTTGGCGGATAGAAGGAGGCCAGGTGAGGGCCTGCTACCAATCTGTCTGCGTTCTAGGCACCCTGTATCTATACTTAGAGTTGTGGTGTGGTCTGGGGTGCGATTTCGTATGGCAATAGGAGCACTCTCGTTGTTACCCTATGCACTTTAAGTGCAAATTTGTACATCAAGCTGGTAATTCGACCTGTTGTGCTGCCATTCATGAACAACATTCCAGGCGGGTATTTTTTTCCAACAGGGTAATGGTTGGTTGGTTTGTGGGGTTGAAGGGACCAGACTGCAAAGGTCATCGGTCCCAAAAGGGTAAGGCTCGCTCACATACCGCTGTCGTAGCCCAACATGCTCTACAGAATGTCGTAGTGTTGTCTTGGCCTGCTCGATCTGCATACTGTATCTGTCTGCAGTTGAGCACATATGGTACATCACCGGACAACTCTAGCGTCATGCACAACCAGCATTGACGGTCCCCGTTTTGACCGACCAAGTGCAACAGACATCTTACTCCATCCCACAAACTAACATCAGACACCTGTACAAGATTCTTGCCGTTACACCGATTATTAATGTACCATCGTTCAACATTTGCAATGGCTTTTATCGCACTTACATTAACCTGTGTTAGTCAGTTATGTAACACATACAAATGTATTTTCGAAATTTCAGTTCTTTACATTCATTATTTTTAAGTTTTTTATTTTTTTACTGTCAGTGTAGATACTAGTGCCATTCGATGAAATCGTTAAAACTGAGCTTGGCTCTAGGAGTCAATGGAATCCCTAGCAGTTTAGTTATCTCTTCTTCTAACTACTATTTCCTCCCATGAACCACGGACTTACTTTCGGTGGACTGGCTTGCTTGCCTCAGCGATACCAATAACTATATGGTAGGTAACGCCACAATGGAGAGTATCGGTTGAGACGCCAGACAAACATGTGGCTCCTGAAGAGAGGCAGCAGAGTTTTCAGTAGTGGTAGAGGCAACAGGCTTAATGACTTATCTGACCTTGTAACATCGACCGAAACGCATTTGCTGTGCTGGTACTGTGAACGTCTGAAAACAAGGGAAAGCTACCGCCATAGCTGTTTTCGAGTGCATGCACCCCTACTGAATGGTTAAATGATGCTTGCGTCCTCTTGGGTAGGATGTGTCGGAGGTTTAATAGTCCGCCATTAGGATGTCTGGTCGAGGACTACTCACGAGGATGTCGTGATCATGAGAAACAAAACTGGCGTTCTACGGATTGGAGGGTGAGTGTTACATACCTTAGTAGGGCAGGTAGGCTAGAAAATGTTTAAAGGGAAATGGGCAGGTTGAAGTTAAATAGAGTGGAAATTAGTGAAGTTTGGTGGCAGGAGGAACAGGACTTCTAGTCAGGCGAATACCATGTTATAAATATAAGGTGTAATAGGGATAACGAAAGAGTGGGTTTAAAAGCGTACAAGAAACTAGGAATGTGGGTAAGCTCAACTAGCTCTGCAAATGATGATAAGATTGAAGAAATGTTCGATGAGATAAAGAAATTATTCAGGTAGTTAGGGTAGACGAAGATTTAATTTTGATGTTGGGCTGGAATTCGCTCTAATCAATTCAAATGCAGAAAGAATCACCATGACATATTCATAAGTAGAAAAGACTGACCAAACCATGTTTGAGCATGTGTTCAGTGGAGTAATAGAATTTCATAGGAAACCTGTACTACAGAATTAGTATCCATGGGAGCAAGATAGTTACATCCATTGTAGTTGTCGTATGCACGCAACGCTGATCTATCAAGTTACTGGTTCGCTATCTTGTTCCGAACGGACCGTGATTGACCCTTTTTTCCTTATTGCAGTTTTGAGATTATGCTCAGTACAGAGTTGACATATGAAGGACTGATAGCCTTACCAGTAAAGAAAAGCCATAATTGTCTTCGTCCAACTTGAACCATGTAACAAAATACTTAATGTGGGTCTTCCTGTAGAGAAATACTTAGTCTGTGTGGCAAGAGGTTCTGCTGATGGTTTGTAGTTAGTCTGGTTTTGTGTGATTAATCATTGCAGTTCAACTTCATTTAGTACAACAAAATTTAGTCAGATAACCATGTAATTTACTGTACTTTTCGTTGTGGATGGAACATTTCTATCGACAAACTTATGTCAGAGGCCATGATGTTCACCCAGCACATGTACTTTGCGCCTCACGTCGTATGGGCATGCATGTGTTAATTGTACTGGCAGTTATGAAGTGCTTGGAGCTTACCTTACATTGGAAGACCTGGTACGCCATGTGACGGTGTGAGGTTTGTGGACTGGAGACTCACTGGAAGTACAGAATTCGTTGTGAATTTGCAAACGCTCTTCAATTTGATATAATGAATCACTCACCACATAACTTGTAAAACCGTTTTCATCATACGACAGAGGCAGATAAACTCCAGTAATGTACCTAATACGAACTGTGTACATTGGCTGTTTCGACGGAGTGGTCGCGCTATTTATCCAGCCGCTGACACACGTTAATCAGAAAAGTTACTGCGAGAAGTGAACCGTTAAGTCATATCGCAATTAGGAACAAGAAATACGCTATAAATACGCTGAACTGTCTGTGTTCGTCTCGTAACGTCAATGGTATAAAAAGTAGTACACAGATTGGTCTTCTTCTTGACAAAATGTTTGCCGGCCGAGGTGGCCGAGCGGTTCTAGGCGCTACAATCTGGAACCGGGCGACCACTACGGTCGCAGGTTCGAATCCTGCCTTGGGCATGGATGTGTGTGATGTCCATAGGTTAGTTAGGTTTAAGTAGTTCTAAGTTCTAGGGGACTGATGACATCAGATGTTAAGTCCCATAGTGCTCAGAGCCATTTGAACCATTTTTGACAAATTGTTTGCTTAGTTCTATCTTGGGTTCATCTTGGGCAGACGTCTGGTTGATGATTTTTCTAACGTTTCGACAGTACGAGTGGCTGGCTTTATTAAAGCTTCACATTCCATTGCTGGTGGCAGACTTGAGTTCGGAGCTGTTTAGATCAGGGATGTTGTAAGGAGTGTGTCAGAACTCTCCGTTACATAAAACAATATATCCAACTTAACGCAGTTCTTTGCATTGTCTAAGCACTCGGATATCGATGGTAACAATCTGAGGATGAAACATGGGAGCGCGATTCTAAGCAGTGTTGTGAGACGAGGTCTGTTTGCGACACTGGCGGTAGTAGTGTCGGTCGAGAGCTGTGCAGCTGCAGCAGCAGCGGCTAAAGCTTATTGTTACTAAGAATGAATTTAATAAAAAGGAGTTTGCTTGGGTTCTGTTAATTACTAAATAACTTTTGAGAAGGGATTTCATTAATTAAGTCTATTTAAAACTTCATAATAATCACGAACAAGTATTAATAATGACAACGTGCCATTAATGACTGAGTGCCAGATTGACAAATTATTTAAATTTCAAAGTTACATTACCAAATACTAACCACAGCATATTGTTTAGATGTGGGGAATAATCATCATTATTTGGAGGATACGGAGCCTTCTTTCACTGACAAGCAAAACATGGGATTATTGCAAACTCGGAATAACAATCACGAGCCTAGCACTGCCATTGCTTCTGCGCTATGCTTGCGAATTTTACCTCGAATTCCATCTTCAAGCGCAGTTAAGTCATCTAAATCCCTCCTGGCTATATAAATGAAATCAGGCTTTGAGTGTGGTAAGCCCTGCTATCACCAACGTGTTGGCAGCGTGACACGTCTTCTGTCTCCGAGCTCTCGACCGACAGTACTTTTCCACTCTCGCACACAGAACTCGTCTCACAACATTGCTTATAATCGCGCTTTCATATTTCGCCCTCAGATTGTTACTATCGATATCTGAGTGCTTATACAATGCAAGGAATAGGGTTAAGTGGGTTAAGTTGGATATATATTGTTTTATGTAACGGAGAGTTCTTACACACTCCTTACAACGTCCATCCTCTTAGCTTACCGGGGCCACGCTGGAAGATGACCAGTATTTGTGAGCCACACGTAACGTACTTAACATTAACAATAATTACTGGAGAAAAAGGGTGTGGGAGGGGGGCGACGGCCAGAGGTGTATAGTTAGCTCTTTTAAGTAATTTAGAATTTCTTAATTTATGATTCTTTATTCAACAAAATCAAGACAGAGTTTATTTGAAGTTTTATACATGAGAGTTCATTAATAATTTTATACAAAATTAATGTGACATTTGACTTTGAATATGGGAAAGTAATGTATTAGTGTTAGGTTCGGTCTAAGGGGATGCTATTTTCAGAGTGTTCTCGAGAAGTGCGTCTGAGATTTTCGTACTATTTCTGCTGATCGTGTGCTTTACTGCTGAAAATAACCGTTCACAAACGTATGTGCTTCTAAACAAGAATGACAAATGTAACGCATGACTGCGTAGCAAGGGACATTTTTTTTTATGGTAGGTATGACTTTTAAAAGTCGAGCAAAGACATATGATTAATTTTTTCTTTTAGCTGAATGCCAGACTGCAACTCTGTGCATTATATCCGAAACACTTCTGCCGACGTATCTACATTGTTCGTAAAAGGTATCAATAAATATAAAAAAATTAATATTTTTTCAGAAATCCTAAAATAGATGTTCAGGTGCTTGCTTAAAATGGTATTGTATGGCTGTGTATGTCATCCTGCCCTTAGGATTATGTTTCAATTGATCAGCAAGAACTTCATCTGCATGGAACTATATCACCTACAAGGCATCATTTTTCTAGATCTAAAACAAATATTCACGAACGTTGTATGATCCTTTTAACTATAAAACAAACCAAAAACGAGCGAATAATATCCCTATTACATTCATGTGTGTGAATAAACTGTTTTCATAATGTTACCCATTTTCAGTAGTCATCTTTCATGTGTGATGTCAGTGATAGTACGTTACACTGTCTCAGCGGCAAACATTATCGAGATAATTTGTGAAAAAATATTATCTGCAATGTTTATTCTTCATTAGAAGAAGAATTTGACAGTGTGTAATCAGCAAAATTGAATGCAACTAGGATCAGAACTTACGCACTCTACTTGCTTACATGTACGGTGCAAAGGAAAGTAGCTGCAGATATTCTTACAAACGACTTCATATAGATGTTATACTTTAAAACGTAGGAAATGTTACTATGGATTGAACCTACCACCGCGCGGGATTAGCCGAGCAGTCTAAGGCGCTGCAGTCAAGGACTGTGCGGCTGGTCCCGGCGAAGGTTCGAGTCCTCCCTCGGGCATGGGTGTGTGTGTTTGTCCTTAGGATAATTGAGGTTAAGTAGTGTGTAAGCTTAGGGACTGATGACCTTCGCAGTTAAGTCCCATAATATTTCACACACATTTGAACATTTTGATTGAACCTACCGTCGCTTGTATCAGAAGATATCAGAAGGTAAATTCACATGTGACAAATGGTAGCTGAACACGAAATGAAGACGAGTGCCTAAAATGCCATCGGTAAATATTGACACTATTGCTCATTTCTTCGCTATAGCTCAAGCCGACCAACTCAGAAATAGTAGCCTACACGCGCCGGAGAAAATATTGTGAATGTGTCAACACCATTAGAATCGATTGCTTGTAGGAAATAAACTAATAACAGCATTTGAGACCAGTAGTATTTATACTTACCAGTATCCTTAAAGGGTTAATTAAATCGTGCGTCATGAGTCAGAATATCACATGCCACGGCCTCTTCCTATACATCTATAAATGAATTTTATCTTGATCAAATGAATACTGTTCGACCGCGGTGAAATTAACATTGTTTGTATTTTCAAACAATGTTTAATTTTAAATACCGTAGTTCTTTCACTGCGTGTAAAAATGTACCTCTTATGATAGAAACGACCGCAGCATAATGGATAATAACAATTTATTCTGTTTGCTGACGTTTAGCGGACGTTTGAAGCCACGTAAATTGCATTTTATTGTGTAATTGATCAAATCAAATAAAATTTTATCTTCTACGCATGCTTGTGAATTTAAAATCACAACACGACAGAGCTGAATATGGTTGGATCAACAGAGAGAAGAAAATAATTGCATTTGTATACATATGGACAAGTATTTCAAAACGGAAATATTACGGACGATTATATGTTATTGCAGTACAGACAACGAATTTTCCGCTCCCGTGTTCAGCTTCTCTCCCAGCTAGTTTCAGGGTAATGATAGTGAATATTTAAAGACCTGACAAAATATTATCGTTAGTTAACATACACTCCTGGAAATGGAAAAAAGAACACATTGACACAGGTGTGTCAGACCCACCATACTTGCTCCGGACACTGCGAGAGGGCTGTACAAGCAATGATCACACGCACGGCACAGCGGACACACCAGGACCTGCGGTGTTGGCCGTCGAATGGCGCTAGCTGCGCAGCATTTGTGCACCGCCGCCGTCAGTGTCAGCCAGTTTGCCGTGGCATACGGAGCTCCATCGCAGTCTTTAACACTGGTAGCATGCCGCGACAGCGTGGACGTGAACCGTATGTGCAGTTGACGGACTTTGAGCGAGGGCGTATAGTGGGCATGCGGGAGGCCGGGTGGACGTACCGCCGAATTGCTCAACACGTGGGGCGTGAGGTCTCCACAGTACATCGATGTTGTCGCCAGTGGTCGGCGGAAGGTGCACGTGCCCGTCGACCTGGGATCGGACCGCAGCGACGCACGGATGCACGCCAAGACCGTGGGATCCTACGCAGTGCCGTAGGGGACCGCACCGCCACTTCCCAGCAAATTAGGGACACTGTTGCTCCTGGGGTATCGGCGAGGACCATTCGCAACCGTCTCCATGAAGCTGGGCTACGGTCCCGCACACCGTTAGGCCGTCTTCCGCTCGCGCCCCAACATCGTGCAGCCCGCCTCCAGTGGTGTCGCGACAGGCGTGAATGGAGGGACGAATGGAGACGTGTCGCCTTCAGCGATGAGAGTCGCTTCTGCCTTGGTGCCAATGATGGTCGTATGCGTGTTTGGCGCCGTGCAGGTGAGCGCCACAATCAGGACTGCATACGACCGAGGCACACAGGGCCAACACCCGGCATCATGGTGTGGGGAGCGATCTCCTACACTGGCCGTACACCACTGGTGATCGTCGAGGGGACACTGAATAGTGCACGGTACATCCAAACCGTCATCGAACCCATCGTTCTACCATTCCTAGACCGGCAAGGGAACTTGCTGTTCCAACAGGACAATGCACGTCCGCATGCATCCCGTGCCACCCAACGTGCTCTAAAAGGTGTAAGTCAACTACCCTGGCCAGCAAGATCTCCGGATCTGTCCCCCATTGAGCATGTTTGGAACTGGATGAAGCGTCGTCTCACGCGGTCTGCACGTCCAGCACGAACGCTGGTCCAACTGAGGCGCCAGGTGGAAATGGCATGGCAAGCCGTTCCACAGGACTACATCCAGCATCTCTACGATCGTCTCCATGGGAGAATAGCAGCCTGCATTGCTGCGAAAGGTGGATATACACTGTACTAGTGCCGACATTGTGCATGCTCTGTTGCCTGTGTCTATGTGCCTGTGGTTCTGTCAGTGTGATCATGTGATGTATCTGACCCCAGGAATGTGTCAATAAAGTTTCCCCTTCCTGGGACAATGAATTCACGGTGTTCTTATTTCAATTTCCAGGAGCGTATATTTAGTAAACATCTGCAATCTTGTCTCATATTTCAGTTACTGTTATTAATTAATATAACACACTAATTTATACACGTTACCAGGTAATAGTAAGACTGGTAGTGGGAAGTATGATAAATGGCCAGGGCGGGAAAAGTGACCACTGCATATTTTTTGTCCTGAATAGCACTGCTCCTTGTCGCGAAGTGCTCACACTCGTTTTAATATACAGTATGTCCCCATTTTTGTCAGTGAAATTGACAAAGGAAGCTTGTTTCGTTGTTTTTTAGCAGAAACTTTCTGGTTTATGAGTCTTCTGATTCATTTACATTATTCTAGTTACCTTATGCAGACTAATATTTGTTTTTACAATATCAGTATTTAAACAACTTTTTTTCCTACAAATATACACTGAAGCGCCAAAGAGACAGGTAAAGATATACAGACATACACGCAGGCATAATACGACACTGTGGTCGGCAACGTATGTATAAGACAACAAGTATCTGTTAGGTTGGTTACTGCTGCTACCATGGCAAGTTAAGTGAGTCTCAACGTGGTGTTACAGTCGGCGCACGAGTTATCGGAAACAGCATCCTCGAGGTAGCCATGAAGTGGGGATTTTCCCGCACGACCACATCACGAGTGTACCGTGAATATCAGGAGTACAATAAAAGATCAAATCTCCGACATCGCTGCGTCCGGAAAAAGATCCTGTGAGAACGGGGCCAACGACGACTCTTTAGAGAGTCGTGCAACGTGACAGAAGGACACCCCTTCGGCAAATTGCAGCAGATTTCAGTGCTGGGCCACCAACAAGTGTCAGCGTGCGAAACATTCAACGAAAAATAATAGATGTGTGCTTTCGGAACTGAAGACCTACTAGTGTACCGTTGATGACTGCACGACACAAAGCTTTACGCCTCGCCTTGGCCCCGTAAACACCGACACTGGGCTGTTGATGACAGGAAACATGTTGTCTGGTAGGACGAGTATCGTTTCAAATTGTATCGAGCGGTTGGACATGTACTGTTACGGAGACAGCCTCATCAATCCATGGATCCTGCTTGTCATCAGAGAACTGTTCAAGCTGGTGGAGGCTCTGTAATGGAGTGAGGCACGTTCAGTTGGAGTGAGATGGGAACCCTGATACGTCTAGATACGTATCTGACAGGTGACACGTACGTATGTATCGTGTCTGATCACCTGGGTCCATTCATGTCCATTGTGCATTCCGACGGACTTGGGCAATTCCAGCAGGTTATTGCGACACTCCACACGTACAGAATTGCTGCAGGATGGCTCAGCGGACACTCTTCTGAGTTTAAACAATTTCCGCTGGCCACCAAACTCCCCATGCATGAATATTATTAAGCATATCTGGATGCCTTGCAACGTGCTGTTCAGAAGAGATCTCTACCCACTCGTACACTTAAGGATTTATGGACAACCCTGCAGAATTCATTCCCTCCAGCACTACGGCGCGGCACTTCAGCGAACTCGCTGGGCCCTATATAACATTGGACAGGTGTATCACTTCCTTTGGCACTTTAGTGTAGTTCCTCGTTATATAGTTCAGGTTGATAGATTCTTCTGTGGAGCAGTAAAGTGTAATTCATTCACATCATTCTTGTTATCTCACTAGTAGGCAGAATAATACGTTTTTACAATATCAATATTTAAACAACCTACAAATATACACTCCTGGAAATGGAAAAAAGAACACATTGACACCGGTGTGTCAGACCCACCATACTTGCTCCGGACACTGCGAGAGGGCTGTACAAGCAATGATCACACGCACAGCACAGCGGACACACCAGGACCCGCGGTGTTGGCCGTCGAATGGCGCTAGCTGCGCAGCATTTGTGCACCGCCGCCGTCAGTGTCAGCCAGTTTGCCGTGGCATACGGAGCTCCATCGCAGTCTTTAACACTGGTAGCATGCCGCGACAGCGTGGACGTGAACCGTATGTGCAGTTGACGGACTTTGAGCGAGGGCGTATAGTGGGCATGCGGGAGGCCGGGTGGACGTACCGCCGAATTGCTCAACACGTGGGGCGTGAGGTCTCCACAGTACATCGATGTTGTCGCCAGTGGTCGGCGGAAGGTGCACGTGCCCGTCGACCTGGGACCGGACCGCAGCGACGCACGGATGCACGCCAAGACCGTAGGATCCTACGCAGTGCCGTAGGGGACCGCACCGCCACTTCCCAGCAAATTAGGGACACTGTTGCTCCTGGGGTATCGGCGAGGACCATTCGCAACCGTCTCCATGAAGCTGGGCTACGGTCCCGCACACCGTTAGGCCGTCTTCCGCTCACGCCCCAACATCGTGCAGCCCGCCTCCAGTGGTGTCGCGACAGGCGTGAATGGAGGGACGAATGGAGACGTGTCGTCTTCAGCGATGAGAGTCGCTTCTGCGTTGGTGCCAATGATGGTCGTATGCGTGTTTGGCGCCGTGCAGGTGAGCGCCACAATCAGGACTGCATACGACCGAAGCACACAGGGCCAACACCCGGCATCATGGTGTGGGGAGCGATCTCCTACACTGGCCGTACACCACTGGTGATCGTCGAGGGGACACTGAATAGTGCACGGTACATCCAAACCGTCATCGAACCCATCGTTCTACCATTCCTAGACCGGCAAGGGAACTTGCTGTTCCAAAAGGACAATGCACGTCCGCATGCATCCCGTGCCACCCAACGTGCTCTAGAAGGTGTAAGTCAACTACCCTGGCCAGCAAGATCTCCGGATCTGTCCCCCATTGAGCATGTTTGGGACTGGATGAAGCGTCGTCTCACGCGGTCTGCACGTCCAGCACGAACGCTGATCCAACTGAGGCGCCAGGTGGAAATGGCATGGCAAGCCGTTCCACAGGACTACATCCAGCATCTCTACGATCGTCTCCATGGGAGAATAGCAGCCTGCATTGCTGCGAAAGGTGGATATACACTGTACTAGTGCCGACATTGTGCATGCTCTGTTGCCTGTGTCTATGTGCCTGTGATTCTGTCAGTGTGATCATGTGATGTATCTGACCCCAGGAATGTGTCAATAAAGTTTCCCCTTCCTGGGACAATGAATTCACGGTGTTCTTATTTCAATTTCCAGGAGTGTAGTTCCTTGTTATATGATTCAGTTTGACAGTTTCTTCTTTGGATCAGTAATGGCTTCCTATCGACAAAGGTGTCCACACTACTAGTTGGAGAAAGTCATAAACGTATTCACCCCAGCAAGAGTTACTTACTTCCAAAAACTCACACAGAATAGAACAGATAAAACTGATTTCTAGAGCCTTTTATATACAAAGTTATCTCCTTTTCTTCTGTACCTTTGTCACAATTTTGAATTACTTAAGTTATTTTATTTATAACCATCTCTTATGTTATTTTTGGCCTTCAGTCTCAAAGGGTACAGGCTGGACACAGGAAGAACGTAGATACAGGAACCGTCGGGATAACACTTGTAAATGTCATAGCTGTGTTGGGAAAGTACCAGAGCTCCAAGCGCTAATAGAAAGCACTGATGCTAAAATTGTTATAGGCACTGGAAGTTGGCTTAATCCGGATATAAGCTCAGCCGAAGTTTTTGCGAAGAACCTAACGGTGTTCCGAAAGGATGGGCTAAGTACGGTTGGCGGTGGCGTGTTCATTGCTGTTAGAAGTAGTTTATCTTGTCGCGAAACTGAAGTAGGTACTTCCTGTCAGTTAGTATGGGCAGAGGACTTTGTTGACAACCGGCATAAAATAATAATAGGATCCTTTTACCGACCTCCCAATTCAGACGGTAGAGTTGCTGAAAGGTTCAAAGAAAAACTTGAGTTGGATTTCAAACACGTACCCGACTCATACGATTATAGTTGGTGGTGACTTTAATTTACCCTCGATATGTTGGCAAAAATACATGTTTAATTCTGGAGATAAGCACAAAATATCATCCGAATCAGAGTCAAACGCATTCTCTGAAAATTATTTCAAGCGGTCAGTTCATGAAACCGCGCGAATAGTAAACGGTTGTGAAAACATACTTAAGCTCTTAGCAACAAATAATCCCCAGTTACTGACGAGCATCAAAACCGATGCAGGAATTAGTGAACACAAGGTTGTCGTAGAAAGACTGAATATTTCAATCCCCTAAACTTAAACGAAAAATATACTTATTCAAAAAAGCAGATAAAAATTCAATTGACGCCTACCTCAGAGGCAATGTCCACTCATTCCATTTGTAAGTGTAGACCAGATGTGCATTGAATTCAAAGAAATTGTATCGGCAGAAATTGAGAGTTTTATGCCAAATAAATTAACAAACGACGAAGCTGATCCTCCTTGGTACAGAAAACTGGTCAGAACACTGTTGCAGAAAGAATGAAACAAACATGCCAAATTTAAACAGACGCAAAATCCTCAAGATCGAAATTTGGCGCGGACTTCAATTTGACATGGTTTTAACAGTTTCCACTGCGAAACTTTGTCTCGAAACCTGGCAGAAAATCCAAAGAGATTCTGGTCGTATGTGAAGTATGTTAGCGGCAAGAAACAATCAATGCCTTCTCTGCGCGATAACAATAGAGATACTATCGAAGACAGAATTACTAAATTCAACTTTCCGAAATGCCTTCACAAAAGAAGACGAAGTAATTTTTCCAGGATTCGAATCAAGAACAGCTGCAACCATGAGTAACGTAGAAGTAAATATCCTCGGAGTAGTGAGCAACTTAAATCACTTAATAAAAGCAACTCTTCTGGTCCGGACAGTACGCCAATTAGGTTCCTTTCAGAGTATGCTGGCTATTAGCTCCATATACAACTCCTTCGCTCGACGAAAGATTCGTACCCAAAGACTGGAAAGTTACACAGGTAACGCGAATATTCAAGAAAGATAGTAGGAGTAATACACTTAATTACAGGCTCATATTGTTAACGTCCGTATGCAGCAGGATTTTGGAACATTATCAATTACTTCGAAGAAAACGGTCTATTGACACACAGTCAACATGGATATGGAAAACATCGTTCATGTGAAACACAACTAGCTCTCCATTCGCGTAAAATGTTGAGTGCCATTGACAAGGGATTTAAGATGGATTCCGTATTTTCGGATTTCCGGAAGGCTTTTGACACTGTACCACACAAACGGCTTGTAGTGAAATTGCGTGCTTACGGAATATCGTCTCAGTTATGTGAGTGGATTTGCGATTTCCTGTCAGAGATGTCACAGTTCGTAGTAATTGACGGAAAGTCATCGAGTAAAACAGAAGTGATTTCTGGCTTTCCCCAAGGTAGTGTGATAGGCCCTTTGCTGTTACTTGCCTATATAAACGATTTGGGAGAATATCCGAGCAGCCATCTTAGATTGCTTTCAGATGGCGCTATCGTTTACCGACTAATAAAGTCATCAGAAGATCAAAACAAACTGCAAAACGATTTATAAAAGATGTCAGAATGGTGTGAAAAGTGGCAGTTGACCCTAAATAAAGAAAAGTGTGAGGTCATCCACACGATTGCTAAAAGGAATTCGTTAAACTTCGGTTACACGATAAATCAGTCTAATCTAAAGGCCGTAAATTCAGCTAAATGCCTAGGAATTACAATTACAACAACTTAAATTGGAATGAACACATAGAAAATGTTGTGGGGAAAGCTAACCAAAGACTGCGTTTTATCGGCAGGACACTTAGAAAATGTAACAGAGCTACAAAGGAGACTGCCTACACTACGCTTGTCTGTCCTCTTTTAGAATACTGCCGTGCAGTGTGGGTTCCTTACCGGATAGAACTGACGGTGTAAATCGAAAAAGTTCAATGAAGGACAGCACATTTTTTATCGCGAAATATGGGAGAGAGTGTCACTGAAATAATACCGGATTTAGGTTCGACATAATTAATAGAAAGGAGTTTTTCGTTGCGACGGAATCTTCTCACGAAATTCCAATAACCAACTTTCTCCTCCGATGCGTAAATATTTTGTTGACACCGTCCTACATACGGAGAAACTATTACCACGATAAAATAAGGGAAATCTGAGCTCGTACGGAAAGCTATAGGTGTTCGTTCTTTCCGCGTGCTACACGAGATCGGAATAATAGAGAATTGTAAATGTGGTTAGATAAAACCTCTGCCAGGCAGTTAAATGTGATTTACAGAGTATCCATGAAGATGTAGATGTAGTTGTATTAAAAAAATCCGGTTGGAAACGCTTTCTTGCTGCTGCTTGGTGTTTCTTCACATACTAGGACGTGAAGAGGCGTATAAAATGTAGCTTTGTTACGGAGAACTGGTCTCTACGTAAAAATTCAGGAAGATGCATGTAATTCCAATATATTATTTTTTTGTTCACTTACAAATATTTGGAGTGATGCCTTATAACACGTAATGCTGCGCCACGAATAAGTATAGGCGTGGATTTGGGGAATTCTAGTAATTTTTGCGCAGCTATGGTGGGAAGGCAATAGTTAAGGGACCTACTGGCACATCGAATGGCAGGCGCGGGCAATATTGATATTCTGCAAACGATTCTGCGAGGCAAGTTCACGACACCGCTCGCAGGCTAGAAGGTACGGCCCGGTGGCCACAGTATACAAATGTTACAAATGTGAAGTGCTGTGACGATCCCATGCGTTGCAGTTGTAACAGCGCCTAGTGATGTCTGTGTGTAGGGGCCGAAGCGTGCTGAGGAAAGCTGACTTTTTAATTATCAAAGAGCACTCCACCTGTACTCTCCAAAGGAACTACTCCAGAGGCGTAGGGTAAAGACGTATAAATAAGCGAGAACGGACGCTCATAGCAGGTAGTCGTGTCGCCGTTTTGTCCGTGTCGGAGAGAATGACGATTGTGTAAGATGCAAGCCAACCACGACTACCTTTTGGTGACGGATAACAGCGGCCAACCGACCCGCTGAAGCTGTCTCCAACCTCCTCCCACGGACGCGTCACTGCTGTGGCAGGGTGCGTCGCACCTTGGAGCTGCACCGGCGCTGGGAGCGAGAGGGTTGCTGCCCTCTTCTCGGTGGGTGTCGGCGGCCGGCGGACTGCTAGCTGTCGTCCGCAGAGGCCGGCCCCGCAAACTCGCGGCCTCTCGGGTGCAGATCTGTCTGCTGACACTGAACGAGCTGCCCTGGTCTCACTACAACGACGGCGGTCAGCTGCTTCCCTTCACTTAAGGGAGCAGTTAGCCGTGTTTCGGGCCACGGACACTGTTAACGCAAGCGGCGGCCACGTACCTGTGGCGCGTGTAGAACTGCTACGTCAAGGCTGGGATACCAGACACCGACGCTGCAGATTCTGTCATTCGAGCACGCTACAAGGCGCCATCGGCGAGTTCAGCGCAAAGCGGACTGTGTACCTTCGATGTAATAAAGTCAATGACACACCTGCCTATGTTTCTCTGCTCGCATCAGCGTGACTCATATCGCTCTCCCAAACCATTGGTGAAAACTGGATTTTTTTGAGTGGTCGCTTTCCCCCTCCCCCTCCCCCTCCCTATCCCCCTTCCTATGTGTTCCGAGGTGTGCCTCTGCAGTGGCAGTATTGATAATTCACCTAGAAAGGCTGACGACCACCGCTCTAGATGTTATTCTATTCGTACTACGAAGAAGAATATTGCTTCAAAAATCTGTAACAGTCATGGTTGACGAAAACAGTTTCTTATGATCAATCTCTAGATCACCATGTTATCGGTGCTTTCTGTGCAGGCACAACAGTCATATGATGATATGATACTTTTGTTATTTGGATTTGAGAACAATGATAAACTGGTGAGAATTTCGTCCAAGTGATGAGCTGCAAACCGTGAAACAAATGGCTCAAATGGCTCTGAGCATAACGGCCCTTAACATCTGAGGTCATCAGTCCCCTAGACTTATAACTACTTAAACCAGGTAACCTAAGGCCATCACACACATCCATGCCCGAGGCAGGATTCGAACCTGCGACCGTAGCAACCAGCGCAGTGGCGGACTGAAGCGCTTAGAACCGCTCGGCCACAACGGCCGGCTAAACTGTGAACGAGAACGAGGGAAAGGGACTGTCTGTACGCCTCCGTATAAACCCTAATTCCTCTCATTTTATCTTCGTTGTCCTTACGCGCGATATATGTTGGCGGGAGCAGAATAATTTGTCAGTCAGCATCAAACGTCGGTTCTCTAAATTTTCTCAGTAATGTTTCCCGAAAGGAGTGGCGCCTTCCCTCCAGCGATTCCAATTTTAGGTTTCCTTTAATTTACGTCTATGGTCACAACCTTTTCTGCTTAACAGATTACCGGTTTCTGTCTTTAATGACCATCATCAGATCTGTCTGATAAAAACAAAGTCCTAATGCACTGCAACCATAGTGGCTTTGTCAAATGTTAAATGCGGAATCAGCACCAGCATCGTCAAATACATATAAATCACATCACATCTGTTAAACAGAAAATATTGTGACCATAGACGCAAATTAAAGGAAACTTACTACATATACGGGTCACTGTATTTTTCGCGACGATGTCGCAGCTTGTGATTCCCATTTTAATTCCCGAAGCATCTCCATAATACTTAAGTTTTCTTCGAACCTACAGGTAACAAATCTAGCAGCCCTCAATGTCTTCGTTCAATCCTACCTGGTACGGATCCCGAACACTCGAGCAGTACTCAAGAATAGGTCGCACCAGCGTCCTGTATGCGGTCTCCTTTACAGATGGATCACTCTTTGCTAAAAGTCTCCCAATATACCGAAGTCGACATTTGGTTTCCCTGCCACAGTTCTCACATGTTCGTTCCACGTAGTATCTCTTTGCAACGTTACGCCCAGATATTTAAACGACTTCACTATGTCAAGCTGGACACTAGTAATACTGTACCCAAGCATTATAGGTTTATTCTTCCTACTCATCCGTTTCAACTTACTTTTCCCACATTAAGGGCTAGCTGCCATTCATCACACCAACTGGAAATCTTGTCTAAGTCGTCTTGTATCTTCCTACAGTGATTTAGCTTGGACACCTTACCGTACACCATGGCATCAGCAGCAGACAACCGCAGACTCCTGCCATCCTGCCCGCTAAATCATTTATGTATATAGACAACAACAAAGGTCCTATCACACTTCCCTGGAGCACTTGTCTGTGATGAACACTCGCCATCGAGGGCAACATACTAGGTTCTTACACTTAAGTAGTCTTAAAGCCGCTCACATATCTGTGAACGTATTCCATATACTAGTACCTTCGTTAAAAGCCTGCAATGGGGCACTGTGTCAAATGCTTTCCGGATATCTAGAAATATGGAATCCGTCTGTTTCCCTTCATCCATATTTCTCAGTATATCGTGTGAGAAAAGGGAAAGCTGAGTCGCGCACTAGCGATATTTTCTAAAATCACCTTGTTTCGTGACATCTAATCAGTAATACAAAAGTTATTTGATAGTAAAATGCTTATGCTATTTCAACTAAAGTGATTTTTATAATTTTATGTTATGTATTTTGCAAATATTTAACGTGCCACCGATTTTGTAAGACTGGCACAACCAAAGTGTCTGTTGTTAGTTAATGAAGTCATTACAAACTTTCCTGAGATACATTTACCACGAAACAGTGATTTGTCTTGGGTATTTGTTTCACTGAACATGACAGCAGATATTATTGCAGCACTTTTGGTCAGGTATTAATAGTTCAAAAATGGTTCAAATGGCTCTGAGCACTAGGACTCAGCTGCTGAGGTCATAAGTCCCCTAGAACTTAGAACTACTTAAACCTAACTAACCTAAGGACAACACACACATCCATGCCCGAGGCAGGATTCGAACCTGCGACCGTAGCGGTCGCGCGGTTCCAGACTGTAGCGCCACAACCGCTTGGCCACCAGCGGCCGCTATTAATAGTTAATAACTGTTATCGGTTTTTATTAAGTGCCTATAATTTCTGTATATTACCAATCACTTTAATAGTGTTGATGTTATACGTGGTTTTACATGTAAAGTCTAGCGCAAATAATACATATTGTGTCTCCAAACTAATTAAGACATTCACACCATGTTTGGGTTATGTGACAGATAAAATCACGGAGTTATGTTTGCGTGTGTTCCACGTTGTAGTGAGTGAAACATGATGACAACGATACAAGAAAAATCTCAGTGTTTAGAATGATTTATTCAGGCGAAATTGTACACTCAGGTTCAAAGGAACTTCCAAACGCGATACAGGAAGCAGCTACCCTCGCGGACGTCGATACGCCGAGAGGAAGCGTTGATGTGGAGCATCACGCTGGACAACCTGGAAGAAATGAAGCCGACACAAAACGGACACCGTTAGCTTTTCATCGTTCACCACCGAAGTTTGTTCGGTCGGCGTCGCAGGAGCTGCAAATCTCTATGGCAACCGTGCACCGGGTCCTTCGGAAACGTTTAGAGATGTATCCATACCGACTGCAGCAGCTGCACGCATTGAAACCAGACGACAAGCCACAGTGCACGCAGTTGGCTGTGGACGCTCTTCTCCGTGTAGAGGAGAATGGAAAATTTTCTAAAACACTTACCATTTTCTAACGAAGCATTATTCCACGTGTGTGGTAAGGTAAACAAACACAATGTTCACATCTGCGGCGCTGCCAATCCGCATTCTGTGACGAAAGGGATACATAACAGCATGAAAGTAACTGTGTGATGCTGTTTGATAGCTGATCGCATTGTGGGGCAAATTTTTTCTCATAAAAAAAGTTAATTCTAGCAATTACGATTTGTATAATCCATCCAACCGGTTTCCAACGAGATTTTACTTTAACCTAGTTTCGACACCGACTAAGGGACTCTTCTCAGAAAATCCCAGCACTTATCTAAAATAATTACAAAACCATTTACATAGAGAAAAACCAGATATAGAGAACAGTTATACGGAACAGATTTATGAGGAGAGTATGCTTATATGTAGTAACAGATGAACAGATTTACGACCAAATGCTCTCGTCATATAAAAAACTTGAGAGGAAGATACTATTTAAACCATATAAACAGTATACAGCATGTTTCAGAAGTGATGGTTAATAATTCACACGTAGAAGGTACAGTCAAAAGTATTTAATAAGCTCCAATAAAAATGGTCCACAGATAAACCGTTACCTAGGTACGCATTAATTCGAATTGGAAGCCAACCTTAAACGCTCCTGGATACCACAGTATTTGCGTTGGTATCTCAAGGTTTGGGATCAATTATCTGTTTATTTACGATAGCGTAACTATTTCCCTTTCCCCCTCCGTGCACTGTGCCATACCGGCCTCACAATCAGTTGCGAATTTGTAGGCGCCATGGACATGAAGAGTACACTGACATGCACTTCATGTATGGTAAAGCGAACGGCAGTGTCCTTGAGGCTGCACGATTGTATGAAGAAGCTTTTCCTCTGTGTATGCAGCACGACAGGCGTACATGTAGCAGGTAACATCAGCGCCTTAGAGAAACTATGAATTTAGCATATCATGTACAAGGAGATCGACCCAGATCCATGTTTAGGAAAGGGTGTTACGCATTGTACACGAACGTCCGATTACTTCAACAAGGAGGATTGCTACCCAAGAGCGCGTCCTGAGGCATAGCAGCGTATAGCGGATTTTACATCGGCAAGTACTCTATTCATGTCATCTCGAGCGTGTGCGTATGCAGACTTTCCTCCTAGAGAGAATTTCTGCCAATTGGTGCAGTAACACTGTACCCTGAATCCCTCGTTTGCAAGCAGCATTCTACTCGTATTCACGGATGAGTCTGGTTTACTCGTTACGACAACTTTAACTACCACAAACGTCACATTTGGGCCGATAGCAATGCTAATACAACAGACGTATCGCGACATCATCAACGTTATACCTGGACAGGACTGCTCGGAGACCGCATAACTGGACCACACATCCTACCACAGAGACTAACCGGACAGCATTATATGTGGTTTCTGCGGTTTATAATGTTGTGCCCTGCCCGCAACGTAATAACATACTATTTTCTTTTTCTATCGGAATATTAGGGTTTAAGGATATAATTTAACCATTGAGTCAATGAACTGCGCTCCAAACAGAGAATATGTACTCCCAGAACAATGAGAGTGGAGTATCATTATCATCTGTATTTTGTTCTGTATAAGAATGCGCGTTCGTCTTTTCTTTCTCTTCTTTAATCGCGCGCCTTTCCGACAGCATCTTATGCAATCAGACCCCTATTTTCTTCCATTTTGTTCGAATGACCTAAACTTGTATTCCTGCTGTGAAATTATATTATCATTCTATTATTATCGCCAATTGCGAGTACTAATATGACCTTTTTATGAATGCTTTATTCTTTAGCTCCAGAGTTGAGCTAAGATTATTGTAATTTCCAAGTATTTTGCCGAAATACGGCAAAATTCTTTGTTATGTTCAAGACTGTGGGAATTATTCACAAAATGTTAGATTTCTGTACAAATTATTTACTTAGTTAAATAATAATTCTTTAATTTAATAGTTCTCCTTTCATTTCGTAATAGTAGTACCAAATTTCCAATATATAGATGTTATAGCCTTTTTTTATGGTGCCAACGCGATACTCACGAGATTAAATAAAATTATTCTGAATTTCTCGCGAGGCGAGAAGACAGGAATTTCCCTGAGATTACAAAAAGAAAAAAATACAATTTTACCGTTTTTCAGCACGCTGCTTGCCTACTGATCTTCACTTCAAGCAAAAAGCGTAAAAAGAGTAAAATAAATTAAGAAGTGAAGTGACAATTTTGAGCGTTCAATAGTATTGCGTGCGTTTTCTGAGCAAAAGAATTTTTATTATGAAGTCAAAACAAGTGGCGTGTGTGTGAAATATCTCATTCATTTACATTTAATTAAGGATAAGAGGTGATACCCCTAATTATTCCGCGTACTAATAGTAGTGGGTGAATATTTAAGTATTAAAAGTAACTAGTGTCATGGGTATATTTAAATAATAGTAGAACAGAAATTTAATTGGGATACATTAAGTTTGAAGAAATATTGCTTAACAGTCATTCAATTACTGAACTATTGCCAATATCGATAAGCTTAGGGATCATCCATCGTAATTTACGTTAGCCGAACCATAAATTTCCACAGTTCCATAATAATATTCACCCATATTTATAAAATATACCATAGTCAAAAAGATTCGGTATAGATTTCTGCGGAGGATACTTCCTGATGTTCATGATGATGTCCCACTGAACCAACTCCTGAACCTGTAGTTCATAAATGACGGTGCTGCAGCACATTTTCATTTACGAGTGCGCCAACTTCGAACTCGGACGGATGGTCAGCATTGGATAGGTAGAAGAAGGCCTGTGCCATGGCCTCCAAGTCTCTGGATTTAAATCCCATGGATCTATGGGGGGACATGTCAAAAGCCTGGTCTACGCTAGCGAGGTCAACTCTCTTGCCGAATTGCGCTTGCGGATTGAAGCAGCCTTCCAGCACTTACAAAGCTAATATGTAAGAAATTATCAGCCTCGATTGCGGTGACGAAACCAACCTTTACCTAGGCTTCAGCCAAAGTAATTGAGCCTTCTTCAGAAGATAAACCTGATTCTGTAATATACGAGGACATGGTCTAGAAATAAAACTAAAACAGCCTGAATAGGTGTAGTCACATTTAAAAAACGCAGTACATAGGTACTGAGTCACCACCAAGACTTGACTTAAGCTCCGGCGAGCACCTCGTCTCCATGGACACCGTGCGGTGGGCTTCGGGACCTCACGTGGAACTCGAGTCCTTCAGCCTCCAAGGTTTTGAAAAAAACTTCGCCTGTTTGGCGCATATTTGGCGAGAAACCTTTGTGCCCTCTGCCGTTTTCTGTTGAAACCATTCCAGCATGGCTTGATTCAGTTCTACATATGTAAACATATTTACAGCCTTCCGCTTTGACAAACTTTCATTTGAGGGAGAACTGCCAGCAAAGTTTGTGTTTGTCTTTCCGAATATCACGTATCACAGTTTTACTCACATTGTAAATGAATGCCAGATTTTGCCTTCGTCGAGTTTGCGTGTTATTTCCAGTTTCTGCTGTATCGTTAACTCAACGCGTTTTCGCTTTTCAGACATTTTTCGACGCTAGCAGATGCCCGTTACTACGTACTGCAACAATTTCAGTCCAGCCTTGCAGTGGTTGAGCCACACATTGTTTACTATACTCGTGTAGTAAAGTGTGGTTATCGCTCCCCCGTAAACACTCCCGCATTAAAGAAAAATTTTCAACGCATAAAAAGTGGAGAAATGGGCTGTGGATAACACACAAAGCAGATAATCCGCCCGCGGGTAGTCCGGAGTTTACTGTATACCCTACCAGGTCTGGTAAGAACACCAGACATAACCCATACTAAAGCACTCCGATGGCCGTTCTAGCTGTCACAGGAAACTGGAACTTTATTTACATAACCACCTATGGTGTGAACGCGTTCAGCGTTACACTGACATCGGACGCTATATCCTAAATGCTCAACTTTTTTTAACTGCCAGTATGCAAGCATGTATAAAATCTTTATTAAAAAATGATACATAACTGGCTCCCTACGGGGAACCATTATCATGACGTGACTTGAATAATTAACGCTACAAGCGTATTTTATATATGTATTTACAAATAGGAGCACAAAGGTCATTAAATTAGCACATAACTACAACAACACAAAGATTAATAATTTAGAATATACGAAAACTTGTGTGTATTACACAATTCGAATATATTTAAATACTGTCATTTAAACTAGGTATATGTGTAAAATTGGCATGAAATCTTTGAATTTTACAATAAACAAGTTCATCTTGAGTTAGTTTCATGTTCCACGGACCTTTTGTACAGTTAATCGTAATGATGTTGAACAAGTCATTTCCCAAACATATTACACATTCATATGTCAGTATGGCTACATGTTGACCACTTACTTTCTTTGTACTGATGTGAGTTATTACCACCCACCAACTTATACACATCACAGAAACAGAAATTATTCTGCGGAACAGATGGAGCTGTCAAGAATAAATATTCTCAATTTATTGTCAAATTTAGCTTTGCTCTCTGATGGTCATCTTATATCATTGAATAAATGATTACAAAGTTTGGTGGCATCTTTGTGCACACCTATTTGTGCGAAAGACTACCTTAAAGTGGAGTAATCTAACGCATTTTTTTCTTCTGGTGTTGTAATTATGTGCATCACTGTCCCTTCTGAACTTCAGTGGATTTATTTACAACTTCATGGAGGAAAAAGTAAACTGTGGGGTTGTTGTCAAATGCCTAACTCCCTAAGCAACTCTTTTCAAGATGGTCTTGGATGAGGACCACACATTATTCTTACTGCATATTTTCGAGCAATGAACACTTTATTTCTTGTAGTTGAATTACCCCAGAAATCATTCCATATGACAATATGCAAAAATAAGTCAATTTATTGATTTCTCTCTCGCCAGGATTTGCAATGAGTTGCAGGATTTGCAGTGAAAGTGCATATGTTGCTAAACTAAGCTGTTTTTGGAATTCCTATAGTTTCCCTCCTAGTTATTATTTCCTCACCATGTGTTACACTTACAATTTGAGTAGTACTTCCAGACGTGCAGAATTAAATATGTTGTGTCTTTTTTAAATTTTGGGTGAGACCGTTCACAGCAGACAATTCAATAATAGTTTTAAGAACATTATGTACCATTTCTTCTGTAGCAGTGTGTACATTTGGATGATCATCCACAAAAGGAAATAGTTCTGCTTCCTATGTATTAGGTCACTTAGATATCTGAGAAATAATAGTGGACCTAAGAGATAGCATTGTGGAATCCCATAAGTAATTAGTCTCCATTCAGACGAATTCCCTTGTCTACATTGGTTGAATTATGAAGTATAACTGACAGCACTCTTTTAGTTAGATATTACACTAGTCACTGCTTGACTATACCATCAGTTCATTACCTGGTGCTATTTTATTTAGAAGTCGTAAAATTCAACAAGTGAATGTGTGAATGGCATTCTGAATTGAGAAACTTCTCTGATATTCACACTGTGTTTTACTGCTGCTCAGGTATCATACTGCTCTAGGATACATGACCTCAAAAATTAAAAAAAAAATTATGTCAGTAGTGAAACAAGGTGATAGTTACTGATATATCTCCTGTCACCTCCCTGTAGAGGGGTTTAACGGTGCCATATTTCAATCACTCTAGAAAAATGCCCTGACTTAGTGATGCAAAACATATTTCACAAAAGATAGTGCTTATTGTGTGAGAACAAGTTTTTAGTACTCTATTGGAAACTCTTCAAGACCAGATGAGCTTTTCTTTATGACAGAATATGTAATTTTATTTCATTCAGAAGAAGAAGTGAGCAAGACATAATTATGATAGAATTTTATGTAAACTGATTGTTCAGGGCTATTGATTTTTCACTTGAACTCCTTGCCCTTATTTTTCTACTGCATATCTGCTACCTGTGAGTGATCAGTTATGTCACTTCAATTTAAATTGATGTTATTCTGTTGTTGTCCTGTCTCCTGTTTGACTGCGTTACTTATACCCTCAAGTCTGTTGTTGGAATTACTGATATCTAGCTTGATGTGTGCTTTCCTTGATTTTTTAATAATTTTTCTCAGTAATTTTGAGTAATTTTCCAGTGCATAGCTACTGCAGACTCTTCATTTGTTCTTGCCAAGAGATAGAATTCCTTTTTCCTTTTGCAAGATACTTTAAACTGTCTAGTGATCCATGTTTTTTAGATCCATGTTTCATATCATTTCTGATTAGCTTATGTAAAATCTATTTCTAGTAATTATATGAATTTATCATGGAATAAATTAAATTTCGTATCACCCTCAGGTTCGTAACAAATTTTATCCAAAGCTACCTCTTGCAAAACTATACTTTAAAGTATTTAGCCTGTAATCATTGATTGTTGTAAAGAGTTTCCATTGATAAGTATCTATACTATAAGACACTATCTTGTTTATCCTAACTGTGCATCATGAGCAGAGAAAGCTTTGTTATTGGGTATGCAATTTCTTGTTTTGAGCTTCATCCACATCAATTTATACCCTACTGTCTTTATTCACCTGTGCTAAGATTTAAGAACTGAGTTAAAATTGCAGGCACCAATTAAGGCTTCCAGATAATTTTTCCTTTTAGAATCCTTTAGAAAAGCTACATTGAAAATCATAACGGGCTATTAACTGCTTGCTGCTGGCAGTAGGGAATCCATATCCCTCACAACCTGTTCAAAATTTCCTAGCAAGAATCTATATACAGTTATCATTAAAATTCTACTATTTTTCTGTATTAAGTCACCAGCACACACTTCTTCGTCATGATCGCTGCTAAATCTAGTTGTTTCAGTTTTTTAACTTTTGTTCTGTTTTCATAAATGTAAGAACTCTCGTTTTCCCATGTTAGTTCCACATGAATAAGATGCAAGAGTTTAACCTTTTATACTTAAATTGTCTAACTCTGTGGTTATATGTTCCTCAGATAGACACATTATGTCCACCTCACCAGAGCTCTCCAAATTTTCCAAACAAACAAGAAGCCCTTGTCTGTTATTACTCATTCCTCTAACATTTTACTGAAATAAGTTAAGCCACTTTTCTGTGCTTTCTTCTGTTGTTTTATCGTCTTTCACAGTTGGATACTTGAGTCCTGTTCCTAGCCTACAAATTATACCCCTCAGACAGTAGCAGCCAGAGGGATCTTGTTTGGTGATGCTGGAATCCCATAAATTTTCTTCAAGAAGCTCAACCAGTCCATCTTTTTCCCTCTTTTATTCCAGTGTAATTATGTCCAGCATATCCTTACTTTTCAGTTATAACAGCAGGCGCTGAACTAATATGAGATTTCATTTCAGTCAGCAGTATCCTGCTGAACTCTTTGTGAGCCTGTGGCTCACAGCAGTGTTGACCTGAGAACACTCACGCTGCCATAGGTCCTCTGCAGTACTCAGATTTGTGTGTAAAGTTACTACCTTTTTCCATCCAGGTCAGCCCTACAGTAATTTCCTTCTTTAGCCAGGCTGTTTCCTGCTCCACCCACTATGATCACTTGATCCTCTATATCAAAAGCCTTACATAAATTTCCTACAGCCTCTTTCACATGACTTAATTTTTGCAATACTTGTGCCGAGGTACCCTGTTCCTGGTTTTTACAGTACCAAATGGCCTACACCTCCGCCATGGCTGCTGTCTAGTAGGAAGGCTCCTTTCTTCCTAATCTCCTTTGTTACAGATGTTCGCTTAGTTTCTTTGCTAGCCGTCTGCTGTACCCTTCCGTGACTTGCAGCTGGATGAGGCTCTTCCCCTCCTACTTTAGGTAACAAGTAAAACTTATTAAATACTGTAAGTTGAAAAAGTTGAAGAGCTGTTCATATTTCACGCAATTCTTGATACCTTTTTCCCAGTTCCCACCTATCTAGTTCAAATTTCGCGTAATCTAATTCAGACTGAAGGGAACATCTTGGCTTTTTGTTCAGCGATTTTGTTGTCCTTTTGGCAGAACCTACAGTCCCATGGGACTGTGTTGAATTACCCTTTCCATTCCCCATTACAGTGTCCCCCAATGGAATTCCAACGCACAGTTTACTCGTACCACTCCCTGTCCTGCGGCAACATCTACATTTATCGCTCATTGTAATACGGAATAAATACTTAAAAAAACAATTAAATCACTGTAGTTAAATTAGGCTACAGGTCAGCACGTCAGATGTGTGATATAACGTAAAAAGTTACCTATCTCCACTCAAAAGTACATGTCAGCCCTCACTTAGCAGCAGAATTTGTTAATTAACTTAGTTACAATAAAATGTAACTTTTAATCACAACTTTTCACTAGTATTATCTTATATTAGACAATGTTTAAAACTAGCAGAAGAAGAGCCTATCCATGACAGGAGTTTCTATTCGATAATATAAAATAAAACTAAACTCCTCCCGCACAGGCCATGAGGGCCCAAAGGTACCGACTGGCCGCCGTGTCATCCCCAGCCCACAGGCGTCACTGGATGCCGATAATACACTGTAGAAAAATATTACAGGAACATATGCATCAACGTCCCGTCAGTTAAATCCACTTTGATACAGAAGGTACATGGGACTTATTGCTTAGCCCGAGATCTTCGCTTCTGATGTACGCAACGACTGACGGCATTCGCTATCAATCTGCTGTGTTACACGTTACAGTACCAAATGATCCCTCAGAAGAAAGTGACTACTGTTGTCAAATAGTGCCCTCTAGTGAGGTACACACGCGGCAGGTGTCATTTGTGGTCGTTGTATTCAACCAAGCAACGCAGTCTGACATCTTGATACAAGAACGTTGGATTTTCCATAGAATTGCTGCAGATGCCAGTGTCTCTGCATCTATCATCCCACAGGTTGTGGACACGCTAAAGAGAGAAAGGCCAGTACATGAGGCGACTGGGACAGGGTTGCCGGCTCATTACACCCCCGAGTGTAGACCGATATTTAGCCATCTCTGAGCTGCGGCGTCGTACAGATACCGCAAGAACACACTGCAAGACTATCTCAGAAGGGCCTTTGGAGCCGCTGTGTCTGGTCAGTCTGTAAGAAACTGGTTACAAGAAGGGACCTTACGACCCAGACGTTTTGATGGACTACCTCGCTTGGCACGACAACATCTCGCACTCGCTTTGATTTATGCCATTCCTATGCCAACTGGCAACTTCGTCAGTTGAGAAACGTTTATTCACAGATGAATTTCAGATACCCTGTCATGCTATGTGATGGCCGTTTACGTGTTCGGGACCCATGGCGAGCGAACCTGCCAAACGTTGTCCAGGATATCGACAGATTCGGCCAAGGCTCTGTGATTTTGTGGGGAGGCATCAGTTTTGACATCCATGTCCATGATCGGCTTACCGCCAGGTAGGGCGTCGAACAGATCCTGTTGCATCATGTGGTGGCTGTTGCATACGGTCGTGGCCCTGAATTCCTTCTCAAGCACGATAATGCCACGGGCCCTGTGGCGGGCGTCTTGTGAAGCTTGGACATTGAAGTAATGGAATGGCCAGCTGTGAGTCCCAACCTAAGCCCAATCAGCATGTGTGGGACATGCTTGGCAGACTTGTTCATGGCCGCTCTATTCCGCCACAAACTCTACAAGGACTGTCAAGGGCTCTCATTGGAGTATGGAGACGGATACCACGAGGTAACCTGAGCATCAAACGTAGGTTTCAGGTGGTGGAAAACGCTCACAGAGAGCATTCACATTATTCAAGCTCTGAAAGTCCAATTAAAAGCACCCAAGATGACGGGATAAATGCTTACTTCCACTTCGTTTGTGACACATGTCGGACCTTTCAGTGCTTGTTATGTTGATGAACCAGAAAGGAATGACTTTTTTGTTGTGTACTTAATTTGTGAAAGATAAAAATATAATATGGTAACATATCCAGGCCTCAGTTATTGCTCAGTGGAGTATGGGAGGCGCCCAAAGTCATATTCCCCTAATTCTTTTGCGCACTTTATATACACAAAACCTCGCATCACGAAATCTTGAATTGCTCAGCTGAAGCAGAGATAAAAGAACGGACTTACACACGAAACGTATTTCAGACCATCACTTTGCTTTATAAACAACGTCTTTTTTCCACTAGTAAAACAGAAGCAGTTACAGACGAGCACCAGCGCTGCCAACCTGTATCACTGGTCATTTGTAATCTGCAATGTAAATACAGCATATTTCCTAGTTGAGCCAGCACAATTAATTTCGATGTGATCTAGAAGTTGAAGTTGCACATGGAAAAGGTTACAGAACACGGTAAAAGATATAGGGCCTACTTCTACACCAACAGGCGATATCATAGACTTTCATACCAAAAACTGTTAAAAGTATGGGTTGTACAGTCAGTGAGAATGTGATACTTATTCTTTAACACGTTAATTACGAAAAGATTTAATAAATTCCGTATGTAATGTCAATGAACAAATATAATGTCAAAACGAAAAAAAGGGAGAACGATTCTGAATATTATTTATGAACATTAGTCAACAACAGCGATAACGTCGAAAGTAATATGACAACAAGAGAATATATAATCGAACAATACATTCGTGTATATGAAAAATAGTCATTAACGTAATGAAATTCATTAACAGGAACAAAGTACGGCTTTTATGTAACAAATATTTGCATATTTCACTTGCAGCATAAATCCCATACATAGTTACGTATGATACTACCAGTCTTCAGCTATTTTGTAATTTCTCCTTTCTAGCTAACTCCTATTTCTGTCTTAAGGCATTGACAAAAATAACGTCTCTATCAAAGAAAAGTAAAGCGGTCATACGGATCCGTTTCCCTGTAATGAGTAAATTACCCTTCTACAGATGTCGAATCGTTTGAACATCTGACACGTGCAGTTTTTCACACTGAGGCGAATGAAACGAACAGCCCTTGCCCTGGTTCACAAAAGAATTTTTGATGGTCAGGCCTGCGTAATCTAATCGAATCGACACTTTATGCGTATCTTGCATCCAGTCTGGTGAGTAAGGTGGTGGTGGCATCTCCTGGAACTGCAGAAAGAATTATCCAAGTAAAGTACAAACAAGGTTTTACTGTTGATACGAATCCTGTGTTATACCAGGCACTAACAAACACACATATTTAAGTTCCTGGCAATGATGTGTTTATTGTAGAGTTTTCATTATTCTGTGCTCGAAATCTCAGTTCAATTTTAATAAGGCATATTTGCGACACTACAATAGTACTTACATTCAGAAAAGTACATAATACAATAAAATATGGGAAAACCTGAGACGCACAGTTTTTCATTGAGACCAGTTTTTACAGTTCAAAGAGATAAATTTCAGGAAAGATGAATAGAAATGAAATAAATTAATGACTCAGTATTTCTGTTATTTCAAAAACTATCTCACGTGGAAAAAATGACATTCTTATCAATATTCTGCAGAGGCAGTTTAATAGGATGGTAAAAAGAGGTTATGTATATAATTTTTTTCTCATTCAGCCAGAATGCTCAATGTTGTTGTTGTTGTTGTGGTGTTCAGTCCTGAGACTGGTTTGATGCAGCTCTGAATGCTCAATAGCTATTTGAAATCATCCCACAGTGTTTTTCTTTTCTTACTTGAATTTGAAATTTGGTGTGAAGAATTCTGAGACTCTTTGTCAATTTTTCTTGATTTTTTTAGTCTTGTTTTTCATGTATGTGGCTATTTTTATGTGTCAGTCCGGAAGTATCAGTCAGTTACATAAAGATTTTCTAGAAATTTCCCCCTGTCAAGTCTGTGTACTATATGCAGAGGTATTTGTAGGATAA
Source organism: Schistocerca nitens (assembly GCF_023898315.1). Taxonomy (NCBI): domain Eukaryota; kingdom Metazoa; phylum Arthropoda; class Insecta; order Orthoptera; family Acrididae; genus Schistocerca; species Schistocerca nitens. The sequence goes on along the minus strand of NC_064614.1, from coordinate 715,930,937 downwards.
TTCATGGGGGAAAACTTCTTATTATTACTCATATATCAACTTCCGTGCTACGTTCACTTCATTTTTTATATTTGTAATATTTTACATCAGTTATGTGGTATTTGAATATATTCTAGGAAATACATTAAACTAACATATACCTGTTTAGCTGTGTGCATGCTGTATCCAGGTCATTTCCATAAATGGATTTCTAATCCAGTCTTATTCTACTATAAAATGTAACTACATTGAGACATGCAAATGACACTTAATAAAATTAAGTAACATTGCAGTGTAACACTAATTTTATAACCGTAATGATGACACAATGACACCATGGTTATTGCTGTCACAGAGAACAGATAACGTCACACCACTTTTAAAACGCAATATATCAGAGTTCTAGAACAGATGTAATTAATACCCCATGTGTGTCTCAAGTACATTTTGTTGTTCTGGTAACATGTGGTTGCATTTCAGACTCTCTTCGAACTTTGTCCTTAACTTTCAACGTAAGTATGGTTTGTGACGCTTGAAAAAGTGATTTAACACCAAACAAAAGAATAACCAATAAAAACTAGCTACTTTCTGTGAAGTGAAGGAGACTATCGAAATACTGTCACAGCTTGTCACTGAAATATTTCTAAACGTTTTTGTCATACTCTTGACCGAAAGATATATAAGCTTTCACAAGAAAGGAAAGCAAAGCGAATATTTTAAATGAAGTAAACTAGCAGAAGATTCAGACGGAGAAGTGTATTAAAACCCATATTGTTTAAACTGTGTACTGCAGACCACTGTGAATATTGTCACAGAAATATCCAACTACTACTAAGCACCAAGTAGGTATTTACATAAGCCAAGAACAGAACTCTCCGATCACGTTAACAAAAATTAAATACTGCTACTATATGTTTGCATGAGCGGTGTGTAGCAAGTGTACCCAAAATACCTAATGATAGGTCTGTTCTAATGGTGCTAACCATAGAATTTCAAGTGGCCAATTCATCGGAACCGTCAGCAAAATGTTAGGTTGGTGAAAAACATTAACAAAGAGAACACATACACATGCTAGAGATTTGGTCGTCAATAATACATTCTCCTTCATTATTTACAACAGTCTACCAACGCTCGGGTAACTTTTTGATTCCATGTCGAAACCATGTGGTTTTGAAGCGAAGAATTTGTTGAACTATATTCGGAGCGCATTTTTATCCGGAAACAGAGTTCCTTGAAGGCTATTCGACAGAGAGCGGAAAAGGTGAAAATCTGAGTGCCCAAGATTAGGTGGATAAAGTGGGTGAAGAATGACTTCTCAACTAAACTCTTGTAGAGAGTATTTTTTACAGTCTAGTAAAATGCGGGCTGGCTTTATCGTGGAGTAGCAACACTTCACGCAGTCTTCCTGGTCACTGTTGTTGGACTTCGTCTGCAAGTCGTCTCAGTTATTGTTAACAAATGTCAACAGTGATGTTTTGACTTCGAGGAAGCAAATCGTAGTACAACACACCGTCACTGTTTCACCAGATGCATAACATTACCCTTTGTGGATGCACGTAGGTCTTCGTACGGGGAATCGCTGTTTGTTTGGGCTCAAATATACTTTTCTTTTTCTTAAGTTAACATAAAGACCCCATTTCTCGTCACCAATAACGATACAGGACAGGAATGGTCGGTGTTGCTCACAAGGGAATCAATGACGACTAAGTGGAGATGCACATATGGCTAAACGCTGATTTTTGAACTTCGGAACTGCATGCAAATTTTGCATGAAGTTGAAACGATCACCGTTCACCACATTTGCCAGTTGTCGAGTACACTGATGTATATCATTGTGGATTAATGCGTTTAAAGGATCTTCATCAAACCCTGAAGGTCTTCCTGGACGTGGTTCAAATGGTTCAAATGGCTCGGAGCACTATGGGACTTAACATCTATGGTCATCAGTCCCCTAGAACTTAGAACTACTTAAACCTAACCAACCTACGGACATCACACAACACCCAGTCATCACGAGGCAGAGAAAATCCCAGACCCCGCCAGGAATCGAACCCGGGAACCCGGGCGCGGGAAGCGAGAACGCTACCGCACGACCACGAGCTGCGGACTCCTTGACGTGGAGAGTCACTAATTTCGAAACGATCTCCTTAAAACGAGGAAACTATTTTCTTGCTGTGTTCTGTCCAGAGCCATTACCCGAATACACGGCACAAATGTTCCGGGCTGCTTCCGTTGTTGTCACCACTCTACCGATCTCAAACAGAAGATGTGTCGGAAATGTTCCTAACCTTCACTTGGCACTGTAATTTCTAGGGTCCGCAGTTCCAGTCACCATCTTCAAATAACAAGATGACAATATGTAAACGCAAATAGTAACAGTGAAATAAAAATAACACATGACAATCCATAAATGAACCCATAGCAACCTAAACACGAACATGCAAAATAAAAACGTTACCAACTTATGCAGCAACCTAACGATTCATTGTTGCAATATACTGAAACGAATTATTTCCAAAACAATGGAGATGCTGATAGAAGCCGAGAGTGAGGAAGCTCAGTTTGGATTTCGGTCGACAGTATAGGCAATATTGAGCCAACGGCTTACCTTAGTAGACAGGTTGAAAAATAGCGAAACCTACATTTATAGCATATTTATGTTTAGAGAAAACGTTTGACAACATTGAGTTAAATACACTGTTAGAAATTCTGCGTGAAACTCAGAGAGTTAAGTTAGGTATCGAAGTGCTATAAGCAGTAGACGAGTTTAGCTGTTTGGGGAGCAAAATTAGCGATCAAAGTTAAGAGGATAAAAAGTGTAGGCTCTCAATACCAAACAAGTGTTTCTGTAAATGCAATATTTAATAAAATCGAATATAAATTTATGATTTAGGAAGTCATTTTTTGAAGTATTTGCCTGAGGCGTAGCGTTGTACAGACGTCAAATGTAGATGATAAACATTTGGGACAACTTAGTCGGTGTAATTCATGGTGAGCGGCAAGACGTTAGTGTCCAACGGGCACAATAATTCGGCAAGGAACCTCGCTTACCTCGCTTGTGCTGACGGGATTGATTGCCTAGGGGCTGGAGCAGCCCTCTTATCTCCTCTCACGCTTCCTCAGACCTGGCGTTCTGAACACCGTCCACGCCCAGCCGCGGGCGTAGTATCAGCATCACGTCCCGCCCACCCCACCCCCGCCGCCGCCCACCGACAACTCGCCCCGTCCGAGGTTCGCGCCCAGGGACGCGTGCTAGCGGCATCTCTCGACTGTTGCTCCGCCTGTTCTCTAAGTCGGTTCGTCGTCAGATATCTCCTTCCTCTTCTTAAACGCAATTTGGGTTTCCAGGAAGGATGTAGGCCCTCTCACGATTTATCAGCGCTTCCCTTACTCGAAGTTTGATAGATTTTTTAACAGTACGGTCCCAGACGTAAGAGATTTATTCCAGAATCTTAGTATGGTCGTAATCAGTTCCACGCAATTCCGACAGGCAATTTTCCGCGACTTCTGACCTTAAAGCTGTTGCAGTTTGGTGAGCCGTTGGTGTTCTCGGTAACGATCTTCAGGCAGTACGAACCCATAATCTATGTAAGTTGTGCCACACTAGTAGAGGTTCTGATAGTCACCAGAGTACCACAGTCAAGTCATCCTCGACACTGCCAAGCAGTGATTGTGTTTTAGCTGGTGGGTGAATCTTTACTTGATGTTTCCGAAGAATTCGACCTATCTTTACGAATAATGCGCCACAAAACGGAATAAATGCAATGTCCGCATCCTCCTCACGTCTCTTTTTGTGTCCACCAGTTACACAGTAGATCTCTCCGAATGTTCTCCCGGAAAGCCGTCCTCAGATCTTCAGGCTCCTGGTTGATTCTCTCATTGACGTTGAGAGTGTGAGACCTGTACATCAGTGTTTAGAGAAGGGCGTTACTCTGCGTCTGCTTGTGGCAGCTGTCCGCCTGCAATTATAACTTGGAGTGGGTCTTCTTACGGTACATGCTGTGACCCAAAGTGCTTCAAAAAAATGGCTCTGAGCACTATGGGACTTAACATCTGTGGTCATCAGTCCCCTAGAACTTAGAACTACTTAAACCTAACTAACCTAAGGACATCACACACATCCATGCCCGAGGCAGGATTCGAACCTGCGACCGTAGCAGTCACGCGGCTCCGGACTGAGCGCCTAGAACCACACGGCCAACGGGGCCGGCCCAAAAGTGCTGTCCGCACCTCTTTTCACAAGTACATCCAGAATGGACACCATGACATATGTGTCGACTTCCGAGCTAAAATGGTTGTTTTGGACACCATTCAATTTGTCTCTTCCAAATGGCTCATTTGACGAAGATGTCGTCAGCATTCCGGAAGAAACAGTTAGGTTTCCTTTGGCCTGATTCTAAGTCTTACTCCTTGACATCTTCCAAATACATGTTCCTGAAAATCACCGAAACTGCTCTCCTCAAGGCTAGTGTTTCCGTTATCCAATAGAAAGTATGTCTACATCAAGAAATGCCTAAAAAGATTGTCCTCCTCTCTCTCAAATTTCTGGTTAATAAATTCCAAGGGTTCTTGTAAGTACACTCTGTTGAAAAGCAAGCAACGAATACAAGAAGAAACGGGCACAAAGTAAACGGTCTATTATCTTAAGGAGGTGATTTCACTATTTGAACCTCTGGGACATACAGTTTCAACCATACATCATTTTCGTGAGATGTAGTTCAATTCAGTTTCGAATTTATCACAGACACAATAGAACATCCTGAAATTTTCATGAAGGCATAAAGCCTAAAAATATTATACTCCTAAACAGCAAACGAAAATGGGCCTAAAATTTCATAAATATGTACCAAAAATGAATACTGCTCCAGTGGTTTCATTTCGAAACCACTCATAAAAGCAGTAGCAGAAAATCAAATTTACGTTACACCAATTTTAAATATACCTACCTTTACTGTCAATTATCTCCTCAATACAATCATTATAGAAAAAAAACCACATATCCCAATGTCCTACAATCATGTACACAATATGTGTGCCGCCTGTTGCTTTGCACTACATTCGTAGAAGTACCTCATTGCACCACCACATATTTCATTTTAACAGCAGCGTGGCTAGTTGCATGCGAAAGGAAATATTTCGAAAGAAATTAATAAATTAAACTGATGGTTTCAATTAGAAACCACTGCTACTCAACTGGTTAAAGTGCACACCAAAATAGATGGAGTTGCAAATATGATGTGTATAATTCCTAAAGTAAGGGCGAAGTATATCCTTCAAGTATTTAGCCATTACATCGCAGCCAAAGTTGCTGACAATGGGGCGCAGAGGTAGCTCATCTTTGTGAAACTTCCAAAGTGTATAATATCTCGATGGAAGAGTTGTTGCCTGCCGGAGTGACCGTGCGGTTCTGGGCGCTACAGTCTGGAGCATGGCGACCGCTACCGTCGCAGGTTCGAATCCTGCCTCGGACATGGATGTGTGTGATGTCCTTAGGTTAGTTAGGTTTAATTAGTTCTAAGTTCTAGACGACTGATGACCTCAGAAGTTAAGTCGCATAGTGCTCAGAGCCATTTGAACCATTTGAAGAGTTGCTGTGCGCGGCAGCTTCGTAACAACTGTATCTGGCAAGCCGAATTTTTTGAGGAGAGCCTTAGTCTTAAGAATGAAATTTTCATTCTACAGCGGAGTATGCGCTGAAGGACCTTTGCCTTTCGCGGGCAAGTGCTCTACCAACTGAGTTACCCAAGTAAGACTCACGTCCCGTCGCCACAGCTATAATTCCGCCAGTACCTCGTCTCCTTCCTTCCAGACTTCACAGAAGCTCTCCTGCGAACCTTGTGCAGAACTAGCACTCCTGGAAGAAAGGATATTGCGGAGACATGGCTTAGCCACAGCCTGGGGGTTGTTTCTAGAGTGAAATTTTCACCCTACAGCGGAGTGTGCACTGATATGAAACTTACTGGCAGATTAAAACTGTGTGCCGGACCGAGATCGAACTCGGGACCTTTGCCTTTCACGGCAAGGGCTCAACCAAGTTTTTTTTTTAAGTGCTCAACCAACTTTTTTTTTCAGGAAGTTCAGGGCGTGGTACACGCCGCACTAGCAGTGGGGTCTCTTCACGGCACTGCCAGTTGGGTCATAGCACTAAGTGTGCAGGAATCTTAACACAAAGCTCCCATTTTCTGATGTAAGAAAGGCAAAGAAACCTCTTCTCTGAGTAGAAAACGAACACTGATAAAACTTAACAATTCTTCTTGAATCTCACAAATACTTTGGAAGTCGAACACGAGTAATTCCGACCAAAATGTTTTGAAAAAACTCTTCGTGTAACATAGAAGTTTCGGAAAGGTATTAGTAATTAATAGTAAGAACACAAGTGACTTTAATTATCTTCTGTTAGTTCTCGTTCAAGGTGTTGTAGTGGTTCCACATATTTAACCGACACCCATTCTTTCAAAAATGATCTTCAGCATGTGCCGTACTGCTTCTTCTGGTTGCGATGCGTGCTGATTTTTGCGTATTCAAACTTCATGTAAACGCGGAATTCTATCTCATTGTCGCCGCGCGGGATTAGGCGAGCAGGCTGGGGCGCTGCAGTCATGGACTGTGCGGCTGGTCCCGGCGGAGGTTCGAGTCCTCCCTCGGGCAAGGGTGTGTGTTTGTCCTTAGGATAATTTAGGTTAATTAGTGTGTAAGCTTAGGGACTGATGACCTTAGCAGTTAAGTCCGATAACATTTCACACACTTATGAACATTTTTTATCTCATTGTCCGACCCAAGTTTGTTGATGACATAACTCATTTTCCCAGTAACCAGCTAATGGCGTTGGTTTTTAATTTCGGAAAGTACGTCATGTCTGGTCTCAGGAGGAGCGATGGTGTTATATATTCCGTCGAGGATCTGGTGAGAAAGGCGATTTGTTGCCTGATCAAATTCTAGTTATTCACATTGCCGCCACAGATGAGTGTATCCACCTGATGGCATTTTCCACAAAGGTGTGTCTGGTTTAAACCGATCCCATATAGTCTCTCGTTGGTGCTGATGACATTGTTACCTGTTTTGTACCATGCGGAAATAGCGTTTGTAGATAGCCCGGCATAGTTGATGTTCCGCCATACAGCTGTCCAGTCACAATTAGGGAATTTCTTTTCAATTTTGTTTCTGCCCTCATTTAACTTCCTTTCAAGTACGATGACGCGCGCTGTGATACATGTTTTCCTTCTTATTTCGTCACTAAGATAACTTGCTTCGAGGAAAAAGTTCCTCACATACTGCAGACGGGCATTAATCCTTCGCACATCAATCGGTGCTTGGAGGCTATGAGGTGTCACAGTCTCAAAGAGCTTTGCGGTTATACATTGTGGAAGTTCTCTGAGTATATGGAAAGTCCGTTTGGGGAACAGAGCAGACGTTTTATTTCGAAAATCCACCAAAACGAGGCCCCCGTTTCTGACATCCAATATAACGGTAGTCGCACCAACCCTGAATATGACTCTTCGCCATAAATAATTGGTAACAGTGGACATGATCCCTTTCCCTAATAGTTTGGGGATTGGAAATACCTGCACAGTGAAATACGCTTTAGACAAAATGCAGGAGTTGATGAATCTGACTTTTTGCACCTGGTCCATAGTTCGATGGATGTTCTCCATTACAGCACCATGAATTTTTCCTCCTAGTTTCAGTCCAGTTAAAAGCAGCCATTCTCATCGGACATGCCATTAAGGTATTTCCAAAGTTTTATGTTTGTTGTCTTGTTTTGCTCATGCCAGTCGGAGGTGATCTAGGCCCCGCAGATTCAATATTTTACTTTTGCTTTCATTTGTTGTCGCTCCCGACGCTAGACAATACTTTTGGATTTCTCTGTCCAATGCAACTGTCTACTCCTTTTTCCTTATTACAACACCCACGTCATCAGTATAAGTTCGTATGACAGTTTTCTCACCACTCAATGTTATGCCTGTTAATCTTGCGTGGACGGTGCGCAGAAAGGGCTCTAAAGAGATGGAAAATAAAAACATAGATAAGGGACTGTCCTGTGGAACCCCTCGCTTTATCTGCATGGGTTTAGATGTTTGGCCATTGATTGCTATTTTCGCATTTATACCTGTTGCAATATTTCTTAGCATGTAGACAATCTGAGGGTGGAAAGCCATTCTTGACAGCGTCGCAAAGAGGTATCTATGACTAACGCGGTCAAAAGCTTTGTTGAAATCTATAATGATTAAAGCACATTTTATACTTGTCACTGAGGTAATGGCAATGACGTCTCTGTATGCAGATAGACTTTCGAATATCGTTCTGGTTGGAGAACAAGATTGATGATGACTCAATATTTTGTTGGAAAAGGCAGAGAGTCTTTTGTTGATAATACATGAAATCATTTTGTAATCAGAACTGAGTGGCGAAAGAGACCGAAAATTGTTTAAGTGGGTTTTGCCTTTACTCTTAGGAATCAGTACTATTTTACTTTCCTTAAAATCTGCAGGGACCGCTTTTCCGTTCAGGACCTCATTAGCCATGGAAGTGATCTTGTCCCCAGTAGCGGACATAAAACTCCACAGGGAGGCCATCAAGTCCCTGAGATGTTTTGAGAGATGAGTTACGCACTACCTCATGCACTTCATCTTTAGTAATAGGTGACAGGATGTCAGCGTTTTCTGTTCCCGACAACTGTGGACCCAAAATAGTGAGAAAGTCCTCTAGAGCTGCATCGTCCACTGTGGTAGGGGCATACAAGTTGTCAGAGTACCTGTGGACTTCGGCCAGCATTTCTTTCTGGCATGTGAGCCTTGTACCAGTATGCGTCTGGACTTCATCAATAAAAGTTTGACGTCTGTTTTTAGCATGCCGTACCAAGTGATACAGAGAAGCTGTTTCATCTGCTACTACTGATGTGACTTTCGATTTAATTTTTAGTCCCTCCATCTGTTGCCGTTTAATGCTTAATAACTTGGCTTTTATTTTTTTGATATCATTCAGACGAATTACGTCATCATGTGCCTGTTGATATACGTCTCTTAAAACTTTATTATAAAACTCTATTGTATTCCTCAACTCCCTGTGCCTCGCTACACTACACTGCATGACATCTTTCCGCAGCCTTCGTTTAGCCGTCCTAGTCCACCAGTCAATGACTGTTGGGTGCTTGTCTGCTGTGCGGAGGCAAATGGCTCTGAGCACTATGGGACTTAACTTCTGAGGTCATCAGTCCCCTAGAACTTAGAACTACTTAAACCTAACTAACCTAAGGACATCACACACATCCATGCCCGAGACAGGATTCGAACCTGCAACCGTAGCGGTCGCGCGGTTCCAGACTGATGCGCCTAGAACCGCTCGGCTACACTGGCAGGCGCGGAGGCAAATAGTTGACGCTACTCTTATTTCCTGTTCCAGTTCTTCGTCAGTTAAAACAGAGATATTCAAATTCCATTGGCCTCTGAATCGACGGGTTGGCTGTACACTTAAATTAAAGCAAGTTAAAAGTGTACTGCGATCGCTAAACAACACGGGAACAGTTTCAACGTCTAATAAAATTTTTTGCAAATTTGGTGACACGTAAATTCTATCTAGTCTGCTGCAGGAGGGGCTGGTTATATACGTGAACTCGACTGACGTCGGGTGCTGAAGTTCCCATACATCCTTAAGTTGTAGATCACTTACTAACTTTTTTAACAGTGGCTAGTAGTTGAAATTGGGTTGTTGATCTTTCTGGTTTAAAACACAGTTAAAATCTCCATCCAGAATAAGAGAACACGGATTTTTCCTCAAAAAATAATTAAGTTCATTTTGAAAAAACTTCGCTCGGTCCAGTTTATGGGAATTTCCTGATGGGGCGTAAAGGTTAAACATGGTCACATCGAAAACTTTTATGCCTACGGCTCTTCCTGAATCTAGTCGCTCGATTTCGGTCACCGGGACGCCTTCCCTTATAAGAATGGCTGTACCGATATTGGCTTCCGTAGAAACATTAACAATTTCAAAAAAGCCTGGGAACCGAAATTCGGTTATCGCAACTTCTTGTAGAAACGCGATATCTGTCCCAGACTCGTACAAGAATTCTTTTAGTGCTGTCAATTTCTAGCGTGACTGTATTTTATAAATGTTAACAGTAGTAATGCTATAAGCTTGCATCACAGAAGAACTTTTTCTTTTGCCGCTCGGTGCAACGCTCGAGTTCGTTCTGCATGCTCCTGTGAGTGATGCTGTCGATCTTGTCCCAGTCGTCTCGATGCATTCTGCTACTTAGTTGATAGAAAATGTCCAGAAGTTCCTGCAAAGTCTCTCCGTGTTGTATGTATTCGCACACGAAGAAAAGCTCGTTCCATTCTGTCTTAGATACGATGTGCTTGGGCGGTGGTGAATAGGCGCTTGCATCTCAAGAACTTCAGTGTAGCACATTCATCTCGGCACCGTGACAGAAAGGCGAGAGAGGACATCAGTCGCGCTTTCTTCTTCCGTCGTTGGTCAAGGCGTCGGTACAATCTGCAAATCTCCTCCCCGTAGAGGCGAAATACAAAATTGTTAAGGCTTTCGTGGCCACTTGTTGACAAACTGACTATTCGCTTCTGTCTCGGGTTTTTCAGCCGATGTTCATCTAATGATTTTTCTGACGTTTCGCCAGCACGAGTGGCTGGCATTGTCAAAGCTTCACCCTCCATTGCCGGTGGTGAACTGGAGGCGAGCTCGCGGCCGCAGACTATATATACCTGGCGCGGCAACGTCCGAGGGCTTCTCCGCGGTCATTTCCGGTGCCGTTCTCCTCTTGCTACCTGCGACAGCTGCGTACTGCAGCGAACGACCGTACGGAGAAACCTGCGCAACACAGAAGCTCTACCACATCGGCTGTATGGATTACCCAAGATCCATAAGAACAACGTTCCACTGAGACCGATCGTTAGCGCTCCTGGCTCACCAACGTATAAATTGGCGAAACACTTGGCCTCTCTGCTCCAGCCACACGTGGGGAAGACCGACACATACATTAAGGACTCAGGACATTTCACTGAGAAGCTGAAGAAACTGAAACTTGCGCCAAACGACATCCTGGTCAGTTTTGATGTTGTTTCGTTGTTTACGAAAGTGCCACTCAGTGACGCTCTGGAGCACATCGGTTCCATGTTCCCGCAAGACATCAAAAAGCTCTTCCATGCATGTCTCACCACGAGCTATTTCACGTGGAATGGCGATTTCTACGAACAGCTGGAAGGCGTCGCCATGGGTAGTCCTCTCAGTCCAGTGGTGGCCAACTTCTTCATGGAACAATTCGAAGCACAGGCACTGGACTCGGCGACTTGCAAACCTAAGGTGTGGTACAGGTACGTTGATGATCCTTTCGTGGTGTGGAGCCATGGTGAAGAACAGCTCGGTGGATTCCTGAGACACTTGAACAGCCTCCATGCCAACATAACATTAACCATGGAAGTAGAAACGGAAAGGAACTGCCATTTCAAAATGTGCTGGTCACAAGGAACGGCGAAAACCTGGGACACAGCGTGTATCGAAAACCGACACACACGGACCGATACCTGCACAAACTGTCAAACCACCACCCGAGCCAGAAAAGAGGCATGATTAGTACGCTCGTAACGAGAGCAGGACGAATATGTGAGCCTCAACACCTCAAACGAGAAATGCAACACCTGGAAACTGTTCTGAGGAGCAATGGGTACTCCACAATTTACATTAGAAGTGTAACAGAGCCAAACACTCGGCGAAGTAAGAAACCAGAAAAAGAAATGTCGTGTACGGCCTTTCTGCCATACATTCCCAGAGTGACGGACAGAATCGGCCGTATATTGCGCAAACACGGCGTAAAGACGATTTTCAAACCGACAAGGAAGATCAAAGAGTGTCTTAGATCGGCGAAGGAGAAAAGAGACCCACTTGCAATGTCGGGAATATACCGTATACCATGCACATGCGGTAAAGTTTATGTCGGAATGACTGGACGATCAATTAACACCAGGATCAAATAGCATAAGCGACATTGCAGGTTGGGGCAGGTGGAGAAATCGGCCGTGGCAGAGCACGCACTGAATGAGACCGACCACGTAATAAAATTCGCCGACGCGGAAGTTCGGGCTGTAGTGAAGCACTATCACACGCGCTTGTTGAGAGAAGCTGTAGAAATCCAAAAACACGCGAACAGTTTCAACAAGAAAGAGGAAAGCCTTAAGGTAAACGGATCCTGGCTTCCCGTACTGCAGCGAACGACCGTCGCAGGTAGCAAGAGGAGAACCGCACCGGAAATGACCGCGGAGAAGCGCTCGGACGTTGCCGGGCCAGGTACATATAGTCTGCGGCCGCGAGCTCGCCTCCACCACCGGCAATGGAGGGTGAAGCTTTGACAATGCCAGCCACTCGTGCTGGCGAAACGTCAGAAAAATCATTAGATGAACGTCAGCCGAGGAACCCGAGACAGAAGCCAATAGGCAGTTTGTCAACAAGTGGCCACGAAAGCCTTAACAATTTTGTATTAGGCCTCTACGGGGAGGAGATTTGCAGATTGTACCGACGCCTTGACCAACGACGGAAGAAGAAAGCGCGACTGATGTCCTCTCTCGCCTTTCTGTCACGGTGCCGAGATGAATGTGCTACACTGAAGTTCTTGAGATGCAAGCGCCTATTCACCACCGCCCAAGCACATCGTATCTACGACAGAATGGAACGAGCTTTTCTTCGTGAGCGAATACATAAAACACGGAGAGACTTGGCGAGAACGGATCAGGAACGTCTGGACATTTTCTATCAACTAAGTAGCAGAATGCATCGAGACGACTGGGACAAGATCGACAGCATCACTCACAGGAGCATGTAGAACGAACTCGAGCGCTGCACCGAGCGGCAAAAGAAAAAGTTTGAAAGATGCCGGAGGCAGACCGACAAGGCGATTCACACACAGTGGTCAACCTCACTGAACGACAATTGACCGAAGAGGAAGTGTCTGTTCTTCAAAAAGTAGGGAATTTCGCTATCATCCCGAGAACTATACCTATGGAGGACATCATTGCCAACTCCGAAGCAGCCATTCGGACCCTCCCTTGTGAAAGGGCAGAGGAAATATGCACTGAAACAGCCAGGATACTGCGCCGAGCAAAACCACCAGCTTGCAACCTGAAGAAAGAAGAGGTACAAGCCATTAAGAATCTCAACGCCGACAAGAGTATATTGGTACTGCCTGCCGATAAGGGGAATGCGACCGTCGTAATGAAGACCGAAGAATATGAGCAAGGGATCCAAGACGTATTAGATCCGACGACGTACCGAAAACTAAGCGCAGATCCGACGCAGCGTATCACTCGGAATACGAATCGATTAATCAATGCGTCTTCTCTGCCGGCGGACATACAGAGAAACCTGCGCAACACAGAAGCCCTACCACATCGGCTGTATGGATTACCCAAGATCCATAAGAACAACGTTCCACTGAGACCGATCGTTAGCGCTCCTGGCTCACCAACGTATAAATTGGCGAAACACTTGGCCTCTCTGCTCCAGCCACACGTGGGGAAGACCGACACATACATTAAGGACTCAGGACATTTCACTGAGAAGCTGAAGAAACTGAAACTTGCGCCAAACGACATCCTGGTCAGTTTTGATGTTGTTTCGTTATTTACGAAAGTGCCACTCAGTGACGCTCTGGAGCACATCGGTTCCATGTTCCCGCAAGACATCAAAAAGCTCTTCCATGCATGTCTCACCACGAGCTATTTCACGTGGAATGGCGATTTCTACGAACAGCTGGAAGGCGTCGCCATGGGTAGTCCTCTCAGTCCAGTGGTGGCCAACTTCTTCATGGAACAATTCGAAGCACAGGCACTGGACTCGGCGACTTGCAAACCTAAGGTGTGGTACAGGTACGTTGATGATCCTTTCGTGGTGTGGAGCCATGGTGAAGAACAGCTCGGTGAATTCCTGAGACACTTGAACAGCCTCCATGCCAACAAAACATTAACCATGGAAGTAGAAACGGACAAGAAACTGCCATTTCTAGATGTGCTGGTCACAAGGAACGGCGAAAACCTGGGACACAGCGTGTATCGAAAACCGACACACACGGACCGATACCTGAACAAACTGTCAAACCACCACCCGAGCCAGAAAAGAGGCATGATTAGTACGCTCGTAACGAGAGCAGGACGAATATGTGAGCCTCAACACCACAAACGAGAAATGCAACACCTGGAAACTGTTCTGAGGAGCAATGGGTACTCCACAAATTACATTAGAAGTGTAACAGAGCCAAACACTCGGCCAAGTAAGGAACCAGAAAAAGAAATGTCGGGTACGGCCTTTCTGCCATACATCCCCAGGGTGACGGACAGAATCGGCCATATATTGCGCAAACACGGCGGAAACGGATCCTGGCTTCCCGTACTGCAGCGAACGACCGTCGCAGGTAGCAAGAGGAGAACCGCACCGCAAATGACCGCGGTGAAGCCCTCGGACGTTGGCGCGCCAGGTACATATAGTCTGCGGCTGCGAGCTCGCCTCTAGTTCACCACCGGCAATGAAGGGTGAAGCTTTGACAATGCCAGCCACTCGTGCTGGCGAAACGTCAGAAAAATCATTAGATGAACGTCGGCCGAGGAACCCGAGACAGAAGCCAATAGGCAGTTTGTCAACAAGTGGCCACGAAAGCCTTAACAATTTTGTATACCAGAAGAAGCTATTTGGGATGAGGATCGGAATGATTATAGCAGCAACGTGCTTCTCTAAAAGTCACGATCTTTACAAGCTGTGTGCTCATTACATGTACTAATTTCCTAGAAAAAATTTGACTCGTTTTAAACAAAGTGCTTGAAAAGAAAATTATCCTGAAATCCAGACAATGTGTTGCTATAAGTCACTGTGGTCCTGAGCTACCCAAGCACGACTCACGCTCCGTCCTCACAGCTTTAATTCCGCCAGTACCTCGTCTCCTACTTTCAAAACTTCACAGAAGCTCTCCTGCGAACCTTGCAGAACTAGCACTCCTGGAAGAAAGGATATTGCGGAGACATGGCTTCGCCACAGCCTGGGGTTTGTTTCTAGAGTCACATCTTAACTCTACAGCGGAGTGTGGCACGTTGTATTCGTTCGTGTCTACTGTGAAAGTAGTTACATATTAAAATGACATCACGCATTTACATACACCCACAAAAGGCGGAGCTTTAAATTTACAGGTACGTAGTACACACTTGAAAATGGCAAACAGCACAGACAATCTCAGAATGGTGTAAATAACAACGATGGTATAACAGCCAGGGTGGATCATGAAATTGTCTTCAGTGATCTTTGTACAAAAGCTGTTAATTACACATTCATGTGAAATGCAAAGAGACTTTTTGCTGTGAATGTTAGTGAGGATATCTTCCGAAATGTTGTTGCCCTGTCCAGTCAACATAAACACACAGAGAGGTTCAACAAATACAATGAGGAATATACGGAATAGTTTGTAGTACATATATATCACCTAATACTTACTACACGTATACTTAATCTCAATTAGAGAGAGCCACTCACATTATGGATAGCGCGCACTCATTCTATGATATCAAAAATATTAAAAAACAATAATAAATTTAATCATGACATATTACATAAAACTGACAAGGCACACAAATTAGAAGAAAATATCGTCCATAGTAGGCCTTCATTCATTGTACAATGGGCCATCCGCACGATAGAGTTTGAAACGAGGCTCGTCCGAATAGGCAACATCGTTCAAATGGCTCTGAGCACTATGGGCCTTAACATCTGAGGTCATCAGTCCCCTAGAACTTAGAACTACTTAAACCTAAGTAACCAAAGGACATCACAAACATCCATGCCCCTGGCAGGATTCGAACCTGCGACCGTAGTAGTCGCGCGGTTAAGGACTGAAGCGCCTAGAACCGCTCGGCCACCGCGGCCGGCAATAGGCAACATGTTTCCGGTCATCAACAGTACGATGTTGGTGTTGACGGGCCCAGGTGAGACGAAAAGCTTTGTGTCATGCAGCCATTTTCAAACTCGTACTAAAGAAAACACCATATGGATGAATACTGCATTAAATATATACATCGCGAAAAACCATTAAACATCACTAAAATTTTGTTTAAATTCTATAAAATCATGTTACTTACTTACATGTAAGCATTATGCAATATTTCGTATGTTTTGTGGCATACAACTGAAAACACATTCCGTATGTGCAGCCATATGTGAAACACTTCATCTACATTGCAATTAAAGAACGAAAATATCGTCCTAGAAACACATAGCCACATATGAACCACAAGACT
Organism: Schistocerca nitens; assembly: GCF_023898315.1. Classification (NCBI taxonomy): domain Eukaryota; kingdom Metazoa; phylum Arthropoda; class Insecta; order Orthoptera; family Acrididae; genus Schistocerca; species Schistocerca nitens. The sequence continues at coordinate 715,914,684 of NC_064614.1, read as the reverse complement.
TCCACGAACAGACTGAGAGTGAAATCAACTGCTACAGGTTCTTGCAAAGATACATTCAAACATAAAATAGATGACTATAGATAACGTACATCTTCGTATATTACATGTTTTGCTGCCATACCGATAAGGGCAAACTGATTTTATGTACAAAAACAGATTTTCTGAAGCATACGTTCTAACATCAAAATATATTAAGGAAATATATGTTACAGCATTAGTGTGATGTACCGGTACGTGAAAATACACATTACAGACAGTATTTACACATATTGAAGGCACAAATCCAACAATGTGTTTTAAGTGACATTCAGTAGAAAATGATTAAAAAAGCTACAGTATGAAAATAAATTTTGTGCAAAGTCTTAAGTTTGTCAAGGATAAGATAGGGATCTGAAAGTGGTAGTATTCGTCTAAAATGGAATTAAGACTGAAGAGCCAAAGAAACTGGTAAACTTGCCTAATATCGTGTACGGGCCCCACGAACCGGCAGAAGTGACACAAAACGACGTGGCATGGACTCGACTTATGTCTGAAATAGTGCCGGAGGGGACTGACACCATGAATACTGCAGGGCTGTCCAGGAATCCGTAAGAGTACGAGGGCGTGGAGGCCTGTTATGAACAGCGCGTTGCAAGGCATCCAAGATATACTCAATTATGTTCATGTCTGAGGAGTTTGCAGGTCAGCGGAAGTGTTTAAACTCTGAAGAGTGTCCTTTGAAGTACTCTGCAACAATTCTAGACGTGTGAGGTGCCGCATTGGCATGCTGAAATTGTCCAAGTCCTTCTAAATGCACAATGGACATGAATGGATGTAGGTTATCAGATAGGATACTTGCGCACGCGTCACCTGTTAGAGTAGTATGTAGACGTATCAGGGGTCCCATATCACTCCAACTGCACACGCCCCACACCATTATAGAGCTTCCATCAGCTTGAACAGTTCCCTGACGCATGCAGAGTCCATGGATTCACGAGGTTCTCCATACCCGTACACCCTAACAACCGTAACAAATAAATACCCCACTCATACGGTTAAAGTTGGTGGGGACTTCAACCTTCCCTCGATATGTTGGCAAAAATAGTTGTTCAAAACCGGTGGACGCCCCACACCATTATAGAGCCTCAATCAGCTTGAACATTCCCTGATCGCATGCAGGGTCCATGGATTCACGAGGTTCTCCATACCCGTACACCCTAACACCCGTAACAAATAAATACCCCACTCATACGGTTAAAGTTGGTGGGGACTTCAAACTTCCCTCGATATGTTGGTAAAAATACTTGTTCAAAACCAGTGGTAGGCAGAAAACATCTTCCGAAATTGTCCTAAATGCTTTCTCCGATAATTATTTCGAGCAGTTAGTCCACGAACCCACGCGAATTGTAAATGGTTGCGAAAACACTCTTGACCCCTTAGCCACAAACAATCCAGAGCTAATAGAGAGCATCATGACTGATACAGGGATTAGTGATCACAAGGTCGTTATAGCTAGGCTCAATACCGTTTCTTCCAAATCCACCAGAAACAAACGCAAAATAATTTTATTTAAAAAAGCGGATGAAGTGTCACTAGAAGCCTTCCTAAGAGACAATCTCCATTCCTTACGAACTGACTATGCAAATGTAGACGAGATGTGGCTCAAATTCAAAGATATAGTAGCAACAGCAATTGAGAGATTCATACCCCATAAATTGGTAAGAGCTGGAACTGATCCCCCATTGTACACAAAACAGGCCCGAACGCTGTTGCAGAGGCAACGGAAATGGCATGCGATGCTCAGAACAACGCGAAATCCCGAAGATTAGCTACAATTTACAGACGCGCGAAATTTGGCACGGACTTCAATGAGAGATGCCTTTAATAGGTTCCACAACGAAACATTGTCCCGAAATTTGGTAGAAAATCCGAAAAAATTCTGGTCGTATGTAAAGTACACAAGCGGCAAGACGCAGTCAATACCTTCGCTGCGCAGTGCCGATGGGACTGTTACCGACGACTGTGCCGCTAAAGCGGAGTTATTGAACGCAGTTTTCCGAAATTCCTTCACCAGGGAAGACGAATGGAATATTCCAGAATTTGAAACACGAGCAGCTGCTAGCATGAGTTTCTTAGAAGTAGATACCTTAGGGGTTGCGAAGCAACTCAAATCGCTTGATACGGGCAAGTCATCATGTCCAGATTGTATACCGATTAGGTTCCTTTCAGATTACGCTGATACAATAGCTCCCTACTTAGCAATCATATACAACCGCTCGCTCACCGATAGATCTGTACCTGCAGATTGGAAAATTGCGCAGGTCGCACCAGTGTTTAAGAAGGGTAGTAGGAGTAATCCATCGAACTACAGACCTGTATCATTGACGTCGGTTTGCAGTAGGGTTTTGGAACATATACTGTAATCAAACATCATGAATCACCTCGAAGGGAACGATTTATTGATACGTAATCAGCATGGTTTCAGAAAACATCGTTCTTGTGCAACGCAACTAGCGCTTTATTCGCACGAAGTAATGGCCGCTATCGACAGGGGATCTCAAGTTGATTCCGTATTTCTAGATTTCCGGAAAGCTTTTGACACCGTTCCTCACAAGCGACTTCTATTCAAGCTGCGGGCCTGTGGGGTATCGTCTCAGTTGTGCAACTGGATTCGTGATTTCCTGTCAGGAAGGTCGCAGTTTGTAGTAATAGACGGCAAAACATCGAGTAAAACTGAAGTGATATCAGGTGTTCCCCAGGGAAGCGTCTTGGGATCTCTGCTGTTCCTGATCTAAATAAATGACCTGGGTGACAATCTGAGCAGTTCTCTTAGGTTGTTCGCAGATGATGCTGTAATTTACCGTCTAGTAAGGTCATCCGAAGACCAGTATCATTTGCAAAGCGATTTAGAAAAGATTGCTGTGTGGTGTGGCAGGTGGTAGTTGACGCTAAATAACGAAAAGTGTGAGGTGATCCACATGAGATCCAAAAGAAATCCGTTGGAATTCGATTACTCGATAAATAGTACAATTCTCAAGGCTGTCAATTCAACTAAGTACCTGGGTGTTAAAATTACGAACAACTTCAGTTGGAAAGACCACATGGATAATATTGTGGGGAAGGCGAGCCAAAGTTTGCGTTTCATTGGCAGGACACTTAGAAGATGCAACAAGTCCACTAAAGAGACAGCTTACACTACACTCGTCCGTCTTCGTTAGAATATTGCTGCGCGGTGTGGGATCCTTACCAGATGGGATTGACGGAGGACATCGAAAGGGTGCAAAAAAGGGCAGCTCGTTTTGTATTATGACGTAATAGGGGAGAGAGTGTGGCAGATATGATACGCGAGTTGGGATGGAAGTCATTAAAGCAAAGACGTTTTTCGTCGCGGCGAGATCTATTTACGAAATTTCAGTCACCAACTTTCTCTTCCGAGTGCGAAAATATTTTGTTGAGCCCAACCTATATAGGTAGGAATGATCATCAAAATAAAATAAGAGAAATCAGAGCGCGAACAGAAAGGTTTAGGTGTTCGTTTTTCCCGCGCGCTGTTCGGGGGTGGAATGGTAGGGAGATAGTATGATTGTGGTTCGATGAACCCTCTGCCAAGCACTTAAATGTGAATTGCAGAGTAATCATGTAGATGTAGATGTAGATGTAGATACATCCATCCGCTCGACACAGTTTGAAACGAGGCTCGTCCGAATAGGCTACATGTTTCCGGTCATCAAAAGTACAATGTCTGTGTTGACGGCCCAGGTGAGACGGAAAGCTTTGTGTCGTGCAGTTATTAAGGGTATGCGAGTGCGTCTTCGGCTCCGAAAGCCCAAATCGATGATGCTTCGTTGAATGGTTCGCACACTGACACATGTTGATTGCACAGTACTGAAATCTGCAGCAGTTTGCGGAAGGGCCGCACTTCTGTCAACTTTGAACGATTCTCTTCAGTCATCGTTGGCCCTGTTCTTGCGGGATATTTTTCCGGCCTCAGCGGTGTCGCAAACTTGATGTTTTACCGCATTCATGATATTCACGGTACGCTCGTGAACTGATGGTACGGGAGAATCCCTTCCTCATCGCTACCTACAACACCACATTTAAACTTACTTAAATCTTGATAATCTGTCATTGTAGCAGCAGTAACAGACGTAACAACTGCGCCAGACACTTGCTGTTTTATATAGGCGTTGCCGACCGCAGCTCCGTATTCTGTCTGGTTACATATCTCTGTATTTGAATACTCATGCCTACACTAGTTTCTTTGGTGCTTCAGTGTATACGCTTTTTGGTATGTAAATACATCAGCACAATGAAATATAATAAAGGTACACGATGCCTACTATACAGTTATCTATATTTCTGGTACTTCTCAGTTTAGTATAAGTGTAAAAGGAGCCTATAACTGAAACTACAATAATGTACATATCATTATTTATGAAGAGTGTGAGAATTGTAACTGAGGATGAGAAGTTAATTATGAGTGAGATGGGAACATATCATACAAGCATTCACCAAGTACAGCACTACTAGACATACAGCAGCTGCACATTGAAATTAAATAATATGTATAAAAAACATCTCTCTAATCGTCGATATACAATCCCAAATGGTCCACACATTTGTAAATATTGTTACATCACATTAACATACAAAAATTAACAGTGCACTAAGTCACTGAGATGAATATTTAGAAATCAAGTGATATGTCAAAGGATTTCTAAAATAATAAGTATCATAAACAAAAGCAACTTACATTCACAGTTTATTCTATAGTGGTACTCGATGTGTGCCGTAGCTAAATTATAACTAGTAAAATTGGTATAAAACATAGCCATGATTAACTACGCAACATATAACCTGCTTGCAGTTTTCCAATAATTATTTATTTTTTCAATCGGTTTATTCATTGAGCACATATTCAGGCTGTTTGTTAAAGGTAGTGTAGATTTCGCTTTCCTTTTAAATATTCATAAGCTTGTCCTTCTAAGTATGTGAAACACCTCTAATATATTATCTTTATTAGATGTATGTTTGCTGTTACGTAAGTGACTACTGAAAGAAGATTTATCATTTGTACTGGCATTCAATTTCTCTCTCAGTCTCGTACAAAACTTACTACCTTTTTGTCCTGTGGAAAGCGTATTACAAAATTTACATTTAATTTTATCAAATGCCTGACTGTTTCATAGATTTTTCATGTATTTTCTGCGTATGAACTTGCAAGATTCTATTCAATTTGTTGTGAGGTCAAAATTCCGTTTCTACCTTAGTGTTACCAATTCTGTCACTGTTTCCTCATATATACGTCCATTCAATGGCAATATTGTGCTCTGGTTGATAATTTGTTAATTGTTTTACTGCTCTATTTTCTTTCGTGTATTGTCTTAACAAATTATTTTTGTACCCATTTCTAATCTCAGTTTCATTTAGTATATTTAACTCTTTGTCAGTTTCATTTTTGTTGAGAAGAATGTTTAAAATCCCATTCCTCATGGAAGAGGAGAATTCTTTTTTATGTGAATGTGGGTGGCAAGAGGTCTTGGCTAATTTCATATACTGTCGTAGTTTTCCAATAATCGCCAAACTGTGCGACCCACGGATCTTAGGTATTTTTAAAGCAAAACTTTATGTGAATTTTATCCATAGTGGATGCTGTCGAACTCCGTGACTGTTCCTTTATGGGGTGTAGAAAAATATACGCTACCAGTTACAATAAAAGGTTATTTATTTGTCATACGATCGGTTCCGGGCTTGCGCCCATCTTCAGGTGTTTATACATTCATGTAGATGTTTGTACTTTTGGAGATCACTGTATAAATACAAAAAAAAATTATTTGCTGGTGGCTACACAGATACAAGTGGGACAATTGTAAGTGGTAAGGCAGCATTTGACGAAAATATATCTGTACTCACATAAAGATGAAGCACCATTATTACAGTTATGCTGTGGTGATAGTTTTGCCACTTAGTTACACACTTATCGTCATTTTCGCGTACTTATTTCAGTTTTACCAAGTATAGCGTCATATTACACTATTATGATGTGCACTGGTGAAATACACTATGTTTACATACAAACATGTGGGCTGTGGTTTACATCTAATCTTCCTCACTAATATTTAACCACATTACCCAGTAACTTACTGGGCAATGTCAGGAGTGTTTTGTTTGTCTATGGGTACACAGCCTCCAAGAATTTTGTGAAAGAAAATATTATTTGCAGTAGGCTGTACAATCATCCTTTATTTGTTGTCGCATTGGCCAATTTCAGCACTAAATAATTTTCAAGCAACGATAAAAGAGTATACAATATGAACGAGTAGTACATTAAATATATATACTGCGGAAAACCATTAAACATCATTGCAATTGACTTTAAATTCTATAGAAGCAGACTTACTTACTTATATAGCAGCATTATGCTATACAGGGTGAGTCACCTAACGTTACCGCTGGATGTATTTCGTAAACCACATCAAATACTGACGAACCGATTCCACAGACCGAACTTGAGGAGAGGGGCTAGTGTAATTGTTTAATACAAAACATACAAAAATGCACGGAAGTGTGTTTCTTAACACAAACCTACGTTTTTTTAAATGGAATCCCCTTAGTTTTGTTAGCACATTTGAACATATAAACAAATACGTAATCAGTGCCGTTTGTTGCATTGTAAAATGTTAATTACATCCGGAGATATTGTAACCTAAAGTTGACGCTTGAGTACCACTCCTCCGCTGTTCGATCGTGTGTATCGGAGAGCACTGCAACATACATCGCGTTTCTACAGAATGATTTGCCAACGTTGCTCGAAAATGTCCCACTGGAAACAACTGATTTCTGCCTCAGTCTGTGTGTGGAAGTCCTGTGGTTCACACGTGTGATGACGTGGTTATATGGTTTTAGGACGATGTTTTCGTTCTTAAATTGCAACCAAGATGAAATATTTTACACATGGCTGCACATTTGGAATGTGATTTCTCTTGTATGCCACAACAGATACGACACATTGTATAATAGTTATGGATAAGTAAGTAAGACTGCTTCTCCAGAGTATAAACAGAATTGTAGTGATGTTTAATGGTTTTCAACAGTGTGTGTATTTAATGTAATACTCGTCTGTGTTGTGATTTCCTTTGCAGGTGCTTGAAAATCACTTTCTGCCGAAAATGGCTAAGTACACATCGAATAAAGGATAACTGTAAAGCATACTACAAACAATGTTTTCTTCAACAAAATCCTTCGATTTTGTGGACTTAGATGAGGAACTTGAAATCCTCATCAATGGCACAGCACGCGCAACAAGTTACAGTAGAAAGTAAAAATTTAAATTTCATTAAAATTTCTCCAGTGTTGCATTAGTTTATTTATTTATTGTATAATGAAAACACACCCACACAAACAACCTAAAAAAACCACTCCCATATATATATATATATATATATATATATATATATATATATATGCCCTCTTACATCCCTTACACTCTTCATAAATAATGATATGTACAGTACTTTAGTTTCAGTTACAGGCTATGATTAAAAGTATACTACACTTCGAGGTAACAGAAATATATATATACTGGCAAGCCAAATAAACTGGTACACCTGCCTAACATCGTGTAGGGCTCTCGCGAGCACACAGAAATGCCGCTCGGCAAGTGTCTGAAGTAGTACTAGAGGGAATTGACACAATGAATCCTGTAGGGCTGTCATAAATCCGTAAGAGTACGAGGAGGTGGAGATCTCTTCTGAACAGTAAGCCATCCCAGATATGCTCAATAATATTCATGTCTGGGAAGTTTAGTGGCCAGCGGAAGTGTTTAAACTCAGAAGACTGTTTCTGGAGCCACTCTGTCGCTATTATGGACTGTGTGGTATCGTATTGTCCTGCTGGAATTTCCCAAGCCCTTCGGAATGCATAATGGACATGAATTGACGTAGGTGATCAGATAGGATGCTTACTTACGTGTCAGTGTAACAGCAGTATCTAGAAGTATCAGGGGTCCCATGTCACTGCAACTGCACACGCCCACACCATCACAGAGCTTCCACCAGCTTTAAGAGTTCCTTGCTGACATGCAGGTTCCATAAATTCATGAGGCTGTCTCCGTAGCCGTTCACGTCCATCCGTTCGACACAGTCTAGAACGAGACTCATCCGACCAGACAACATGTTTCCAGTCATCAACAGACCAATGTCGCTGTTGACGGATCCAGGCGAGGCGTAAAGCTTTGTCATCAAGGGTACACGAGTGGGCCTTCTGCTCCGGAAGCCCATAACGACGACGCTTGATTGAATGGTTCGCACGCTGACACGTGTTGATGGCCCAGCGTTGACAACTGCAGCAATTTGCCGAATAGTTGCACTTCTTTAACGTTGTACTATTCTCTTCAGTCGTCGTTGGTCTCGTTCTTGAAGGATCTCTATCCGAGCGCAGACAGGTAGGAGATTTGATGTTTTACCGGATTTCTGATATTTTCGGCACACTCGTGAAATGGTCGTACGAGGAAATCCCCGCCTCATCGCTACCTCGGAGATGCTGTGTCCCATTACTCATGCTAAAACTACAATACCACGTTCACACTCACTTAAATTTTGATAACCTGCCGCTGTAGCAGCAGTAACTGATCTAACAACGGCGCCAGACACTTGTGTTGGATAGGCGTTGCCGACTGCAGCGCCGTTTTCTGTCTGTTTACATATCTGTATTTGAATGCGCATGCCTATACCAGTTTCTTTGGCGTTTCAGTGTATATCGTCCGACAATTTTATGAAAAATGCGTTACACAGGCGAAAAATTTCTTTACTGAGGAAGAATTCGTCGAACTTAGTTCAGAGCTCATTTCCATGGAGAAAGCATGTTCTTTGACGGTTGTTCGACAGAGAGCGGAAAAGGTAAAAATCTAAGGTCACAAGTTCAAGTGAATAAGTTGGTTGCGGAATTTCCCAACCGTACTCCTGGTCGTTGTTCTTGGATTTCTTCCGCAAGACGTCTCACTTGTCGACAATAAATGTCAGCGGTGATGTTTACATCTCGGGGAAGCAATTAGTAGTACACAACCCAGTCGCTATTCCATCAGATACGTAACATTATCTTTTGTGGATGCGCGCAGGTCTTTGCTGCTTTCTTTAGGCTCAACCATCCATTTCTTTTCCTCATGTTAGCGTGAGGACATCAGTTCTCGTCACCGGCAACGATACAGGATAGGAATGGTCAGTGATGTTCACGAGCCAGTTGATGCCGGGGAAGCGGAGATGCAGATGAGGCCACCCGCAGAGTTTTGGCTTAGAGAATGCGGTACCCACAAACCCGATTTTTTAAGTTTTCTCATTGCGTGCTAATGTCGCACGATGGTGGAGTAATCACAGTTCATCGCATTTGCCTGTTCCCGAGTACACCGATGTGGATCAGTGGATCATTGTGGATTAATGCTTTTAAACTATCTTCATCAAACACCAAGGACTTGCTGAACATGGAGAGTCAGTACTGTCTAAACAGTCCTCCTTAAAAAGGGAACACCATTTGATCGCTATGCTCTGCCAAGTGACATTATTGCCATACATGGCGCCACCACTGCTATCACCAGTCTACTGAACTCAAACGAAGAATATCTTGGAAATGTTCCTATTTCTCCAATTGGCTCTCCATTTTCTAGCACCCACAGATCTATTCACTATTTCCAACTGAGAAAATGACAACTTTAAACTCAAAAAGCAACTGTGAAGTACAAAGAGAAAATGGCAATCGATAATTTAAGGGCTTATTTCAATAGTCGTACAAGTCTAGTTTTGTTCATTCTGAGATACAGAGTCCTAAAGTTAAATGAGCGCTGAAAAACCTGCAGTTGACATACCAGAAATATTCAAGTATATGGCTTGTTGCTAGATATGGACCTTCCTTTCTATTTGTTTGGATCATTAATTTCAGCAGCATTATAGGCAGAAAAGTGGAGGTAATGGAGCTGTACCACTATTGACATAATGTAAATTGGACATTGTATATAAACCCTTAATGTATCACATTCATTGGTGTTAGGACAATGTTTATGTTCCTATTTTGCCCACCACACCTATCAGTGTACACAAATACTTGTTTTGAGAAGTGACACACGTTTCAATATGTTTCAATAAACAGATACCAATTTTCTGTGAACCCCTTGATCCAGATGTTTCATCCGTAAAATACATATGGATTTTGCCGTTAGTTAAATTGTGTCAACCAAAACTTACATGTTTCTTTTGTAGTCCGATATCGATGTTGTCAGTTTAGGAAACGCAAGTGCGTTTTTCAGGTCAAAGGTAAACACTAACACCTGGGAATCCGCCTCTTCACTATATGCTGTGTCTCTAGCCATTGCTGTTCTTGCAGCTTCAGCCCTCCTAATGTGAAGCTCCTTTTCGGTTTGAAGCTTTCTTTTTCTTCTGCATTGGCAGCAGCGTCCATTGCAAAGCTCAATTTGACACAAAAAGAGCAAGTGTCTTTACTTGGTGGTCGAAGGATTTTTCGATAAATGTACTCCCCAACAATTTCTTTATTCTGAGATATGCATTTATCTTTGTACAAATCGTACGTTTTGGTCACACACACAGGTCAGGATTTAGAAACCTTTTGTGGGGACTGTCCTTCCTTGCATAATGGCTCTCGGAAACTGGAAAGGTTTTGATGTGTTCGTTTACAGCATTGATCAGATCTTCCGGTACAGAGAATTTGTTCTGATGTTTGCCCCTTCCATCATGGTGAGGTGTACCTTCTTCCTTGCGTTTTGTTAAAAGCCTAGAGAGTCGCCAACAGTTTTCGTTCACATGTAATCGATATTCATAAATACAGCTTTTCTGAGAACCAGAGCCATCTCTTGGCTGTCGGCGGTTAACTGAATGATACGTGCATAAACCATTCAGGTAACTATTGTGGCGATTAATATCACCCATAGCCCAGAAATTGTCAAATAACGCCTTCCTCATCCTCTGAAATTTTATTGAAACATTTACGTGCACACCTGCAGTCCACTTTGCGAAATGTTTTTGGAGGAATTATTTTACCAGTTGCTGTGACGTATAACTCCCCAGTGTTCCTTTTTTTTCTTTTGAATGTGTTTTTCATATGTGTCCGTCTTCCTTTCACCCTTCTTGCTTCGAGTACGCTTCCTTTCTGTCTGCATATTTGCTGCTGCACCGTTCGCACAGGCATCAGTAACAGTACTCCTGTTTGGTCATTTTTTGCACTTTCATTGAAAGTTCCATCGTCATCGGTATTGGTATCTAGATAGAAAGTAACACAAGTTATGATTTATACAGCACCAGATGATTGAAAACATATGTATATGTGAAATACATTAAGATGGATAGCTTCATTTTCCATTGTTGTTGCCAACATGACCTTCACTCTCGTATATTACTTTTTTGGAACAAAATGTCTATAATGCTGAGAGAAAAGTAAGTAAATTCTTTTTACCTGCAATCGTTTGAAAATCTGGATCATCAATTGTATCACAGTCACTTGATAATGCTCCTGAATCCATCATCTTCGCCAGAAATAGCAACAAGCTGCAATGCACAAAATCACACGGACTTGTACCACTACTCAAATAAATTCCTGCTTGCTTTCTCTAATGCGTCAGCATTGAGGTGCTCTGTGTTGGCAGCAGGACGACACTGGAGCTGTCCCACAATGCAAATAAGTTGAAAACGACTCGTGTGAGTACGCACGTGAGGGTAACTCCATTTTTTTAAAAAGTGGACTTGTACCACTGTTGAAATAAGCCCTTTAAATAAACCCTTAGCAACCGGAATACCAACGTGCAAAACGAAAACGCTACGAACTTATGCACTAACGAAACAATTACATCTACAAAACTGTTCACCTACCAGAAATTCGATTTAAGTGTAAGACTGGCCGAATCATTAGACGCAACAGCTTTTTTTTTTCGCTTGTCAAGGCAAGTATCTATCATAACAAGAAAAGACAACAAAAGAAATATATGATTCTCACGTATGAAATACGTATTTATAGTCTCTGGTGTCAGCGCAGTAAGCTGCACTTATACACTTATTCGAAAGTATTTCTTCAGAAATAAGTTGTAGCATATGTCGTCGAATCAGTGAGATGCGGCTGTTTTTACATGTCTTTCGCTATAGTCAGTGTCTCTTAGTAATTTAATAACGAATGGAACTCATAAACATAACAATTAATTCCTCAATTAAGTAGAAAAATTATGCAAAACATCAATTATCCTTACGACACTGGGATCGTCTGCTGCGCTTGGAGCTCTAGTGTCGCCCCAGCTGTCAAACGGTAACAAGTGACACACCAGAGTGTCGCTACTGTACGTATTAGACTGTGGTTGCACCCTAACGCAAGATGAGCAGTGGGTGCCTAACGGACGTCTGATCATTTTGTTCCAGGTAGCCCCTCGGCCGAGCAACATGGCAGACGACGAACTGGACGCCGTAGTCCCGTGTGCGGCGCGGTTGCGCACCCTGGGCTACTGGCGGAGGAGCGGCGCCTCGGAAGGAGTCGGGCGGTACCTGCGCGGCTGGCTCTCGTGCGCGCTCATCACCTGCATCACGCTCAGCGCCGCCGAGAAGCTCATCACGGACACGGCCTCTGACCTGGCCGAGATCACCATGACCGCCTTCGAAATGACTGTGCCGCTCACTGTAGTGTCTAAGGTAACAGGGTGGTGTAGGCAACGCCAAAATTATCATGATGACACACCATTCTGTCCGCCAACGATGTACAAGGCGCGTTTTTTTAAGTAAGTACCGTTTTGAAATAAAAAAAAAGTGCTATGATATCTCAATAATTTTATTTTTACATGAAAGCCTGTACCTTAATCTACGCACTGACGCCATTACAGTCTGATTCTTCCTTGTTTACGGTGTGTACTGAGTGTTTAAGGTGCCTCCGATAATCGTGAGTCCCGCCGACTGTGAAGTACGAGCTGTTATTTCTTAGTGCTAAAGGCCTAAAAGCGATCGATATTCATCGTGAGATCTGTGCAGTGTACGGAGAAAACATTATGAGTGATGGAATGGCAAGAAAGTGGGTGAGAGCATTTAAAGATGGCTGCACAAATGTGCATGATGAACAATGGAGTGTGCATCCTTCGGTCGTTAATGAACGTTTGATGCAGGAAGTATACAATAAGGTGAGAGAAAACAGACGCTTCACGATTTCCTCCTTGCGGGATGACTTTCCTAATGTTTCTCGTAGTGTTTTGTATGTCATTGTGACCGAGCACTTGAATTGCCGAAAATTGTGCTCACGTTGGGTACTGAATATGTTGACGGATTTGAACAAAACCAAACGTTTAGACATTGCATTGACTTTCCTTGAGCGTTACCACAACGACGGTGATGATTTCTTAAGTCAAATTGTTACGGGCGATGAAACATGGGTGGCGTACGTCACACCAGAATCAAATCAACAGTCCATGGAAGTTGAGCAAGGGCATCGTTTTGCTGCAAGACAATGACCGTTCGTATGTGGCGAATCAGACCAAAGATCTCATCACATCTATTCGATGGGAAACTCTAGATCATCCTCCGTACAGCCCCGATCTTGCGCCCAGTGACTGCCATCTGTTCCTGCACTTGAAAAAACACCTGGGCGGTCAGCATCTTCAAGACGATGACGAAGTCAAAACAGTGGTGATGCAGTGGTTAACAAATCAGGCGGCAGACTTCTGTGAGGAGGGTATTCAAAAACTGGTACAACACTATGGCAAGTGCCTCAATATTGACGGAAATTATGTAAAAAATTAGATTAGGGTACAGGCTTTCATGTAAAAATAAAATTATTGAGATATCTTAGCACGTGTTTTTTTAATTTCAAAACGGTACCTACTTAATAAACACGCATCGTAGTTTCTGGACAGAGTGTCTCCAACGTCATGTTTATGTCCTACAAATACAGCGACAGTAAAGGGTGGAGCATGAAAATGCCAAGTTCCTTTTCTATACTCATCGGAACGTTTTGTTGGCGGTATCGCTGCAGGTATACTCTGCGTCTGCATTGAGATATTGGTCCGCTGTGATCACGAAATGTGTGCTATCAATTCAGGAGCGAATCATATTGATGACCATTGTACCATTAATGTTATTGCATTCACAGTTACTTTCTCCATCGAAATATGTTTCGACCATGAATTATCACAAAAGATTTCCGAAGGTGATCAGCCGCTTTTCTCTCATTACCTAATATTATTGTTGATAAATTCAGCGTCAAGTTGTCTTAACATGCACGAGCTTCCGATCAAGTACTCCTCCGTCAGTGTGAAGTTGTGACTGTCGTTCACAGAGCTGAGATTCATATAGGGACTTCTGGTAACCACCTTTGGATCGCTGCCATACCACTTGGAGCCGTCCAAGATTATCAGTCCATTATATCGCTTCTTATTGCCTGATTTTTACTCTTTTTCGTTTCATAGTTGAAGGAAATTAGTTTCATTACATTGCGCTTCTGATTACGACTTCTCGTGTGTACCGCAGTCGTTGTAAATATGATTTTCGTGCTGTGATTGCGTTCGACTCGCATCCGTGGGGTGCGGTAAATGATTCCAAATTTGTTTTTGTTTCATGTAAAACAGTTCTGCGGACTTGTGTGAATCTGTTACGAATCTCAGTCTGAACTGCTCGATTTAAATGTACTGTAGGTATACTGCACGCAGTTCACTATTTTGCTTTTTTTTTATCCGTTTTCCGTACCTTCTCAAACTGAATGGAGAACTCGATCTTACCAGGTTTCGACAACTGGTACTCAGCTTTATTGTATCTTGCCGTGGAACGAGTTTGTAATTCTGCTTTTAATCATGTTGCTTCTTGCCATAGAGTGCCATGCATTTCAGTATCTTTCAGAGTATTGATGTGGGTGTAGATGAGTAGGCTCTCCGCTTTATAGTCCTGGTGACTAGAGCATTTCCTTGCAAATGTTAAAAATGTGCCAGAAGTTGCGCATGTGTTTTCACACGTTACTAATAGTTACTACAAACAGTACGTTTTAAAAGACGTTGCTGAAAGTTTCGGTGGGCACAATTAAATGGACGGTAACAAAAATAATATATATTAACAGTGCATTTAAATCGAGCAGTTCATACTCGGTTTCGTAAGCAGTAATAAATAGACATGAGTCCACAAACCACAACGTGGTGAAACCAGTTTCTGTTTCATATGAAACGAAAACTAATATAGGCCCATTTACCCACCCAATACTATGGATAAAAGCAAAAATTAAGCAGAATACGAGCAACATATTTACTTTACAATTCAAAGAGTCCAGCAAGCACAAGAAGGTCGTAATCAAGAGGACATTTCCTCTTGATAACAGCTACACGGCTGAAACTGAGTTACTGGAATTTATAAATAAATACTCTTTACCCTCAGGTTATCAGATCCACCCATGAAGTTTAAATGAAAAGTATTATCATCTAGTACTCTCATTTAGAAAAAAAAAACAACAAAAATACACATTTCCGTGCCATATTACTCATATTCAAACATCACTGCCACGCCACTTGGAGCGCTGCTGTCGTTTACTGTTTCCGTGTCGTAACATAGCCCTTGAACTTATGATATTTTGGTTTTCTGTGGTGCCATGTGGTTGCTTCTGCAGTCGTTATACAGCGGCGGTACCGCATGTGACGTAACTGGTGCGCAGTCCAGCGACTTAAGGTAATGTTTTTGTTGCAAGACCGTCGCGCCTCTTTCAAACTTCCGATGGCTGGCTCCCAAGTTGTGTTTAACTGCAGGTCGCCACATTTACTGAGGCTGTTTTCCGACAGTTTTATCTCGATCGCTTCTTTTATGATGCTATCCCAGAAACTATGTGTCAGCTTTACAGTAGATGTTTGTTTGAATGCAGTTCGCTGTCCGCCTTCCAGAGCAAGAGTTTCTACCATTTGTTTCTCAGGATACAGTGAGCGGAAACACCCCTCACGTTCTATACGACGCTGTTCGATTGTACGCACCGTCTGTCAAACATAAAACTAACCAAAACGCACAGTACATTGCATATTCCTTGAGTTCTATACACTGCATCACTTTTCACCGTTCTCATTACTTCTTCGTTTTTTTTTTTTTTTTTTCTGGAGACCCAAAGACCGAGTCGATTACATGCCTATATTGCAACCAGCTAATCTCTCCTTGCATAAAACAGCATACACATAAGCTTCTTCGGGTCCTCAGGAGCCTCCTGGTCATTACTCCTTGGTGAATTAGCTGCTGAAGTTTGTTAGTTATTGTTGCTGTTTTCTTTGAAAACTTTCCGTAAGGGGCTCAATTCTTTCGTCAAGTTCTCAGGTCTGAAACGGCTTCTGCTCGATGTTGATGTACGAGTAGTTCAGGTAGCTCTCCACGCTATTTTATCATGTGCCAACGTCTACAGCTCTGCACAAATCGTGCAAGCTACTTCCACTTGAACGTGGTTATTGTATTCAAGCCTTGATTTCTTTGTACAGTTTTTAACCCCATACTTCCGTCAGTTACCAAACTGACACTTCCATAATTAGTAAGGCTGTGTCCTATCAACCGACCACATACGTAAGCCAAGTACTGCCATAATTTTATTTTCCCTCCATTTCCATTTAGTAGCTCTTAGTTAATTATCCATCCAACATTGATTATTCTTCTGTAACACCATATCTCAAAACCTTCAGTTTTATGTTCGACTGATCTGTCTGTGGTCCACGTTTCACTTGTGTCAAGCCTACACAGCAAACAAATATCCTCAGAAAATACTCCTTAATATAAAACGTAAACAATTTTTTTCTCTTACACCACCGCTTTTCTTGGTCTTAAGGAAGTTTTTCTTCGTGGACTGTTCTTTCATTCTTACATTAACAGTTTATTTCACACCACACGGGAATATGATTTCTTAAAGAAACTTACAGCGGCTGCGGGAACACACATAGAAAATATTTACCTTGTTATTGCCTTTTTGCATTTTATATCCTTTCATTTGTGGCCATCATTACCTAGTTTGTCCGCCCCCGGTAGCTGAGTGGTCAGCGCGACAGAATGTCAATCCTCAGGCTCCGGGTTCGATTCCCGGCTGGGTCAGAGATTTTCTGTGCTCAGGGACTGGGTGCCGTGTTGTCCTAATCATCATCATTTCATCCCCATCGACGCGCAAGTTGCCGAAGTGGCGTCAAATCGGAAAAACTTGCACCCGGCGAACGGTCTACCCGACGGGAGGCCCTAGTCACAGGACATTTTTTTATCACTTAGTTTGCTGCTCATTTACTGAAACTCATCCACTACTTTGAGTGTCTCATTTTTTAATCTAATTCTGTCAGCGCCACCTGATTAAATTCGATTAAATTTCATTACCCATATTTTACTTTTGTAGATATTCGTCTTATAACCTCTTTTCAAGATCATACGTCTCATTCTGCTGATCTTCCAAGTTCTTTGCCGTCTTTGATGTAATCAATGTAGTAAAATCAAACATATATACACGTGCAGTTGAAGGCTTGAGAGCCACTAGGAATGCTGTGACTGCGCAGTTGACTGTTTAAGAGATTCCCCATATTTCATTGTGAATAACAGAGTGGGTTTTGTACATGGTTAAAACATTTTGCACCTTCCTCACTGTATGCTCAACACACAAGACGAGTATCCGCATTTGAACTTTAACAGAGTTAGGCAATAACGATTCACACTGCCCAATTACCATTAGTGAATGACTCTCGTAGTGTGCGACGTCTTAGGTAAATGGACCTTACAAATCTTTTAAATGCATCTTACAAAACATAATAGCTCTGTGTGGTCTGTTTTATATGTATACTCGAGATCTATTAAGAAAATCTCAGAGCGATGATAATGACAGTTTTCCATTGTATTACTTATCCCTTTTACTATTGTACATTGTAACGGGAAAGAATTACCTTGTATTATTTTGAGTGTTTAAGGAAACCATCGTGTTTTGCAAATCTATGTCTGCTACATCAATAATAATGGAAACTTTGAATTTTAACCAATCCGTCGAAACTAATATTTTACCTAGGCGGCAGTTGTAAGTTACCAGTAGGTATCTCCCTGCTGTAGCTAATCCACTTGCTCTCTTGTTCATTACCCATATGTGTCGTGTTTCAACAAGTGTAATTCAGTTACTACTGTGCCATGTGATTTTTATCGACAGTGCGGCACTGCACGCCATACAAATCAAAGCAAACGATGACAACACCAGCAGTTTCAGGAAACTTGTTGTTTATGTAAGAGGAAACTTCGTAAATCGGTCACTGTGTGTTCATTCAATGCATGGAGTGCACTGACCAGAGATTTGCACCTAGTCCGTATAAGTCAGCTCGTCATGCCTCCTGAGAGATAGCTATCCTTCATGTTTGCATTTTATAGAATTGGTATTCATCTGCTAACTTCCAAAGACTGATCATACAGATGGAAAATAAAAATTTCCTTATCTTAAACATGACTGCGATTCAGCAACTGTATAGATGTGAAGAGATTGAAAGAAAAGGCCAATCAGTTGCAAATCAAGTGTATTTAGTCCTGGACCTGAGTTTCGATATTTCTGAAAAAATCTTCTTACCACCATGTGATGCCACAAGGCCACTCCTTCCAAAGAAGATATTTTTAGAAGTATTGAATCCTAGGTCAAGGACTAAATAAACCTTCATATTGTGGCTGGTTGGGTGATATTTTCCATCTATTAAGAATTTCCTTTCACATTTTGGTTTCAATGACGAAACCACATTCCGTTAGAGTGACACAGAGAACAAGGTAAGAATTTTGGGAACACGTCAGCTAGCTACCACTGTCAGGCACAAGAGAAACTCTCCAAAGTCTCATATGATTGGACAGTATTTTTTAGAAAAACTGGTTACAGGATCATCACACATCTACATACATCGAAGATCAGGATATTTATACAGTCGCGACATCATACCAGAAATTACATTTTTTTAACAGGATGCAGCATTTCTTAAAAATGTGTGTCCTCTCCAATGGATCAGTTGAGACATGGCAGTAACATGGCTACCCTCTGTCCAAACTCATCAAACTCCTCCTCCATAATTGAATTAATTAAAGTAATAAAAGAAAGAACTGAGTTGCTATGAGTATGTCTACTGTATAGAGAATTTTATTAGGCGAAATGTGGTGAAAACCGCAATGTGATCCAAGTAGTAAATCAAGAGATATTCTAACTTTAATACAGCTGATTGATGTCATTTCGTGTGTGCCAGAAGCGAATGGGATCCGCCATTGTCGCGGACTGGGGCAGACGTGGCCCAGAAAATGCAAGTCACTGAGACGCAAGTGAAGCCATGGCATCGAGAAAGTCGCGAAGGCTGGCAGATGGATACAAACCGTATCCTAAGCAGAAATACTGCATAGTTTGCAGCAGTGAACATCTCATCATCCCAGATAGGTGGAACAGTCTAAACTGGAACGTAAAATATGATAAATTTATGTGCTGTAATAGTTAGGAGACAGATAAAATTCTGGCAGGTATCATTTTGCAAGGGTATCTCATGGAAATACCGACGGAAGGTAGTCTGATATTAAAAACAGTAATAATTCTGGAATGTGATTGGGTGACATCATTATCACCCTGGTTGGTAAGCGGTAGGGAGGAAACGTTCAGGAAATGATCATGAATAGCCCAGTAGACAGTTCATTGAAGAGGAATGGACATCTCTAACGGTACAATCACAGATGCTGGAAGAAAAACATAGGTACAAAGTAGATAATTGCGAAGACACGATGGTAAGAGAAGAAATACTTCAGCTGATCGATGTCCGAAGGAGCTAAAAAAATGTCCAGGAAAATTCTGGAATACAGGAACACAAGTTGCTGAGAAATGAAATAAGAAGGAAATACAGAGAAGGTGAGGCGAAATGGATCCATGAAAGTGCAAATAAATCGAAAAATAAATGAGTGTATGAAGGACTGACTCAGCATATAGAAAGATCAAAACAACCTTCGGTAAAATTAAAAGGCCGTAGCATTAAGAGTACAATGGGAATTTCATTGTTAATGCAGTGGAGAGAGCAGAAAAATGGAGCCGGCCGGGGTGGCCGAGGGTTCTAGGCGCTACAGTCTGCAACCGCGCGACCGCTACGGTCGCAGGTTCGAATCCTGCCTCGGGCATGGATGTGTGTGATGTTCTTAGGTTAGTTAGGTTTAAGTAGTACTAAGTTATACGGAACTGATGACCTCAGAATTTAAGTCCCATAGTGCTCAGAGCCATTTGAACCAGAAAGCTTCTGCCGGCCGGTGTGGCCGTGCGGTTCTAGGCGCTTTAGTGTGGAACCGCGTGACCGCTACGGTTGCAGGTTCGAATTCTGCCTCGGGCATGGATGTGTGTGATGTCCTTAGGTTAGTTAGGTTTAAGTAGTTCTAAGTTCTAGGGGACTGATGATCACAGATGTTAAGTCCCATAGTGCTCAGAGCCATTTGAACCATTTGAACCAGAAAGGTGGAAATAGAACACTGAAGGCCTTTGTGAGAGATAAGACGTGGGTGAAGAAGTGGTAGAAGAAGGAACAAGAGACTGCATAGAAGAGGTAGCGGATCCAGTATTAGAATCAGAAATTACAAAATGGTTTAGAAGGCTGAATAAGGCAGAAGGGGTAGACAATATTCCATCGGAATTTCTAAAATCATTGGGGGAAGTCGAAACAGAATGATATTCAAGTTGGTGAGTAGAATGTATGAGTCCGGCGATACACCATCTGACGTTCGGAAAGACATTACCAACAATTCCGAAGACTGCAAGAGCCGACAAGAGCGAGAATTATCGCACAGACAGCGTAAGTTTCTGACAAGAATAGTACACAGAAGAATGAGAAAGAGAACTGATGATCTGTCAAACGACCATCAGTTTGGCTTTAGGTCAGGCAAAGGCACCAAAGAGGTAGTCCTGTCGTTCATAGAATTTGTATACGTGTAAAAAGCGTTCGACAACATCCAATGGGTCAGGATGTTCAAAATTCTGAGAAAAATAGGGGTAAGCTATAGGGAAAGAGGGTCGTACGCAGTATGTACAAGAGCCTAGAGGGAACAATAAGACTGAAGACCGAGAACGGAGTTACTTATTCTAGGCATGCTCCCACAGTATGGTAGGTCAGCAGCTGTTTAGTACTGAGGAAATTGGCTTATTATTTTATTTCGTGTGGTTAGTAGCAAGGTATGTGGTTTCAGCCTGGGACTGTCGGCCCGAAATCGGTACCACTAGGGATGCATTTTATATCAATGCAACTGAGACAGTAGAAATAACAGAATTATGCTATTTCCTAGGGAAATAAATGCTCTAATTAGAAAGGGTGTAATACTGCGATTTAGTCTTTCGCCGCCACAGCTCAATCTGTAGGTCGAAAACGCACTGATGGACATGAAAGAATGGTGAAAGAACGGAATTAAAATTCAAGGTGAAAGGATATCAGTGGTAAGATTCTCTGATGACATTGTTATCCTTAGTGAAGGGGAAGAATTACAGGGTCTGCTGAATGCATGAACAGTCTAATGAGTAGAGAATATGGACTGAGAGTTAATCTAAGATAGACGAAAGTGATGAGAAGTAGCAGAAATGAGAACTGTGAGAAAATTAACATCAGGATTGGTGATCACGCGGTAGATGAAGTTAAGTGATTCTCCTATCTATGTAGCACAATAACCCATGACGGACGGAGTAAGGAGGACATAAAAAGGAAACTAGCACTGGCAAAAAGTGAATTCTTGGCCAACACAAGTCCACTAGTATCAAATTAATTTGAGGAAGAAATTACTGAGAATGTACGTTTGGAGCAAGACATTGTATTTAGTGGACTGTGAAGAAACTGGAATAAAACATAATCGAAACATCTGAAATGTGGTGCTATAGAAGAATGTTGAACATTAGGTGGACTAATAAGGTAAGTAATGAGGAGGTTCTCCCGAGAATCGATGAGGAAAGAAAGTATGGAAATCACTGACAAAAGAAGCGATATTATGGTAGGACAGCTGTTCTGGCATCACGGAATATCTTGCATGGCAGTAGAGGGAGCCTTAGTGGGTAAAACTGTAGAGGAAAACAGAGATTGGAATACATCCAGCAAATAATTGAGGCTATAGGTTGCAAGAGTTATTCTGAGATGAAGAGGTTGGCACAGCAGAGGAACACGTGGCGGGCCGCATCAAACCAGTCAGTAAACTGAATACTCAAAAAAAAAAAAAATCTTGTGTATGTTAAGTAATAATTTCTTTGCTAGTCAAGTCGCGTAGGAAATGAATTCGAGCGTTGATTATAAATAAAATTTGATTCGTGACAAATTCGCAGTCTTAGGTGATGTCAGACAATGCGCAAAACGTATGCCAGTTGCAGCGCCATTATTGGCAACAATTTGGCTGATTTTACTGGTCCAATGTTTGCTGCCGCTGTGTTGTGGCGTTAACGTCGCTTATGACCGTTTGGCTGAGACGGGGAGAGAATTACGTTATTTCGTGTTCGTTGAAAAAGTGCCAACATTTCCTAAACTCTCCTGGTGGTTTGGTAGCAAGACTCGGGTGGCAGATACGGGTTGAAAGCGTAGTACGATTGTGGCAGTTTAGTACTGTACAGTCTGATGCAAGTATCTTCCACTGACGTTTCGGTAGTGTCGAGGCGGGAGTAAAAAGTTGCGTTCGCGAGAGCGCTGTGAAATCTGACTGAAGCATTTGTAACTTTGTACAAGTGTTGTACACCTGTGAAATTGGAACACACTGGACCTCGACAATTTGTTAAGCTTTCGGCAGATTTCTCTGTGATTCAATTGCGGGTGTAACCTCTTCCCCACAGTGTTATTTACCTAGCACATTTGTTCTCAGAACTGTTATAATGTAGTGCAACGTGCTGGTAGCTGTCCTGTAGGTAAGTTTGACAGTTGGGGAAAATGCGGTTGGAAAAGACGCAATACCAAAAAGGTAGGTCTGCTATTCATCAAATCAACCCACCCCTGTTAGATTAGCATTTTCCAATACAGGAGTTTAGTGGAGGTATGTTGTGATTTACTGTTTGTATCGCCGTTATTTTCTCCTGTAGCAATCCGATGACTTTTGCCTCGTTCGACAGAATCAAAGGGGTAGAATTCGTATTTACGTGAAATACGAGACGGATGAGGTTACAGGTGAATGCAGAAGCTCCAGAGATGTTTATAATGTATGGGATGAGTTTACTATCAAGTGGATGTTTTTCGTGCATCTGTAGAAGTGCTCATTGAAATGTTCTTAAAGGTAAATAAAAGATTCGTTGCTAAATCTAAATGTAAAGAGCATTCCAGGGTTGTATGTGCATGCATGCATAAGATAAACCCTTGTCAAAAGGAATGGTTCTGTTG
The DNA here is from genome assembly GCF_023898315.1 of Schistocerca nitens. Lineage (NCBI taxonomy): Eukaryota > Metazoa > Arthropoda > Insecta > Orthoptera > Acrididae > Schistocerca > Schistocerca nitens. The sequence continues at coordinate 715,891,394 of NC_064614.1, read as the reverse complement.
AAAATGATATATCTGTTGACCTAATGAATAAGTTAAAATTCACCGATTTTTATAATGTTCACTGTCTTATGAAATCGTATGTATCTTTATCGAACACTGTGTGCTTGAGTTGAGTGTTGTTATATACAATACCTTATAAAATCACCAGAAAACTTGTACATACCCTGTTGTAGTAACAACCCTGTTACATACAATGATGTTAATTTATTTATTTATTTACTTATTGTTCCATGGGACCAAATTAAGGAGAAGTCTCCAAGGTCGTGGAACGAGTCAATACATGAAATTATAACACAATAGTAGAAACAGATAAAATGCAATAGAAGAAACATATTCAGGCGACAAGTCGTAAGTTTAAGTAAAGAAAATCAACAATGTAACACGGGAATTTGCTTAATTTTTCAGCTCTTCCAGGAGCTCCTCGACAGAATAGAAGGAGTGAGCCATGAGGAAACTCTTCAGTTTAGACTTAAAAGTTTTTGGGCTACTGCTAAGATTTTTGAGTTCTTGTGGTAGCTTATTGAAAATGAATGCAGCAGAATACTACACTCCTTTCTGCACAAGAGTCAAGGAAGTGCATTCCACATACAGATTTGATTTCTGCCTAGTATTAACTGAGTGAAAGCTGCTAACTCTTGGGAATAAGCTGAAATTGCTAACAGCAAACGACATTAAAGAAAATATATACTGTGAGGGCGATGTAAGAATCCCCAGACTATTGAATAGGGGTCGACAAGAGGTTCTCGAACTTACACCACACATATCTCGAACAGCCCGTTTTTTAGCAAAAATACCCTTTTTGAATCAGAAGAATTACCCCCAAAAATAATACCATACGATATAAGCGTATGAAAATATGCGAAGGAGACTACTTTTCGTGTTGAACTGTCACTTATTTCAGATACTGTTCTAACGGTAAATAAAGCAGCATTTAGTTTCTGAACAAGATCCTGAACATGGGCTTTCCCCAACAGCTTACTATCTATCCGAACGCCTAGGAACTTGAACTGTTCCGTCTCGCTTATAATATGCCCATTATGTCTGGTCAAAACATCGGTTCTTGTTGAATTGTGAGTTAGAAACTGTAAAAACTGAGTCTTACTGTGATTTAGCATCAAATTATTTTCCACAAGCCACGAACTTATTTCATGAACTACATTATTTGATACTGTTTCAATATTAGGCCTACACACAAGATCCTTCACTACCAAGCTGGTGATATCAGCAAACAGAAATATTTTTGAATCACTTATAATACTAGAAGGCATATCATTTATATAAATAAGAAACAGCAGTGGCCCCAGCACCGATGTTATCGTAAGTACTTTGCTCATCCACAGGGAGTGTGCTGCATTCTCCAGCGAGACACCATACACAACCTGGTCGACTTACTGGTGGACATGAGACGCCGCTACGGCGAAAGAGACAACGGCCCAGGCCGACGAGCCGCTTGTCACCTGCATGTCCTCATGGTACAACGCGTGCTACTGGTACGTCGTACAGTGGCTCTGTTTCCGACCCTAACAATGGTCTCTGACTATAGGCTCCAGTATTTCCTCCACAGTTAACCGAGGTGCGGTGAGTCGATAAAACGTCATACACAGGTTTAACTCCAAGGAAATTTATATACTTTCCTTCAAAGCTGAGTTTATTATCTGAAGTATCGCGAGGCCCATACGTAATGCGGTATTGAACACTAGAGGCCATGAAAGGGGGGCCCATCAGAACAGAAGAAAGCCTTGAGTTCGAGTCATCAGTAGAGATGCTGTAGCAGCAGAATGCGTCAGTGAGGAGAGCGGACTAGTCATTGTTTGTGACTAGTCTTTGTATGTGACTCGTGTAACAAATCTATCAGGCATATTTCAACCCCTCTACAGCTGCCCAATTTCACTGTTGGCGATGTGATCGTATAGTGCAAACGAGAAGGCACAACCAGAGCTAAACCAGTACCAAGCAAACGACATGAACTGACGGACAGGGCCTGTCGAGCATTACTGATGGTGTGACTTTACTGATGGTGGTTGTGAAACGTAATTTGTAGTAACAAACCCACCATTCGTCTGACCATAGTGTACGTCAGACACTCTGTAACTAAATTCTCTTCAAGAAAGTTGCATATTTATGCAGATGACAGCGATGTAATGAAACAAACCAAACCGAATGTAAAATGCTGGGCTAATCCAGAATACTGGTGGAACATTAAAAAAATTTGAAAACAACTGACGATGCGCTCCAACTGGGCTGGCATACATATGGTTTTCATTGCCAAAAACAATTCAAGGAGGGGTTAGTACGCCATCAAATAAGCAACACACAAATCTGTTAAAAAAAAAAAACCATGTTGTTGAGGGCCCTTTTCCTCCTATTAGGTTGGTGTACATTAGCAACAGTACAAACACAAGGATACAAATTCCGTACAACATTATTCACGTAACTTGCACTGGAGCCCCTAAATCTTAGTAATATCATTCGTCCGTAAATTCGGCTATCTAGCGACCCCAGTCGGATGTCAATAAATGATACCGCCGGCACGCGGGACTCTATATACAAAACGCCAGTATAGTTCTGTATTGTTTTGCCACCGAAACACACAATATCCTCAAAGACAATAAAACTGACACTAACAATCGGGACCTGAAAGTCATCTGCGATTACTTAACCCAATACTGAGAAAGTACACGACAAGATAACAGGCATTGTTCTACTTCCAGCATCAGTGTGAGAGATGATGTAACAGCGTGACATAAGCTTTGATCATCTGGGCTGACGACAACTAAATTTCTAAGTAAAGTCACATACAAAAATATGATTTTAAAACACCAATTCCAGTCACTTCCTACGCATTTGTTTATAGTTCGACTCTGCAGACATCAGAGGCCTATCAAACAGTTTATTGCATCACTGAGGCGTACACAGAAATCAGCTACAGATCCGTCCTCAATCGACGCCCGTTGATATCTGCGTCGAAAACGGGACACTGAAACGTGCTCATAAATTTTGGCTGCCTATGACGTCAGACTTGTCACAGTTCTCAAATTATGATGTTCCACGTGTGTTCCTCCCCGATAAACTCACTCCGATATCTCCTTATATTAATGTTGTGGCACTTTGTCCGTTTTAGAAGTTACAAGGAGAGGTCCCCAGCGGTCTGATCGACGTTTTCAAACCATCTATACTGTGATTTAGGATAAGATCCCGGATATCACACATTGCAGCCATTCACCCTGATGCGCTCCCCTTTGCTAAAAACATTCGGAAATTCGTTTGTCACTTAATAGTGTTAAAAGAAGCCGCAGTAAATGACATATTTGTGTGGTGTAATCCATAAGCAAGTCGCCTCAGAAGTAGGAGTTTGTGGGTTCGAAACTTGATAGGTGCAGTAGTGTTTTTACCTTATCTCTTTCTCTTTTTATTTCAATATTTATCTTATCTTTATCCCATGACTTTGACCATCATTTTTACCAGTTAACTGACTTAAAATAATTTTTTATTTCCATTCCTTTATCACATAATTTTAACAGTAATATCAATTAGATTTGCTCTCATTTTTCTTCCTTCATTCTTTTTCCACTTAAATCTTTGTTCGTGTATTTCTTATTAATTTTATGCATTAATTTCGTTTTAACTTTTTCTGTCATTACGCTCATTTTCGACCACATTATTGCGTTCATTAGTTTTATTTTTTCAGCTATTTGTCAAAAACTGACATTTTTAGCCCATGTCTGTGCACAAAATATAGCTTACTTCTTACATAGAAGATAACAGCTACCACACCCTTTTTACAATGCAATTTATTTATTTAAATAGCGCTGATATCAGTTTCGAACTGACAGATTCATCTTCAGACGGATACTTCACGTTTTACATTGGTTTTCGCGATTTGTTTTCCCAACTGGTGATATTTTCTTATGGTGGTGGTGCCCCTACAACCAAAACGGGATGTGATACTACGTCCTTTTAACTGTAATTGTGCCTCACAACTATTTTAAGTGATGTATTACAGGTAAGATGTTCCAGTGCAGACTGCTTATGATCTTGGAGCGGCTAAAACTGTTAAGATGCACTTTTTTATGTGAATGTATGCACATAATGTAAACCACTATTCACACACTAAAAAGTTTGATCACATGGAGGTATGTATACAAAGATGGCGATATTACAATCGTAATAATGCCAACGACTTCGACTCTCAGAGATATTTCGTCAACAGATGCAAAAGAAACTCAACGAATCTCAACATCAAATGTAACAGGAAATGTCTGTCAGCACAGTAACAACAAACTATATAAAAGTGAAGATTAATTCTAAAACCAGTACCGCCAAAATAGTTAAAGCAAAACTTGAAATCATGTGGCTCAAGCCAGAGATAAAAAATGCAGTGTAAAGAGAAAGAACTTCTCAACAGGCAACTATAAAGTCTACACTTGCGATTTGGAAACTGCCTCTCCAGACTTCAGTTCTCTAATATCCTACAATACATTAAGGACTTCACTGTAAAAGAACTACAGAACACACTGTGTGGGCATTAGAAAAAACTTAATGCTTAGAAAATGAAAAAAAGAGAACCTCCCCCCCCCACACACACACACACAGACTCATATGATACCCAACATCAGTTTCATGAAAGAAATATTAACTCAACTAACATCAGTTTTACGAATAATGAATTTGCACTCATAAACAAAGGTCTAAAGCGTAGCATGGAGCCCAGACTTAATGGCAATAACTTGAAGAGTCTTATTGTGTCTATTAAGTTTGCATGTGATGCCATAAAATTAAATTAGAGGGAAACCAATGCTTTAGCCTTCATAGCCAATAAAATAATAACAAGACGCCTCTAAAACGACTGTTCACACAGAAACAGTGACCTAAGCGTTCTAAATTGTATGAACTCCAAACTTCCTAAGATTAAAGCTTTAATAATCAAAGCTGATAAAATTAACTGTGAAGTGATAATGTATGAAAATTATTATGTTGACCAACCACTTAATTCTTGAATAGTAATAACATAACTGAATCAGATTTTGACCCTACTTCTAAATTTAGGCCAAAATTACTAAAACACTTGTTGTTGTTGTGGTCTCCAATCCAGAGACTGCTGCTCTCCATGCTACTCTATCTTGTGCAACGTTCTTCATCACCCAGTACCTACTGCAACCTACATCCTTCTGAATCTGTTGAGTGTATTCATCTCTTGGTCTCCCTCTACGATTTTTACCCTCCACGCTGCCCTCCAATACTAAATTGGTGATCTCTTAATGCCTCAGAATATGCCCTATCAACCGATCCCTTCTTCTAGTCAAGTTGTGCCACAAACTCCTCTTCTCCCCAATACTATTCATTACCTCCTCATTAGTTATTTGATCTACCCATCTAATCTTCAGCATTCTTCTGTAGCACCACATTTCGGAAGCTTCTATTCTCTTCTTATCTAAACTATTTATCGTCCACGTTTCACTTCCATACCTGGCTACACTCCATACAAATACTTTCAGAAACAACTTCCTGACACTTGAATCTACACTCGATGTTAACAAATTTCTCTTCCTCAGAAACGCTTTCCTTGCCATTGCCAGTCTACATTTTATATCCTCTCTACTTCGACCATAATCAGTTATTTTGCTCCGCGAATAGCAAAACTCGTTTACTACTTTAAGTGTCTCATTTCCTAATCTAATTCCCGCAATATCACTCGATTATATCCGACTACATTCCATTATCCTCGTTTTGCGTTTGTTGATGTTTATCTTACATCTTCAAAAAAATGGCTCTGAGCACTATGGGACTCAACTGCTGAGGTCATTAGTCCCCTAGAACTTAGAACTAGTTAAACCTAACTAACCTAAGGACATCACACACATCCATGCCCGAGGCAGGATTCGAACCTGCGACCGTAGCGGTCTTGCGGTTCCAGACTGCAGCGCCTTTAACCGCACGGCCACTTCGGCCGACCTTACATCTTCCTTTCAAGACACTGTCCATTCCGTTCAGCTGCTCTTCCAGGTCCTTTGCTGTCTCTGACAGAATTACAATGTCACCGGCAAACCTCAAAGTTTTTATTTCTTCTCCATGGATTTTAATTCGAGCTCCGAATTTTTCTTTTGATTCCTTTACTGCTTGCTCAATATACAGATTGAATAACAAGGGGGATAGGCTACAACCCTGTCTCACTCACTTTCCAACCACTGCTTCCCTTACATGCCCCTGGACTCTTACAACTGCCATCTGGTTTCTGTACAATTTGTAAATTGCCTTTCGCTCCCAGTATTTTACCCCTGACACCTTCAGAATTTGAAAGAGAGTATTCGAGACAACATTTTCAAAAGCTTTCTCTAAGCGTACGAATGTTAGACACGTAGGTTTGCCTTTCCTTAATCTATTTTCTAAGATAAGTCGTAGGGTCAGCATTGCCTCATGTCTTCCAACATTTCTACAGAATCCAAACTGATCTTCCCCCGAAGTCGGCTTCTACCAGTTTTTCCATTCGTCTGTAAAGAATACGTTTTAGCATTTTGCAGCCGTGACTTATTAAACTGGTAGATCGGTAATTTTCACATCTGTCAGCACCTGCTTTCTTTGGGATTGGAATTATTATATTCTCCTTGAATTATGAGGGTATTTCGCCTGCCTCATACATCTTGCTCACCAGATCGTAGAGTTTTGTCAGGGCTGGCTCTCCCAAGGCTATCAGTATTTCTAATGGAATGCTGCCTACTCCAGGGCCCTTTTTTTCGACTTAGGTCTTTCAGTGTTCTATCAGACTCTTCACGCAGTATAATATCTCCCATTTTATCTTCATCTACATCCTCTTCCATTTCTATAATACTGTCCTCAAATGCAACGCCCTTGCATAGACCCTCTATATACTCCTTCCACCTTTCTGCTTTCCCTTCTTTACCTAGAACTGGGTTTCCATCTGAGCTCTTTATATTCATACAAGTGGTTCTCTGTTCTCCAAAGGTCTCTTTAATTTTCCTGTAGGCAGTATTTATCTTACCCCTAGTGGTATGCGCCTCTACATCCTTACATTTGTCCTCCAGTCATCCATGCTTAGCCATTTTGCACTTCCCGTCGATCTCATTTTGGAGACGTCTGTATTCCTTTTAGCCTGCTTCATTTACTGCATTTTTATATTTTCTCCTTTCATCAATTAAATTCAATATCTCTTCTGTTACCCAAGGATTTCAATTAGCCCTCGTCTTTTTACCTACTTGATACTCTGCTACCTTCACTATTTCGGCTCTCAAAGCTACCCTTTCTTCTTCTACCGTATTTCTATCCCCCATTCTTGTCAGTCATTCCCTAATACTCTCCCTGAAGCTCTCTACAACCTCTGGTTCTTTCAGTTTATGCAGGTCCCATCTCCTTAAATTTCCACCTTTTTGCAGTTTCTTCAAAGTTAGTCTACAGTTCATAACCAATAGATTGTGGTCAGAGTCCACATCTGACCCTGGAATTGTCTTACAATTGAAAACCTGGTTCCTAAATCTCTGTCTTACCATTATATAATCTATCTGATACCTTCTAGTATCTCCAGGCTTCTTCCATGTTGACAGCCTTCTTTCATTATTCTTGAACCAAGTGTTAGCTATGATTAATTTATGCTCTGTGCAAAATTATACCAGGCGGCTTCCTCTTTCATTTCTTAACCCCAATCCATATTCACCTACCACGTTTCCTTCTCTGCATTTTCCTACTATCGAATTCCAGTCACCCATGACCATTAAATTTTCATCTCCCTTCACTATCTGAATAATTTCTTTTATCTCATCATACATTTCGTCAATCTCTTCGTCATCTGCGGAGCTAGTTGGCATGTAAACTTGTACTACTGTGGTAGACGTGTGCTTCGTATCTATCTTGGCCACAATAATGCGTTCACTATGCTGTTTGTAGTAGCTTACCCGCATTTCTATTTTCCTATTCATTATTGAACCTACTCCTGCATTACCCCTATTTGATTTTGTATTTATAACATTGTATTCACCTGACCAGAAGTCTTGTTCGTCCTGCCCCTGAACTTCACTAATTCCCACTATATCTAACTTTAACCTATCCATTTCTCTTTTTAAATTTTCTAACCTACCTGTCCGATTAAGGGATCTGACATTCCACGCTCCGATCCGTAGAATGCCAGTTTTCTTTCTCCTGATAACGACGTCCTCTTGAGTAGTCCCCGCCCGGAGATCCGAATGGGGGACTATTTTACCTCCGGAATATTTTACCCAAGAGGACGCCATCATCATTTAACCATACAGTAGAGCTACATGCCCTCGGGAAAAATTACGGCTGTAGTTTCGCCTTGCTTCAGCCGTTCGCAGTACCAGCACATCAAGGCCGTTTTGGTTAGTGTTACAAGGCCAGATCAGTGAATCATCCAGGCTGTTGCCCCTGCAATTACTGAAAAGGCTGCTACCCCCCTTCAGGAACCACACTTTTGTCTGGCCTCTCAACAGATACCCCTCCGTTGTGGTTGCACGTACCGTACGGCTATCTGTATGGCTGAGGCACGCAAGCCTCCCCACCAACGTCAAGGTTCATGGTTCATGGGGGGACCAAAACACTTGAGAATTGTAATTTCCTCCTAACTAATTGGAAAGTGCGTGACTGCATTTCCATGAACCCCACTGTTGGCGATGGGTAGCAGCGTAGCCGAGGTGTTGTCAGATATTTACATAAATCACTTAGAGCAGACATTTCTTGAGGGTAACAATAACGTCATCAGCGAAATCGCCAAAAGAAATGTTTATTTTGCGATTCTTAACCCCACTGGCACACACAGCTGATGTACATAACCTATCAGCTGATGTATAAGCAACTGTATAGTGCACCTGATGATGGCAGCATGTTGCCGAAATGCATTGTGCTAATAAAGTAAAAGTAAAGAGTAACTGAAGCAGTATAAATTATTCCACATAATCTTATAATACAGTCGCAGACCTCAAACAGCTTCCGTATAACATGGATAAATTTAAATGAAATTACATGTTTCATGCGCGTCACCGCTTAAGTGTGACTTCCTCGTGTGACCTCTCCTTTCGCAGATCCATGAGGCTACACTGAGGCAGGTCGGTCTGTCTCCCTCCGCACGACTCCGCACTCCGTGATGATCTGTGTGGGCGCTGGGCGTGCAACCTCCTTTCCCTGCAACTCCCTCTGGCAATCGGCCAACTTACGTTAACGTTGAGTTGTATTCTTGAAGAAAATGCCGCGCGAACCGCACTCCGTGTTCCAGGTGATGGCTCTGTCGATAATCGGGGCGTGGGTAGCGGCGCCCGTGCTGCCCCACATCTCGTCGCTCCGATCACACAACGGCTCTGCCGTCCCGTGGCAGACGCCGCTGCCGCTCTGGCTGCCGGTGGACATCCAGCGCTCTCCGCTCTACGAATGCCTGTACCTGATGCAGTGCGTGTGCCTCTTCATGTCCCTCGCCTCCGCTTCAGCACTGGACGCTTTCTTCTGCAACGTAACGCTGATGATTACCGCCGAGCTGCAAGTTTTGAATGATAACATTTCCTCGCCGAGGGCCAGAGAGGCGGCTGTAGTCGAAGGAAGTCAGAAGTCTCTGCCGATGGTCTTTTGTGATGAGGACGAAGCTGCCGTCCTAACGTTTAACTACGGTGCCACGGAGGTTCCTGCTACGACAGCAACAGGGAAGGATACTTCACGGAATCAGACATACCTCCGATTAGTTGAAAATATTCGTCACCATCAAGCAATTCTGCGGTAAGTTATGTTCAACACTGCCTGTATTCACAAAATTCGTACTGTCTACTGTCTGTCGGTCTATATTAATAATTCAAGCACTGTGTACTCATAAATGACTTTTACAGTCCATAGTAACACACACTTTACGCCAAAACATCATCAAACCGTTTACTGAGCCACTTAGGGAGTTAAGTGACTATCTACAACGGGAAACTACAAGCGCGTCCCATTAGTCATTGGCAGGTGTCCGCCTGCTTAGCTGAGTAGGCCGGCATGGTAACTCAGCGTGTTAGGTCAGAGGGTTAGCTGCCCTCTGTAATAAAAAAAACTGAGTTAATGGATCAACAACGAACTGAAACGGGAGTCTTGCGACGTCCACACCGAGCAGATGAAACGAACGAAAACGAACAAAATGAGATTACAAAAAAAAAAAAAAAGTGGCAACGTACTTGCCTACCGTGCAGCGGGCCGGGTTCGATTCCCGGCCGGGTTAGAGATTTTCTGTTGTGTTGTCCTCATCATCATTTCATCCTCATCATCGGTACATAAGTCGCCCATTGTGGCATCGACTGAAATAAGACTCGGCGGCCGAATGCGTCTTCCTGGCCAACAATGACACACGCTCATTTCATTGGCAGGTGTTAAGTTTGATTATTATGATGACTTGTAACCTGAAGGAAAGCATGTTTACACGTGGAATATGTAAATACTAGTACCTGTCAATTTCTTTTGTTTATTTTATTTTTAAGTCATTCGGTTGCAGAAAAGCCAACAAAAGGAGAAACTACGTCATGTTATCCACAGCTGCAGGAACAGGAAATCTATGAACTACACGAACTACTGTAACTGTTCTTGAATATTTCCTACAGGTGGCGGTTCACATCTGTTACATATTTAAAAGACGTCATGTAGAAAACACAGGCAGCAGCTAACTCGACGTAGTATATTTTCCGACCAGCTGCGTGCACAGACGGTCGTTCTCGGTCACTGGAAATAGTATCTCTACATCCTAGGCGTCAGATATCAGCATTTTTCCGTTACGTTAGGTCAAACTATCCTCAGAAATGTTTATCCTTAATAATCTGGAATCAGAGAGTTGAGACTGTCACACCATTGTCATCACTGATATAATCTGGTGTTGGACTGTAAATGTTACTATTTAGGAAAAACATTTTTGAAGCAGTTTTGATTTAATCGTAACTAATTCGATGCAAAACTGTTGTTTTGGACGTCATTACTCTTTACGTACAAGGTCGTTAATGTGATCCGTTGATGAGTATGATTGTTCATGATCGGAACTGGTATCAGAATAAAGTGGTCTTAGCAGCGGTCGGTGTTTTCGATATTACTTACTTTGTTTTTGAATGTTCACTACTAGCTACCGCTTGCGTAGCTAAGTGGTTACCGTGCTTGACAGCTACGCCGAGGACCCTGTTCGATTCTCGGTACTATAGCGCTTTTCCTTGTTAGACGCGGTGGAACGGAGTGCATTCAGCCTCATAATACCAGCTAAGGAGCTGCTTCTATCAGAAGTAGCGGCTTTATGATCTGGGAAACTGACAACGGCCGGAAGAGCAGTGTGAAGACACCATGCCCATCCATACTCCATTCCAATGACGCCACATGGCAGAGGATGATATGGTGGTCGGTCGGTACTGAATGGCCAAACAAGGCGATCAGATGGAGCTGAAACACTTGCAGATATACATTTATGCGAAGCATGCAGCTCTTGCCACGGCAAGCAGCTTTTCGCAGATACTACACATGCGCACCTAGAATTTGTCCCATTTCTAGCAGTGTAGAACAGCGTGGTGCAGTCGGTGACACGTGGTATTAGGAATTAGCTTTAATATATTATGATACGTTGAAAAATTGGCGACGAGTCAGAGTTTTTATGATGATTTATTTTGCCTTTGCTAGTTATGGGCTGGTTTGCACATCTTCAGACGAAGTCTAGGTTAGGTTGTCATGTGACAGTTTGGTTGTGAGTTGGGAAGCCAACGAACATGAAAGCAGAAAACCTGGTTGTGATGACAGACTCATCTGTAGATTGTCTTGAGATCTACGTTGGGTTGTAAGGTAGCAATCTGTCTGTGAGTTGGAGCAGCCAACGAATGTGTAAGCAAAATACCTGTCTGTGGTAGCCTTCCTAACAATAGCAGGGCGTCACGTCCAGGCCCAAACAATTAGTTGACAAAAAAAAAAAAACAACAACCCTATATTGATCGTCAAATGACATCAAAGATTGTGGCTGGAAAGAACTCTAGTTTTCAAGCGCGTCCTAGGACCGCTCCTCTAGTCCGAAAATTGCCACCGGGAGTGCGGGTAGTCTATAAAAGTGAAGCCACCATAAGTGGAAGTCACGCGCTAGACCAACGTTAAACTGACTAACGACCCTGCGCTGCCATGTTTCAGCTGTCTTACGTGGTTGCGCCTTCGTTCCTCTCCACACAGCGTTATGCGCCCCCTTCACGGTGTCCATCGTGATTACGGCCTGCAGCGTCACTGCTCAGTTGGCTTTCCGTGGCCACCCGCGTCACACAGGCGCGCTGTATCAGCATTCGACAAGTATTCGCCTCTAGCATAGGAATTTCGTTGTGGTTCACCATATCACGTTGAAAGTTGATTTGCACTTTTTGCAGCGCAGGGTTATTACTTAGTCAAACTTTGATCTGGGCGTGACTTCCACACAGTGTCCTCTGGTGGCTTTGTTTTAGAGACTGCATGCATTCCCGATAGCAATTTTGGGACATTCTTTGCAACCGCAATTTTGGATGTTATTCGACGATGAGGTAAAGGTTTACATAGTACTTGTTTGGGCAAGGACATGAAGTCCTGCTGCTGTTACTTTAAATTATTTTTTAGTTTTTGAATGGTAATCTTCAAATTTTTTTAGAATTTCTTAATTGCTTAATGGAGTAGGTTACAGCTGTTCTTTGGATTTCAGATGCAACTGATAATGAGGCTATGATCCCATTGCCATGCTAGAGTACAGCGACTTCCGTCGTGTAAGTACTTCGCCCAGTACGTGGTGTTAGTTTGGCTATGAGTTGCTGAAGCCAACGAATATGAAAGCAAAATACCTGGCTGTGGCGACCGACTGATCTGTAACTTAGTCCGAGCTGTAACTTAGGTTAAATAGTGATAGTTTGCTTGTGACGTTGTAAAGGCAAAGATGGTGACAGTAAAAAACGGCCTGAAGTGTCTTCGGCTCCGCAGAAACGTAACCATTTTCCACATCAGCATAAGTGCAGTCCGTACAACTGTACACTGCGCTATACATCACATGAACAAACCACGCCTCATGGTTCCCATCAATTCTTCACACTTCACGCAGAAGTGCTCAGTTGCTCACAGACTTGATGGCCCCCTCGCTGACAGGGGTGACCCTTCGTCACAGGAGTCACTTGAAAACACAGGATAATTTGTAGACTGTCGATGGAATGCCTCGACATGCGAATGATCATCAGTCCACAAAGATCTTTAACACGATACCGATTATTGCTGTCATAGTACATATCCCTTGGCGTGCTGCATAGTGATTTGGAATTAATACCCCATGCAAAGAAGATGTTGATTTACTCTTATTTTATTTACTGGACTATTTCCATTAGTTTCCGAGTGCTCTTCAGGCAAAACTTTGAATTATTGTGTAATTCCACCTGTTAGAGTACTCGGACATACCTCATTCACTACTCTTCTTACCGTTTTTGTTATAGATGCATCAGACTGCTGGAGACATCGATGAAATACTCGATTCCTTTCCAACTCCTCACCAGCGTCACATCTGTGTGTTTCGTTCTATTCGTTTGTGCTGCGGTAAGGACTACATACATAATTGTTGTGTTTTTTTCTCTAATTCCGTGATAGCAACAAAATAAATGTACAGTCCTGTTTTAACATTACTATAGATGTGGATGTGCATACACAATAAATAACGTATATTCGTATCACTTGCCGCTAGAAATTTGTCTAATTCATGCTTATTTTTTTGTCGACTTTTGTAGTGGCATAGTCATCGTGAAGACCAGCTGAAACCATTACGCTTACAGGATGTACATAACACCTATGGCGTGACTTTAATCACTAGCTAATGGTTTATTAAAAGACCATTGCCACATGTAATTACTTACATCATCGCTACATGAGGCATGAATTACAGTTCCTGTGATGTAGTAAGATACGCATACAATGTGCATTAGAGCTTCATGAGAGAGACGACATTCTTAGTCATGGATCATGTGTGTACTCGCTTTCGGGGGGCGCGGACTTCGGGTCCACGTCTGGGTTGGCTGATGTACGTATTTCCTGATTGCCATAAACAACTACAGGCAAAGAAACTTCCTGGCTGATTAAAACTGTGTGCCGGAGCGAGACTCGAACTCGGGACCTTTGCCTTTCGCGAGCAAGGTAGAGCACTTGCCCGCGAAAGGCAAAGGTCCCTAGTTCGAGTCTCGGTCCGGCACACAGTTTTAATCTGCCAGGAAGTTTCATATCAGCGCACACTCCGCTGCAGAGTGAAAATCTCATTCTGGAACTACACGCAAATTCCGAATGGTTTCTGAATAAGGCAACGACCGCTTCCTTCCTCCATTGAGTGCTAGTTCTCGAAAGACCTCGGAATCCACGAGTCGATAAACCTCAAACTATTTTATTCTCTATCTTTTACGTCTACATCTACACTCCCTATATTTACACTATGTAGAGGAGGAAACTTTAGTTAAACTATCGTTTCCCTCAATTACCTCGTCAATTCGCGAATGCATGGAATGAACGACAGTCGTGTAAGCTTCCGTATAAGATACAATCACTCTCACACGAATATCACTGCCGTACCATTTTTCTGAACCATCAGCCACCTTACTGGTTTGATGCGGTCCACCAACAATTCCTCTCCTGTGCCAACCTCTTCATCTGAGAGTAGCACTTGCCTCAAACTATTGCCTCAATTATTTTCTGGGTTTATTTCAATCTCTGTCTTTCTCTACTCGTCTTATCCCCTTCAGCAACCCTCTAATACCATGAAAGCTACTAGCAGATGTCCTACCATCCTGTCCCTTCTTCTTGTCAGTGTTTTTCATATATTCCTTTCCTCGCCGGCTCTGCTCAGAACCTACTCATTTCTCACTTATCAATCCACCTAATTTTCAACATTCTTCTTACGAAGCACCACAGTTCAAATTCTTCGATTCTATTTTCTCCAGTATTCCCACAGTAACTGTTTCAATACCATACAAAACTATGCTCCAAACATACATTCTGAGAAATTTCTTCCTGAAGAGAAACTGAGAAATTCGCCGAATTGTTTACGCTCATAAGGGGCGGTGGTGTTACCAACGCAGATGTTGACACAAATTACTGCAGATTGAGTAATGTTGACGTGCGCCGGCCAATAAGAAGACATCCATGGGCTATTGACTCTTCCCGCTTCTATTTCCCTCCTTCCAGATAAAGTTTTTCGACACTAGAGTTAAAATCAGTATTTTTAATGACTTACCATATATTACATTTATTGCTCGCTTCTTGAATTTTTATGTTGTTAACTAATAGTTGTGCCAGTTTAAATATATGTAGTTTTTGCGTGTACATCTTACGTTTTTCGCTACACTGATTTGTTGAAGCAGTCGTTACAGAGAGGCGGCGGTCTGAGCAGTGCCTTGAAGACCATATTATGTATCCCGTACCTGATTTTCGAAACTGGAATCTACTGTATATATGTACAAGAAATCATCGACCAGGTAAGGAAACCAATACTTGTGTATTACATTTTAATGTCATAGAAAACTATTATAGTTGTCAATTGGTGAGTCCTAATAGGGCGCTAACCGTTTTGTCAAAAAGTGAAGCACAGTTTGATACAGTTCATTCCGGGGAATTTGAGGTGTCTCCTGTTTCATCGTGGAATAATGGTATCATGAATATTCATACGTCTGTTGACAGATATAAATAATTTGTCAACTTTCATTCTTTACCTATTCCGGCTTTCGAGATAATCCTCTCAATAGTTTCCAGTAGCTTTTATAATGTAGTAGCAAAGTCTACGTCTGATAACAATCACGAAACGTCACGATATGATTGTTATAAGCCGTCCGCTGTGTCCGAGCGGTTCTAGACGCTTCAGTCCGGAACTGCGCTGCTGCTACGGTCGCAGGTTCGAATCTTGCCTCCGGCATGGATGTGTGTGATGTGCGTAGGTTAATTAAGTTTACGTAGTTCTAAGTCAAGGGGACTGATGACCTCAGATGTTAAGTCTTAGAGACATTGTTTTGATAATTATAATACACACATCAAAAGAAGTTTTGCATCACCCCGGTTCCCAGAATTCCTGAAGATAGACGTTGACAGCGGATATTGTGTCACAGACACAGTCCCTTTGATTGTTCAGAAATGTCACTAAACCCGCCCGAACTTGTAAACAACCACGCATGAGCAGCGCCTTTTAGACGGATGGGATAAGACAGCCGATCAGTTCCAATCCTTCCACCAGGAAGGAGGTACACGGCTCGTGTTGTCTGTAGTTCAAGCATGCCTAGACGGTCAATAACGCGGTTCGATCGCATCTGCATTGTTACTTTGTGCCAGGAAGAGCTCTCAACAAGGAAAGTGTCCAGACGTCTCGGAGTGAACCAAAGCGATGTTGTTCGGCCATGCAGAAGATACAAAGAGACAGGAACCGTCGATGACATGCCTCACTCAGGCCGCCCAAGGGCTACTACTCCAGTGTATAAACCGCTACCTACGGATTGTGGTTCGGAGGAACACTGACAGCAACGCCACCATGTTGAATAATACTTTTCGTGCAGCTACAGAACGTCGTGTTACGACTTAAACTGTGCGCAATAGGCCGCATGACGCGCAACTTCACTCCAGACGTCCGTGGCGCGGTACAGATGGGCCCAACATCATACCGAATGGACCGCTCACAATTGACATCACGTTCTCTTCACCATTGACTATCGCATATGCATTCAACTAGACAATCGTCGAAGACGTGTTTGGAGGCAACTCGGTCAGGCTGAACGCCTTAGAGACACTGTCCAGCAAGTGCAGCAAGGTGGAGGTTCCCGACGTTTTGGGGTGGCATTATGTGGTCATGGAAAGCGCCATAACGGCTGTGAATCCCATCCTCCTACCGATAGTGCAACCATATCGGCAGCATATTGGCGAAGCATTCGTCTTCATGGACGACAATTCGCCCCCCCCCCCCCCGCTCCCCCCCATCGTGCACATCTTGTGCACGACTTCCTTCACGATAACGACATCGCTCGACTAGAGTGGCCAGCATGTTCTCCAGACATGAACCCTATCGAACATGCCTGGGATAGACTGAAAAGGGCTATTTATGGACGACTTGACCCACTAACCACTCCAAGGGATCTACGCCGAATCGCCGTTGAGTGGGTCAATCTGGACCAACAGTGCCTTAATGACTTTGTGGATAGTATGCCACGACGAATACAGGATGTATCATTGCAAGAGGACGTGCTACCGGGTATTAGAGGTACCGGTGTGTACAACAATCTGGATCACCACCTCCGAATGTCTCGCTGTGTGGTAGTACAACATGCAATGTGTGGTTTTCATGAGCAATAAAAGTGCGGAAATGATGTTTATGCTGATCTGTACTCCGATTTTCCGCACAGGTTCCGGGACCGAGGTGAACGAAAACTTGTTTTGATGCGTGTAGATGAGTCGCAGTAAAATATTAGTTGTAGTTTCAAGCGTCTAGATTATTTAAGAATGACATGTAGTATAACCACTTGCAAGTTCTACATTCAGCTATTGAATCAACTTCCAAACTACGTGTCCCAAAGCCTGGTCCACATATGTACTGTGAACTGCACTGTATTGTCTGTGTCTGAATAATATTGTAGGATTAATGATAAAGAAACATATTTATGAGCTGTAATTAAAAGTAGATGACGACCAATCTCAGATTTTGTGTATTGCTAATTTAAGCCTCGCGGCTTAGGAAAGGTTTACTAGATAACATGGCACAGTGTTGAAGCAACTAGAAACGACTGCACTAGCTGTGCGGCTTAGTCTGCTCGTCTGACTACAGACCTCGCCTACTAGGAAGTTCTAAATGGTCGTTTGTTAATTTGTCTCATCACCTTTCCAGTTTGCCTCGTAGTAGGATGTGTGCTTTACTGTTATCATCGTCAATTGTCATGTCGGCATCTCACGGCAATTCAAGTACTCCTTTTTATTTCAGAGGGAG
Source organism: Schistocerca nitens (assembly GCF_023898315.1). Lineage (NCBI taxonomy): Eukaryota > Metazoa > Arthropoda > Insecta > Orthoptera > Acrididae > Schistocerca > Schistocerca nitens. The sequence continues at coordinate 715,873,465 of NC_064614.1, read as the reverse complement.
AAACTGATCCATTCAGCTGTTAATTACGAATACATGCAAGACGGCGCCGGCTGCGGGAAGACACTGCTCATATTCATGCTGATGGACTCATCCTTTGTAGAGATCAAAGTCAGCAAGATAGTACCGCTTTCTAAGCCAACATTTTTACAGGTAATACTCGTATCGTGAAATCAATCGCAAAAGAACTGTTTTGTGAAAGGCTGAAATATGAAGATAAAATTAATACATAGAAGAGCGTCTCGCGGGAGGTGAGGAACAGAGCTTTAATAAATTACTCCAAGCTACATTGAGGCAAAAATACTACATCAGATACACAACAACATCTATCTAAACGTTCCTCCAGTAACTTTTAATAGGTTGTAGCCTCCTTAAGAACTATTTGTCACACTAACTCGGAGATCACAAAAATTGTAGAGATCTGTAATTTTTTGGTAAAATTACACTCTTTTCAGATCTAGTCAGTTTTATATGCAGGATGTAACGAGTATAAGCGCAGATATTTTTATATGTGGTACCTCAATACGTACACACATCAGTGTGCTGGTTGTTCTTTCTCTGCGCCAAACAGTCTTCCCTCAAACACGTCAGCAACTTTACGACCGCCGTTTCCTGCATGATCGTAACATTATCACTAAGTCGACAGCGCCTGTCAGTATAGACAGTTTTGTCTCAACGAACCTACACTTCAACACCTGACCTGTTTGCCAGGGAAAATAAGTATTAATGGATTGTCTCTGCCATACATACTTGAAGGTACTAACGGTTGTGTTCTGCCCACTCGGCTAATACAGGGTGCATAGCTGCTTTTTCGGATCGCTAGACAACAGTTCAACCAAATCGTATTAATGGAGTTTATTACAAAACGACATGATTACGATACTTAACTTTATGAGATATAGACGTGTCCCAAGCAAGCGGCGACAGACAAACATAGGCAAACTCTTCAGTATATACAATTAGTAATACAAGTGAACCAATACAGTTTTCTAAGTCGCTGCTTTAGCGTTAGTAGGTCAGCTCGATGTCAATTCGGACCGAGGCTAGGCGGCGAAGCGCTTGTATTCTCTTCGTGTAGAGGCCGCTCCTGTCTCGGTGTCGTCTCGACCTACAGAGCGGTCGGTCAGCGTACCATTGGCTGACGTAGTCTCACAGCGCTCTCTGCTGCAACGTTCCTGGCCGACGTACCGGCGCTTTAAGTTACGCCCGGACACTAACCAAGCTAAAAACATGCGACTTTTAATAGGTGTAATTATTAGTCTGCAAATAACGTAAATATTGATGCAATGTTGTCCTGTCTCAGGACGTGTTTCGGCAACCATTATCATGTGCCAAACTGCTACTTATACATCAATTGTTAATTACAAATTCCCCTCAGGAATCTGTAATTAACAACTATGGTAATAATTATAAGTAACAATGAATGTTGGGAACTGCACAGTGTAATACACAGTTGTATTTATTAATTATGTAGACTATCGATTTTGGTCAGTTTGAGACAAACTTCATGTCATAAATCGTTTCCAACCGTGTATCTCACAACCGCAATGACAAATCATTCTGAAGTGTTCTCTTTAGGTATAATAAGTGTTGTATCCGATTTTTCCTCTGTCTTGCAAGTTAAGCATTAATGTTCCACAGTGTAGCGGCCAGATTTAATAAGGGTTGCAGCCCTTCGACGCCCTCCCTAGCATGGTGCCCAACACAAAAAGTTCTACGGTCACCTTTACAAAAACCGCCAGTGATCACAGTAGTGCTGACTGTACGTTTGGATGCGATCACCCGCTAATACCGTCCCAACGAAGAGATAGTAGAGAGATGTGAGTGGTGAGAAGTGATTTTAAGGGTATACTGGAAAAAGTGCCACTGCAAGTGCCACGGGGAAAAAAATTATTCGATAATCTGGGCGGATTTAAGTCAGCGGCGACACCTCATGCTTAGATCTTAGGATATATTAGTTGAGACAAGATCCAGTTGTGGCTGGTGTCGGACACTGTGTCCTGGACTAGCTGTAGCGTAGGCGTACCTGTAACATACCAAGCCGCCATCTGAGTGGTCAATTTTATTATGATTCCGGCCGCTCGTTGTATCGAATTTTGTGAGGTTTATTTGTGTCTTGTGTGTCCGACTTCTTCCCTGCTTGTGCTAACTACTTGCCTGTATGAGTACAGATGGTTGTATGAGTCAGGTTTGCTGTGATAGAGGGATTGTTTATGTGCTTATTTTAAGCCTTTCGTAAGTCGCTAATTTGCTCGCACGAAAAGTGTTTTTTTGAGCTGTTGTGCTTCCATCTATGCTTGTGATTGTAGTTAGATGCAGAATGAAGTGGTTGGTCTAACGTCTCGAGTCCTTATATAGGGCGAATTTTTTGAATGCCTCCACTAGAGTATGGAGGTGGAATTCGTTATGTAAATCTGCGGTGCGCCTGTATCTTGCAGCATAACTTATAAACCGTAGCGCTTTTTTCTGTATGAACTGCAGACGGTGCAGACGTGTTGGAACTGCGTAACCCCAGACTATATCTGCGTATGTCATCAGTAAGTGTCATATACCTCGACCTTGATACCCTCTTTACAGTTCAGTGTGCTTCTGTTGAGCATAGGATACAGTTGTTTGAGTCTCGTGCGTGCTTTGAGGCCTAATGCGCAATGACCACTACGGAGGAGTTGGGAGCCCTTCATCTACATGTCAGGATGGCGTCCGGCTCTCACACCTGGGCATTGTGGGTTGGATCGCTGGCGAAGGCTACAAGAGTCCGTCTGAAGAGCAAGGTCCACAGCCCCCGTGCCACGCGCACTGGTCTGGCGTCATGTTGACGGACATGTGGGGCCAGCGTTGTAGTGAAGGTATCATTAGTTGCTGCGCTCAGCGCGGCACGAACGCGGAGCAGGTTTGCTTGGTTATAGTCAAAGCATTGTGGAAAAGTGACTGCAAAAATTGTTATCTGAAAACCAATATTATGAGAGTACAGGAAACTAAATTTTAAATAGAGTTTCTTATGTATGAAACTTGATCCAGCATGGCGAAAATGGCCAAAAGCATCCATAAAGTTGTACAAAATTAGGTTTCTTTAATAAGTAAAAAACTACAGCTCAATACAAAAGTGTTAAGATAAAGTGCTGTAGGACATAAAGTGATCTGTCGATTGTATTTTTATTAGCACGGACTGATTTCTGACGTTTAGAGATACTGTACATCGAAAAAACCCTTCAGATCGGGTTCTCTATAACTTGGTAACATTCACGTTCCCGTACTTCCTATTAACTGTCAGTATAGTCCGCCATAAGTCAAAGAAGTACATGTTTGAAAAATTAATATATATTAATCATTTTTAGAGAGATATTCACTTTTTGAAAAATAAGGAGATCTCGATAATTTGCTCGACCTTTTTAGCGGATGTCCCTATAGTACCAGACTTATGCTTACTTTCTTCGCGAAGAGTTACGCTACAATGCAGTTAAATAATTTTTTACGATTTTATTAATTGTAAGGATTAAAAAAGTCTTGGAAGATTATATAAACGCGGACCATTTAGATTCAGTTTCCAGAGCGGACGTGCGCCGGTTGCCCCCACCCGCAGCCGACTCCAGCTAATGTAATCCGCGCTTGCACACTAGAATTTATTACTCAGTTACTATTACTTAAAATTAATGAAAGATATTCTAGAATTTTTTCTCGAAAATAGAAGTCTTCATTATTAGCCTCAATTATAAGCGTCACTGATAATTATTAATTGCGTTCATTATATTAAAGGAAAAAGGAAAGTTATCTCGTCTTCGGAATCTTGCAGATTTTTGTTTAAATTCGTTCACAAATGTCAGCTATTTCTTTTTTTAAAATTTCTTTTTCATAAACTAAAAATTGAGCTACTTAAAAAGCTAAGCAACGAAAGTGCAACTTTTTCCAAGTGAGTTTTTGATCCTTAAAATTAATAAAATAGTAAAAATTATTGAATAGTATGGTAGCATAACTCATTGCAAAGGAAATAAGCCTACAGCCATTACTGCAGCGCCATCCACTCAGAAGATCTAGCCAATTATCGAGAGCGCCCTTTTTCCAACAATCGATACCTGTCTAAAATAATTACTATTTCTCTATACTTACAGGAAGAAGTAAATATAGGAACGTGAATACTGATGAGTTATAAAGAACCCGACTTTTACAGTTTTTCGATATACCGGGTGATCAAAAAGTCAGTATAAATTTGAAAACTTAATAAACCACGGAATAATGTAGATAGAGAGGTAAAATTTGACACACATGCTTGGAATGACATGGGGTTTATTATAATAAAAAAAACAAGTATTGCTAGACGCGTGAAAGATCTCTTGCGCGCGTCGCTTGGTGATGATCGTGTGCTCAGCCGCCACTTTCGTCATGCTTGGCCTCCGAGGTCCCCAGACCTCAGTCCATGCGGGTATTGGCTTTGGGGTTACCTGAAGTCGCAAGTGTATCGTGATCAACCGCCATCTCTAGGGATGCTGAAAGACAACATCCGACGCCAATGTCTCACCATAACTCCGGACATGCTTTACAGTGCTGTTCACAACATGATTCCTCGGCTACAGCTATTGTTGAGGAATGATGGTGGACATATTAAGCATTTCCTGTAAAGAACATCATCTTTGCTTTGTCTTACTTTGTTATGCTAATTATTGCTATTCCGATCAGATGAAGCGCCATCTGTCGGACATTTCTTGAACGTTTATATTTTTTTTGGTTCTAATAAAACCCCATGTCATTCAAAGCATGTGTGTCAATTTGTACCTCTCTATCTACATTATTCCGTGATTTATTCAGTTTTCAAATGTATACTGACTTTTTGATCACCCGGTATCTTGAAATGTAAGAAAGGAATCGACGCTTATACAAATTCAGTCGGTAGATCATTTTATGCCCTACAAAGTGTTACTTTACCATTTTTCGATCGGAGCTATACGTTTTTACTTATTTAAGAAAGGTTGTTTTTTTTTTTCAACTTTTTCAGATTTTTAACCAAATTCACCATCTTGGATACAGTTTCATGCAAAAGAAATTCTGTTTCAAATTTAACTTCCAATGCGGTAATTATTTTTTTATTCTTTAACATTGTCAGTAGGAGGGGGGGGGGGGGGGGTTGCGATCTGTTGACTTCAAACGAGTGTGGATAAAAATCGTACGTCAAGAGCGCAACTTCTCTTTACTGATTACCGGTTTCGACCTGTTACCGCGCTATCTTCAGATTACTCTAACCCGTTGTTCAGTGGGTGATACTCAATACACATCGTCCAATTTTTTAGAGCTGAATCGCCCTAAAGTGAAAATCTTTGTTGGTTATGTATACTGACAACGTTAACCACTAATCATATATTGTTACAGTGCCTATTTTGCGGCAAAAGGGGAACTGTAACAACATTTGTTTAATCACTAACGTTGCCAGTTTACATAACCAACTAATATTCCCAGTTTAGAATGTCTTATTTAACTTGGGAGACTTAGCTCTAAAACAATACGTAGATGTGTAATGGGTGTCACACTCTGAGCCATGCGGGGTGGCCGCGCGGTTTGAGGCGCCGTATCACGGACCGTGCGGCCCCTCCCTCCGGAAATTTGAGTCCTCCCTCGGGCATGGGTGTGTGTGTTGCTCTTAGAATAAGTTAGTTTAAGCAGTGTGTAAGTCTAGGGACCTGTATCGTCTGAACTTTGGTCGTTTAGGAATTGACACACATTTGAACATCAGACACTGAATAACATTTTAGACTGATGTGAAGATGGCTCATTACGAGTCAAAACGGGTAACCAGCAAAGAGAAATTGCGATCTTGTAGTACGATTTTTGTACACACATTTTATATGAGTATTTCTTTATTTGGTTTCAGGTAACAATTATTTTTGCAAAATTAAAATTAGTCCCTTACAGAATGTTTCGATTATAAACGAGCCGGCCGAAGTGGCCGTGCGGTTAAAGGCGCTGCAGTCTGGAACCGCAAGATCGCTACGGTCGCAGGTTCGAATCCTGCCTCGGGCATGGATGTTTGTGATGTCCTTAGGTTAGTTAGGTTTAACTAGTTCTAAGTTCTAGGGGACTAATGACCTCAGAAGTTGAGTCCCATAGTGCTCAGAGCCATTTGAACCATTTGATTATAAACGTTGCCGCCCGTGCTGTGCTGCGTCAGATCTAATGCGCCAGACTGACAAGGTGGATGGTCGGCGGCGTTTTGCGCTCGCAGGCGCCCCAGTAGCTCGAGGCCAGGAGGTCCTAAGTTCGACCCTCGAGCCCTCTCACAGTGCCTGGACCCCCTGGCAGACGGTCTTGTCGAGATGACGTGGGCGAAGTGACCTCACGACAAGAGCTGACACTGACACGGACGACGATGACAAGACGGCCAGTATTTATACACACACCAGAGCACATTTACTTTGGTGCTGCTGCTAAAGACGTCACGTGCAGAAGGGACTCCGGTTTCAGTAACAAGACAGGCACTGACGGGCATGTGTCGTGACACAATGCTGCTGATAACCCACTTTACGGCGTCGATCCCTCTTTCGTAGGCCATTAACGTCTACACTGCAAGACGGAGCAGATGCTCATTATATTACAGTACAAGAAGTGCCTTGTAGTGAAGAGTAGCATTCTGAGATTTCTGGGACAGGCTACGTTCATTGGCTGGAGTTGCTTTGTGTTAAAAAAAGGGATACTTCGTTCTACGTAAAAGCCGCTCGGCGTAACCGCGCGGTCACAGCCGCCTTGTCACGGTCCGCGCTATTACGCCCATCGGAGGTTCGACTGCACCCTCGGGCATGGGTGTGTGTGTTGTCCTTAGAGTAAGTTAGGTTAAGTTAGATTAAGTAGTGCGTAAGCTTAGGGACCGATGACCTCAGCAGTTTGGTCCCATAAGACCGTACCACAGATTTCCATTTTTTTTACGTAAATAATAGAATACCTGCCTAAGATGACTATAGTTAACACCTCTCACTATAACTCTCCTAATAACGCACTCTTTTTCACCACACTAAGTGGATTTTATTTTCAAGCCAACTCTTGAACCACGTTAATTTTCTGTGAGTAAAAATGACAAGTAATTCATCTACTGTCTCTTGCACGTGCAATGTTCATGCCGGATCGGAGAAGAAATTAAGCATATCATAATCTAATTCATCAAAACATTCGCCGTGGTAACGTAAGATCCAACTGACCGTACAACAACAAGATTCAATTTTCATACTTTTCTTTAGAAGTATTATGAAATTCTAACAAGTGCTGTTCAAATTCTCATAAGTTGACTCTCTCCTGGGAGGAGGAGGGGGGGGGGGGAGGAGGAGGGTGCTTGCTACGATCATTAGAAAGCAGATTTCATACACTAACATCGAATTGATTACGGGAGGTGTCATACCATTGTATACAAATCACAAGAAAAGCTAGTTACAGTAATTTACTATATAGTCTTACAGTCTGTGTGGATGTCGCTTCAGTAGTGACAACTCTCTCGAAAAGGGATGAGGTAAAATGATTAGGCAGCAAAGGAGAGAATGTGTGGGAACTTCACCGTCGTGGAAAGAAAATTACGATTGTGCTTGTGAAGAACTGGGTACAACAACTATCTAGACTACAGTGATAGGAGAACCCGGTACAGAACGATGGAAAGAACAATGTGGGCTCGAGTCCGCATTTCTTCACACGATTCTCGGAGCATTGGAAAGCAACATTATTACTACTAGCGCGAACACAGTTATTTGGAATTGAACTCCAATGTAAAAACGTACTAGCCACTCGCCACATGGTCTCAAAATCGCTCATGAAGCAACCAGATTCTATCTCCAGAAAAACTACTTACTCGGAGCGAAATGCGCTACTTAGCCGGAGTACCCAGTGCGTCCACGAGTATGAAAACTGAATTATGAACAAAGCAAGAGCGCAAGACGCACAATGGCTCAAAACTAAGTGAGTTTCAGATGAAATAAGTAGAAAAATAAGCGAAGAATTTACGGGTGAGTAAGAAAGCGCTGATACTTTGAAATCTATTGACTTCCTAACTCAAACACGTCGCGAGTTGTGGCCAAGCGGTTCTAGGCGCTTCAGTCTGGAACCGCACGACCGCTACGGTCGCAGGTTCGAATCCTGCCTCGGGCATGGATGTGTGTGATGTCCTTAGGTTAGTTAGGTTTAAGTAGTTCTAAGTTCTAGGGGACTGATGACCTCAGAAGTTAAGTCCCATAGTGCTCAGAGCCATTTGAACCATTTTTGAACGTCGCGTCTTAACTAGTTTTGTGTCCACTAGGAACACACATGCTTACCGGCCAAGGGCTGGAGCTCGACTCTCCCACACAGTCAGCCTCAGAGAAGAAGCCGATTATTTTTGGAGGGGTAGGTGGCGTCCGCTCCGCTAGCACAAAAGCCGCTAGAGCTACTTACTGTTTTAGCACGCGACTTGGACGAGGCGGGCAGGCCCGTGATTCGCTAACGTTGATTCAGGGAGACCTGTTTGCGACACCAAAAATACATGGAAAGCGAAATACTGGGGGACTGCCTGGGAGAATAAGAGGTGGTATTTCTTGGATTTCTACAAAGCATTCAAACTACTCATCTACGCTTTCAAACTGGACGGTCAATGCGGTAAAAGGAAACATGAATTAGAATGCTGCGTTTAAGGATACATAAACCAAAATACTTTGTTCCCATACTCCCTAAAGTATCAGTGCGATTTTGATGCAGCAAATTATGTATCGCACGTTTGAAAATCAAGTAAATTATGAAAGGAGTGCGAAACAAGCGCACGTCTCTCAACATGCCATATTTAAATAGAACTCGTGCCACATTAATGTTTACGTCGCAAGACGGAGGGAATGTTTATTATAATACATGCTGTCCTCAAACAGAACATTGCAGAATGTTTAAATAATGCTAATGTGATATACACAGTTGAACAGGTTTTGTGTATTTTATTACAGTGTTACTGAAGTAGATTTTCATCTCATTCAAAGAGCTCATATTTTACGTAATCAGTGTTGTTGATTAAGCATATATTAAATTAAATAAACGTGGGAGCTAAATCATTTTCTCTCTTTCTTACAGATCTTAAATGGATCGTACACCCTTATCAATCTTCTCTACCACTTCAGTAAACCCGACGAATAAATGAAGTGAAAGAAGTAGTTTACGTATCTTCAAACTCACTAGCCCCATGACACTTGCACTGAAAAATAGCGCACCAAGCTTGAATATTTGAAAAATTTCTTAAAACAGTCACTACAACTGTATACAATTATAATGCATTTACTTGTGTGTTGATTAACAGAACAACTTTCTTCTCATTTAACTACATCAGTGACTTGTTGCTGTAGTAAAGCAAGGTTGAATCGATCTTGTCAATTTTTTATGTTGGAGAGAAATACTGTGTGTACTGCAATAATATTTTGAGTAATAATTAAATATTCAGTTTATTCAAAACTTACGCCCTTCCCTGATTTTAGGAAATGCCCAATAATGCATACTTAATTGATTAATAACTTACCAGTTACTCGTAAATTAACTTCAGTCATATTCTCCTATTTTTTCGTTTTTGTTGGTGCTTAGCGTCTTACGCTCACAAGAAAAATAGTCCAGAAAATGTGGCTCTCCCTGTCAGTTAATGGTGAATATTACTTCCGTTTAGAGGGCTTGGAAGCTTTTAAGTTTACTGGCACTTTGGGTAAAATATCTATAAGTGAAAAATTTGCATCGTTTGTAGACCAATGAGGAGGGATGAGGGACTTTGGCCAACGTCTAGAGTAAATTTTATCTGTGTGCGACACCTGCATGAAACAAAATCGAATGGAACAAAGTTAGAAGTTAGCATCTCCTTAGCAATGAGGTCATTAGAGCCATGTAGCTCATCTGTAATATTTACCTTGCACATTGAAACACAGGAGGCAGTGGAAAACAGAAAATCATTTGTAATAATAATGGTATCCATAGTTTGTCATATGACTGTGAGACAAAGAATGTTCCACATTAACGACCAATTAAATCCTACAAATTTCACTCTTACACACTCACAGTTAAAGACCCCTGTATTTGGGTGGGGGGGTAACACCTATTTTCAGATGCATGGCATCTGTATGGTAGGTCAATGTCCTTCTGAAACACGTTGCTATGACATAGGCCGCAACACGTAACGTTCATTAGAATGCCAAGACCATTACTGTGGAGAGGTCAACACCATTTTTCATCGTTTGGTGACATGAGACAGACAATGATATTGTTGCAGACTTCCGTTCTGGCTCAACTTTAATAATAGTGTAGCAGCGGTAGTCAACCTTTTCTACCTACCACCCACTTTTTTATCTCTGTTAGTAGTAAAATTTTCTAACCGCCCACTGGATCCGCAGTATTTATGATTTATGAAGTAGGGAATTAACTTTATTTTATGAAAGTTATAAAGTGAATTAAAGTGTATGATGACTACTTACCAAACATTTTGTTAATATTTTACGAAAACATAACGAAAATGTTTTTGAAATTCTGATCGCCTTCCGTACTCCATAAAAGTTAGAACACCTGCTATTGGACAGTAGGGACAAGATTCACTGCTAGTGGTACAGACAGCGGAAATTAGCGCCTCTTGCGAATTATGTGCGAACTAGTTACGGGTGATCTTCTTACGATGCGCTTTTATTTCGCTGCGAACAGATCTTCGAAAACGGGAAACGCCAGCAAACAAAACTAATTCTGTGTATTTTGTTTCATTTTTTATATTCTTGCTTTTTAGGTTTACATTTGGTGTTAATCAGATTTAATTTTCCCTTATATTTAATTCTTTTCAAAAATGAGTGGTTTCTTTTATTAAATTGCAATTATTCTTTCTAAAGTGTTCTTATTTTTAACGAAATTATTTTTTAAATTTTCGGACTGTTACCATAGTGCAGTGTGTGGTTTGCGCGTTACTGATCACCGCTCTTGGTTGGTACATTTGTAATTCAATTCATATAAAGGTAGTTTCGAAAAAGGGACATGCAGTGTTGCTCGAAATGTTCAGAATGAAATGTCAAGTTAATGTGGTGAGTTTGTGATTTCAAGTGATGTTGGATGCTTTGGAACGTAATGACGAAGTTTAAACAATCATCGCCAGTAGTCGGAATATAATACAGTTTGCGGGGTGGTGCTAAAGAGTGAGTCCATCTTACGGATGCCATCGGCCTTGTGATACCAATACAGGGACTACGTCATCCGTAAGTTTCATGAAAGCATACATTTACCGTTGTAGACTGTATTGAGCTTTATTAAATACGTGCTATTACCTAATTTCGGCCGTGAGTCACTATCAGACACATTACCTATGTCATTTATTTCATATCGTCCTCATCACTATCTTTTATGTCACACACACAAAACCAGAAGCCATACTCCATCGTAACATACTCTGAGTACTGCAGCCTGACAACTTAGTTTTATGTACGTGGCATAAAGGATGAGCACGACATGTAATACAGAACATAACAAATGTGCTTGATAATGGCTCACGGCCGAAATTAAGTAATAGCACGATTTTAATAAAGCACAATACAGCCCACAACGGAAAACGTATTCTTTCATCAAACACTTGGAGGCTGTGGATTGCATCAGCACGGAAGTAAAGTCCTCATTAGGAAGTTGTGGCTCTAAGGTCAATACAGCCAACAACAGCTGGTAGAGTGGTGTGCTGACCGCCGGCCGCTCCATACGGCATCCAGTGACGCCAGATGCCATTGGCAGAGGATGGCATGGCGGTCGGTCGATCCCGATGAGCCCATTATGGCCTGAACACGGGGTCTCCATTATCTTTTTCTCTCTTTTTTTTAAAAAAAACTGAGACTGCTGCGAGTGAAACGAGCAGCACTGAATTTCGGAATTTGCTATGCTTTCCGATGAGATGTGTAGGATGGGAACTGAGAGCATTACTCATTTATACGCACATTTCATTCTGTATGCTGCTCATACTTATATTTAAAGTGTCACAGTTTACCTTCCTACATTTGTCGTGAAAGTTGATGCCAACGGAGCACAGTTCAAAAATGGTTCAAATGGCTCTGAGCACTATGGGACTTAACTGCTGTGGTCATAAGTCCCCTAGAACTTAGAACTACTTAAACCTAACTAACCTAAGGACAGCACACAACACCCAGCCATCACGAGGCAGAGAAAATCCCTGACCCCGCCGGGAATCGAACCCGGGAACCCGGGCGTGGGAAGCGAGAACGCTACCGCACGACCACGAGATGCGGGCAGGAGGAGCACAGTTCTGTCATTGGTTCCGCTGTGTTATGTAATAAGTCAACAACTCTCCTCGCCAGTTACTAACCTTTATTTGGCACATTTTTCTCCAAATGTAATCTTCACTCCACGGTACGGTAAATTTTGTGACTTACGGTAGTAGATATACCTATGGCGAGCGTAGGCGTCCGTCATCTGCGGGAGGAACAGCAACCACTTGAAACTAAAACAGTCGAGCATCCGCAAGTCGCATTTAACTTTCCTTTATTCACATGTTTCACTTGACAGACGCGGGAATCTTCAAAAATTCAGTATTCAAGGACTATACTTTAAGGGGCTCCGGAAAGCCTCAAAATCATGAAAAGTTCAATTTTTACTTTTTTGCGTTTTCTGAATCTGCAGACTATTACCTTTTAATAGATATATAATTTATTCAATTCCGAAGACTACAACTATTTTTAAATTTTTTTTTAAATGTGTTCTACATGGGCGTGACCCACTGTGGCGCTGTTAAACTGCTGTCAAATGGTGTTATTATTAACGTCCGTGTTCATCAGGTACATTTTAGTGATGTGAGATAAAGTATGTATTGTGGCTAACCTGTGATGGTTCAATATATATCGCTGGTGTGATTGTCGATTGTTTCATGTTTATTTACTCTGTCGTTATCTCGAAAATATTCGTAATTAATTCTGTTTCTTCAGTCTCTGTTTTGTTGAAGTATAATAATGAGTAAAAGTAAAGTTATTAGAAATCCTCTGAAGGCTTTTAAGAAAAGGAGAAATGTTGGAAAGCCAAAGGTATTTAGAAATATGGGAATGAAGATAGGTTCTAACATGGTACGAGCGATGCTTGCTTTAGACAAGGAACGCCTTCGGGCTGCAGACAGGGCTGTAAAGAGTCTAGAAATACAAGCAAGAGTAAACAAGAGGAGGAACAAGAGGAAGCTGGAGGAGGAGTTTGCAGAGGATGAATATAATCCATCCTATGGACCTGGAATGCACTAAAAAGTTAATCCAATCTTTGTCGCTCGATTCCCAAAACTTTTATTTTCTCATACTAATTACATGTTTTCTAAGGATCTTCCAAACATATTTGTTTCAAACTTTCAGTAAATGTTACACAGTACCTTCTGCATAATTTAACACAGCCTTTTTCCAAAAAACTGTATATTTTTGAATATATAAATAAAAAATTGCAAAAAAATGTTGTGAATTTTCATTACAATTGAAAAAAAAAATCATGTTTAATAACTGAACTAAAATTTTGTAAAATCCCTGTGTTAAGTTGTAGCCCATATTCCAATAAATAATCTGTAAAATGTTCAACTTCCTACCTCAAATACTTTGTGAGGAAAGATGTAATTTATAAGCGTTATTTTAACATTGCAAGTATAGGGCGTTCCGGAGCCCCTTAAATATATCAGACTGCCACACATTGACAGTAAATATACGTCACCTCTGCATTACCGTATCATACTTACGTATGCAATATATGTCCGATAGAGCTATGCCACCGTTTTTTAACATCTTGGAGGAGAAGTTGTTCTTATTGAGCCGACAGAGGGAAAAAAACAAATTGTGTCGAGAATGTGCATACATGGGCTCCTGATAAAAAGTTTCGAAATTTAAAGTAGAGAGAGCACATTTTCCTCTCGCATAAATTACAAATTTCTGGTTACGGTAGTACTAACGTTGCCAGTTATGCACGTACATTACTGGCCATTAAAATTGCTACGCCACGAAGATGACGCGCTACAGACGCGAAATTTAACCGACAGGAAGAAGATGCTGTGATATGCAAATGATTAGCTTTTCAGAGCATTCACACAAGGCTGGCGCCGATGGTGACACCTACAAAGTGCTGACATGAGGAAGGTTTCCAACCGATTTCTCATACACAAATAGCAGTTGACCGACGTTGCCTGGTGAAACGTTGTTGTGATGCCTCGTGTAAGGAGGAGAAATACGTACCATCACGTTTCCGACTTTGATAAAGGTCGGATTGTAGCCTATCGCGATTGCGGTTTATCGTATCGCGACATTGCTGCTCGCGTTGGTCGAAATCCAATGACTGTTACCAGACTATGGAATCGGTGGCTTCAAGAGGGTAATACGGAACGCCGTGCTGGATCCAAACGGCCTCGTATCACTAGCAGTCGAGATGACAGGCATCTTAACCACATGGCTGCAACAGATCGTGCAGCCACATCTCGATCCCTGAATCAGCAGATGGGGACGTTTGCATGACAACAACCATCTGCACGAACAGTTCGACGACGTTCACAGCAGCATGGACTATCAGCTCGGACACCATGGATGCGGTTACCCATGACGCTGCATCACAGACAGGAGCGCCTGCGATGGTGTACTCAACAACGAACCTGGAGGCACGAAGGGCAAAACGTCATTTTTTCGGATGAATCCAGGTTCTGTTTACAGCGTCATGATGGTCGCATCCGTGTTTGGTGACATCGAGGTGAACGCACATTGGAAGCGTGTATTCGTCATCGCCATACTGGCGTATCACCCGGCGTGGTGGTATGGGGTGCCATTGGTTACACGTCTCGGTCACCTCTTGTTCGCATTGACGGTACTTTGAACAGTGGACGTTACATTTCAGATGTGTTAAGACCCGTGGCTCTACCCTTCATTCAATCCCTGCGAAAATCTACATTTCAGCAGGATAATGCACGACCGCATATTGCAGTTCCTGTACGGACCTTTCTGGATACAGAAAATGTTCGACTGCTGCCCTGGCCAGCAGGTTCTCCAGATCTCTCACCAACTGAAAACGTCTGGTCAATGGTGCCGAGCAACTGGCTCGTCACAATACACCAGTCACTACTCTTGATGAACTGTGGTATCGTGTTGAAGCGGCATGGGCAGCTGTACCTGTACATGCCATCCATGCTCTGTTTGACCCAATGCCTAGGCGTATCAAGGTCGTTACTACGGACAGAGGTGGTTGTTCTGGGTACTGATTTCTCAGGATCTATGCACCCAAATTGCGTGAAATTGTAACCACCTGTCAGTTCTAGTATAATATATTTGTCCAATGAATACCCGTTTATCATCTGCATTTCTTCTTGGTGTAGCAATTTTAATGGCCAGTAGTGTATGTACGAGTATCTGCACACAATTGTCTTCCCTAAAATATTTACGATGTTTCTCAAATACATTTGAAGAAGTGAAGGAAGGTACAACTGGAGTTAACATTCGTCACCCACGTGCCCTTGTGAATAATTTCGGTATGAATCTTTATCACTTTACAGTAATCACAGAAAAATTTAATCGGGATGGTCAGGTGTGGATTTGAAACTCGCTACTCTCGAGTGTGAGTCAACTTCACCATCTTATTCAGTCAGATTAGATGTCAATAGATCACAGATGAATGCACGCACCCACACACCCACACCCACACCCACACACCCACACACACATACACACACACACACACACTTGTGTCATCTAATTACATTCAGTTTGAATGAGATGGCTGATATACATATATCTCTCTCTCCCACCCTCTCTCTCTCTCTCTCTCTGTCTCTGTCTCTCTCTCTCTCTCTCTCTCTCTCTGTGCGTGTGTGTGTGTGTGTGTGTGTGTGTGTGTGTAAATATTTAGAGGTTGTACTATCCATTTCCCACGTAAGGAACTGTAAGAATATTTCTGTCACTTTTCCTTCTGGAGCTGCGATTAACCTTATTGGTTGTGATCTAGATTTTTTAACTATGTATGTGATCACTGCCTTCGTCTCGCTATTCCTTTTGCTGGAGTGCCATCGCTTGTCTTTCCTGCCGCGCACCGCTTATCACTGTGGTGGCGGTTACCCCTTGTAGTCGAGTTAGCCTAGAGCTCGTTCCACCTTTAACTAAACGGTTATAGTTACCACGACAGTCATGCTAGCTGACTGTATCTCACAATGATTTGTAAGCACGCTGGCAACATTTTTACTAAAACTAGGGAACGATAAGTCAGTGTCTTGACACAATTATTTTATACAACACCATTCTTATCAAAGTATGGTTTTATTTCAAACAATATTTGTCTCGTAACAACGCAGAGTTCAACGGACACACAGAGAATCTCCATGTAATGAAAACGAAGCCGATAACTATATATTCCCTGTGAAGAACAAGAAGGTAAAATACATGACGACCTCTACAACTATACCCCTCCACTCGTCACTAAATAATTTTCTTCTGCTTATAGAAGGAATGCGACTATCGAAGGGTTAAATATCGAAAAAAACTGTTGATGAAAGAGCGGAATAACTGAAGAATTACGGAAAGGCCCGTTACGCAAGTGCCAATTGCAGTAGGATTGCTTCTGCAGATGGAACTTCCCACTGTTCCACATAATGACAAAGAAACACTTGATGGACTCACACGGAATTTTTTTGAGCCCGGCGGTGCTAACACGCAAGGTTACACAACTTCTTCACTACTAGCTCATCGGCTTTCCTTGGAAAGAGAAAGATATCTTACGTACAATGGTGTAGAAAACTTAAGGGCGAAAGTAACATTCGCATTGCCAAGTAACATAGCTCAGTGAAACATGGACCATGCATAAAAAGAACTGCTACGCCGTAGAACAGAATGTTACTGGAAGAAATACACAATGAGACGAACAGAAATGACACATTCATTCATAGACAATAATTACAGTGTTATATAAGAAAGTATCAGCCTCGATTGCGCTAATGAAACTAACCTTAACCTAGGTTTCAGCCCAAATAATTGAGCCTTCTTCAGAAGATTTACCTGAATCTATAATTTGTCTAAGAGGGCATGGTCTAGAAATAAAACTAAAACAGCCTGATTAGGCGTAGTCACATTTTAAAAATGCGGTACATACGTACTAAGTCAACACCAAGACTTACGCTCTGGCGTGCGCCTCGTCTCCATAGAAGCCGTGCGGTGGGCCTCGGGAGCTCACGTGAAACTAACAAGGGAACCTCCCCATCGCACCCCCCTCAGATTTAGTTATAAGTTGGCACAGTGGATAGGCCTTGAAAGACTGAACACAGATCAATCGAGAAAACAGGAAGAAGTTGTGTGGAACTATGAAAAAAATAAGCAAAATATACAAACTGAGCAGTGCATGCGCAGGATAAGCAACATCAAGGACAATGTGAGCTCAGGAGCGCCGTGGTCCCGTGGTTAGCGTGAGCCCCTACGGAACGAGAGGTCCTTGGTTCAAGTCTACCCTCGAGTGAAAAGTTTAATTTTTTGTTTTCAGACAATTATCAAAGTTCAGGCACTCACACATAATCAACTTCGCTCTCCAAAATTCCAGGACATGTTCAGATTTGCTTGGACATATGCAGGATTTGACGGTCTACACACGGAAAAATTTGAAAACGTTAAAAACAAATGTTTTGACAGAGCACAGGGAAAACTGTGCGACTGTGAAACTGTTGCATTCATTTGTTGCAGTTTATGTGACAAACTCATGTTTTCATCACTTTTTTGGGAGTGATTATCACATCTACAAGAAAACTAAAAAGGGCAAGGTAGAAGAATCTTTTTACCCATTCGCCAAGTGTACAAGTTAGGTGGGTCGACAACATATTCCTGTCATGTGAAGCACATGCCGTCACCAGTGTCGTATAGAATATATCAGACGTGTTTTCCTGTGGAGGAATCGGTTGACCTATGACCTTGCGATTAAATGTTTTCGGTTCCCATTGGAGAGGCACGTCCTTTCGTCTACTAATCGCACGGTTTTGCGGTGCGGTCGCAAAACACAGACACTAAACTTATTACAGTGAACAGAGACGGCAATGAACGAAACGGACAGATCATAACTTTGCGAAAATAAAGAAATTAAAATTTTCGCTCCATGGAAGACTTGAACCAATGACCTCTCGTGCCGCAAGTGCTCATGCTAACCACGGGACCACGGCGCTCCTGAGCTCATATTGTCCTTGATGTTGCCTACCCTGCGCATGGGCTACTCAGTTTGTATATTTTGCTTATTTTTTTTTCATAGTTCCACACAACTTCTTCCTGTTTTCTCAATTGATCTGTGTTCAGTTTTTCAAGGCCTATCCACTGTGCCAACTTATAATTAAATCTGACGGGAGTGCGATAGGGAGGTTCCTTTGTAAGTAGGACTAAATAACGCGCTGCGGGGATCATTGCGCATGTCCAACTGAGACCATGACTGCCAAAGATAAAAGACCAACGCAGAAAAACACCTACTCGACCATCTGTGTACAGGTTAACCGAGATTAATGCATTATGGCGTTTACATACTACAGTTTCGCTGTTTTATGTCCTATGTCATCTTTCGTTAACAACGATGGGTGCGTTATGCAGCATTGGTTGTGAAAGGGCCGATATATTATAATCGTGTAAGTCGGGTTAGTGCGTTCGAACTTATATAAATCCATGCATAGTTTGTTACATTTTAGTCATCACATGGTGCAGAGGTTTCATGTTTAAGATTCTCAACCTTTCTATAAGTTATTTGTTTTAAGATATAACTGCGTTGTTCTTTTATCTTTGGCAGTGATGGTCTCCGTTGGACATGCGCAATGTTCCCCGCCATGTTTATTTACAGCGCGTTATCTAGTCCTACTTAGTTTCACGTGAGCTCCCGAGGCCCACCGCACGGCGACCATGGACGCAAGGCGCACGCCATAGCTTAAGTCTTGGTGTTGACTTAGACAGTATGTACCGCATTTTTAAAATGTGACTACGCCTAATCACGATGTTTTAGTATTATTTCTAGACTATGCCCTCTTAGACAAATTATAGTTTCAGGTACATCTTCTGAAGAAGGCTCAATTATTTGGGCTGAAACCTAGGTAAAGGTTGGTTTCATTACCGCATCGAGGGTGATAGTTTCTTACATATTAGATTATCACGATTGCTGACTGGGCTACAATGTTGACAGTACTATAACTACACTTAAGTCACCGCGATTCATGATGAACCCCTGGACATTAAAGAAGGTGGGATATGGTTCGTAACAGGGTGTGTTATCACCACGGACGACTGCATGTTCTGCACGTGGCTTCTATGCGGACCACAAGGCTGGTAAGTTCGTGTAGCAGTGTGTTCTGTTCCTACCCTAGCGCTGTTGACAACTGGTGGAGCGTCGTTGGTGGATTTGGAAATTCTGCAACACGCCTCCCCAACGCATCCCACACCTGCTCGTTGGGATTTAACTCCGAAGACAGGGGAAGCAGAGTCCACTCTTCACGTATCCTCTCGTTTCAACAGCTCTTTCACTTGTGCCGTAAGACGCAGTCGCTCGGTGTCATCCACAAAAATGAATTCAGCGTCAAATGCACCGCTGCAGAGACGTATATGGGAGGAGTACAGTGTCACTATAGCGTGACTAGTGAGTATACCGTGTTGAACGATCTGACGGTCAGTATATCCGAGCCTTCATACACCGCGACTATGAAACTGTTGCATTCATTTGTTGCAGTTTATGTGACAAACGCTTATGTTTTCATCACTTTTTTGGGAGTGATTATCACATCCACAAGAAAACCTAAATCGGGCAAGGTAGACAATGCTGGACATACCGTCATCGGGTGAGAGGTGCGAACACGTAAAGCACCCAGGAACTATTGCTTGATGCTCACGTGTTTTGCTACTGCATCGGGTCTGGTCAGACAAGCCGCAGTAAATTCCGCGTTCGGATGTGGATAAATGGGCCGACGTAGCTACTGTAGCTTGGCTTTCCTGCTGTGTTGATATTTCCACTCCAGCTGTGCACTGCGACGTAGTAACCGCCTGGCGTCGTAACGCAGTTTTTGTATCAGCAAGTAGCCTACGATGGAATGATTACTGCAAAATTTTGTCTATCCCAATTACGCAATCCATAGCACCAGACGTGGGATGTACTTTAATTTTTCCCTAGCTGTGCGAAATACATCATTTTGCGGTGCGCCGTATATAACATACTGTTTTTACGTAAATTCATCCACATATTATAGTCTCTAGATTCATGTAACAAACTACACCAAAACTTGTTATCCTTATAGATACACCAAATCTAATAATATTTCCTCCTTTCATCCGTAATATCTATGCTACTATATGAGACAAGTAGTTGTTTAACGATGTTCCCAAAATTCTCGAAAAGTAGGCTACTTGATCAATTTATTTCAAGCCTTTACACGATACTCTAATGAACATTCGGACGAACATAATCTATATATTTTAATGTATATAATGAATAAATTATATGTAATATATAAAAGATAAATATTGCAACAAAAAATCTCGGACTGATTTACTTCAAATTTTTACGTGCTGCTCTAATGAACATTCGAATGGACTTCAGCCCTATATTTTTTAATACAAGCAATATATAAATATACTTGTAATATGTGAAGAGGCAATGTTATTACCAGAATTCTCGAAAAGTTCTTGACCTATTCAATTCAAAACATCACACGATACACAAATGAACTTTCGGTCGGGAATAGACTACAAATTTTTAAATATATGAAGACTACTTGGGAAGAAAGGGTTAAGATCATTTTATAGATTTTCGGGAGACGAGTTTTAAAGTTTGAAATGTTACAGTTTCAGTGATTATTCAAATGCGCGTTTCTAAATTGTATAGATCATTCTTTAGTACTCCGTATTAAAAATATTTTTAAAATTTGGACCCTATGTGTCTATTTGTCTGCATGTCTGTTTTTCATTTTCTTATCAGGCGCTCAACTCAAATTGTGGAAGTCAGAATGTAATGCGATGCTGAGATCATATCTCACTATATTACTTCCACGCATCTGTGGCCCAGTCACGTGTTATACAGTGTGCTCATGACTAACTTGGTTTTAGGAAAAATATTGTTTATCGGTTATCTGTTTTTGTTTAAAATGAACTTCAGTAAGCTATAGTGTTTAGTAAGTCAATGACACACTTGAATGTCTCTACTTCTGTATCCTCATTAAATCACCTTGCACAGTACATAACTTCCAAAATCCTTCTATCAATGGCTTCGACACATACAATAAAAATATAGGTAATGGAAGATACGTTCAGCTATTAAGCATAAAACACGGTTTTAATACACCACAGTAATCATGTTTTACCTTCTATGTATGCAAAAGGCATAATACAAAATCAGCTTGACAAAAGAATTGGAAAAGAATGTTTGTAAAATGTTCTTGTTCCTCTATGTCACAGAACATCTTTAGTTCCTGCAGATGATGATACTTTCCTCTACCAATGGGTAGCAGTCTTCAAACCCTGCACCTGTTAGCATGGTATCTCAATAGGTCTATTATTTTATAACAGGGACTGTTACTTCAGTTAATGATAACATCCAATTTACTTAAATTACGACTCAATTCTTCAGTAGTTTACCTTTGTAACAGGATGATGGAAACAAAACTCTGTCCTCGAAGCCTTTCGCAGTGGCATGACTGCATAATATCTTCTCGATCTTCAAGCCGTGTCAGTTCCAATAAAATTCTCAAGTTTTCAGTGGCTAGCTCCGCTTTTATTCTCTGTTTTTCTTTATTGTATTTAAATTCCCCATCTGGGGAGGGCTGGCATCAGCATAGGTGCTGCTCTTCAGCCGAGAGACAGTAAGTATGTATCGCGAAGACACTTAAAGCAACATAAAGGAGAAAATATGGTGGAACAAAAATATAAAAAGGGGGCTCATTATGGAAGAGAGCGTATAAAAGGGGGTGGCTTTAGAAATGGAGATAAAAATCTAAGAAAGTATTTTACACAAAAAATCACACACTGAAACGATTAAAAGAACACAAGGCGAAGTACAGCCGGAGGATTAACTTAAGCACAGGATTAAAACCACAGTACTTGACGTCACTGTAGATTACTGCTGGACACAAGACTGACATAGCACACTGATGATGAAAAATAAACTGGAAAGATCTGCCAGGGGTAAGGATATCAGTGATAAGAGAAGAAATGGGGAAGGGGCGGTAGTAGGAGGGAGGGAGTGAAGGGGAGATTGGGTGGGGGAGCACTGAATGGAGGCAGGGAGAGAAGGACAGGAGAGGAAAACAACTGAGGAGGGAGTTCAGGACTCCAGGGAGGGGGAGGGAGGAAGAGAAAGCACTCTGGTAGTAGGAGGGGAGGGGTGAGAGTGGAGAGGAAGGAGGACACCAGGGGGTGGGAGGGCTCTAGACTGTGGACAGTGTAAAGAATGTGGATATGTTGGAGGAAAAGGAGAAGTTGGGGGAAGGGGATTAGGTCATACAGCAGGAGCCATTTGTGGCACGGAAGGTGGATACGGAAGGCAAGACAGACAGTGTGGCGTTCATGGATTTGGAGGGCCATATAAAAGCATGGAGGGTGCGGGGGGAGATCCAGACAACGCTGGCGTGACAGAGGATAGGACGGATGAGGGATTTGTAGTTGTGGAGGATGGTGGAAGGATGCAATCCCTATGTCTGGCCAGACAGGAGTTTCTGGAGGTGGAGGCAGATATGGGTTTTCTGCTGGATGGTCACGAGATCTATGTGAGGTGGCAGTCGAGCGTAAGGCCAAGGTGTGTCAGGGTGGGGTCGAACTGGAGGGTCGACCATAAATGGTTAGGTAGAAATCATGGAGACGGAAGTAGTAGGAGTTGCGGCCTGTAATGATTGGCAGGGTCTTGGAGGGGTTGATAGGAAGGAACCCCTGGTTGCACCAAGTGGTGAACTGGTCAAGGGTAGGATAAAGGGTTAGGAAGGCAGTGTCATCAGCTTATTGGAGGAGAAGGTAGCTCCTTCATCGTCGTCAGGAGTAAAATTATTGACTGCAGGGAATGGCTTTTTTATCCTTATTGGGTTTCGATTCCCCCCAGAGGGGGCAGCCAGGCAGCAGCTTAGTACGCCTCTCTTCAGCCCACATAATATTTAAAAACATAATAAGAAGATAATAAACAATAAAAACAGGCGATAAAAATGGTGATCTTTTAAAAATATGGAAGCTAAAATATAAAAACAAAGGGTTGATGATGGTAATTAGGACCCACAGTAAGCAGACAGGTACAATAGTAGACAGACAATTAAAAAAACATCACGACACTCTGGTTTCTGTTCGCAAGAGATAAAAAATCACACCTAGGGACTGTATGGTTTCTGTTTGCAACACTTCACACCACAGCGGAAGGTAGTTGGGGCGGGGGAGTAGGACCCAAGCCAGACAGATAAGGGAAAAAAGGGGGAGGAGAGGAGAAAGCAAAGGAGGGGGTGGAGGGGCTGGCACTATTTCCCGCTTGTATAACTATGATTATGGACGCTGGCACCAATCAGAGAGGGCCGAAAAGACGCGTGCACGGAAGGCGAGTTGGGCAGCTCATAGCAGCTCTGGCCCACCGCAGGACCGAATGACGTCATATGGTGTGAGGGGCCGGCGCCTCGTTTGCCGCTCCCGCCTCCCTACAAGCGTTATGCATCCGCCGTTGCTTCCTTTCCACATCCAAAGCCCACCCCCACTCCCTACTCAATGTGTAGCCCTGGTCTCTATGGAAATTGTTACTGTGCATTCTAATCTCAGCAACCTCTTTTATAACGGAATCCCAGGCATGAGCGTAGACTCTCGTGTTCTCAAACTGTATTTTGTGTCCGTTTGCGGCGCAATACTTGTCGAGCTCCCTTTGCTTAATACATCTCTTGTACTCGGTACAATGCTCCGCAACTGTGTTAACTATCTGGCCTATATAGATGCTGCCGCACTCGCGAAGGACAACATACACACTGGGCACATGAAGAGCTATGTTGTCTTTAACAGAGCGCAACATGCCTCGTATTTTGTGGGTGGGCTGGGACACTGCTCTCAATCCGTGTCTCTGCAGTACACATCCTAACTTGCTGTTCGTTGCCCCACGATACGGCAGGAAAGCCATCAGCTTGGCTTTTTCTGTCGACTCACGAGACGCCATTCCCCAGCGACACTTGAAGGCGTTTGCAACTTCTTTTTTGCTGTAGCTATTCTCCCTGAACACAGAACCAAAGTTATTTCTGACGACAACCACCTACAGTGTGAATTGCAGCACTCGGATGTCGAAAGGAAGCAGCATTGGATGTTTAATGTTTGTAGGGAGACGGGAGCAGAAGTTTCAAATGTGGTGCCAGCTGCTTGCGCCACCTGAAGTCACTCAGTCACGAGGCGGGCTGGAGCTGCTATGAGCTGCCCAACTCGCCTTCCGCTTTCTTCTTTCCCTCCAACTTAACTCCCATCACTCTGCTGTCTGTTTCCCTTGATCTCCAGAAAGCCTACGACCATGTCTGGCCTCCCAGGCTTCTCTTCAAACTCCAGACCAATGCTCTATCAGTTTTGTACATCTCGTTGCTTCCTTCCTCTCCCATCGTCCCTCCTATGCCACTATCCACATTTCCAACTCCTGTACCTTCTATCCCTCTGCTGGCACGCGCCAAGGCTCCGTACTTTCCCCTCCCCTATATTTCCTGTATACTGCTGATACGCCCAAATCTCCCCTGCCTGTTCATCTCCTCCAATTTGCTGATGACACCGCCTTCCTAGCCCTTTGCCTACCATCAACAGTCTCTCCAAACCCACCTTGACCGTTTCACCACTTGGTGCAACCAGTTGTTCCTTTGTATCAACCCCTCCAAGACCCAGGCGATCATCATAGGCCCCATCACCCGCACCTTCTGTTTCCATGATACCTACGTAACCATTTATGGCCGTCCTATCCTACTCACTCCTACTCTCAAATACCTTGGCGTCACCCTCGACCCCCAACTAACTTGGACTCCCCATCTCCTTACAGTCCAACACAAAGCCCACAACAGACTCTGCCTCCTAAACTCCTGTCTGGCCGGACATGGGGACTGCATCCTTCCACCATCCTTCACAGCTACAAATCATTGGTCCACCCTATCCTTTGTTATGCCAGCGTTGCTTGGATTTCCGCCCCTCACAAGTTCTATAAAGCCCTCCAAATCCTAAAACGCCATACACTCCACCTCACCTTCTGTATCCACCTTCCATCCCCCACACACATCCTCTATGACCTGATCCCCTTCCCCCACCTTCTTCTTTTCCTTGAATACATCCACACTCTCTCTATTGTACGCCAACCCGATCGCCCCCCCCCCCCCTTCCTAGTGTCCCCCTTCCTCTCTGCCCCCAGCCCATTGCCACGTCGATACCTTTGTGTCCTGCCCACTCTCTATCTCCACACCCTCCACCTCCTTTCCCATCGCAACTTCCAGCACTTATCCCTCCCAGATGATGAGCTTCACCCTGACGTCTACCCCTCCTACCAACTTTAACCCCACCTTCCTCCCCCCTACTCCTCAGGGCTCCCTCTACCATCCCCTTCCATTTACCAGAGCGGTTTCCCGCCCGCCTACGCCCCCTACTTTCCTGTGCTCCCCTTCTGTGACTCAGCACACCCTCCTGCCCTGTCTTCCCTCTTCATCTCCTGCCCTGCCTGTCTCCTGCGTCTTGGTGCACCCCTTACCCCCATTTTTCCTCTTCATCCCCCCCCTCCAGGCCCCCCTCCACCGCATCAACCATCCCTCATTTTCCCTTCTCTCCAGCCTCCAGTCTCTCGGCAGGTACCTACCAGTGGTTTTTATTCTTTGTGAGTGCTGCTTCGTTTCCAGTGGTTTTTTAAGTGTTTCGTCTGTGTGATTTTAATACTGTGGCCGAATTTTAATTTGTGTTGACTCCAGTGTATTTTAAGTGGGCCACGAATTGCCAGCTGTGTTCTTTTAACTTTATCTCGACATTTTAAATGTCCCCCGGTGCCTGTCCCCATATTGGTGTATACACTCCTGGAAATGGAAAAAAAGAACAGATTGACACCGGTGTGTCAGACCCACCATACTTGCTCCGGACACTGCGAGAGGGCTGTACAAGCAATGATCACACGCACGGCACAGCGGACACACCAGGAACCGCGGTGTTGGCCGTCGAATGGCGCTAGCTGCGCAGCATTTGTGCACCGCCGCCGTCAGTGTCAGCCAGTTTGCCGTGGCATACGGAGCTCCATCGCAGTCTTTAACACTGGTAGCATGCCGCGACAGCGTAGACGTGAACCGTATGTGCAGTTGACGGACTTTGAGCGAGGGCGTATAGTGGGCATGCGGGAGGCCGGGTGGACGTACCGCCGAATTGCTCAACACGTGGGGCGTGAGGTCTCCACAGTACATCGATGTTGTCGCCAGTGGTCGGCGGAAGGTGCACGTGCCCGTCGACCTGGGACCGGACCACAGCGACGCACGGATGCACGCCAAGACCGTAGGATCCTACGCAGTGCCGTACGGGACCGCACCTCCACTTCCCAGCAAATTAGGGACACTGTTGCTCCTGGGGTATCGGCGAGGACCATTCGCAACCGTCTCCATGAAGCTGGGCTACGGTCCCGCACACCGTTAGGCCGTCTTCCGCTCACGCCCCAACATCGTGCAGCCCGCCTCCAGTGGTGTCGCGACAGGCGTGAATGGAGGGACGAATGGAGACGTGTCGTCTTCAGCGATGAGAGTCGCTTCTGCCTTGGTGCCAATGATGGTCGTATGCGTGTTTGGCGCCGTGCAGGTGAGCGCCACAATCAGGACTGCATACGACCGAGGCACACAGGGCCAACACCCGGCATCATGGTGTGGGGAGCGATCTCCTACACTGGCCGTACACCACTGGTGATCGTCGAGGGGACACTGAATAGTGCACGGTACATCCAAACCGTCATCGAACCCATCGTTCTACCATTCCTAGACCGGCAAGGGATCTTGCTGTTCCAACAGGACAATGCACGTCCACATGTATCCCGTGCCACCCAACGTGCTCTAGAAGGTGTAAGTCAACTACCCTGGCCAGCAAGATCTCCGGATCTGTCCCCCATTGAGCATGTTTGGGACTGGATGAAGCGTCGTCTCACGCGGTCTGCACGTCCAGCACGAACGCTGGTCCAACTGAGGCGCCAGGTGGAAATGGCATGGCAAGCCGTTCCACAGGACTACATCCAGTATCTCTACGATCGTCTCCATGGGAGAATAGCAGCCTGCATTGCTGCGAAAGGTGGATATACACTGTACTAGTGCCGACATTGTGCATGCTCTGTTGCCTGTGTCTATGTGCCTGTGGTTCTGTCAGTGTGATCATGTGATGTATCTGACCCCAGGAATGTGTCAATAAAGTTTCCCCTTCCTGGGACAATGAATTCACGGTGTTCTCATTTCAATTTCCAGGAGTGTATCTTAACCTCACGTATCTACATTTCTGCGTTTTTGTGTCCCCCTTTCTTCGGCCTTTTTGTATGAGTTCCCCCTTGTCACATGTTTGTAAAACCACTTGGTTGAAGAGTGGTGGACTGTGCTGCTGCCATCCCTCCCCTTCCCATATGGGGCAGGGGAATTAAATTGCAATAAAAGAAAAAAAAAACAGCCCCGGCTTTAGTGCTTCGTGGATGCTGACTCTCCAGCGCCTCCAGAGGAGAGTGCTTCAGTGGCGACTACATGCCACTCCCCTCACGAGGATTGTTACCATCCACGAAGAAACAAACATGGTAGCTCTACAGACGTCCATTGGAGAGAAATTCTGGCATCTCTGTGATAAAGTGGATGGGCTGTGCGATACAGTAGCTGGCTTAGAAACCATTGGCACCACGACTCCCTGGCACTGTCACCGCCATCCTGTTCTTCTCACCATCGTTGAGGAATCAGATTCCAACCATGGCTAACGACTGCCCTGTTATGGCCGCTGATGAATGTCAGTGTGGAACTAACCACTTGATAGGTGTCGACCATAGTAAACCACAAATGTTGGTACCTAATGTAGTCAGTACGTATGTCACCTATTGCCTGCAACTTGAACTAACACCATTAGAGGATGGTATGGGACGTCAGGTCCCACCGCCACACCTTCAACGTACACTCTACTGATGTCTTTGAATTGCCATCACAGTAGAATAGAACGCTTTTACCATCCACCAAGCCAGTAAGACCGTAATCCATTGGTGACGCTCTACATCAAACGTCCAAAAAAAAATAAAAAAATTACAGCCACAGCAGTCAGTAATTTTACTCCTGATGACTATGGCATAGCTAGACATCGAAAGCTCGAGAATTTTATAGCAACTGACGCAGCTTGAAAACCGAGAGGATTTTATCCAAAAAATCTCTTTCTGCAAGTTCTGGTACCTCAACTATTCGTTCACCGGGAGCAGTGAAAACTGATGTGATCCAAAATCCATTGTAAGTGCCACGATGACTGACAAGTGTTGAATGATGACTTTATATCTTTACCTCCTTAACAGTTCGCAATGGAAATGGGCGTTTTGGTCGGTAACTTGGTTGCAAGAAATCAGTAAACTTACGAATCATCGAGCCATCAACTTCAACAATGTTAAAAAAGTAGGTTATGCACTTCCATCTTTACTTATGTCCATCCAGTCCTTCTGAAAATCCACTTTTGTTTTTCGTCTTAGGAGGCCCAGGTCTTTTGTCACATTCCAGACATAACTTGTGCCTAACTGGGAATGTCACACGATTTGGTTCAGAACGCTTTGCATGATGAACAAAGACGGCGCGCTAACGGAAGCACGAGACTTATTGACACGCTGGACCGTTGTTATAGAGAAAAATGGATATTATATTCAAGGTTTGTGAAACCATCTTCTGAAATAAAGAGAATTACAGTATGAGAATTGTTTAAATGACCCTCATAAGAATAAATATACCTGATGGAACCCTTACTATGCTCATAAACAGTTTAACAGCAATGCTATCCAAACTTAAAAGCATTTTTGTAAGAGAAAAATAACATCTGTGTTTTATGTAATTTATTATGCTTGCATTTTCCATCCACTTCGTCAAGAAGATTCTAAGGTATAGAGACATGTTACTTTTATGTACACTGGAGACATATGGTGGCATACTTTATCAAATTAAAAGTAAATACTTAGTCTACAATTCGAAAACAGCTTTACAAATAAAAATTTTAATCATTACGACGAACAAACTGCATTATAAGAAAATTAAGTAAACTAACACCATCTCAACTGATATATTAACTTGCAGTATTTTAAGAATACATCGCATATATTATACATAACATTAGAGTTTAAAAATAATTTATAGAGTGCTTTCCATATCAATAATTAACCGTGAAAGATCATGAAAAATTATTTGCGAGTCCAGTAGTAGCCAGGTATGTTGGTTGTCTTCTTGAATATAACGCGTATTTATCCCTCAGGACGACGAGAATGATACAACAAATTTATAAGCGTGTATGAACCATTAAGAGCCTGTGAACAAAAATATACATTACTGTTTTATTATCAGCGGTTATTCATAATCATACACATCAAACGAAGGAAACTGAATTGAATGGTAAGTGACATGAACGAAAATATATGCTCGTTCTAAATGTAATATTTAAAAGTAAAAAGCAAAGCTCAGAACAAGATTTTCAGACAAAATTAATGACCAAAAAGTAATCGTTCTTTCACTACTAAAACTTAGGAAAGAGGCTAAGAACGAATCAGTAAAAATAAGGAAGCGTACTACCTCAATCACATTTATCTATCTCAGCTGTTCCTCAATTCAAATGCCACTAATATCTTTATCGTTCTCCTGAGCAACGGTGTGAGAAGAACTCCTAGATCTTCCGTTCTAAAGGTTAATTTAAAAAGGAGTTCAGCGTTTCTGCTTTTGCTGTGTTACCCTCAATTTCTGTTCCTGTATCAGCGATCAATTTCTGGACAATAACTTTGACACGCTTTATAGCTTTTAAATTAGAACACAATATCTTCGGATATTTAGAGAGATCTGAGAATAGTTGTTTTTGAAGGCTTCACATATTGTGATTTTGATATTCACACATGATGCATTTAGCCTCTCTGTAGTTGTAGCGCTATACTTATACTCCTATAGCGCAGTAATCGCTATTTGTTTACAAGTTTCGTTACAGGCGCTGGATATCATCTAGGGTTCCTACAACATGATCATTTACTGGCTAAAAATCTATCAAGTGATCAACAAGCATTCTCTATATAATCCATACTTATGTTATACGCTCCTGCCCATAGCTAAATGTTTCTGTATCCTCTTGAAGGTATAACACTACTGTCTGTTTATCTTGTTTACTGAACATGTAAATCTCTCTTGTTGTTTAACTGTCCTTTGTGCTTTTGTAATCATTGTCGATACAACCGGCTTACAATCACTGACACTAGTTTCAGAGTGTCAGGTTCGCTCTGAAGAGATCTAACATATTTCCGACATTATTAAGCTTGCAAAATTCTAAATAGTTTTCTGAGAATACGTTTAGTATTATGTGTAAGATTTCTCGTCCCATTAACCACCGACAAAACTGTAAATACTCTAATCGATTATTGTATGATTTACCACACAATGCTTAATGACGTTTCCTTTTAAACAGAACGTCAACAGCCAGGCGGCACAATGATTAAGGGAATGCACTTCCATTTGGATGTACTACACCCAGTCTTGTGATGCAGATTTAGGTTTCCCGTTATATGAATGAAAGCGAATTCAGGTACAGGTCCTTTAAAGAATAGACGGCAAATTCACATATCCTTCCATCCCAATTCGATCTTCTACAACAGCACCACGCGAAATGTACCGTGGTGCCAGTAGAGTCATTTCGTAGTTGGTCGCACATGCCGATTCTCTAAACTTTCTCAAGTGTTTCACGAAAAGAACGTCTTCTTCCCTCAGAGGTTTCCCATTTTAATTCACTGAGCATTTCCCTATTACTCAATTTTTGATGAAAATCACTAGCAAAAAATATAGCACGACGCTTCTGAATTGCTTCGGCGTCTTCCTGTAATCCGACCTGACGGTGGTCCCAAACACTCAAGCAATCCTCAACAGTGGGTCGCACGAAAGGTCTGTGCGCGGTTTCTTCCCAGATGAGTTGCCATTTCTTCGAATTCCATCTATAAAACGAAATCGATCATTCACTTTTCCTACAACCTGCCTTATTTTTTCGTATCATTTCATGATTATTTGCATCGTTACGCCTAGATATTTAATCGACGTTACTCTGTCAAGCAAAACAGAACAAATTATTTATTCGAATATCACAAGATAATTTTTCCTTCTCACCTGTCATTAACTTATATTTTACCACATTTATAGCAAACTGTCACTCATCACATCAAATGTAATCTCTGTATCCTCCTGTAGTCACTCAACGACGACGCTTTTCCGTAGTCTACAATACCATCACCAAGCAGTCTTACATTGCTGCTCAACAAGAGCGGTCCTCCCACCCTTTCCTGAGGCACTGGTGCTGCCTCTAATGAACACTCGCCATCCAGGATAACGTACTGGTTTCTATAACTTACGAAGTTTTCGAGTCCCTTACATATCTGAGAACCTATTCCACATTCTGGGTCTTGCATGTGCTCCTTCAGTTGTGACGTTATCGTTTACAGACTGTGAATCCCTAATGTCCCATTCCCTTTGCATTTTCTTCCTTCCTCCCTGTCTTCTCTCATGTAAGGACATCTCATGTAAATCGCTAATGAATTATGAAGTAAAGTGGACCACAGACGAATTTGACAGCTGAGAAGAGTTGCAGAGTTACCTGTAGGAATGTTGACCTTGACAGCTTGGCAGTGCCGCCCAGTTTGATCTGCAGCGGGTGTGACGCCATCAGCATGAACTTGAGGAGCGGCTTCCTGAAGCAGATGTCTGCGTGCAACCACTCACAGCTGAAGCCCGCATGGACCAAGTTCTCGCTCTGAAACGGGGGAAAATTCTTGTCTATTCGGGCTGCAGTTGATTTTCTGAAAATTTCGCACGTAGTCCAGTGACACATAAGTTATCAAGAAAAAACAAAAGCCAGTGTTGCGGATTATACAGAGTACACTCCTCTAACAAATCAGTGCTGACGGCAGATATTGTTAAATAAACACGTGAGCTGAGACAGATGGAAGACATAGAATCTCACAAGTCGAGTTGCAGTACATATGGTCTGTAAGTACTGGTGATTGGGACAACCGAATGAAAATGATGGGTTCAGTCGGTTGTTGGAAAACAGTCATCTCATTCAGTTATAATTTTATGTGCTGGTTGGATTAGTAATTCATTCTAGTGAGGGAAAGCAGTCTATGGGAACAAATGAATGAGAAAAATCGATTCTGTCGCTTATAGGTTGACATATCGGTGGAACTATTAACTCATCAAAATGTTCAAATGTGTGAGAATTCCTAAGAGGCCAAACTGCGGAGGTCATCGGTCCCTAGACTTACACACCACTTAAACTAACTTAAAATAACTTATGCTAAGAACAACACATACACCCATGTCCGAGGGAGGACTCGAACCTCCGGCGGGAGGGCCCGCGCAGTCAGTGACATGGCGCCTCAAACTGCACGGCCATTCCGCGCGGCTATTAACTCTTCCCTTTGAGTGAAACCAGTCTGTGGGAACTACCAAATGGGAACAGTCGACAGAAGTTGATTGTAGTATTACGTGCGCCAGTAGGTAGCTTGCGAACTGCAAGTGGTACACTCAAGAGGACAGCCTTGCAAGAGTCTTGAAAGAGTAAACGCTTCCGAATAAAGCAGCGTGCTAGTGTAAAGGTGACGAATTTAGGTTTACTGGCTCTAGGGAGAGTAATTATAACTGTTTTGTCTTTGGTCGTAACTTCACATACAGCACTTTTTCTCCTGAAACGAAGTTCTATCCAAATAAAAAGCAACACATAGCTAGACGGAAAGATTGCATCATGGCATTGAAGAGGAATGCAGCTGATGGCAAGAAATCGACTCCTGCAACACATTATCGCGTTTTTAGTCGTCATTTCATCAGTGTTTTGGCCACAAGAGAAACTGGCAGCCCAGGATATGAACCAAGATTGCGCATGACATCAATAGATGATATTACTGTGAGATTCAAAAGAAGAAAAGAGAGAGACACAACAGGAAAGAACAATCTGCAGGGAACTACAACAATGTACCTCTTAATGAATCTAAAACGCTCCAAGCAAGTACCCACGTGGAGTATGGTAATTTAAATCCTTCTAGCAGGACACACAGTTCGATAAAACATTAGCTTCACTTTCATGTTCTCTCGCAATGTTCGAGAAGGGTCACAGACCACCTCTTTAACCTTTTCAAATTTGTCAGATATGTTCATTAACACACAGCTTATCCGTTCTGCAGATTTAACAGGTTGTGTGTGCTTTTTCCTGTGAAACATTTCCTCAGTTTTTTCGCCTTGCAGTGAGAAAAACCTAAAGTTTCCCATTGTTGCAAAATGATTGTTTCAGAAAAATATCTTTGTCTATTAATGAAGCAGCATAATGCAGCAATATATTCACCGTGTCCCGACAGGGCTGCTTCACACTAACATTCACCTTCGATAACCTGTCTGTCACGGCCTGTCTGAAAAAAATGAGATGCCGCACATGCTGCTTATTAACGTTATACAGACGACATTTTCACATTACATAATTCTAGTAGACATATTTTCACAACTTGCTTTGATTTTAAACGTATAAAGTTTCTGATTAACACATGCTTTTCTTAAACGCTTGCTGGACACTTCCTCTCTCTACATTTCCTTTACTACGGACGCTGGTTACTGCTTTGGAGGTCTATGTCTTTCACCGTAGTGGCATACCTAAAATATGAATAGTCGCATTTTACTTTCTCGTAGCATAACATAAATAAGGCTTGCAATATCGGACGCCATACCCACGACAGACACTGGAATACAGTGCCCTCTCGGTCTCTTATTGATAAAGTTTTCCGCTAGTGCTGCTTGAGGCGGGTACTCGCTATCACAAATACTGCATTCGCACACTCATGACGGATTAAAACTATATGCCGGACAGAGACTCGAATCAGGGACCTTTGCTTCTCAAAAGGCGAAGGTCCAAGGTCAGAGTTCTGGTCAAGAACGCAGTTTCAATTCGCGAGACACAAAAAACGGCAAAAATAATGAAAAAGGTGGAGGTATAAATCTGACTAATCCAGGAACGAACAAATCCAAAGATAGAACGGAAAAGGAAAGGGTTTGAATGGTGATCACGGAAACACCCCGTACACATAAACAGAGAATGAGATTTTCTACAATAAGTGTTCCTTGTAGAATTATCTTATACAGTTGTCACGTGCTTGATATGTTGAGAATAAAATTTTACCTAATTTAAGCATCTCTATTAGTATATTATTCCTTTTCCAAAACAAGTGTGTCGAATCAATTTCAGTTGTGAGCTTACAGGATGTAAAACTCAAGTGCACTGTGAGCCGTGCGTGGCTCGTGTTCGTGCCACATCTGGTTTGACATCCTGTTTTTGCTGTACTACCACCTCGTTATGTTAATTTCAATTACTGGTGTCACCGAGTTGCCGCCGCCGCGAGTGGTGATTGTTGCCGCTTATCGATATAAGCCCTGGCGTATTATCTTTGGTGACTGCTATTACTTCCCGGTTGACATGTGTTCGGAGTTAGTTCGGATCTGCCAGTCAGTTGGCAGTGTTTGACTTAGGACGCGGCAGAAGTTCAGTCGGGGCACGGCTGCAGTGAGGTCCGGACAGCCATGACTTGCCCGACCGCTGCCGATACATATCACTTGGGTCATGACCGCTTTGGTTGGTCGTCGGTCGGCCGTCTTGCCGGATGACGTGTATGTTGGCCGGCGATCGCTTATGGGTTGCCTACGTGTGCCGACTCGTAATTCGTCCTTGTTATTGCACAGTCGCTGCCATTAGTATTGTCTAGTCCTTCGTGCAAGTGTTCGTGAAACTGTGTGTAGCTTGTGATGTCGACTGCTCAGTTATGTTCGTGCTGTATCAGTGCTGATGTGTGGCAGTCGGTTGGTTGGTGTGGATCAGCCAGGAAATCTCTGCGCGGCGCAGTGGGCCAGGCCGCTGGCAGTCTCTACTCAGTGTCGGAGTGTGTGGGAGCTGTTCCGATTGCTACGAGGTTCGTGGTTGACCAACCCAGGACATCAAAGTTGAATGATGATTTAATTACTGAAGCCAGACTGTTCAGAATGTACCGTTGGTTTTCATGGTTGACTGTTGAGGGTATTCCCGTGAGCAGCAGCGAGTGTTCGAGTTGGCGAAGGTTTGTCCACCATCCTGTGGAGTTTAGCAGTATTTTGGATATTTGGAGTCCAAGTGCATCAGCGGAATTTTCTGCCTTGTCGCCGTCAGCGTTCCGGTCACCTGCCCTGCCCTCTGACGTAAAATTCATGCAGTGTCTTTCCCTCACCGTGTTGTCGCTGTCCAACAGGTGTGTGTAGTTTTGACAGCTTATGCATGCTTGGTTGTGGGCGGCTACGCCTTTTACGTTTTGGCTTTGGAGTGCATCGATCGGGTGGAAAGCAAGTCGTCTTGTCGGTGGGTCCGCTGACTTTCTCTTGGTTCGGTTGCCGGTGGATCGGATACAGTTGGGCCGACTACCTGTCTCCCCTAAGCGAACGTTAGTATTGCAAGTGCAGACCGACCCCCGGAAACTTCTGAGCGCCGCTGGCTGTACTACCTTTTCTTATTAGTGTTTGATTGTGTATTTTAATGGTTTATAGCCCATGGTTTGCATTTGTATGCTTTTAGTTGGGTTTTAAACCATGGGCCTTCAGCCGCTTTAAAATTTAAATTCCTTACTTGTTAACTCTTAGATTGTTTGGACCTTCAGCCTGTGTAAAATATTGTTAAAAGATAAAGCTATGGGCCTTCTACCTACTAAAAATTATTTTAGTTGTTTTAAGTAATCGGCCGTCAGCCGTTTTCAAATTATAGTTCTTGTCTTTCAAGTATCAGACTGTGTGGGGCCTTCAGCCTAATTGAAGATTAGGCCTTCTGCCTTGTGTTTTGTTTTTTAAATTACTGGCCATTAAAATTGCTACACTATGAAGATGACGTGCTACAGACGCGAAATTTAACCCACAGGAAGACGATACTGTGATATGCCAATGATTAGCTTTTCAGAGCATTCACACAAGGTTGGCGACACCTACAACGTGCTGACACGAGGAAAGTTTCAACCGATTTCTCACCAGCGTTGCCTGGTGAAACTTTGTTGCGATGCCTCGTGTAAGGAGGAGAAATGCGTACCATCAGGTTTCCGACTTTGATAAAGGTCACATTGTAGCCTATCGCGATTGCGGTTTATCGTATCGCGACACTGCTGCTCGCGTTGGTCGAGACCCAATGACTGTTAGCATAATATGGAATCGGTGGTTTCAGGAGGGTAATATGGAACGCCGTGCTGGATCCCAACGGCCTCGTATCACTAGCACTCGAGATGACAGGCATCTTATCCGCATGGCTGTAACGGATCGTGGTTCAAATGGTTCTGAGCACTATGGGACTTAACATCTGTGGTCATCAGTCCCCTAGAACTTAGAACTACTTAAACCTAACTAACCTAAGGACATCACACACATCCATGCCCGAGGCAGGATTCGAACCTGCGACCGTAGCAGTCGCGCGGTTCCGGACTGCGCGCCTAGAACCGCTAGACCACCGCGGCCGGCTAACGGATCGTGCAGCCATGTCTCGATCCCTGAGTCAACAGATGGGGACGTTTGCAAGACAACAACCATCTGCACGAACAGTTCGACGACGTTTGCAGCAGCATGGACTATCAGCTCGGAGACCATGGCTACGGTTACACTTGACGCCGCATCATAGACAGGAATGCTGGAGATGGTGTACTCTACGACGAACCTGTGTGCACGAATGGCGAAACGTCATTTTTTCGGATGAATCCAGGTTCTGTTTACGGTATCATGATGTTCGCATCCGTGTTTGGCAACATCGCGGTGAACGCAGATTGGAAGCGTGTATTCGTCATCGCCATACTGGCGTATTACCCGGCTTGATGGTATGGGGTGCCATTGGTTATACGTCTCAGTCACCTCTTGTTCGCATTGACGGCACCTTGAACAGTGGACGTTACATTTCAGATGTGTTACGACCCGTTGCTCTACCTTTCATTCGATCCCTGAGAAATGCTACATTTCAGCAGGATAATGCACGACAGCATGTTGCAGGTCCGTACGGGCCTTTCTGGATACAGAAGATGTTCGACTGTTGCTCTGGCCAGCACATTCTCCAGATCTCTCACCAATTGAAAACGTCTGGTGAATGGTGGCCGAGCAACTGGCTCGCCACATTACGCCACTCACTACTGTTGATGAACTGTGGTATTATGTTATGTTCAAGCTGCATGGGCAGCTGTACCTGTGCACGCCATCCAAGCTCTGTTTGACTCAATACCCAGGCGTATCAAGGCCGTTATTACGGCCAGAGTTGGTTTTTCTGGGTACTGATTTCTCATGATCTATGTACCCAAATTGCTTGAAAATGTAACCACATGTCAGTACTAGTATAATATATTTGTCCAATGAATACCCGCTTATCATCTGCGTTTCTTCTTGATGTAGCAATTTTAATGGCCAGTAGTGTACTTTTACCTGCAGTCTTAAATCATGGGCCTTCAGCCGTCTTTAAATTAACTTGTTTTCCTCTGAAGTGTTACATTTGTTGGGCCTTCAGCCAAGTTATAGAACTTACTTGCGTGAGGCCTTCTGCCTTCTAAACATTCTGAGTCTGAATTTTAAGTTAATTTCTTTCGGCCGTTTTTAAATTTAAGTGGTTGTGCCCTTAAGGCATCAGATAATGTGGCCTGTTCAGCCGATAACTACGTTCAAAACAATTTTACTGTATTGTTTGGACAACTAAATAAAGTTATGTGTGTTTGAGTGTAACTGACAGCCCCTTTTAGCCCCTTTCCACAATTCCAACTACTTGTTCTGTCCTGCGGACTCGAGCAGGGTGTTACACACTGATACAAGAGAAAAGGCGTAAGTAACGGAATCTGTGGAAAATAACCAGAAGAAGGCATAACAAGGCAAGACAAGTATTGAGACGTTAGGGAATATTTTCCATGCTGCTATACGGATTCATAGAGTGAAAAAGTTGTAGATGACACTGATTTGAAATATAAGCAACAGCAGGATGTAATGCTACTCTGAAGTTAAGTGATTGACGCAACAGAGGAAGGTGTGGCAGGAATCATCAATCGAGACACAAGACTGATGATTTAATCTATGTAGAGTGCTGTGGGGACATACGAAGATTATGTGTCATGCAGCAACTGTCTGGGTGATATTTTTTATCACAGCATCTGGCTGTATGTAATGATCCAAGTGAACATGAGTAGACCAGATTAAACCGTTAATTCTTGTAATTTTTAATATGTGATGCTAAATACAGTTGATCCTTAACAGGCGTGAGAGGATTACCTTTTGATCCATTAACACGACGCCTACTAGGTCATTTAAACAATAAATGATAACTAACTGACAACCTCAGCTGCCGACAGGTGTTGTTGTTATACCTCGATGTGGACAGCTGAAAATGTGTGCCCCGACCGGGACTCGAACCCGGGATCTCCTGCTTACATGGCAGACGCTCTATCCATCTGAGCCACAGAGGACACAGATGAATAGGACGACTGCAGGGGCTTATCCCTTGCACGCTTCCCTTGAGACTCACATTCCCAACTGTCCACAATTCTACATATGTATTGTACATTACAGACATTTGCCCATCCACTCATTACTCGTGCACGCTTTGGCGATTCCCGTCTTCAACAGTAACTGTTCTTTCGAGAACAAGTTACTATCTTCGCTTATACATTCAAATAATAACTTAAGCAAATGTTGTTTTGGGGTCAGTACTACAACAAAATGAATGAACTCTAAAATTATTAAGTTCTTTAAAAGTCTGGGTTAATTCTGACTGGAAATAAATAAGTGAGGCATCATAATTATTTGTCGACAGGCTTTAAAACAACAATTTAGACTTAGTATCGCATCACTCTTTATCAATGCTGCATTCGTGATACTGCAAGAGATACAGAAGCTCTCCTTTTGATCGCTGTACCGATTATTTAATCTATTGTGTTTTAGTGGGATGATTATAATTTTTGGAAATTTATTTTTGTCATTTCTGATAAAAGAAAATGTTAGAAGAGCTTTCAGATCTGTTGAACAGATTCGAGACAACCGCGAACCGTATTCGACCTTTCCTGCAGGAAGTTAACCTTGAGTTAGTTGTTATGGTACGGTCTGAATCGAGGTATACCACGTTATTGTTTTCAGTTATCGGCTTTGCTACATTCATAACGGAAAAGGAGCGTTTATATTTTTTTCATAGACAATTGTTCATAACGTTTGCCTCCTTCACTAAATTCAAAACACTAAAGGAGAATTCATATTTTTCATAAAAAATTGTTCATCATATTTTTCCTGCAGAATATAATTTAATGTTGAAATTTAACACATATCCTGCATTGCACTAAAGTAAATTAGAAAAGCTCTTTTTTATATCAACTGCTGTTAGCCACTAGTGGCTATTTGTTCACCTATAAAAGCAACGCTCAGAAATATTAAAGAATGGTGTTACATAACGATTATTTAATAGAGCTCCAATGTAATAATAGACTTCAATAGTATTATTTAAAATGATCGCTCTAACAGTGCCAACTCCAATAAAAACGGCGTGGCGTGTATTAACGGGCCAGCGCATGCTTCCGTGAAACACAACGCTGTCTAAAGTGGAACATTTCTGTCACTTCCTAAGTGAAGTCGATAAAAGTATATACCATTAGCCTTAAATGCTGTTTACTGCTTTATCTACTACAAACAATCGATTTTGTAGGTATTAACATATTCCTCCGGTAAGTATGAATACCATTTCTGTGGAATTAATTTTTCACTCTTCAGCGGAGTGTGAGGTGATATGAAGCTTTCAGGTAGATGAAAACTGTGTGCCGGACAGAGACTTGAAGTCTGGACCTTTGCATTTAGCGTCCTCCACAGACTGATCTACCTAAGCACAGTTCCAGACCCGTCCTCACAGCTTCATTTCCACCACTACCGCAGCTCCTATCTTCCAAAACCAGTTTTAACCTAACAGAAGTTTCATATCAGCGCACGCACGGCTGCAGAGTGAAAACTTCATTCTGTAAACATCTTCGCCCGCATCTCGTGGTCGTGCGGTAGCGTTCTCGCTTCCCACGCCCGGGTTCCCGGGTTCGATTCCCGGCGGGGTCAGGGATTTTCTCTGCCTCGTGATGGCTGGGTGTTGTGTGCTGTCCTTAGGTTAGTTAGGTTTAAGTAGTTCTAAGTTCTAGGGGACTTAGGACCACGGCATTTGAGTCCCATAGTGCTCAGAGCCATTTTGTAAACATCTTCCAGGCTATGGCCAAGCCATGTCCCGGCGATAACCGTTCTATCAGGAGTGCTTGTCCTGAACATTTTGCAGGAGCCCTTCTGTGAACTTTGAGAGGTAGGAGGTGAGGTCCTGGTGGATGTAGCTTAGGTAGATCAGTGAGCACTTGCCTGCGAAAGGCAAAGGTCTCGAGTTTGTGTCTCGATCCGGCACCGACTTTTAATCTGCCAGGGAGTTACCATTTTTATGGTTCTAAGTCTCTAGGCTTGAGAAATCAGCGAACAACTGCGTAATAGTCACTGCCAAATATTCATATATTTGCAGATGCTCTTTGAGACTCTCGTCTTCTCAGCAATCAGCTTGTGTTTAGCATTAGGCGCCTGTGGAGAGACTGAGAACTTTAGAAGTTGACCACTTGAGAAGAGCATGTAGAATTTTCCGACCTGGCCGTGTAAGAAACGTAGAAACAAGAGAAAGGGCGCAGATTCATTATAGCATTATGGCTAGAATAGGAGAGAGACAGGAAGCTTGGTTAGGGCATGTCTAGAGAACGAAAAACAAGTGGCCAGAGAGAACACTTCACGACAATCTCCTGGAAGGAAAAGACGAGTAAGTCCTTGAAAAAGTATCTAAGGAGTATGAAAGGGGGAATGGAGAGTGGAGAAATAGAAGAGGATGAGGAAAAAATGGGAAGATCGAGGCGTTTACGGACAGAGTTGGGAATGCGGCGACGCTGTACAAGTCATGCAGCAAGGAGAATATTAACCGCTTACAGTCCACTTATTGGATGACTTGTGAGGTATACAAATGACGAAAAGAGGTTATGGACTTACTTGCATGTGGGGGGCATATTATTTCCTCTGTTTTTATTGGTTTTTGTAATTAGAGGGATAATGCTGACATTCGTAAATATTTGTTTTAGATCAATAAGAATGACTTCATGGACGAGGCATACTTCCATGGTAGATGATGTCTGGCTGATAGTGTAAAGACCTTATGGAAAGTGGTTAGAGCAGAGCACACAGAAGGTTCAGAATTCTGAGCCGACTGAAGGAGATGATGTACATACTATTTGTATCGTTTGAAACACTTATGTAGTAACTGATGGTAGTCGCAGAAACGTCTAATACGACGCAGCAGGCGGGGTAAACTGTTTGCCTGTGCTTGAAGAAGTATTTCAAGAAATTCGTGAAAGTAACTTTTATACTATAGTGGTTGCAAATGTGGATTTATACGGGAAATGTCTTCCTCCTTACGGAATATATTTACTAACAGATTTCCTACAGTTGTTTTCGAACTTTTCAGCACAGATTTTGTGCTCCTTCATTGGTATCAATATTTACCATTTACCACAACGAAAGTAATGGTGAGCTTAGAAATACATAATAAACTGAGCAGTTATATTGATTACTATTCCAAAAGAAGGCGTACAGGCACGCATTTCATAGTTATGCTGCATAAGACATTTCGTTACTTAAAGTGTTAAAGAAAATTAACTACGTGCAACATGCTTACAAACACTGAACTTACTAGCACAGACTTTAATTCTCATATTTTATTTTCACAAGCAAAGAACACACATTGTTGTACGTACCTGATCTATTATCATCTGCCCAAACATGCAGAAGGCTCCGGATTCGCACAAAAGACAAGGGAGGGAAAGTATGGTCTGCAGCACGGCGTGTAAGCTCTTCTCATTATGTAACAGCTGTAAACACAAACGCTTTGAAAACCAGACAACGCCTGATTCCGAGACACACAACAATACGATATTCTAATAACAAATGTTAAAGTAGCCTCCAATCTACCACAAACTGTCGTCACTCATGAGTCACAAACTACAAACAAACTTGAGCATATGTAACCAGCTTCGAATCTGCCAATGCACAAAGACGGAATGAGTAGAAATAAGTGTTCGCGAATGCGCATGAGACCAGTGTGACTTACATTAGAGCGTAGTTTCCACATCATATTTATTTCGAGCTTTGGAGACTAGCTTAATGGATGACTTTCAAAGGCTACGTTAAAAGCAAACTGATTGAAAAGAGAGTAATACATTTAATGTATATGGTAACAGAGGTAAGAATTATTCTAGGTTTACGACCGAAGGGGGTGAGATATGAAGAGAAACGTCAGTCAACGGGGCACTAGTCGAGGGGCAGGAAACGACAGCGGTACAACCATCTCCCTCTCCTCTAGAAAAAAATATTATATCGAAAACCTATCTCACACCCTACCACAACCACAAAGACATACATATCGACTAAGCATGTCTAAGCATGTCTGAAGAAATGCAAATAACCTAACGTGTACTGACTAGAAGCAAGAGCACCCAGAGCAACTTCTTCTTACATCTCAAAAGTATTTCCGCCATGGGCAGCTGATCTCCTTACAGCTGAAATGCTCCACGAGTCCAGTAGCACAGTAATTTCAATATGTAATGTTTATTCTGTTACCACCCTCTGCCAAAACCTTCTATGAATGTGAAAATAGGGAGTATTAGAAAGTATCTGAAATCACTTGCCTGGCAGGAAAGACATGTACTCTCTCAGGCAGGTTCCTCTAAACACAATTTCACAATAGTTTTTAGCTAAGTTTGTAAAAAATTGACTTTAATTTCGTCTATCTCTCTCTTACTATGAGTTCTCCAGCACCTCCCCCCCCCCCCCCCCCCCCCCCGCTCAACCACTCTTTCAGTTCCATTCAGGAGTACAATTTGACGTCATTAGTTTATATAGTTTTACACAACTTACCAATACTTAGTACCAGTCAATAATTA
This sequence comes from Schistocerca nitens, assembly GCF_023898315.1. Classification (NCBI taxonomy): domain Eukaryota; kingdom Metazoa; phylum Arthropoda; class Insecta; order Orthoptera; family Acrididae; genus Schistocerca; species Schistocerca nitens. The sequence goes on along the minus strand of NC_064614.1, from coordinate 715,830,352 downwards.
TTACTCGCTATGTCACATATAATCTCCACAACCAATAACTCTGCACAGTTTCATTAAGAGGCATTTTTGGGTCATCAGTCTTCTGATCAGTTTGAAACGACCGCCATGAATTACCATCCTGTGACAACCTCTTTGTCTATGATTATCACCTGCGCCGATCGTCCTAAATTATTTGTTGAATTTAACGTAATATCTGTCTTCTGCCACAGATTTTACCTGCAGGTCCTTCAAGTGCCATGGAAGCAATTCCTTGATTTTTAATACATCTCGTATCATCTTGTCCCTTCTTCTTGTCAGCATTTTCCCTACATTCCTTTCCCAGCCAATTCTGCGGAGAACATCGTCATTTCCTAACTTATCAGTCCATCAAATTTTCAACATCCTTTTATGTGATTTTATCTCCTGCTTCCGGTTTCTCCAAGGTCCGTATAACTCTGCACTCGACACATACACACAAATTATTAAGGGCGATGTTTGGTACTGAGAGGATTCTTTTGGCCAGAAATGGCCACTGAGCCTTTGTCAGTCTGCTTTTTATCTCCTCCTTGCTTTATCCATCACGGGTTAGTTCGCTGGAGAGATAGCAGAATTCTCTTACTTAGTCTGTTTCGTGGTCCCAAAGTTTGATGTTAACTTTATCGCTAGTGTTATTCCTGCTACTCCTTATTACTATCGTTTTTCGTCGATATACTCTCCAAGCATAGTGAGTGCTTAGTAGCCGGTTAACCGTTCAAGAGGTGAATAATTTTCCTCACTTTCACTGAGGATACCAATGTCATCAGTGAATCTTATCAGTGATATCCTTTCACCTTGAAATTTAATCATACTCCTGAACGTTTCCCTTAAATCAATCATTGCTTCTCCGCTAAACAGATTGAACAGTTGTGAAGGAAGACTACGCCACTATCCTGAACTCTTTCTAATCCCACCACTTCGTTGTAACTACTCCCTCTGGTTATTTTACACATACGTTGGCCGTCTTTCCCTGTAGCTTACACCTATTTCCTGAGCATTTTGAAAGTCTTGCACCATTTTCCACTGTCGAACGCTTTTTCTAGATCGACAGATCTTATGAAAATTTCATACTTTTTCTTAAGGCTTCTCTTCATTATCACGCGAAACGTAGAACTGTATCTGTGGTGACTTTACCTTTCCCAAAACCGATCGAAGAAACCTTCGTACTTTTCCATTCTTCAGAATATTGTTATTATTGTCAGGAACATGTATGAAAGAGCTTTTGAACTGATTATGTGGTAGTTCTCGCACTTAGATCCCCTTACTACCTACAGTGTGCGGATGATAACTTTTCCGAAAGTCTGATGGTGTGTCTCCGGAATCATAGATTCTACAAACCCACATCAATAGTGTTTTGTTTGACATTTCCCCAACTAATTCTAGAAATGTCGAAGGAATGTTGTCTATACCTTGTACCTTATTTGACAGCGAAACCTTCCACAGCTCTATTGAACACTGAGTAACACTGGATCCCCTATGACTGCTACATCGACTCTCATTTCTTCTTCCATCGCGTCGTCTGACAGTTCCTCCCTCATCTTCTATGTACTTCTATCACTATCACCTCTTCCGTCACCTCTTCCTCGCCCCCCCCCCCCTTTGGAAATGTGTTGCCACGTTGGATTAATCGCGTTCTTGTTCCACTAGGTTGATGATCCTGTGCGGATACGCACTCATTCACGCTAACAGCTGCTCGAAACATGCACTGTCATTGACGCAAGTTCACGTGGGCTGTATTACGCAATGGGAAACACCCACCTGTGCTACCACTGGACATGTGGTGGTAATCGAAGGCATTGCGATATCTGTGTACTGTGTCAGCCTTAATGAGGACCACCTCCATCCCTTTAGACTTGATTTCTTCCTTGACAGCATCTTCCAGCAGGTAACTGCCCATGTCAAAGGGCCATAATCACGGCACGTTGCCTTGAGGAGCACGCCAGTGAACTCACATTGAATTTTTATCACAAAATTTGCACAATCTGAAGTATGGTACACATCGGGGATGCTGTTGGGCTCCAACTCTGTGCCAGAAACCGCCTTTTTGGGGGTGCATCAAACAATGTTTGTTGTGCATTATTACAAAAACTTGATTATGTATATATATATATATTATCACATATCTGTAATAATGCACAACAAACATTGTTCGATGCACCCCAGCAAGAAATGTGTGTACATTTAGTAGTGATGGGAACAACCTAACTGTAACAACAGGGGCCACAGCACGCGCCCAGAGCTGTAACTAGGGTATAGTCAGATTGATTACATTTGTTAAACGTAGACCGTGTCACCGTTGCTGCCTGGTGAGTTAGTTATATTTATTTCTTTTATTCATCAGTCTTGTGACTGATTTGATGCGGCCTGCCACGAATTACTCTCCTTTGCCAACCTGTTTATCTCAGAGTAAAACTTGCAACCTACGTCCTCAATTATTTGGGGAACGTATTCCAGTCTCTGGCTTCCTCCACAGTTTTTGCCCTCTACAGCTCATTCCAGTACCATGGAAGTTATTGCCTAATGTCTTGACAGATGTCCTATCATTCCGCCTCTTCTCCTTGTCAGTGTTTTCCACATATTCGTTTCCTCTCAGATTCTGTGTAGAACCTTATCAGTCCTTACCTTATCAGTCCATCTAATTTTCAACATTCGTCTATAGCACCACATCTCAAATACTTCGATGCTCTTCTGTTCCAGTTTTCCCACAGTCTACTTTTTCAGTGCCATGCAATGCTGTACTCCAGACGTTCATTCTCAGAAATTTCTCCCTCAAATCAAGGACGATATTTGATACTAGTAGACTTCTCTTGGCCAAGAATGCCCTTTTTGCCAGTGTCCTCCCCTTTCTCCATTCGTCATTGATTATTTTGCTCCCTAGGTAGCAGAATTCCTTAACTTCATCTAAATCTTGATAAACAATCCCGATGTGAAGTTTCTCGCTGTTCTCATTTCTGCTACTTCTCATTACGTCCATGTTTTTTTCGATTTACTCTTAGTCCATATTCTGTACTCTTTCTTTTACTTCCATCAATGCTTCTTCGATGTGCAGATTAAATAGTAGAAGTGAAACATTACATCCCTGTCTTACTCCCTTTTTAATGCGAGCACTTCGTTCTTGGTCATCCACCCTTGTTATTTCCCCTTGGCTCTTGCACATACAGCTTACCCTCTTTTTTCTCAGAATTTCGAGCAACTTGCACCATTTTACGTTGTCGAACGCTTTTTCCAGATCGACAAATCTGTATTCTGATTTTTTTTTAGTCTTGCTTCCATTACCAACCTCAACGTCAGATTTGCATTTCTGGTGTCTCTACCTTTCGTAAAGCCAAACTGATAATCATCTGACACACCCTCAATTTTCTTTTTCATTCTTCTGTGTGTTATTATTATCAGCAACTTAGATGCATGAGCTGGTAAGCTGATTCTGCGATAATTTTAGCACTTGCCAGCTCTTCCAGTCTTTGGAACTGTGTGGATGGGATTTCTCCGAAGGTCAGAAGGTATACTGCCAGTTTCATACATTCTACACACCAACATCGTTTTGTTGTCACTTTCCCAAAGGTTTTAGAAATTTGGATGGAATGTTATCCATCCCATCTGCCTTATCTGATCTTAAGTCCTCCAAAGCTCTTTTAAATTCTGATTCTAAAACTTGATCCCCTATCTCTTCTAAATCGATTCCTGTTTCTTCTTCTATCACATTAGACAAATCTTCCCCCTCATAGAGGCCTTCAACGTACTCTTTCTACCTATCCTCTGTCTCCTCTGCATTTAACAGTGGAGTTTCCCTTGCCTTTAGTGTTGTTTTAACTTTCCTATACGCTTCCTCAGTCTTTCCGACAATCATTTGTTTTTCGACTTCTGTACATTTTTCAAGCAGCCATTTCGTCTTAGCTTCCCTGCGCTTCCGATTTGTTTTTTATTCCTCAGTGACTTGTATTTCTGTCTTCCTGAATTTTCCTGAACATTTCTGTACTTCCTTCTTTCATCGATCAACTGAAGCATTTATTCTGTTACCCATGGTGTCTTCACAGTATACTTCTTTGTACGTATGTTTTGCTTTCCATCTTCTGTGATGTCCTATTTAGAGATGTCCATTCCTCTTGCACTTTACTGCCTACTGAGCTATTCCTTATTGCTGTATCTATAGCCTTAGAGAACTTGAAGCGTATCTCGTCCTCCCTTAGTACTTCCATATCCCATTTCTTTGCGTATTGATTCTTCCTGACTGATCTCTTCAGCCTACCCTTCATCACTACTACATTGGGATCTGAGTCTGTATCTTCTCCAGAGTACCCCTTACAATCCAGTACCTGATTTCTACAATCCAGTGCCTGATTTCTGAGTCTCTGGCTGACCATGATGTAATCTGACTGAAATCTTCCTGTGTCACCCTGTTTTTTTCAAATATACCTCCTCCTCTTGTGATTCTTGAACAGAGTATTCTCTATTACGAGCTGAAATTTATTACAGAATCAATTACTCTTTCTCCTTTCTCCTCCCTTGTCCCAAGCCTACAGGGTGTCCAGAAAAGGGCTCCCTGATTTCAAAATTAAATATCTCTAAAACAAAGATCGATATAGGAATGCAGTAAACGGTATGTTTATTGTGAAAGCTGTAAGAAGTTTATACAGCAGTTTGAAATAATAGTTACAAAAGCTGCTAACAGATGGCGCTTTACGCTGTACAGCTCATATCAGCATACATAAGTGAAATAATCGTATGAAAACAATCTTTGCAAACAATCAAATCAAAATGTTTTCAAAATGTTCACCATTGGCACTACAGAGGTGGCGCAAACGAAGAATGAAATTCGCCATCACATTTCGTAATGTCTCAACCGAAATGGATTCACATGCCACAGAGATCGCCGATTCAAGCTCGTCGATCGTGGCGGGATGCTTCGGGTAGACCATGTCTTTCACTGTGTCCCTCAAAAAAAAGTCACATGGAGTCAAATACGGCGAATATAGAGGCCAATCCATGCCTGCACCAGAAAATTTTGGATATTCCAAAGCAATGACTCGATTCCAGAAGTATTCCTCAAGAAAGCGAAACACTTGGTCGGTCCAATGTGGTCGGGCTCCGTCTTGCATAAACCATTCAGTACCTGGTCGATCCTCTAACGCTTGCTGTGTGGCGACAAATTGTTCCAAAATTGCAAGGTAACGTGCACCAGTGACCGTTTCTCGAATGAAAAAAGGGCCAATAATGCCTCTGCTGCATACTGCAGCCCACACAGTAACTTTAGGAGAATACAGGGGTTTCGCTTCACACCAATATGGCTTTTCGGAACCCCAAAATCGCCAGTTCTGCTTATTCACGTATCCATTCAGGTGGAAGTGTGCTTCATCTGTGAACCAGATGCAGCCAACATCAAATCCTTCACTATCAATCATTTTGAGCATCTGATTAGCAAAGGCAACCCTTTGTTGGACAGCTCGTATGGGTATGGCCTGGTGCGTTTGAATTTTGAATGGAAACATGTGTAGGCTCTTTCTCAGTATTTTCTGCGTGCTGGAACGCTTCAAACCAGTCTCAGATGCAATTCTACGGACGGATGACATTGGATTTCGCTGAATAATTCCAGTAACTGTGGCGATATTTTCAGGCGTAACTGCGGTTTGCTTGCGGCCAACATGCCCCACTAGATCATCAGTTACGCTGCCTGTTCGTTGAAATTTTGCGAAGAGCGTACGAATGGTTTTCGCATCGGGTCCTTTTGGAACATTAAATCGTGCTTGAAAACTTCGCCTTGTTGCCGTAGGGCTCTCTTCTAACCTGTGGGACTCTAGCACCAGAAAAACGCGTTGTTCAATGGAGTACATGGTTTTAATCTCTTCCTTCGGTACGCTAACCTCCTTTCACGTTTCAATAGTGAAACTGATCGCTCTGTGCTTCGGATCACTATTTATACTAGGCTTTACGTACGGCGATTACAGTGCCATCTGTTAGCAGCTTTTGTAACTATTATTTCAAACTGCTGTATAAACTTCTTAAATCTTTCACAATAAACATACCGTTTACTGCATTTCTCTATCGATCTTTGTTTTCGAGATATTTAATTTTGAAATCAGGGAGTCCTTTTCTGGACACCCTGTATATTCTCCCGTAACCTTTTGTCCTACTCCTTCCCCAAATACTGCATTCCAGTCCCTCATGATTATTAGATTTTCATCTACCTTTACATACTGTATTACCCTTTCGATATCCTCATATACCTTCTGTATCTGTTCATCTTACGACATTGGCATGTAGACCTGAAATTCGTTGTCGTTGTCGGTTTGCTGTCGATTCTTAGAAGAACAAATCTGTCACTGCACTATTCACTGTGACACACTGTTTGCCCTACCTTTCTATTCATAACGAATCCTACTCCCATTAAACCATTTTCTGGTACTGTTGATATTACCCTATACACATCTGACCACAAATCCTTGTCTTCTTTCCATTTCGCTTCACTGGCTCCTACTATATCTTGACTGATACTTTGCATTTCCCTTTGAAGATTTTGTAGCTTCCCTAGCACATTTAAGCATCTGACACTCCACGCCTCGACTCATAGAACGTTATCCTTTAATTGGTTCTTCTATTTTTTTTCTCGTGGTAACCTCCCCCTTGGCAGTCCCCTCCTGGAGATCCGAACTGGGGACTATTCTGGAATCTTTTTCCATTGGAAGAGATCGTCATGACACTTTTTCAGTTACAGGCCACATGTCCTGTGGATACATCTTATGTGTCTGTAATGCAGTGGTTTCCATTGCTTTCTGCATCCTTATGCCGTTGATCATTACTGATTCCCGTGCGTTTAGGGGCAGTTTTCCGCACCCCTAGAATAAGTGAGTGTCATGAACCTCTGTCCACTTCTTCGCCCTCTTTGACAAGGCCGTTGGCAGAATGAGGGTCACTTCTTATGCAAGAAGTCTTCAGCCACCAATGGTGATAATAATTCTTTAAGTGCTGGTGGGTATCAAACCTGGAACCAAGGACGTTTTGATTGCTAATCAGAGACGCTATCTTATCTCATTTTGCTTTTCTTCTTATGCAAGAAGTCTTCAGCCACCAATGGTGATAATTAATAATTCTTTAAGTGCTGGTGGGTATCAAACCTGGAACCAAGGACGTTTTGATTGCTAATCAGAGACGCTATCTTATCTCATTTTGCTTTTCTTCAGGATTGACGTACCAAGATGCCCATTCAGGTTCATCATTGATCTGTTCACTCAGTTTTTTTATAACAAAGACCGAACACGCTGAGCTACCTTGCCGGCAACCCCTACTCCACAGAACACCAGGCTACAGAACATGAGAAATGATCAATTATAGCTAATACACTGATTGCCCGGTGGTGATTATGCAAAAGGGACCAAGAATGTCCATACCTATCACCTGGAATGGTCTCAGGTCACCTCTGAAATAGGATTCACTGACAAATCGGCTCTGCTCTTTGAGTAAAATAAACGTGGTTCTTTATGTAGCACTCCAAATATTGCTTTCTTGTCTTCCGCCAATAATTTTCGGCGCCCCAGTGATCTAAGGCACATCGTCTAATATGTCTTGCCCAACTACAATCATGCCTTGTTCTGCAAACTTACAGGCACAACTATGTAGTGACCACATTTTGTTTGGTTGCACAACACTCTGTCATTACAGCTGAGTGTTGCTTCATGAACAGCTGAGAGGTTGGGTCAGCAGCCTGAGCTTTCCACACTTAGAGCAATACATTGTACGATGCATACTTTCTGACTCAGTCTATCCACATTACCATGAGACAATCCAGGTTGATGTACACCCTAAAAACTAAATTTGCTTTGCTGTAAAGCCCAGTAAGTCAAGTGAGCAGTAATATCTTCTTGAGCAGTTACATTGCTGTGTGATCCATTCTGACACTAAAACAATGGCCTAAATGTAACAATGATAACAGGTGATCTCAGAAAATCACAGTAGGGTTTTCTTTCCTATAGTTGAATAATTCATCTCCCCCTCATTGAGTTGTCTATAACTGTAGGTTACTGGGTGTTCTTTACCACCCACCTCTTGGCTCAAAATACAGCCTAGAGTGTGGCTATTAGAATCACATAATCACATAAACTGTTCCCAGTAGTCTGGGAAAGAGAAGACAAAATCGGTGGTTGGTACATTCTTTAACGCCGCAAGGCTGCTTCGCAGTCTGTTGTCCATCAAAATTTTTCTCCATTCCTTAATAAATGCATAAGGGTTCTTGCAGCATCTGCAAATTTTGGAATAAATTTTCTGTAGAAATTAGCGCTACTGAGAAGTGAATGTAATTCCTTTTCTGAACTAGGAGTTTGGAATCTGTTTGTGGCTTCTTCAAATTACGTGCCAGTTCATACATCATCCTGGCCAATAATATGGTCTTAGAGCCAAGCTCCTGTAATGCACATTCTCACATTCGTGAAGTAAGGGTAAGTCACACTGCATGTAACTCATCAAAGACCTCTGATATAGCAACATGTGCTCTTAGATGTTCTTGGAAAATACATTTTCATCCTGGTGTATCACGCTTTCCTTCGGTAGCACCCAATCTAAGAGGCAATGAAAAGTTGCCAGTCTGTTTATCAGACCAAATGAGATCTGACAATACTGGTAGTCTACAGATGTAACTATAAATGCTGTTTTGAGCCGCTTCTCCAGTGCTACCTCTAATTTGTTGTACCCAGTTTGCGAATCTGTGGTGGAAAAATGACTGCACTGCCCTAGACTGGCCAAGGTTTTATAATGATAGGCACTAGATAAGCCTCCTTAACTGTCCGTTGGTTTCACCATCTTTAGCTGCAGTAGATCATGTAAGCTTTACTACTATTTGAGGACATTTTTGGAATTATGATTTGTTCAAATGTTCAAATGTGTGTGAAATCTTATGGGACTTAACTGCTAAGGTCATCAGTCCCTAAGCTTACACACTACTTAACCCAAATTATCCTAAGGACCAACACACACACCCATGCCCGAGGGAGGACTCGAACCTCCGCCGGGATCAGCCGCACAGTCTATGACCGCAGCGCCTTAGACCGCTCGGCTAATCCCGCGCGGCAGATTTATGATTAAAGATGCTCCTCGATGAGTAGTGCATTCCTCTACAATTTCACCACAGAGCTGCTGATTAACAAACTCCTCGATCACTGATTATGAATGGTGTGGAAATCTGTATGGTTCTTTGTACACAGGTGACTCATTCCCAGTGGGAATACTATGCTGCACTAGTAGCTTAGCTTGTGGTGGTCCAGACAGGTTGAATAAATCCGTGCATTCTTCTAATAACCTCTCCACATCCACCCTGTCACATTGATTCGAAAGAAACATCTTCCCCATCACTGTGACGTAACTGTGTGAGATGGTTCTGGTTTCGACTATTCTAAACTGAAATACCTACTAAAGTCTTCTTCTGCCATTATTATTATCCATGGCTGTATAGAGAAGCCATCGAAATATATAAACATTGGGATAATTTTAACAGAAAAGAAGAAGCCATGAAACTCAGTGATATGTGGACTGTGGCGCTACAGAATCGATGAGAAATTTTATTTTTGACGTACTATGATCGATAGTTAAAAAACTTTTATCTTTGACAAAGTTTATCTCTGCTATCACGTGAAATCCAGACAACGCCCACTTTCCACGGTATTTAGGACGCTCTTCGACGTCCGACTCATCAGTCGGCAAGACTCAGCACAACCAGGACCACCTCTGAAGATGTCCAACGTAGCCTTGGAAGAAACGTCGGGGACTGAACAGTTCCATGGACCACAGCCATAAAATCCGGAAGAATTCTCAACAGCTGATATTAGAATGTCTTTCTACATACATCTCATCCATACCAACACTTTTAACTTACTCCTAAAACACTGCATCCTGTTCTCATTAATAAGTCTTACTGTTTTGTAAGAACCTGCCTTAGGTTCTATATTGTTTGTTTCTATTAATTTATTGTACATCATGCTCAAAAAGCCCATTGGCGACTGGGTACACATTAATTGTTTCAGCCATACCAGTCCCATTAAAAACGTTATGAATCAGTTTACTGTTATCTTGCTCAGTACAAGCTGCAAAATTTTGGATTGAAAAATCCAAATAACGATTCTAATTCAGTTCTCCTATCTGCTTCTTTGGAGAAATCTACATTGCAATCCCTGCAAACTGCTTACTGTTTCTCCTTGTCTGACAGGTAGCTGTGTAATGTATCTAGATTTCTCATAAACAGATGACTGTTTCCTAAAGGGTTTGTTGTCTGTTACAATTGTCAGAGAAGTATTCTACAGTAACAACTCACAGACACATCCTTCTAGGTTCTAATCAACACAAAAACTATTTGTTTTAATATTTTTGACTTCGTATCCAACTTTTATTGTCTCTTTCCTCTTCACCCTATCTAATTCGAGATATACCATTTCTAATTCTGCCTTAATGGCCCTAATCTTTCTTCCCTCTTCCACGATTTGCTTTCTTCGAGAACATAATCTACAACTGCGTAGAAGAGCCTCATCAAACACTTTTTCTTAGCTTCTCTATTGCTTTCTCGCCAGTGAAACACCAGCACACAGTCCTGACATGTTTGTCCCATACCAATTAATCTATGACAACATCACATTTGTCACACATGACGCTACCCTCACAGTAAACTACAATGCACTACAACAAACTTAAGCTGTTATAAAATAATAATTGGTAAAATTATATTTGTCGCAGAGTTGTGCAGTTAAATTCCAGGTATCAAGCAGACAAAGAATGACACTCCGATGTTTGTTGAATGTCAGTAGTACATCACACAAAGTGAATGAAAACTAAAAAGCACGGTATTTTTAACAACTATCTTAGATTGATGCTATCAGGAAATTAGGCAAACCACTATAATTACCACAGAACAACATGTAACGAATAGATGGTGGGCAAAAGTTAACACTAGCTTGTAAACACATCCCCGATATTCACTGAACGTCGGTTTTCCATCAGTGAAGATGCAAAACTATGGAAAACTCTAAAAAGCACCATATTCTGATTAGATTAGATTTAATTTCATTCCAATTGATCCGTAGTAAGGAGATCCTCCAGGATGTAGAACGTATCACGAAAACAGTAATACAAATATTTACAACTGAAACAAATAAGCTAATGTACCTTCCACAGGTCCCAAATGGAATGGTCGTCATTTTTTTCAATGAACACGATATGAAAGAATCATTTTACAAACACTAATGCACTGAATGTAAAATATAAAAGTTTTTTATTTATAAGGTAATAAATATGTAACAGAACTAGTATAATACTTATTAACAATGAACACATTACTGCATTGAAATGGTGCAGAAGTTAGATTGTACTTACACACACACACACACACAATATATATATATATATATATATATATATATATATATATAATCAGTTGGTTCAACTGAGAAGTTCATCAATGGAGTAGAAGGAGTTGGCCACCAATAAATCCTGTAGGTTTCTCTTAAACTGAATTTCATTGGTTGTTAAGCTTTTTATGGCTGGTGGCAAGTTATTGAAAATGTGTGTTCCTGAATAATACACACCTTTTTGTAGAAGAGTAAGTGACTTTAAATCCTTGTGAAAATTATTCTTATTTCTAGTATTGATTCCATGAAATGAGCTGTTGGTTTGAAAAAGTGATATATTTTTAATGACAAATTTCATTAAGGAATAAATATATTGAGAAGCAGTAGTTAGTATCCCTAGTTCCCTAAACAGGCTTCTGCAGGATGTTCTTGAGTTCACACCACATATAACTGTTACTGCACGTTTTTTTGCCCAGAAAACTTTTAGCTTGGCTTGATCAATTACCCCAAAAATGATCCCATATGACATTATGGAATGAAAGTAAGCGTAGTATGCCAGCTTTTTCATTTTTATGTCCCCTATGTCTAACACAATTCGCATTGCAAATAGAGATTTGTTAAGGTTAGGTTAGTGTTGTTTAACGTCCCGTCGACAACGAGGTCATTAGAGACGGAGCACAAGCTCGGGTTAGGGAAGGATGGGGAAGGAAATCGGCCGTGCCCTTTCAAAGGAACCATCCCGGCATTTGCCTGAAACGATTTAGGGAAGAGATTTGTTAAGATGCGTCAGCAGTTCTGTGGTGTAGTCCTCATAGTTGAATTTATTATCAAGCTGTACTCTCAAGAATTTATCACTGTCCACTTCTTCTATCTGCTTGTCATCGTATGTTGAGCATATTCTCGTGGAACACCCCTTGCAAGTTCTGAACTGCATGTAGTGTGTTTTTTTAAAGTTTAGTGACAAGAATTGGCTAGGAACCAGTGATAAATGTCCACAAATATTTTATTAGCCGATCTTTCTACGACTACACTTGATTTGCTATTTATTGCAATGTTTGTATCATCGACAAACAAGACGAACTTGGCATCTGGTAATGTTACTGATGAAAGGTCGTTGCAATACACAAGAAAAAGTAAGGGCCCTAAACTAGAACCTTATGGGGACCCACATGTAATTAGTTCCGAGTTGAATCATGCCTGATAGCTTAATACATGTCTCTTTCCTAATAATACCCTTTGTTTCCTGCCAGAAATATAAGATTTGAAACATTTTGCAGTATTTCCTGCTACACCATAATATTCTAATTTACTTAACCCTTTGTTGCCTGACGGTACTTAAAAGTACCAGTAAATTTTGACTCTCATTATTTTCTCGTGGTGCGGTTTCGTGATCTGAGAGCCTGTCGGTACGTAACAGTAACTCTGCTCTACTGTTTCATAGATGTTATTGTGCAATAAATAGGTATCTCTGGCGGTCAGAGCTTGAAATTGTTTTTTGCACGCTGCTGTGAAAACAGAAGATTGTATGTGCTTGTTTCCATGGTGTTGCCTGAATTTGTGCGCAATTTATTGAAACTTCCGTTGAGTTTTCCATTGTACGTGCTTACCTTCTTTGTTTTTTTATAATAGTTTGAAGCATTACGTTACAAGTGAATGAGAAAGTGGAAAATATAAGGCGGCCTTATTAGTACTGTCAGGTTGTGCGAACGCTTTATTGTAGCAACAATACGTTACCTGTCACTAGTTGTTCTGTCCACTTTTTCTCACACAGAAATCCCTAAATACATTTGCCTGTGGAACAATTAGAACAAACAGGAAAGGTTTGCCAGGGAATTTACCTAAAGAAAAATGTCTAAATCAAATCACAGAGAGTCATCTTTAGACCTAACAGTATATCAATGGAAGGAAAATAAAGTAGTGTATTTTGCGTCAAACTTTCATGGCACTGAACAGAGAGTAGTGACAAGAAAACAGAAAGATGGAACTAGTATGACTATACCATGTCCAGTTATTGTATGTGATTACAATAAAAACATGGGTGGTGTGGATCATGCACACAGATTACGTTCAACTAATGGTCTTGACAAGCGATCAAAGAAATGGTGGCACCGTCTCTTCTGGGGAGCAATAGAAATTGCTTTTGTCAATGCTTACGTCATTTTCAGTGATCTACATTGGCCACTGCCACTGCTGAAATTCAAGCGTGCTGTGGCACTAGGGCTAATGAATGAACAGCAAGTGCCACATCTCAAAAAGAGAAACTCTGGTAAAGATGAAATAACTCTCCCAAAGAGAAGGAAGGATAACTTTTATGTTCCGAAGGATGTACATCGTGGCAACCGAGGAAACCATTTTGTAGTGTTCAGTTGTAAAAGAGGACGATGCGAAATGTGTGCGAAAAATAAAATTCAGTCAAGGCCACATTCACAATGTAGTACATGTAAAGTGTATTTGTGCTGCAATGAGAAAAAGAACTGTTTCCTACAATTTCATGAGGTATCACTAAATATGTGATATGTATATACTGTCAAAAATGTATAGTTAAGTTACTATGTATTGTGAAGTTGCTCTAGAATAAATTTATGCGAAATTTAAAAAAAAATTCAGAAATATCACATTTCTGTTAATTTTCTAATGTAAAAATATTTAATATGTATGTGGAATAAAGTACAAGTTATAAAAATTGGAGCATTTTTCTGCGCATGTTGTGATTCTGTCCATGGAGTCTGACAGTACTTCTGAGTACCAGGAGAGAAAAAAGTTGTGATAAATAAAATAAAATTTTACAAAAAATCCTACCGTCATTTGAGGCCACAATAGCATAAATTCTGCAAAGAAAATGTTAAAAAGTAAATTTTTTTCTTACGTCAGGAAACAAAGGGTTAAAAGGATACTGCGATTTGTACAGTCAAACGTCTTTGACAGATAACAAAATATACCAGTTGCCTGCAATTTTTTGTCTAATGAATTAAGCACATTTTCACTGTAAGTGTAGATAGCCTTCTCAATATGAAAACCCTTTAGAAATCCGAACTGCGACTTCGACAGTATGCTGTTTGAGATAAGATGGTTATAAAGCCGATTGTACATTACTTTTTCTAAAATTTTTGAGAATGCTGGCAAAAGTGAAACTGGACGGAAATTTGATGCTGTTTCTTTATCTCCCTCCTTAAACAATGGCTTAACTACAGTATATTTCAACCATTCAGGAAATATTGCACTGATAAACGACTGGTTATGCAGATAGCTTAATGTGTCACTTAACTCAGAATCATATTCATTAATATTGTTGATATTTCATGATACCCACTAGATGTTCTTGTTTTTAAAGATTTAATGGTGGACATTATTTCTGCTGGGGTGGTTAGGGTCAAATTCATATTATGGAAGTTGCTTGAAATGTCTGGTCTGAGGTATTCCATAGCAGTGTCTACAGAACATGAAAACCCCATCTTTTCAGTAACAGTTATAAAATGTTTGTTTAAAAGTTCTGCAACACTACACACATCTGTCACCAATGTATCATTTACTCTTAATGCTATTTGTCACTCTTCATGTCTGGTTCTACCAGTCTCCTCCTTCACTATATCCCATATCATTCTTATTTTGTTATTTGGTATGACTATCATTTCCTTGTAATATATTTGTTTTGATGTCCGTATTACAGTCTTTAATATTTTGCAGTATTTCTTGTAATGTGTTAAAGCATCAACGTCAGAACTGTTTGGGATTGACGGATACAGTTTTCTTTTCGTTTTACAATATACCCCTATTCCTTGAGTAATCCATGGCTTCTTTGCAGACTTTTCTCTAACCTTTGTTAGTTTTTGGAGAAAACAGTGTTCTAATAAGGTAAGAACTTTATTAACAAAAGTGTTATGTTTGTCATTCATGCCATGAGTACTGTAAACACCAGTCCAGTGAATGTCTCTGAAGAGTGTCCTAAAATAGTTTTTGGCTTATTGATTACCCTCTTGAGCTCAGATTTAACAGATTTTATATCCTGTTCAGTATTAACATTTATCAGAAGGAAGTGTATGTCATGGTCTGAGAGGCCATTGACTACGGGTTTTGCAAAATAATTTTGTTCACTGGACTTTTCTATAAAGATATTATCAATAGCTGTTTGTGAGAAATTGGCTACCCTAATGTGGAACTTTACAGTGTGAATTAAGTTGAATGATAGTGTTACTAACTCAAATAAGTTCGTATTGCGAGTGTCTTTAAGGAAATCTACATTGAAATCATCAGCAACCACTATTTCTTTGTTTTTGGTTGTTAAATGGGCCAGTACAGCTTCAAGGTGATTTATGAATAGATTAAAGTTACCTGCAGGTGTTCGATATACACTTAATAGTATGAAGGATTTTTTTCTGAAACTCTACTTCTGTTGTACATGCTTTCATATGCTGTTCTAGGCAAAATTTATTAATGTCTATGTTCTTAAATTTATGACAGTTGCTGATGAATGTGGCAACTCCTCCTTTCTCCATTTCTGCTCAACAAAAGTGAGATGTTAATCTAAACCTTGTAACACTTAAAAGTTCCATACCAGTGATCACATGATGCTCAGAGAGGCAAATTATGTCAGCTGGGTTTGAGGACTCGAATTCATCTATGCAGATAATTAATTCATTAATTTTATTTCTCAGTCCTCAAATATTTTGATGCAATAAAGAAAGCTGACATTTCACATTGACTGAGTTAAAATCGGGTAGAGTTGAAATATCTGCTGACTGTTGAAAATTTTTAACCTATGGCTGTTTATGCTGATGTAATAAGCAAGAATTATGTTTTTTGGTTTCTTTCTCAAACCGAAGGTTTGTCTCAGTCCTAACTTCTATTAAAATTTGGTTTCTTTCTGTCCACCCTACCCTAAAAAAGGGTCTTTTATGAACCCTATAAACACAAGTATTTTATCACTCATGACAATGCCTTCCCCCTTTAACTTTCCTGCAATTTTCCCAGCCAGTTCACCCTTCCCTTTCCTGTTGAGGTGAAGGCCATGCCTAGTATAATCCCACCTGTTGAGAGAATCAACAGGAACCACACCAATGTGTGACCCTGCACACGACCTAAGCAGCAGTTCCAACTCCAAATTAACTCTCTTGACAGTAGAGTTCAAATGAGGTCTATCATGGCACCCAAGAACAGATACAACCTCAACACTAGTATGCTTCGATGCTGATGCAATCTTTGCCAGGTCCCACTCTATTCTGTACCCAGGATCTCTGTCAATAGTATTATATGCCCCACCCACTATAACCACAGTGTCTTCCTTAGTGAAATCTTTGCAGAGTGATCCTAAATCCTCTGTCACCTGCTGCAGACCAGCACTAGGTTTAAAAAATTGGTGACCTGTTATTCTGATCCTAGTTCGTCTTGCGAAAGTTGGCCAACACCTCTTCCATGGGAACTACCTAACAAAAACTCTCTCTTTCTGTTTACTGATTTCCTTAAATTCTTAATTTTCAATTTGCTGCTGAAAGTTTCTTGTGACTTGTCTACAGCTGCAGCTGCTTGAGGCTCACCAGCTTCTAACTGAAGCAACAGCTGTGACCCACGAGATCATGTGAGCGGGTGTGCAGGTGGGGTGGAAGCCCAGGAGGCTCTAGAGAAAGGCAAGTTTTTGTTACAATTTTATTTCTGTGTGGATCCACAGACTATAAATATTTAATAAAAGAAAGCCCGTAGTATGCCGTAATGTAAACGATCTTTATTTAAATCTTGCACGTAGCTAATTTCGACAAATTGTCATCTTCAAGCACGTGTATGACAGTACCTATTACTAATGGTCTGAATTACTCCAAAATCGAAAGATGTGTAGAACAGTGTAATCATAATAAGTGATTAAGATTTCAGAGAGATGGCATGCACATAGGGCTAGCAGAGCTCCATTTTGTGTTTCCAGACAGGTCAGTGTTATACCAAGCCGAGTTGGTGAAAGCTGTCAAACAAAGTAATAACGCCGGCCAGAGTGGACGAGCGGTTCTAGGCGCTACAGTCTGGAACCGCGCAACCGCTACGGTCGTAGGTTCGAATCCTGCCTCGGGCATGGATGTGTGTGATGTCCTTAGGTTAGTTAGCTTTAAGTAGTTCTAAGTTCTAGGGGACTGATGACCTCATCAGCTAAGTCCCATAGTGCTCAGAGCCAAAGTAGTAACGTGTAAACAAGTTCCACTAGGCCTCATCAATGTTAAATGGTGCAGTATCAGCATAAAAATTATTTCAAATGGGTCAGTGAGACTGGTCTCCGGGAAACGAATCTGGCGTGCTGTGACACTGCAGCTCGTACAGGGCACGCTGCTATAACAGTGACGCGTTTTCGGGACCAGTGGACAGAGAAGGGTCACACACAGCAAAAGTGGGGACTGGACCACCAATGTGGCCACAGCCTGGGGTGACCTCCATCTTGTCTGTGTGGTCATAATTGAGAAAATAACTTCAGCCAAAGGATTTATTCGACGTCAGACTGATGCAACGGGAGCGGGTATGTCTGCGTCGCCGGTTCGACGCCATCTGCTGTCGACTGGACTAGTGGCACGCAAGTCATTACATGGGCTTCAATTGTCCAGAAGCTACCAATGCCAGAGATTTCGGTCGGTACGTAAACGCCGCCACTGGCATGCTCAAAAGCAGATTTCAGTGTTTTGAAGAGAATCACGTCTCAGTTTCAATGGTTCAAATGGCTCTGAGCACTATGGGACTCAACTGCTGAGGTCATTAGTCCCCTAGAACTTAGAACTAGTTAAACCGAACTAACCTAAGGGCATCACAAACATCCATGCCCGAGGCAGGATTCGAACCTGCGACCGTAGCGGTCGTGCGGTTCCAGACTGCAGCGCCTTTAACCGCACGGCCACTTCGGCCGGCCACGTCTCAGTTTGTCCTAAGTGATGGGGGCATATATGTTAGATGCTCCAGTGTTGACAGAAGTCCGACAGACACTGTCGTTGAGCAGCATAGCTGGCAAACACCAAATGTGATGATTTGAGGCGCCATTAGCAGTAATATGCGACCTCGCCTCCTACATGCGTGCCAGAGGCACTGCCACTCCTGCAGGCAGCACCCATGCCATACAAAGCCTGGCCACATGTGTTGAGGAATGCTTTATGGCTGCTCCTACAAGCCGCGTGGCAGTGTGTGCTGCAGCAGCATTCCAAGCCCTCTTTGATCCTACGTCTCGATATCTAGAGGCTATAAATGCAACATGTAGCAAAAAAATGGTTCAAATGGCTCTGAGCACTATGCGACTTAACTTCTGAGGTCATCAGTCGCTTAGAACTTAGAACTAATTAAACCTAACTAACCTAAGGACATCACACACATCCATGCCCGAGGCTGGATTCGAACCTGCGACTCTAGCGGTCGCTCGGTTCCAGACTGTAGCGCCCAGAACCGCGCGGCCACTCCGGCCGGCAACATGTAGCTACTTCACACTATACTGAAATCTGACAGTGAAATTGTATCTACAGTTCTGTAGGTCATTAGCGTGTTGCCATGTCCTGAATCTGTAGAAGAAATTTGACTGTAATTTGACGTGTCTCCTTCTTGGTGTTGCGATTTTCACGAAAAAAGTGTATATTGTAACTATCAAATTTTTCTTTATGTGTAAAAATAATGTGAAAATTACATTATGTAATATGTAATATCAGACATGTGCTTGTAAATAGGCTGCCGAAATTAGCTAATGCCACTAGCGGTATCGTATTTAATTAGTAATGAAATGTCTTCGGTCCCGTGCTCGAAACCAACTACCTCAAACTTAGAATAAAAATCGTCAGTAATGTTAGCCGATTACTTCCAGCATAAGAAGTCACCCCCATTCATTGGCCTTCTAAAAGAGGGTGGAGGACCGGACAGAGGCTCAGGGCACTTTCTGTCCCTCGGAATGGGAAATTGTCCCTAAATGTCGAAGAATCAGTGATGACGCATGAGAACGCACAAGGCACCGGAAACCTATGCATTAACCACACACCATGTGTTACCACAGGATTTTTGGCCTGTACTTCAAAAACTGTTGTGATGATTAGAACTAATTAAACCTAACTAACCTAAGGACATCACACACATCCATGCCCGAGGCTGGATTCGAACCTGCGACTCTAGCGGTCGCTCGGTTCCAGACTGTAGCGACCAGAACCGCGCGGCCACTCCGGCCGGCAACATGTAGCTACTTCACACTATACTGAAATCTGACAGTGAAATTGTATCTACAGTTCTGTAGGTCATTAGCGTGTTCCGGAATAGTCCCCCATTCGGATCTCTCGGACGGAACTGTCAACAGGGAGATGACCATGAGAAAAAGATTGAGTAACGAAGGAAAGGATAAAGTTCCACGAATTGGGGAGTGGAGTGTCAGATATTTGAAGGTGATACGGAAACTAGAAATATGAAAAAGGCTCAACATAGATACAGTGGGGGGGTCACTGAAGTGAATGGAAAGAAGACAAGGATTTACTTTCAGATAAGTATAGGTAATATCAAAAGCAGCTGAAAATGGTATAACGGGAGTAAGATTCATTATGAATGGGAAGGTAGGGAATAGAGTGAGTTACTGTAAACAGTTCAGCAGTAAGGCTGGTTTCGTCATAGTCGACAGAAAACCACCACGGACAACGATGTTTCAGGTATACATCTCTACGTCGCAAGCCGAAGATGAAGAGATAGACATAATATATGAGGACATTGAATGGGTAATTCAGTAAATAGGGAAGATCAAAATCTAATAACCATGAGGGACTCTAATGCGGTTACACGGGAAGGACTAGAAGAATAGGTTGCGGAAAATATAGGCTTCGTACTAGGAATGAGAGCGAAGAAAGACTAACTCAGTACTACAATAAATTCGAGCTAGTAATAGTGAATATTCTGTTGAAGAATAGCAAGAGGAGAAGCAATGCCTGGAAAAGACCGGGAAAGAAGGAAAGGTTTCAGTTAGGTTACATCATAGCCGGCCAGAGATTCCGAAATCAGATAATTGACTGTAAGAACACAATTTAGTAGTGATGAAGAGTAGGCTGAAGTTTAAGTGACTGGTCATGAAGAATCAATGTGCAGGGAACTGGGATGCTGAAGTACTGAGGAATGATTTGATACGCTTGAAGTTCTGTGAGGCTACAGATGCTTCCATACGTAAAGCTCAGTAGGCAGTTCTGTTGGAGAGGAGTGGACATCTCTGAAAAGGGCAGTCACAGAAGTTGGGGACAGAAACGTTAAGACAAAGAAAGTAATTGCGAAGAAACCATGGGTAACAGAAAAAATTCAATGAAAGAAGAAAGTACAAAATGTTGATGAAATTCAGGAATACAGAAATGTAAGTCATTTAGGAATGAAATGAATGGGAAGTGCAGGAGAGCTAAGGCGAAATGGCTGCATCAAACATACGAAGAAATTGAAAAAGAAATTGTTTTTGGAAGGATTGATTCAGCATGTACAAAGGTCAAAGCAACCTTCGGTGAAATTAGAGAGCATGGGAACGTTAAGAGTGCAATGGGAATTCCATTGTTAAATGCAGAGGAGAGAGCGGGTAAGTGAAAAAGAGTTCATTGAAGACCTCTATGAGGGGGAAGACACAAGAAGAAAATTGAGTCAACAGAGAAGGGGTAAGAGATCCAGTATTAAAATCAAAATGTAAAAGAGCTTTGGAAGACTTAAGATCGAATAGTTGGTTGGTTGGTTTTGGGGAAGGAGACCAGACAGCGTGGTCATCGGTCTCATCGGATTAGGGAAGGATGGAGAAGAAAGTCGGCCGTGCCCTTTTAGAGGAACCATCCCGGCATTTGCCTGGAGTGATTTAGGGAAATCACGGAAAACCTAAATCAGGATGGCCGGACGCGGGATTGAACCGTCGTCCTCCCGAATGCGAGTCCAGTGTCTAACCACAGCGCCACCTCGCTCGGTTCTTAAGATCGAATAAGGAGAATGGATAGATAACATTCCATCGGAATTTCTAAAATCGTTGCTGGAAGTGGCAATAAAGTGACTATAGAAGTTGATACGTAGAATGTATGAGTCAGGATATACCGTCTGACTTCCGGAGAAGTAATGTCCACACATTTACGAAGATTGCAAGAGTCGACAGTTATAGCACAGTCATATTAACAACTCATGCATCCAATTTCCTGTTGTGATATCCACCACTATTAAATCTCCACACCGAGCAGCGGCACGCTCCATTACGCGCGGCCGAGAAACGCGTCGTGGCCGCACTTCTCCGTGCGCGGCCCGCCGCTAACATCGCTGGCCGCAGTCGCTCGCGAGAGCTTCAAAACACAACAATTGGCTACACATAACACTCAGCCATTGGCGGCCCAGAATGTACAGCGCTAATGACATCTCCAAGCCAATCCTCTTAGTGCTTGTTTCTACTCCCCCAAGTCGGAAGTGCTACGCTGCGGTGGACCTGCTGTTAGATGTTGATTCGGCTGGGATCTGGACTTAGAAACCGAATGCTGTAGTGGAACGTCGACATCAACGTTCAGCAGGCTTAGTATGTCAACAGCCTTGTGATTTCCGCCAAAAATCTGCATTTCACTTGCACTTCCTGGACATTGGTATAACCTCCATCAGTTTGTATAATTTTCCATATAGTGTTCAGCTACAACTTGATGCATGGTAACTGAATTATTTATAGCAGTGTTGTGTCAATAAACTGTAAAATGGTGATAGGTTTATTGTGTTATTCCTAGTTATAATAAAATGGTTCAAATGGCTCTGAGCACTATGGGACAAAACATCTGAGGTCATCAGTCCCCTAGACTTAGAACTACTTAAACCTAACTAACCTAAGGACATCACACACATCCATGCGCGAGGCAGGATTCGAACCTGCCACCGTAGCAGCAGCGCAGTTCCGGACTGAAGCGCCTAGATCCTCTCGGCCACAACGGCCGGCTAGTTGTAACAACTGTCAAGGATAATATACAGGAGAATGGGAAAGAAAATTGGAGATATGTTAAATGACGATCAGTTTGGCTTTAGGAAATGTAAAGGCACCAAAGAGGCAATTCAGACGTTGCGGTTGATATCCGAATCAAGAAAAAAGGAAAAAAGAAGGCATGTTCATAGGATTTGTCTACCTGCAAAAAGCCTTGGACAATCTTAAATGCTGCAAGATGTTCGAAATTCCGAGGAAAAGAGGGGTAAGGTATAGAGAAAGACGGGTAATGTACAACATATACAAGAGCTAAGACAGAACAATAAAACTGGAAGATCAAGAATGAAGTGCTCGGATTAAATAGGATGTAAGAGAGGGATGTAGTCTGTCGCCCCTACTGTTCAATACATACGTTGAAGAATAAATGTTCAAATGTATGTGAATTCCTAAGGGACCAAACTGCTTAGGTCATCGGTCGTTAGACTTACACACTACTTAAACTAATTTCAACTAACCGATGCTAAGAACAACACACACACCCATGCCCGAGGGAGGACTCGAACCTCCGGTGGGAGGGGCCGCGGTGTCCGTCACATAACGCCTCAAGCCTTGCGGCCACTCCGCCCGGCGTCGAAGAAACAATGACCGAAATAAAAGAAAGGTTCAAGAGTGAAATTAAAATTTAAGGTACAAGGATATCAGTAATCACATTCGCTGATAACATTGCTTTCCTGAGTGAAAGTGATGAAGAGTTACAGGATATGCTGAAAGGAACGAACAGTCCAATGAGTACAGAATATGGATGGAAGCTAAATCGAAGAAAGACGAAGACAATAAGAAGTGCCAAAGAAGAAAACAACGAGGATTGTTGAGGGCGAAGCTGATGAAGTTAAGGATTTCTGTTACCTAAGCAGCAAAATAACTAAGGGCGAACGGAGCAAGGATAACGTAAAAAGCAGACCAGCACTGGCAAAAAGGGCATTCCTGGTGTAACGTTCCCTGGCATTTTCACAGTTTATTTGCACCATATACGCCGCTCTGGTCAAGTTGTATATACATCGTAATTATTGAACAAAAATATTACTGAATGTGGTATAAAGTACGTTTGTCATTTTTATTATGTTTTATTGTAATATTTCTCTGTATTTAGGATAGGAATTTTTCTGTATTTAATATGTGAATGTAAAATGTGTCAGTATTTGCGGTATCAGAGATATAAAAATTTGCCAGAAGAGAATAATTTACAAAGAAATGTTAATAGTCGGGAAATGCTATATAAGGACTAAACATTATGTATTCTTTGGTCTTGTCTGATGAGACGCGATTGAGGTTGGACGCTGTGAAGAAGCTTTTAACGAATGTGTAGAAGTCTTTTGTCTCCGTCTGGACTTAGCCGCCATTAGACGATGTGTTACGAATTAATGTGAGTTGAATTGTTGTTTGAGCTAAATATATCAGTATTTACCAAAAGTGTGAATTATTTATGTAAATTAGCTTGCCCACGTCATCTATAAAATTTCTTTAAGAATTTTTCAGCATTTTTTAGCGGTGTTGCTGGGCTGTGCCGCGACCAACAATCGCAGATCTGAAGAGGCGGCACATTTAAAAAATTATCAAACCCGTAAATCGGGAGCAGAAGCATAAAAATCAATAGTGAATTAAGAAATTGTTCTTTCTTTTCAGTGATCCTGTGGCTGATAAAATTTGAATTAATTATACGTTTGTGCATTCGTAGGCGGATAGTTAATGTTAGTTAACATTGACATTTAAACAGTTTGGTTCTTTAAAATAACTCAAATGCGTAGTGAAGTAGGTTTGATCAGTGATAAATGTCGGCTTGGCAATAATTAAAACATTTTCTGCTGATAGAGATAATCTTGTGTTCTATGGCTATTACCGGGATAAAATTCAGTAAAAATATTTAACAAAAAAAAACCCACTGCATCAGGAAAGTGTATGCCAAGGCCGAATGATCTAAAGGACTCAATTCTCAACTAAATATTATTATCCAGTTAATATGAGTGCACGTAATATTTTTTCTTTAAATGTACGTAATTCTTAAGAAAGTAAAATTTTTTATTACCACACGAAATTAAGAGAGTGGTTCTACAACAAAGTTCGCACGAAAGAAAATTAACTTAAAAGGCAAAAGATAAAATTTATTATTCATTCTTTAACGAAATTTAAAATCAATTCCAAATATTTCGACGATTTCGTTAAATTTGGCGCCCAACGTGGGGCTCGAATATGCAGTGGCCACTAAATACCCGTGAGATAACTAGGGAATTAATATAGTCGAACTTTGTTGCAGAACATTTAATAATTTTTCTATGTATTGTATGTATTTCATAACCAATATTGTGTGGTAATACCTGTGTATGATTTTTTGCATGAGAACACTATGTATCCAGAGGCAAGCTGAAGAAGAGAGCTCATTATTTCGAAAAATTAATTACCTACCACAATATCAGGGGGCAGCTGCACCCAAGATAGATCACCAAAAGGTAAAGCTACAGTGTAGTTGTCCTGTGGGTAGTAAAGTAGCCTCAGTGCAGTGTTCTCGGATCATTAGTGGTGTGCTTGTTGTTAGTACTTTGTTTTAAAATAACAGGACATTTAGGTAGTTAGTCATTGTAGTATATAGTAAGTGTGTATTAGTTAATGTCCATTTCTTGTGTGATTATGTCAGTGAAACCTGAGTGTTAGGATATTTAGTTCAGATTTTATTTCTTTTGTTTACTATGGTTAGATTGCGTAGTCAGAAAGATATCAACATGGATAATGAGCAACAGTCAGTAAGTAGTGATACCGAGTTGGAAAGTGGGACACAAAGTAATGTTAGTGACGTAGTTCAGGAAGTACAATGTGAGAATCTGGGGGCAGAAGGGCAAGAAATGTTGCCACTGCCACCCAGTGATTCAGTTGATAGCGGAAATTCTGTGCAATCTGCAAGCACTGGACACGGACCAGAGAGTGGTGT
Source organism: Schistocerca nitens (assembly GCF_023898315.1). Classification (NCBI taxonomy): domain Eukaryota; kingdom Metazoa; phylum Arthropoda; class Insecta; order Orthoptera; family Acrididae; genus Schistocerca; species Schistocerca nitens. The sequence goes on along the minus strand of NC_064614.1, from coordinate 715,805,160 downwards.
GATGTCAGAAGTGCAATCATTAAGAGTTATGTTCGAGCGCATGCTCAATTTCCAAGCTGAATTTGTACATATGCAAGCAGAACGTGACCAGAGATTGGTAGCTGAATTTGCATGTATCCAAGCAGAGCGCGATAGAGAACGTGATGCTAAACAAGCAGAGCGTGACCGACGCCTGCATGAGAGGGACTTGCAGTTGATGCAAACTTTAGAAGTTATGCAAAGTGACATAGTTAGTTTGAAACAAAAATATGAAACCATACCCAAAACAGTGCATGAATTAAGCGAAAGAGTAGACAGTATTCAAGTGGCTAACGCCAATATCGTAGAGGAAATCAGTGTCCTGACTAATAGGGTCGAACAACTAGAACTCGACACAACTCAAGCAATTGAGGACAAAGTGATCGAACAAGTGCACAAAGTAGAACGTAAATTCACAAAGGAATTAGATGAGAAAGTGCACGCCGCAATTGAGGCCAGGGAGGTGGACTCAACTGCGGATGTGCAAAATCTTAAAAGGATAGTGCAAAAGGACATTCCGCTGTGGCAGCGGAGTGTGGACCGCCGTCTTGCCGAAATGGAGCTAGGCTTGCGGCATGACGATGCGCAGGCGTATGTCACGCCAGCCAGGTCCAACAATGATAGGCATATAAATACTGCAGTAAAAAATTGCGACTGCGAGACAGAACAGGCAACCAATGTAAGCGGAACAAATAAATGTCATTCCAAAGTAGTTATTGAAGAAAGTCTGATTAGGAACCGACAGTTTCAGATCTTTACAACCGAGAAGAAATCTGTTCACCCTGTAGTGTTTATCAAGGGATTTAGAAACATTTTGCCTAGCGTTTGGAGTCATACCCAGAAAATACAGTTTGTTATGTCTTACATACAAGGAGATGCTGCATTATGGGCAACCGAAGCAGCTGACAGTTGTGATACATATGAGCAATTCGAAAAGGCATTCTTGGCCAAATATTGGTCAACATGTATTCAAGAGAGATTACGGAAGGAGGTATATAATCCAGAGCCGTATTCTCCACGACTAGGAAATTTGCGAAAATATTTTGAGAAGTACATTAACAAGACCCGTTACTGGGACGAACAGATTTCATCTCGGGATTTGATCAGGCTTTTGAAATCACACTTGCCGATACATGTAAAGGAAAAGCTTATACACGTGCCTGAAAATGATATGGAACATTTCTTGTCTGTTCTGGACTCAATTGACCTGATTCAGGAGGACGTTAAGGCAGCCTCTGAACAGGCTAGAAATAACGGAAACGGTTATAGAAATGGTAGAAATAACACGCCTCCACCAAGTAGTGGAAACGGCGGAGGTAATAATAGGAGACAAGAGTATGCACAAAACGGAAATAGAGGTAGAGACCGGAATGGCAATAGTCCGCCGGTGAATAATGACCGAAAGAGGAGGTTCGATGACCGGTATGAAACAGGCCCACCAAGCAATCATAGATGGAAAAATGCCAGGGGGCCGTACAACACTAATACTTATAATGATGCAAACCGAACTTGGCCACAGAACCAGAGGCCCAGTCCGGACCGGCAAAACAGTGATAGATATGACAATAACCGACCGCCACCACAAAATGCGCCAATTGCGCAACCGTGGCGGCCGACGCAGCACAACGTGCACATAGTGGAGGTCAGTGACACAGAGCAGCCACGCCCATCCACTAGCAATAATTCAACAAACTAGATGCAGCCGAGATACGCTCTCCATCGTCGGCTGAGGTTTGGAGTGAGAGCAGCCCGACACAGAACAAAACACCTAACAAAATCTGTATCCTTAGATATAATGACGGGGTACAGATGGGAGACGAACTAATAACTGAACCATCCACGTGCATAAAGGAACACAAAGACAAAGTACAAGCGATAATAGAGATCAAAATTAACAATATTGATGTGCAAGCAGTCATAGATACAGGTGCTACTGTCAGTGTTATGAGTATGGACTTATTCAAAGTACTGGGGAAGGAAAGGCGTATGCTGACTTTTCCCGTGAATAATTGTAAAGTCACTGGAGCCATAAGTGCACAGCGACAAATAATTAAACTCCAAGTGCAGGTAGAGATGTATATAGGGGAAGAAGCCATAGCGAGCTCATTCCTGGTAGTAAAGGGTTTAAAGGTAGCCTGCATTTTGGGGGTAGATTTTTTAAGAGAAAGGGACGCAATAATCGACCTTTCTCGGGGAAAATTAAGTTTGATGAATGCTGGTAGGAGAATAGAATTGTCCATGCTCAGATCCGGAGAGGTACCTGTACCTGTACCTAAATGTAATGCTATTAATATAAAATGTAGGAATCAGTCGATACTACATTTAGACAATCATTGTCTAGGACAGAATCTCTATTATCCTGACGTACAAGTTGATCAATCAAAAGCGAATATGGACGCATTAGTGAACAAAGTGTCACAGTCCGAAAATTTGAATTCTACGCAACAGCAGGATTTGGTACAGTTATTATTTAATTATGCAGAGGTATTTTCAGAACGACCAGGAATTGTTAAGGGATATCAGTACAAGATCGAGGTATATCCTCACAAAACTTACTGTCGAGCCTCATACTCCATTCCTTAGTCCAAGAAGGAAATAGTAGCTATCTCTCAGCAGATCCCCACTCACGGAGAGTACGGGGACTGTATCCGCGTAAGGATGTAAAAGCATTCCTACAGTAAAAGACTAATAGTCCTATGTGGACACCACTCTTTTGTAAAATGAACATTAATGATGTGTGATCTTTAGAGATAATGTGTACTAGTGTAGAAGTGTTTAGTTATAAGAATATGATTGACTTTCTCATGTGTATGGATATTTGTGTTATGTACTCTTTTAATTTGTGTTATCTAAAACATGCTCTAAATGTTTGCACAGATAATCTGATTAGTGCAATTATTTGTAGTGTTAAGCTGTGACAAAGTTCAGTCAAGAAGAACATTTTAGTAAGGATTAGTTAGTGTATTACATAATTTCCAATATGTGTGTCAAATTTGAAATATTTCTTGGCACAATCTTTTCTATTATGTGTATGTATGTATATATGTGTAGCTGTCAGATTGACAGACTCGAACCCAGAATAATATCAGTAATATGATGCCCTGAGAACTTTATTATCTCACCAATGTTATCAGAGAAAATAATGCACCCAGTAGTGACCCGAGGGCACCACGGGAGGCAAACTTGTTGCAAATTTATGTAGCGCAAAGTTACGCACAAAAAAGCTTCAATTGAAGCATGTGCATATTCAATCAGTTAAAAGGAGCTAGCCAGATACAGTCCAAGTAAATTTTTGCCTACAGAGACTACACTGTAGTTACGTAGGACGTTAATAGTAAAGTGTGACATGAGTACAAAGGAGTTATTGAACAATATGCCTGAATCCGGCTGGAATGCACAAATAAAATCTAATCGAACACGAATATAGATGACTATGGGCAAACTAATACGAATTTTGAGTAATTGTTACCATGTACGCAAATCTCACACCTTGGTAAAGAGTTACGAATGTGCTGTTACAAACAAAATTGAGCAGCGGAAATTGTAAATAGAAATAGAGGAACTTTAACAAAAGTGCAGTATTGTGCGGCAGAGACAGACAGTGACTGTTAAACCTGCAGCAATACGTCACGGAGTAGTTGTGTATAAGTAATAAAAAACTGTATCATCACCGTGTGTGCAAGTGGACAAGGAACTAGCACGACACGAACAGTGAACCGATAACGGAAGGTGATCAAGTTAGTGTCAAACTTTAACTCTTTGTGTGTCAAGGGACGCTAGGAAAGCGCATTGACTACAGAAATACATTTTGATTTTGTCCTAAGGTGAAAACTTGCGTGTGACTAATGACAAGTCATGACATGGTGAAGAATATTGTGTGCCCATAAAAGTGTTACTGTGACAACGAAACATTGTGCAAACCAGACTAGTGAAGGCCTACTGAGTAATAACTACCACTAACTGTGTGCGTTCTTTCCCACAGCAGGAAAAATGCCTATAAGGATAGTACACTGTTTGTGAACTTGTTGCATGTTTCCTGGAGCACCGCGAGAAGACGTCGCACGGGCGAGCTGATATCCAACGCGCATCCGGCTACATCAGCTATGCAGCGGCCACAGCAGCCCGTAGCAGACCAGACAGCCACGCCCCTCCGCGCCGTAGCTGTCAACGCCGGGGGCGGTGACCTACACGGAGTCAGCGCGCCGCGTCGAGCGCCGCCCAACAATCACTCCGCACCGCTCACCAAATACAACATTATTGACCTTTTTGAAATGTTCACATAAACTGAATAACATGTTAATGACTTCATTTCGATAAACATTGAACATTTACTATGTATGTCCGTGAGTGATATATCCTAGGACAAGTGACTTTGTAGTGTATCACAAGAATAATAGTATCACACACAAAAAACCTTCCATTGAACTGTATGTGACTGTGATATTGTGTAATTGTGTAACCCCGTTTGTGACAAACTGCTAATTTAATTCAAATGAATAACTGTTAAAAAGACAATATTGACTATAAACCAACTGGGATGGCTGGGCTCCGGCACAGTTTTGCCCAGGTTTCCTGTTTGCCTACGCCCAAATGGGGGAGCCATGAACTTATATAACCCTGGGACTAAATAAAAGAGCCATTCCGTAAAACATACAGAAGTATAAAGAACGTTACTGGCACCATTGTGTCAAAGTGTAAAAAACTCTTTGCCAAATGCTGCCAGGGGGCAATGTAACGTTCCCTGGCATTTTCACAGTTTATTTGTACCATATACGCCGCTCTGGGCAAGTTGTATATACATCGTAATTATTGAACAAAAATATTACTGAATGTGGTATAAAGTACGTTTGTCATTTTTATTATGTTTTATTGTAATATTTCTCTGTATTTAGGATAGGAATTTTTCTGTATTTAATATGTGAATGTAAAATGTGTCAGTATTTGCGGTATCAGAGATATAAAAATTTGCCAGAAGAGAATAATTTACAAAGAAATGTTAATAGTCGGGAAATGCTATATAAGGACTAAACATTATGTATTCTTTGGTCTTGTCTGATGAGACGCGATTGAGGTTGGACGCTGTGAAGAAGCTTTTAACGAATGTGTAGAAGTCTTTTGTCTCCGTCTGGACTTAGCCGCCATTAGACGATGTGTTACGAATTAATGTGAGTTGAATTGTTGTTTGAGCTAAATATATCAGTATTTACCAAAAGTGTGAATTATTTATGTAAATTAGCTTGCCCACGTCATCTATAAAATTTCTTTAAGAATTTTTCAGCATTTTTTAGCGGTGTTGCTGGGCTGTGCCGCGACCAACAATCGCAGATCTGAAGAGGCGGCACATTTAAAAAATTATCAAACCCGTAAATCGGGAGCAGAAGCATAAAAATCAATAGTGAATTAAGAAATTGTTCTTTCTTTCCAGTGATCCTGTGGCTGATAAAATTTGAATTAATTATACGTTTGTGCATTCGTAGGCGGATAGTTAATGTTAGTTAACATTGACATTTAAACAGTTTGGTTCTTTAAAATAACTCAAATGCGTAGTGAAGTAGGTTTGATCAGTGATAAATGTCGGCTTGGCAATAATTAAAACTTTTCTGCTGATAGAGATAATCTTGTGTTCTATGGCTATTGCCGGGATAAAATTCAGTAAAAATATTTAACAAAAAAAAAACCCACTGCATCAGGAAAGTGTATGCCAAGGCCGAATGATCTAAAGGACTCAATTCTCAACTAAATATTATTATCCAGTTAATATGAGTGCACGTAATATTTTTTCTTTAAATGTACGTAATTCTTAAGAAAGTAAAATTTTTTATTACCACACGAAATTAAGAGAGTGGTTCTACAACAAAGTTCGCACGAAAGAAAATTAACTTAAAAGGCAAAAGATAAAATTTATTATTCATTCTTTAACGAAATTTAAAATCAACGTCAAAATATTTCGACGATTTCGTTAAACTGGACAAGGGAAATCTTATCAACTATAGGACTTACGTTGAGGAAGGAATATCTGAAAATGTACTTTTCGGGCAAAGAGTTGTGTGTTAGTGAAACATGGACTGTGGTAAAACCGGAAAAGAGATTCGAAGCATTTGAAATGTGGTGCTACAGAAGATTGTGGACAGTAAAGTGGATCGATAAGGTAAGGAATGAAGATGTTCTGCACATAATTCGCGAGGAGCGGAGTACATGGAAAATACTGACAAGAAGAAGGGTTGGTTTGTTGGTTGGCGGTATGGGGGGGGGGGGGGGGAGGGATCAAACAACGAGGTCATAAGTCCCACCGGATTAGGAAGAAAGTCGGACGCGCCCTTTCAAAGGAAGCATTTCGGAATTTGCCTAAAGCGATTTAGGGAAATCATGGAAAATCTAAATCACGATGGCCGGGCGCGTTCTTGAACCGCGTCTTCCCGAGTGCGAGTCTAGTGTGCTAAGCATTGCGCCACCTCACCCGACCAAGAACAAGAGACAGGATGGTAAGACATCATTTGCGACATCACGAAATAATTACTATTGTACTAGAGGGAGCTATAGAGGATAAAAACTGCAGAATAGGAAGAAGACAGAGACTGGAGTATATCCAGCAAAAATTGAGGATGTAGGCTGCGAGTGCTACTCTGGGTTGGTACAGCAGAGGAATTCGTGGAAAGATCGCTCACATTACAGCCTACTACAGCGTATGTTTCTTTTATTAAGTGCTTTATTGACACATCTGTACTGCTTAATAGATTATGTCAATGGCCGGTTTGCTGCTGAACTTTGCTTGACTGGATGCCAGCAGGCTCCACCGAGCACAGGCGGTCTCTTCACGGAAGCCAGCCATGTGGTCCCTGTGCCAGCGGTTTGTATTCGACGACGGCGTACCTGCTACGGCCCCAGATGACACTGGATGCGTCACAGAGGTGCAAATGCCCACTTGTTAAGTCCGAGGAGAGATTTTGTGGTCAGAGTTGTCGCCCTGTCATGGTATCGAACCGATGACTTCTACTGGCAGATCTATGTTGTGTCCTCGTCTGGCACAACCCCGTCATACTCATAGGGCTACAAGACCAGGAATAATGCCCAGTATTATGTAGATGGCAGCGGCGTGCTTGATCTCAGTACGTGCCACAATCAGTCAGGTATCCTAAAACACCATTGCGTCAGTGAGGACATCTCCCTTGCCCCTTATTGCACAAGTCTGTGCAGTATGTAACCTCCCCCTCACTTATCGACCTTAATGACAGTGAAAAATTAAACCACGTGTACCTAATGGAAATTTGGGAAAAGCAATCGTCACCGAAGTTAATTTGTCGGTAAAGAGGGAGGAAAGGGTTACATCTAAATGAAAGGAAAAATGCAAATGAAATTGGTGAAAATTAATTTTGAGAAAAGGGTAAAATTAAAAAAGAAAGTAAATGTGCGGTCGTTATGTTAACAATTAATTGGCGTTAATTAGATATTTGAGATTTGGGGAAAATTACGGTCGCCAGTCCTGTGGACAACTACTATAATAACTGAAAATGAAAGATTAATGCACATATATTTAGCACTAAAAGCGTGGCAACTGAAGGTTGACACGTGTCGTGTGAAAAATGAATGTTTGTCAGAAGTAATAAATTTCGCTACACTCTAACTTAATTTAGCAAAAGAATTAATAAAACTGGAAAACTGAAAGTTAATTTAGTGACTGAAATTAATAGTGAGCTTTGTTTCTGAAGCACTACGAAATTCAGTTAAATAAGGTTAGTCTTGGGCTACCTCAACAATCATTTCAAAAGCTACTTGACTCTACGCAATTTAGAAATAAGAGGTTTAACTTTGAACTTGAATTAAATGATTCTGAACAATTAACAATAGTAAAATTTAGTACGTACCAAGCTGAGCTGCAGTCACAGGTAAGCTAAAGTATGCTAACAAAACTCGCACTCTTAATTGGTGCTTGTGTAATATAAAATATTCTAGCCAGCTATGAATACCTTAACTGTACTTTGAAATTAAAGCAGTGAAATGGAATGATATTACTTTAATGCTGGTGTTTGAATTTCAACGACACTCGGGTTCATTTCGGAAAAGGAAGGGATCCAGCTTGGTAATGCAATTGGGACAATGAGCAACAAAGGTTCATGCTAAGTTGCTGTAATTTTGTGATGCAACAATTTTAAAAGCTGAGGTCTGCCATACAGTTCTAAAACTTGACGTGCTTCCAGTCTTCCTTGTTGGTTGATTGAAGGTTTGAAGTCGTCGGTCGAGGAGGTGGCGACAATCACTTATTGTCGGCCGTAGGTGTTGCAGAAGCTGGATGTTGGTGCGCCTTCTTCTCGACACGGTCTCCAGCCGAAACGGGCTCTTGATGTTTGCCAGCTAACGCTTCCCGTCCGCGACACCATGTCAGAAACTAACATAGCAAGTCGAGCGCAATTACATGCTGCCAAACCCCGAAAGCGCGGCAACTCGCGAGAACGTCACACAACACACATGCTCCACCGCCCTACTCCAGCCACACTCTCTCTGCCCGCGCTCCATGCGGCAGAGTTAACACTACCAAAGATCCTAAACACTGTGGTTCTCCACACGACCTATCGATGTAGTCCTTCGATAGCATAGTTTTCCCTAGGCCAGACCCAGCGTAAAAATACAAATAATATTTACAAAACAAACCAATTATACATCGACATAAATGCATAAATAGTAAAACAATTACAATATATAAAGACACAGAAATGTCATATCTTCAGGTAACAAAATGGTTCAAATGGCTCTGAGCACTATGGGACTTAACATCTGTGGTCATCAGTCCCCTAGAACTTAGAACTACTTAAACCTAACTAACCTATCACACACATCCATGCCCGAGGCAGGATTCGAACCTGCAACCGTAGCAGTCGCGCGGTTCCGGACTGAGCGCCTAGAACCGCTAGACCACCGCGGCCGGCTCTTCAGGTAACAAATAAAGGAAAAGAATTAATAGTACAATAGGTGGAAATAGGAGGATATGCATTTCCGGCGTTACAAGTACTGCCGAGTTCCCTGTTTCAACTAGCTAACCTGCCTCGCAACATTGCATTAGCCTTGTTGAATTGTTACAGAGTCAACAGCCTGTCCTCGTCAGACGTCAGCTCCGTTGCAATACGGCGTTCAAGCTCACACGGATATGCACGTAGAAGGTCGGTCAGCTACATCTGCCTTCACTATTTAGCCTCTCCTTGCAGCCCACTAGTTTAGTATTGTATTCATCTCCCCTGTTTTTAGGTATTCGTTGCCTATGCTCTCTCTTAAACTCTCAGAGACTTGTGGTTCTTTCGATTTATCAAAGTCCCATCATCATTTCCTACCTTCCTGTAATTTTTGATCTCAGTTGATAACCAATAAATTGTGGTCACAGTCCTCATCCGCCGCTGGAAAGGTCTTCCAGTTTAAAGTCTGGTTTCGAAAACTTCCTATTACCATTTTGTTATCTATCTGAAACCTCCCATTGTCTGTAGGTATCTTCCACTTATACAACGTTCTCTCACAATTTTTAACCAAAAGATACTAAAAATAAAAGGAGTAATCTACCAGAGAGCTGGACAGGTTACTTTTTCAGTCTTTCCACCCAGTCCATGTTCGATGGCTAAGTGTGTAAATTACTTGTAAAGTCCAACGAACCTATTACAATTTATACATACACAACTCCATGAAACAAATAATGTGTAGTAAACAATGGGATCAAGCTCATATTAACGTAGAACTTTAGTTGAGGGCCAAGAAGTCTTACGGTAACACTTTGGTCTTTGTTTCGAAAATTGAAGGTATACTACTCTTGGTTTTAGACTGCGGAACCGCCAGCTGAGTGTAGATTCCAATTAAACGGAATCAAATAACCTACAGTAGCACTTGTAACGTTTCAAAAGGTAAAATACTTCTTTGGTATTAACGTACGTTGATCCTTCTGGCAAATACCACTAAGAGTAGAATCGCAAAAATGGTTCAAATGGCTTTAAGCACTATGAGACATAACATCTGAGGTCATCAGTCCGCTAGAACTTACAACTACTTAAACCTAACTAACCTAAGGACATCACACACATCCATGCCCGAGGTAGGATTCTAACCTGCGACAGTAGCAGCAGCGCGGTTCCCGACAAGCGCCTAGAACTGCTCGGCCATAAAGGCCGGCTAGAATCACACAAGAATACAGTTTATTACACGGAGGTAGAAGTTGTCAGTTTGGAGTTCCACCATTCGGACTAAATGTGAGTGCCGGAGTATTTACTAATGCACTTGATAAGGTTCTTTGAGCAGAGCTGTTAAAAAGAATTAGTGTGTACGTGGACAACATACTGAACACCATGCCTACCTGGGAGGAACACTCTAAACTGCCTGAGAAAGTATTGCAAGCTTTCGGACCGTCTGGTATTAATGTAAACCTTACCGAGTCAGAAGAATAGAATCTGTTTACACATCAGTGTTGTGAACGAAATCAGGGCAGTTCATATGCTAATCTTAGTTTCAAGCCATTATAGTCGCTTAAAGAACGCATCCATTAGCTTCACACTTATTTTCAGACTGCAGGAGAACAATGCTGGTGCATCGTAACCCCAAAGTACGAGTGTAATGAGAGAGAAGAAAACATCAGAGAAGCAGTCGTGTCTCTGGCGCAAAAACAGAGAAAAATAAGAAATACTTTGACAGGAAGATTGGCCAAGTGCTTGTCTGAAATTATCTGAAGCTCTCAAACTTGACAAAACTCTTTAGAAAATGGGAATATGTGTATAACTGCTGCTGTGTTATTGCATGGATATCTAATTCTAGAGAACTTTTGCTGAGTTGTCGTAAATTACAAGGAATAAAATATCTATGTCTTTATCAGAATTTTAAGCAGCTTTATAAATGAAAGGAGTAAAAATGTGATGTGCATACACAACTTAATTTTTGAATTTGCATTTATGCCTATTTACTGTGCTAATCTTAAGATCCGATAATGAGGAGGTACTGAATCGAAAAAGGGAGAAAAGTAGTATACCGCATAATTTCACTAAAAGAAGGGATTGGTTGATAGGTTACATCCAGAGACGTCAAGGAATCGTGAAGTTGCTCATGGAGCGTAGTGTGGTGCGTAAGAATTGTAGAGGGAGGCCACAGTGTGATTGCTATAAGATGTCCAACCAGGTGCGGGCTGCAGTAGTTTTGCAGGAATGAAGGGGCTAACATGGGGTAGAATAGCGTCGACAGACGCATCAAATCAGTCTTCAGACTGAAGACAACAACAACAATAGCCTGCATACAGGTAGTTTGTTCAAACGTCCTGAATGAGTTCTCGGGGTGTGGATGACGGAGATGGAGAAAGCAAGCTCCACCCACCGACTCCCAGCACCCAGGTGGAGAAGTGGCAGTGGCAGTGCGGGAAAACAAGCTGCGCATACTTCACTCAGTGCTGGCGCTACGTATATGGTAGTAAGAAACTCTTCTGTTCCGCACGTTTCATCCAGGACTGCACTGGACATCCTCAGAGGCGTTCCTCCGCTAAGTCTCCCCGAATGATTAGTCGGACGTCCGAGGGCAACATATACAGGGTGTCCATTGATAATGACCGGGCCAAACATCTCACGAAATAAGCGGCAAACGAAGCGTCTTGCTTGAAGGGGGAAACCAGATGGCGCTATGGTTGGCCCGGTAGATGGCGCTGCCATAGGTCAAACGGATATCAACTGCGTTTTTTTTAATAGGAACCCCATTTTTTATTACATATTCATGTAGTACGTAAAGAAATATGAATGTTTTAGTTGGACCACTTTTTTCGCTTTGTGATAGATAGCGCTGTAATAGTCACAAACATATGGCTCTTAGTTTTAGACGAACGGTTGATAACAGGTAGGTTTTTTAAATTAAAATACAGAACGTAGATACGTTTGAACATTTCATTTCTGAGAATGCAAGCTGTTACAGCGTGATTACCTGTAAATACCACATTAATGCAAGAAATGCTCAAAATGATGTCCGTCAACCACAATGCATTTTACGTGTAACAACATTCCTCTCAACAGCGAGTAGTTCGCCTTCCGTAACGTTCGCACATGCATTGACAATGCCCTGACGCATGTTGTCAGGCGTTGTCGGTGGATCATGATAGCAAATATCCTTCAACTTTCGCCAGAGAAAGAAATCCGGGGACGTCAGATCCAGTGAACGTGCGGGCAGTGGTATGGTGCTTCGACGACCAATCCACCTGTCATGAAATATGCTATTCAATACCGCTTCAACCGCACGCAAGCTATGTGCCGGACATCCATCATGTTGGAAGTACATCGCCATTCTGGCATGCAGCGAAACATCTTGTAGTAACATCGGTAGAACATTACGTAGGAAATCAGCATACATTGCACCATTTAGATCGCCATCGATAAAAATGGGGGCCAATTATCCTTCCTCCCGTAATGCCTCACCATACATTAACCCGTCAAGGTCGCTGATGTTCAGCTTGTCGCAGCCATCGTGGATTTCTCGTTGCCCAATAGTGCATATTATGCCGGTTTACGTTACCGCTGTTGGTCAATGGCGCTTCGTCGCTAAATAGAACGCGTGCAAAAAATCTGTCATCGTCCCGTAATTTCTCTTGTGGCCCCTGGCAGAACTGTACACTACGTTCAAAGTCGTCGCCATGCAATTCATGGTGCATAGAAATATGGTACGGGTGCAATCGATGTTGATGTAGCATTCTCAACACCGACGATTTTGAGATTCCCGATTCTCGGGCAATTTGTCTGCTGCCGATGTGCGGATTAGCCGCGACAGCAGCTGAAACACTTACTTTGGCAACATCATTTGATGCAGGTCGTAGTTGTCGTTTCGCATGTGGCTGAACACTTTCTGTTTCCTTAAATAACGTAACTATCCGGCGAACGGTCCGGACACTTGGATGATGTCGTCCAGGATACCGAGGAGCATACATAGCACACTCACGTTGGGCATTTTGATCACAATAGCCATACATCAACACGATATCGACCTTTTACGCAATTGGTAAACGGTGCATTTTAACACGAAGCAAATACCGTCCGCACTGGAGGAACGTTACGTGATACGACGTACTTATACGTTTGTGACTATTACAGCGCCATCTATCACAAAGCGAGAAAAGTGGTCCGACTAAAACATTCATATTTCTTTACGTACTACACGAATATGTAATAAAAAAATGGAGGTTCTTACTTAAAAAAACGCAGTTGATATCCATTTGACCTATGGCAGCGCAATCTAACAAGCCAACTATAGCGCCATCTGGTTTCCCCTTTCAAGCTAGACGCGCTTCGTTCTTTGTAGTTTTTTCGTTTGATGCTTATTTCGTGAGATATTTGGCCCGGTCACAATCAGTGGACCACCCTGTATAAGTCGCTCTCGGACGTCCGACCGGTCAGTCGGCAAGACTCAGCGGATGAGCGCCTCTGAGGATGTCCAGCGCAGTCCTGGACGAAACGTCGGTAAGAGAAGAGTTTCGTGGACCACGACCTCACATCCCGAAAGGTTTACCAGCAGCTATGTCATCCGGTTGCGAAAGCCTTTATTCTATGATTAAGTTCAGACAGCCATATTTAGCACGAAAAGAGTTTACCACAGTCTTGCACGTAGTTGATTTACATATCTGCTTTCGTCTGATTCGGTCTAATGCAGATGAACATCACTAACATGTTTAGAAAATGGCCTGACATCTCTGAACATCTAACTAGGTCGAACTGTAAAATAACAAAACATTTCTATTTGTACGACTATTGTCAATACAGTAATGAGAATGTAGTATTAGGTATATATATTAGCGTATTTAACGAAGGTTGCGTTTTTTATGGAATGATTATATCATTAACAGGACAAATAATCAGCTTTATTCCTGAGGATCTTCCACGAAAGTGCCCTAACATCTTTTACTTGCCAATGAGATAAGCTGTTGCTTTGCTTTGATACAGAATCTTAGCTCATTGGGATTACTGTGCAGTGAAAAGAAAATAGTTGAACACAATAATTAACAACTGCGCTGTCTACTCATGCAATCTGGACCGTGAACTGGTGCAAAGACACAAGTGAGGAAGCTGTGATGATGATAACATTGTTTTCCGAGATGAAAGGTGCGAACATCACTCCTGCGCTGTAAAAACACACTGCACTGAGTGAGCGTTATAGTTTGAACTGGCGTACTGATCTTACCTACTGTTTCGTGCTGAAGAAGGAATGAATTCACTTGTGACTAATTGAAACGTGACGTGCGGTCAGACACATACTACGAACTGTTAACGTATCTTGTGATGGGGAGCAGCTCATGCCACACGACTGCAAAAGTGTCACCAATTTCAGTAAATATTAACTGCTTTGCAGGACAATGTGATAGCCCTGTTCTCTGGGAACTAAATGTGAAATTTTTTAATTGTTACTCGGAATTTTTGTTAATTTGAAATCTGAAATAATTTTCAAGGCATATAGACCGTATATACAGTTTATATTTTACTCATCTTGTAAAAATGTTTCGTATAATCTCATTAAGTAAAATGAAGTTCAAAACGAATATGATTAGATTGCTGTAAGATGATGTTTCATTACTGAGAACAAGATATGTAGTCTATAACTAGCGGTTACCCTCGGTTGCGTTCGGATATCAATAGTTTTGTGATAATGAGTGACTGTGAGTAAATATGCTACTGTACGTGCTGTAACATCAGTTGCCATCACGTGTGTGCCAGCCCGTGATGTGCGCCCCACTCTCCCCCTTCCCAAGCTATCTCAACGCACGATACATGGGCATGCGTAGCATCGATGTCTGACAGTGCGTACAGAAGGATATTTGCAGTAGTACACATCACTGCAACCTGTTGATGAAGTAGCTATACATTATACAACATGTACATTACAGCCGGCCGCGGTGGTCTCGCGGTTCTAGGCGCGCAGTCCGGAACCGTGCGACTGCTACGGTCGCAGGTTCGAATCCTGCCTCGGGCATGGATGTGTGTGATGTCCTTAGGTTAGTTAGGTTTAAGTAGTTCTAAGTTCTAGGGGACTAATGACCTCAGAAGTTGAGTCCCATAGTGCTTAGAGCCATTTGAACCATTTTTTTTTTTTTGTACATTACACAACAAATATCGTGAAAGTATGAATTAAACGTATTGAAGGTTTTACAAACATTGTATTCGTTACACTGAATTGCACCATGTATCACATACCAACCAATAAAAACATTTTCACAAACATGATAAATGTCAAAAGTCAGAGTAAATAGCTTTTTGAAAAAAGAGGAAATATTTTACTCTAAATTATGTAATATTCCTCAAATCATTAAGTATCTTGTACTACACACTTCATAAGTAGCCAATATTCTTCCTCAAGGATCAAGCTATCTCTATACTAAATTTCAACGAAATCTACTCAGCAGTTTAGTTGTGAAAACGTAACAGACAGAGTCACTTTCACGTTTATAATATTAGAACGGAGAAAATTTTCAATTACAGTATCTTTCTTTTTCTGTGATCCAGTTTTCATGAATTGAAGCCTACACGGTGCCCGTAGCTATTTTCAAGTTATGTATCGAAACCTCATGAAATAGATAGCGTTTTCAGACAAACAGACTGATACGATGGTTTTAGATATTTTTTTACGCTATCACACTGTGATTAAATAAAGCCTGCACGGTTCCCTAAGGTCCGCTCAAGTTACATGTGAAAACCCAATAGCTTTTGAGAAGCGTGTTCAAGCAGGCATACAGACACGCCAGTTTTACAAATTTATTATTAGTTTACACAGGTATGACTATTGTAATGACAGTTGAAGACGACCTTCTGTGTGTGTTTTTAGGACATGATTTTCTGACAGACCGGGGATCGAATGACAGGGCGTTTGAGAAAATTCCAGTCCAGAAAATACTAATCGAAACAAGACCAATGGTCACTAAAAACGTGAATGAATGGACGACAGCGGTAGTAGATGAATGACGAGCTACGGCAGGCTTGTGATGTTTACTCCGCGCCCACTGCTGTCAGGATTTTTTTCCCGCAATTCCGAAATAATTTAAGGTCGCTGAATTGCAGCATGTTTGTCTGCTATGACTCATTATGTGAGTAGATTTTTTTTTTGCATGCTCGTCGAAAAGGAAACAAATGAATATGTTATTGACGGATAGCCCTGGTATTAACCGAGACTGGGATTCGCTGTACTCGTTTGTTGATGTCATTTCCTGCCATTATGACACACCGTTTGTAATGAACTAAATCGTTGCGAAACTTTTTAAAGTGTTATAATTTATTTATAATAAACGTGTCATTATGATTCAGAGCTAATATGTTCTATAATTATTAAATAATTGTGGAAGGGGGGGAAGCACCTGAGATATTACATACTAAAGTTGGAACTTAACTTATCCTGGCGATAAACAAGACGTAATCACTCGTCTTTAGTGACCAGTTATAGAGTTATAAGTTAAAATTGTAGTTAAAAAAGTATCCTTCGTACAGACCTCTATCTGAAAATGCACTTTCCTCCTTGATATTGCCATTGAACGTGATACTGAAAGGGTTCAAACAATTTTTTCTGTTGTAGCACAACACGACGTAGCAAATCTGACAATATTTCACACGTAGCTGGTCAACCACTACCTTGAGTCGTTTCGAGTGTTCAGGGCAGTAATTACTGATAAATCTGTTGCTGGTCACTACTACACTCATAGCTTACCTATGACAAACATCTTCCTCTTCTTCTCTGTACTGTTGTAGCACCTGATAATCCTTTTCACTCCCTGTCATTGATGTCAACAACAGTTTAATAACATTACGACTAACTTCTGACCCCCGCCTCACGTTGCAGTCATTGTGCTAACTGGTTGACCCCTACTCAGCCACTGATCAGACCATGTGTTAACAGGAACCGCGCCCTGCTACTACATCACTCGATTTTGTTTATTCATCAGTATTCCGATTAGTTTGATGCGGCCCACTACGAATTCCTGTCTTTTACCAATCTCTTCATCTCAGAGTAGCACTTGTAACACCGAAAACGCACATAAAATATCTTCTGCACCATCCAAAATTTTTCGCCGTTCAGTATCCGTCGATAAATTGAACTGTACCCCCAATTCTGAATCTGTAAGCATTATTACAGAAACTATATTTAATATGTAATGGATGTAGCAGAGTATTTATTTGTGAATGTATATAACTGATTGTTATTAAACTGTAAATATTGTAAGTTGGTGGGAAATATCGAAGGCAGGTAGGTAAGAAAACTTAAAAAGGGAAATGGATAGGTTGAAGTTAGATATAGTGGGAATTAGTGAAGTTCGGTGGCAGGAGGAACAAGAATTTTGGTCAGGTGAATACAGTGTTATAAATACAAAATCAAATAGGGGTAATGCAGGAGTAGGTTTAATAATGAATAAAAAAAATAGGAGTGCGGGTAAGCTACTATAAACAGCATAGTGAACGTATTATAGTGGCCAAGATAGACACGAAGCCCATGCCTACTACAGTAGTACAAGTTTATATGCCAACTAGCTCTGCAGATGATGAAGAAATTGATGAAATGTATGATGAAATAAAAGAAATTATTCAGATAGTGAAAGGAGACGAAAATTTAATAGTCATGGGTGACTGGAATTCGAAAGTAGGAAAAGGGAGAGAAGGAAACGTAGTGGAGGAATATGGATTGGGGGAGAGAAATGAAAGAGGAAGCCGTCTGGTAGAATTTTGCACAGAGCATAACTTAATCATTGCTAACACTTGGTTCAAGAATCATAAAAGAAGGTTGTATACATGGAAGAATCCTGGAGATACTAGAAGGTATCAGATAGATTATATAATGGTAAGACAGAGATTTAGGAACCAGGTTTTAAATTGTAAGACATTTCCAGGGGCAGATGTGGACTCTGACCACAATCTATTGGTTATGAACTGTAGATTAAAACTGAAGAAACTGCAAAAAGGTGGGAATTTAAGGAGATGGGACCTGGATATTACAGGGCCAAATTAATGATTCCAGTTTAAGTACCCCACTAATACGAACCGCAATGGCAAAAAAAGAAAAGTCTCTGGCGTCTGTCTATTACAGAATTCTGGAACATCTTTTATGCATGCACATTTTGACTCTTGTGGAGCTTCGGAATTTTCTCCATAGGACTCAAGATGGGTTCCAAAAGCAATATATGTGTGAAAACGCAGCTATCCCTGTTCGTCCAGGATATCCGTAAATACATAGATACCGTGTGCGGTGATCACTGGATGGAAGCATTTCTACACTGCTTCCTAATGAACAAAATACGATTGTGTGGAATATCGGAGCAACAGTGTGACTGGACTGAAGACTTACTACAAAATAGATCACAGCATATCATTCTCAATGGAGAGAATTCTTCAGACACAGAAGTCACAGAAGCATCTTCGGGTGCACCCCAAATGAGTGTTATAGAACCGTTATTTTTCACTCTCTCTCTCTCTCTCTCTCTCTCTCTCTCTCTCTCTCTCTATGTGTGTGTGTGTGTGTGTGTGTGTGTGTGTGTGTGTGTCTCTCTCTCTCTCTCTCTCTCTCTCTCTCTCTGTCTCTCTCTGAGACAGGAGGAAAGGTACATGCTTCGAGGAGTGATAGTATTAGTGATTCTGAACAAAAAACTTCCTATGGACTTACCCTGTTTCGAATGGTTTCCGAGATAGAACACAAATTAATATCACTTTTGTACGTTTTTCTTGAATAACTCGAAAACCGCTCCCTCCAGTGAACGCGTGTCGCAGTAAAAAATTACACTTTATTAAATTTCCTTCAAAATAGGTCCTATTCATTTTTTCCTCTAGAACTAATGGTTTGTGCGAAGAGATCGCATTAATGTTGGAAAACTCGCTCGACGCGCATGCGCTTTAGATTACGTAGTTTTTGTAAGCCAATTTCAGGTAGCATATTGAGGTAGTAAGATGAGACGAACAGTACAATGCGGGACACTTGTGGTCTATCAAGTCGGGATACTACCTCAAGTTGGCGTACAAAAACTAAGTAAGCTACAGGGCACGCGCGCCGACCTTGTTTTTCAACATTCTCGAGCTCTCTTCGCACAAACCATTAATTCTAGAGGGAAAAAATGTATACGACCTTTTTTGTAGGAAATATAATAAGTTTAATTTTGTACTGCGATGCGTTTTCGCTGGAGGGAGCGGTTTTCGAGTTATTCAAGAAAAACGTACAAAATGATATAGAATGTGTTCTTTCATTGCTTCGTCCGAGGCAAATCGATGGCCCCTTAATGCCTGTTTGAGTGGACCAAACAAGTGATAGAAGGTGCAAGATCGGACTGTATGTAGGATGATCCAGTACTCGAAATTTGAGTTTCTGGAGCGTTTCAGCGGTATGGGCAGCAGTATGCGGGCGGTCATTGTCGTGTAACAACACACCTTTTAACAAGAATCCTCGGCGTTTGCTTCGAATTCCAGGCTTTAGCCTGGCAGTAAGCATCTCATGTAACGTACACTGTTTATTGTTGTGCCCCTTTCCCATAATGTTCCAGTACTGGACCTAGTGCGTCCCAAATACCCGTAATCATCAGTTTTCCGGCGGACAGCTGGGTCTTGAACATTTTCTTGCACGGTGAATTTGGATGTTTCCATTCCACACTCTGCTGTTTCCTCTCCGGCTCGTAATGATGGATCAATGTTTCGTCACTAGTAATGATCCTGTCTTAGATGTTGTCCCCTTCGTTACTATAGCGATCCAAATGTTTTTTGCAGATATCCAAGCGCGTTTGTTTATGCAACTGTGTGAGTTGTTTTGGGACCCATCTTGCACAAACTTTACGAAACCCAAGTCTGTTGTGGATAATTTCGTATGCAGAACCGTGACTAATTTTCAGACGATATGCCACTTCATCAATAGTTAATCGCCTGTGTAACAGATTCATTTCACGTGAACGCTCAATGGTTTCTCCATTTGTGGCAGCAATCGGTCGTATGGCTCCCTCATCGTGCGTGACACTTGTGCGACCATTTTGGAATTTTTCAATCCATTCGTAGACACTCCGTTGTGGCAAAACACTGTTCCCGTACTGCACTGAAGGTCTTCGAGGAATTTCGGCCCCTGATACGCCTTCTGACCACCAAAAACGGATCGCTGAACGTTGCTCTTCTTTGGTAAAAATAGACAGCGGAGCAGCCATGATTAACAGCACGGCAGCGCTAACGAAACTAACCTAGCCGCTTGAAAATTGCAAAGGTATAACAAAAAATAAACAAAGCATGCGTCATCAACGTAAAACGACAGTACTACCAAAATCAACAAAAATAACTCTCTCTCTCTCTCTATATATATATATATATATATATATATATATATATATATATATAGAGAGAGAGAGAGAGAGAGAGAGAGAGAGAGAGAGAGAGAGAGAGAGAGGCAGGCTTTGTCATGGATAAAAGCGGCAACACGTCGTGTCATGGAAGCAATGAGACCTTGGTAGGTCGCTGGAGAGAATTGGCACCGCATGTGCACACACAAGTCAACCAATTCCCGTAAATTCCAGGGAAGTGCTCGATGAGCTCTATCGCCACGTTCATTCACATTCCAGATGTGTTAGATCTGGTTCAGATCCACCTAGTTGGGGGGGCCAGCACCTAAATTGGAACTCGCCACTGTATTCTTCGAACCACTCCGTCACATTCCTGGCCTTGTGATATGGCGCGTTACGTTGCTGAAAAATACCGCTGCCATTTGGAAACATAATTGCCATGAAGAGGTGTATGTGGTCTGCAATACTCCTTGGCCGGCATGGTGCCATGCACGAGCTCCACTGGACACATGGATGCCCACGTGAATGTTCCCCAGAGCATAAAGGAGCCGCCGCCAGCTTGTCTCCGTCCCGCAGTAGAGATGCCTAGCGGTTGTTCCCCTGGAAGACTATGGATTCACGCCCTCCAATCGGCATGATGGAGAAGGTGTCGCGATTCGTCAGACCATGCAACACCGCCACGGCGCCGACGTCCAGAGTCGACGGTCACGTGCCCATTTCAGTCGAAGTTACCGGTGTCGTGGTGTTAACATTGGCACATACATGGGTCGTCTGCTGCGAAGGCCCATCGTTACGGTGTACTGTGTGTTCTGACACACTTGTACACTGTCCAGCATTAAAGCCTGATATTAGTTCCACAAAAGTTCAAACACGTCCAGTTTTACCAGTCTGTCCAGCGTACGACGTCTGACATGCGTAATGAGGGGTGGCCGCTCAAACCCATGACGTGTAGGAGTCACTCCTCGCCAGGTGACGTTTCTGTCGCCTGGCGTGTTTATGTTGATAGTAGGACGGTGATCGTAATGTTCTGGCTGGTCAGTGCACACAGAGAGGTCGCAACGCAAGAAAACTGTAGCGAAATGCAGGAAGATCTGCTGACTATCGGTGGTTGGCGCAGGAACTGGCAATGGACCCTCAACAGAAAGAAAAGTTACATACTGCGTGCATATAGATAGAAAGACCCATTATTGTATGATTGCATACAGAGCGATTGCAAGCGAGACCACCCCACAAAGGCAGATGCCAGACTGAGACTCATTGGAAGAATCCTCAGGAAAGTCCATCAACAAAGGAGGTAGCTTACGAAACACTTGTCCTACCAATACTTGAATATTTCTCGTCAGTCTTGGATCCGTATCAGATAGGATCGATTGGACAAATAGGGCACATCCAAGGAAGAGCAGTACGTTTCGTTACAGGTTCGTATAGTAAGCGTGAAAACGTTACGGAGATGCTCAGTCAAATCCAGTGGCAAACGCTGCAAGAGAGGCTTTCTGCAAAATGATTTGATTTACTGTCAAAGTTTCGGGAGCGTACCTTCCTGGAAGAGTCAACCAATATAAACAAAATCAGTGATATGCGATCTCACATAGAGGCTAGACGGTAATATTTGTTCCCGTGAACCATTCAAGATGGGAACAGGAAAAGGGGGCTGCACAAAGTTCAAATGGTTCAAATGGCTCTGAGCACTATGGGACTCAACTGCTGAGGTCATTAGTCCCCTAGAACTTAGAACTAGTTAAACCTAACTAACCTAAGGACATCACAAACATCCATGCCCGAGGCAGGATTCGAACCTGCGACCGTAGCGGTCTTGCGGTTCCAGACTGCAGCGCCTTTAACCGCACGGCCACTTCGGCCGGCCGCTGCACAAAGTATTCTCCTCCGCATACCGTGAGGTGGCTTGCAGAGTATAGATGTAGATGTAGGTGAAGAAAGCGTTGATAATTTTCTATTTGTCGATGGGTCCACAATAAACCTGTGTGAAACGCAATTTAGTATACAGGGTGTAAACCTTAAGTTGGTAAACCAGAATAACTCGAAAAATAAGCTTCACACGAAAAAATGTGTAGAATACAAAGCGTGGGGCGGGAGGCAACTTTAAAATTTCAAACGGGAACCCCCATTTTTTATAGCACAGCCAGATTCTACATAAAAAGCTACATACATTTCGTCTTAAACATTTGTTTTGATTCTTCGTAGTTGGCGCTGTAGCTCAAGAAAATCCATGTTCTCATTTTTGCATAGAAAATAGTTACGGATAAATAAAAAGTAGGATGTTTGATTAGTTAGTTAGCTAGTCAGATGATTTGTTTGATAATCAAGAGTTGTGTGGCCTCATGACCACTCAACAAACAAAACTTATCCGAATTTGCGGAAAAAATTAATTACAGTATTTGGGTCAACATTTGTAAAACTCTAATTCCTCTATCTCAAACCCCACCCTATCGGGAAAGAGGGAGAATTTTAGTTTTAGCGACTCAAAATTTTAAAGTGACCTCCCGCCCCAACGCGAAGGGGCTGGGGTGGTGGGCTAATTTTAGCACCAGCAGATGTCCCCCTCGAAAATAATCAGCTTTGGATTCTACACATTTTTTTCGTGTGAAACTTATTTTTCGAGTTATTTTGGTTTGTCAACTTAAAATTTACACCCTGTATAAGGAGAGTTTAAACAGAGCAAAGTCGTATTTTACTGTGTAGTTGTAATTTAGAGGGACAATAATTCAGCTGTAAAGTTATTCTAAGTCCCGCAATTGGACGAATAGATGCTTTTGCAGTTTTGTAGATTAGAGCAGAAATACAGTATATACGTAGTGGGCACTTGTTTCATCCATACGCATAAAATTACAGGTATTGTCACTAGGAAATTTATAATCTCTACACGCGTCATAAATCAATAATACACGAGCACTTCTGTGAGACATGTGCGATAAAAAACGTGTAACAGCAAATTTAGACCGCTACGCATTCGTATAAATTAATGTTTTGAAAGAGTCTAATACGTTGCGGTTGTTTTGGAAACATAAACACTTACTGTAAATAGGGGTATGCATCAGTGTTCTGCACAGCCCATTTCGAAGAGAATGCTCAACAAGCGAACGCCTGCGGAACCACCGATCACATATTGCATTCTATCTTTTCTTTAAACAAAAATAAAAATGCCGGTATGTAATGTCACTACATTCCCTTTCAATCAATTAACTCTATTTATCTGTTTTCCTGTAGAAATGCAGTTACTTAAGTAAAGGAGTACTTCTTCCTGGGGTAAATTAAATGCAACATAACCTAACAAAATGGAAATTCTTCTTGCTAGACTTACTGTTGTGACTTCTAGTGAAATAAAATTTCACCTCATCGTTAAGATAAAATAATAGTTTATAGAGCGGGAAAAATTTGAACGGAATGTCCTCTTGATGAGTCAGGTTTTGAAAATAAATTTTTGTTTGAAACTTCATGCACATGATTAAAACAACAAAAGAATGGAAATTATAAATGATAACTTATTCTTTCTTTTAACGTATGTGTAAATCCATTTACTACTTTTTGTGGTTTTGGATTGTTAACGAAAAATTTGCGGTTAGGTGAGCTGTGTGTACGTAAGACCACGGTGGGCAGAAGACGTAAGCTAAATGAGAAAAATTGTACCAAAAGCTGATTTTGGTACTCACATCCTTGTCACTTTCCTCTGTTTTATCCCGCCTTGTCGGACCCTTTCGTACGATAGCAGGATGGTAATCTCCAATGCCGAAATTCAGATTCACTTGCTACTTTTCTGAAAGCTTCATCATAAAAGTTGTGAGTAGACAACCAAACACGGTCAAATATCTGTCCTTTTCTGATGATCTAATCTTGTTTCCGGGAGTCGGAGCTTGCACATGATGGATACTATTCCAATCTGGTTTTTTTTTTTTTTTTTTTCAAATCTGTAGTGGTTATGCCGTACCTGTTGGGACATAATCGCTTACCCTGGAAACGGGGACAGGATGGATTTGTTTACGCCGTTCGTCTGTGTCATTTGTAATCTTTTTACGGCGTATTTCTGTGCTTCAACTGATAGCGCCTTGTGATTTTCGAGTGGAGGTGAGAAATAAGTCTAGCATCTGCATGGGGGAAACCTCTTAAAAATCACATTCAGGCTGGCCGTTATTCCACATCAACGTCCATCGGTCCGCAGCAATAAGTCGATCCTGGTCTGACTAATCATCCTGTACCGCAACGTAATGCGCTAAACCTTAAACTGGAGTTGCTGGTTTAGCATGGGCAGTAAATAAGGCGTTATTATTTTTCAGAATAAGGAACACAAACTACCATTGCGGTACTAGGAGATATTTATTTCGTTATTTGCCTGAAAATCATTATTTCCTTACACTGTTCAGAACTGTTCTCATAGTCAGCAATCAGTGTTACTTAAATATTACATCGTTTAATCACCAACAGTATTAATTTTTTTTTAAATTTGTGGTAAGTTGCTATGACACCAGACTGCTGTGGTCATCGTTCCCTAGACTTACACACTACTTAACCTAACTTACGGTTAGGACAACATACACAACCATGCCCGAGGGAGGACTCGAACCTCCGACGGGGGGAGCCGCGCGCAGTGTGGCAATGCGCCTAAAACCGCACGGCTACCCCGCGTGGCACACTATTAATGACTTAAGTTGGTTTACACTAACATTAAAAAAACGAGACATCTTTGTTGGGCATGCTTAAATGTTTCTTACCTCGGACATGGTGAATATTAAGAAGCACACATCCAGCACGTTGGTGAGAAGCAGTACCGATACTGAATAGTCCATAATTGTCTGCAGCAGGCCGACCATCCTGCATCAGAAGAGGCATGGTTACTGCGACGCTTTCCCTCAGTTTTAAATGACGAAATATGTGCCACAAACTGTACACATTCAGACAAATTGTGATTGTCACCACTTACGTTTGACACAAACAGCACTTAGCTCAGGAGAATTTTGTATGTAGCGTGGAATGTACGATTCCGGCAAGCTCGTGGTCGTGGCAGCTCGTGGTCGTGCGGTAGCGTTCTCGCTTCCCACGCCCGGGTTCCCGGGTTCGATTCCCGGCGGGGTCAGGGATTTTCTCTGCCTCGTGATGACAGGGTGTTGTGTGCTGTCCTTAGGTTAGTTAGGTTTAAGTAGTTCTAAGTTCTAGGGGACTGATGACCATAGATGTTAAGTCCCATAGTGCTCAGAGCCATTTGAACCATCCGGCAAGCAATTGACTTTCTTCTCTCAGGAGTTAAGTCCGACGTAAGGATTGTAGAGAGCAAAATAAGTTGGCTACACGCTGAAGGAGTTTCATGCAATCGTTGCTGTTGCTTTCTAAGAGTGAATCGTGAATGAACGTGGGACTCACGTTTCGAGTATGAAATTTAGAAGACGCTGGAAATCCTGACCTCTGCATTGAGAGGCGAATGTCAAATACGAATGTACAAGAACATCATACGAAAGTCAAGAACTGGCCTTCAGAATGAACCAGATGACTACGCCAAATAGGCTACAACTCCACAGTTAAACGAAATTTTCATGCAGAGGAGCCAAAGTAAGCGCCTTTGCAACCGTCCAACAAAAATCAAGCTGTGGAAAAACTTGTAAATTCCAACATCGACAGAGAGATTTGATGTCGATTGATCGTAGGTGAATCACAAATTCTGATAGATACCTTCTGAGGTGTAAAACGGTTTTACAGATATAGCGCTCTGAAATTACTGCGAGAAGAGCACAGGTTGTGCTCGCGAATTTACGGTCGGGCGAGCATTTTATTGCAATTCTTTAAGATGACTCACTGCTCTATAAAGGATACTAACGTGATTTAATGATGTACCTTTTCTTTCAAATGTTTCAAGCTTGTGTAAGCTTCAGCCAGGAGAATAACCAATAAAGAAACGCACGACGTAGTGGCACTAAAATAATCGTCAATTGTCAGTGTAGAGAAATCCGAATTTGTTACACTGCTGCATATGAACATTTCACTGATGGAACCACAAGACAGCATGATTAAGGCATGAGTAGGTATAAAATGAACCATTTCGTAATTCAGTATATTGGAAGTCCCGACCGAAATTAAAAAAAAAAAAAACTGAAAATAAATAATTAATTCACTTCGGCTCACAAAGCATATTTTCATGCCTTTTTAATTTTTAAATTGACGCTTTAAGCGAGCGTCTCTTTTCGTTTCGTCATTAACGTAATTACGTAATCAAATCACGGCACCAGCTTGTTGTCGATATAATTGTGAGCCTTTTGTGTTGAAATTCGAAATACGTAATCACTAAACGGCGTTTCTGATGACATTGTCACAGAGCTAAGCCATCAGCTTTCAATTGTCATAACAACAGTGGCACAGTTTGCGGTGCAAGCCTCCTCATCTTAAAGTCCTTATTCACAATGTGATTTTGTGACTTAACCTGGAAGACATAACATGCACCGCACCGTAGGTCGGCCGCCAAGTGCACGTCTTATTTCAGTCAATACAACATTGGGCGACTTGCGCGCGCGGGGGAAGCTGATGAAATGGTGATAAGGACAACACAACACCCATTCCTAGAGCAGTCCGCCGGAATCGAATCCGGGCCCGCTTGCATGGGAGGCTAGCACGTTACCACCCTAGTTACTAAGTAGGCGGCCGTCTTTGCAATATAAGCCTTCGATATTTCTCTTGTTAATTTCCTGTCAGCTAGGTCGTCCGAAGTCGCTTGAACACACACGCTGCATTGCTCTCAAGTTGAAGGAGTCCTTTCCATCTTTGGTGAAAAGGTAACATAGGAACAGCCGCAGATTATTTCAGTCAAATTCTTCTGGGTGTGTGATATGATAAAACTAACGACGTATTGGCTGCTATCGCAGGCAGCTACCACGAAAGTGTTTTGTCATACACAAGGTAGTGACACATCAAGAAAAAGAAATAATATTTTTTCAGTGTACGGACAAACGTTATGAAATATCATTCTTAATATGTCAGCTATTGAAAAAGCCTGAAACACACGTGGCCAATCTAATGGCACAAACAATTTCTCTAATATACTACAGCTACTTTAACATGCCTGCCCATATGATATTTCACATCCATCTAGACAGTTTCTGACGTTGCTGAGCAAAAGTCACAATAATATAGACATTTTAAAATGAAAACACCCCCAAATGACTGTATTGTTGTTATTTAACTACGACCTAAGTTTCGGTCTTTTATGCCATTTCCTAGTGAATGACTTCATTTCATTAACATATAGTGCGGTGTGTTCATTTAAAAACCATATCCATCTCTTTCTTGTGCGAAAAGCATCTGCTTAAAACACTAATACGCAATAAATACATTAAGCATTATATTACACTAAAGAGCCAAAGAAACTAGTGTAGGCATGCACATTCAATTAAAGAGATAACTAAACATACAGACTACGTCGCTGCGGTCTGCAAAGCCTATATAAGACAACAAGTGTCTGGCGAACTTCTAGATCGGTTACTGCTGCTACAATGGCAGGTCAGCAAGACTTAAGTGAGTCTGAACGTGGTGTTACAGTCGACGCACGAGTGATGAGACACAGCATCTACGAGCTAGCGATGAAGTTGGGATTTTCCCGTACGACAATTCCACGACTGTACCGTGAATATTAGAAATCCAGTAAAACATCAAATCTGCGATATCGCTGCGGCCGGAAAAAATCCTGCACAACGGGACCAACGACAACTGAAGAGAATTGTTCAACGTGGCAGAAGCGCAACCCTTCCGCAAATTGCAGCAGATCTCAATGCTGGTTCATCAACAAGTGTCAGCGTGCGAACCATTCAACGAAACATCATCGATATGGGCTTTCGGAGCCTAAGGATGGACGTGTACTGGTATGGAGACAATCTCATGAATCCATGGATCCTGTTCAAGCTGGTGGCGACTGTGTAATGGTGTGTAGAGTGTTCAGTTGGAGTTATATGTGCCCCTGACATGTCTAAATACAATTCTGACCGGTGACACGTACGTAAGCATGCTATCTGATCACCTCATCCATTCATATCCATTGTGCAATCCGGCGGACTTGGGCAATTCCAGCAGGACAATGCGACACCCCACACGTCCAGAATTACTACAGAGTGGCTCCAGGACTGCGGTTCTGAATTCAAACACATCCGCTGGCCACCAAACTCCCCAGACATAAACATTACCGAGCATACCTGGCATGGTTTGCAGCATGCTGTTCAGAACAGACCTCCATCCCCTCGTACTCTTACGGATTTATGGACCGCTCTGCAGGATTCATGTTGTCACTTCCCTCGAGCACTACCTCAGGCATTAGTCGAGTCCATGCCACGTCGGGTTGCGGCACTTCTGCGAGCTCGCGGGGGCCATACACGATATTTGGCAGGTGTACCAGTTTCTTTGGCTCTTCAGTGTACCATAAGCACTCTTACGGATCTAACGGCATTAACGTGTCAATTGCAGTTGGTAGTCGATGGTTAGAGCGCTGACATCACAGTTACAGGTAATTTTCATAAACCAATTATGTTGCCCATTGATGCAGCGTACATATGAATCGAGACAACCGATTCAGCGTCAACTAAGGCCTGAAGATGGTGCATTGAAGCGCCGAAACTGGTAGCTACACAGTAAATAAGATCATAAGGACGGTTGTAGGTCTCCAAGACCTACAGTCAAAAGGATGGACATACAAAAAAATGGTTGCTGCACGTGTTGGACACAATGTATTGGTGGTATGTCCTGCTCTCAGCAGTGATCTCTGGAACACGCCCACATCTGTAGACTGGGTCCTGGACGTACGCGTAGTGCAGACGCACGTCAAGATCGACGTGTTGTGTAAGCAGCGCTGGCAGATCGAACTTCATCCAAAAACATAATGCGGTCGCATTCTGCACCTTCTGTATCATCAGCGACCACTGGGAACCGTCTGCTTACATCATAATTAAGGTCACGAGGGCCCCTTCCCAGGCTGTGACTGACACCATGACACCGGCAAGTATGACAACTCTGGTGACGTGAAACAGTTGACTGGAGAGTTGTCTTCAGTGATTAACCTGCTATGACTGTACGCGAGTAACGGAGGTACTCGTTCATGGCGTAGACCTGGTGAGCTGCCTATTACAGAGTCAATTCTCCCACGACACACAGGTTCCATCCCTGGATTCATGGCGTGGGGGCCATCAGATACAGCTCGTGGTCAAATATGGCATTTCTCCAGGGTAAATTAAACAGTGCCCACTTGATTGGACAGGCTGTTACCCCGTGCTACTGCCATTTCTTCGACAGGACAGCACATGTCCACATACGACTATTGCTACGCAACGTGCTCTTCCTGGTGTACAAGAAGTTCCCTGGTCAGTGTGGTCAACAGATCGCTTGCCAATGGAACACTTTACGTTACGTGAGAAAGAGAGAAATTCTCGTTCTCCATGGTGAGAAGCTTAAGACTGCATGCGAGAATAGACGTCTGCGTTGTCGCGAGAGGGGATGCGTTATGTATTGGTGTGACTGTTTGGGCACCCTTCACTGTGACATGTATGTTTCATGTGGCCTGAATATCTTGTCATATACTCCTTACAATGTACCTCACTTGTCGACAAAATGACCTTGTCCTTGGACGTGTTGCATTTTTCCCGGCCGTGTATTTGCTGTAATTTCATTGAACCAGGATAACTAGAGAAAGGAAAAGTAGCTAAAGTTCCCCTGAAATTCGAAATTACCCCAATGTACGGTCGAGTATGTCGTTCGGTTGCAGTGGTTCGATAAAAATTATTTTCTTTCAAACATGTTCCTATGATGAATGTAGATAATGTCATAAATATTTTAATGAACTTAATTTAATACGAAAATTAATTAGAATGTAGCCTTTAACTTGCATCCGATTGTCCGTACCGATGTAGTTTAACAGCCCTGTATCACCAGTAAAAGCACTTGTCTCCGACATTTGCTGTCATCAACATGATGCCATATGAAACATGCAAATCACCACACTTCGGGTGGGCTGGAATTCATTGGAAGCAGCTTAATGAATAAATTAGCCCACCGAGCCTATTACGACACCGTGAATGATATGCGCTCCTGTGTTTGAATGACTGAAATTTACCTTAAAAGCAACGCGGTGAGCCGAAACTGTTTACCGTCACTCACATACATCGACATGTTCAAAAGCATCTAGAGAGTTCCGCATCATTCAACTAACAAAATTACAAGGAAAATTATGCTGTTGTTAGGAAAATTTGCTATTTAAAATTATAATGCAACTTTAAATACTACACAAATATCATTAAATAAATGAAGACACTCCGGACTGCACGGGCCGGTCAGGAATCAATCCCGCATATACACGTGATCTTTACTTGTGGTGATTAATGGACAAGTGACATTGTACTACGGCACATAACTCTCTGAAAAAGTGATTTCCTAACGATATTACAATTTGCAGGGACGTGGAGAAGTGTAAATGTATCACTTTGAGGCAACGCTCTAGTTCGAAAAAGACAAAAAATTGTTCAAATGGCTCTAAGCACTATGGGACTTAATATCTGAGGTCATCAGTCCCCTAGACTTAGAACTACTCAAACCTAACGTAAGGACATCACACACATCCATGCCCGAGGCAAGATTCGAACCTGCCACCGCAGCAGCAGCCCGGTGCCAGACTGAAGCGCCGAAAGTTGTAAGCTTAAGACTGCATGCGAGAATAGACGTCTGCGTTGTCGCGAGAGGGGATGCGTTATGTATTGGTGTGACTGTTTGGGCACCCTTCACTGTGACATGTATGTTTCATGTGGCCTGAATATCTTGTCATATACTCCTTACAATGTACCTCACTTGTCGACAAAATGACCTTGTCCTTGGACGTGTTGCATTTTTCCCGGCCGTGTATTTGCTGTAATTTCATTGAACCAGGATAACTAGAGAAAGGAAAAGTAGCTAAAGTTCCCCTGAAATTCGAAATTACCCCAATGTACGGTCGAGTATGTCGTTCGGTTGCAGTGGTTCGATAAAAATTATTTTCTTTCAAACATGTTCCTATGATGAATGTAGATAATGTCATAAATATTTTAATGAACTTAATTTAATACGAAAATTAATTAGAATGTAGCCTTTAACTTGCATCCGATTGTCCGTACCGATGTAGTTTAACAGCCCTGTATCACCAGTAAAAGCACTTGTCTCCGACATTTGCTGTCATCAACATGATGCCATATGAAACATGCAAATCACCACACTTCGGGTGGGCTGGAATTCATTGGAAGCAGCTTAATGAATAAATTAGCCCACCGAGCCTATTACGACACCGTGAATGATATGCGCTCCTGTGTTTGAATGACTGAAATTTACCTTAAAAGCAACGCGGTGAGCCGAAACTGTTTACCGTCACTCACATACATCGACATGTTCAAAAGCATCTAGAGAGTTCCGCATCATTCAACTAACAAAATTACAAGGAAAATTATGCTGTTGTTAGGAAAATTTGCTATTTAAAATTATAATGCAACTTTAAATACTACACAAATATCATTAAATAAATGAAGACACTCCGGACTGCACGGGCCGGTCAGGAATCAATCCCGCATATACACGTGATCTTTACTTGTGGTGATTAATGGACAAGTGACATTGTACTACGGCACATAACTCTCTGAAAAAGTGTTTTATGATCATTTTGTATAACAACCTGAAGAATTCGCTCCAGAATATTTAAGCCTTCAGCGGTTTGTGCAATCTTTTGGAACTTCATCGCAGATTAAAACTGTGTGTTGGATCCGTCCCAGTCCGGCACACAGATGTGATCTGCCAAGTAGTTCAGTACGCTCCAATTCGTCTTGCACATTAGAGGGGATTGTTTAAGCGGTATACCAGTAACCATGTTGTACGCTCTATGTTGACGTTCTGTGTTATGGATGATTTTCTGTACTCTTCCTTAACATTTCTTAACCTATTCAGCGAATATTCATAGGTCTTGTAACTTTCTCTTGAAACATGTCATTGAAATCCACAAATTGCTATACAGTTTCATAGTTAGTAAACACGGAACTGTACAATATTTCAGTTAAAGCCACTGAATTCCCTGCAACGTAATTTTAATTTAATCAAACGACGATCTGTAGCATAGGCCGCTAAAGCATGTTTATATTGTTGAGCTCGCCTTGTAGGTAGCCCCTTTGCAAAACGAAATTTTTTTTAAAAAGTTGAAGAAAAATTAACGTTCGACGCCCCGTCGACGACAGGGAAATTAGAGACAGTACA
The DNA here is from genome assembly GCF_023898315.1 of Schistocerca nitens. Classification (NCBI taxonomy): domain Eukaryota; kingdom Metazoa; phylum Arthropoda; class Insecta; order Orthoptera; family Acrididae; genus Schistocerca; species Schistocerca nitens. Next base: position 715,772,648 of record NC_064614.1, on the reverse strand, counting down.
AGCTAGGCTTGGCAAAGGGTGCCGAAGTAAATACTTTCAAAGGAAGCGTGCCTGCATTAATCCTAAACTAAAAGGCAAAATCACGGGAAACCTCAGTCTGGATAGCCATACGCCAGTTTTAACAGTGTCTCAACCAATGCGACACCTTTCTTGGTAGAACCGGTTCGATGCCAGGTGGCGGAGGAAATTTGCGCATCGACGTCTGTAGTCTGCAAGCTCCGTTACGGTGTGTCATGGAGCGGTACTTGAGGCACCACAATCATTTCTCTTCTTCCCAGCTCCACTCGCGAATGGTACGTGGAAAATGGAACTGTTGATTAATCTGTGCGTGAACTCTAATTTCTCGGATTTTCTCGTCGTGGTCAATTCGCAAGACATACGGCGTGATTTCCTAACGATATTACAATTTGCAGGGACGTGGAGAAGTGTAAATGTATCACTTTGAGGCAACGCTCTAGTTCGAAAAAGACAAAAAATTGTTCAAATGGCTCTAAGCACTATGGGACTTAATATCTGAGGTCATCAGTCCCCTAGACTTAGAACTACTCAAACCTAACGTAAGGACATCACACACATCCATGCCCGAGGCAAGATTCGAACCTGCCACCGCAGCAGCAGCCCGGTGCCAGACTGAAGCGCCGAAAGTTGTAAGCGAAAATTGTTCTTATATATGTGACAGTAGAAATCATGTACTGGCACTGTTTTTGCTGAGACTGTACGGTGGGAAACTTTCAGAGGTGGTAGTACGGACCAAACCAAGAAAAAATATCTAGTAAACGTCGACCCTGAAATGCATGCCTTATGAGCTCCGAGCATTTGTTCCTCTTTGATACTGTGGAAAATCTTTCGCACTGAAAAAGTGCCCATAGCTCTTAAGGTATGTATTTACTATGCACTAAGTGAACTTGAACAGGGTGGCTTTCATACAGGGATCTTTGGATGACAAACCAATGGGAATTTTCTCTAAGATTTCGGCTTATAGTCATTTATTAGATGTCACAATAAATACTCGCGTACATTGCTACTTGAACAACACAAACGAAGAGTTACTTTGACCAAATTTTTTAAATAAATGCAGCAACTGCAATTGTAAAATTCCTCAGAAATCTTTCAACAGCTGATACCAGTAAACGTTTTAGTTTAGATAGAACGAATGAACTTCTAAACCTTTGTCAGCAAGAAATACTTCCTGAACGATGAATAAACGAATTAAAAAAACTTAACAGCAGTGATGTAGACTTTTGAGGAAGTTACTTAAAACATGATCACACCAAAGACAAATACAAGGGAATTGTTTTTTAGCGACGCCTGACTTGGTTAGAAATATTTACGAGCAGCTGACATAAGTAATGCACTTAATTTTCAGTAATTCACAAAGTGACTCAATTACGAACAACTGACAGTTTACCCAGGTCACTGCCCAAAATGCAACGTCGTACCCTTTATGATATGGCAGGTCTAAGACCTTCGCTCGAATACAGGATCTACAATTAATCAAGTCACATTAACAACGACTAAAGAAATCGGTGGGGGGGGGGGAGGGGGGGGGGGCGCTTGCTCGTGGCGGCTGCGTACCAGACTGAACTCATATGCACAGGAAAATACGCCGGGGAGCCACGCCTTGTGCCATGGCGTCTTACAATACGGATACTCACAAGTTAATCACTATAATAGAGAAAATAGCACTGGTAAGGCAATTGTATAACAAGCTTTTCTTTTTTTTTACGCGGTCCGCAGTGACAGGCGAATGACCTGAGAATTATGTCAGTGGCATGCATTTGGAAACAGTAATGCAAAATTTAATATTGAGATAACTGACGGTCGCAATGGCTGGCCATCCATTCGTGAAACTTGAAAATCAGCCATTAAGTCGCTTTACTTTAAACGCGAGCTGAGTTCCTACTTTGCTTAAACTGATGAGAAAAAAAGAAGATAGAAAGAAACAGTAAGCTCCACCGTGCAGCTTTTCCTCAAAGTTTTCGAAACACAGTCATCAAGGCGGCACTTGAATTACTCTCTCTTGGCAGTGCATCTAAATAGACCATAAGAACACTAACTTCGTAGGAACCAGGAAAGTTAGCTGGCGCTCACTCATTATGGATCTGCAGACAGCCGCTAAGCTCACGGTGTTCAGGTTGATGCGGCCACCACTCTCATCCAGACGCCTTCCTCTGTCCGGGCGCCGGTTGCCGTGTACTACGGTGCACTTGCCCGGCTCGGCCGACAGCTCCAACACTCGTTGCCCTGCTCGAGTAACCTCAAGTATAAAGCAAGCAAGCAGCCTGGCACATATCAGTCACGCCCTCTCTTTCTGCAGGTTTCTGCTGTAAGCCAGACGCCGGCTACGCGCCTGCGCACCACTTACGAAGGCAGTTTCATTCCGTGCGCGCGGCCTTCGCCCACAGTTACCCGGTCCAAACACTCCCAGCGGCGTTGACAATCGATAGGTCGCCAACGACCGTATCAGTATTTTACAGCCCATGTTTACTAGACTTTTTGTCTTGTTTGGCCCATACTACTAACTCTGAAAGTTTTCTACCCTACAATCCTAGCAACAACAGTTCCAATATGTGTATCCCAAGGTCAGAGGTATGAAATGATCTCCGCTCATAAATTTCGACTAGGTCGTCATCGGACCAGGGTCCCTTACCTCGAATTGACACATTTATCCTTCCCCACCAGCCCTGAAAATTTCTAACATCACCGCAGAATCACCCTGTATGTAAAAAGAAAAAAAAAAGTTCCTACCCTTTTGGACCACTCATGACCGACCGCCATGTCATTCTCTGCCAATGGCGTTACTGGATGCGGCCCGGAGGGTCGCAGGGTCAGGGCACCGCTCTCCCGACCATTATCCAGCTTCTCAGTTGACATCACGAGGTTGAGTGCAACTCGTTCCAGACCTCCCATCTAGTAAAATTCCCTATCGATACTGGGAAACAAACCCAGGTGTTCCGCGTACTAGCCACGCATGCTAACAACTGAGCTACCGAGACAGACGCGACGTATGTGGGAAAAGTAATATGTTGCCAGACTATTCTTGGAACACATGCTCTCCGAATGTTCACACTAAACCTCTCCGTGATGCACAACGTCTCTCTTGTAGCATCGACCAAACACTTTGGGTTTCACAATCTCTTCTACTAATTCAGCGTAGTAATGATCCACGACTGGTAAGTAAAAAAATGGGTTCAAATGACTCTGAGCACTATGGGACTTAACAGCTGAGGTCATCAGTCCCCTAGAACTTAGAGCTACTTAAACCTAACTAACCTAAGGACATCACACACATCCATGCCCGAGGCAGGATTCGAACCTGCGACCGTAGCTATGTACTGCTCCTCCGAGTGCATCCTTCAATGGGTCAAACAGATGGCAGTCACAAGGTGCGAGATCTGAACTGTAGTGTGGATGAGGAAGGACGGCCCAGCGAGTTTTATGAGCTCCTCTCGGGTGTGCAGACTTGTGTGAGGCCTTGCATTGTCGTCATGAAGTAGATGTTTACTCGGATGTTTGTGGTGGCGAACACGCTCATGCCATTTCTTCAATTTCCTGAGTGTAGTACAATACTCTTCAGAGTTGATCACTGCAGTACGATTGAGAACGTTAACAACTTCAGAGTCCCAGAAGACCGTCGCCATCACTTTACCGGCCGAGGGTGCGGCTTTGAACTTTTTCTTCGTAGCAGAGGTGGTGTGGCGCCACTCCATGGAGTGCCGTTTTATTTCCAGCTCGAAGTAATGAATTCTCGAACTGATGAAGTCATCTTTCATCGCCTGTACGACGTTCAACAAAAAATTGTCACAAACAGCCATGTAACGTGCACGCAATTCAGCACATGTGGTCCTTCGTTACTCTTTAACGTCCACTTTTAGGTGCCGAGGAGTCCCGCGGGTATATACCCCAACCGGTGGACGAGTGCGTCAGCACTACCAACAGAGGGATCCAGTTGTGCAGCGGGGTATCTGACTGCGGTCCGTCTATCACCTTGAATGAGAGTATTCGCACTTTCTAACATACTAGGAGTCACAGCTGTGTTCGGCCTGCCGGTAAGCGAGATGTTTGTGCGACTTTGTTTCCATTATGACAGATGCTCCGCCCAACGACTCACCGTTCTTTTGTTCACTGTCAGGTCTTCGTAGACCTTCTGCAAGCGCTCATGAATATCTGCGATGCTCTGATTTTCCACCATAAGAAACTTAATGAGAGCTGCCTGTTTGGAACGCACATCGTTACACTTTGAAGCTACGTATAACGCCTCCGCCTGTCTGAATTTCTTGAAACTATAAGGGCTGAAACAGAAATATTGCACGATGTCCCACAACAAAAACTAGATATCCTCAACCTAAACTGTCTGAGAAAAGAAAATGTGTTTCTTTACTTATTGAACGCCCCTCCTACATACAAGGGGAACAGGAACTCCACCAGCAAACTTGCAGAAGTGGTAGTATGGGCCAAGAAAGAAAAAAAAGTCTAGTAAGCATGGCCTCTAAAATGCATACTTTAAGGGCTATGAGCATTGTTCAGTGGAAGAGGTGTGTTTCGCAGCAATGCAGATGGACAACTGTTGATACATCTTATGACATGTACTTTACCGACTGGTACATAGTACTGAATAATCTGTCGAACGAGTATCTCATGAACCACTTCTTTCCTGGATTAATTACATTTCTTAACATTCTTTCAGTGTATTTCCGAGTGTCATATGATTTTCTTACAAGTTTTATGGTGATCATTCCACTTTGAACACTCCGGACTGGATGAAGAAGAGGTGCTAACGAAAAGTTCCCGATCATCAGACTTTACGCCAGTGTCCTGGATTAATTTTCATATTTCTCTGCAGTACCCCGTGAAGTATGGGCATGTGACACTCTATTGATAGCGTTAAGTTCGTGGGATGGAGACGTTTAACCCTGCAGCCGCCTTGACGAAGGCTGTGTAACGGCATCTGGTATCTCGCTCTCCCCTTTGTCTTCAAATAACAGAAACTCTACACCACGCTGTACATAACACCCATTACAGTCAGCTATAGTAAGAAGATACCCATTAGACACAACTGCCCGTCGCCGCGAGAAAGGGTCAGTCGTGGGCGTATTAAGAAAACACTTTCCAATTTGGCGGCTCTGAGTCTCCCAGCTAACAATCCCACGCTACTAATTTTTTGTTTGTGACCATTTTCCTGAGTACGGCATGCTGTACACTACACATGTTTACATATATTCAGGTTTTACTGCTGTGGAGATTTGCAAATGAGATTATACACCGTCCAGTAAGTTATAAAATGGATCGCAGTGAATTCTTCAGAACCCTTTATAAAAATATCGTACAGTATTTACTATTTCCAGAGAGTTGTATCCCAAACGTTAGCAATTTCCTTTTACAGAACAATATACACCTCATTCCAGTAACTAGTTGAAATATATACATTAATTCAGCTGAAATGGCTTAAAGGCAACCTCATCAGATATTCTCGAAAGAGTCATGTTTATCGACAAGAGGCCAAGACGTTGATTTCATTGTGCAGTTACTCGGCAAGTTAATAATGTGGAAATGCAAAACATGTATTTCGGTAGGGATTTTAATATAAACACGGGAACGATTTTTTAAGCATTTGTTGCTAGTTTCCGAGTTTAGAACCTTGCTTCAGCATCGTTTCTGTGTTACTATTGAGAATACACTGGTGTGCAAAACGTAAGGACGGGCCCGCATCTCGTGGTCGTGCGGTAGCGTTCTCGCTTCCCACGCCCGGGTTCCCGGGTTCGATTCCCGGCGGGGTCAGGGATTTTCTGTGCCTCGTGATGGCTGGGTGTTGTGTGCTGTCCTTAGGTTAGTTAGGTTTAAGTAGTTCTAAGTTCTAGGGGACTTATGACCACAGCAGTTGAGTCCCATAGTGCTCAGAGCCATTTGAACCATTTTTTCGTAAGGACGGAAGTAACTTTCGCATGACGTGTCCGTGCCAAGTAATTTCGTTCGATGAAACTTGTTCCACACACTGAAAGAACTGCTGCCGCGTAGCACGGAAGGTAACTGAAGGACACAGCGAATAAGACGAACGGATATGAAACTTTTGATCAGAGACAATAATTACACGCCGGCCGCCGTGGCCGAGCGGTTCTAGGCGCTTCAGTTCGGGACCGCGCTGCTGCTACGGTCGCAGGTTCGAATCGTGCCTCGCTCATGGATGTGTGTGACGTCCTTAGATTAGTTAGGTTTAAGTAGTTATAAGTCTAGGGGACTGATGACCTCAGATGTTAAGTCCCATAGTGCTTAGAGCCATTTGAACCATTTGAATTCCACTGAACTGACCGCGATCCACGATGGTCCCCTAGACACTACAAAATGTTGCTATGGAGATCTCGTGGTAGTGCGTTCCATTCCTCCACCTGCACGATTTATAACTACTGCCAGTTCGTTGGTGCATGCGGACATCCGCAACACATCGTACACGTGCTCGGTGTGATTTAAGTTGGAGAAATGGCAGGCCAGGCCATACGCCGCATATTCTCTTGTTCGAAGAGCTGCTCCCCCTGCACTGTTCGATGCGGTAGCGCATTGTCATCCATGAAAATGAAGCCCCGGTGGAACGCACCCCTCAAAAAAAAAAAAAAAAAAGAAAGAAAGAAAGACGCTTATGGGAAAGGAATATAGTGACACAATAACGTTGACCAGCGAATTTGCCTTGTTCAAAGATTTGCAGGTCCGTACGCTTATGCATCGTTATGCCTCCCCGCACCATGACCCCTGGATCACCAAAGGGGACAAGTTTGACAGTGTTCCTGGGTACGTTGCGTGCTCTCATCTCTTATCATATGAGAGTATGTTCAGAATTGTCGAACACGACAGTTCTAGTGTCCAAGCGATATGGTGTGGGGAGGCATAATGTTCCAGGGACTTCTCCAAATCTTTGAACACGTAAAACTCAACTATCAACAGTATTCTGACACTCTACTCCTTCCCCTGTGCCTTATTTCAGGGGTGCGTCAGACCCTGATAACATATTATGGATGAAAATACGCTACCACATCGAACAGCGCTGGTGGAGAAGCTCTTGGAATGAGAGGATACTCGACGAACGGACTCGTCTACTCGTTCCCCCTCCTCCCCCTTCCCCAACTTAAATCCCACTCAGCACGTGTGGTTCAAATGGTTCAAATGGCTCAAAAGGCTCTGAGCACTATGGGACTTAACTTCTGAGGTCATCAGTCCCCTAGAACTTAGAACTACTTAAGCCTAACGAACCTAAGAACATCGCACACATCCATGCCCGAGGCAGGATTCGAACTTGCGACCGTAGCGGTCGAGCGGTTCCAGACTGTAGCGCCTAGAAAGACTCGGCCACCGCGGATGGCCAGCACGTGTGGAAAGCATTAGGGATACATATTGCAGCACGTCACATGTAGCAACAACCATCCATCAGTTGCAAACCGCGATAATGGAGGAATGAAACACACTATCACAAGAACTCCTTACCAATCAAGTCGTCAGCATTTGAACACGTCTGCAGAGCATGCATTGCCGCCCGTGCTGATAACACACCCTATTAACAGCCATTACTCGCCTTTTGTAATGTCCATCGTGAATCGCGGTGACCTAATTGTCATTACTACCTTTGAATGTACGTGTCATTTCTTTTCGCCTCTCTGTCGTATTTTCTTCAGTTATCATCTGTACTATACTGTACCAATTATTTCTCTCCAAGTTTCAGTTTCATCGAGTTATGTTACTTGGTAGTGGTACTCATACGAAAGTTAATGCGTCCTCAAGTTTTGCACTCCAGATCGATGCTTTCTTTTTTGTTGTTCTTTTTTTTCACTGTTTTTAGGAATTCTTTTTCTCCTACTATTGTGAGGAAGGTTGCAAAAGTGTTTGTCATACTCCCTGTGGAGATGAAGGTAGCACAAAAGGGAAAAGAAAAAGTAACTCTCAGAATTACACTACTGGCCACTAAAATTGCTACACCAAGAAGAAATGCAGATGATAAACGGGCATTCATTGGATAAATACATTATACTAGAACTGACATGTGATTACATTTTCACGCAATTTGGGTGCGTAGATACTGAGAAATCAGTACCCAGAACAACCACCTCTCGCCGTAATAACGGCCTTGATACGCCTGGGCATTGAGTGAAACAGAGCTTGGATGGCGTGTACAGGTAGAGCTGCCCATGCAGCTTCAACACGATACCACAGTTCATCAAGAGTTGTGACTGGCGTATTGTGACGAGCCAGTTGCACAGCCACCATTGACCAGACGTTTTCAATTGGTGAGAGATCTGGAGAATGTGCTAGCTAGGACAGCTGGCGATCATTTTCTGTATCCAGAAAGGCCCGTACAGGACCTGCAACATGCGGTCGTGCATAATCCTGCTGAAATGTAGGGTTTCGCAGGGATCGAATGAAGGGTAGAGCCAAGGGTCGTAACACATCTGAAATGTAACGTCCACTGTTCAAAGTGCCGTCAGTGCGAACAAGAGGTGACTGAGACGTGTAACCAATGGCACCCCATACCATCACGCCGGGTAATACGCCAGTATGGCGATGACGAATACACGCTTCCAATGTGCGTTCACCGCGATGTCGCCAAACACGGATGCGGCCATCATGATGCTGTAAACAGAACCTGGATTCATACGAAAAAATTAAGTTTTGCCATTCGTGCACCCAGGTTCGTCGTTGAGTACACCATCGCAGGCGCTCCTGTCTGTGATACAGCGTCAAGGGTAACCGCAGCCATGGTCTCCGAGCTGATAGTCCATGCTGCTGCAAACGTCGTCGAACTGTGCGTGCAGATGGTTCTTGTCTTGCAAACGTCGCCATCTGTTGACTCAGGGATCGAGACGTGGGTGCACGATCCGTTACAGCCATGCGGATAAGATGCCTGTCATCTCGACTGCTAGTGACACGAGGCCGTTGGGATCCAGCACGGCGTTCCGTATTACACTCCTGAACCCACCGATTCCATATTCTGCTAACAGTAATTGGATCTCGACCAACGCGAGCAGCAATGTCGCGATACGATAAACCGCAACCGCGATAGACTACAATCCGGCCTTTATCAAAGTCGGGAACGTGATGGTACGCGTTTCTCCTCCTTACACGAGGCATCATAACAACGTTTCACTAGGCAACGCCGGTCAGCTGCTGTTTGTGTATGAGAAATCGATTGGGAACTTTCCTCATGTCAGCACTTTGTAGGTGTCGCCACTGGCGCCAACCTTGTGTGAATGCTATGAAAAGCTAAGCATATCCATATGACAGCATCTTCTTCCTATCGTTTAAATTTCACGTATGTAGCACGTCATCTTCTTGGTGTAGCAATTTTAATGGCTAGTAGTGTAGCAACAACCATCCATCAGTTGTCAACCGCGGTGATGGACGAATGAAACACTCTGTCACAAGAACTGCTTACCAATCATGTTGTCAGCATCTGAACACGTCTGCAGAGCATGGGTTGCCGTCCGTGCTGATAACACACCCTATTAACAGGCATTTCTCGCTTTTTGTAATGTCCATCGCGAATCGCGGTGACCTAATGGTCATTACTATCGTTGAATAGACGTGTCATTTCTGTTCGTCTCACTGCGTATTTTCTTCAGTTATCATCTGTACCATATTGTACCAGTTATTTCTGTCTATGTTCAAGTTTTATCGAGCTATGTTACTTGGTAGTGGTACTCATGCTAAAGATAACGCGTCCTCAAGTCTTGCATTCCAATGGCTTTTTTCTTTTTCGTTGTTTTTTTCACTGTTGTTTATAGGAATTCTTTTTCTCCTTTTAGTATGAGAAAGTTTGGAAAAGTGTTTGTGATACACCCTGTGGAGATGAAGGTAGCACAAAAAGGAAAAGAAAAATTTACTCTCAGAAGTAATAGTGTTTCAAATTGAAATAATATACTTGGTGCAGCCAAGCAACAATTCTGACACCTTCCGTGGGAAGGCAAGAAGCAGAGGAGGAAATCGAGTCAAGCCGTAACAGCCAGGCGACATTTCAGCAAGAGGAGTCTGCTGATATTGCAAGTATTACGGGTGCACCACGAGCTGGTTACCTTACCTCGTAGCCAGACTGCACAGTCAGGGAGCCAATGTAGGGTTCGGGGGATTGTCTGCTCTGTAAAGAAGGATAGACGATGATCTGTGGCATCTGTGACGAAAGAGCAGACTGCTGATGCACGCACAAGTGTATCGAAGCACACTGTTCACCGTACATTGTTGAACATCGAGATCTGCAGCAGAGCACCCCTAAATGTCTACATGTTAACCCAACGGCATCACCAATTACGATTGCAGTGGGCACGGGTCCATCGGGATTCGACCGCATATCAATGGAAACTTTAAAGCTCTTCCGGTGAATCGTATTTTTGCTGTACTAGGTCAATAGTCGTCTCCACAAACGCCGTCATCGAGATGAAAGGACGCAGGCTGATGGGAGCAGTATTATGCTACGGGAGACACACTCCTGCGCTTGCATGAGACCTGTGTTAGTAATCGAAGAGACGCTGACAGCTGCGAACCACCTGTATCCCTTAATGCTTGATGTCTTCCCTGACGGCGATCTTTCAGCAGTATCTCGGAGCCAGAACCGTGCTAAAGTGGTTTGGAGCATTATAATGAACTCACACTGAAATATCAGGGATCAAATATGCGTGCTGAAAATCCTATGGAACCCGTGTGGGTCGCTATCGGGTGGCGAATAGCAAATCAGTGGCCCGTTATTTACGCGAATTACATGACCTGTGCGTAGATACCTATTGCCACATACTTCCACAAACTGTCCAACGACTGCCGGATCTCTGATATGCAAATCAGTGAAGTATTTCGTTCCTAAGACGGACAAAGAAGCAATTAAGCATTTGGCCATAATGTCTTGGCTCATCAGTCTATAAAACTGTGATGGTTTTAAAATTTTAGTCCCGTTCTGAAACATGGGCATTCTTCAATATGGCAATTCAAATAACGACTATCAAGACATGTAACCCCATAGTTCACTTTCAAAATGGCGCCACAAGAACTACAAATGAAATCAGTGATAAAGACGATCTTAAGAAAAACGTATACTGGGGTTAAAAAAAGGAAGATTTTCCAAAAAGGAAGAAGATATTCATCTGATGATAAACCGAATGCAGGCAGACAAATAGAGGAGAGATTTGTACCTAAAAAAGGTGTACCTAGGAACACTTGGTGCTTTTTGATATACACTCCTGGAAATGGAAAAAAAGAACACATTGACACCGGTGTGTCAGACCCACCATACTTGCTCCGGACACTGCGAGAGGGCTGTACAAGCAATGATCACACGCACGGCACAGCGGACACACCAGGAACCGCGGTGTTGGCCGTCGAATGGCGCTAGCTGCGCAGCATTTGTGCACCGCCGCCGTCAGTGTCAGCCAGTTTGCCGTGGCATACGGAGCTCCATCGCAGTCTTTAACACTGGTAGCATGCCGCGACAGCGTGGACGTGAACCGTATGTGCAGTTGACGGACTTTGAGCGAGGGCGTATAGTGGGCATGCGGGAGGCCGGGTGGACGTACCGCCGAATTGCTCAACACGTGGGGCGTGGGGTCTCCACAGTACATCGATGTTGTCGCCAGTGGTCGGCGGAAGGTGCACGTGCCCGTCGACCTGGGACCGGACCGCAGCGACGCACGGATGCACGCCAAGACCGTAGGATCCTACGCAGTGCCGTAGGGGACCGCACCGCCACTTCCCAGCAAATTAGGGACACTGTTGCTCCTGGGGTATCGGCGAGGACCATTCGCAACCGTCTCCATGAAGCTGGGCTACGGTCCCGCACACCGTTAGGCCGTCTTCCGCTCACGCCCCAACATCGTGCAGCCCGCCTCCAGTGGTGTCGCGACAGGCGTGAATGGAGGGACGAATGGAGACGTGTCGTCTTCAGCGATGAGAGTCGCTTCTGCCTTGGTGCCAATGATGGTCGTATGCGTGTTTGGCGCCTGCAGGTGAGCGCCACAATCAGGACTGCATACGACCGAGGCACACAGGGCCAACACCCGGCATCATGGTGTGGGGAGCGATCTCCTACACTGGCCGTACACCACTGGTGATCGTCGAGGGGACACTGAATAGTGCACGGTACATCCAAACCGTCATCGAACCCATCGTTCTACCATTCCTAGACCGACAAGGGAACTTGCTGTTCCAACAGGACAATGCACGTCCGCATGTATCCCGTGCCACCCAACGTGCTCTAGAAGGTGTAAGTCAACTACCCTGGCCAGCAAGATCTCCGGATCTGTCCCCCATTGAGCATGTTTGGGACTGGATGAAGCGTCGTCTCACGCGGTCTGCACGTCCAGCACGAACGCTGGTCCAACTGAGGCGCCAGGTGGAAATGGCATGGCAAGCCGTTCCACAGGACTACATCCAGTATCTCTACGATCGTCTCCATGGGAGAATAGCAGCCTGCATTGCTGCGAAAGGTGGATATACACTGTACTAGTGCCGACATTGTGCATGCTCTGTTGCCTGTGTCTATGTGCCTGTGGTTCTGTCAGTGTGATCATGTGATGTATCTGACCCCAGGGATGTGTCAATAAAGTTTCCCCTTCCTGAGACAATGAATTCACGGTGTTCTTATTTCAATTTCCAGGAGTGTAGTAACTGATTTTAGATCTCATGAAACAATAAGCACTACACATCCCCATAAGCAGTTTCCGCTATTTTCTTTAGCTTTTATTGTTATTGGACATGGGTTTGTGTTTTGTGCAGCATTTGTATGCATTTAGCGTTCTACACATGTAACTGCCGTATAATATAGTAATTGAAGCTATTTGGAATGTGTTGTTAATTCGTCACGTACAGAATTTTATAGTGAGTAAAACTGATATATATTTTAGGAACTACTTCCACAGGGTGTCCCAGGAGGAGTGGTTAGTATTTAGGGATATCACAATAACGATCATTTGAAGCAAAAGACTTCATGTGCGAATATGCACTTTTCCTAATGGTTTTCGAGACAGAACACGTCTAACGCGTATCGTTTATTTACTGCGTTATGAAGAGACTGACTCAAAGGAAGAATTCGTGACGAACTGCATCAAATCAGTCAGAAGCCTGACGATTCAACAAACAACCAGAAAACATATAGCAATAATTGAGTTAGTTCTTTGAGGGTTGTATTGTATGCAACGCGCCGCGCGGGCTTAGCCGAGCGGTCAGAGACGCTGCAGTCACGGACTGTTCGGCTGGTTCCGGCGGAGGTTCAAGTCCTCCCTCGGGCATGGGTGTGTGTGTTTGTCCTTAGGATAATTTAGGTTAAGTAGTGTGTAAGCTTAGGGACTGATGACCTTAGCAGTTAAGTCCCATAAGATTTCACACACTTTTTTTTTTGTATGCAACGCCTTAAAATGTAGAAGAAAGTTCCAGCGCCGGCTATAGAGATAGTTTGAATCTAAAGTATAATTGCAAACCGAAACAGAAGATAATCCTTTCTTACGATGTTGACCATTTTATGACAGCTGGCAGTCAAATCTTGGTGAAAGAGTGGTAATTCGCAGGAAGTTAATTGAGTTTATACTGTTGTTTTGGCCGGCCGCGGTGGTCGAGCGGGTCTAGGCGCGTCAGTCCGGAACCGCGCGACTGCTACGGCTGCTGGTTCGAATCCTGCCTCGGGCATGGATGAGTGTGATGTCGTTAGGTTAGTTAGGTTTAAGTAGTTCTAAGTTCTAGTGTACTGATGACCTGAGATGTTAAGTCCTATAGTGCTCAGAGCCATTGGAACCAACTGTTGTTTTGTATGTGGAAACTAGTTGCAGTTGCTCTCCTCCAGGTGTGTCAGATGATCAAGTACACAAGTTGTGAGAATGCAGAGATGATATTGACTGTATTGGATACCATCTAAGCTTTCGTTGCCCCTTTGCTGGGCGGTTAGGCTGAGGTATCCAGAAAAAACTTAAGGACTAAAATAAAAGACTACTTTAGGTGTAAATCCTTTATTTATAGGCTCGAGCGGTTACGCAGCATTCTCGCGGCGTCATCAGGTGCAACAAAATCAAGTTATGTTTCAATCGAGAAAAGAGAATTGAATGACCCAGATTTCATAGTCGGTCATTTTCACTAAGTAACGGACGTGAAACAAAGTAACACAGAACGCTCCAGTGATACCAAGAGTAACAGTATCGGGTGAGCTAGCTTGTTCTCCATATACCGAAATAGTGATCAAAGCGCAGACCGTTATATGATCATCTACCGGAATGTACAATTTGAGCACCATAATGCTCCGTTATCTGCCACAGCAAGCCCGCGCACTGTATTCCGTACTAAACAGGCTGCATGTCAAGACGCAAGTGTTATTTTTTTAACTTAGAAATGCTTTAATGCACCACAAATGACTTACAAAATCAAAAGACTGGTGAGAAATTAGAATCTGTAAGTGATACAACCTAGTACTTACTTGATTATAATTTGATGGTGCTGTATAATTTCAATTAAATCGGAATAGTTCTTCTCCGTGATTGTTGCTTGGGGGTTCGACAGAGAAACTCCGCCTTCATTCTGTCCGTTGTTGATGACGTCAGAAAAGTTTTGCTGTTGCTCCCCTGCGTCCTTAACCCTGAAAAAGACTTCCTTCTCGTCGGGTGACGCGACCCTCCCAACCATAGAAATATTGTCGTTGAGGACCTGCAGCTCGGCGACAATCATCAGCGTGAGGTGGAAGAAGAGCGTGTCGACGCCCAGCATCGCCCCCGCCGTTGCCACGGCGCAAAGCACCTGGCCCAGGTAGATGAGTTCGTAGGTCGGGGAGAGCTGCATGTCGATGGGCAGCCAGATGGGGATCGGCGTTGGCCAGTCGATGTTCGTTGATCCAGCCGTAAACACGCGGAACGGCACCGTCACGAAGAGCCAGGCGATCGAGGACACCACGATCATGACCTGAAAGTAGAAGTTTCATTTGTGTTAGACGTTGTCATCCTAAAGATAAGAGCCTTCTTTCAATGGCTATACTAACGACGCTGATACACGGATACTATGGTTTCGTTATAGTGATAAAGTTACTCCTTGTTTGTGTCTGTTGCATTACACTTTCACTATAGTGCAATTCGCATAATAATATTTGTTTCAGTAGTTCATTTACAGCGCAAGTAGTTCAAGCAAAAATGTCAGATCGTGACACAATTATCTGGAATTCGCTAGCAACAAATGTGAAATATCATTTACTGTACTGCATAAGAAATAACACATTACTTCAATACTTAGATAACTGTACATATATTTTATTTCTTTTCATTTATTTATTTATTTATTTAAGTTGATTTGATTACGGCCATCAGACCTTCTCTTACATCGGACCAGAGTTTCAAATATATAGTGACATCACAGTTAGCTAAGAGATAACAACATTAATATGACAAATAGTACAAAAACGATCTGACTGTCTACAGGGACAATGTGAATACATTGAACTGACTGATAAATAATAAAGTTAATAATTGCAGTACTTCTACCACAATAGTTCTACTATTACTGCTGCTGCTGCTGCTGCTAATAATGGGGGAAGTTAGGGTTAACTCGACCTATTTTTGAAAATAAATGAAGATAGTAACTCTTCTCGAAACAACAGATACCGTTGATGACCGTGCAGCTTCCCTAGAATAAATGATAATTAATTGAAACCCTCAGCTGCCGACAGGTGTTGTTGATATACCTCGATGGGGACAGCTGAAAGTATGTGCCCCGACCGGGACTCGAACCCGGGACCTCCTGCTTACATGGCAGAGGCTCTATCCATTTTTTTTCTTTTTTTTCATTTTGTTCGTTGTTGATCGTTGTGTTTGGTCGTTGCGGACGTCACATGACATCCGTTCAATTTCGTTGTTGATCCTTTAACTGAGGTTTTTTTTATTTTTTTTTATTACAGAGGCCAACCAGCACTCTGACCGAACACGCTGAGCTACCGTGCCGGCGTCCGAGGACACACATGAACAGCGCGACTGCAGGGTCTTAACTCTTACACGCTTCCCGCGAGACCCACATTCCTTCCCCTGAAATTTTACTTGAAAACCGGGCCTTTATCAAATTTTTAATCTGAAGAACAACATATGCAAAGATTACAGGCACTTTCATTTGCAGTGTCTCACACAGATTTTACAAAACTGGAGAAGAACTTCGACCCTACTTTCGAGCCATTTAATCCTACTGGATGGCTTAACTTGACCATATATTCAGGGTTAATTGGATCTCTCCGTTAAATAAAGGACCCTAAAAATAAAAATTTATGTCAGCAACATTAGTAATAATGCTAATCACGCCTTTATCAGCATATTAATGAAATTGATTGGCGACTCCGTGTTGTCTTGTGCACAACGACCAGATAACAGGTATACTTGAAAAAAGAGACAGCATTGGTCGTATATTTTTTTATACTATTGCAAAATCGATTTTCTGTCACTGAGTGACCATCTTCAGTGCTATATTGTATAACTTAAATTGGGATGCACTGTTGTCACTATGCTTACGGCGATCACATAGACATAGATCACTCAGTCTATGTGATCGCCGTAAGCATAGTGACAACAGTGCATCCCAATTTAAGTTATACAATATAGCACTGAAGATGGTCACTCAGTGACAGAAAATCGATTTTGCAATAGTATAAAAAAATATACGACCAATGCTGTCTCTTTTTTCAAGTATATTAATGAAAACTATCTCGGAAATAATAAAACTAGTGCTCACTGACTTTAGGAGATCAACATGGGACAAAGTCATGTTTTCATAGCGAGTCGCAGTGCCATCTATTGGCTTAGGTTGTTCCGCGTTTATTTCGTCTGAGGCAGCTTCAAATTTTGTAGCAGAAATATTTCTGTTTAAAACATTTACTTCGCATCAAAAATCAAATGTTCAAATGTGTGTGAAATCTTATGGGACTTAACTGCTAAGGTCATCAGTCCCTAAGCTTACACACTACTTAACCTAAATTATCCTAAGGACAAACACACACACCCATGCCCGAAGGAGGACTCGAAACTCCGCCGGGACCAGCCGTACAGTCCATGATTGCAGCGCATAAGACCGCTCGGCTAAACCCGTGCGGCTTCGCATCCATCATCGTACATTTTATTCACTTCAGCAACATAACTGCCATCACTCGTGGCAGTTTTCCTTGTACTGTAACTACAAAAATCTCCTTTCTTCTCTGTTTCAACATTTATGTCAGCACCTTAGTACAGGTCAGCATCAGAGGAATCAATGTACAGGACATGAACAGCATGTGCAGTGTTGCTCATGCACTTTTCCAGTATTTGGCGTTTGTCGGAAGGCTTTATTGCCTCGACTTTCCATTCTTTCTCTACCTTGTTGTTTTCATTGCACCAGTGTTAGGATATGGCCACACTTGACAGAATATTTAATGTCTGTTTGCTGATCTTCCTACTGATGCTCAATATTCGCTACATTGTCATCTGCAGGTTTGTCTGCATCTTCTCCCATCTGCTCTCATCTGCTGTTCGTTGCTGCATTGGCAGAAGTCTATCCATTGCATTAGATCACAAAAAAATCTTGGTCGGTGAAACTGTCTGAATTGAAAAGTTCCATCCACTGACGTTAAAGACTTTCAAGATGTTGGAGACGGTAAATGCCGAAGGATATGCTACACCTATTAGTGCTGCTCTGCAGGTGTTCTTGTGAAATTATCCATTGTATTCATTCACCAGCAACTTTCTAGGCTCAACTGAACTAGTCTACTTAACCCCAAACTTTATTAGACCAGTTAAAGCCACCTACAGTTTGTCAACATCTTCAAAATAGCTCTATGTACAGACTGTATTCCTTGGAGTATCATACAGCAATGAACACTGAATTTAACTCAAACAAACAAAATTATTTACTATTACTAATTAAAACTTCTGAGAATTTGTTAGATGTGAAGAAATTAACTCTTACTATCACTTTTATACACACTGTGTATCTGCGAATTTGGCCAACGTACAGCAGCCATATAAGTGCAGAGAACCTCATTTCCGAGATTTCTACTTGCAATTTAGCCGTGGACAGTTACACAACAATGCAGCAAGCAGCTTCATCAGTTCCTTACAGTCAGATAATTTCCAGTACAGTCACGCAACCGATTACTGAATCCAACACCTTTGCCAATGCCGATATTACCTTGTCGCAGACCCAAAAAAAACCACAGTTGATTTCCAGAATTCCGCTCAGTCTAACGATTTGCAAAATTCGCCTCAGTCTACTAATGTCACGAACTGTAGGGCCTACACATATTTTTCCAGAGAACACAGCATGTAATGTAAACACCATTTAAAAAACCAGAAATTCCTTGTACTAACACAGGTGCTAAAATCATTTTCGAAATATTATGCAGTAGAACATCCAACAAACCCCACAACTCAGATAGTAAAACAAACAAAACATGCGACGACTCGAACAGGATGTACAGCAAATCGAACAGAATGTAAAACAACTAACATTTTTAGACAAAAAAACAAGAAGAACGCGACGAACGACTCGAACACACTTTTACCACAGGCTTAACACGCTGTTCAATTGTAAATCGAAGAGACAGCGAATGAACAGTCAGATCCAAAACAACAGTTTATAGAACGACAGACGGTAGTTGACGAAAAATTACAAAACATTACAGACGTTCACGAACTGGACAAAGCTTTATTGATTACCATGATGAATAAAGAAGTTCCAAACGTTTTGGTCACTAAGGTCCACAAAAAGACGCTACTGTAGTACCGGAAGATCAAACACATTCTATCCGACGTGCATAATGTCAGAGAGCACTTGCTCACGGCACAATCAGAAACTGAGGATCTTGCAAATAATATTGCACAAATTCAGCAGCGTACTGACAATTCCGACTCAACTCAACCGGCAAATTTTCCGGAATCGTGAGAATTTCAATCCGTCCAACGAGCTATCGAAAATCAATCAACTGTGAACGACAGACGTTAGCAGAAGACATGGCGCATAAATTCTAAGATTGCAAACATTTACAGGAAGCATGCTTCGTCTAATTTTACGCACAATCAGCCTCCATATTTTAATGAACACGCCTCACCGCAACATTAACAATCGGTCCCACTGAGAAGTGAGAGGAACTTTTCTTTTGACAACGGCTTCTCTCATCCAGATTTTAATAGACGAAAATTTAGTAATTCGCCGAGAAAAAAAGGCTTTGACTTCAAGTTCAAAGTTTTTCGAAATAGTGCATATGATTGAATCCATCAGTTTACATATTCTTTATCACCTCAATGGCCGGTAACTAGCAAACTGGAATTAATATGCAGCCACATAGACGGCGAGCCAGCCATGAGAATGCGGCTAATTGGGTGTCCGTGCTATTCGCTTGAAGAACTTCAGCTTCAAAACGCTTTTCTAGACGCATATTTGTCAGACACAACACAACGGTGCCTGAAACATAAGGTTCTTAGTTTACCACATTCCCATGAGTCACAATATGCAATCATCATACAATTTTTTTAATACATGTTACAACAAAACCAATACTTAACGAATCCGTGCAGTCCATCCGTTCTTATACAACTTTGTATCTTAAAACTGCCGAAATCTTTACGCATTCCTTTACCGACTTGTCAGCAAAAAGATAACACGAATCCGTTTCGTGATGTCTTACAGCTTCTCGAAATTGGTGATTCGCACAGTTCACAGCGAAACAATTTTTCTTCACGTAATAACCAAAACAGACATGACAGCCGTAATTGGAGACAGCGAATTTCTTTTTAGAATTCGGATCATCGCCGTTGTAGCAATCGGCCAAATTACAACCATCATAGTCACTATGCCAACAACCAGTTTTCAGATAATAGAGGCCAAACCTGGAATCATCGAAACTATCAGCAATAACAACCTCTCCCGTAATTTTTTGACAGCAGAATAATTTTGGCAACAGTTTAGGCACAGGAATGAAAAATATCGAAATAACACACAGCGACCGTAGCGTAATAATTATTACAATCAGCGATATTTCAGCCTAAGTCACCCGGACACTTGTTTCCATTCACCATAACAATCTCACAACAATTCCGAACCGCAAATATCAGTGCGCATAACTGAATTACCAGCAAAATCTCGCAGAAACGAAGAGACAGTGGAAATCAATAATCACAAGCCCAGCAATATCCCATGCCCAACCTGTGATTATACAAGACTCCACACTTTCTCAGAATATTACTGAAAATTTTATTTCCTTTCAAGACATTATTTCCTATTACAGGAAAAAGAAGAACCTCGAAGACGTATTTTTCATCTAGTTGTTAGCATTCAGAAAGGCAACAATACGTTGAATGAAGTTCTTAATTCCTGCTCTCCTGTTTCAGCGATCAGCGATTCCGCTTTCAGTAAATGTAATTATGATGATAATTGTCTAACGATACCTTTACATTAAACAAAGATTAGAGGTGCAGTTTCTGGCAAAGGAGTGGATGTCCAACGACAAACTCTCTTGGAATTTTTTGTTCAGGGACATTCATTTTTCGCCAATTTCCGAATTGTTCCCCCTCTTACTACCGAAATAATCCTATGCATCGATTTCTTAAACTGCGATAAAGCAATCCTACACTTCAAAAAACCCTGCATTTCCCTTCAGAAAGATGACATTCCGATCGCTTTGCATTTTGAACATGGAAGAATAGGATATCAGTCTATTACATTTCTTAACGTCAAGCAAAAATACTAACTGGTTTACATTCTACTTTACTTCAGCAGATACCTATTTTTATTCTTCAGACAACCAGTTTCAATCTGACATCTTACAAATAATGCAAGTCAAAGCTGACACCAGCGAGGAAGGATCCAATGAAGACAAATTCCAATTGCAACAAACTTTAACTAAACACTCATGTTTCTGTCAATGTTCCTGGTATCATTCGTGGATTCCTATGTGAATTTCAAGTTAAATGGCATGATATTATTGTTGCGCGGCATTATATTATTACTCTCTGTTATACCGACGAAGTACAATGAAAAACTGAGTCTATGTTATGGCAAGGCAATATTGAACCAGCTGCGAGTACTTATACCAGCCCACTTCATGTTGTACACAAAAAAGGCGGATCTGTTAGACTTGTGATTGACTCACAACGGACTAACGACACCATTCTTCCAGAAAAAGATCGACCTCAAATGTTAGATGAATTACTGCAGAAATTTTATGACGTTACTGACTTTTCTATACTAGACTTGAAATCCGGTTTTTGGCACATTGAGTTGCGTCCCAACTGCGGCAAACACACCGTCTTCCACTTTTCGGTACCTGTTACCAACTTCGCAAATTATGATTCAGCTCAAAGATTTCTTCAGCAGCCTTCATTTGGAGTTTAAATTCGAATCCACCAGACGATCTAAGGAACAGAATAACAACATGTGTTGACAACATTCTTACTGCAGAGAAAATTTCTCAACAACTTAACAACCTTTTGGACTCCTTTTTGCAGACATTTGCAAACAATGGCATTACCATCAACCTAAGAAATCTGAGTTCAGCAGAACCATTACATTTTTATGCCACATTATATCCATTTCCGATATGCATCCTGATCCAGACCATCTCCAAGCCCTTCGTGACATTACAGCACCAACAAATAAACGTCATGTTACGAGTTTTCTCGGCCTAATTAATTTCTTTCCCCTGTTTTATTCACTACAAAGCCTTGGACACTCCCAAATTATGTGAATTAACCGGCAAAAATATAAACTCGACTTGGGACGAGCACACACAAAAAGAATTCGACACACTTAAACAAGCCTTATAAGAAGCACATCTGCTTTCCCACCCTGACATTTCACGTGGCTTTTGCGTCGCCACAGACAGTTTAAAGACAGATACTGTGGTACATCTTTTCCAGGAAGTTGACATTAAAGTCATTAAAAACATTGCATTTGGCAGCCGTGTTCTTTCACCAGCAGAACGTAATTATTCCATCACAGAACTGGAAGCACTAGCAGATGTTCGGGCTTTCCACGAAGTTCGGCACTTTTTACTGGGAAGGCATACCACAGCTTATACCAACCACCGCGCATTGAAGTTTAAGATGTCTGCTAAATTATCGCGCGATATGTTGGGCGGATGGATCTTACTTCTGCAAGAATTCAGCTTCACAATTGTACATATTCCTGGTACAGACAATGCTTTCTCACGGTCACTGGGAGGCTCTCAAAACGAGTCATCTGCACACTTTGGTCAGTCTAGTTTACCATCCAGCAGGTAGCTTTCGATAGCTATGTTTTTTCAGCCTTACGCGACTTTGGCAGAGAACAAGGTAAAGAAGGGATTGAATATTGACTTGTTTAGGTTACGCATTTTTTAGCAGAATGTCTTGTCATTTTACGTTTTCTCCCTCATATGCTAAACCTTATGTATGAACGATAACTTCACAACACAATAAGTAATTTTTAAAGAATATTTCTTTTATACTAGTACTTGCACTCGTATGATACCACTTTACTGTTACAGACTAACGTACGTTTTTATTAAGCTATTGAATTTAGTTTTTCCCATGCAGCACTATAATACAGAATTAACAGATACGAGTATATAAGAAAATGAATAAATTGCACCACCTTGTGTACCATAAAGAAGAAAGCATGAATATCCTAACAGAAATTATACTGTTCTATCACCTCATATAATGTATACTAATAGTAAAACCGTAAAACCGTAGCGTCATGTCTGTCTGCCTGTCTTTCTGTCAGCTTCAACATGCTAATCTGCAAAATTACTAGACGAAGTTTCACGATGTTCCCGCAGGTAATTTCAGCGTTGCCTGGGCAACGGCTTTGTTTCATTGTAGTCGGATCACGAAAAAAATATCGTGATTTAAAGTTTTTTTCTAAAACCGTCGGGTATGTTTGTTTCAACGCATTGGTCTCCAAAACTGCTAGACCAATTTTTATGGGGTTTCCACAGGTAACGTGAGCCTAGCTTGGGACAACGCATAGGCTTCATTTCCTCAAAATCTGATCTCATAATAAAAGGATATCGTGATCTGAAGTTTTAAAACCGTCGTGTCTGTCTGTTTGTTTGAACAATTTTATCTCCAAAACTAGTAGACGGATTTCCATGGGCTTCCATAGGTAACTTGACCGTAGCTTGTACCAACATAGTGGTTTCATTCCTCAAAATCGCAACGCGGAAAGAAAGGATATCATAATCAGGGTTTTACCTAACTTCGTCTGCGCAGTTTAGTACGACGGATGTTCAACCATCACGGTGTAGTACACCAGAGAACCGATAGATGGCACTGTTTTTTTTCTTTCCCCTTTTTTTTCAAATCAGTCGGGGAAATGTTTTCAGAAATTTATGTCATTGACAGAGCTAAGCGCTGCAGTCTTAACTTTACGAATACGAAGTGTCAGCGAATTTACTTGGCTAGGATATGTAGCTTTACTGATTTCGCTTTGTGTATTAACAGCTGAACGCCGTTATTAACTGTTATTTGTGAGTTTGGTGCCTACTCTTGACATTTCGATATCTTTTTGTTTACGAATAAAAGTGTCTAGAAAATGCTCGAATCTGTATGAATACACTTGAACTCCTAAATGAGTGAGGACTATGCAGTCTGAAGAATCCAATGAAGAGACTTGCTGCGACTCGAGAAAATGAGGTTTCACCTTTGCTATTTGGAAACTCCTCCAAAAATTGAGATGTCGCCTATGCTCTACGGCGTCAGTCGTTATCTCGCTCCTCCGAATCCTTCACTCACATACGCTAAAATTTTCTTCTCTCGAACGTGACATCATAGAATCGAAAATTTTGTCGGGAAGTGGCGCAGGGGAGAGAGGTTTTATAACCCAAATCCCGATATTCCTAACAATTCAAAATTTTACTTTAAACGTGCACAATTCCCGGCGAGCTTACGTTATGCCACGATCATAAACAAAGCAGAAGGTCAGACGCTGTAAGTTGCGTCCGTGTACCTTACTGCCACTTGATTTTCGCTTGTCCAGCACTGCGTGGCCCTCTCCCATCTCACTGAAGCAAACAAGCTCTTCGTTCATGTTCTGGATCTTACTACGTCAAACGTTGAGTTCAAAGAAGCTTTACAAGTCAAAAATAAATTCCACGTGCTGAAGCCTCGGCAGCACTCAAGGTGGAGTTGCACTATTTACGTTGTTAAAAGCAGTGTCCGACGAAATAGTTACGTCGAGTGGCAAAAGAACAATAGTACACCACAAAATAGGAGAAACATGGTGAACAGTGTGAAGAAGGTCACAACGCAAAGTTAGGCTCGTATGTCAGTAATGAAGTGGTAGTGAGACCTCCAGACCAGATGAGAGGAAACGCATATCAGCAAATCATAAGTAATTTCTTTTTTACATAAAATATCGCCACGTGAACGGTTTAATAATCTAAAAATAACAAAACTGTACCGTTATAGATCTCACTGATGATGCCTTAGAACAAGAACAAGGCGAAACGCGTGTGTCTAGGATAAATAAATTAAGTGGCAGCAGGAAAAGGCGGTTTTATTTACAAAACAAGACAAATAGGGTGTTTTGCGAAACTGCGCACAAAGTTTCAATAAAATCTCGGAAATAAGGTACTTCAAGTAAATGTTATGTAACCTTTAGTTAAGGTAAGAACTGTCTTCAATTATATCTACAGTAACGACATATTTTTAAAATTGTAAATTCTACCTAAAACTTTATTCTTAAACCACAAATTTAAAAGTTCCAAATTGATTGATTGTGATAGTAAGGTCTGTATTAACAATTTTGGCAATAATAAAATATAATAACCTCAAAATTAACCTACATATCATCGCAGTACAAAATTAATTTTGGGAAGCACCTTCATTTAGTACGTACATACTGCTGTGGATGCCCCTTACCATTTCTACCATCGCTTTAATACGTAAATTCATACAAACTATGGCAAAGAACACAACTCGACACTGTTTTATTGCTTAAATAAATAATTACATTTAGATGATTAGCAAGAACGTTTGAAGCGCACTTGCGTTCGGGAATTTATTTAGGACTTGTATAGAGTCGTAGTTAAATACACCAAACTTAGATTTGTGAAAATCGCCCTGAAAAGCGTTTTCCTGTCACGAACACCGTAAGCCTTACTACTACTACTACTACTACTACTACTACTACTACTACTACCAGCTATGTTTTCTCGCATTTACCGCCGGTTCAGTGCACACATCCTGACAAATGTGCCATTCGCTAGAATGTGAAATCAGAGACAGAGCTGCCATTTCTCAGATTATACTAGAAACATCAACTAATATGAATAAACTGCATCATGTATCACTTTTTCATGCAATTACTTTGCTTCTCATCGAGTGTAACTTACTGTTGACAGCCAAAGTTTTCGTATGTGGTCATTCATTCATGCATTCCACTCAATATCTGCAACAAAATATTGTGAAGCAGGAGACAAATGTAATTGATAATTTAAATAATTATTAGTGTGACAATGGAAATTATAAGTGAGAACGTTCTGTGAATAGTGTAATACACGAAAAATACAACATCTCTGACAACGTCCAAACTCTTCGGGTAAAGCTACTGTCATAACACTGTATCTTCGTATCAGATTTTGGTTTCACAGAAGCAAACAGTGTGAGTGATGGCTTACATGTGTGTGCTTAAGTCACAAAAAGGCGACTCCATGGAAAGAGTGGCAGACCAACACAAACATCACATAAAATAAAATTGTACCTATTTGCGCTCGATGATGAAAACAAATTCTCGAAATGCGTCGTGATGTACATAAAAAATTTAAATAGAAACAACCTACTACGCACCCATTTTATTATAAAACCTGTTCAAAAAACAACTGAACAACCATCATGTTGTGCAACCGATTATCCATCTTGCAACATAAAAGTAATGATATATCTATAATACGCAAGTAACGTACGTTTTTTCCTTTATGTCGTAAATATTATAATATATTGGATAAAAACCATGGTTTTTTCACGGATTTATTGCTGTAGATTATGCATAATATTATGACATATTACAGTGTTATGATTATCTTATAGCTCATACATTTACGTTTGAGCTCTTAGATATTTGGATAATGAATATATTTGTACTTCTTGGATCATATCTGATAATTCTTTCTAACGACCAGATGTCAAAAGGCAAATGCACCTAGGAGCTCTTGGAAGTAAGCCTTCTAAATCCGATCTCGTATTCGTATTTGACATTTATCATAGTGTACAATGCACTTTTACTCTGAAGCGCCAGAGACACTAGTATAGGGCCGAACGGTTCTAGGCGCTTCAGTCTGGAACCGCGCGACCGCTACGGCCGCAGGTTCGAATCCTGCCTCGGGCATGGATGTGTGTGATGTCCTTAGGTTAGTTAGGTTTAAGTAGTTCTAAGTTCTAGGGGACTGATGACCTCAGATGTTAAGTCCCACGGTGCTCAGAGCCATTTGAACTGGTATAGGCATGTGTATTCAAATATAGAGATATGTAAACAGGCAGAATACGGCGCTTCAGTCGGCAACGCCTAAGTAAGACAACAAGTGTCTGGTGCAGTTGTTACATCGGTTACTGCTGCTACAGTGGCAAGCTATCACGATTAACTGAGTTTGGACGTGGCGTTATTGTCGGCGCGTGAACATGGGACACAGCGTCTCCGAGATAGCGATGAAGTGGGGATTTTCCCATACGACCATTTCACGAGTGTACCGTGAATATCAGGAACCCGGTAAAACATCAAATCTTCGACATCCCTGCGGCCCTAAAAAGATCCTGCAATAACAGAAACGACGACAAATGAAGAGAATCGTTCAACGCAAGTTGCTGCAGATTTCAAGAAGTGTTAGTGTGCGAACTATTGAACGGAACATCATCGATATGGACTGTCGGAGCCGAACGCCCTCTCGTGTATCCCTGATGGCTGCACGTGACAAAGCTTTTCGCCGCGCCTGAGCCCATCAACACCGACACTGGATTGTTGATGCCTGGAAACATCTTACCTGGTCCAATGAGTCTCGTTTCAAATATTATCGAGCGGATGGACGTGTACAGGTATGGAGAAAATCTCATGAATCCATGCACCCTGCATGGCAGCAGGGCACTGTTCGAGCTTGTGAAGACTCTAATGGTGTGGAGCGTGTGCAGTTGGAGTGATAAGGGACCCCTGATATGTCTAGATACAACTCTGACTGGTGACACGTATGTTAGCATCCAGTTAGTCACCTGCATCCATTCATGTCTATTATGCATTCCGACGGACTTGGGGAATTCCAGCAGGACAGTGCGACACCCCACACGTCCAGAATTGATACAGAATGGCTCCAGGAACGCTCTTCTGAGTTTAAACACTTCCGCTGGCCACCAAACTCCCCAGACATGAACATTATTGAGTATATCCGGGATGGCTTGCAGCGTGCTGTTCAGAAGAGATCTCCACCCTCTCGTACTCGTACGGGTTTATGGACAGCGCTGCTGGAATCATGGTGCCAATTCCCTCCAGCACTACTTCAGACATTAGTCGATTCCATGACACGTCGTGTTGCAGCACTTCAGGATGCTCGCCGGAGCCCTACACGATATTAGGGAGATGTACCAGTTTCTTTCGCTCATCACTGTGTATTACAGCTAATGTGTTATAAATATGTCTAGTATGAAGTATTGTCTGATAATATACGGTAACGCTAACACCAAACGTGCGTATTAACAGTGACCATATTCAGAAACAACATCTTTTATGAAATGTATTTTAATATTTACAACATAAAGTAATTAAGTCTGTTGTATAGTATAACGATTGTAGACTTGTTTTTGAAAAGGTTTTTGTAAGAAAACACGTGCCTAGTAAGTTTTTTAGACACAAACTTGTTAGATTCTATTAAATACTGTTCTTTTATCATAATTTAGTTATTTGTTTTATACAGTGATTATATGATGTATTATAGATGCCTAATTTCTGTTATGATATGACAGACATTACACTTGATTTAAACTGTAATACAGAGAACGAAACGGGACTGCATTGAACGTATGGATTCCAGTGCCACTCGTCACGTACATTGATAGTTCGACATAACACCGCCTGATGTATAAATAGGCGGTTCATGAGGCCCAGTTCAAAACAGTCACTGTCCATTACATCGCCTGTAATAGACAGCGAGAGAGGAACGTTGCATATCTCGAACAAGTCATTGACTTTAATCTGCGTGCTGGTAGACAACGGACTTCCATATACACTAAGCTCTAGAGTTTTTTGTCTAAAGTATGTTGTTCCAGGATTAAAACAAAGTAGCTCCCAACTGCCGACCCTGAGGAAGTTCTTCGGGAGTTTTCCTTCGGTTGTAAGGTAAATGTCGGAAATTGAAACGCTCTCCCAGAATACACTGGCGGAAAAAATTCCCAGAGTCAAGAAACAGTGGTGCGACGTAAACGAAATTTTATACGCGTGCTTTTATATCTTAAAGATGATGTCTATTAAAACTTCACACTAGTCACATAAGGATGCAAATCAACTTTGCTTTAAATAGACGCATTTAATACCCACTACATGATCCAGAAGTTTGCTAAGTATCGGAATGATGCTTCATTGTTTAACATTTTACACTTCCGTCAATGTGTTTTAGAAGACTGACAAACACTTGGCTTGAGATATTTAGGGAGAAAACCCTTACAAGAACGGTAGAAGGGAATAAACGGCAAGCCGACTGCTGTGACCGAGCGCTTCTAGGCGCTTCAGTCTGGAACTGCGCGACCGCTACGGTCGCAGGTTCGAATCCTGCCTCGGGCATCGATGGGTGTGATGTCCTTAGGTTAGTTGGGTTTAAGTAGTTCTACGTTCTAGGGAACTGATGACTTCAGATGTTAAGTCCCATAGTGCTCAGAGCCATTTTGAATAAATGGCAAACCAAGAATAGAGTGGCAGAAAGTAGCAAGATCTTTACCAGGCTGCTCGTATGTAGGTTGTTATCTTAAGCATTTGTAGCATTAGTTATTTTTAAAAAGAAATTGTGGCGTAAGCTTTAGTTTAAACAAGACTAGCAAACGTAACTAAAATACCCATACCTACTCATTTCAACAATGATATCCCAATTTCACATGGTCTAGTAGAGAAGAATCGAGGGTGAAATTCCTCTTTGCTAACCTCTCACTAGATCAGGAAACGAGCTCTGCCTTAGACTACCGAGCGTGAAACATCTACTTAGCCATCAAACACTTCTATAAACAGCACGAATTTTGTCAGCTACGAAGTACTACAAATACTGGCTTGAGTGGAGTCAACCAAATCAGCTTGTGGAGATATCGGTGGAGATAATGTTTAAGAGAAATTTTACATATCTTGACAGGAAGCATATATAGGCCGACCTGTTATTAAAAAATAAACTCCATGCGAAGAGGGCTCGCAGGGTCCAACGGTACCGACCGACTGCTGTGTCGTCCTCAGCCGACAAGCCTCACTGGATGCTGATATGTAGGCGGGGCGGGGGGCATCAGCACATCGCTCTCCCGGGCGCTGCCAGTTTTCGTAAGCTGAGTCGCTACTTCTCAT
Source organism: Schistocerca nitens (assembly GCF_023898315.1). Classification (NCBI taxonomy): domain Eukaryota; kingdom Metazoa; phylum Arthropoda; class Insecta; order Orthoptera; family Acrididae; genus Schistocerca; species Schistocerca nitens. Next base: position 715,743,155 of record NC_064614.1, on the reverse strand, counting down.
TCAAGTTGCTCCTCAGTCGGCCTCACAAGGACTAAGTACATCCCGCTTACCAACAACACATCGCAGCAGGCCCGAAGGATCACCAATCCAAGAGCTAGCCAAGTTAACGTCGGTTATCTGACGGGAAATAGTGTAACCGTAGTCGCTAAGCCGCTAGCTCTATGGCTGTCATTCTCTGCCTATAAAAGGAAGCGTGGGCTGCACAGGTAATGGTCACTGAAGAGTAGGATTCTGTCAAATTCCAGGCAAGTTAGTAGTGGGGCAGAGCCCTCCCCAATAAGGTATATTTTGGAGGACAGTTCTGGTTAAAGCATTTTTCCTTACAACCAACCGAAACTTCCCGAAAACCTTGGTCAGATCCAGGGGTGGGAACTACTCATGACTTAATTCTAGGATAATATGTACACAGGCGAGAAATGTAAAGAGCAGTTTATGTAAGGTGTGTCTGTTTAAAATCGAGCACAGCTAAGTTGATGAATTGCTCGCATGTTTAGTGCAACCATGCCGCTGCCAGTCGCAGGCAGTTTGATGACAGAACGTTCGCGAAACAGCACTAATGTTCCATCCTCACCTGCAAGTATCGGTAAAGCCTGACAGATGTCCGTCCGTAACTGCTGCGAATTTCTTCGTTGTGCTGTACATCGATGACGTTTTTCTTTTTGGCTTCTGCCAGTAGAGTCACGAGCTCGTGGAGGGTGTTTCGCTGAAGAAGTAGACATAATGCCTGCAGCAGAAAGAGGTATTAAGTCTATTTTGAATAATATTTTGCACATTCTATTGATAAGCCCCATTCCGCCGGTTAGCAGGTGCGATCAGTCGCCTTTCCGACCCCACGGCCACAAAACACACACACACACACACACACACACTCACTTTGATGATTGGCTATTAAAAAGGAGTGAAACAGCTGACTAATAACGTCATTTGTACAACAATCAACATAACACAATAGTAATGGAAGACTAAGAAAAATTCGTAAAGCAAATAAATCGCATGAATCTTTTTGGACCAACCCTTGCTTCCCCTTCACTCTCAGCAGATTATCGAAACTGTCACTTTTGTTCCTGAGATCTTTAGACCGAAGACTGGTTTGTTCCAGCTTATCTATGGGATGGGGCAGACCAACTTGCTTATTTAGAAACGCCATTTCTTTAAAAAAAGTAATGCAGATATGTATTTATTCAAAAATGGTTCAAATGGCTCTGAGCACTATGGGACTCAACTGCTGAGGTCATAAGTCCCCTAGAACTTAGAACTACTTAAACCTAACTAACCTAAGGACAACACACACATCCATGCCCGAGGCAGGATTCGAACCTGCGACCGTAGCGGTCGCGCGGTTCCAGACTGTAGCGCCAGAACCGCTCGGCCACCAGCGGCCGGCTATGTATTTATTCTTCGAAAAGTTTCAGCATATAAATTTTATGTTTACAGTTTTAAGGATGATATCATTCAGATGGAGTCCATTATTCTTAATACACTGCGTTAATCGAACATGAGTTTCGTTTAGCTCTTTCCAGCATATCGACAAGTGTGGTGGTGACAGCTCGACGAATGTTGTTCACGTGAGCCGTGGTCCTAGGACGATCGTTGTAAATAACTGATTTTAAATGGATCGATAAAAAAATAGTGGCAGGAGGCTAAATCAGGCCACCGTGATAGCCATTGTGGACGGCCGCTCAAGGAGAGGAGGCGTCCAGGAAAGTGTTGTCGCAAAAGAGTCACCGACACACGGGCTGTATGTCCCATTGCACCGTTCTGCTGGAAACATACATAATCCACATCATCATGTGGACGTAATGCTTAGAAGTCACCGAAATTGTCCGTTCGTTTGCTTAAAAAACCGTTGATCAGTTATTCCACCTAGCGATTGTGCACACCAAACAGGTACTCACTGTGAATATTTGGTACCCTGATGAACTTTTCTGGGGCTATCTGGGCTCCGATAGCGCATGTTATGCTTACTTACAGATAAGATAGAAGCGAACCTCATCACTGAAGAAAACAAGAGTGTCGTTTGGTATGCCAAAAAGCGCCTCACAAGATTTTCTCGAGCAACAAAATGGCGTGGATAAAGTTCCTGTCTTACAACCTCATTGTGCGGATGAAATTATTAGTTCTTCCTGAAATATTCGCCTCAAAGAACTTGCAGACAGCCCAATAGAAACTGCACGGTAGCAGTCAGAGTGTTGAGAGGATCGCAAAACAGCCTAACCATGTCAATGTTTAGGATGCTCAATTTTTATTTGTTTTGTTGTTTTTTTTTTTTTTCGTCACATCGTCAGTTTCTCTAAAGTTGTTTACCCGTCAAACTATCGACTGCCAGCCACAAACACGACCTTGTGGCGCAATATTGCAATGAGTACGGAACGCAGTTTGCGTGGCGCTGACTGAGCGACCATTAGAAACATATGGCTCGACCGTTAACGGACGCTCTACATTCGGCCACTCCATGACGCTAATTAAGGCCGCGTCCTACATAAACGACAGAGGCAACCGACAGCATTCTACATGTAGATACGCACTCCAGGTACAAACGGCAGCATCGAGCAGTACGCTCGATTGTCCTTCCTGGGAGCGAGGAACTCCTGCTGCAAGGTGGCTACTAGAACCGGCCAGCTGTTACTATAAAACGGCGCCTATAAACCACAGAGTATTTACATAGAAAACTAAAGCGATAAAGAAGAGCAGTGTATGAAATTTACAAAGGAAGGAACTTTAATGGAGAATTTCGTTTATATCATCAACTACACTGATCATCAGACACGGTTTTGAATATATGTGGATGTGCCAACCCTCTCTCCTTGGAGCAGCCATTTCTTCAGGGTGCCAAATTCAAATAAGCATGTTGCTCTGCCCTACCATGTTTATTTCGCAAGTCTCTCCATCATAGCATAATTTCTGCAGTCTATACAGGGTGAGTCACCTAACATTACCGCTAGATATATTTCGTAAACCACATCAAATACTGACGAATCGATTCCACAGACCGAACGTGAGGAGAGGGGCTAGTGTAATTGGTTAATACAAACCATAAAAAAATGCACGGAAGTATGTTTTTTAACACAAACCTACGTTTTTTAAATGGAACCCCGTTAGTTTTGCTAGCACATTTGAACATATAAACAAATACGTAATCAGTGCCGTTTGTTGCATTGTAAAATGTTAGTTACATCCGGAGATATTGTAACCTAAAGTTGACGCTTGAGTACCACTCCTCCACTGTTCGATCGTGTGTATTGGAGAGCACCGAATTACGTAGGGCTCCAAAGGGAACGGTGATGGACCTTAGTTACAGAAGAGACTGGAACAGCACAAATGCTAACACCTTTTTATTGGTCTTTTTCACTGACGCACATGTACATTACCATGAGGGGTGAGGTACACGTACACACGTGGTTTCCGTTTTCAATTACGGAGTGGTATAGAGTGTGTCCCGACATGTGAGGCCAATAGATGTTCAATGTGGTGGCCATAATTTGCTGCACACAATTGCAATCTCTGGCGTAATGAATGTCGTACACGCCGCAGTACATCTGGTGTGATGTCGCCGCAGGCTGCCACAATACGTTGTTTCATATCCTCTAGGGTTGTAGGCACATCACGGTACACATTCTCCTTTAACGTACCCCACAGAAAGAAGTCCAGAGGTGTAAGATCAAGAGAACGGGCTAGCCAATTTATGCGTCCTCCACGTCATGGTAATGTACATGTGCGTCAGTGAAAAAGACCAATAAAAAGGTGTTAGCATGTGGACGTATTGTGCTGTTCTAGTCTCTTCTGTACCTAAGGTCCATCGCCGTTCCCTTCGGATCCCTACGTAATTCGGTGCTCTCCGATACAAACGATCGAACAGCGGAGGAGTGGTACTCAAGCGTCAACTTTAGGTTACAATATCTCCGGATGTAATTAACATTTTACAATGCAACAAACGGCACTGATTACGTATTTGTTTATATGTTCAGATGTGCTAACAAAACTAACGTGGTTCCATTTTAAAAAACTTAGGTTTGTGTTAAAAAACATACTTCCGTGCATTTTTGTATAGTTTATATTAAACAATTACACTAGCCCCTCTCCTCACCTTCGGTCTGTGGAATCGGTTCGTCAGTATTTGATGTGGTTTACGAAATACATCCAGCGGTAACGTTAGGTGACTCACCCTGTATACATTTGAATCTGTATACTGTGGTCAAGCTTTGGTCTCTCTCTATAACATACTCTAAGATAACAAACGATTCACCATGAATGAATTATCCACACCGAAGGGAAACCCGTAGATGTTACGTACATGTACAGACAAATAAACGATTACAGTTTCAGAAAAGTTGTATGATCTATTCAAGAGAAGGAATTTCGCAAATTGAGTAAGTCAATAATGTGTTGATCTACCTCTGGCCCTTATCCAAGAAGTTATTCGACTTGGCATTGATTGGTAGAGATGTTGGATGTCCTGAGGAATATCGTGCCAAATTCTGTATCAATGGTGCGTTAGATAATCAACTGGGGAGAGATCCGGTGACTTTTCTGGTCAAGGCAGGGTTTGGCAAGCACGAAGACAAACAGTAGAAACTCTCGCTGTGTGAGTACAGGCATTATGTTGCTGAAATGTAAGCCCAGGATGGCTTTCCATGAAGGGCAACAAAACGGGTTGTAGAATATCATTGACGTAGCGCTGTGGTGTAAGGGTGCAGCGGGTGATAACCCAAGGGATCCTATTATGAAAATAAATGGCACTCCAGACCATCAGTCCTCATTGTCGAGCCTTAATGGCGGTCTCCCACCGCTGTCTGAGGCGTCTCCAGACATGTCTTCCCCGCTCATCAAGGCTCACTTCGAACCGGGACTCATCACTGGAAACAACTGCAATCCAGGCAATGAAATTCCAGGCCAAAGGCTTATCAGAAGACACCCCGAACAGTGGTGGGATACCTATCTGATTGTTGCCCGCCAAATGGCCCGATAACCTGGAGTGATGGTCTGGGGTGTTCCTACATTCCGAAACTGATCTTCCTTTCTACCACTCTTTCCATTCTTCTGTAAATAATTCGTGTCTGTACTTTGCATCGTAATCAGCTTCTTGGTATCCCACGTTGTTATCTTTTTTTATGCGTCGGCAGGTGAGGCCCCTCCACTAAATACCATCCTTAAACTTCCCTACCTCGTCGATGCTGTGTCATGCACAGTGTTGAACAAAAATAATGGAAACATCGCTAGAAATACTTGAACATAAATGCAGGTACGAGTCAATACTGCAGATGGCGCTATAGCATCTGACCACTAACGGCATCCGTGCAATGCCTTTAATACTTTGCGTGTGTCGGTAGTGGTGAGAACAGTGTTCTATGCAGTCTTCGGTGCATTTTGACGGAGGTATATTAATTTGAACGCTGGCAAATTGCTGATGCTCGTTTGGTGGGTGCTTCTATAACCGAACTAGCCGAAGTGTTTAGCGTTTCAAGAGGTACCGTACCAAAGATTTACATCGTATATGGGAGAAACGGAATAACATGATCCCTTAAGTCGCAAATCGGACGGAAGTGTGTGCTGGACGACCGTAACGAACAGTCATCAGATTGTGACGAAAAATAAAAGGCTGACAGCTTCAAAAGTTACTGCAGAACTGAATGTCACCCTCTCGAACTCTGTCAGCACCAAAACAACACGCTGATCAGTGATGCGAATGTCCGCAACAGGAAGAAATCATGCCGAAGCCATAAAACAAGGGAAGAAAATCAAATGTCTCGTTTCATGCTGTTTACAACTTCAGGACGAGTTTACGTCCAAAGTGCGGAACAAGGCAAGATTTCGATGATGATTTGGGCAGTCAGTCGTGGTATTCCATGGGGACTTGGGCAGCCATATCGTGGTATTTCTTTGTGCCCTCGGTTACGGTGTAAGATCGTATTATTGCAAGTGTTATGTAACAATTTTGACTAATTAGATCCATCCTGTGGTACGATGTTTCTTCCCCAATGGTGATGCAATGTTCGAAAACGCGGGGCTCCGGCACACACAACAGGCATCATGCATGATTAGTTTTGTGATCACGAAGATGAATTGTTGCGTCTCTCCTGTCCTCCTCAGTTACCAGCTATCAATATTTTTGAGATTTTGTGATCCACATTGGCGAGAATGGCGCACGATCCCTATCCACCACCTCAATCATTTTTAGTTCTGTCTGTCGCTATTTTGCATAAAGAATTATTTAAGATTGTCTTGAAAACGGTACAGCAGCTGTATTTATCGATTCAGAGATGACTAGAAGCTATTTTGAATGCTAACGGTTTTCCTACGCCGTATTAGGCATGGTATCATGTTTGTGTGTTTCTACATTTTTGTCCATCCCTTTTATGTCCTCTCTGCTTGACGCCAGATTTCACGACATCTTTCTACCGGGCTCTTGGTCTTCCTCTTGGTCTTTTTTCTTCGAGATTCAAATCATACGTTAATCCTGGCAGCCTGTTAGCATCCATGTGCTGCATATTTTCATTACATCTAAGTCACTGCGAGGTTATTTATTACCTTTTATAAACTTGAGATGTTTTCAGATTTCCTCATATCAGATTCTATATTTCAGTGTCATTCTGAACGTGCTACGAACAAAGCTCATCTCAGCTGCCTGGATTCTATCCATGTCTTTATTTCTCATGGTCCATGTTTTACAAACGTATGTCAAAGAGTAAATAGCTTTCTTTAACTGTTTGATAGAAATTACTACCAGCTTCAGTTACGTGAGAAATTTCTTCGTCTACACAACGAGTATTAGAGCCAGCACTGCCAAGGTATTTGAAATTATGAGTAATCTGTACTTGCTTATCTACCATTTCAATGTTTCCTATTGCTAGCCAACATCTTTTCATGACCATCTCATTTTTGTCCCAGCTGAAGACGAGACCGTACACTCTGTAATTTTGTGCTCAGCTATTTTTTGGTATTGAAGGTCTTCTTTAGGGTCGCCCCAGAGTCATAGGTCATTGGCAAATAACATTACAATCATGGGGATACTGTAATATTCATATTTGTCAGCACCTACTGTCTTTGGAGTTCGCAGTAATACCTTCCTTTTGAAGCCTGAGGTATTTCTCCCGCCTTACATATCTTGCATACCAGGTGGAATGGTTTTGACGTGCTACGTTTTCATAAGGATCTCAATAATTATGAGGGAGTGTCGTGTATCGCAGGTGCCTTGCTTCGTCTTACCTTGACAAAGTTAGCGGTTATTATGACGAACAAGTAGGCACAGACGGTGAGCTCCGTCAGCTCGGTGGGCGTGTCTATGAAGAGCTTGGAGGCGCAGCAGAGGGAGAGCAGGCCGATGGCCACGCAGCTGATGGCTCCCGGCAGGGAGGCGGCCGCCCCACCGCAGGCTCCCCCAGAAGCCGCGGCCGGCCTCCACAGCCCCATCAGCCGCAGCACTGCGAGGCTGGGGCCGATCAGGCCGCCGGCGTCCTCCATTCCGGGCTACTTCTTGCTCTGAAAATTAAAAGGCTGAATTTCTACCCTGTACACAGTTACCCATTTCTTGGCTTCCCCACCTCACCACTATATACTAAGATACTTCCACGGTGATCCAAAAGGGCTGATGTTTCAATTTCAGATTTTAGGTAACTCATGTAGTTCTCATGATGAACCATTTTCTGACTGGGAACAAATTACCCTTCGATAGTGTTCAGTTCTCGGACAACTATTGTTCACTGTATACGAATGTGACACGATGCAGTGCGCCATTCCCTTGAAGGCTGTAGTTTCACTGTTGACTCATAAATCTACTCAACAGGGGAGGGTGGGGGGGGTGAAGAGGGTAGAAGTGGCTGACTGAAGGAGAATAAGCTGCGATAGTTGAAGCTATTACGCCATGGCATACATCATAGAGGTCACTCCGGCAGGATGAAGTAACCCTGGCCAACCTGCCACCCCACAGCAGGTCATCGTAGCCCCTAAAAATTGATCTTATCTGTTTTACTCATTAAAAGATTCGTATGTCCACTTGTGGATCCATCTGATAGTGCATTTCCTTCATAATTTAAGGATCAGTCCAGAGTCAAGTCTAAGATAGATACATTTACTCTTCTCCAGCATCTGTCAGAGGCTATATCACCATTTCGGAAGCCCGCTACATATCTAAAGTTGCACGGTATCTCCATTTTATACTCGCGAGCAAACTTAAAAAATCTACTGTCTTAAGAGCTCTCCACACTTACAATTTGGCGCATTTGCTGTGAATGGCCGAAACATTGCTCTTTCAATTTTCCTGCTAGTTTCTCGCTTGAACGAAATGGGCACGCCGGCCGAAGTGGCCGTGCGGTTAAAGGCGCTGCAGTCTGGAACCGCAAGACCGCTACGGTCGCAGGTTCGAATCCTGCCTCGGGCATGGATGTTTGTGATGTCCTTAGGTTAGTTAGGTTTAACTAGTTCTAAGTTCTAGGGGACTAATGACCTCAGCAGTTGAGTCCCATAGTGCTCAGAGCCATTTGAACCATTTTTGAAATGGGCACTTTTTCAAAATTTAGTAAGTTCCATATCATACTGTTAAGATGTTTCAGTGAATTATTCTTCATTTGCGGCAGTCACAGATACGTGATATCCTCGTTTGATTCATTGTCTCAGTACCAAACTAGCTGACAAAGTAGTCAAGGTACTGATGTTACATTCAGATGGCGAATACTGGAGGTCTATACAATAGGTAACTCCTATTAGCAATTCAGGCGTAAGCACAGCAACGGTCCAATCAAACAGCAGTTTCTCAGGAATAAAACTTAGTGAGGCAGTGCAATGAGTAGGAGGTTGGCCTTGAAATCAATAAGGTGGGATTGGACTTCAAGTCCTGGCTTCCAGATCTGAGTTTCCACGATTTATCTAAATCACTTCGGCGACTGCTGGGATGGTTCCTTCGAAAACAACAAGCTCTATCTCCTTTCCCATCCTTACGCAGTGTGACTTTGTGCTCCCAGTTAATGATCTCGGTACCGACATGATTTTAAATCCTGATTTTTCTTCCTTTTAACGTGTGTGACAGCTGAGTCTGTCGCCATTGTACAAACACAATCGTCAAACAGAAATTCTAGCACATACACATTCGAGGCCAATTTTCGTAAGCCCGCGAGTATATCTGTATCACTTAACCATCTCTGGGGAAATGAATTTTTGCGATGATGATGACGGACCTTGTGATTGGCTGATGTCGTGCGATGATAGCGACACTGGAAAGCGGCCGGCGAAAATCAGAGGTGGTTCCAAAATGGAAATGTCTAATTTATTTCGACTACGCAACAAATTTGGAGTTCCTGAAGGGAATGTCGTATGGTATTGATGGCTGGGAGATCCAAAGTGGTTGCTCATACACCTCATCGGAAGGGTTTTCTTCTATAGCGCATGATGGCTCCTCTTTGTTCTTTTAGATATTATTTACTTGTGTGTATCTACCGTGTAATACATGTATACAGCGTGGTTTCACATTTCTGGTGTATGATGATGACAAAAGGCTGTAAACAGGTGCCTGCACATAACCTATTCCTTCAGAACAGCATCAAAGTGACTCCCAAGGTTAATGCCTCCATCCGACAGATGGATTATCATGAACAGTGTCACACGCCCTCACTTTGTGACACACTGCAGAGAGGTGTGAAACTTAATCCAGGTGCTCATTACAATCCAGGTATATACACACACCAAAAAATGTTTTGTGTCACCTCGGTTCAGAGTGTTCCTGAACCTGTACAGAAAATTGGAGTAGAGATCAATATAAACATCATCTCCGCCCTTCTATTGCTCATGAAAACCACACATTGCATGTTGTACCACCATACAGCGAGACCTTCGGAGGTGGTAGTCCATATTGCTGTACACACCGCTACCTCTAATACCCAGTAGCACGTCCTCTTGCATTGATGCATGCCTATATCCGTCGTGGCATGTTATCCACAAGTTCATCAACGCAATGTTGGTCAAGATTGTCGCACACCTCAACGGTGATTTGGCGTAGATCCTCCAGAGTGGTTAGTGGGTCACGTCGTTCATAAACAGCCCTTATCAATCTACCCCAGACATGTTCTATAGGGTTCATGTCTGGAGAACAGTCGTTATCCTGAAGGAAGTCATTCACAAGATGTGCACGATGGGGGCGCGAGTTATCGTCCATGAAGGCGAATGCCTCGCCAATATGCTGCCGATATGATTGCACTATCGGTCGGAGGATGGCATTCACGTATCGTACAGTCGTTACGGCGCCTTCCATGACCACCAGCGGCCTACGTCGGCCCCACATAATACCACTCAAAAACAGCAGGGAACCTCCACCATGCTGTTCTAGCTGGATAGTGTGTCTAAGGCGTTCAGCCTGATCGGGTTGCCTCCAAAAACGTCTTCGACGATTGTCTGGTTGAAGGCATACACGACACTCATCTGTGAAGAGAACATGATGCCAATCCTGAGCGGACCATTCGGCATGTTGTTGGGCCCATCTGTACCGCGCTGCATGGTGTCGTGGTTGCAAAGATGGACCTCGCCTTGAACGTCGGGAGTGAAGTTGCGCCTCATGCAGCCTATTGCACACAGTGAGTCGTAACACGAAGTCCTGTGGCTGCACGAAAAGCATTAGTCAACATGTTGGCTTTGCTGTCAGGGTTCCTCCGACCCATAATCCGTAGGTAGCTTTCGGCTAATGTAGTAGTAGCCCTTGGGCGACCTGAGCGAGGCGTGTCATCGACAGTTCCTGTCTCTCTGTATCTCCTCCATATCCGAAGAACATCGCTTGGGTTCACTCCGAGACCCCTGGACACTTTCTAACAATCTGCATGGTGTCTGTTTGTTCTATATCGTGTCTCCCTACCACTTTCGCGCAACGACGCTCTGAGCGTGTTTTTTAGGGAACTGACTAGTTTGAACCTGGGACCTGTTGCTGGTAAGGAGACGTCAGACCACACAGGACATGTAGAGTTCAGAAGAGTTCAGTGAGACTAGCGATGATATAACCAAATACTTAATGATTTCAGCGTCAGCTCCACTGCACTCCCTGTAAAAGAATCTTAATACTAACTAAATTTAGTGGAAGGGGTTCAAGGCTTTCCTATTTTTAGTTAGCTGGTAAAATAACGTCGAAAAAGCAGTTAAGTTTACCATTGGAAATTTTATTCTACTCACAAAACATTGTTTATAAATTGCACTATTGATAAAAGGAAATGTTTTAATACAGGATGGTAAAAACCAACTGCGTTCAACAAAAATGTGAACGAATATTCCCTGAATGGGTTTCCAAGTTCTACAATGGATCGAAGGATGACCTATTCCATATCACATCTATAATCTAGGTTTAAATTCAATTTCACAAGAGAGAAAACTATCAAAATGGTCTACAGTGACCCTCAATTATCTTTAATTACTTATCTAACTTGTCGTAAATTACAGTGGCTGATGTGGCTTCTCAATAACTATATAACAGATAAATCATCGAGTTTCAGATTTTTACTTCAAGTGGCAAATGTGAACACCATGAGCTTTAATTGACGATCGACACTAGTATTACACAAAAACGGGGTGTAACAGACAAGACTTCTGCAGTTCTGAGTGAAGCTTTATGCGCTGTTATGCGGCATCGCGTGCGTTCATTACCTTGTCGGTGTTCGTCAGGGGGCGGCGGACAGCACAGCTCCGCTCACCTCGCCGTCTCGGAAGCAACTCTCCTAACTTCTCCTTACTACAATTTACCGAAGTTGGTTTTAAAAAAACTATCTGGCTGTGTTTTCATCTGACCAATCAGGGTCTCAATGTTAACCTTAAGCTCCGCCTACAAAAATTCTGTCCATCCAATGAGAAACGTTATACTTTTCGTGGTGGGGCAATGTTTTTAAAGTGTGCAACGTAACAGAGACATGAAAAAGTCTCACGCTAAAACTTGGAGCTGGTGTGGTCCTTTTAGCGTTATCGTAAGATCTATACTGTTCTTCTGGAGGGCTCTATCTTTTAACATGGGATGGGGGTTGGTCCTGACGTAACAGACGCGAAAAAGTCTCACGCTAAAACTTGCGGCTGGGGTGTGGTCCTAGCGGTTAGCTGGCGACGTGGGTGTCCGTCCCTTATCGTAGGGCCTTCAGCTTAACACGGTTCTGCTCTCGGCTTCTGTTCTCGTTTCTCCCCTCGGAACTGTGTCTCACGGTGGGAATGTATGACATGCATTTAGGCATTCTTGTGTTAGTCTGTGGTATTCCATTTGCTCACTCGTTACTCGTATTACTTTGGTTGATTTAATGTCACGATTTATTCGGAGCTATGTGACATACTTCTGGATTTGCTTATCATGTCAGGGTTTTCATGGAAGGTGTTGGATTTCCGTGACACCTTACAACTTCCCTTGTTGACAGCCCTTCCTGGCACAAAGTAACAATGCGTACGCTTCGAACCACGGTATTCACCGTCTAGGCATGATTGAACAACAGACAACACGAGTCGTGAACCTCCTTTCTGGTGGAATGACAGGAATTGATCGGCTGCCGGACCCCCCCTTCCTAATAGGCGCTGCTCATGCATCGGGTTTAGTGACATCTCTGAACAGTCAAAGGGACTGTATTTGTGATAAAATATTCACAGTCAAAGTCTGCCTTCAGGAGTTCTGGGAACCAGGGTGAGGCAAAACTTCTTTTGATGTATGAAGCTGACACCGGGGGTGACGAAGAGGTGCTAATGGATGGCCGACTGATGACGCCCAGAAAGGAAAATTGGTTCTGTGGAGTAGTGCAGAGACACTTGTCCACACGGAAGTGGACCCAAAGTCAGACAGCCAGTGACTAACGTCCATCCAGCTGGGCTACCTGTATTGGTGCCGTGCATTGCTGGTATCTGCGGTCGGCACCTGGCCAACGGCTTCGTTGCGTTAACCACAACATAAACGTCAGTCGTACGTACCGTAATGTTCCAGAGGAACCCCCTCTTCAGTGAATGCCTGTGTCCAGGTAGGTGCCCAAGGCTAGCAGTAAGTGACAGGTCCAGTGCGTTGTCAGAAGGCGGCTGCTGTGCTCGTTGTGGACCCGCTGCCTCCTAGCGGGAGTCCAGCTGCTGCTGGAGTGGACTGGCAGACCTGCTGCGCCGTAGCACCAAGTCCTGTGCATAGACTTAGTGCAGTAAACTGGGATCCCGGTCGGGACTCGAACCCTTAACTACGGTCGGTGGCTCCATTCCTCTCCTCTCATGGCATAGCCCTTGGGTCCTGGTGGCTCCTTGTCTCCTCATCTGGCAGAGCCCCTGCGTCCTGGTGTAACTGCTGGACCCCCGAATGCACCTGCTGTAAAATCAACATGTATTTGTACCAGATAGCAGCGTAGTAGTTGTGCTAATGCGTCGCTCCTGTTCATGTACTCGGCAACATAAGCGGCATCCTGATGATGGAGACATCGCCTTGCTTGCGCCGTGCATTACTGCAACGCTGGCAAATTATGCCAAGTCTATCCCGACTCACAGTTTCACATGCTTATTGTCTCAACCCGAATGTAAAGACGCCGCACTCAGTGGCCATTGGCGGTTAAAGCAATGTTCCATCGCACCTTCTCACAAATTTTACTCTTAACCTGGTACCGTCGCCACTAGTGGTACTGGCTCGTTATCAAATTCGAAAATACTGACGCAGCCGACTTTTCGGTTGTGTTGCAGTGGCCTCCCTCAGGGTATACAATGAAATCCTGAGGATGGCCATTGTGACAAGGCAAAAAACCGATTATTTTAAAAACGGATTTCTGGCCATTCACGTATTTTATAAGGTGACGTGACAGTGTTACCAGAACGTTTGTAATGTGGCGCGCTCCACCCTTGCAGTCCGGTGTATCGTGTAATCCAGGACACTGACGCGAAATCTGATGATCAAGAACTTGACTCCACCACCAGCACTTGAACCATGTACCTGGGAGTCGAGCGAAGCCCCACGGGCGTCCATAAACATCCTCGGTTGTGGGGGCAGGTTTTGTACTTACGGGGCTTTAAACCCTAATCTTCCTTTCTTTGCTGTTTTCCTCCTCAAATACAGGATCTTCTGTCCACTTATTACTTACTAATGTAAAATTTTAAAGTATCCAACAGTTCCGAGGCATCCGCACTTATACACTTCTTACCTGCTGCTGTCCCACAGATGACAATCTTCCTACTCCCTTAAACTCTTATTTTTGCCACTGCCAAGTGAAATATTTCCTTCAGTTTTCTCTGTAGAAAGAGAGCCCAACCTCTACCATCAATCCAGCAAGGATCGGTCCTTTGTGGTAGTGAGTTTATTACATCTGGATTTCTGCATTCCTGTGTAACTTCTCGTGTAGAATATGTCGACCAAAAATGTAGTTCCTCTAATTGAGCTACACTTTTCACGACGCTATTTCACCATCAGTCATTTACTGAAGGAACTGTTGAAGTCTTCTCAGCACATTTACTTCTATCACTGATGTGGTGATGAATAGGTAACTATTGGACTGCAGGATTGGAAATAGGGCATTTCTCAATTAGGGAAAAGGTGGTGGCAACTTTTATAGCAAAGTATTTAAGTCTTATATTTATGTTATATCTAAGAGAAAAAGTAAACATTTCTTGTACTTGCATTAGAATTTACTTTTTTTTACAAAATGTTTCGTATTACTGTATTTTGTATTTTCTATACACATTGTAGCATTACATGAGTATGTCCACTATAGTCGGATCCAGTTTGAGTCACGTGAGTGTAGGGGAGTCGAAACAATAGTGACCCGTGACGTCACATCAACTTGAGATTTTTTTTTGTACATGTAATTCATTTCTAAATTTTATTGATTATTTGCAGAGTATTAATTATGTACAACATTTAATAGGTAATGAGTTTTCATGAGATAGATATAAATTTGTTTTGGCATAGCAAATCACCTTGTTGCATTATGCATGATATGTTTTCTTTTTGTAAGAACAAAAACTTCCGTGTTGCTCAAGTGCACGATCAAGTAATCGTAGAGTGCGGATCTGCTGTAACCTTCATGAATGGGCATAGAATTGCTAATTTACAACCCGCAGTTGATTTAAAAATTATTCTAGGGAACCACGGCACGACTTTGGTGCAAATAAATCGCGCGCGAATTCTCAAATGTCGGCGCGGAGTTTAAGATACGCGGCTTGATATCGGGCGTTATCGTCACGTGTATGACTCAGTAACATTAACCGCAATTTATGGACTTTAGCTTGATAACAACTGTCAAAGTCTTATATGAGCGGCGTAGTAATCGTCTTGATGCTTAAAGCAAGCGAGAAGCAATTTACTGTCAGGATACGACAAATTTTAATCATTGCATAGTCAACTTGTTGATACGTTGCTTAGCAACTCCTAAACGGACAGTGATAAAATTACTGACATGATCTTTTAAGTATCAATGACCACTAAACACACATCAGAAAATAATTACTCTAACTGTGAGTGACTTCTGGATTGGATGAGTTTTTTATTTCAGCTAACTGCTATTAATAAACTTCTTTCGAGGCTGAAACTTCAATGGTGTTGCGCTCATTCAGTTTAGTAGAACGATAGATAGTACTAGCTACGCTACTATTTATAGTTTTAAAGGAAAAGAGGGCACATACCTGTTTTTTCTTTTGAGAAATGTTCGTACTTCAGTCATTAGTCTTCTCAAACCAGAGGCACGAGTGACGCTCCCTCACAGCACTACGATATCGTGAACCCACCACACATTTCTGCATTGGAAACCCTGAGATATAGCCGCGGTACGAAGAAGGAAGAAAGAAAGAAGGAGAAACATCAGCGAAAGAAACGGAGCAAAGAGAGAAGGGGAGGTCACAACATCTTATGAAATATTCTAAAGAATCGTTGATATAGCAGTGTATCTGACTATTAAAAATTGTTTTCATAAGACTTGACACATTCAGTTATGCAATTGTAATGTGTCAGGCAAATCCCAACACCTTCCATGAAAACCTTGACATGATATCAAATCCGGCAATATGTCACATAGTTCTACATCTACATCTACATCTATACTCCGCGAGCCACCTTACGGTGTGTGGCGGAGGGTACTTATTGTACCACTATCTGATCCCCCCTTCCCTGTTCCATTCACGAATTGTGCGTGGGAAGAACGACTGCTTGTAAGTCTCCGTATTTGCTCTAATTTCTCGGATCTTTTCGTTGTGATCATTACGCGAGATATATGTGGGCGGTAGTAATATGTTGCCCATCTCTTCCCGGAATGTGCTCTCTCGTAATTTCGATAATAAACCTCTCCGTATTGCGTAACGCCTTTCTTGAAGTGTCCGCCACTGGAGCTTGTTCAGCATCTCCGTAACGCTCTCGCGCTGACTAAATGTCCCCATGACGAATCGCGCTGCTTTTCGCTGGATCATGTCTATCTCTTCTATTAATCCAACCTGGTAAGGGTCCCATACTGATGAGCAATACTCAAGAATCGGACGAACAAGCGTTTTGTAAGCTACTTCTTTCGTCGATGAGTCACATTTTCTTAGAATTCTTCCTATGAATCTCAACCTGGCGCCTGCTTTTCCCACTATTTGTTTTATGTGATCATTCCACTTCAGATCGCTCCGGATAGTAACTCCTAAGTATTTTACGGTCGTTACCGCTTCCAATGATTTACCACCTATGGCATAATCGTACTGGAATGGATTTCTGCCCCTATGTATGCGCATTATATTACATTTATCTACGTTTAGGGAAAGCTGCCAGCTGTCGCACCATTCATTAATCCTCTGCAGGTCTTCCTGGAGTACGTACGAGTCTTCTGATGTTGCTACTTTCTTGTAGACAACCGTGTCATCTGCAAATAACCTCACGGAGCTACCGATGTTGTCAACTAAGTCATTTATGTATATTGTAAACAATAAAGGTCCTATCACGCTTCCTTGCGGTACTCCCGAAATTACCTCTACATCTGCAGATTTTGAACCGTTAAGAATGACATGTTGTGTTCTTTCTTCTAGGAAATCCTGAATCCAATCACAAACCTGGTCCGATATTCCGTAAGCACGTATTTTTTTCACTAAACGTAAGTGCGGAACCGTATCAAATGCCTTCCTGAAGTCCAGGAATACGGCATCAATCTGCTCGCCAGTGTCTACGGCACTGTGAATTTCTTGGGCAAATAGGGCGAGCTGGGTTTCACATGATCTCTGTTTGCGGAATCCATGTTGGTTATGATGAAGGAGATTTGTATTATCTAAGAACGTCATAATACGAGAACACAAAACATGTTCCATTATTCTACAACAGATTGACGTAAGTGAAATAGGCCTATAATTATTCGCATCTGATTTATGACCCTTCTTGAAAATGGGAACGACCTGTGCTTTCTTCCAGTCGCTAGGTACTTTACGTTCTTCCAGAGATCTACGATAAATTGCTGATAGAAAGGGGGCAAGTTCTTTAGCATAATCACTGTAGAATCTTAAGGGTATCTCGTCTGGTCCGGATGCTTTTCCGCTACTAAGTGATAGCAGTTGTTTTTCAATTCCGATATCGTTTATTTCAATATTTTCCATTTTGGCGTCCGTGCGACGGCTGAAGTCAGGGACCGTGTTACGATTTTCCGCAGTGAAACAGTTTCGGAACACTGAATTCAGTATTTCTGCCTTTCTTCGGTCGTCCTCTGTTTCGGTGCCATCGTGGTCAACGAGTGACTGAATAGGGGATTTAGATCCGCTTACCGATTTTACATATGACCAAAACTTTTTAGGGTTCTTGTTTAGATTGTTTGCCAATGTTTTATGTTCGAATTCGTTGAATGCTTCTCTCATTGCTCTCTTTACGCTCTTTTTCGCTTCGTTCAGCTTTTCCTTATCAGCTATGATTCGACTACTCTTAAACCTATGGTGAAGCTTTCTTTGTTTCCGTAGTACCTTTCGTACATGATTGTTATACCACGGTGGATCTTTCCCCTCGCTTTGGACCTTAGTCGGTACGAACTTATCTAAGGCGTACTGGACGATGTTTCTGAATTTTTTCCATTTTTGTTCCACATCCTCTTCCTCAGAAATGAACGTTTGATGGTGGTCACTCAGATATTCTGCGATTTGTGCCCTATCACTCTTGTTAAGCAAATAGATTTTCCTTCGTTTCTTGGCATTTCTTATTACACTTGTAGTCATTGATGCAACCACTGACTTATGATCACTGATACCCTCTTCTACATTCACGGAGTCGAAAAGTTCCGGTCTATTTGTTGCTATGAGGTCTAAAACGTTAGCTTCACGAGTTGGTTCTCTAACTATCTGCTCGAAGTAATTCTCGGACAAGGCAGTCAGGATAATGTCACAAGAGTCTCTGTCCCTGGCTCCAGTTCTGATTGTGTGACTATCCCATTCTATACCTGGTAGATTGAAGTCTCCCCCTATTACAATAGTATGATCACGAAACTTCTTCACGACGTTCTGCAGGTTCTCTCTGAGGCGCTCAACTACTACGGTTGCTGATGCAGGTGGCCTATAGAAGCATCCGACTATCATATCTGACCCACCTTTGATACTTAACTTAACCCAGATTATTTCACATTCGCATTCGCTAATAACTTCACTGGATATTATTGAATTCTTTACTGCTATAAATACTCCTCCACCATTGGCGTTTATCCTATCCTTGCGGTATATATTCCATTCTGTGTCTAGGATTTCGTTACTGTTCACTTCCGGTTTTAACCAACTTTCCGTTCCTAATACTATATGCGCACTATTTCCTTCAATAAGAGATACTAATTCAGGAACCTTGCCCTGGATACTCCTGCAGTTTACCAATATTACGTTAACTTTTCCTGTTTTTGGTCTCTGAGGACGGACGTTCTTTATCAACGATGATAATGTTCTCTCTGGTAAGCCGTCAGGTATTTTATCGTTTCGCCCAAGGGGGGGTCCCTCTAACCTAAAAAACCCCCGTGTGCACGCCACACGTACTCTGCTACCCTAGTAGCTGCTTCCGGTGTGTAGTGCACGCCTGACCTGTCTAGGGGGGCCCTACAGTTCTCCACCCAATAACGGAGGTCGATGAATTTGCAACCATTATAGTCGCAGAGTCGTCTGAGCCTCTGGTTTAGACCCTCCACACGGCTCCAAACCAGAGGACCGCGATCGACTCTGGGCACTATGCTGCAGATATTAAGCTCAGCTTGCACTCCGCGTGCGATGCTGGTTGTCTTCACCAAATCAGCCAGCCGCCGGAAGGAACCAAGGATGGCCTCAGAACCCAAGCGGCAGGCGTCATTCGTTCCGACATGTGCTACTATCTGCAGCCGGTCACACCCAGTGCGTTCAATAGCTGCCGGAAGGGCCTCCTCCACATTACGGACGAGACCCCCCGGCAAGCACACCGAGTGCACACTGGCATTCTTCCCCGACCTACCCGCTATTTTCCTGAGGGGCTCCATAACCCGCCTAACGTTGGAGCTCCCTATAACTAATAGGCCCGCCCTCTGTGACTGTCGGGACCTTGCCGGAGAATCGGCCACTGGCCCAACAGGCGAGGCATCCTGTGGTGGCTCGGAAACGATGTCATCACCACTAGGAAGCACCCCGTACCTGTTGGAAAGGGGTAAGGCAGCCGCCACGCGGCCAGATCCCACCTTCGCCTTTCGGCCAGGCACGCGCGAGCCCACCACTGTCCGCCATTCACCCTGGAGTGATGGCTGACCGGTAAGATGCTCACTGCCGGAAGACGCAGCGACATCAGGGGTTCCATGTGATTCCAAGGCCACCGAAGTAGGCATAGGTCTCACCACAGTTGCCCCAACGCCACTACGAGCCGACGCCTGCGCCTCGAGCTCGATGAGCCTAACAGACAAAGCCTCCACCTGTCCCCGAAGAGTGGCCAATTCTCCTTGCGTCCGCTCACAACAACCACAGTCCCTACACATGACTATGTTTACCCTACTCTATACGGTGACAAATTCCCAAGATAATCTTCTGATGAGCTACTCTGATAATCAAGAAACACTCACTGAAATACGAGACGCGAAAACTACGCTAGGTTTTCCCAGAAAAACTATTTAAAAGCTAAGCGCAGCAAATAAGTACAAAAACACTGTTATTGAAATAAAAGGTTCTACCTAGTAAGCACTCGAACACGCAAGAAATTACAAAAATAAACTAGTAATTACACAGATAACTGAAAATAAGTCGCTGCTGTTTGTAAAATATGTAAGAAGCAAACGGTGTACTCGCCTTAGTAGTAGCAGGAGCTAGCGATGCGCTCTCGCTGACGGTCTAACTGACACTGGATAAATCCTGACATTAAATTAACCAAAGTAATATGATCAACGAGTGAACAAATGGAATACCACAGACTAACACAAGAACGCCTAAATGCACGTCATACCTTCCCACCGTGAAACAGACGCAGTTCCGAGGGGAGAAACGAGAACAGAAGCCGAGAGCAGAGCCGCGTAGGCTAGAAGGCCCTATGATAAGGGACACCCACATCGCCAGCCGACCGCCGGGAGGTCCACCCCCAGCCCATGTTAAAAGATAGAGCCCTCCAGAAGAACAATATAGATCTTGCGATAACACTAAAAGGGCCACACCAGCTGCATATTTTAGCGTCAGTCTGTATGCATCTCTGTTACGTAACAAACATTAAAAACATTGCCCACCACCAAACGTATAACGTAGGCGGAGCTTAAGGTTAACATTGAGACGCTAATTGGTCAGTTGAAAACACAGCCAGATACGTTTTTCTTAAACCAACTTCGGTAAACAGTAGCAAGGAGAAGTTCGAGAGAGTTGCTACCGAGACGGCGAAGTGTGTGGAGCTGCGCCACCCGCCGCCCCTGACCCTGCCTAACCACCGACATAGTAATGAACACACGCGATGCCACATAAGAGCGCATAAGGCTTCACTCAGAACTGCAGAAGTCTCATCTCTTACATCCCCTTTTTACGTAATACTAGTGTCGATCGTCAATTAAATTTCGTGGTATTCACATTTGCTACTTGAAGTTAAAATCTGAAACGCGATGATTTTTCTGTTATATAATTACTGAGAAGCACATCAGCCACTGTAATTTACAACTAGGTAAATTAGTAATTAAAGATAATTGAGGATCACTGTCGACCATTTTTGATAGTTTTCTCTTTTATGAAACTTAATTGAAACCTAGATTATAGATGTGATATGGAATAGGTCATCCTTCGATCCATTATAGAACTTGGAAACCCATTCAGGGAATATTCGTTCACATTTTTGTTGAATGCAGGTGGCTTTTATTATCTTGTATTAAAATATTTCCTTTTATCAACAGTGCAATTTATAAACAATGTTTTGTGAGTAGAATAAAAATTCCAATGGTAAACTTAACTGCTTTTTCGACGTTATTTTACCAGCTAACTAAAAATAGGAAAGTCTTGAACCCCTTCCACTAAATTGAGTTACTATTAAGATTCTTTTACAGGGAGTGCAGTGGAGCTGACGCTGAAATCATTAAGTATTTGGTTATATCATCGCTAGTCTCACTGAACTCTTCTGAACTCTACATGTCATGGGTGGCCTGGCGTCTCCTTACCAGCAACAGGTCCCAGGTTCAAACTAGTCAATTCCCTAAAAAACACGCTCAAAGCGTCGTCGCGCGAAAGTGGTAGGGAGTGTAACAACTAAAACGGCTTCTGATACCAAATGTAACAGTTGTGTGTTACTAAATGTGACACTTCTGTCACTAAATGCAACTGGGTTTTCTCTTTTGATGCAAGTCAATTGTCAGGATGAGCATTCTAAAGCATTCTGTCAGGGTGAAAATATTAAATAAATTAACTTTTCTCTCTTAACAACATGTGGGCAGGGTGGGTTCTTCCTTGGCTCGGGTATGAGGTCGAATGAAACATCACTTTTACATCAGATAACTTTTATTGAAGATTTGTACAACTGTATCTTAGGGGATGTTCTGATTCGGAGAGCGGCAGCTGTGTCGTTTGTGAAGTCTTCTGCTGCGGCAGCGGCGGCGCCGGCGGCGGCGGCGGCGTCTGATTACGCGTAGCGGTGTGTATCTCATGTCGCCGTCTCGCCCAGCTGACTGGAGACGCGCAGCGCGAGGTGGTCCGTTTAATTATTGCGAGCGAAATCGTGCATCGGATGATACCTTGGGTGTCGCGTCCCAGTG
Organism: Schistocerca nitens; assembly: GCF_023898315.1. NCBI lineage: Eukaryota > Metazoa > Arthropoda > Insecta > Orthoptera > Acrididae > Schistocerca > Schistocerca nitens. Next base: position 715,721,058 of record NC_064614.1, on the reverse strand, counting down.
TTTCTCTTCTCTAAGCGGCCGCGTGTGTTGTGCGTCGACCAGCGGAGCGGCGCGGCGGGGCAAGGCCAGTGTCCCGGACTCGAACCACGGACTCCCGCTTGCCAGTCTTCGGCTGTCAGGTCTTCATCCCAGCTCACAGGTGACTGCTGAGGTGAGGCCGTCTCCTTCCCGTCCTCACGAGTCACCCGGGTATGTAAAAACCAGACTTCAAATACCTTTTAACTTCTGTCTTCTGGCGCCGCGGCTGCTGCTTGCTATTCCATTACAGCGGCGGACTTGGTGCGTCTGTGCATGATGCAGTCTCTTCTTGCATGACGGTCTTCAGCACCGAAACTGACTGAAAACTTCTTCGTCTTCTTCGTCTCTTCTCTCCGTCTCTGTCTTCGTCTCCGTCTCCGTCTTCATCTGACTTCATCTCTCTGGCTCACTGCGTCTCGCGTATTTATTCACTTCAGTTTACTGGAGGTGAACGACTTCACGGTCATTGCCTCGTCTGTCACGTTGAAAAGCTTCTCGAAGAATCTTCTTAACGTCGGTCATTGGCTCTTGGAATGTAGGCGAGGGCCTTTGATCACACGTGACGGCTGAGAAACACGTGAGCCGGTCATTGCCTCTTCTGTCACGTTGAAAAGCTTCTCGAAGAATCTTCTTAACGTCGGTCATTGGCTCTTGGGATGTAGGCGAGGGCCTTTGCTCACATACGACAACTGAGAAACACGTGAGCCGGTCGGGCGATGCCCTGACGGCTGAATCGACAGCGCCCGCTTATGTGGAAGTTGCTGACTTCACGGTCATTGTCTCTTCTGTTCTGCTGTTCGGCCCGCTGCTTGCGAGTATGTAACTCTCTAAACTAAACCAAGTTTTTCATTTATATTCTAATTTCTAGTTCACTTTGATTTCACTAATTTATTTACTTAAGTACCACTCAACATTCCTCCACCTTTCGGAGAAATTCGCCCTTGAATTTACCACTCAACATTCCTCCACTCTTCACACGGCAAAAGCACAAGCAATGAATACTCTCGACTTAAAAGATTACACACGCTTCATATTAAGTATGTTGAAAATATTTTATCACTTTACTAAAGCACTGTACGGTTATAAATCACATAGTTCACACATAAATGGTTGTAATAATGTAACAAATCTTGGTGACAATGAATAACAAAAATAGATTATTCACTTTGAAAGTTACCTAGCAACACCTGTTTAATCTACCCTATATGAATGCAAGAATATTTATTCTAGAGTATTGTTTATTTTAACATGAGTCTGTTTAATAAAGAATGAAGTACAATAAACAAAATTAATACACTAATGCTCAAAAGTAACTACTGAAGTACGCCAGTTAAGAGTGTGGTATCCAATTAACAGCGATTTGATGAAGTGGTATATTATTATTTGGCTTATTTTTTCGTCTTAAATAAAAGAAAACTGTACAAAGCAGAAACACCAACATAAAGGTTCCAGATATACCCGTTCCTAAATTTATACTTTTACTTTTGTTTTCATTTTTTAACTTTAAAACATGTAGCATCATAACATTGCCATCAATTTTGCCTTGCTGTGAGTTTATGAACATATCTAATGGCTTCAGAAGGGAACTGTCAAGGGAGTCATTGACGTAGGATAGGTTTTATGTAGGAAATGCTTGCATGGCGTTTTCTGAAAAAAGCAAACAACATGGTTATGAACCTACCAACCTAATAAAAACAAAAACAAAGAAAAGAAGGAATACATTGTTAACTACAAGATCTACATGTCTCTACGTTCAACTTTTCTTTCTTAAAAAATAAACCATTATCATTTATTAATTATTTACATATGTATACTACAGTCTACTAAGATTCAACTAGGACATTCGCACTCTTGATCGAAGATTGTATGGTGCCATGTCTGTATGTTGTGCTGGCGTGGCCACTCTTTTTCCTTTACGGGAACTTCCTCCACCCTTCGGAAAAGCAGACACTATTGTTGAAGGAATTACTTCTGGAGCGCCCTTAAAAGGTTTTAAACGACTTGCATGGACAATGGTAGTTCGGGTGGGCAGTTGCAATTTAACGTTGACTGGTGACGTGATCTCAATAATTTGATAAGGACCTCTGTAGTTTGTTACAAATTTCTTCGTTTTTCCTCTCGCAATATAAGGAGTTGAAAGCATAACCCACTGACCGATTTTGTAATTTGGATATCTACCTTGGGCATTACCTAATCTTTCCTGTCGTTCCAAAGCCTTTGTATTAGATTTTTGAACCTTTTTCCATACATCCTTCATCATTCGACTGAAATCTCTTACTGTTTCTCCGACTTTTCCGTTTTTCTGCCTGATTACATCAAAAGGGGACGGCATTTTTCTGCCATAGACCACTTCATAAGGTGACATGCCAGTTGCTTCATGCGTTTTGGCTTTGTATACCGACACGATTATTGGTAAATACGTATCCCAATTAGAATGTTGTTCGTTAATATAATAACTAAGCATCTTGCCAATTGTCCGATGAACTCTTTCTGTGCGCCCGTTGCACTGAGGGTGTAACGGAGTTGTGCGTAATTTGCGTATTTTTAGTAAGTGGCATAGCTGTTTCATTAATTCAGACATAAAATTAGATCCCTTATCTGTGATAATAGCTTCAGGTACGCCAAATTTAAGTATCCAGTTGTTAACTAAAGCTTGGGCAACTGTATTTGCTTGCTGATCTGGGAGACTCACCATAGCTAGATAGCTTGAAAAGTGATCTATAATTGTAAGAACGTACTTATTACCAGCCGGTGTTTTATGAAATGGCCCGTAGAGATCCACTCCGCAGATTTGATATGGATATGATGCCTCGGGGAGCCTCTGTAAGGGTATTTTTGAACGTGAAAGTTCAGCTCGTTGTGCGCACGCAATGCAATTACGAACGTACTGCGCAACATCCTGCTTTCTGGTTTGCCACCAAAATCGCTCTGCTACACGTCTTTCGGTTGTCCGCTGTCCACCGTGTCCTGCAAGGATATGATCGTGGGCCTCTGCCATTATTTCTTGTCTAAGGTGTAGGGGAACAACAATTCGCGGTCCAAGTTTTGTTTTACGGCATAATACACCATCTTCAAAGCAAAATTGTTTTTGAGTTGCGTATTTTTTGCATTCTGTATCCTCATCTTGTGCCTTTCTCCAGTCCTCAGTATCTCGGCCTGTTGCTTCCAAAAGTGCTATTTTCCGACTTAGGCAATCTGCATTCGTGTGTTTTTTGCCTGGTTTATGGATAACTTCGAAATCCATTTCGGAAAGACATAGGGCCCAACGGGTGAGACGACTAGATGGATCCTTTAATCCAAGCAACCATTTTAAAGCTGCGTGGTCTGTAATGACCTTGAATTTCCTACCATACAAGTAGCATTTAAAGTATTTGATACCATAAATAACACTTAACAATTCTTTCTCCGTTGTGGAATAATTTCTTTCTGCCGTTGTTAGTTGTCTCGAAGCGTAGGCTATGGGGTGTTCCGCGCCATTAATATTCTGACTCAAAACAACTCCTACTGAATGACCACTTGCGTCACAGGATAAAATAAATTCTTTATTATAATCTGGGTAAGCTAATACTGGACTGTGTGTTAACTTATCTTTAAGGGTTTGAAATGCTGATTCACAATCTTCAGACCAATGAAATTTTGCACCCTTTTTCAATAATTGGGTTAAGGGTCGGGCAATTTCAGCGAAATTTTGAACATATTTCCGGTAGTACGATGCGAGACCAATGAAACTTTGTACTTCCTTAACGCGTTGTGGTGTTGGGAAGTCCTTAACTGCCGAAATTAATCGAGGATCTGTTTTAATTCCTTTTTCACTAATGACATGCCCTAGGTATGTAACCTCTGTCAATGCAAAACTACATTTTTCCATATTTAATGTTAATTTAGCTTTTCTAAGTCTCTGAAAAACATTACGCAGACGCACAGCATGTTCATTAATGTCTTTGGAGAATACAATAATATCGTCTAGGTATACACAACATTGCTGAGTTTTGAGTCCTCGCAATACTCCATCGAGTAGTCTTTGAAAAGTTGCTGGTGCATTTTTCAAACCGAAAGGCATTCTTTTAAATTGCCAGTGGCCTCCAGGGGTAGAAAATGCTGTTTTATGCCTATCTTCAGGAGCAACTTCCAATTGATGATATCCGCTACGTAGATCGATTGTTGAAAAGTATTTACTGTTACCCAAACTGTCAATGATATCTGTAATGTTTGGAAGAGGATAAACATCTGAGATAGTTTGTTTGTTAAGGTGTCTGTAGTCATAACAAAATCTATATCGTTTCGTACCGTCGGGAGACTTCTTTGGAATAATTACAATATTTGAATTATAAGGAGAATCAGAATATTCTATAATTCCATCTTTTAGATGCTGTTCTAAAAATTCATCCAGTACTGGCTGTAAGTGATGCGCAAATCTATAAGGCTTCCTATAAACTGGGGGGCTATTTCCTGTTGGGATCCTATGCTGTGTGATATCTGTTGCTGGCAGTGGACCTTCTGCATTAAACAAATCTTGGAACTCAACTAAAACTGCTTCTATCGTGTCTCTATCCTTTCCTTTCAAATGCTCAATCTTCTGGCGTAATGCGGTTTTATAGGCGTCTGGTTTCTGACCATCGTTAATATCTGACCAAATTAAATCTTCTTCTTCAAAAGTACTGACTGTAGCTACTAATATTCCCTTATGCAACTCTTTGTCCTCCACTCCGAAATTGTCAATATGTACCGGTACTTTTCTTTCTCCCTCAACGTCTTGAACCCGTACAACACTTCTATGTACAAAACAATGTGATACATCTAATTCCTCATTTTCCTCTAAAGGCTCTATTAGACACACTGTATCTGTAGGTACTTCGGGGTCAACGGTCATCCAGAAAAGTTTTCCTGAGCCAGATGGTATCTGATCCCGCGAATCAACCTTCAAGGACGTTGCACGCAGTGTAGTTGATTTCGCCTTCCGGTTAGGGAAATCTTGCGGCAGAGGGCCCTTTGCAGCGGTGTCACCTAGCTGAAACACTATTCCGCTAAGTTCGACAGTTTGCTGTCTGAGGTCGATTTTAGCGTGATGTTTATTCAGGAAATCCAGTCCTAGGATCGCGTCGTACCCGTCAGTTACTTTTGTTACCACTTCTACATCGTCTTGAAATTGTACACCGTGAATATAGAAAATCAGTGATGTACATCCTAATGACTTCACTGTACCTCCTCCTACTCCACTCAATCTATACCTTGGAGGGTCATATTTCTTTTCTCCAATACATTCATTACTTACTATTGATACGTTTGCGCCTGTATCCACTAGTATCCTTGCCTCTTTATCCTGTATGGTAGCATATAACCAGCATTCCGCCTTCACATTCGCCTTAATGGCATGAAATTTTATTGGGAACGCCTGGCGGCGGCTCCGACATTCCCGTTTGAGTTTAACTGATTTCTATTTCCAAACACTTTCTTAGACTTGCATTCCTTGAATGTGTGACCTATTCTTTGACAATTAGTGCATTGAGGTTGTCTGCAGTTTTTTGCTATATGTCCCTGTCGATCGCACCTAAAACATCGTACTCCTGCTGAAAATACATTTCGCTTCTCCTTGTATCTGGTGGCAATGTCTATTTCTTCGAAAGCCGTCGCCACAGAGACAGCTTCAGCTAAAATTTTAGGAAACTCTGCCCTGACACGACGGGACATTTCAGGAGGTAACCCACGTAAAAATGTATCCAGAGCTCTATTTTCTGCCTCTTGTAAAATAACTTTATTTGCTTCATCACTAGTTGTCAACTGATAGGTGTTAATATTAACTTTTCTAATCCTATCTACAAAGCTTTCTAACGATTCGTTTTGCCTCTGAGTGATAGTGTTTAATTTTTCCCTATAAAATCTACAGCTGTTCTGTTTTTGAAAACGTATAAGCAATCCTTTCTTCAATTCCTCAAATGTTGAAGCATTCCGTAATTCTTCATGGTATAATACGTGTGCTTTAGCCTCTCCTAGCAATCTTAACTTTGTCATTTGTAAGAGCTGTTCATCTGACCATGATCCTAACTTTGCAGCTGCTACTAAATCATCAAAAAAGGCTGTTATGTCCTCGCCAGGTTTACCTCAAAAAGGAAATACTAAGGCTGCTGCTGAGGAATCTAGGGTGGGAGGGATTGAACTGGTTTGCCTAACCTCACTCAACTGTTTAAACAATGCATTATTATCGTTTTTAAGCTGTGCTATCTGATTAACTAAGCTCTGAATAGCTTCCTCAGTAGAAACCGCTTGTGGTGCTGACTCTTGACTTTGTACGATTTCGTGTCATTTTACAAACTATTAGTTACACAATATTACCACACTGAATTCAAAAGATGTTTAAATATTTTCGACAAAACTCTTAAAATCATGAGAGAAAATACACTTCTAAATAAAGAAAATATTACGACTGCTATGCAAACCTCTATCCTTTCACACATTAAACAATACTAACCGTGGACCTTTAGTGACTGTCACTCACACCTCATATTGAGCCTAGGGTTTTTTCTCTGACACCAAATGTAACAACTAAAACGGCTTCTGATACCAAATGTAACAGTTCTGTGTTACTAAATGTGACACTTCTGTCACTAAATGCAACTGGGTTTTCTCTTTTGATGCAAGTCAATTGTCAGGATGAGCATTCTAAAGCATTCTGTCAGGGTGAAAATATTAAATAAATTAACTTTTCTCTCTTAACATCATGTGGGCAGGGTGGGTTCTTCCTTGGCTCGGGTATGAGGTCGAATGAAACATCATTTTTACATCAGATAACTTTTATTGAAGATTTGTACAACTGTATCTTACGGGATGTTCTGATTCGGAGAGCGGCAGCTGTGTCGTTTGTGAAGTCTTCTGCTGCGGCAGCGGCGGCGCCGGCGGCGGCGGCGGCGTCTGATTACGCGTAGCGGTGTGTATCTCATGTCGCCGTCTCGCCCAGCTGACTGGAGACGCGCAGCGCGAGGTGGTCCGTTTAATTATTGCGAGCGAAATCGTGCATCAGATGATACCTTGGGTGTCGCGTCCCAGTGTTTCTCTTCTCTAAGCGGCCGCGTGTGTTGTGCGTCGACCAGCGGAGCGGCGCGGCGGGGCAAGGCCAGTGTCCCGGACTCGAACCACGGACTCCCGCTTGCCAGTCTTCGGCTGTCAGGTCTTCATCCCAGCTCACAGGTGACTGCTGAGGTGAGGCCGTCTCCTTCCCGTCCTCACGAGTCACCCGGGTATGTAAAAACCAGACTTCAAATACCTTTTAACTTCTGTCTTCTGGCGCCGCGGCTGCTGCTTGCTATTCCATTACAGCGGCGGACTTGGTGCGTCTGTGCATGATGCAGTCTCTTCTTGCATGACGGTCTTCAGCACCGAAACTGACTGAAAACTTCTTCGTCTTCTTCGTCTCTTCTCTCCGTCTCCGTCTCCGTCTGGCGGACTTGGTGCGTCTGTGCATGATGCAGTCTCTTCTTGCATGACGGTCTTCAGCACCGAAACTGACTGAAAACTTCTTCGTCTTCTTCGTCTCTTCTCTCCGTCTCCGTCTCCGTCTCCGTCTCCGTCTCCGTCTCCATCTTCATCTGACTTCATCTCTCTGGCTCATTGCGTCTCGCGTATTTATTCACTTCAGTTTACTGGAGGTGAACGACTTCACGGTCATTGCCTCGTCTGTCACGTTGAAAAGCTTCTCGAAGAATCTTCTTAACGTCGGTCATTGGCTCTTGGAATGTAGGCGAGGGCCTTTGATCACACGTGATGGCTGAGAAACACGTGAGCCGGTCATTGCCTCTTCTGTCACGTTGAAAAGCTTCTCGAAGAATCTTCTTAACGTCGGTCATTGGCTCTTGGGATGTAGGCGAGGGCCTTTGCTCACATACGACAACTGAGAAACACGTGAGCCGGTCGGGCGATGCCCTGACAGCTGAATCGACAGCGCCCGCTTATGTGGAAGTTGTTGACTTCACGGTCATTGTCTCTTCTGTTCTGCTGTTCGGCCCGCTGCTTGCGAGTATGTAACTCTCTAAACTAAACTAAGTTTTTCATTTATATTCTAATTTCTAGTTCACTTTGATTTCACTAATTTATTTACTTAAGTACCACTCAACAGGAGACACCACTCAGAATGTTAGAAATTATATGGAACCGCGATCTCTTCTCAATATAAATCTGCGATCTAGACAAAAAAAAATTATGTACTGGATACTGAAACAGTGTGACCACCTATGCATGGCATGAAGCTTTTTTCACAAAGCCGGCCGAAGTGGCCGTGCGGTTAAAGGCGCTGCAGCCTGGAACCGCGAGACCGCTACGGTCGCAGGTTCGAATCCTGCCTCGGGCATGGATGTTTGTGATGTCATTAGGTTAGTTAGGTTTAACTAGTTCTAAGTTCTAGGGGACTAATGACCTCAGCAGTTGAGTCCCATAGTGCTCAGAACCATTTGAACCATTTTTTTTTCACAAAGTACCTGTGTAAATCGTCGGCGTCAATTATTCGAATAGCCGGCGGAAACGCAGCAGGGTAAAACAGACACCACCGATGACAGAAAATCTGCCCGTCATTAACAAGGGACTTTGTACTGTGAGAATGAAGCTGTCAAAATATTGGTGGTGTTTGACGATTTCTCCCTAGTTCATTCCAGCGAGCTTTTGGGACCGTCTACACGCCGGGAAAAGCTTCAAGTTCATCGAAGTGAGTGATTAAATTTTACAGCTCCTGCACACTTTACAAACGTTGCTGGGATTTAACTATCTAGAAATTCCAAGTATGCCGTCCTTGCTTTCCCTGCCGTTCTACTAATGCACGCGGTTGCATTTCCCTGCTCCTGGTGTATATAAAACACTAATTCCATCTTCTCCGCTTCATCTAAAATTAACATAAGTTTGTTAGGTGGGGCACTATAAACAGTCTTTTGATATATTCCCAGTATTTAAACTATACTTGTTGAAAAGCTGTGTCTTTTTCTTTTTCATTATGGAGCCCTATTTCCTGTATTGTTGTCTATGTATCGGGCTAAAAGTAAAATGATGAAATAACGTAAATATAGCGAAAATGATCTTTGTTTTATTATTGTTGTTGTTTGTTGGCGTTGTGTATGTAAATTCCTCGTTTTTTTATCTTAATCTTTCGTATATGTCTGCGTGGTATGCATTGTAATGTGACCCGAACAATGCAAGTGGTATGCTGACGTAAACGCCAACTGATAAAACGAGTCACTAAATCGATCTGAAATTGTATAACTGTACTGCACTTTTCTCAAACATAATTAGAAAACATAAAACTGTACAGTAAATAAGCTATTCCGTGAAATTCAGTACTGTGCAGTGCAGTCAACAGTGCTACAGTGCATACCATCACAGTACGTGATTTGCAGTTTCCTCACACAAAACAGAGTAAAAATTCAACACAAAATTACAAATCGAATTTTCAAAGAATAAGTATAAAAAATGCTTTTTTTTAAGTGACCTGTAAATTTACGTATGCAAATTCATTAAGTAAATTCCCGAACACTAAATGCCATACGCACGCGAATGTAACACAGCACTATAGCAAGATGATTTTCTGACAAAGTAAACGAGATCTGAACTAAACTTTACTGAACCGAACCTGACAATTTTGAAACTCAAAGCTTGACTGCTAACGATGTTACTGTGTGATGACTGGTGTTAAACTGACCTTAAGAAACTTTTGTGACGTACCTCACGGCAACGGAAACTCCGTACTGCTCGTAAGGACGAATGTCAACATGCAGCGTAGCAGCAAACAAGCCTAAGAGAATAAATCTTGCACAAGTGCATTGAAGCGAAATGTAACTACAATCGGCACACTACGGTTTACTTTGTTCCGCTAAATTTCGTGAGAAGACTTACTGAACGATGTAGAAGAGACTAGCATTCAAAAACTGTATTGTGATTCCTAATCAAATACAATAATAATTACAAAATTCATTTCTTATAACAAAGCAATTCCACCATGTCATTAGATACTGAAATGGTAATGGGTTGGCGAAGCTATAAATCTGAGTGCAAACAACACGAACCGATAATTTTGCCTAATCTCGTCAATCAATCTAACTAACGCTAAATAATAAAGAAAAAATTATGCTAAATATTCGCCTTCTTCAAACGCATGATAAATTACGCACGCGAAAGGAATGGTGCGACAACATTACTTCAATATCTTCGCATTTTACGTATCAATCTTTACAAAATCATACTTGCAACAAGCGATTTCCTTTGTTTTTGCGTCTCTGTATTCTGCTCCTTATTTCCAGACCACTCAGCAGCGTGACCAGCACCCAACTTTCTCATTTACTTCTCACTGCATGCTACACTGCCAACGACGATGCTGCTGACAACCAAAGATGGTGTTGCTTGTACTCAAAACCTCTGTGGAATAACGTAACGACAATTGATGACTTCTGTTAGAAAAATATCCAGTGCATACATATGAAGTTTGACACATCGAATAAAAAGAGAGCTCATATCACTTTCATTGGATACCAAAAAATAAGCTAGAAACCACACAAAGGTACCAATGGTGCGAGGTCGCTAACGTGGTTGCGTTTAACTTGGAGGTAGCTGATCCGAATCATGATACAAGAAATGTATGCTGATGGTGAAACCAGTATTTAACCTGCAAGGTGAACAGACGTGGTGATGTAAAGTCCGATTAAATAACGCAGTTTCTCACATAGTGAAGCCATGCGATACTGTCGATGGTTATCAGTCAGATGTAAGGGGCTTTAAGCCTGGCGGTCTGATTGACCCTAATCGCGGGTAGTAGGCTATGTCGAGCACCAGGTCTCAGCATCTCCAGTCAGAGAATAGAAGCCTATCAGCACACTATAGAAACATTATAGCCGCGTGAGTGGCCGCGCGGTTAGAGGCGCCATGTCACTGACGGCGCGGCCCCTCCCGTCGGAGGTTCGAGTCCTCCCTCGGTCATTGGTGTGTGTGTTGTTCTTAGCATAAGTTAGTTTAAGTAGTGCGTAAGTCTAGGGACCGATGACCTAAGCAGTTTGCTCGCATAGAAATTAACACACATTTGAACATTTGAAACATTATAGGCACTTACACCCAACAGATCATTACAGATACATCATACACAGAGTGGAAAGAGACCATGTGCACAGTGGATGAAAACCGCACTCCATAGGGGGTTATAACTACCGCTTGTGGACTCACAGGCTTTGTCATCGGAGTCTACCTTTCTTTTTATGTTACCGACATCTGCATCTACATCGATACTCTGCAGTCCACCTTATGGCGCGTGGCGGAGGGTACTAGGTACCACTACCAATGATTTCCTTCCCTGTTTCACGTGGAAATAGAAAGAGAGGAAAAAGGTTGTCTTGGGCCTCCGTATGTGCCCTAATTTCTCGTACCTTACCTCCGTCGTCCTTATGCGCAACGTATCTGGAGGCAAGAGAACTGCTTTGCAACCAGCTTCAAATGCCTTTTCTCTAAAATTTCTCAATAGAAAAGAGCGTCACCTTCCATCCAGGAATTCCCATTTTTGTTCCCGATGCATCTCGGTAATACTTTCGTTTTCGAACCTACCACTAACAAATCCAGCAGCCCGCCTCTGAATTGCTTCGATGCCTTCCTTTAATCCGATCTGGCCCGGATTCCAAAAACTCGAGCAATACTAAAGAATAGGTCGCACTAGCGTACTATATGCATTCTCCTTAAAAGAAGAACAACACTATAATTCTCCCAATAAATCTATGTCATCCGTTCACCTTCCCCACCACAATCCTCACATGCTCGTTCCATTTCATATCGCCTTGCAACGTTAAATAAACGACGCGAATGAGTCAAGGACAGTAATGCTCTGTCCGAACATTACGGGTTTGTTTTTCCTACTCATCCGCATAAACTTAAATTTTTCTACATAGAGCTACACCAATGTCCGCAGCTTGTGGTCTACTGGCTAGCGTTGCTGCCTCTGGATCACCGGGTCCTGGGTTCGATTTCCGTCCTGGTTGGTAATTTTCTCTGCCCGGGGGTTGGATGTGTGTTGTACTCATTTCTTCATCATCATCATCATCATCATCATCATCATCATCATCCGTGAGAGTGGGTCTATTGGACTGTGGAAAAATTGGACTGTGGAAAAATTGGGACTTTGTTCGGGCGCTGATGACCACGCAGTTGAGCGCCCCACAAACCAAACATCATCATCACACCAACTAGAAATTTTGTCTAAGTGATCTTGTATCCTTCTACAGTCAACTTCCACACGCTACTGTACACTACAGTATCATCAGCAAGCAACCGCAGATTGCTGCCGATACTGTGCGCCAAATCATTTATGTATACAGAGCACAGTAATGTTCCTGTCACCCCTGGGGCACTCCCGATGATATCCTTATCTCTAATGAATAATCAGCGTCGAGGACAACATACAGGGTTCTATAACTTAAGAAGCCTTCGAGACACTCACATATCTGGTAACTTACACCATATGCTCGTACCTTCTTTAACAGGCTACAAAGGGGCACCGTGTCAAACGCTTTGGGGAAATGTAGAGGTATGGCAACATCTAGACATCTCCTTACTTTAGATTTATCTCAAATTTTTTCATTCGCCTCTAAATGCTCACAAATATTCTCCATTCCTTCTACTTTTGATTTACTGCGTAAGATGCGATCCAACATCAATAATATAACACAATTTCTCACAGGCGTTGTTCTTCCTCTAACATTACGATCTGACGCCCACTCTACCATCATCAATGGACTCCGACAGCTGCACAATAGAACATCAATTTCTGCGGTAGGAAACTTTTACAACAGTACAAGCTTATACTGGATAAGGATACGAAAGGAATTCAGTTGTTAAGAAACTATTCTGGGATTCTCCTCATCTAATTTGAGAACCCTTCACCCCATAAACTATAGACCATGCCGTTCGTGGGGAGGCTTGCGTGCCTCAGCGATACAGATGGGCGTGCCGTAGGTGCAGCCACAACGGAGGGGTATCTGTTGAGAGGCCAGACAAACGTGTGGTTCCTGAAGAGGGGCAGCAGACTTTCCAGTAACTGCAGGTGCAGCAGTCCGGACGATTGACTGATGTGGTCTTTTAACATTAGCATGGCCTTCCTGTGCTGGTACTGCGAACGGTTGAAAGCGAGGGAAATCTACAGTCCTTTTTTTCCCGAGGGCATGCGGGTCTAATGTACGGTCAAATGATTATGACATGTAAGACATACCAGAGTGAAATAGTCCCCCGTTCGGATCCGCGGGCGGGGACTACTCAGAAGCACGTCCTCGTACTCATTAGATCACTTAATTGCACAGATAGGTTAGAAAATTCAAAAAAGGAAAAGGACAGTTTGAAGTTAGGTATAGTGGGAATGAGGGGAGTTCAGTAGCCAGAGGAACTGGATTTCTGGTCAGTTGAGTACAGGGTTGCAAAAACAAAATCATATAAGGATAACCTGGGAGTAGGTCTAATAATGAATAAGAAAATTGCAAAGCGGGTAAGCTACTATGAACAGCATGGTAAACGCACTGTCGTAGCCAAGACAGACACGATGCCAACCCCACAACATCAGTATATGTTTATATGATAACTAGCTCCACAGATGATTAACAGATTTAAAAAACTATGGTGAATATTAGCCAATAATTGATGGAAACCGGTTAAAGGAATACCGTGGAAGACAAATGGATTGTTTTGAGAGACGAAATGGTGAAGGCATCAGAATCACATAGGTAAAATTACAAGGCCTAGTAAAAGTCCTTGCATTTCACAGAAGATATAGAATTTTAATGATGTATGGAGAAAATATAAAAGAATATACACTCCTAGAAATTGAAATAAGAACACCGTGAATTCATTGTCCCAGGAAGGGGAAACTTTATTGACACATTCCTGGGGTCAGATACATCACATGATCACACTGACAGAACCACAGGCACATAGACACAGGCAACAGAGCATGCACAATGTCGGCACTAGTACAGTGTATATCCACCTTTCGCAGCAATGCAAGCTGCTATTCTCCCATGGAGACGATCGTAGAGATGCTGGATGTAGTCCTGTGGAACGGCTTGCCATGCCATTTCCACCTGGCGCCTCAGTTGGACCAGCGTTCGTGCTGGACGTGCAGACCGCGTGAGACGACGCTTCATCCAGTCCCAAACATGCTCAATGGGGGACAGATCCGGAGATCTTGCTGGCCAGGGTAGTTGACTTACACCTTCTAGAGCACGTTGGGTGGCACGGGATACATGCGGACGTGCATTGTCCTGTTGGAACAGCAAGTTCCCTTGCCGGTCTAGTAATGGTAGAACGATGGGTTCGATGACGGTTTGGATGTACCGTGCACTATTCAGTGTCCCGTCGACGATCACCAGTGGTGTACGGCCAGTGTAGGAGATCGCTCCCCACACCATGATGCCGGGTGTTGGCCCTGTGTGCCTCGGTCGTATGCAGTCCTGATTGTGGCGCTCACCTACACGGCGCCAAACACGCATACGACCATCACTGGCACCAAGGCAGAAGCGACTCTCTTCGCTGAAGACGACACGTCTCCATTCGTCCCTCCATTCACGCCTGTCGCGACACCACTGGAGGCGGGCTGCACGATGTTGGGGCGTGAGCGGAAGACGGCCTAACGGTGTGCGGGACCGTAGCCCAGCTTCATGGAGACGGTTGCGAATGGTCCTCGCCGATACCCCAGGAGCAACAGTGTCCCTAATTTGCTGGGAAGTGGCGGTGCGGTCCCCTACGGCACTGCGTAGGATCCTACGGTCTTGGCGTGCATCCGTGCGTCGCTGCGGTCCGGTCCCAGGTCGACGGGCACGTGCACCTTCCGCCGACCACTGGCGACAACATCGATGTACTGTGGAGACCTCACGCCCCACGTGTTGAGCAATTCGGCGGTACGTCCACCCGGCCTCCCGCATGCCCACTATATGCCCTCGCTCAAAGTCCGTCAACTGCACATACGGTTCACGTCCACGCTGTCGCGGCATGCTACCAGTGTTAAAGACTGCGATGGAGCTCCGTATGCCACGGCAAACTGGCTGACACTGACGGCGGCGGTGCACAAATGCTGCGCAGCTAGCGCCATTCGACGGCCAACACCGCGGTTCCTGGTGTGTCCGCTGTGCCGTGCGTGTGATCATTGCTTGTACAGCCCTCTCGCAGTGTCCAGAGCAAGTATGGTGGGTCTGACACACCGGTGTCAATGTGTTCTTTTTTCCATTTCCAGGAGTGTAGAAGCATATACGATTAGGAGAGAGACAGATAGCACCAATAAGAAATTTAAACAGGTCTTTGAAGAAATGAGAAGCAGCTGTATGAATATAAACAGTTAGTACGGAAAACCAGTACCAAGCAAAGAAGAGGAAGTTGAAAGATAGGAGTATATAGAGGGACTATATAAGGGAAATGAACTTGAAAAGACTGTTATAGAAACGGAAGGGGGTTTAGATGAAAACGATGTGGGATATAAGATACTGAGAGAAGAATTGTCAGAGCATTGAAAGACCTACGTTGACACAAGGCCCCTGACTAGACGACGTCCTCTCAGACCTAATGATATCGTAGAAAATTATGTGTACAAGATGTATGAGACAAGCGAAATACCCGCAGACTTCAAGAAGACTGCAGTTATTTCAATTCCAAAGAAAACAGATGCTAACAATGTGAATATTATGGAATTATAAGGTTAGTAAGTCCTGGTTGCAGAACAGTAACACGTATTATTTAAAGAATATTTGAGAGACTGGTAGCAGCCGACCTCAGGAAAAGATCAGTTTGCGTTCTGGAGAAATGTTGGGTCGTACGAGGTGATACTGACAACGAATTGTCTCAGAAGGAAGATTAAGGAAAGGCAAACCTACGTTTGTATGTAGCAATTGTAGGCTTAGAAAAACCTTTTGACAATGTTGATTGAAATACAGTCTTTGAAATTCTGAAGGTAGCAGGGGTAAAATACTGAGGGGGAAAGGCTATTTGCAATTTGTACAGAAACCAGAGGGTTGTTATAAGAGTCGAGGGGCATGAAATGGAAGCAGTGGTTCAGAAGGAAGTGAGCCAGCCTATTTCCGATGTTATTCAATCGTTAGGGGCTACACTGAGCAAGAGATAAAGAATTCGAAAGAAAAGTTTTGGTGGAGGAATTGAAGTTCAGGGAAAACAAATCCAAACTTCGAGGTTTGTGACGAAATTATAATTCCGTCAGAGACAGGGAAGGACTTGGAAGGGCAGTTGAACATGGACAGTATCTTGAAAGGAGGATATAAGATTAATATTAACAAAATCAAAACAAAGATAATGTAATGTAGTTTAATTAAATCAGTTGATGCTAATGGAATATTTTGAAGTACTAAGAGGACAAGATAAGTTCTACTAATCAGGCAGTAAAGTGATGAAGGACGAAGCAGAGAAGATAGAAAATATATTGTCAACGGCAAATAAATTATTTCTGAAGCAGAGAGGTTTGTTAATATCGAATATAGATTTAAGTATTAGGAAATCTTTTGTGAAAGTATTTTTCTGGAATGTAGCCTTGTATGGAAGTGGAACGCGGACAAGTAAAAATTCAGACAAGAGGAGAATAGAAGCGTTTGAATCGTCGTGATAGAGAAGAGTGCTGAAGATTAGATGTATAGACAGACTGAATAATTAATAAGGACTTAATGAGCCAAATTAGGGAAAAAGAAAATGTATAGTGCAACTTGGCTAAAATAAGCGATCTTTTGGTAGGATACATTCTGAGACATCAAGGGAAGACCAGTTTAGTTCTGTAGGGAAGAGGGGGGGGGGGGGGGGGGGAAATTGTAGAGGGAGGCCAAGAGTGGAATACAGTAAGCAAGTTCAAATCAATGTAAATTGCAATGGTTATTTGGAGATGAAGCAGCTCGTTCAGAACTGAGTAACATGTAGAGCTGCATCAGCTCTAAATCACAACAATTTCAGAAAATGACACTGAAAATCAGAGTGGCGTGGTTGGGAACTGAACTCTCTTCTTTCTAACGTTCGGTGACCATTGCAACACTCCCTCTTTTTGTTTTTTGTGCCCATATCCATGTAATCTGATGTTATCTCCTAGATCGGTCTCGTACTGGTACTGAAAATAACTGATAGAAAGCCGGAACAGTAAATTCGAGAGTTAGAAATATATTCAGGCATGAGGGTGCTACCATCGCACCCATGTTTTACGTCTACACACACTTGAAAATCTGAGTTATTGCAGTACAGGCTACCAGTATTGGCACGTAATGGAAACAGCTCGAAGCTGACAAGGCACTAGGCCATGACGGAATTCCAATTACTTTCTGCTCTTAATACGCTGCAAAATTACCTAGCAAATATTTATCGAGAACCTCTCGCACAATGAAGCGGCGCGATTCTCTCCTTTTTATATAAAAGCGTAGAAGAACTGACAGACTATTAGAGATCACTATCCCTAACGTCACTCCGTTGCAGTAAACTGGAGCATGTCCCAAACTCGATCATTATAATATTTATGGGGTGGAAACGCTTCTCTTGGAGAGCAGCATATGGATAGGAAATACTGCTTGCGTGAAATACAGCTCGCTGATTTTGATTCCCTATATCTTCCAAATAGACATACATCGATAGGACTATTTTGTCCTCCCGCACATTAGAAAGGCGTTGGACACAGTATCAAATGTCAGTTGACATCTTCAGAATTATGTGAAAGGCTCCAAGAATCTTTCTCTGATGAATTCCGATATATACCTACGTTATACTCGGTGGTGAATGTTCACAGAAACGAAATTAATACCAAGTCTGCAGCCCAGAAGCTTAATAGAACAGTTAATTTTCTCATGCATATAAACCATGTAACACAGGACTGATTTCTCTCTGAGGAAAACATCGGCGAAGGATAAAAATGAGGTAACGCAGAACGATTTACTTAGAGTTTCCTTTAGACGATCTGAATAGCAGCTCTCTTTACATTTGAATGAATTCATAGACAATATCCGTTAAAAAGAATAACAGCACCACAGATTTCAGAAAAACGGAAAATAATGAGACATCTTGATCCGAATTCTAGCAGACGCTAATTAATGAAATCCATGTTGGTGAATAAGGCTCTAAAAAGAAAACTAGAATCCCAGGTGACATTGGAAATAAATTTTCGTACTATTTTATTCTTCTAAATAACACCATAACACAGTTTATAGTTTTCTTGAGTGAGCAGGAAGTGGGAGCTGTAAATATATAACGGGATTCGTTTATCGCGCCAAATACGCTGAGGTCATCCCAGTGCTTTGAATGTAGCGAAGTTCACGGCATATGAGATAGAAAGAGAAAGAATATAACTTGTGGTGTTTACATCCTTAAATGTATATTCATGTAGTTATATATCACTAGTAAAAACGTATGTTTTCGACTCGAGAAAGAAAGTAGAATAATTTCATTTCCTTTAAAGCTTCTAGTTTCTAGATACCAGATCTATAAACTGCACTCTGCCGTCTTAATCGAATTAAAATTGTTGCAGTACTTACTTTTCATGGAGATCCAAAACACATTGAGATATTTTAGTGGTTTGTTGTAAACGGTGTATAGTCCACACTGACAACTCAAAAAGTAGAAACAAAGTGTAAATAAATAGTCTGTTCCTATCTTCTTATGCGCAGATAGTAACACTTTTTTTGAAGAATTCTTGAACAGGAAGCACTGAAATAATTTCGTTTTAGCTTTTTTCTCTTCAAAACTTTGGGAGTTACTTCAAGCAACATACTTTGGCCGACTGAAAGATAAGATAGAATATCTAGCAAAAGATGAGTGTACAGTAGGTGTGATTACACAGAATGGTTGATGGAAGGATGGTATCTTATGTAGACTGCGACAACGAAATACGTATTTTCGTCTTCTGATGTCAAACTGCCACGAAATTGAGCAAGAAGTTGGAGGAAACGAAATCTTGAGGATAATACCCAGTGGACGGGAAGTACGAAACTAGGGAAAATCAGGGAAAAAGGAAATCCAAGCACTTGATATATGATGCAACAATACAATGTAAAAAATTATCTTGATATATATAGCAAGAATCAAAGAGGTGCCACAAAGAAATCTGACAAAGACTTTTCCCGCAGAAAGAACAGGCTATTGAGACATCTGCTAAGCAATACAGGCGTTGTTTCTGTGGCACTTGAAAGAGAAGTTGAGCAGAAAAATATAGAAGAATACAAAGACGAATTTTTAATACCGAGTGCAGAGATATTAAATGTGGTATATACGTAGAAATAAAAAAACATCAGTCCTTGGTAGTAAAAGTTTTCTTTAAAATTCTTTCCTTTTGGTTTTTTGAACTCGTACTGGCTTGGTTGATTGGTTGTAACTATGCCGTTGTTTAGCTATGGGTGACTGTGCATTTCCAACCGCCAGACAAACCTATTAAAGCTTCCTGCGACAATACAACATGAATTTTGCCATGTTTTGTGATCTTTCTAAAAAATGTGCCAAGTGAAACTGATTTAATGCTGAAATTTACTATTAATCTCTTTAATAAAACAAAGTCGTATCTGTACGTTAATGATCTGCTCAATAATGCCTTTCACGAAATGATCCCTGTGCACTGATAATTTTACCAAGCGAGGTGGCGCCGTGGCTAGTACACTGGACTCGCATTCGGGAGGACGACGGGTCAATCCCGCGTCCGGCCATCCTGATTTAGGTTTTCTGTGATTTCCCTAAATCGCTCCAGGCAAATGCCGGGATGGTTCCTTTGAAAGGGCGCGGCCGACTTCCTTCTCCGTCCTTCCATAATCCGATGAGACCGATGACCTCGCTGTCTGGTCTCTTGCCCCAAATAATCCAATCCAATCCATTGATAATTTTCGTAGCAAACTGATCCTGAAATTACTTATGTAATTACTTAAGAACGCGCTGCTTGCAGCTCTCTGTGCGCCAGCTGCAAATTTCTAACTATAGTTGCTGAGAACTTAGTGTAATGCTCCAGCCAACAAATAAACAATTTCATACACATCATCAAGTGTGACCCTCTTTAAACAAAAGTGACTTGGATCAAGGATGTGGACAATGCTCTTAGGTGAAATATTCCTTTAACAAACTGTTTTTAAATTATCTGATACGTTATTAATTTTATGAAATTCACGTTACAACACTCATTAACATTGGTAAAGGGCAACATTTATATCATACATTTACTCTCACAGTGTTAGACAAATAATTAACAAACACAAATAACACTTTACAGTGAAAATTACTAAATCTTTTATGAAACGTCTGAAGTTCCCTGAGATGGCTGTCCAATTCAAAAATGGTTCCAAACAATGCGGGACTGCAATGCCACTGAATAAAAAATACCTTTACTCCTCTTCACATGCTTTTCAAATCTCATTATATCTCATTTCATTCTAAATCACTAATCGAATCTTTGTACTTTGTTTCACAATATTCTAACACAAATGATTTTACTTGAACACAGACGTACTTAACTTTACATCTATATTGCCACGAGTCCTGTGGTCGGCGTTTGTCTCACAAGTCCTCTAACGATTGAAATCCCGCGCTGCTCGCTGCCAAGCAGCGATGACAAAACCATCAAATCTTCTAGCTACTCTGACCAAAGACTGCGCGCGAATAATCAGCAAGTTCTAAATTGTCACCTGGTGTTTGAGACATCCAAAGTGCCCATAAATTCCAGAAACGCAAATAAATTCCCAATTGATCTGTTTCAGATAGTATAGCTCTTCTGAATGTTTTGTTAAACCGTCTAGAAACAAAGATTAGAACACTACGGCGTCATGCAGCGAGTCGGCGAAAATGAATATATGTCTAAGACTGCATTCACTCACGAAGCTTGTGGAGGATATCCGCCACGCGATCAAGATAAATAATTAGTTTTAATGCTATATGCCTTTAGTAGTCTCCATAAAAAAGTTCTGACTAGAAATTCTGAAGAAATACCACTGAGATTTTCGTTGTATGTAAAAGATATCAGCAGCAAGACACATACCCTCAATATTCGACAATGATGATAGTGTTACCGACGACAGATATATTAAATTTGCGCTACGGAACACAGTTTTCTGAAATTCCTCCAACTAAGACGATGCGGTAAATACTCCAGAATTCGAATCGAGAATAGCTGTGAACGCAAGTTGAAGTAGATATCCTTGGTGAAGCAAAGCAGCTTAAAACAATAAACGCATGTCTTCCAATGCAGATTCTGTACCAGTTACGTTCCTCTCTGGCGTATGCCTATGAAGCAGCTCAATTTTTAGCAACCACATGCAACCGCGTGCTTGACAAAAGATCCATCTCTAAGGATTCGAATGTTACACGAGTCACACCAATAATCCACCGAATCACGTACCCAAAACATTCACATCGATTTTTAGTAGAATTTTGGAACAAAAGCTGTGTTTCAACATTTTGAAATACCTCGAAGAAAACGATCTGCTGATATAACCAGCATGGATTCAGAAAATCTCGTTGATGTGAAACAACTGGCTTTCCGTTGACCGCAAGTAGTGGATGCTAACGACATAAGATCTCCATTTGACGCTACACGAGGTCTGCTCAAAAAATCCCGGAACTTTCTCTACAAGATTTTTTTGCGCTTACCTTTTCCTTATTGAGCACGTTTTTCTTCGAAATACTCTCTCCTACAATTCATACACTGCTAACAACGCCGTTTCTACAAACGGAAACAGTTTTGGTTCCCCTCTTGCTGGGTCACGCGAAGCGCCGTCTGCGAATTGTCTTTTGTCTCCTCTATTGTTGCAGTCTGTCTTTTCAGCGGTGTTCTCAACTCTGGAAACAAAAAGGTTCCCAGGGAGCAGGTTTAAAGGGTAGGGAGGATGAGGCAGCACAGTCATTTTGTTTTTTGTGCAATAGTCACGTACCAACAGGGATGAATGCGCGGGTCGCCACGTTTAAGGCCGTTTCCTTCTCACATTTTCTCGCAGGCATCGCAACACGTCCCGATACTACATTAGATTAATAGTTTGACCCTATGGCACGAATTCATGATGAACTAATCCTTCAAAATCAAAGAAAACTATCGGCATGGCTTTGACATTTGACCTGACGTGACAAACGTTATTTGGTCTTCGAATCTTTCTCGACTCGTTGTCAAGATTGAACCTTGGTCTCAACATCAAAATCGTAGACCCGCGTCTCATTACCAGTTATGATTCTCTTAAGGAACATCTAGTTCTCACTTGCGCAATCCAAAAGCTTCTCACATACTGTACGGCGAAGGTCTTTCTGGTCTTAACTCATGAACCGTGGGACGAAAATGGCGGCAACACGATGCATTTCAAAATGCTGTGTCAAGATTCACGACATGATCCAACTGAAATGTTACATTCTTCTGCCAGTCTTCGACTGGTACGAACAATTTCGTTGACGTTCCTGACATGAGCATCGTCGGTAGACGTCGAAGGGCGTCCTGAACGAGGGTATCATTAACTTCCGACCGGCCATTTTTAAGCCGTATGAACCAATCGTAATACCGAATACGTCTCAATTACTCATCACCGTAAGCTTTCTGCATCATTTGGTGCGTCTCTGAAAGGTTTTCTTGAGTTTCTGGCACAATTTAGTATAGACGCGTTACTCCTCATTCGGCCATCTACAAACTCGCAAACTGCGCGGCACAACATTCTACTCAGTATAGCACTGAACAATAACTAACAGACATACAACAGCGAAACTTCCGGCAGTCACACATTAAACACAGGCGTATGCAGGGGTGCCAAGTGCATTTCGCTCCAACACACCATTGGCACTAAATTATGAATGTTCCGGAAATTTTTGAGCAGACCTCATTTCTAGATTCCCAGAATACTTTGAACACGTGACTCATAAATGGCTCCTAATAAAACTGCATGTGTATGGAGTAGCGTCTCAGTTGTATGACTTGAAGTGATGAGTTCCCGTCAGTTACTCCAAACTGGCACTTTTTCGTCAGGAAATTCACGAATCTAGTCTATATATATAATTTAAGAGACGACAGAGGAAGCTATGGTTTACTTACAGTCTAGCCATCAAATGGTAAAATCGAATGCCAAACTCATTCAGACATAATATCGGCACAGTGTGAAAAGTGGTAATTCACTGTAAACAATTAAAAGTGTGACGTACGCCACACGAGTGTTTAAAAATGCCATTAAATTTCGATCATACTATAAATAACTCAAATCTAGAGGGTGTCAGTTCATCTCAATACAATTTCGACCAACTTAAATTGGAACCATCACATACAAATTGTTGTGGCGGGAGCGAACGAAAGACTTAGAAGATGCTACAAATCTACATAAGAGATTACACTGTACGTCGTCTTCCGAAGAAGAAGATATTAACACAAAATCGTTTTTCGTTGCGTTGAAATCTTTTCACAAAATTTCACTCACTAATATTCTTCTCTGAAAGCGAAACATTTTGTTGACTCCCGCCTACATGGGGAGAAACGACCATCAGAACAAAACGAGAGAAAACAGAGTTCGCACGGAAAAAAATTACATCTTCCTTTTTCCTACGTGTTACTCTGGAGCAGAACGGTCTTTAAGCGCTTCTACGAATTCTCTGCCAAACACTTGTGTGAACTCCAGGGTAGTCACGTAGAGGTAAATGTAGATTTTTCCTCGTCGTCATGAAACTGTGCTAAGAATTCTTGTTTTCTACGAAACAGCAGACTGGCACATAAGGAAATTTTAGAAAGAAAGTAGAAGGCCGTAGTAAAATGGTGTTAAAGTGAACAGGAGTACAAAAAATGGAAGTGAAATGCAGTGAATCTATTATTAGATTATATTTGTAAATAAGTAAAATATACGTGTTAATTAGTAGTTCGTATGCCCCTCACTCTGTCATTTTTAATTAGTCACTCGAAAGATGTAGTGCACGCAATGTTTGCTTTTGAATAACACAGGAGAAGAGGAAAGGCGTCGTAGACTGCCTGTTGTGTGAGTGATCCTTCTCTTATTTTGATAAGAGAGAGATGACTTTCCCGTGAAGAAATCTCAGCGCTGGTGGGACCTTTGTGAATGTCCTGGATGCTGACGCTATTATCCAGCACCCATTGTTGTTGGAGATGCCATCGACTACGTCAGCCACGCTTTCAGCACGTTAAATAAGAAGCACAGCACTGCGCAGCCGATGTCAAACTGTAAAGCAAGTGGTTGTGGACTACGTGTTTTTGAACAATAGTTTTCGTCTGCCCCTATATTTCACGAGCGATAAATCTCCGAGTAAACACTTTAGAAAACCGCATTGCAAACGAGAGGTAAGTGCAATAGTATCGGAACTTTTGGCGTAACGCAAAGTAGTTCGTTTTCAGCAGCCAGTCAGGTACGTGACTGCTCACTGAAATTTATATGTGAACTGTACAAACTTCGCAAAGAGAGTCTTTCTTCATGTGAGGCATCACGAACAGCATCTTCCAGTTTTTGGATACCCGATAGACAATGACGAGAATTGTTAAGGTGATATGTGTTTACCTGTAAAAATAATTCAGAAGTGAACCTCGCTATTATGGCGGTGAACGCAGTTAAAACAACCTGAAAGACGATTGTTGTTGTTGTTGTTGTCTTCAGTCCTGAGACTGGTTTGATGCAGCTCTCCATGCTACTCTATCCTGTGCAAGCTTCTTCATCTCCCAGAACCTACTGCAGCCTACGTCCTTCTGAATCTGCTTAGTGTATTCATCTCTTGGTCTCCCTCTACGATTTTTACCATCCACGCTGCCCTCCAATACTAAATTGGTGATCCCTTGATGCCTCAACACATGTCCTACCAACCGATCCCTTCTTCTAGTCAAGTTGTGCCACAAACTCCTCTTCTCCCCAATCCTATTCAATACTTCCTCATTAGTTATGTGATCTACCCATCTAATCTTCAGCATTCTTCTGTAGCACCACATTTCAAAAGCTTCTATTCTCTTCTAGTCCAAACTGGTTATCGTCCATGTTTCACTTCCATACATGACTACACTCCATACAAATACTTTCAGAAATGACTTCCTGACACTTAAATCTATACTCGATGTTAACAAATTTCTCTTCTTTAGAATCGCTTTCCTTGCCATTGCCAGTCTACATTTTATATCCCCTCTACTTCGACCATCATCAGTTATTTTGCTCCCCAAATAGCAAAATTCCTTTACTACTTTAAGTGTCTCATTTCCTAATCTAATTCCCTCAGCATCACCCGATTTAATTTGACTACATTCCATTATCGTCGTTTTGCTTTTGTTGATGTTCATCTTATACCCTCCTTTCAAGACACTATCCATTCCATTCAACTGCTCTTCCAAGTCCTTTGCTGTCTCTGACAGAATTACAATGACATCGGCGAACCTCAAAGTTTTTATTTCTTCTCCATGGATTTTAATACCTACCCCGAATTTTTTTTTGTTTCCTTTACTGCTTGCTCAATATACAGATTGAAAAACATCGGGGAGAGACTACAACCCTGTCTCACTCCCTTCACAACCACTGCTTGACTTTCATGTCCCTCGACTCTTATAACAGCCATCTGGTTTCTGTACAAATTGTAAATAGCCTTTCGCTCCCTGTATTTTACCCCTGCCACCTTCAGGTAGTGAAGGGAGACGAAAATTTAATAGTCATGGGTGACTGGAATTCGTCAGTAGGAAAAGGGAGAGAAGGAAACATAGTAGGTGAATATGGATTGGGGGGAAGAAATGAAACAGGAAGCCGCCTCGTAGAATTTTGCACAAAGCATAACACTTGGTTCAAGAATCATAAAAGAAGGTTGTATACCTGGAAGAATCCTGGAGATACTAATAGGTATCAGATAGATTATATAATGGTAAGACAGAGATTTAGGAACCAGGTTTTAAATTGTAAGACATTTCCAGGGGCAGATGTGGATTCTGACCACAATCTATTGGTTATGAACTGCAGATTGAAACT
Source organism: Schistocerca nitens (assembly GCF_023898315.1). Taxonomy (NCBI): domain Eukaryota; kingdom Metazoa; phylum Arthropoda; class Insecta; order Orthoptera; family Acrididae; genus Schistocerca; species Schistocerca nitens. The sequence continues at coordinate 715,695,145 of NC_064614.1, read as the reverse complement.
GAAGAAACTGCAAAAAGGTGGGAATTTAAGGAGATGGGACCTGGATAAACTGAAAGAACCAGAGGTTGTAGAGAGTTTCAGGGAGAGCATAAGGGAACAATTTACAGGAATGGGGGAAAGAAATACAGTAGAAGAAGAATGGGTAGCTCTGAGGGATGAAGTAGTGAAGGCAGCAGAGGATCAAGTAGGTAAAAAGCCGATGGCTAATAGAAATACTTGGGTAACAGAAGAAATATTGAATTTAATTGATGAAAGGAGAAAATATAAAAATGCAGTAAATGAAGCAGGCAAAAGGGAATACAGACGTCTCAAAAATGAGATCGACAGAAAGTGCAAAATGGCTAAGCAGAGATGGCTAGAGGACAAATGTAAGGATGTAGAGGCTTGTCTCACTAGGGGTAAGATAGATACTGCCTACAGGTAAATTAAAGAAACCTTTGGAGAGAAGAGAACCACTTGTATGAATATCAAGAGCTCAGATGGCAACCCAGTTCTAAGCAAAGAAGGGAAGGCAGAAAGGTGGAAGGAGTATATAGAGGGTTTATGCAAGGGCGATGTACTTGAGGACAGTATTATGGAAATGGAAGAGGATGTAGATGAAGATGAAATGGGAGATAAGATACTGCGTGAAGAGTTTGACAGAGCACTGAAAGACCTGAGTCGAAACAAGGCCCCGGGAGTAGACAACATTCCATTAGAACTACTGATGTCCTTGGGAGAGCCCGTCATGACAAAACTCTACCATTTGGTGAGCAAGATGTATGAGACAGGCGAAATATCCACAGACTTCAAGAAGAATATAATAATTCCAATCCCAAAGAAAGCAGGTGTTGAAAGATGTGAAAATTACCGAACTATCAGTTTAATAAGTCACAGCTGGAAAATACTAACGCGAATTCTTTACAGACGAATGGAAAAACCGGTAGAAGCGGACCTCGGGGAAGATCAGTTTGGATTCCGTAGAAATGTTGGATCACGTAAGGCAATACTAACCTTACGACTTATCTTAGAAGAAAGATTAAGAAAAGGCAAACCTACGTTTCTAGCATTTGTAGGCTTAGAGAAAGCTGTTGACAACGTTAACTGGAATACTCTCTTTCAAATTCTGAAGGTGGCAGGGGTAAAATACAGGGAGCGAAAGGCTATTTACAATTTGTACAGAAACCAGATGGCAGTTATAAAGAGTCGAGGGGCATGAAAGGGAAGCAGTGGTTGGGAAAGGAGTGAGACAGGGTTGTAGCCTCTCCCCGATGTTATTCAGTCTGTATATTGAGCAAGCAGTAAAGGAAACAAAAGAAAAATTCGGAGTAGGTATTAAAATTCATGGAGAAGAAATAAAAACTTTGAGGTTCGCCGATGACATTGTAATTCTGTCAGAGACAGCAAAGGACTTGGAAGAGCAGTTGAACGGAATGGACAGTGTCTTGAAAGGAGGATATAAGATGAACATCAACAAAAGCAAAACGACGATAATGGAATGCAGTCAAATTAAATCGGGTGATGCTGAGGGGATTAGATTAGGAAATGAGACACTTAAAGTAGTAAAGGAGTTCTGCTATTTAGGGAGTAAAATAACTGATGATGGTCGAAGTAGAGAGGATATAAAATGTAGACTAGCAATGGCAAGGAAATCGTTTCTGAAGAAGAGAAATTTGTTAACATCGAGTATAGATTTAAGTGTCAGGAAGTCGTTTCTGAAAGTATTTGTATGGAGTGTAGCCATGTATGGAAGTGAAACATGGACGATAACCAGTTTGGACAAGAAGAGAATAGAAGCTTTCGAAATGTGGTGCTACAGAAGAATGCTGAAGATAAGGTGGGTAGATCACGTAACTAATGAGGAGGTATTGAATAGGATTGGGGAGAAGAGAAGTTTGTGGCACAACTTGACTAGAAGAAGGGATCGGTTGGTAGGACATGTTTTGAGGCATCAAGGGATCACAAATTTAGCATTGGAGGGCAGCGTGGAAGGTAAAAATCGTAGAGGGAGACCAAGAGATGAATACACTAAGCAGATTCAGAAGGATGTAGGTTGCAGTAGGTACTGGGAGATGAAGAAGCTTGCACAGGATAGAGTAGCATGGAGAGCTGCATCAAACCAGTCTCAGGACTGAAGACCACAACAACAACAGATTCAGAATTTGAAAGAGCGTATTCCAATCAACATTGTCAAAAGCTTTCTCTAAGTCTACAAATGCTAGAAACGTAGGTTTGCCTTTCCTTAATCTAGGTTCTAAGATAAGTCGTAGGGTCAGTATTGCCTCACGTGTCCCAACATTTCTACGGAATCAAAACTGATCTTCCCCGAGGTCGGCTTCTACTAGTTTTTTCATTCGTCTGTAAAGAATCCGCGTTAGTATTTTGCAGCCGTGACTTATTAAACTGATAGTTCGGTAATTTTCACATTTGTCAACACGTTCTTTCTTTGGGGTTGGAATTATTATATTGTTCTTGAAGTCTGAGGGAATTTCGCCTGTTTCATACATCTTGCTCACCAGATGGTAGAGTTTTGTCAGGACTGGCTCTCCCATGGCTGTCAGTAGTTCTAATGGAATGTTGTCTACTCCCGGGGCCTTGTTTCGACTCAGGTGGATTAGTGCAATAATTGGTTCAAGACTACTGTAAAATTTCCTATATGTAGCGCATTTCTTTGCGTTCGTTCGGAATTTATCAAGTGGACTACGAGGCATTCTGTAGCAGACGTAGAGCAAATCTGTTATTTAATAGATTTGAGTAAAAGCACCGCAACAGTATTTTCTTCACAGTTTCACTGATTCGGTTAAATACACCTTTACATACACTAAGTTTACTTTTTTTTTTTTTTTTTGCCTGAGACCTATTGTGAGGTTTCCAAATTTATGGACGTTATCTCCCATTTTTGATGAACCGACAAATAACTGAATTTTTCTGTACTAAATAAATCCACGAACTTGAACCCAGTTCTACGTAAAAGTTTTATCAAAAGAAAACACCTGTAAGGAAAATGGTTTCGAAGAATATTGTACTTACAGGCAAACTATATGAAGCCACGTGGTGCAAGTCGGTCATAGCTTAGAACTCTAAAACGCTGGTGAGGAGACGCCAGAGCAGCGTCAGTAGCGCCACAACTGAACAGAGGCGAAAGTGGTGTACGTGAGAGGTGTTGGCAGATGGTATGGGAGTGCTGTAGAATTATTAAGATTATTAACGGTTGTAGGCGGAACACTGGGGGCACAAGATAGGTTTGACTATTGAACGAGAAAACTGTCGAACAAGCTTTATTTTAATAAAATGACGAACACAGTGAAATAATGTGGTACAATCAATGGAGAGGCTGTAGTGCCATACACAGATTTGAATTAATTAAAGGATAATTCGAAACGCTTAGTTATATGTCTACTAATTTATTTAAACTCGCATCTACAAACGGACGTCAAGAAATGATCGACGTCCGCAAGCTGACCTCACCATAATTTTCAACGTAACAAAGAGCAGATTATACGCATGTTTACTAGAACACTTACAAGATAACGACTCAGGAATTTCAGTGATCCAGATTAAATTTTTATGTAGAAGACTCTTTCATAAATACTGCATAGCAGTCACATTACCTCATATGAACAAGTATAGAAATCTAATACACAAATTAATATTTAAAAATTAACGCTTAAACGTTTAAAAATGTCAAAAATGCGGTAGCATGCGAATTGTAATAGAAAAAGGGTAGAAACTGTTTACAACTGAAGCCCACGTTGTACTATTGTACAAGTATTGAGTTAAAGTAGTTCTCGTCCACAGTTCTGACTAAATATTTCGGGAGGTTTCCCTTGACTCTAATCCTCAAGCTCTGGCACTGGAATCCCCGAGCTAAGTATTCCTAACTGGGACTCCCTCAACCGCTCTGTCAGCTCCCCTGGTGATTAACTGAAAAGACCCTCACCAGTCACGGATCATTACTAGAAAAGGATCTAAAAAGGAGAACTCCGAGATACATCACATATTCTAAATTTTTATCTGGGAGAAGGAACAACACCGAACCAGAAATAAACTACAATAGTTCAATCCCACCACATCCGAGTTTTCCCTTGACTATGTGAAGGCCAGATCTCTCAGTTTTTTGCATCTGACATCCCTCAACCCCACTTCCAGTCCGCTATTTAGCTGAAAAGAATAATATCCTACAACAGCCTACCTTTCCTGAAATAATTCAATGAAAGTTTCCCCATAGATAAAATAAAATAGTTCCGGTACTGTAGTTCCAACCAAGGTTTATGGGAGATTTTCCTTTCTTATAAGACAAATTCCGAAATGGGAACCCAACACATACCCTTATGGGAACACCTCGATCCAACTACCAGCTGACTTAGCATTTCGCTAAAAAGATCCGTCGTCTACAAAGCCCTAAATCTGAAACAGACCGACTTGAATACATGGCCCATGAATCTAAGAAATCGAGTCCCGACTGTAATAGGGTATTACGGCAGCACTAGTCAAGTAGGTTATTACCTTTGGTCACTTCCACACGAATGAATAGATGCGCACGGGCACTAGGCCTTCAGATTATTGTGTGGAACATACTGTCTCAGAATAAATTACAAATAGCTTGTAACGTCCCGTTTTCATTTTGCATAAAGAAACCATCTCCAGTATTTGTGTTCGCGCCACCTGTAGTAAATATCGAGGAGTGAGGTTATGTAAAGCGGTAATGTGGTCAGTTGGCTTGGCACAATTGTAAATAGTGTTTTATTATTTTACATTGAAATCTTGTTACTGTTTACTTTAACCTATAAGTTTTTCAGAGACTATGACCCCATTTTTTATGCCTTGAAACGTTACTCCTTTATGTAAGATCTGACTCACATGTGAGTAAACTGTCTGCCTAATTTTAAGTTTCAAAATGACAAAACGTTCTCAAAGCACAACGGAATAATTAGAGTTTGACAGGGTTTAACGAAGACAAAGGTTAAACTGTAAACCTTACAATAGATCTCATGGAGTTACTAGCTATACATGTGTAAGACTTGATCTTATAGATACAACTTGTGCTGTGCTAATGTTGTTTGCTCTCTCTGTCCTACAACTCCTAATTACTAGAAGAACCCAGAGCTAATGTACTAGCAGATATCAACTCAATGTCTCCGTCTTCAGCGGCGCTTGTCCCCAAGTTCAATAGCGTCATAAACGTATGTACATAACTGAAAACTTTATGTAATAAAACTGTAATCTCCAGAATGAGATTTTCACTCTGCAGCGGAGTGTGCGCTGATATGAAACTTCCTGGCAGATTAAAACTGTGTGCCCAACCAAGACTCGAACTCGGGACCTTTGCCTTTCGCGGGCAAGTGCTCTGCCATCTGAGCTACCGAAGCCGAGTTCGAGTCTCGGTTGGGCACACAGTTTTAATCTGCCAGGAAGTTTCAAAACTGTAATCTCTTATTAATGTAGGTTATTCGGCAATGGTTTTCATTGCAGCCAATTATTGAGTGAACACATGTGTACATATGGAACACATGGGAGGTTAACTTGAGTACAGACCAGGGAGAATGAAAATAAGGTCGTAAAGATCCCAAACCATGCACATATGATGTTTATTAGTTGAATACAAGTTGTCATATTTCATATGTAAATCAAGTTCAGTGGATCATGTGTCTTTATATTACCAACCGGATGTAATAGACCAAAGAAAGTCACTGTATATTAAGACACCAAATATTATTTAACGAGTGTAAGAGCAGTGTAATAAGTTATTTGAAACTTTGGATGACTTAGATAAAATTCGATACTGATCCCACGTGTTCTGAAAAGCAGAACATGCAACCAAACTGAGCCGTGCGTGGCTCGTGATCGTTCCATATCTTGTTTGACATCCTGTTTTTACTGTACTACCACGTCGTTTTGTTAATTTCAATTACTGGTGTCACTGAGTTGCCGCCTTGCCTGCCCGTGAGCGGCAGCAGCGGCGCTTATCGAAGTAAGCCATGGCGCAATATCTTTGCTGACTGCTATTACTTCCCGGTTGTCGTGTGTTGGCAGGGAGTTTGGATCTGCCAGGAAGTTGGAATACGCCAGAAGTGCAATTCATTGTGACCTGGTAGTCATAGAGTTGGGAAGTGGCGGAAGTCGGTCTGGTTGGAGCAGTAGTGAGGCTTGGATAGCCATAGTTCGCCCGACCGATGGCGGCACACATGACTTGAACTGGGGACAGTCTCGGTTGATCGCCGGTTGGTCGTCTTACCGGACGACGTGTATTTGCTTGCCGGTCGCTTATGGATTGAGGGTGTTTGTCTCAAATCGTGGTTCGGTTGAGTCATTACTCAAACACAGCTTTTAGCATTGGTTGCGTTCTTCGTGCTAGTGTTTGTGAAATTGTGTGCAGCTCGTGATGTCGACTGCTCAGTTATTTTAGTGCTGTCTCCGTGCTGGTGTGCGAGGAGTCGGTCGGTTGGCGTGGAGAAGCGAGGAAATCTCCGCGGGGCGTTGTTTGGCCGGGCCCGCTGGCAGTCTCTACGCAGCGTCGGAGTGTCTGGGGCTGTTCCCATTGTTACGAGGTCCGTGGCTCACCGACCCTGGACACGAAAGCTGAGTTTGGATTTAATTTACCAGCAAGTCAAGACTGTTTACATTGTGCCGTCTGGTTCTCGTTGTTGGATATTGTGACATTCCCGCGAGCAACAACGTGTGTGTTCGTGTTGACGAAGGTTTAGCCACTGTCCGGTGGAGTCTAACTGCATTTCGTTATTTGCAATTGAAGTGCACCAGCGGAATTTTCTGCCTTGTGGCCGTTAACGTTCCGGTTACCTGCCCTGGCCCTTGACGTAAATTCAGGCAGTGTCCTTTCCTCACTGTGTTGTCACTGTCCAGCACGGTTTGTAGTTTGACAGCTTAATATACGCTTGGTTGTGGGCGTCCATGCCTTTTTACGTTTTACATTGAACTCCCGGTTGTGTGCTGGTCCATTGGAGTGCTATTCATTTGACAAATTAAATTAACTGGGAGACGTCTAGTGTCTGGTGCCCTAATTGGACGTGTTTGTCGGTAGAACTCGCCTACTGCAGAATTGCAGTAAAATATAGGCGAACAGCAGCGTTTGGTCTACCAGATGTTTTGCGTGGGCAGTGTACTGTACCACACTTTTGAAAGTCACATTTCTGACAATGGACGGACACATCACACAGCCGACAAAAAAAAGGAAAGTGTTTATCTGGTAAATTCAGTGATATGGCACAAGTTTATCTTTAGTGTCATAAGGCACCTTTCGTGGCCACTGGTCGTAATTTGAAAATGGTAATCTTGGTGACGCCAGATCGTGTCGTTGGTACGGTTACTACAAAAAGTCAGCTTTGCATGAAAGTAATATGGAAAGGATGGCACGTTAGTGGTGATTAAATCGTTACGTCACCAAACTGACCACGTAGTTCGACAGGCTGAAAAATACGTAAAAGATGTGTGGTTACTGGAGTATGGTACAAAATATATCTCTACAAAATAAAACATAATGTACCTCAAGCACCTCATTATTATTTCATCATAAAATTACGCTAACAAAATATACAGGACCTTCTTGTGTAAAAGCTCGAAGACGAAGAAGAACAACAAAAGGGAGATGTACATCGTTCTCCCGTTTTTCAAAACGTTATAAATACGAAATTCCCAAAGATCGCAGAATATATACTGGTGGTAAACTTTCTGCACTATGAATGTGTCTTTGACATTGAGTCATAATGATTTGCTGCAGCCGCTACCAAGCATTTTCATTTGTAGCTTATATGATTCGAAACAATGGAAAGAGTTTACTCAGATAGATATCAGCTGATGTGGCAGAGAAATGTTGTTTTTGGTTAGCAGGCAAAAAGTGGGCCTTTTTGTGTTATTCTTGTCTAGGTAAACGGCGAATCAAAGGGAACAGGAACTGTGGAAACGTACTGTAAATGATTTGTTAATCTCGTTACGCTACAACAAGAGTATATTAATTCTGTGAATAAATTTCATAAGTTGTTTTAAATGGAACTCTAATGATACGTATTAGTAGAGTAGCACCTAAAAGTCACTGTAATTAAAACATGTCGGCGATAGAATGAAGTGAAGACTATATTACTTTATCAATTACAAGTGAGTAAAAAAGAAAAGATTCCTTTAGCAGAGTTAAATTCGTTATTTCAGCTCGTTTGTCATTAGTGCTGCGATTCTATCAGTACGTAGTTGATTCTGTTAGTTGAAATGAGCTTGGTTTTGTAATAATCTGCTACAAATCTAAATACTGGAATTCAACGAGTGCTATTAAAAATGCATGCTATAGAAAGAGACTTTCTCGCTCTCAGTAGCGGAAAAAATATTATTACTAGATTTGTCGAAACTGTCAGTGGTTTAATTTCGCACTTGACTGAACATCTAGTGGTAAACAATCTTCGTTCATTGTCATTCACGACAAGCTGCTCGGCTGGTAACATTAAACAATTCGAAGCACACAGCAAAAGTTAACTCAGAATATTTTTAAAGAACATCATTGCCGCTTTTGATTGTTAAAATTACAAACCCTACAATAGCCCTTTCGTGCTCTGAACCGACACAGAGGATGAAACTGCAATCCTGGAGTTTGTAAACGAAGTGACTAACAGCGTTAAAACAATGATGCCCTGCAAAACGAGTAATATAGCTGTGAACCCAACCTGAGAAGAGAATTCGGAACAATTGTGCAGAAACGAAGGGAGAGTCTGTCAAACGGCCGATCGCGTTGGTGGCTATATTATCCAGCAAGGTAGCAGGCGTGTCAGTGTGTTAGCAGCAAAAACACGGACATCTCCTGAACGTTTAACAGCTGATTAAACTAAACTTCCTTCCTTTCGCCCACAATGTTGCGACTGCCCCTCATATAAGAAGAGCATCAGTAAGTAATAGATCAAGACCGAAGAACCTTTATAAACAATCACTCTATGATGTGACTGGGAGACTAACCTCTTCGACAGATGGATCTTTTGGTTGGCCCCGGGTGGCGCTCTCGTTGTTAATCACTCAAAAAACGTAGAACTTCGCCAGAGTAATTCTGACGACTGCGGGATCCGAAAATAGACTACCACTTGCTCGGTAAACGCTATGCTTTTATACTGAAAAGCGAAGCAACGTTAGCAAACAAATTGCATCCAGTATAACTGACGTATTCCATTTCGTCGCTTCACGAAACGCTGCAAGCACTAATTTCAGTGGGAGGACGCCAGTGACGCAGGGATCAGTTAGGATAAAAGCGCTGGGCGGGAAAAGCAAAGATTGGTCTCGTGAGGGAACGGACAAAAAAATTGTACCTGCGGCTGGCTTCGTCTTTGATCACTGATACAGTTTCCATATTCTCTTTATGTATTTCAATTTTGTGACCCCATACGTGTGGTGGGTAATACCTCCCTATAGACTACTCCAGATGGTGGATTTAGTATTAATGCAACTCTGCTGTAACAGCACTGCTGCCGTGCTGCAGGACAAAAAGAATGCCTCTCACTTCGCCTATCTAATTTTGCGTGTTCTGATAAATGAGGAAGTGTAACTGCATAATACAAAATTCGGAATGTTATTAGCATGAGTGTGTGTTGGATGGCGGAGAGGAGAGGAGGAGAGGAAGGGCGAAAGGGACTGAGTGAGAGGGCGTGAGAGAGAAAAACGGAGTAAGAAGATCAGAAAAAGGGAAGAGCGAGTGATGGAGAAAGGGAGGTGGAGCACATGAAAGGATGGAGACATATAACAGTAGAAGTTAATCCCTGTTGATAACACGTGCGCATCGGGGGATAGCTAATCACAAAGAAGGGGAAATAACACAGAAAATAAACCTTTGAATTCTAAATATGATTCCCCGTTGACATCGAGCTCACTACAAAGGTGTACAGCGCGAGAAATCTGAATTTACATTTTACTTTTTCCACTTTTAAGATGAAAAATAGATACTTCACTCCTGACATTTCGACAAAATGAAAGCTTGTAATTTTAATAAAGGATGAAAACAAAAATAAAGAGTAAAATAAGGGTTGGGTTCTTTGGGGGAGGAGACCAGACAGCGAGGTCATCGGTCTCATCGGATTATGGAAGGACGGAGAAGGAAGTCGGCCGCGCCCTTTCAAAGGAACCATCCCGACATTTGCCTGGAGCGATTTAGGGAAATCACGGAAAACCTAAATCAGGATGGCCGGACGCGGGATTGAACCGTCGTCCTCCCGAATGCGAGTCCAGTGTGCTAGCCACCTCGCTCGGTACGGTAAAATAAGGAAAAGGTTGTAATGACCATTACGAAGTTGTCATAGTTCTATGAAACGAAATAGCTCATGCAACGAGTAATTACCCTCTCCACATCTTCTATGAGTTGGGTATACATGTCTGACGTTAATCATCATCATCATCATCATCATCATCATCATTTAAGACTGATTACGCCTTTCAGCGTTCAGTCTGGAGTATAGTCCCCCTTATAAAATTCCTCCATGATCCCCTATTCAGTGCTAACATTGATGCCTCTCCTGATGTCAAGCCTATTACTTCAAAATCATTCTTAACCGAATCCAGGTATCTTCTCCTTGGTCTACCCCGACTCCTCCTACCCTCTACTGCTGAACCCATGAGTCTCTTGGGTAATCTTGCTTCTCCCATGCGTGTAACATGACCCCACCATCTAAGCCTGTTCGCCCTGACTGCTACATCTATTGAGTTCATTCCCAGTTTTTCTTTGATTTCCTCATTGTGGACACCCTCCTGCCATTGTTCCCATCTACTAGTACCTGCAATCATCCTAGCTACTTTCATATCCGTAACCTAAACCTTATTGATAAGGTAACCTGAATCCACCCAGCTTTCGCTCCCATACAACAAAGTTTGTCGAAAGATTGAACGGTGCACAGATAACTTACTCTTGGTACTGACTTCCTTCTTGCAGAAGAGAGTAGATCGTAGCTGAGCGCTCACTGCATTAGCTTTGCTACACCTCGCTTCCAGTTCTTTCACTATGTTGCCATTATGTGAGAATATGCGTCCTAAGTACTTGAAACAGTCCACCTGTTCTAACTTTGTTCCCCCTATTTGGCACACAATCCGTTTTTATCTCTTTCCCACTGCCATTACTTTCGTTTTGGAGATGTTAATCTTCATACCATAGTCCTTACTGTAACAACTAAAACGGCTTCTGATACCAAATCTAACAAAATGGCTCTGAGCACTATGGGACTCAACTGCTGAGGTCATTAGTCCCCTAGAACTTAGAACTAGCTAAACCTAACTAACCTAAGGACATCACAAACATCCATGCCCGAGGCAGGATTCGAACCTGCGACCGTAGCGGTCTCGCGGTTCCAGACTGCAGCGCCTTTAACCGCACGGCCACTTCGGCCGGCCCAAATGTAACAGTTGTGATACTAAATGTGACACTTCTGTCACTAAATGTAACTGGGTTTTCTCTTTTGATGCAAGTCAATTGTCAGGATGAGCATTCTAAAGCATTCTGTCAGGGTGAAAATATTAAATAAATTAACTTTTCTCTCTTAACACCATGTGGGCAGAGTGGGTTCTTCCTTGGCTCGGGTATGAGGTCGAATGAAACATCATTTTTACATAAGATAACTTTTATTGAAGATTTGTACAACTGTATCTTACGGGATGTTCTGGTTCGGAGAGCGGCAGCTGTGTCGTTTGTGAAGTCTTCTGCTGCGGCAGCGGCGGCGGCGGCGGCGGCGGCGGCGTCTGATTACGCGTAGCGGTGTGTATCTCGTGTCGCCGTCTCGCCCAGTTGACTGGAGACGCGCAGCGCGAGGTGGCCCGTTTAATTATTGCGAGCGAAATCGTGCATCGGATGATACCTTGGGTGTCGCGTCCCAGTGTTTCTCTTCTCTAAGCGGCCGCGTGTGTTCTGCGTCGGCCAGCGGAGCGGCGCGGCGGGGGAAGGCCAGTGTGGCGGACTCGAACCACGGACTCCCGCTTGCCAGTCTTCGGCTGTCAGGTCTTCATCCCAGCTCACAGGTGACTACTGATGTGAGGCCGTCTCCTTCCCGTCCTCACGAGTCACCTGGGTATGTAAAAACCAGACTTCAAATACCTTTTAACTTCTGTCTTCTGGCGCCGCGGCTGCTGCTTGCTATTCCATTACAGCGGCGGACTTGGTGCGTCTGTGCATGATGCAGTCTCTTCTTGCATGACGGTCTTCAGCACCGAAACTGACTGAAAACTTCTTCGTCTTCTTCGTCTCTTCTCTCCGTCTCCGTCTTCGTCTCCGTCTCCGTCTCCGTCTTCATCTGTCTCCGTCTTCATCTGTCTGGCCCACTGCGTCTCGCGTATTTATTCACTTCAGTTTACTGGAGGTGAACGACTTCACGGTCATTGCCTCGTCTGTCACGTTGAAAAGCTTCTCGAAGAATCTTCTTAACGTCGGTCGTTGGCTCTTGGAATGTAGGTGAGGGCCTTTGATCACATGTGACGACTGAGAAACACGTGAGCCGGTCATTGCCTCTTCTGTCACGTTGAAAAGCTTCTCGAAGAATCTTCTTAACGTCGGTCATTGGCTCTTGGGATGTAGGCGAAGGCCTTTGCTCACATACGACAACTGAGAAACACGTGAGCCGGTCGGGCGATGCCCTGACGGCTGAATCGACAGCGCCCGCTTATGTGGAACTTGCTGACTTCATGGTCATTGTCTCTTCTGTTCTGCTGTTTTGCCCACTGAATGCTAGTATGTAACTCTCTAAACTAAACCAAGTTTTTCATTTACATCCTAATTTCTAGTTCACTTTGATTTCACTGATTTATTTACTTAAGTACCACTCAACATTACATTTCTGATCTAGCTCTGAAATATTACTTTGCAAACTTTCAATCGAATCTGCCATCACAACTAAGTCATCTGCAAATGCGAGACTGCTTATTTTGTGTTCACATATCTTAATCTCACCCAGCCAGTTTATTGTTTTCAACATATGATTCATAAATAATATGAACAACAGTGGAGACAGGTTGCAGCCTTGTCTTACCCCTGAAACTACTCTGAACCATGAACTCAATTTACCGTCAACTCTAACTGCTGCTTGACTATCTATGTAAAGACCTTTAATTGCTTGCTAAAGTTTGCCTCCTATTCTATAATCTCGTAGAACAGACAATAACTTCCTTCTAGGAACCCGGTCATATGCCTTTTCTAGATCTATAAAGCATAGATACAATTCCCTGTTCCACTCGTAACACTTCTCCATTATTTGCCGTAATGGAGAAGTGTTACGAGTGGAACAGGGAATTGTATCTATGCTTTATAGATCTAGACGTTAATTACTGGAATTAAAATGAATTCGTTAGGTTTTCGTCAAAGGAATATTGAAAATATATTCTGTACACTAAAATTAAAAATTTGCCTTCTTCTCTTCATAGCATTACACATGTCTTCCTGCTCATTACAAAGTTCAATTCCTCTTCACCCCGAAACATGTCAGTTTTCGCTACTAATGAGACGCATTGTATACAAATCTCTTAATTGGGTGCTCTTTGCCCCCCTCACCTCGAAGCCATAGTGGTCCGCTAGCAGAATCCGTTCATCATAAGAATAAACCTGATGTAAACACACATAAACGCGATGATTGGTCAGAAGCCGTAGCACACGTGCAATGGTGTTACGTTCTTGGAAGTAGGTCCTACTTATGTGTTAGATATCTTATTACTAAGTTACGTTAAATGAAACTTTAAGGTATTCATACGTATTAACAGCCATCAACGATTTTCTTAATCATGTTTTACCTACGTAGTTTTTATTTCAAAAATCGTGCACAGTCACAGCCTCTGCATGGTTATGCTCTGATTGTTGCGCTGTTAATGCGCAGTATGAGAATCGCTAAGGCTGCTTTCTGTTCCATAGTGAGATGCGCGAGTGGAAGACGGTTAAAAAGCGCCGAAAAATAAGCTGTTATTAATGTATTTCATAAATATACGGAGATATTCGGCTCTGAAGTTTTCCGAGCGTTCTATATACGGCAGTTAATCTCATACCGAACGGATAGCGCAGTCAGTAGTGTAATGGGATGGGAATCAAATACGGTAATTCGTGCGTTGGTTTAAATCTCCCCAGTTTCGTTTTTATTTCTCAAAAAGAATGGTTCAAATGGCTCTGAGCACTATGGGACTCAACTACTGAGGTCATAAGTCCCCTAGAACTTAGAACTACTTAAACCTAACTAACCTAAGGACAACACACACATCCATGCCCGAGGCAGGATTCGAACCTGCGACCGTAGCGGTCGCGCGGTTCCAGACTGTAGCGCCAGAACCGCTCGGCCACCAGCAGCCGGCTTTTATTTCTCGTTCAGTTTGAAATACCTGAATCTCGTAATTATAAAACTCAATTTTTTATGACTAATGCACTTCTTCTTGTTTCCAATTACATATTGGACGCGAAATTCCTGTTTCCATTCAAACACAAATTCTTAAATATCGATGTTTTATGAAAGACTTCATTTTTTTTTAAATTAAGAAAACTTAATTGAATTCTTTAAGGCAAAAATGAGAAACCAAATTCTCTTTATTTGTACTAGGTCCATACTTTTATACCACAGAGGTAGATAAGTATCATAGAAACACGAAAAACCATCACTTTCACATCATCGAGCAACCCATACAAATGCTACATTTTTACATTTATTACTGTACCATTACAATATGGACCCAACAGAACTGATCTGGAGCCAAACTGCGGGATTTGGCCCGAGAAGTAACAAGACTTAAGCTGCCACACGTAGTGGAACTAACGCACGCAGGTTTTTGACACGTCACTGCCGAACGCTGGTGGTATATAGTACGGCTATTCATAAAAGAAGACCAGAAAATGCTGCGCCTGGTTGGCTTCGTGGATTCTGTTGTTGATAGGCGCGTTATCAACGTAGCAGGTAACACTTCCAGAACTGAAACGTATTTCTCGGATTCGGATAAGGAAGGAGCTAAGAGATTGCCATACGACTTACTGAAAGTAATAGCTTCAGTAGTTAACTACGCTGTGAAACCCTGCAGTACTCTCTTACGCTACACACAGCTTATGCAGAAAAATTACCCTGTGTTTAAGTCAGGCATTTTCATCATTCATGTTTTTAATTACAATAGTACATCAGCTAAAAACGATAACGTGTTGCGGTTTTTTTCTAGTCGTCTAAGGAGCGCATTGTAGGAGATTTGCAGTGTATTATTTCATCCTGCTTAAAAATTAAATGACAATCCAAGCTGTATTGGTCCTCTGGTAGTCTCTTTTTACGTGTGAACTGCTGCTGGCCACGTCACTGCAGGCTAGCTGTACCAGCTGACCGGCCACTGCTGTCCAAGTTAAATGCGCCGGTAAGCTGTTGTCCCGTATTAGCGCTAAATCGATGTGCGCGTAACGCACAGCACAGAACGTACCCTTATTATAGTACTTCACAGTACTCGAGACAGCTTGGCTGCAGTCCCACGTGAAACGGAAATCCAGTGAGGTTCCCGCAACCACCGAAGAATACATAGTACATGTTTGCATCAGGTTTATTCTTATTATGAACGGATTATAGTTTTGCAACGTGTGTAGAGCTATTTATGTTTCCTCTTATTGTTATTTGTTTTGTTATATTTAACACAGAAATTTGATGATCCTAAGAGGGCTGACATACTATTAACTACACGAAAATGGTTGTGATTTTTATAAGGATATCTTTTTATAGCTTTCTCAGGACCATAATAGATAATCCAAATTTTCAGAGCATATAACGTTTGTTTGAATATCCAGAACTGCTTCAACATTATAATATCAACCAGAGTAGTGGCTCCCAACCTTTCTTACACCATTACCCCTGAGTGCAATCAGACATTAGCTAGTATTCCTTCCATACCCACCCCTCGTCGCCCATATTACCCCAACTTTGACACCTAGCTAAACAGCAGGATGAAAGACATTTCTTGGAACACATTTACTTTTAAAATGATGAGCGATACTTAGTTTGTGTGTGTGTGTGTGTGTGTGTGTGTGTGTGTGTGTGTGTGTGTGTGTGTGTGTGCATGTGTGTGAGTGAGTGTGTGTGTGTTTTTGAGTGAGTGAATGTGTTAGAATAAATAATTAAGGATTTTGTGGAGCATCACAAGTGCTACCCACAACTGCTTCTCAGATAAGAAAGCAAACTATTTGCAATGATGGTAGCCACTTGTTACAAAACACACTTCCACTGCACTACTCTTCTCTGTCGTGCCACTTGCTTTATCTGCACACTGCAGCCCCATTTAAAATCAAACAGATTCAGGTGTGCTCACTATATTTACTGTTTGTAAATCACTTGACTGCTGCACTCCTTACATCTGAATTTGCAGAAATTGAACTTCAAACTGTTAATGCATTGTGCCTAACCGTGTGAATAATAATAGTAATAATAACACTGTGTACAGCTCTGTAGTAGCCCTTTTGTAGTTACTGCTGTCTTGTGCAGTCAATTAATTCATTTATCTACCTTGATGCAAGTAATGAAGCAATTTCTGGACTACTGTAGTTACTATCTACAATTTAGAGAGGACATTTTCTTGAGATATTTAGCACTTAAGTCATATATATCTCACCTTTTTCATCAGTGATGTATGGGCAAAGCACAAAATATCGGTGTAGTTGGCAGACTATGTGAGGAACTTGTAACCTCCATTGCATTAATGCTGTTAACTATAAAAAATATTGCTAACTTACGTAATCGGTATTAGAGTCATATAAAACTTTGGTAACAGTAATGATCTTTTGAAAATAATTTAGTTTGGTGCCTGCAACAGAATCGAATTATTTAGTCTTTACCCCTCAGAAAATTGGATTTTACCTCTCTGGGATTAATTACCCCCAGGTGGGAATCTTTTGTACTCTCTTAATTGGTTACATAATATCCTAGCTAATTCTTTTTTAATATGTATTTACTGCTGTCTCTAAGTTTCTTAATTTCACCAGTAGTTATTTCTCTGCCTAAGATAAAATCTTTGTGGTATGTTAATGCAACTACTATTGTTCTAGAATGACACAGGTTGTCACTATTATTAATTCTGGTATGCATCTTTAATCTTTTTATCATTGGCTATATTTATTGTTACATTTGCTACCTCTTGTAATTGCTAACATTTTAGTATTAAATGTAGTATCTGCTATATCAATAGCCTTATGAGACGTTAATATATCACCAATTTTATTGTACATACCTTGAACCGATTGTTTGGTATTATATGATGCTTTATATCCTGTACAAGTTGGAGAAAATATGTTTGGATTTGTTGTTGTTATATTCAGCTTACCTCCTTTCCTAAAATTAGTTCTCTGTTAGGTTACTGCTACCATAGAATTAAGTGCTTTTGTTATATCGAGTTTGATGATATTGGCATCATTAAAGACAATTTTATAGACAACTAAACAAGCTTTAAATTTTTCATTAAGTTTGAATCTTATTTCTTTAACCTCAAATAAATCGTTTTTTGACAAATTGTCTTTTTCTTGCTCAAATAGTTTACTACTGAATGGATGTATTTCATGTAGTCTCACTAATCCTTTGTGTCTTGGTAGCTGACTTTTTTCAAGAACATCAATATCAGCTCCATAAAAATAATTAATATTAGGTACATGTTTTAGCCAATGGCTGCGCCACAGTGGTAACGTTGGTTCCCGTCAGATCACTGCACTTCAGTGGGTGACCATCCAGTCTGTCGGCAACTGATAGCCAGCTGGGTGCACCCATACCTGTGGAGCTACTTGATTGAGAAGTTGTGGCTCCAGTCTTGCAAACCGACATACTGCCAGGAGAGCGGTTTTCTGAACACATGCCCCTCCATATCCGCATCCAACAACACCTGTGGGCTGAAGATGACATGGCAGCTGGTTGGTACTTTTGGGCCTTCACAGCCTATTCAGGTGGAGTTTTTAAGTACATGTTTTGGTTTTGTTTCAGTCTTTTGGAATAATTATTGATAAAATGGAAACTGTATTTATTTCTTCTCTAAGTGTTTCTAAATTCACCAGTAGTTAGTTCTCTACTTAAGAAAATACCTTGGTGATATGTTAATAGCATCATTAGATATTAATATAGCTTGAATTATAGCTGAATTAATTAATTCTGATTTCTTTAGTTTACTCGAGCCTCTAATACCAAGATTTTTAGCTCTGGCTTAGAGTTCAACTACCTTCATATTATTGAGATTCCTTGTATGAATAGGTATGTCAAGTGATGTAAACAAATTAATTCAGTCAACTTTTCTTCATCTGCTACAATTAGTTATATTATTTCTTGTGCAATAATCATGAAGATGGGCAATCTTAATTGCTCCATATTGGTCTTATTTAATATTAAAAAAATTTAAGGAATTTTAAAAAAGACTCAGCCAGATTTCTTATCTTCGATATATTCTCAAGTACATTTATTACATCAACTTATATGTTTGTTTTTACCAATGGGTATAAACAATCTGTGTCTTTAATTTGTTTACAATTAACAAATTTTTAGTCTGTTGTTCATCATTTTTCATCGACAACAATATCTTAAAATGTTCGTCACTTGGAATTATTTCTAAGCGATTATTGTAATAATATATAGAAACTTTTTTCCACACAAACAAGTACTTTCTTTATTAATATATACTCTCATATGATATTAATTTATATGTTGTTTACACATTATCCAGTAAGAGCCTTTTGAGTGATTCTCTGAAGTAAAATTATCAATTGACTTCTCAGCTTTTCAGTAATTACACAGTCTAGATGTATTACGTCTGGAACTAAAGAAGATGGTTTATTGCACTCAATACCAGATAAAAATAAGTCAACTGTATCAGCTATAACTCCTTTTTTGTGAATTCATTACATTATCGAAAGTATCATTCATGAAAAAATTTTATAAACCACTAATGCACCTAAATTCAGAATTTATTCCACTAGGATTAAAATCTTATTCACCTATCTCCACATAGAAAAGTTCATTAAAGACCTGAAATGTTCTTCCTGTTTATTGATTCACAACATTACTTAATAAAAAAATTTTACATAATCCCAGACTACATATTATCTTAAGATATCCTAGGATTAACTGTATTGAGTTTATCATTCATATCGTATTGTCAACAAATAAAACCAACACTACCAACTGGTCTTTGATACATCCCATTTATTTTTTGCAAATCTTGTGGTAAAAATGTTAACCAATTAGCTATTAGCGGTCATTTCATATCATATGTTTTCCACACCCATTTGTGACACAAAAAATTTTAAAACTGCATTCGCAAATAATAAGTGATTGTACACAGAATGTGTATTCAGTCCCTCAGGGCGATCGAACTTTTTAATTGTGACACAATGACTCAATTGTTTGAGGGGAAATAATAGGAATTCTTTTTATAGATGGCTGTGTTGTTCTCAATACTTTTTTAACAAAACTGTAAATAGCATCGATATGGTCTCAAAATAATTTGAAATGCGAATCATTATAGTATACGTACATTACTGCTCCATCAATATCTGTGTCTTCTAAACCTAATGCATGACCAGTTTTATGAACCAAAAATTCGAATAGATTTTTTTTATCTTTTGGTGTATTACCCTCAGCCTCTAAATGACATAACTCATCGTCATCCACATGTATTTTCACTGGACCATTATTCATATTTGGAAAAAATGCATGACATAACACATTTCAATTTCTATTTACATACTTTGGACAATGTTGGCTATATGTTCAATAATTATGTACTCTTCTTTTATTTATTATTAAAATATCAGTATTTTCGTTATATTGATGAAACTAAATGTCAGTACAGATTTGCCATAAATGAAATGCTGCCTTTGTTACCTATAATACATTTCTAGTTGCAACTTTATAATAACATATTATGTTTTTCTTATTCCACTTATACATACTAGTTCTATAGTCAGTATTTATATCTTTTACAAGAAATCTAGTTTCATTCATAAAATTTAAGTTTTCTTCATTTAACTAACCATTTATTTCAAGGCCATAAGTGGTGTGAAATATCATTTATAATATTCTTAACACATTATCACTCAGTTGAGTAAGTTTTGCACCATTATGTCTAAGTAACCAGAATTATAGCCTGCCCAGCTAGCCACATGGTGTAATGTGCTACGTCCTGAGTGGCAAGGCATGCCGGTCACCAGCATGAATCCGGGTTAGAGTCGAGGTCTGGCGTTCTGGCCAGTTGTTGGATTGTTTCTAAGGTAGTTTTCCATCTGCCTCAGAGAATGTGGGCTGCTTCCCCTTATTCCAACACAGTTACTCTATGTTCGTGAGTGCTGTGGAAACACTGTCTCCATGTAAATGTACACCATAATTGCTCTACCACACAAACATTTGGGGTTGCATTCAGCAGGTATGCGACATTTACAGAGGGGGTCCACTGGGGGTTGAACTGTAAAGTAACACTGGGTTCAGTGTGGGCAGCGATGAGGTGGGTGGACCGCTGTGGCCTGTTGTGGGGTTTGAACCACTGAGGGCTATGGCAGGATGAAGCCTCTCTGTAGTTTCCAGGTCCCCACTTCAATACATAATACACAATACAACCATAATCATTCAAATATTTATTTGTTTTTCTCTTGCCAACCACAACTACCATATTCACAAACAACAACAGTAAAAGTACTTTAATGTATATGGCCTTAAAATATTATAACATTAATTTAAAAACAAAAATTTTGTTTAAAATATGAATTTTTGGGAGTCTCTTTGGTGTTACCTAAACACACAGAAAATTTTAAAAAAATATATGTTCCTAATAGAAATTCATTTTTAATGGAGTCTGTCATAGATCTCATCAACAACCAACTAACATACGATTTTAAGCAAACATTCGTGATTATTGACAAAAAGAATAAATCATGGTGTTATGCAATTCAAATTGCCGATGTTTTACGATATGCTCATTCTTGATATGCCATAAAACTCCATGGTATGGAAAAGTACTGTATAAAATGCAAAATGCAGTAGCATTAATTTGACACTACCTAAATATATATACAAAAATCAGATAATTTATTATTAATGAACCTGGTCTATATATTTTGGTTATGAGATCCAAGACACCCTTTGCAGAACATTTTCAACATTGAGTTTATGGAGAAGTTTCACCATCAGTGATAAAACATGAGGAATATAAAATATTAAAAATGAAGTGAAAGAGATTTATCAAGGTCAAATAACTCACTTGTTTAATGTAAACAAAACTAAAGCATGACACATAAATTTAAGTCGAATTATTGATAACACCTGGAAATAATACAAAAAAGAAACAGAAAAATATACATTTTCTCCTCACGTTCTTCTTCAAACATTCAATCAGAATTTTTTCTATAGCACTATCATAAATTGTATTTCCATTGATGAACTGTGTTAGAATACTTTTGTATTCAGCTTTTAGTGCTACTTTGTTAACATAGTTACTGAGCTGTGTTAGAATACTTCATACTCAGCTTTTGTAAAAAAAAATTATTCAGTCAATGACTAAGTTGGTGACTTGATCCAGTGATAGCTGTTACAAAGTCTGCTTTAGCTGATGCAACCTCATATTCTAGATATCGTTTGTTAATTGCATCATAACCATTTACAGAAGATTTTATACCTACCAGTCTTCTAATTCTCAAATCAATGTAACTTTTGGATGTTTCAAAAATGTAATGTAATTCACTTGAAATTACTTAATTAATTCTCCATTTTTACATTTATTAATGATTTTAATTCCACACATGTATTATAAATTTCACTTAGATTATTGTTGAAGTGTTTAATTAACTTTTTCTTTTTGAATTTCTGTTTTCAATATTTGATAGAAAATCTTCAGTTTTTGATTCCAGTTTTTGTTTTACTTTTTCTAATTTTATTTGCTCATTGGAGTTGCATACAGGTCATGCTTCAGTTCTAAAAATGTCCATTTATCAGGTTCAAATTATCATCAAACTTATAATTATCTGGCACCAGTTTTAGAATAAATAGACACAAAGGACCCCATATTTCCTCATAAAAATTTTAATTAGCTGTTGATTATAATTGAGCTTACCTGGACCGAGATATTTAATCAGTTCCCCAAGAATATTTCCTACAGCTGAATTAAACATAGATTTTCTGTCTTTAGTCTTTAAAAAAAACAGATCTCAAGTTAGCCTGTTGTGTCAGAGGAATCTAAATTAATTAGTTCAGAGTCATATCCTCTAGGATGATTATCCACAGCTGAAGCATCAGCATGATTGTATCCAGGTAATTTATCAATCATAAAAGCCACACAAAAATATTTCATTTTTAATTGTTTAACAAGTTTTTTTCTTTCTTCTCCATTACTGATTTTGCAATACTAGCTGCTCCAAAAGCTTGTGAACGAATGGTTGCTAAATATGGTAATGCAGCCAAAAGTAATGGACATTAGCCTAATGTTTTGTAAGTCCTGAACTTTTCTCGATTTTAAGCGAATTACTCAAGTCAAAGAAGACGTTGATATAAATCCTTATGCTTTCCTAGCGAATGAGTCTACATACATGCTTAACATGTTATAGTGAAAATCCTGATGCAAGCCAGAATATAACGATGAAATTGGTGGGTACATTTAACAGTAAGGTACCAAAAGACACACTTAATATATAGTCATATGTGATAAGAAAAATATGACATACCATTCTCAAAACAGAATACTAACTGAAAAATTTTAATTAGTAGATGATATCTGATTTTATTCATTATATGTTTTCTCGATAACCCTTTCCATGAAGAAATATCAGCATTCTGAATGTCTAAAAACAGTTAATAATTAGCTGAGAAATAAACAAAAACTAGGCGCTGCTTTGCTCCACCTCCTTATCGCCATCTCACTCCCACATAAGCTTCTGCTTGTCACACAGGTATATTCACTCCACTGGTACTCAAGGCAATGTTCTAAATTCGGATTGCTAGATGTCGACAATGTAGCAAAATTTAATATGGTTTTTTTAAGCATATTCTATTTCTTAACCGGTATTAATGGTTTAAACTTTGAACCACTACAATTTAAGTGGTATACTGTTCTTAACTTAATGGTTAAAATAAATTTTAAAAAAGTGACACATACCACTTTTTTCGAAAGGCACAACGCTTGCAAAGAATTTTTGCTTATTTTGTAATTGAATTTCACAGTTTAAACTTCGAACTTATGCTATTAAAATCACTTACTATCGTTTTCAGTGTGTGATTTGAATTAAATTAAACTAACTTTTTCGCCTTGTTCTAATAATCCAGTGCCAAGGTAAGAGGATTCAAATCAGGAAATGTTTACTAATAGCATATTGGGATTCCAATCCTTCTCAAACACTGGGTATTTTTTTAAACATTGTCAGTAGTGTTCACCAGGTTCTCTATATGAGACAGGGATTTTTCTGAAAGGAACAGTGTTCTGAGTAGTAAATTTTCAATTAAAAATTTTTCTTCATTATGTTAATATTATTTGTAACAATTTTAATCATTTTCAAGAAGATTGTATTAGGAATGAAGAAACTTAAAATGTAATAATAATGAATTATATAACTTTTAATTTTAAATTAATTCTAGGGCACTCTAAATCATATGGAATTTTATATATAACTAGTAAGTGAGTATGTTGAGTGCACATGATATGTTTTTATTGGTCACCATTTTTGACAAGCTAATTAAATTAACTTTAGTTTAATTTTTAATTATTTTTGCTACTGAGAATCAAAATACATTTCATTTACTTAATTCACCAAAAAATGTGTCCAGTGAATACTTGCCAAGTGCGCTCAACACATCCACTTTCTACTATTCTGGTAGTTACTCCAGTTATTAATGTACTAGAATTTCACCTTTGTAATGGCTTATATAACATTTACATTAATCTATAATGTTCCAGTGTTAGTTACTAAAATATGTTACCTAGACAAATATATTCCAGAAATTTCATTACTAGACCTTAATTACCTTTTGGTTTAGCGGTTTTTTGTCATTGTATATTTTCCAGGTTTCCATTTGCTAACATCTGATGGTATAATCTTCTGGAGTAGCTGATCACCTAGAAACACACTACTGCTTTCGACAGATGGAACAGTTAGAATGATGTGTTGTTTTCCCCTACTATTATACTGTGGGCATGCATCTTTAAGGAAATTATACATTGCACATTTAATTGCACACATTTCTTCACACTATATATATATATATATATATATATATATATATATATATATATATATATATATACCTTCACTCATTTGCTCAATAATAGAAATCATCTGGCACTTACCAAACCAAATCTTACACTGAATTTGAACTAATTTCTTCTGGAAAACTCATTCCCCACCATGTACAAGCATCTTGCTAAACACTTTTAGCATGTATGGTATAATAGACAAAATAGTTTACATTCATGCCAAATTTGTGTTTCATTTGTATTATGAATAGTGACCAAGACTAATACAATCAATTTTATTAAATTTAAGACAGCATTATAATATGCAAGTCACATATAATCCTGTACATCGACCACTTTCACATTGTCTCGATATCTAGAACATGAGTGACCTATGGGATATGTAATTGGGTCACTTATAATATGTGTTGGAGTGTTTTATCCCATGTAATTAATATGTACCGATTCAACAGCATTCTCTGCTTTATTGATTGTCTATGTTTTAAATATTATTCCATTTTTCTATTGATTTATTTTTATACAAATAGTAAAATCATAAGATTATATTTGAATGTATAAAATTGTATTTGTAAATATATTTTTTCGTTGTATTTTTGTGTAATATTAATGTAACATTTTGTGGTTTACATAACGAAATACTATTCCCCTTAGGTTATAGTTATTATCTATATCCATAAATGAACAATAAGACAGTTGAGAGCGAAAAGATATTGTGAGATGACGGCAGTACTTATATGCTAGAGAGCCAGTGTTTTATCTGTTAATGAAAGAGGTATTCTGAAGCAGTATTCAGACTCGAAGGTGCGGAGAGTTGTACAGAAAGAAGTACTGTACTATCAAGGACATAAACGAATATTTTTCAGAGGACTTTTCAATCAAATGAAAACTACATTAAATGTTTTCACAGCTGAGAATGCAAACAACAATCAGCTGGGTAAGGGAGAGACTCGAACAGAAGTTTGACAATAGAAGCGAGCGGTCACTTTAGCCGTATTGGTAATCCATGAAAGACTCGCGAACGGACACAAACATCCATATGTCGTCGTTCCCACGTCACAATCTGTACTCATACACATATTATGTAATTCTCCTGCAGGGGTGGACATTTTAACGTAAAGTTGTTACCTGCTCCAGTGTTCCTTCAGCATGAATTGTATCGTCCATCTTATCAATACAGGCACTGCAATATGGTATTTATCTGCTGACAAAGGCAGCAACTTTTGTAACCTGCCTTTGGCAGATGAACTGTGGAGACATCTGATCTGCGTATCATCCACAGGGTCATTAACACGCATTGTTTGTTTACTTCTTCGCCACAGCTAGTACTCGAGTCTATTGACACTGAGTCACGATGGCTCATTCCTACAGAAACGCTACCATCAAGATTACCTTCGAACGCGGCCAAGCGAAACCATGAGCGTCTGAAATCGAACGCTTCTTCTGTGACGAAGTTCAATAGAACCACAGCACAACGTGAGTATCCGCTTTTCCATCACAAGTAGCGTCGTCTACATCAAAATGGCCGAAGACAGGATATTTAACGCTGTTGGGAGCAGATTTGTGAGCTCTCTCAAGTTCAAACACTCTGATAGTCACATTGCTTAGCGAGCAACAACGTTGACGCCATCCGAAAACGTACATAGTTGTCGCTGCTCCAAGACATGCTCAATGCAGCAGACATCGACATTGTACTTTTCCAAGAGGCCTCCTCCATGATTTTTCAGGAATGTATGGTTATGCAACTCATGTGTCCGATGCCTCGCCAACTACCAGCAATGTCACAGTTCTCCCCAGATGGGGCAGGTGTGACGGGGGGGGGGGGGGGGTGAGGGGGGGGGAGGGGGGGGTGAGAGACTGTGAGGCAGATGAAGTACTGTATCTCCTCAACGCTAGCGGAGTGGTCACAAAGGTCTAAGCACCTAGTTCATCAATGTGTATCCTCTTCCGGAGCGAATGACCGCGACTGATCGATCGCTCTTCTTCATGGAAAGAGTAGCACCGCTTTTTCAGAGCTGGAACGACGACTTGGTGCTAAGGGGCAAGTTTAATATCACCCAGGCACCTAAGAACAAGCTGCCGTGCGATTCACTGTGCCCTGAGCTTGGGACATTGATCTGTGATCTCTAGCTGGTAGATACATGGAAACATTTCCATGGAAATCGGCTGCGATTCACTCATTTTACAAATCACTCGTGTAGTCGCATTGATAGGATTTACGTCTCCTGTTCTCTTAAAGCAACATTAAAGAGCGACACAGAGGTGTGGCCTGTAGCCTTTCTGATCACGAGGCGTATATATGTGCCGCCATCCTTCGTCGCCAACTGGTGTTGCGCAGCCGACATCCCTGGAAAGTAAACCATCTCGTTTCTCCTGATTGTCGGTGCACCATCGAGGACACATGGAGTTCGTGGATGCACCCCCTCCCAATGTATCGTACATCGAAAAGTTTGTGGTTAACCCGCCCCAAGCCCACCCTAACAAGAGCCTTAGTTATGTATGGCCGTGAGACTGCTGCTTGGAGGTGGCGCACCATAGTTTTTAATTCACTGTCCTTCTCGAATGTGGCTCCTTGCCACCCACGCCGATATGACAGATGACAGTACAGCATCTGAAGGCACATATCGTAGCCCATATGCACTGACACCTTGAAGAGACGATCGTCCGAGGGCAAAAAAAATAACAGAATACCAACAGAATGACCAGCCACGTTCCACATCATTCAAGAATGTAAACTACGATGAAGGACGCTGATACAGGCCGTCAGCACGGCTGGCGCCCATCGCATCACCACGCAACGCGGTATTAGTGCAGCGTTCTTCGATCATTACCCACGACTTTATTCTGCTCAGTGTTCAGACGTATTGGTGGTGACAGGAGTCTCATGACTAGTTTACGAGGCTGTTCCACAAGACTTACAAATTGAATTATTGGACGAAATTGCGTAAGAAGAAGATGTCGACGTCATGGGTAAAGGAGCATCGAACAAGCCTCCTGGCCGCGACGGACTCCCTGTGGAGTTCTGCAGAACATTTCTGTATTTACTGCCTCCCAAGTTGAGGAAAATCTGTGGGGAGCTTATGTCCCCCAACGGTGCCGCTTGCCTTCATCGAAGGAATGATTACACTGGTTCACAAACCGAGTATATGATTACTGCCTGCTGACACTCCTCAAATGTATGTGTGTTGATTCCTGAGGAACCAAACTGCTGGGATCATCGGTCCTTAGACTTACACACTACCTAAACTAACTTATGCTAAGAACAACACTCACGCCCATACCCGAAGGAGGACTCGAACCTCCGGCGGGAGGGGCCGCGCAATACGTGACATGGCGCTCAAACTGCGTGGTCATTACTTGCAGCGAAACTCCTCACCTGCCACGTGAAGATATTCATTTGACTGTTAGCGAACCATAAACGACCGACCCTGCCTCTCATCATCTCAGCGTAACAGGCTTTCCCAGGGGGCATCAATAACATCTGCATAGTATTGGTACTGTGACATAATGCCGCTAGCGGGGGAACGCCGCATTCCGGTAGCGCTGGCGTCACCAGATTTTAGTCAAGCTTTTGATCGGGTAGATCACGTGTACCTGACGTTTATTCTCCAACACTGCAGTAACCATACATAGACGTCGTAATGCGTCTCCTTCGAGGTCCTCATCAACAAGTGTCTCAAGCGGTCCCTCCCGATTTCCAGATGGGTGCGTCAAGGCTTCCTCCTGTCGACCTTACTCTACGCTCTGGCACTGGAACTGCTCCTCTGCCATCTCTGTCAACGCTTTACCGGCCCAACGTTACGTGGCGTCACAGTGCGATGTGCAGCATATACTGACGAACTGGTGCTCGGGCTCTGCAACCGTGACGATGTAATGCTGCAGCTGTCTAACATCACCAAATCGGTCGCCATGAACATAGGAGATAGGGTGACCCCAGCGTGTGTCGACCCCCTAGAGCTGAGTGTTACTATCAAATGCCTCGGAGTAGAGTACCTCGACGACACATGGTGCATTTCGGACCTTAACTACCGCCGCTTGTTACGAAAGTCGGAGTCCAGTTCGCCAACCTTGGACTGCGGACGGTAGACGTTCTTCAAAGGACGCACTTCGTCAATATTTATCTCGCAGCACGCATTTCACATATAGCACTTGTCTTTCCAATACCGTTACTGATGGCTCGAAGTGTATTAGCGGCATTTGGAGCCTATGTCAGTACAGGCCTGCTCTTCAAAGATAGTTATGAATCGCTGACCATTCCCCAGACGGGGGAGGTCTTGGCTAGTCCACACCCACGACAGAGCAATGGCGTTGTTTGACAGCTCGCATGCCAAGCTGGGGCGCCACTGACGGGTTTTGTGCTGGAGTCCCTGGCTCCTCCCTCCATTACGCCCCCACTGGCGACGTAAGACAGACCGCCGCCTTTCTGCTTCTTCGGTCGCGTCTACACTGAACATAGTTACGTCCGTATCACAGTACCAACTACGATTCTGTTCATTGCACATGGAAACGGTTGCTGATCGCCGGTTACGAAAGCTCCGGGCCTGAAGATGACACCATTTGGTATCGAAACTGGTGGCATGTTTCAAAGAGAATGAATGACGTTGGATTATTCAAATAACGCCGTTGGTTTTGGTATCATTATTCAAGTCCTTCGCGTCCGGTTGCTGTCACACTTTCCTTAATGGATGACCAGAGACTCAAAAACGAAACAGGAAACGGCACGGAATTTATTTAGCGTCATACAACAGACACGACCACCACATGTCGTGGAGGCGAAGAACACTTATGTTAGTTGGAAGGTGGAGTGGCTGGCGATAAACGTGGTTACAATGGATACAGCCGTCAGGTCAACGGTAAACAGATCGCCCAATCACGCCTCCACTTAATACATATGGTGGTCTCGCCTATACGTGCGGAATGTGGAGTACTAGACAAGCGAGCGCCATCTCAGATGTTGCCCGACATAGGATGTATGTAGCTTGGTGCGACAAATTTTGTAGTACTTTCTACGGGTAACCTCGAAACATACAGTATCTCGGCTTCTACTTTTTCCAGATGAATTGAATTTCCCGTGCAGCAAAACCAATGCAGTCATGGGCACGTGACAAAGTATGGACCTAAGGATGTACTGAATGTTTGGAACTACCTGCAAGAACGTCATTATAAGACTGTGCGGAACCTAAAGTATAGGCAATATTTTTCTGATTACTTAGGGAGCACCCTACGCCACCCTCCATGGAGCTGGATCATCAAGATGACGCACCTGTATGATGAAAAGTAAGGAGAGTAGCTGCGCACACTTCTGCATGGTGTA
Organism: Schistocerca nitens; assembly: GCF_023898315.1. Lineage (NCBI taxonomy): Eukaryota > Metazoa > Arthropoda > Insecta > Orthoptera > Acrididae > Schistocerca > Schistocerca nitens. The sequence continues at coordinate 715,665,702 of NC_064614.1, read as the reverse complement.
CGAAGCATATTTTCCGTTTCCTTGTGTATGTCCTTGTGTGTGTCAGAGAAGGAAAGTCACGAAACTATTTGTTTGGTTACTTAGTACACGATGTAATGCCAGTTATACGTACTTCAGGTGTGGTATAAAGAAAATAAAAGTAAAAAATATAAAAAATTTAAAAAAATCCCACTATTGATTTCTCCTCACCATTCATAATACCCTGACGGCGAGGGTGAGGGGACACCGTAACGAGGCCATGGGTTATGACGGCTGCTCAATCTGCCCTCCATGCCCTCCTTACCATACATAAAAAAGGAAGACTGCGGTAGCTGTCGGTTGCATAAACATTTCATTAAAAAAGTAGAAAAAGCGGTTAAAGCGACAGCTCGCATACATTGGGAAACCTGGGTTCGAATACCGGTCCATTACAAATTTTTATGGCCTTAATTCGTTCGTACAGCTGATGGTTGTTCGTACTCGCAACTGTCAATGCACGTCGTGTAATTCATAACATAAGAATAGGATCCTTAGTAGAGGTAATGTCAATTATAAACTTGAACCAGGAAGTAAACAAAACGAAATAGAGTTTTATACGCTGTCCCTGAAAACTTTTTTTTTCAACAGTCACCGCATACTGATGTGCTACAACTAAAACATCGGACTTTTGCTTTCCTGTCTTTTGACCAAGTTGCTTGTAACACCTTTTCATGTTCCATCTCATTTACATTTTCCTCTTCCTCGTCCAACTCTAAATCCCTGTCATATTTGCTTCTATAATTTTGATCAAGATCTGCGTCATCGTTGAATCTGAATTCACTCTCTACTTCATCAAGCATTGACTGTACACATTCCTTCAGTTCGGATACTTTGATTTCATTACGATAAGGTAATGCCATTCAGTCTAGGATAGAAGAAAATATTTTGTTAGAAAAATCTCATACTTGGTATGATATGGTCAGACTGGCAACTACTGAAAGAACTATTGGTTTATGATCACAGAATTAGAATAATAACTTTACTACACGAATTGTTATGAACGATATGTGTGTAAGAAATAATTCATTTCAACAAGTTAATGTCCTGATCGATGGGAGTCGTCAGTAATGGAACATAAAACACTGTCTTTAGTTTCCTCGTCAAGTCACCTTTGTAAGAATTACATTGGCAAAAGCTTAACCGTTGATATGAACTGCCTGTTATTCAAAACATTAATACTTCGTGCCATTTTTTGTATGATTTAGGTGCTAAAAACTCGCTTGAATCACCTTGTACGTTTGCGCTACGCGGCGCTATGGTCCGTTGCCACAGCCGATTCATCTGCTTGGCAGGAAGAGCTTTATGTATCAAATTCTGTTAGAATCTGTTCCTCGTGAGGAAAAAATGAGTAAGTTAAACAATTTTTTTTAGAAATACTTGTAGTGCGTCATAGCGGCCAAAATTTCTAAAACACCTATTATCGTTCTAATGCTAAGTCAGTTTCTTACTTTGGACTTCATTCTGTATGTTGCCGAAAATATTGTTTCCACGCTAGCCGACGAATGAGGTAAGCAGAACAGCGACATAATCATAGCTGATAACTTGGGGAACATAGGTGTTCCACCTACCTGTTTCAGCTTAGAGACAGCATTCCAGAATACTGCTGGATCTGTACTCTTCGGCTTTACCTCTGTATACCTCAATAGCCTCCATTCAGTGTCAATTTCTTGAATGTAATCTTCAATTAAACTTGTAGACTTTTATGTAAGAATGACAACAGTCGCAATTCTCTTGTCTCTAATGCAAGCTGCGGCAAGTGCCTCCAAATTCTTTAGGCATTATCACTGTAAGGAAACTGTCTGAACATCTGTTGAAAGCTCTCAGTCAAAAAGTCTAAGCATCAAAGTTTTTAAAGTTCTTCAGTTGGTCACAAGCCAGATCTTTATTTTTATCATTGTTCAATGATACCTTTGCTCCTAAATACGGTTAATCGAGGAGTTTAAAGTGAGTGGAATTTCGATACTGAACTTCTTTCAAGGGGGTTTATTCTACATCATTTTACTTCATGTAACATTTTAACACCAATTGCCTCAACATCACGATACGTGGTGTGGATCTGAGGAGACTCTGATTGCATCCTAAGATTAAGTGCGTTGAAGAAGGCAACACAAAATCCAAAAAAATTAAGAAAAATTTCTGTAGTATACAATTTAATTTTTAGAGAATTCTGTCGCTTCCCAGAAGTCTGTCGTTAGCCACAGGATCGATAAAAAACAGTGTCAGAGAATCATACCGCTCAAAAACCCTGGATACAGCCACACGAATAAGAGAGCCAGCGTGTCTGACTGAGATGAAGTAATTTGTGTGGTTTCACTTTTACAGAGTTATGAAACTCTCTGAGTTTACCATTACATTTAGGGTTACGCTGGAAATATTTACACAAATGCATCGCTAGGTCTTCTATACCTCTAGGAAGGGTTAAGGAAGCGTAGGAAGCGCATACCGTAAATGAGTGGCAAATACACTTCATCATGTACAGGCCTAGAATATCTTGCTTGAACAAAGTAGATAAGGAATGACGAGCCCGTAACATAACATTCGCTCCAACCGCTGCGAAACCATCCATATTCTCCTTGTAAGGAATATTATTGTCGCAGAAGAACTTGACAGTCTCCTGGTGTAATGTCTCACTAGTAGCAGCAGTAAGAGGAATCAGTCCTAGAAAGGCATCAGTTATTTCATGTCATTCACCTAGAACACGTACTGGCAAACATAAACGTTTTATGCAGATCTTATCCGTGGATTCATCAACAATGAGGCTAAACTTATTTATCTACCGTGTGCCAATTAGTTTCACGAAATCTGCTGGTCTTTAATATTATTTATGATTCCAGCTACTTTTGTTCTTCCACAATTAATATGTTTTGCAAATTGTGAATGAGGACACAGAGCCCGGATGAGTTTTGGTAAATGTTCATTAACAAGAAGTAGTAAATCATGCTTTGCAACAAAACTAGCAAGCCGAATTTCACTAGGCTTAACTGTGTCACGTAATCTTAAGTGGGCACAAACTGAAGACATATCGGAAATTTTAGGTTGCCTTTGCTGGGCACCGCAATAAATTACTTGTTTCTTACCACTCGCGTCCTCTACTATATCGCTTTTCTCAAACGTCATTTTTAGATCACAATCACATGCACAGTCGTAGGCGTTATACGGGATTTTCTTGCTCTTTTGAGCCAGTCACTAAACATTTTTTCTGTCGTGTCCTGCCCACTCGTCTAATACAGTATGCCTAGGAGGCTGTTTTCTCGGGTAGCTAGACAACAATTCAAGCAAATCTTATTAACAGCGTTTATTACAGTAAATTAAATTAAAAATACTTAACTTTGCGTATTTACAAAGACGGGTCGCAAGCAAATGGCGACATGCAAATAATCAATGTCCTTAGATATATAAAATTTCCATGCAAGCAAGTAATATAGATCACAAGTCACGGCTAAAGCGTTTATATTACGGCTCGTCTTCTAGTGCGCCGCGGCTAGGCTGAGCGGCGGTTATACTCTCTTCGTATAGGGGCCGCTCCTGTCGTGGCGTCGTCCTAGTCAGCGTGCTATGGGCTGACGTCGTCTCACAGCCTTCTCTGCTGTACCGTTCCGGGCCGACGAGCTGGCGCTTGATGTTACGCCAGAACACTTTCTATTCCCCGTTGGGGATTGTTCAAATGGCTCTGAGCGCTATGGGGCTTAACTTCAAGGTCATCAGTCTCCTAGAACTTAGAACTACTTAAACCTAACTAATCTAAGGACATCACACACATCCATGCCAGAGGCAGGATTCGAACCTGCGACCATAGCGGTCGCGTGGTTCCAGACTGTAGCGCCTAGAACCGCTCGGCCACCCCGGCCGGCCATTGGGGATTGTATTTCGTAGCGTATTTTACCTTTTTGGGCGACGACACCACAGATTCAGAATCCGACTTCGAACTCATATCTAAGCAAGTACAGCACTCCATTACTTTCCACAAGCTTATAGAGTCACTTGGTAATAGTCACGAATTGCCCAGTCCCTTGTACGCGCTTTGTTGCCCGTAGCTCCCGTGTTGAATCGCCAAAGCTTTGAATATATCAACTGGGCAGCATTTGCTCTTTATGGCTTTGTCGGCCCTTGCGTCCAAACAACGCCCGATTAGTACAGTGTTAGTAACTGTTAACGCCATGTTTCATTGTGATCGAATTGATAGGTATATTTTATGTAGCAGCATATACTGTGAATGATGGAAAGAGGGAAAATTTACACAAAATTTCATATTTTCTGGAATAATTAAAAAATCAGAAGAATAATGAGAATTCGGAGGGCCTGGAACACTAATCAAATATCGGTAATATTGTCGGCGTGCATTGTTCAAAATGGTTCAAATGACTCTGAGCACTATAGGACTTAACATCGGAAGTCATCATTCCCCTAGAACTTAGAACTACTTGAACCTAACTAACCTAAGGACATCACACACATCCAAGCCCGAGGCAAAATTCGAACCTGCGACCGTAGCGGTCTCGCGGTTCCGGACTGAAGCGCTTAGAACCGCTCGGCCACCGCAGCCGGCGCGTGCATTGTTGCCATAAGCATTTTTCTCTTCGCATAAATAGGCTTGCTTCATCTGAAACCGATCCAGAAATATTCTCTGGAATGATTACGAAATTCCTCGAGGGTGAGTTCGTTTTTCTGGAGTCGTGTGTTGGAAAAAACGATTGTCAGAGCATACTTTAAATTTGAGCCATGACCGTCGCCATCTTGGAGCCACCTCAGGTTAGCAGGATAGACAGAGGTTGATGCATTCCTCTCACAAAGATTTCCGTTGATTGTCTTTGCCGTACTCATCATACCCGATACAAAAGACGAAAAACGCATGTTTCTACCGTAGTGCAGTGGATAAAGACGTGGATTACAAGGTCGAAATATAGTTTCGCGTCCCTCTATATGCTAATGTACGTATTTTTCATCTTACAGTTTTGAACATGTTCTGGAACCTTCTTATGAACGCAGTACGAGTATATTGTGCAATATTCGATGTTATTTACAGTTCCGTGTGATTAGAAAAGCAAGCATGAAATAACCATTTGGCTGTTTAATTCCGAACATGTGGCGACTTTTGAATGTATAGTTAGTCAGGAACAGAAGAGGACAGCCTAGATTGCCACGGGTGGAACGAGCGGCAATAAAAGTTATATTCTTCTCTTTCACAGGTATTCTGCTGTATATGTCAGCCAAGGTTGTTTCAAATGTGCTGCAAGAGTTTGGTTAGGAGGCGTTTATACATCCCCCGTATTGCCCCGATTTCTCCCCATGCGATTTCCATATATTTGGAGCCCTGAAGAACTGCATTCGTGGCCGTCGATTTGCTTCGGACGAAAAGATGCACCCGAAGGTACAATCATGGTTCCGTAGGCAACCGCAAACAATTTTCCAGGGAGGGATTGACTACCTTACCTCATAGCGGTGGTGCCCCCAAGGAGGAGGGGGAAGGGGGTGGGTGGGGAGAGATGGAATTGCTAGTGGGAGCAGCTGCTCCCAGTGAGAATTCTTTTAGCTTACGAATATGAAAAATGAGCATTAACTAAGAGCTAAGACTTCTATGATCTAAAATACCTGGAAAATAATAACCAAAATTACCTGAAAATATCTATGATAGGACGTAAAATGATGTAAAGCATATTTAAACTGAGTTACAAATAAAATTAACTTGAGAAACCAAACAAAAAATAGGAGGTTGGAATTAAAACTACAGAAAGGGTAATGAACTTAAAATCGCCATGTTTTTCGATAAGAAATCTCATTATTTGAAGATGTATAAAAATATTTGTATAACCATCTTAAAACTGTTATAGTGATAGCATACAGAGTTTCTTGAAAGTGGGGAAACGTCTGTTGTCGAACAATGCGTATCTGTAGCTAGCAAATCTTTCAACATTTGCAAAAACATCTGGTGTGTGTTCTCTGATATTTTCGTTTAGCTGCAAACACTCTTATTAAAAATAACAATTCAGCACAGCGATTTCTATTCGTTGAGACGTTCTTTCACTCCTAATTCCTAACTGTCGGTTTTGAGTGCGAAGCAAGTAATGACACATGCTGTACCACGTCTTGTTCTTATTTTTCAAGTAGAAATCGCTTAAACCTTAGGCTATCTTTGGCGGTAGGCCCTAAACAGGCGACGAAATTACATACAATTCTATTTTTAAGCATTACTACCAATTTTTAGATACATGACGCTGGTCGTTTTGAATTTAGAAACACGCACCTTAAGTGAAAGTTAAATGAAAATCAACTACGTAATAACAAACCTTAAGGATTAGGACAAAATTTCTGTTATAGTCTTACATTGCAAAATTTTCTGGAACACAAATAAATATCAGCATAAACGTGCCAGTAATGATATGCCAGTAAAGACGATTCTGGTTCTATTACCGCCAGTCATTACAAGGGCATGGCATTTAAATGATGATGTAAGAAAGGGGAAAATACAATAAATTGTCATGCCAATAACTAGGAATTGTTGTTGTAGCATTGCTTTAGACAGGAAATCCCATGGCAATAACGAGGCAATACATGCAACCGCACGGGGTAGCCGCGTGGTCTCGGGCATCTTGTCACGGTCCGCGCGGCTCCCCCCATCGGAGGTTTCAGTCCTTCCTCGGGCATGGGTGTGTGTGTGTGTCGTCCTTAGAATTACTTAGTTTAAGTTAGATTAAGTAGTGTGTAAGCTTAGGGACCGATGACCGCAGCAGTTTAGTCCCATTAGACCTTACCACAAATATATGCAAGGAAAGAGGGTGTATCACTAAGACCATATTTCAAAATTAATTTAAAAAAACAGGTCAGCGTCAATGCTCACAAGCACACCAATAGTCAGGCATTAGGCTACTTTGGCACAGAACAGGTACGTGCATTGTTCGTTCTTGCCAATATTAAGAAAATGACTTGTTGTCTCACAAATCGACGCAAAGCACAAACATGTAAAAGTGACATCATCCTTCAAAAACGAAATGCAGTACGCTACAGATACGACGGAAAACGCAAAATTAAATGTATATTTCGGTCTCTAAGACATTCAGAGTATCAGTATTTGTGATAAATGAGTAGCACATCAGGAAAGCCAGACTGAACGTAGACAAAATCTGGACAATACCAACAACCTACAATAAATTGAAATGATGCTGCCTATAGACTGCGAAGAAACAACTACAAGCGTAAGTGGTCCCATTTAGGAGGATATCCGTGGTGAGAGTTGCATTTCGGAAATGTTGCCTTCCTCAGGAATGAAAAAGGTCACACTCCCTGTTTCCACGGAGCGTTACAAGGTGAGCGCATCTTCGTATAGCTGAAATAGCTGTTGGTGTAACAAAATACTTGCCCAGCAAAACTCATTCGACAGAAGTCAACTCCTTCAAATTTCAAGTAATGGTTAACAACCATCAAACAGTGGCTAACGACTATCCGGCGCTAATATACAGTAGGACTTTGTGTTCTATTTCTTTTCATTTGCTAAAGGTGTGTTCAGTTGCACTGTCTTGCCTCTGATCATTAATAGTCGGTAGAAGTAGGAAGTCCGTGTCACTGGAACTGCAAGGAGCTATGGAACCTAGCAGAGAGGGTGGCGCTCGTTGAGCAATTCTTGTAAACAGTCTTTATTTAATTAATATCAGAATCACTACTGCAAATAATCACCACATTTGAGCATGCACGTCAAAAAAAGAAAAAAAGCGCGCTTTCACGTTCTCATGGTGATCGACAGGACGTGAGAGTGTTGTCAGTAGTAAATAATGTTATCCCTCAAATTTTTATGGCAAACAATGAGTCGTAACTGGGCAGTAGCGTGCGAATGTTGTTTGCTTAGAATTTTGTGCATTGCAAGATGGTCGCAGGTTCGAATCCTGTCTCGGGCATGGATGTGTGTGATGTCCTTAGGTTAGTTAGGTTTAATTAGTTCTAAGTTCTAGGCGACTGATGACCTCAGAAGTTAAGTCGCATAGTGCTCAGAGCCATTTGAACCATTACAAAATGTACAAAGCTTAGCAAATAGACTGAAGGCGACGGATATTCGTAAGTTTCTTGTGTACCATAAACGAATGAAAACAGAAAGTTAAAGTGAGGAAACTGAAAAATATACTACCTATGATAAAATACCATAATATAAGGGTGAGTCAAACTCAAATATATTAAATAACCCAGCAAAATATGGACCTCTGCTTGCTTCAAGTACTTTGACAAAAAGAATGTAGTCTACCGTCTACCGGCCATTTTCTCCAATGTCGGAAATTACATGGAAAAAAAGATTGGCGATTCTCTAAAATACAAGTTTTTATTGTATCCGTATCAGCGTAACAATAATTATGATTTCATGAATGACGTAGACGGCGCGTAAAGAGATATTTCATTTGGTGTGTGTGTGTGTGTGTGTGTGTGTGTGTGTGTGTGTGTTGGGGCTTACGGGTGCTCAACGTCGAGGTCATCAGCGCCCTGACACACATTAAAAGAAACAAATGTGGACAAACTTAGTAAAATGGAAGCATACCCGCAAACAAAGCGGGATTTGCATTGGCTGTCATTATATCCACGGGTGGTTTATTCTAAAGCGTTTAATGTTGCTCTTTGTGATCGTGTGTTCTTTCCTTTCGATGTAAAACGCATGGTAGTCAACATGATTCACTCATAAGCCGTCCTTCACCAATTTCAGAGAGATTAACCAATCTACAAAAGTGGATACGAATTCCGGATGCCATAAAGGTGTAGCAGAAGGGACAAGTAATTTTGCTAACATTACGACGCTCAAAACAAGGCATGTGGAAGACCTCGACAATGAGAATCTTCCAAAGTCTGTACCCATTACTCACGCTAACCTGAAATCAATTGAGTGCTAGAATGCGAGCGGGAACTAACACAGACGTGTAATGGAGATATTTTGAATTTTGCTTTTGCCTTTAACAGTCACGCATTTCGTTTGTGAACCGTTACTTGTAGTTCTAAAATATACGAAAATTAAAATTCCCTTTCAGTGTCCATTTTCTGTCTGACAAATGTCAGCTACAGGTTGTCGAACCGAAACTTTTACAACATTCAAATTTTCACTAATTACTTGTTTGAAATGCGCTTTGGTGCAGATTTACTTCACGATAAATTTCTTGTTGCATTTCAGGAGTACTAACAATGTCCGGGGCTCAGTTCTGATGTTAAGTTTCTCCCTGCTCTCATTTCTGCTACTTCTTGTTACCTTTGTCTTCATTCGACTTACTCTCATTAGACTGTTCATTCTATTCAACAGATCTTGTAGTTCTTCACATTCACTGAGGATAACAATATGATCAGCGAAACTTATCATTGATATCCACTCACGTTGCATTTTAATTCCACTCTTGAATCATTCTTTTATTTTCCTCATTGCTTCTTCAATGTGTAGACTGAATAGAAGGGGAGAACGTCTACACACCATTTTTAATTCGTTTTTTGTCTTTCATACGCAAACTATTACAACGACTGTCACCAAGACAGCTCAAACTGGTAACTGTTGATGTGAAATGTCGAAGGTACGTCATGGTCTAATTATGACCTGAGGTTTAAAGTTTCAAGCAGTTTAATTGTACTTCCTTATGTACGTGAACCACCTTCCATTAATATGCGTTCCAATTTTGGAGATGGCACGATTCTTATGATCGATCCTAATTAAACAAACGATATTGTTAGAGATACTTTATGCGGAGTATTAACTTGTTTCCTCCGAAACTGCGTTTCCCTTATTTTCGATAAAATATACTACATTCACGTCTTCACATCGATGAATGCAGTACCAATCATGTATGTAGTAAGTGGTCGACAAAACCTTCTGATTTCAAGATATCTTTAAATTCCAAACTTTGGAGTGAGAAAAAAAAACACTTATACAGCTCATAAAACATCATTAGAATAATCTGACACAAACAAATCAGTTAGTTGAGCTGCTTTCTCCGTTTTTCATTGAATAATGTGATATGCAATAACACATTTGATATATTGACGAAGAAGGAACGAGACTACTGCATTATTTGTCGTGACATACAGATGTGCGACTCTGTTCTTACAAGTTTCACCAAAATGGGTGAACTTCTACGATAGTCTTCATGGCAGAACTGCAGCCTGCACTGCTGAAAAAGGAGGGTATACACAGTACTAGCGCAGACATTGCGCACGCTCTGTTGACTTTACTCACGTGGGTATGGCTCTGTCTTTGTGATCGTGTGTTGTATACTTCCCCAAGAGTGTGTCAATAAAATTTCCCTCTGCTGGTTCCACGAATTCATGGTGTTCTTTTTTCATTTTCCAGAAGTGTATACCCTATCCCTGGATAATCGATATTTCACGCAGAAAGTTTTCTTTATTTCGTCTCATAACACAAACAAAAGTAGTAAGGAGAAATTTCTAAAGGGTATTAAAGCTCAAGCTGAAGAAACAAAAACTCTGAAGTTTTGTTGATGCCCCTGTAATTCCCTTAGACACAGGAAATGACATGGAAGAGCAGCTGAACGCGTTTATTAATGCCTTCAAAAGAGGTTACAAAGAAACATAAAAACAGTAAAACTAGGCTAATGGAACGCGTTCGAATTAAACAGGCGATGCTGTTGGAATTAGATTAGTAAATGAGACACTAAAATTGGTAGCAGGATTTTGCTGTATGGGCAGCAAAATAAGACAGTTACTGATGTAGACATATAAAATTATAGGAAAAGTATTTCGGAAATAGAGAAACCTGTTAACTTTGAACACGAAAGGTATGTGCTAAGAAGTCTTTTCCGAAGGTATTTGTCTGGAGTGTAGCCTACTAAGGAAGTGAAACAGGGCCTTTAAAAACTGCAGACAAGATGAGGAGTTTCAGAAATATGGTGCTACATGAGACAGCTGAATATTATTTCGGTCCATCGGATATTAATGAAGAGGTATTGTATCGAATTGGGGATTATTATATTTATGGCACAACTTGACTAAAAGCAGGGACTGGGTGACAGGTCAAATCTTGAGGTATCAAGTAAACGTCATTTTGGTAATGGAGGAAAGTATGGTGGGTAAAAGTGGTCGAAGGAGAGGAAGGCTTTACGACAGTAAGCAGGTTCAAATTGGTGTAGGATGCAGTTTATGCAGTGATGGTGGGGCTTGTACAGGGTAGACTACAGTGGAGAGCTGCAGCAAAGCAGTCTTCCGACGGCGTACACTCCAATACCTTCTCGTAAGAGTAAGATTTAGTCCTCGTCCTAGAACACCTTGAAGAAACCTCTGTAAGGAGTTAGACACGTCAAGTACAGAATGTACTGTGCAGTAAAACAGTTAGGGCATGTCTTGATTTGTGCCCGGGTAGCTCAGCCCGTAGAGCATTACCTGCGAAAAGCAAAGTCTGCGTAACATACGTCTTTGAAGCATAATGAATATGTTTTTGTCGAAAAATGTTTTTATTCGTTGCTTTTAACTTAAATAGTGTAAAATTAAAAGTAACTAATTTGCTGTTTCTATTTATTCAGATACAACAAATATGGCTTTAGTATGCCATGAAATCTATTTACGTTTGTAGCTGTAGGTAAATAAAGTTCTGAAAACTGAAAAATGTTCCCATTTAAAGTAAAACAAAAAACTAAATCCATTTTCTTGGTAACACGTCACGATTATTTAGACCGACAACAAAACCACAATAATCTCCAGCTGGATATATCTTCGCCCTCTCCGGGACTCCACGCAAAAATATTTTTTCGAGTCACAGTCTCCCGCACCTGAATTGATTGCTGGTTGCTGACGACGAAATTCCCCGAAAGGCTGTCGAAAGGCCTTATCTGCTTCCTACCCGCGAAACTGGTGAGGGGATTTGGTAGGGCTTTGGGGATTTTGCCGGGAAAATCGTGGGAGCCTAGCACACAGCTCCGATCTTTCGAAGAGTGGCTTCATCAGCAGCCTAAATGCTTCTACGAAAAGAGAAGTGGTTTTCTGTCTCCCAGAGGGAAACAGCCTTAATGGTGGAAGATTCGTAATCAATGGTTGTCGTAGAATAAGTTCATGTGGTGTAGGGATATACTTCGGGACACTGTGAATGAAGCTATAGTTTTTTTCTTCTAGAACAGTAGTCGGTTCTCCGCTTACTGCGATACTGCGTAAGATGTATTGCGTCCTGCAGATCAGTGATTTAGTGACGTTTGCAGTAACTTTTGCGCTTGCTTTGACTTCGTGGGACACAGCTCCACAATTAACGCACAACGGTACATGGACACTGCAAAAGCTGAAGGACTCCCGGAACGTTAACGGACGGCATTATTCTGCTGCAGAATAACTCCCGGCAATATGTTACCAAGGTCGTTTCGAATGCACTGCAGAAGTTTCGGTGGGAAGTAAACATTCGTGGTCGCCGATTTGATTCGGGCGGAGACGCACACGGTAGTTTACATTCATTGTTACACAGACATCTGCAAATATTTTTCCGTGAAGGCAAGGACCGTTTCGCCCCACAGTGGGTAAATGTATTAACAACTATGTCTAATACTTCCGTAATAATAAACAGTTCGCTTACTTTTTTCCATCTGTCTCGTTATCATTTGAATGACCCTTACATCAATTGTGCGAATGCATTGTTGCCATTTAGAGTTTCTCTTTTCACATCATACTTTATCAAAATCCCATTCAGCCTTTCTCCCTAGTGAGATTACAGCATTTCTCTTCGTTGACTGGTATTATGTAGCTACAATTTTAGTGGAAGTTATTGCTAATCAAGTAAATGAGAATCATAATTTAAGCAAGTAAACGATGCTGTGACCTTTACCGTAGTTTACGTGAATTTATGTGTTATCGTTAAGGCAGAGGAGTTAAGGGCTGTAATAAGGCGGCAATGAATCATAAACTACTTTTTGACATTATTATACTTCGTTACTGCAAACATTGGTAGTGGACGTCTTATTATCATAAACTGAAGCAACTCTGAACTTCTAAATTTGTATTTTTGAGAGATTTCAAGTTATGTTTTGTTAACTCACCAAGCAAGGAAACAATGATAAGTCAATAATGAGCCATGTTAAGTGCACCCACTTTCCAAGCAAAGAATGTTTGTACATGGAGATCTACATGATTACTCTCTGCTTCACAAATATGTGCCGGGCAGAGGATTCGTTGAACCACCTTCAAGCTACTTCTCTAACATTCCATTCTCTATCAGCGCGCGGAAGAAACGAACACTTGAATCGTTCCTTGCGAACGTTGACTTCTCTTATTTTATTATCATGGTCATTTCTCTCTATGTAAATGGGCGCCAATAAAATATTTTCACACTCTGACGAGAAAGCTTGTGACTGAAATGTCACGAGAGGATCCTCCCACAGCGAAAAACGCCTACGTTTTAATGTCTGCCACACCCTCTCTCGTATCATACCTGTGGCACCCTCTCTCCTATTTCGCGATAGTACAATTCGAGCTGAGTTTCTTTGAACTCCGTCACTGTTACCTGGTGAAGACCACACACCGACAAAATTACTCCAGAAGAGGGTGAAAAAGCATGTTGTAAGCAGTCTCTTCAGTAAACCTCTTGCATTTTTTGAGTGATCTGCCAATACATCGTAGTCTTTGGTTGGTTTTACCCACTACGTTATCTACGAGATTGTACCAGTTTAAGTTGTTAGTAATTGTAATACCAAAGTATCTAGTGGAATTTAAAATCTTAAGATGTATGTTATTCGTGTAATCATAATTTAACGGATTCCATTTACTACTCATGTGGATAACTTCACTCTTTTCGTTATTTGGAATCGTTTGCACCCCTCACCCACACTTCTCACACCTTGCGGATATTTTGTTTATATCATTCTGCTATTGGTTTTGATCATCTCATGCCTTTACACGACGATAAATGATTGACTCATCTGCAGACATTACGAGAAAGCTGCGCAGACTGTCTCCTAAATAGTTTATGTAGAATTCAAACAGCAGGGGCCTATAACACATCCTTGGGGAAAGCCAGATGTTACGTGTTTCATTCGATAGCTTTCCGTCAATTTCTACAAATTGTTACCTTTCTGACGTGACACGAATCTAGTCGTACAATTGAGACGATATCCTATAGGCACTCATTTTCATTAGACGTGTCTTGTGACGAACAGTGACAAATGCCTTCTGGAAATATTAAAGTGTACAATCAATTTGATATCCCCTGTCGATATCACTTGTGAGATAAAGAGCATTTCGCTCTCACTTAAGTATATTGCCGAAGGAGTGAGCCATCAGGAACTGTGAAACCAACCCTGTTGTCCAGGACCGTGTGCCACAAAGAGCGCAGATTCGCCACGAGTTGGGGAAATTCACAGACGTCTATTGCGCTGAATGAGGCCTAAGCGCAGTAGTGTGGAACTGAGACAGACGCGAACCTACGTCATAGGCCAACCCTGTAGAGGGTGTTTGTGGCCAGGGAGATGCAGCAGTGTTAAATATCGCGGACCTAAGATCGGCCATAAAGGGAAACACTCATAAAACCATTTAATTCTGTAGTAATTCAGGGAACAAAGCCACAGTAATTGTAATCTACCCTCTTCCTTACATTTTCATGATGATTCCAATAGAACTTGAATATTGATCATATATATAATAGTTTAGGATTTACTGTTAAAGTGAAATTAACAAGTTTTGTAACAAAGATCTGAATGCTAAAATCTGAACGCTTTCGTTGATCTTAACGATCGACATTTCATACAGAAGAACATCATTAAAATGAAAAATGTTGTAAATATCAACTCTGTAACTTGATTTGTTTAAAATATATAGTAAATTTAAATTATCAGTATTTACTGTTAAGCATCAGATCATCTTTTCCTCCACACATAACGCAATGAACGATGGCAGCAAGGCCGGCCGGTGTGGCCGAGCGGTTCTAGGCGCTTCAGTCTGGAACAGCGCGACCGCTACGGTCGCTGGTTCGAATCCTGCCTCGGGCATGGATGTGTGTGATGTCCTTAGGTTAGTTAGGTTTAAGTGTTTCTAAGTTCTAGGGGACTGATGACCTCAGATGTTAAGCCCCATAGTGCTCAGAGGCATTTGTACCACTTCTTTCTTTTTTTTATGATAGCATGACGTCTTCTTGAATCAATACGTAACATAATATTTGTTGTAAACTTCAGTGCATAATATTTACTTTTGTTCTTTATTTATTTATCAGAGAGCACATTGGTGTAAGGCTCCTGGCCGTGACATTCTAAGTTAATAAGGAAACTGTGTTGGTTTTATGTAAAAGAATTTAACGTTTATTATGTAATGGACATTATTGTTACTTTATTTAGAACCTGAAAGTGGTCAAGCATTGATTATTTAAATATGTTAAAATGTAAAATAATGTAGAATAAGCTGTAGCCAATCGGATGGACGGCTTCCGGAAAGGGAGCTGCACTAGTCAGTTGAGCGAGGAAGTTCGGACGGTAGAGGAACAGTGCTGGTGGAGACGCGAAAGCGTACACTCAGTCTTTAGGCAGCTAGGAAGTGAAAGGACTTAGATAATTTCGCGTTTTGTGGAATTGTGGGACTTAGTCTCTGAGCGGTGAGCAGCCGGGCGACTAGTGTGAACTTTTCGCGTAGTTAACGAGGTGGAATATTGGACTGATAATTCGCGATGAGATTGTGAATGATCAAACTGTGTCAAATGGATATGCCCTCGAGTGTAATAGTAATTCTAAATACGACCACCTTCGCTATTACTTTGCTTTCTGAATAAACATTATACTAACCAAATCGTAACTGTGTGGCCTAAAATGGTTGAAATGGCTCTGAGCACTATGGGACTTAACATCTGAGGTCATCAGTCCCCTAGAACTTAGAACTACTTAAACCTAACTAATCTAAGGACATCACACACATCCATGCCAGACGCAGGATTCGAACCTCCGACCGTAGCGGTTGCGTGGTTCCAGAGTGAAGCGCCTAGAACCGGTCGGCCTCATCGGCCGACTGTGTGGCCTACATCATTTATGGGTCGTTAATTAAATTCCCGATATTATTATTACTGTTGTTCTATACTGGGAGGCTTCAGACAGATTATATAATGGTAAGACAGGTTTTAAATTGTAAGACATTTCCAGGGGCAGATGCGGACTCTGATCACAGTCTATTGGTTATGAACTGTAGATTAAAACTGAAGAAACTACAAAAAGGTGGGAATTTAAGAGGATGGGACCTGGATAAACCGACTAAACCAGAGGCTGTACAGAGTTTCAGGGAGAGCATAAGGGAACAATTGACAAGAATGGGGGAAAGATATACAGTAGAAGAAGAATGGGTAGCTTTGAGGGATGAAGCAGTGAAGGCAGCAGAGGATCAAGTAGGTAAAAAGACGAGGGCTAGTAGAAATCCTTGGGTGACAGAAGAAATATTGAATTTAGTTGACGAAAGGAGAAAATATAAAAATGCAGTAAATGAAGCAGGCAAAAAGGAATACAAACGTCTCAAAAATGAGATCGACAGGAAGTGCAAAATGGCTAGGCAGGCATGGCTAAAGGACAAATGTAACGATGTAGAGGCCTATTTCACTAGGGGTAAGACAGATACTGCCTGCAGGAAAATTAAAGAGAACTTTGGAGAAAATAGAACCACTTGTACGAATATCAAGAGCTCAGATGGAAACCCAGATCCAAGCAAAGAAGGGAAAGCCGAAAGGTGCAAGGAGTGTATAGAGGGTCTATACAAGGGCCAGGTACTTGTGGGCAATATTATGGAAGTGAAAGAGGATGTAGATGGAGATGAAATGGGAGATAAGATACTGCGTGAAGAGTTTGACAGAGCACTGAAAGACCCGAGTCGAAACAAGGCCCCGGGAGTAGACAACATTCCATTAGAACTACTGATGGCCTTGGGAGAACCAGTCATGACAAAACTCTACCACCTGGTGAGAAAGATGTATGAGACAGGCGAAATACCCACAGACTTCAAGAAGAATATAATAATTCCAATCCCAAAGAAAGCAGATGTTGGCAGATGTGAAAATTACCCAACTATCAGTTTAATAAGTCACGGTTGCAAAATACTAACGTGAATTCTTTACAGACGAATGGAAACACTGGTAGAAGCCGACCTCGGGGAAGATCAGTTTGGATTCCGTAGAAATGTTGGAATACGTGAGGCAATACTGACCCTACGACTTATCTTAGAAGCTAGATTAAGAAAAGGCAAACCTACGTTTCTAGCATTTGTAGACTTAGAGAAAGCTTTTGACAATGTTGACTGGAATACTTTCTTTCAAATTCTGAAGGTGGCAAGGGTAAAATACAAGGACCGAAAGGCTATTTACAATTTGTACAGAAACCAGATGGCTGTTATTACAGTCGAGGGACATGAAATGGAAGCAGTGGTTGGGAAGGGAATGAGACAGGGCTGTAGCCTCTCCCCGATGTTATTCAATCTGTATATTGAACAAGCAATAAAGCAGACAAAAGAAAAATTCGGAGTAGGTATTAAAATCCAGGGAGAATAAATAAAAACTTAAAGGTTCGCCGAGGACATTGTAATTCTGTCAGAGACAGCAAAAGATGTGGAACAGCAGTTGAACGGAATGGATAGTGTCTTGAAAGGAGGATATAAGATGGACATTGTCAAAAGCAAAACGAGGATAATGGAATGTAGTCGAGTTAACTCGGGTGATGCTGAGGGAATTAGATTAGGGACTGAGACACTTAAAGTATTAAAGGAGTTTTGCTATTTGGGGAGCAAAATAACTGATGATGGTCGAAGTATAGAGGATATAAAATGTAGACTGTCAATGGCAAGGAAAGCGTTTCTGAAGAAGAGAAATTTGTTAACATCGAGTATAGATTTAAGTGTCAGGAAGTCGTTTCTGAGAGTATTTGTATGGAGTGTAGCCACGTATGGAAGTGAAACATGGATGATAAATAGTTCGGACTAGAACAGAATAGAAGCTTTCGAAATGTGGTGCAACAGAAGAATGCTGAAGATTAGACGGGTAGATCACATAACTAATGAGGAGGTATTGAATAGAATTGGGGAGAAGAGAAGTTTGTGGGGCAACTTGGCTAAAAGAAGGGATCGGTTGGTAGGACATGTTCTGAGGTATCAAGGGATCAGCAATTTAGTATTGGAGGGCAGCGTGGAGAGTAAAAATCGTAGAGGGAGACCAAGAGATGAATACACTAAGCAGATTCAGAAGAATGTAGGCTGCAGTAGGTACTGGGAGATGAAGCAACTTGCACAGGATAGAGTAGCATGGAGAGCTGCTTCAGACCAGTCTCAGGACTCAACAACCACAACATATGTTATATTAACGTTGTATGTTTCATACAATTTCGCAAAATGGCCATCAGCCGGACAATTTAACCAAAGGGTCACAAGTGTCTAATTTAGGGCGTGTAATGCGACATGTACGGTTCCACTCCTAGACGAGTTTGAGCAAAGACATTTCGACGAAGAGGAACCGCCTGTGAGCCTGAACATTTTTGGGATATTCGCTCGCAACTGGGGGCTCGTCCGGGATAGGAATTTGGAAAGTGTTACTTCAGGGATAAGAATCTTGCAAAGTGTTAGAACAGGATTGAATTTTATAAAGTGTTAGTTGCGGAATATGAACTCTGGAAAGTTTAGAATAGGATTTGAATTCTGCAGAGTGTTTCCAAAAGTATTATCTGAATTTCGTTAGGCAGAACCTCTCGCAAAAGTTAAACGTAAGTTCGGATCAGAACTGAATACTAGGTTTCGTTAATAGTTGCGAAATTACAATTGTAATTCTCACAGTTAACGACATTCTTTGATCTAGTTTGTGGCAGTTTTAGGCAGTTTGCGTGCGGGCTCTGAGCTACGAATTTTGCAACAGTTGTGTGCACTGAGTTTTAGCAGTGGTTAGGAGTGATAAAAAAAGTAACGTGGAAGAAGAGGCGACATCGAAAGCCTGTGGTTCCAACCAGCAGCGGCATCTTCAACGGCGATTCATCGTGCAGCGGCGGTTGCAGTACCACAGCAGTGGCTACGACCTCTTCAACTAAGTACCTGCGCTGATAACGACGTTATGTATGATTGTGTAGTTCAATCGCCAATAATAGACGTAGCTAATATTAAGCAGTCGGCCAGTTTGTGTGGGTCCGGAAATACTAGCGAGCCACTTAGTCCGAAGTTGGAGCGGGAGAGCGTGATCGGCGGTGAATTTTTCCCTTTTTTCAGGGTTTTGGGGTAAACAAACTGGGAAGATTCGGAAGAACTTTTAATGATGAACAGGAACTGGAACTCGCCGAACACTGCAGATCTTTGGACAAATGTTATTATGGTATGACTCTGAAAGATTTCAGAAGATTAGTTCATGCCTACTCTGAGAGGAATAACATAAAAACAAAATTTGACAAAAACACTAAGATGGCTGGAAAGGACTGGGCTTGTGATTTCCTGCAGAGACGAAATCTTAGCATTCGGATCCCACAGAAAACTACTCTCGGATGTGTGATGTGGTTCAACAAACAGCAAACGAGTATCTTCTTTGATAATCTTTCGTCGCTGATGGAGAGATATAAATTTGAACCTCATCGCATATATAACATGGATGAGTCAGGAATTACAACTGTTCCTAACAAAGTTCCGAAAGTGACTGCAACATGCGGAAGAAGCACATAAGCAAAATAGCATCTGCAGAAAGAGGTCAGCTGATAACTGTTGTATGTTGTATGGGAGTTGGGGGGAGTTACATCCCTCCAGGAATAATATTTCCTCGGAAAAGGATGAAGGAGAGTTTGAGGAACGGTGCCCATCCTGGGTCACTAATGATGTGTTCGGACACTGGATACATCAACTCAGATTTGTATCTCACATGGCTACAACAATTTGAAAAACATACACAACCAACAGAAGATAATCCAGTCTTGTTAATTTTGGACAATCACTCGTCACATTTGAGTCTGAACGCCGTTCTTTACTGCAGGGACCATAACATTCACGTGCTTACAATTTCTCCACTCAGCAGCCACAAAATGCAGCCACTGCATCGCTGCTTCTTCACGCCACTGAAGGACTTTTATTCACAGGAATGCGACCAGTGGCTCATTAACCACCCTGGATATGTAATTATGCAAGAATATATCGCAGAATTGTTTGGAAACGCTTATCAAAGGACGGCCACAATGACAAAGGCAATAAGGGCGTTCAAGATATGTGACATTTATCTAATCGATCGTCACATATTCACCGAGATAGATTTCCTGCATTCGACTGTTACAGACGAAAGTGACATATTTAATGCTGCATCCAGAGTTGAAACTAGATCTCTCCAGAGCCAAAGTTCAGAGACATCTACAAATGAACCACAACCAGGACCAAGTACCTACGTTTCTCAAAAAGGAATAATTCCTTTGCCAAGAAGAAAAGATTGCCAAAAAAGACAGAAGAAAGGAAAGAAGTCAGAAATAGTATCTGGGACCCCATTCAAGAAGCAACTGGAATCCCAATCAACAGAACAAGAAATAAAGAAACCAAAGAGGAAACTGTTTGATTCTGATCAAGCAAACAAAAAGAAAGCAAAGCAAAACTTAAATACGTCTAGGGAAACTTCACAAACTTTTCACTGTCCAGGCTGTACTGAAAAATACAATAATGCACCAACAGAAGACTGGATTCAATGTCTCAAGTGCGAGGAGTGGTGGCATGAATCCTGCTGTTGTTATGAAGGTTCTGGACACTTCATTTGTGACCTCTGTTAAAAAGATTTTCGTCCGACAGGAATATTTTTGCATGTTAATGATGACAGGCCCAGATTTGTTCATTAGGTCAAATATTGTATCAACAGTAACTGTTATATGCTGAGAAACAAGGTATATTACGTTTATGTACGCTATAAATTAAATAAAAGACGAAGAACTAAATGACACATATGTTTTTGTCATTTACCCCACTAGAAACGCACTCTTACCCCACGGTCGGGTAAGAATGCGCATTTGCATTACGTCTTTTACTAAGTGCGAATTACAGTTGAAATTGTTTCTATGACTTTAGGAAGCTGTCATATAACAGGTAAAATTCAAATGAAATGCCAGTTAAAATATAATTGTAATTTGTGACGTTTCCTTCAGTATATCGCTATTTAAACCGTAAGTGCTCAATCTTGCCTCACTTTAATCTATATGTTCCTGCTAGATAATAATGAAATTTTCTAAATGCACACATAACTGCTAATGCTTCCAATTCTGTGTTTGCATAAGCTCGTTCACAGGTGGTCTTACTCTTCGATCCCTTTGTGATATTAGACGCTGGAGCGGAGTCGGCATGTTACTAACCTGTTACTTGTTCCATTGAGTTCAGGTCGGGACTCCGGACCGGCCGGTCCATTTCGGGAATGTTGTTGACCACAAACTAATGCCTTACAGATGCTGCTTTATGAGAGGATGCACTGTCATCCTGACGTAATCAATCGTCAGCTGCACGCAGTACACTATACTGTAAAATGTGTTCTTCCACATTCAGCGTTTTCCTAAGTGCAACAAAGGGACCACACCCATGAAAATCAACGCCATACAGCAACACCACCTCCTCTGCACTACTCTGTTGACATTATACACGAAGAGGGGCAATATTCTCCAGGAATTCACCAAACCAAAACCTTTCCATAGGAGTCCTACACGGCACAGCATAATTCATCTCTCCAAATCACTCGTATTCAGTTATCCACTGGCCAGTGGTGTCTCTCATTACATCACCCCCATTGTCGCTTAGCGTAAACTACATACATGTGTCACCTACCAGGAACTGATCCACTGAACGCGATTCTTCTTAACTGCCTACGCACAGTTATTGTGATAAATGGAATTCAGATAGCACTTCGGAACTCACGAGTGATTCCTTCCGCCGATTTCACGCAATTTTTCACAACCACCATCCGCTTTGCTCGACGGTCCCTGTCCACCAGTACATCAGATCGATCTCGTCTTGGTTTAGCTGTTCGTCCGCGTTTCCCCCTCACAATCACATCAGCAACATAATCCATCACCAATTTGGGCAGCTTTAGAAGGTATGAAAATTTCTTCAAGTATTTGAAACTTCCTGGCAGATTAAAACTGTGTGCCGGACAGAGACACGAACTCGGGACCTTTGCCTTTAGCGGGCAAGTGCTCTACCATCTGAGCTACCCAAGCACGACTCAGCCCCGTCCTCACAGCTCTACTTCTACCAGTACCTCGTCTCCTACCTTCCAGACTTCGAGTAGGTATTTATTAATCAGCTGACATCCAATAAACAGTCCACGTTTAAAGTTACTCAGCTCGCCTGACCGACCCCTTCTTCTCTGCTTCTCTACCTACAACACAATACTCCCTGCCGCCTTTTATGCTGGTGTGACGTCTAGTGGCCAATTCTGCATTACAATCGTGTCCGGATACTTCCGGTCGCGTAGTGCAGATTCGATGATGAGATAAGATTGAAACAGTACTTGCGTGCTTTGCCACACGTGTGTTCAGTCAGTGTATAAGAGCATCACCTAAATGATCGGCTCACGCCAATGGAGGACGCTGGAAGAAATTCGCTTTGTACTGCACGGAAGCTTACTCTCATATCCTGAGGTCACAGAAGTCGTGGAATAGCCAAATGCACATATACAAATGGCGGTAGTATCGCGTTCTCAAAGTATAAAATGGCGGTGCTTGGCGGAGCTGCCATTTGTATTCAGGTGATTCATATCAAAAGGTATCGGACGTCATGAAAGCCACACGACGGAAATTAACAGACTTTGAACGCAGAATGGTAGTTGGAGCTAGACGCATGGCACATTCCTTTTTGGTAATGGTTATGGAATTCAATACTCAGAGATCCACAGTGCCACGAATGTGTCGAGAATACCAAATTTCAGGCATTACCTCTCTTAGCCCGCCAGGTTAGCCGTGCGGTCTAACGCACTGCTTTCCGGGCGGAAAGGCGTGCCCCGCCCGGCGGATTAGTGTCGAGACCCGGTGTGCCGGCCGGTCTGTGGATGATTTTTAAGGCGGTTTTCCATCTGCCTCGGCGAATGCGGGCTAGTTCCCCTTATTCCACCACAGTTACACTATGTCGACGATTGCTGCGCAAACACTTTCTTCACGTACGCGTACACCATTATTACTCTAACACGCAAACATTGGGTTTACACTCGTATGGAGTGAAAAGTTCCCGGGGGGAAGGGGGGGGGGGTCCACTGGGGGCCGAACCGCACAATAACCCTGGGTTCTGGGTTCGGTGTGCGGCGGCGGTGGGGTGAGTGGACTGTTGTAGCCTGTTCTGGGGTTGTGTACCACTGTAGGCTACAGCTGCGACGAACCCTCTCCGTCGTTTCTAGGTCCCCAGCTCCATACAGTTACACTAGACTCGCATTCGGGAGGACGGTTCAATCCTACGTCCGGCCATCCTGATTTAGGTTTTCCGTGATTTCCCTAAATCGCTCCAGGCAAATACCGGGATAGTTCCTTTGAAAGGGGACGGCCGACTTCCTTTCCCGTCCTTCCCTAATCCGGTGAGACCGATGACCTCGCTGTTTGGTCTCTTCCCCGCCAACAATCCAATGCAATCCAATCCATACAGTACAATACAATACCTCTCTCAACGAAAAACACAGTAGCCCACGAGTTTCACTTAAGGATCGAGAGCAGAGGCGTTTGCTACATTTGTCCGCGCTAACATACCACTAATCCTGTGAGAAATAACCGCAGAAATCAATGTGGGGTGCACGACAAACGTATCCGTTAGGACAGTGCGGGGAACTTTAGCATTAATGGGCTATGGGTGCATCTGGCCGACGTGATTGTCTTTGCAAACAGCACGACAGGCCTCTCTGGGGCTCATATCGGTTGGATCCTAGACGACTGGTTGACCGTGGCCTTGACAGATTAACCTCGATTGCTGTTGGTACGAGCTGATGACAGGTTTCGAGTACGGCGCAGACCCCACGAAGCTACCGACGCAAGTTGTCAACAAAGCACTGCAAGATAGCGGTGGCTCCATAATGGTGTAGGCTGCGTTTACTTGGAATAGACTGGTTGCTCTGATCCAAAAGAAAGGTCATTGACTGGAAACTGTGATGTTAGGCTACTTGAAGACCATCTGCGTCAATTCGTGGACTTCATGTTCCCAAGCAGCGATGGAATTTTTATAGATGACAGTGCGCCATGTCACTGCGCCACAGTTGTTTGACACTAGTTTCAAAGTCATTCTGGGCAATTCGAGGGAATTGTTTGGTCACCCAGATCGCCCGACATGAATCCCATCGGACATTTATCGGACACGATCGAGAGGTCAGTTCATGCACAAAATACTTAACCGGCAACACTTACGCAATTATGGACGGCTATACAGGCACCATGGCTTACTATTTCTGCAGAGCACTACCAAAGACTTGTTGAGACCACGCCACGTAGAGACGCGCACTATGCCGGGCATATTGAGATGTATCCCATGACTTTTGTCGCTTCAGTGTATATATGTGAGCGACATTCCAGTAAAATGCATTAACTTCATTTTATATCTCGTGTAAAGACTACAAGGAAGCTATTAGAGATATTCAGGCGCATACTGCCTGGGTTCAGGTATCCCTTTGCACCATCAGCTAATCCGAATGAAATGGTGGAATTGCGAAAATGTTTCATCAGGCATCCTATACCACACACGATCAAGAATGAATGAATGAGAAAGAGGAAGAGTGCCAAAGGGATCAGAAAACGTCTTCTGTCGAATACGAAAATAAAACCGTACATTTTTAACCAAGTGATACACATTTCGTATATATTCACAAAAAAGCTTTTTAAGGTATATATATTCATATGAACTCTTATAGAACATTAATGACGCTGAATAATGTGTCAAACAATGTAGCGTCCCTATAGTGTGTTCCACATCACCTCTACATCAGCCGTCAATTCAGAATTACAGTGTACGAGCACGCATGTTCCAACATGGATTTTATATAATCCGATAGAGTCGGCCTGTATACGTGATGGAGGATGATTTATTTAATAGATTCTGAACCTCTTTACCATTTTTTGACGAATCATGTTGGCTTTTGTTTCTGAAAGTACATTGACGCTTCTCAAACGGAATAAGGATCTTTGGCAAAGAGACAGCTTTAAATTCTGAGTAAATCTCGGAGTTTCCCTAAAGAACAGTGACACCTGCAGTGTTCCCAGTTCAATAAAGTAATCAGAACGCACTTGTTTCGGGTCTCACAGAATTTTTCATTTGCTAGAATACATCAAGGCTATGCTGGCTTGGGAACGACTTGCGCTTAGTTCCGTAGACGACGTCCTTAACTAAAGAAATCTACTCGAAATGGAAAAGTTATCTTGTTTACAGCCGGGCGCAATCTTGGTAAAGTAAATGAAGGAAGGTCAGTATGGAAATTTTAGAGCTGAAAATATGATTCTAATTGAAGCATCACATTCTTGTTTTTCTATTTGTTAATATCAGAGCCGGTAGCTCTTACAACAGCGACATTTACATCAGCAAAAGACGATCATAAAACTTACACACACAAATAACGGCCTTCATGTTTGCAGTTGTGGAAATCGCAGATTTCGTTCGTTGAACTGTCATAGACAATGTTTTTTAAGCCATCAGTGTTTCGCCTGGTTTAAAGCTTTTTCTCTATGTCTCACTACCTTGTGTTCACTTGTTCATGTCGTCACATGTACTAATTGCTACATTTCGATAAATTATTTTAGGTGTTATAATCCCTACTTGGTGCTATAACTTTTCCTAAAATGTCGCACCTGGTTAATGCTGCACTATCGATAATGGTATTAAAGAAAATTAAATTTTCGTTTTTGACAATTTAGCATATTCCTCACATCGGCTTAGGAAAAGGATCGTTGAGGCCATTACAAGCGTCGTACCACCGTTTCTCTTCTCATGGCTTCTACTTCTATTTGTACAAACAAACTTCGTTCCAAAAATATCTACTCCCGTTTCTATCATACTCGAGTACGGAGCGAGGAGAAAATGGCAGTATGTCTCTCTCTACACGTCTTTATCTTTTTTATATCGTTTCCATGGTCCGTACGGGAGAGGCCGAAGACCTGCTGTACAATCTACATCGAATACGTGTTCGCTAAATTGATCAACAGACTTTCGCGAGTCTTCAGTCACCATTCCACAAAATTCCCTGTTCATGTCTGCTGCAATGCAGCAAGGCGTTTACCGCTCTGTTTCGATCCTGGCATGAAGACTGTGTATTCCTTCGAAGGACGGATGGAAGATTACTGTTTGACGTCCACTCGACAACGATGTAGTTAGTGACCTATTACGAATTCTTTCTGGGGAAAAACATGGGAAGGAAGTCTGTAAAGTTATTTTCCAAAGACGCCATATCGGAATTTGTCACAAGCTGGTTAGGGAAAACACGAAAAACGCATATCTGGGTGCCTGGAATGAATTAGACAGCCGCCAACCCGAATATGAGTCCAGTGCCTTAACCACGGCGCCATATCGTTCGATGTATTCATTCACCTTCATCCTTCAGGCGAACATGATAATCACACCAAACAATGGAACAGTATCCTTGAATACGTTGTACTAGTTTTAACAGGTGCATTCCATTTTTGGCCAGATGTCTGCCCGGAGGGAAAACAAGTTTCTTAGAAATTACACAATGGTTTTTTGTTCATAGCCAAATGAAGGGTAGGAAATGGACAAATGGGGTGTCGAACTGACAAGCTTGGAGCCTAGTTTCACATAAAGAGGCAAGTTTAATTATTTGAAAGTAATCATGGTAATTAAGAAGAACTTCGTTAGTGATACGCCGGGAAATTAAAACATTTCATGAACAGCTGCTGCTACCTACATAAATGAAGCGTCTAAAAATATTAAATCAGAACATAAATTGAAAATTCGTTGTTTTCTCTTTGTCTACGTAGTCTTAATAACAACAGAATATCGATCGATACTTAAATATGTTGTATTTCTAGCTTTCGAAACAAAACTTGAAAACGAAAAAAATTGAAGGAAAACCATCAAACGTATTGTGAAATGATTGTTTAATGTAAGAAACGAAACAGATTAGAGAAACATGTGATGCGTCTTTGAATAAAGTGCGAAACCATTCACAGCTGATGAGGAGCTGACTGAGTATTTTAAATCCAGTGTTAGAATCTTAAAATTTTAAAGAGTACTAGAGGATATTGGTCTGTTGGAATTTCACACAGTGGTCACCCTACGTCACTACCATATGAACATCTCAGCTGCTATCAGTTAGAGCTTCACTGAAAAATGCGTCAAAGGTTTCCCGAATGTATTTTAGTCCTTAATTTTAGACAAATTATTGCACAAAATAATCGACTTTTTTCTAAAAACTTTAGTTCTTGGATCAAGAGATTTAAGAAAAAAGCACATGAAACCCAATTCGGGATGGGTGGACGTGGCTCTCAACTCAGATCCTCCCGAATGCGACTGTAGTGTGCAGCACAAGCACAGTTGGCACTAGGAGCGCTTGTTCATAGATCCCGTGTAGTTACTTCTTTACATGCTGTCTTGCTGTAGCAGCATTTATAAAAAAAATAACTGCTCACTAGGGCTGCATCCCATGAAGTATTAGTTGGTCAAGGTTAAGGGTGCAGCAATACGTTGTTTGAAATTTTAGACTTTGCATCGGTCTTTGATTTCAAGATTTTCTTAAATACTCTGTTCGATTACTGGTTTCGATCCACTGTGATAATCTTCAGACAACTGTAACAGCAGCATAAAATATAACAGATAATTAAACTGAAAAACAGTTTGGAATGATCCGTGCGATGGCGGCAGAGTAGGTATACTATGATCGCAGCTACAACAGAAGCAAGGGTAGTGCATGGTAAACTGAGAAATTATTGTGAAAAACCAAAATCATGAATCACGCTATACTTCTAATGCTGGAATTTATTTGACGCTCAGTGCTCTACCAGAAGACGATGCAACTAGTCACAACCGCTGATATACGAGGGTTGTCCAGAAAGTAAGTTCCGATCGGTCGCTAAATGGAAACTACAGTGAGAATCAGAAACATTTTATTTGCAAGAGTTAGCTCCACTTTCCAGATACTTCTGTACATAGTCGCCGCTCCGACTTAGACATTTGTCGGAGCGTTATACCAAATTTCCAACACCATCGTCATACACTCCTGGAAATTGAAATAAGAACACCGTGAATTCATTGTCCCAGGAAGGGGAAACTTTATTGACACATTCCTGGGGTCAGATACATCACATGATCACACTGACAGAACCACAGGCACATAGACACAGGCAACAGAGCATGCACAATGTCGGCACTACTACAGTGTATATCCACCTTTCGCAGCAATGCAGGCTGCTATTCTCCCATGGAGACGATCGTAGAGATGCTGGATGTAGTCCTGTGGAACGGCTTGCCATGCCATTTCCACCTGGCGCCTCAGTTGGACCAGCGTGAGACGACGCTTCATCCAGTCCCAAACATGCACAATGGGGGACAGATCCGGAGATCTTGCTGGCCAGGGTAGTTGACTTACACCTTCTAGAGCACGTTGGGTGGCACGGGATACATGCGGACGTGCTTTGTCCTGTTGGAACAGCAAGTTCCCTTGCCGGTCTAGGAATGGTAGAACGATGGGTTCGATGACGGTTTTGATGTACCGTGCACTATTCAGTGTCCCCTCGACGATCACCAGTGGTGTACGGCCAGTGTAGGAGATCGCTCCCCACACCATGATGCCGGGTGTTGGCCCTGTGTGCCTCGGTCGTATGCAGTCCTGATTGTGGCGCTCACCTGCACGGCGCCAAACACGCATACGACCATCATTGGCACCAAGGCAGAAGCGACTCTCATCGCTGAAGACGACACGTCTCCATTCGTCCCTCCATTCACGCCTGTCGCGACACCACTGGAGGCGGGCTGCACGATGTTGGGGCGTGAGCGGAAGACGGCCTAACGGTGTGCGGGACCGTAGCCCAGCTTCATGGAGCCGGTTGCGAATGGTCCCCGCCGATACCCCAGGAGCAACAGTGTCCCTAACTTGCTGGGAAGTGGCGGTGCGGTTCCCTACGGCACTGCGTAGGATCCTACGATCTTGGCGTGCATCCGTGCGTCGCTGCGGTCCGGTCCCAGGTCGACGGGCACGTGCACCTTCCGCCGACCACTGGCGACAACATCGATGTACTGTGGAGACCTCACGCCCCACGTGTTGAGCAATTCGGCGGTACGTCCACCCGGCCTCCCGCATGCCCACTATACGCCCTCGCTCAAAGTCCGTCAACTGCACATACGGTTCACGTCCACGCTGTCGCGGCATGCTACCAGTGTTAAAGACTGCGATGGAGCTCCGTATGCCACGGCAAACTGGCTGACACTGACGGCGGCGGTGCACAAATGCTGCGCAGCTAGCGCCATTCGACGGCCAACACCGCGGTTCCTGGTGTGTCCACTGTGCCGTGCGTGTGATCATTGCTTGTACAGCCCTCTTGCAGTGTCCGGAGCAAGTATGGTGGGTCTGACACACCGGTGTCAATGTGTTCTTTTTTCCATTTCCAGGAGTGTAGAAGATTCCGATAATTCTCTACGCTTGTCTACAGCGAGTAGTCTGTGCCCAAATGTTGTCTTCGTATCCAGCGTTTGCTGTGCACAGAGATGACACTCAGGACGAGTCAATTACGGCTGTGTTGTGGGTGATTGAACACTTCCCATCGAAAAGGCTGCAGGAGCGTCTTCACTACCCTTGCAGAGTGCGGCTGAGAACTGCCATGTAGAAGGAAGTGCGTGGCAGTTGTGTTAGGTGGGCTGCATTCATTAATGCGAAGCCTCTCAGCGAGCCCTCCTATTTGGCGGGAGACATCGTTGTTCTAGGCACCTTTACTCGCTCACAGTGCGCTCACAACTGAAAAGAGTGTCTTGATGCGATCGACGGCCATACTATAGACACTACCCAACACATCTGTGCAAACCTTCATCGGGTTTTCACTCTGGTGTCCATTTCGCGACCAATCGGATCTTACTTTCTCGACAACGCTCGTATACTGTGTCCTGCCTCCCTGTCCTTAATAGTAGTGTTGTTCTGCTAACAGTTCATCATAAGTCTTCTGAGAAGAAGGAAAGTGTAGATATGGCTCAGGCATGGCCTCAACTGGACCACTGCTGCATGATTGACCAACACCCCGCAGTGTAGGGTGATATGAGATGGAGTTGCCGACTGAGATTTGCAGTGGGTGGTCTATTTACGGCGAGACAGGTCAAGAGGTATTTTGTTACCCACTTGTTCAACTGCCACAAATACTCTAACTAGAGTTTAAGAAATTCCACTTTTCACTATACTGAAGGGAGCCACATTTCCATCTCGTGCATTGTTCAAACAAGGTGCTGGATTGCACTGGCGGTAGGACATTGTCTGTGAAAATTTTAAGAGAAGCAGAGAGGCAGTAACGGGTTGAACGATTCCGCTAGTTATTCGAATGGCTCGAATGGAAAAATAGCGGAGTTCATTTCTTCGTCTATTAGCCAATGCCTGTAACAAAAATTGATACACTCAATGGGAAAAATCATCCTGGTTGATTTGCTCAGGACGCAGCCAGTCGGCGGCCACCCTGGGAGACGTCCAGGATCTGGTGAGCCCCAACGCCGCCATGATGCGACTGCTGGGGTTGTGGGGCGCGCCGGTGGCGCGCGGCTGGTTCTGCTTGGCCATGGTGGGATTCGTGGCGGTCACCAGCGCGGGCAAGCTGTGCCTGGACACCCCCGAGGAGCTGACCGCGCTCGCCGACTACACCTACACTGTGCTTCGGCTGTCTGCCATTATAGTGAAGGTAAACGCTCTCTAACAGGACGGAGGAAAATCAAAAACGAGCGTCCCCCGTCACCGTCTCAGTGAATAAATTTTCATTGACGCCTTAAACAACTCGAACCCCACACATATAGGCTGGTCATTAATTCTCGGTCCATTTGTACGAAATAATGAATGCATCTACACAATACGCAGGTATATTGCCAATCTATGTACACATTTCCGTCACACTTCAACATGGCTTCAGTCCATTTCGAAGCACTGCTCTACCTATCTACATCTACATCACACTCCGCAAGCCACCTATTGGTGCGTGGCGGAGGGTACTTTCGGTACCCATATATGATCCCTCCAACCCTGTTCCACTTGCGAATAGTGCGTGGGAAGAACGATTGTTGGTAAGCCTCTGTACTGGTTCTAATTTCTCGAATTTTCTCCTCTTGCTCAATACGCGAGATGTATGTGGGGGGAAGTAATATGTTTCCGCTCCTCCTGAAAAGTGCTGTTCCGAAATTCCAATAGTAAATCTCTCCGTGATATACAAGGCCTCTCTTGTAACGCCTGCCAGTGGAGGTTGTTTAGCATCTCCTTGGTGCTCTCTCGCCAGCTAAGAGATTCCGTGACGAATCGCGCCGCTCTTCGTTGGATCTTTTCTGTCTTCTCTATCAGTCCTATCTGATAGGGATCCCAGGTAGACGAACAATACTTAAGAATCAGGCAAACAAGCTCCTTACAAGTCACTTCTTTCGTGGATGAGTTACATTTCCATAAGATTCTTCCAATGAATCTGAGTCTGGTGGCTGCTTTTCCCACTATCTGTTTTATACGGTTATTGCACTTAAGGTCGCTCTGGGTAGTTGCGCCTAGATATTTTACGGCAGACGCTGTCTCCAGCTGTTTGTCATCAATAGTGTAGCTGTACAGTAGTGGATTTCTTTTTCTCTGTATGCGTAATATGTTACATTTATTTACGTTCAGTGCGAACTGCCAGAGCCTTCACCATTCATCAGTTCTCTAAAGGTCGTTCCGCAGATTCTCACTATCTTCTAACGTTGCTACTTTGGTATAGACAACTTCCATCATCTGCGAATAGCCTTAAGGAGCATGCGACGCTTTCTACTAGATCATTTGTATACAGGGTGAGTCACTAACTATTGCCACCAAGAATAACTCCTGAAGTGTAATAGGAGCTGAAAACTTCGTGGGACAATTGTTCCATGGGACGACGGGGACCATAATATGACGTTGGTTTTTTGTTGCTAGGTGGGGTCGTTTCAGAGATGTGGTCAACTTTTTTTTTTTTTTTTAACGGGATGCTAATGTTTGGTTCTCATATTCTGATAGCGGCAATCGATACGAATCCAGTGATGTGTAACAGTAAGGTATTTGAAGGTCAACGAAGGTCACAAAGGTGGCATGAAGGTCCATTAACAGAAGGTGTTAGAAGTGATGACCTTTGGTATCAATGCAGTGCTGCAATCTTCTTATCGTGGACTGAGTGGTATTCCTTCTCACATCGGCACTTATCGAAGCACATGCTCTGACAATTCTACCTCGCGTATCTTCAGGTGTAGTTGGAATGTCTTTATAAACAATGTCTTTTACGAATCCCCACAAAAAAACATCCAGAGGCGTCAAGTCTAGCGAACGAGCCTGCCACGACACATCTCCTCCACGTCCAATCCAATCCAACGATTTGGGGATTCCAGAATGAGATTTTCACTCTGCAGCGAAGTGTGCGCAGATATGAAACTTCCTGGCAGATTAAAACTGTTTGCCCGACCGAGACTCGAACTCGGGACCTTTGCCTTTCGCGGGCAAGTGCTCTACCAACTGAGCTACCGAAGCACGACTCACACCCGGTCCTCACAGCTTTACTTCTGCCAGTATCTCGTCTCCTACCTTCCAAACTTTACAGAAGCTCTCCTGCGAACCTGCAGAACTAGCACTCCTGAAAGAAAGGATACTGCGGAGACATGGCTTAGCCACAGCGTGGGGGATGTTTCCAGAATGAGATTTTCACTCTGCAGCGAAGTGTGCGCTGATATGATACTTCCTGGCAGATTAAAACTGTGTGCCCGACCGAGACTCGAATTCGGTACCTTTGCCTTTCGCGGGCAAGTGCTCTACCAACTGAGCTAGCGAAGCACGACTCACGCCCGGTCCTCACAGCTTTACTTCTGCCAGGAGAGCTTCTGTAAAGTTTGGAAGGTAGGAGACGAGATACTGGCAGAAGTAAAGCTGTGAGGACCGGGCGTGAGTCGTGCTTCGCTAGCTCAGTTGGTAGAGCACTTGCCCGCGAAAGGCAAAGGTACCGAATTCGAGTCTCGGTCGGGCACACAGT
This sequence comes from Schistocerca nitens, assembly GCF_023898315.1. Taxonomy (NCBI): domain Eukaryota; kingdom Metazoa; phylum Arthropoda; class Insecta; order Orthoptera; family Acrididae; genus Schistocerca; species Schistocerca nitens. The sequence goes on along the minus strand of NC_064614.1, from coordinate 715,632,646 downwards.
TTTAATCTGCCAGGAAGTTTCGATTTGGGGATTGTCTCTGCAACTCATTTCTAGTCATCAGCGAAAAATGTGCCGGACCCCCTTCGTGTTGATACCACATTCTGTTCCTTGTTCTAAAGTTATTTCTTTCAATAAAAGACCTAATGTTTCTTGCAGGAATGTGGTGTACTTTCTACCATTAAAATTTCTTTCGATGAAATAGGGGCCTATAATTTTGTCCTCCAGAATCCCGCACCATACATTCACCGACCACGGTTTTTGTTGTGCAACTTGGCGCAGACAATATGATTTTCAGTTGCCCAATAATGCATGTTATGCAAGTTAACATTTCCATGGTTCGTGAACGTGGCCTCGTCAGTAAATAAAATCAAATTAATAAATGTGTCATCCCTCTGAATCTGAAGTTGAGACCATCGGCAGAATTCAGTGCGTCGCATACAATCCGTACCAGTTAATTCTTTCTGGGGACTGAAATGCTAAGGATGATATTTATAGCGATGCAGAACACGAACGACACTACCCTGGCTCATGCCAGATTCCCTTGCTATTTGACGTGAACTAACACAAGGATCTCGAACCACAGCGGCAAGAGTACCAATTTTCGTTTCGTCGTTAGTAACTTGCCATTGCCGGATATGTTTCCGATGCGTTAAAGATCCAGTTGTTCTCAATTTATCATACACGTATTTAAATGTACGACGTGTAGGGAGTGTACGTTGAGGATATCTTTCAGCGTATAAGTCTCTAGCTCTCACTGAATTTCGTTGGCATTCTCCGTAAATGAGGAGCATATCGACTTGTTCTTCGAAGGAATACATCTTTCACATTCGCTTGATTCGACGATACTAGTCTTACCGTTCATGATAGTGTTGTATTGCGAAACCGTCGAATGGCGTTTACTGTTTGCACGATATACGAGAGAGAATTGTCGGAGCGTACGCTTCGGTAAGTGCCGATGTGATGAGGAATACAACTCGAACCATGATAAGAAGACTGCAGCACTGCGTTGATACCAATGATCATCACTTCGAATACCTTCCGTAAATGGACGTCATCGCCATATTTTTGACCTTCGTTGACCATCAAAGACCTTACTGTTACACATCATTAGATTCGTCTCGATAGCGGCTATCAGAAAATAAGTACCAAACTATAGTATCTCATGTAAAAAAACAAAGTTGACCTTCACATCTCTGACGCGACCTCGCCTACAACAAAGAACCAACGTCATATGATGGCCCCCGTTTCCCATGCGACATTTGTCCCACAAATTTTTCAGCTCCTATCATACTTTCGGAGTTATTCTTGGTAGTATTAGTTAGGGACTACCGTGTCTATTGTAAACAGCAACGGTCCTATCACACTTCCCTGTGGTACTCCGGATATTACTTTTACATCAGTCTATTTAGTTCCGATAAGAGCGACGTGTTGAATTCTATCTTCAAAAAGGTCTTGAATTCAATCAAGGTCTGCTCGTATTTTTTCATTAAACGGCAAAGCGGGACGGTGTCAAATGCCTTACTGAAATCAATGAACACGGCATTAACTTGAGCGCCGTTGTCCGCTGCGCTCTGGATCTCATGGAGGAACAGAGCGAGCTGAGTTTTGCAGAATCTCTTTTTGCGGAATCTATGTTGATTTTTATACAGGAGATGTTCATTTTCCAAATACGTCATAATTCTTGAACATAAAACATGTTCCATAATGCTATACCAACGATATAGGTCTATAATTGTGTGGATCTGTCTTACGGCCTTGCTTAAAAACGGGAATGACCTGGGCTTTTTTCCAGTCGTTAGATACCTGTCGTTGCTCAAGCGACCTACGATAAATTACTCCTAGAAGGGAGCAAGTTCTTTCCCATAATCTTTATAGAATCTTGTAAGTATCCCATCTGGTCCTGAAGCCTTTCCACTTCTAAGCCACGGTAGCTGCTTTTCAATTCCGTGGTCGGTTATCTCAATATCTGCCATTTCGATGTTCGTACAACGATTGAAAGGAGGGACAGAGTTACAATCTTCCGAGGTGAAACAACTTCGGAAGACCGAATTCAGTATTTCGACCTTCTCTCTGTTATCTTACGTTTCGGTGCAATGTGGTCGCTGAGAGAAGATTTTGACCCACTTACTAAATTTACAAACGACCAAAATCTCTTAGGGTTTTTACTCACGTCTATTGACAATGTCTTACTTTCAAAATCATTGAAAGCTTCTCTCATTGCTCTCCTTAAGCTCATTTTCACTTGTTTCAGCTTTTGTTTGTCAGCTAGGTTTTTACTTCTCTTGAATCTGAGATTAAGTGCTCTTTCTTTACGTAGCGCTTTTCTAACATGGCTATTAAACCATGGTGGATCTTTCCCATCCCTTAAAACCTTACTCGAAAAATACTTGTCTAGAGCATATTGAACGATACCTTTGAATTTTTTCC